>NC_064614.1:212194279-214594279 GCF_023898315.1 Schistocerca nitens
GCTGGCCACGTCATGTGCTATGCATATCTAGGTATCAGATTTCTAGGTAGAAAGTGGTAGGTTGAATACAGCTCGCCTATAAGGTGGGTTATCTACACACTGAAATTAGACTGTCAGCTTGGTGGAAGTGAGGGGGATCATAGAATGCACTTAAATATTGATTTATGCTCTATATTCTTTCCTTGCCGCAAAGTAAGTAGAAACTACCAATAAATAGTCCGCCCCCGGTAGCTGAATGGTCAGCGCGACAGAATGTTGATCCTAAGGACCCGGGTTCGATTGGCGGCTGGGTCGGAGATTTTCTCCGCTCAGGGACTGGGTGTTGTGTTGTCCTAACCATCATCATTTCATCCCCATCGACGAGCAAGTCGCCGAAGTGGCGTCAAATCGAAAGACTTGCAACCGTCGAAGGTCTACTCGACGGGAGGCCCTAGTCATACGACATTTCCCTTTTTTACCAATAAATAAGCTCTTTTCACTTTTTAAATACGTGTAGATTGCATTATAAATCATTTTTTTGGTCTCTAATTGATGTGAAAAAGATTATCTATTAATGGAATGCATCTGAATTCATAGCTGCATGTATTCAGACAAGAAGCATATGGTAGCTAGCTGACAACTGTAATTGACAGATAATTTATATAATGAGCGATACCGACGCATGGACCTACGAGGGCCTGTAAACGGTATCCTGAGGATCAAATTGAGGGTAGATACTCATGATAGTGAATGTGAAACAACGATGCTACAGAACGTCGAATTTGTCACAACTCCTGTCTCTGAACCACCCGTCGAGCACCAATACGGTGGCATCGCATTGGCGGTTATTATACTGTTCTTCAAAACGGCGCGGATGCTTTTGACACCATCCAGCGTCGTGAATACTGTTAGGCCCATTGCGATGAATATTTGCGGTCCCTCGCCAAACTAACACGCGTTTGGTTGCCGAAAGCATTGCCTCGAAACGGACGTTGGCGCCGATAACGTAGCACAAAAAATGGTTCAAATGGCTCTGAGCACTATGGAACTTAACAGCGGAGGTCTGCGTCCCTAGAACTTAGAACTACTTAAACATCACTAACCTAAGGATATCACACACATCCATGCCCGAGGCAGGATTCGAACCTGTGACCGTAGCGATAACGCTGTTCCAGGCTGAAGCGCCTAGAACCGCTCGGCCACTTCGGCCGGCTACAACGTAGCGCACTCTATCGTCGTTGGATGACGTTACTGGACTTGAGCAGTCTCTTCCTCAAGCCACTCTCTACTGTACTGTTCTTATGATTCGCGACACTAGCGGTCCAGTCACAATACTTTGCGGTGCGCCAAACACTGTCTTCGCTTTTGACGATGCCCTCCATTAAAAATGACATACTGCGTTCTATTAATAAAAGAATCTTCACTCTAGTCGCGCATGTGTTGGATCCATAGGAAAATAAAGAATTAAAATACAATCTGCGATGAGAAACAGAGTGCCATTAACCAGAAAAATCTGTTGTACCAGCAAGCTCCTAGCCGATAACGTCTGTGTATGACTGTCACCACATGCGAATGTAGCGATTTATTGGCTTCTGACTTGCAGCAGGGTGGGGTACTTTCACAACCTCAGAGTCGAATGTTGTTCTCAGTCAACGTATTATCTCTACACAAAATAGATTCAAGTTCTTTGATAGTAAGTTGCGTCGTAAGCTCTACTGCACGGGTTAGTATTTATATTTTAATGAGAGTTCATACGTTTCAAACTACGGAACCCTGTTCAGCGAGACGGGCGAGAAAAAGGAGAACGGTGTGGTCCACCTGCTTCCTGTGCGTTGCTGTAAGTAATGGTAACGAAAATATATGCGACTAATGCTAAAATGTCATCCCACCTTGCATTAAGTTTGTTGCGCTAGGAATTAGACCTGCAACAAACGAAGGTTATACTTTGATCTATAATAGTTGTGCTGTCAGCAGTCCCCTAAAGACACAGTCCTAATCATAGGAGATCCAGTGCGTGTTAATGCAGTAGAGGCCATGGAGAGTACGAAGTTTCAAACAATTGTCTGAACCGTAAGTGGAGAGCAAAGTCACAGCTACTCCACTTAACTGGGATGGTTTGCAACTAGCACTTACAACCTGAATCTTCTTCACAAAATGCAAGACGCAGTTCGGCAGAATTACTTTCGTTCTCAGTGAGTAAAACGAAACTTTACTTTCACAATGAATCTATGTCGAAAATGTACACTCCTTTCTTCTACTCTTTTTGATATTAGAATTGTTGATATTGTAATCATGAATTAAACTTAAGAGATCGTCTACAGTTTCCCATTCAGGTAATCAATGCATCTTCATTTACGTTCTCGTTTCAAGCATATGTTGTAAATTTCTAAACGAAATGCATTTCCAGTAGCCCACTGCTGATTAAAATGTCTTTTTCTATCGGTTGACGCCGTTGGGCAATATGAATCGCATTGAAATAAACGAAGAGAAAAAACTGAGATACTAGAATCAAGACACTTTTCTTTTATTCAATATAAGATGTATTCTCCACCTTGCCTTCTAGATTAAGGTTTTACGAATCACAAGAGCCAAATGTCCGATTGGTTCAACGAACTGTGTTCTAGGACTTGACTGTCAACGAGATATCCACCTTGTCTATTCTAACTCACATTGTGTCACTTAGCTCGATCTAAATTAACTCGTTAGTTAGTCTCGTATGCCTTCTTGACTATAGATCTTTCAGAAACTTCTGGAACTACCGAGGTAGAAGCTCATATGCTAAGGAACACTGAAGAGCACTAAAAGCTCTTAAGGGGGAGAGTGTAAATTTAGTTAAGAAGCACTCTATCTCCTCATAGCGCTAAGAGCGCCCTTCAGAAATCCAAGTAAAATTAACGGAGCTTTTGTTTTCAGACCGCTGAAGTCTCTTTCCATGCCGACGAGTGGATCACACACCTTGCCTAAGGCGTCTAGCGAATTATTGAAATAAATAAACCACTTGGAAGGAAGGAATTCAGAAGAAACAAGCAATTCTAAACGCAACAAGACTTTCGGATCTTTTTATAGAGGCCAAGATGAGCAGTTTCCGTGATGAACGAAGCCGGAGTAATTAAATTTCCGCCGGAATTACTGCCAGTACTAATGCACAAATGAAGCAGTTGGCGTAAGCCGTTAGCGAAGTGCTGCAATGTGTTTTCACCAGTTTTGTGAACAATTTATAGCTGCGATGACTGCTGAGTGCTGTTAACGTTGGAAACACTATCAACGACGGCTTCCGCCCGCTAATAGGGGATAAAAATGGCAATAAAATTTACAGGAATCTTGCTGTCTGCTATTGAATAGAAATATCACTACTCATTTCTAAATCAAAAGCAGTGCATGGGGAAAACAATAGGTTCCTTTCAGAGTACAATGATAGAATAGCTCCATATTTAGCAATTATATACACCACTCACTCACAGTAAGAGCCGTACCTAAAAATTGGAAAACTGCTCAAGTCACACTAATATGCAGAAAGGGAAGTTGGAGTAATCCGCTGAATTACAGGCCCGTATCACTAACGTCTATTTGCAGTAGTGTTTTGGATCATATGCTGTGTTCGAAAATTATGAATTACCTCGAAGAAAACGATTTATTGACACATAGTCAGCACGGATTCAGAAAATATCGTTTTTGTGAAGCACAACTAGCTCTCTATACTTATGAAGTAATGAGTGCTGTCGACAGCGAATGTCAAATTGATTTCATATTTTTAGATCTCCAGAAGGCTTCGATACCGTTCCTCACAAACGTCTTCTAACCAAACTACGTGTCTGTGGAATATCGCCTCAGTTGCGTGACTGGATTCGTAATTTCCTGTCAGAAAGGTCACAGTACGTAGAAATAGACGGAAACTCATGGAGTAAAACAGAAATAATATCCGGCGTTCCCCAAGGAACTGTTATAGGCCCTCTATTGTTCCTGATTCACATTAACGACGTAGGAGACAATCTGAGTTGTCGCCTTAGATTGTTTGCAGATGATGCTGTCATTTACCGTCTTATTAAGTCATCAGATGACCAAAACGAATTGCAAAATGATTTAGATAAGATATCTGTACGGTGCGAAAAGTGACAATTGACCGTAAAACAGAAAAGTGTTTAGTTGTTCACTTGAGTACTGAAAGAAATCCGGTAAATCTCGATTATGCGATAAGTCACACAAATCTTAAGGCTGTAATTTCAACTAAATACTTAGGAATTACAATTACGAATAACCTAATTTGGAGCGATCACATAGATAATGTTCTGGGTAGAGCAAACCAAAGACTGCGATTCATTGGTAGAACACTTAGAAGGTGCAACAGGTCTACTAAAGAGACTGCTTACACCACGCTTGTCCGCCCTATTCTGGAGTACTGTTGTACAGTGTGGGATCCGCATCAGGTGAGACTGACACATGACATCTAAAAAGTACAGAGAAAGGTAACTCGTTTTGTATTATCTCGAAATAGGGGAGATAATGCCACAGACGTGATAGGTGAAGTGTAGTGGCAATTATTAAAACAAAGGCGTTTTTCGTTGCGACGTGGTCTTCTCATGATATTTCAATCACCAGTTTTCTTCTCCGATTGCGAAAACATTCTTTTGGCAACCACCTACATAGGGAGAAATGATCATCACCATAAAATAAGAGAAATTCCCAAATATCGCTTGTTTGATGGTAAAGATACCTTCCGTTTCAAGGTACAACATGGAGCACGACTGACGACGTATGAATTAACTGTTTTAAAAATATACGGAACTCTGTTGCTCAAGGATTAACAATATCTTCAAGATAACTTTAATATATTATACAAAACTTAAATATGTAGAATTCGTAACATTTACAAACGCTACCCAAACGGCAGCCTCATGTCTCGCAACAACAAAATTAGTAGAAATTGCTTGAAATTGCTTATGGAGGTCTCTAGTGCACAGTCCATCATGTGATTGTAAAATTGGTCACTAGCATGAAACACTGTCTTCGGAACGTAATGTGTTCTTAGATACAATATCCTCTAGGTCCAACATTCTCCCCTATTGCTTCTAAACAGCTCAACGAGTATCTTGTACGTAGGGTATCATGCGTAACGTTCTCGTCAACTGATGACAAAGGAACGAGATTTTTGCTAAATGTAGCTTTTTTTACCGACTAGGTAATGAAGTAACTATGAATTATGGAGAAATGGCTGTGGAAGTACACTGCC
The DNA here is from genome assembly GCF_023898315.1 of Schistocerca nitens. NCBI lineage: Eukaryota > Metazoa > Arthropoda > Insecta > Orthoptera > Acrididae > Schistocerca > Schistocerca nitens. The sequence continues at coordinate 212,199,486 of NC_064614.1, forward strand.
TGACAAAAAATATGTAAATAAATAAAACTGTTTCAGCCATAAGGGGCGGTACAAACGAAATGAAACTTCACGACTTGTTTCGGTATATGACGTTATTTGAGCACGTACAATATCTAGTCAAATTTACAACGAATCTGACTGTTAGCCCACATACCAGTATGATGATACACTCCCTCCTGTCTGGATCTATGCACTGATTGGCCTGAGGGGAGCACCATATAGCAGTTGTATCCTGAGGAAAGCTGGAACTCAACTATTGTAGGTGATGGTTGACATTCTATTTTTGGGACTGGAACGAGTTCGACGTCAGAGCTGGCATCATACATGTTCTCTTCCGTCGGGGATGGATCTGAAACTGTTGCTGGCCACGAGAGTACCTCAATATCAGGTAGAACGTTCATAGGGACTCGTACTACATGTGGACGAACGTCGTCTTGTTGAAATACGGCATCGTCGCACGAGAAGTAGCACATGGGGGTGCAGGATCTCCACGGAGTACCGTTTGGCCATCAGAGCTTCCTCAGTCACAACCAGCCGTAGCCTGAAGCCAAACCCGATGTGTGCACAGAATGGTGGCTGGAGTTACACCACAGTGCCTCTGTAATACATTGCAAGAAAGACATCTCTTCCGAGATCTAAGTCATACTCGCCGAATATGGTCGTCTAGGATAGTGCTTCAAGAAGAATATAATAATTCCAATCCCAAAGAAAGCAGGTGTTGACAGATGTGAAAATTACCGAACTATCAGTTTAATAAGTCACAGCTGCAAAATACTAACGCGAATTCTTTACAGACGAATGGAAAAACTGGTAGAAGCGGACCTCGGGGAAGATCAGTTTGGATTCCGTAGAAATGTTGGAACACGTGAGGCAATACTAACCTTACGACTTATCTTAGAAGAAAGATTAAGAAAAGGCAAACCTACGTTTCTAGCATTTGTAGACTTAGAGAAAGGTTTTGACAACGTTAACTGGAATACTCTCTTTCAAATTCTGAAGGTGGTAGGGGTAAAATACAAGGAGCGAAAGGCTATTTACAATTTGTACAGAAAGCAGATGGCATTTATAAGAGTCGAGGGGCATGAAAGGGAAGCAGTGGTTGGGAAAGGAGTGAGACAGGGTTGTAGCCTCTCCCCGATGTTATTCAATCTGTATATTGAGCAAGCAGTAAAGGAAACAAAAGAAAAATTCGGAGTAGGTATTAAAATTCATGGAGAAGAAGTAAAAACTTTGAGGTTCGCCGATGACATTGTAATTCTGTCAGAGACAGCAAAGGACTTGGAAGAGCAGTTGAACGGAATGGACAGTGTCTTGAAAGGAGGATATAAGATGAACATCAACAAAAGCAAAACGAGGATAATGGAATGTAGTCAAATTAAATCGGGTGATGCTGAGGGAATTAAATTAGGAAATGAGACACTTAAAGTAGTAAAGGAGTTTTGCTATTTATGGAGTAAAATAACTGATGATGGTCGAAGTAGAGAGGATATAAAATATAGACTGGCAATGGCAAGGAAATCGTTTCTGAAGAAGAGAAATTTGTTAACATCGAGTATAGATTTAAGTGTCAGGAAGTCATTTCTGAAAGTATTTGTATGGAGTGTAGCCATGTATGGAAGTGAAACATGGACGATAACCAGTTTGGACAAGAAGAAGAATGCTGAAGATAAGGTGGGTAGATCACGTAACTAATGAGGAGATATTGAATAGGACTGGGGAGAAGAGAAGTTTGTTCAAAAAAATGGTTCAAATGGCTCTGAGCACTATGGGACTCAACTGCTGTGGTCATTAGTCCCCTAGAACTTAGAACTACTTAAACCTAACTAAGGACATCACAAACATCCATGCCCGAGGCAGGATTCGAACCTGCGACCGTAGCAGTCACACGGTTCCGGACTGCGCGCCTAGAGAAGTTTGTGGCACAACTTGACTAGAAGAAGGGATCGGTTGGTAGGACATGTTTTGAGGCATCAAGGGATCACAAATTTAGCATTGGAGGGCAGCGTGGAGGGTAAAAATCGTAGAGGGAGACCAAGAGATGAATACACTAAACAGATTCAGAAGGATGTAGGTTGCAGTAGGTACTGGGAGATGAAGAAGCTTGCACAGGATAGAGTAGCATGGAGAGCTGCATCAAACCAGTCTCAGGACTGAGGACCACAACAACAACAACAGGATAGTGCATAGCCGCAGTTCATCGCTGAACACAATGCCGTCATTTATCCTTCATCAGCAGTCTATCCTTCCCGGTCACGTCATCATACCAAGCGGAGCCGTTTGTGTTGTGATGTTTACAAGGCATGGTAATTGCCTAGCCCGGCTGCTGCTAGTGTACGACTGATGGTTCGGGATGATACCAAATGTTGTAGGGAGTCCATTACTTGTTCTTGTATGGCAGGCGCAGATGTGACGAGATTATGTTGTGGTCGATGCACAATATAGCAATCCTCCTTTGTGGTGGTCGGACATGGTGAAATGTAGCGACGAATACGCCTGCCCTGACGTACCCATGCAATAGATTATCGAGTCACTGTCACATATGAATCCACTGCAAATCTGTGTCTCCCGCGATACGACCAGTCGGCCAAATGGATACATACGAGGGTGAGTCAAATGAAAACCTTAAATTTGTAATAACAAATCGAAATTTCGCGTTGTTATCCTGTTAGTTGGTAAGCGTGCGACAAACAGCGTGCAGAATGGCCTGTAATTGGTAGCATAGTTCAGATGCACACATACCGTCGCAGTATCAGTATGAAGATGGCAGCCCCACTTGCGACTTGCACCAGGGAAGAACAGTGTTCTGTTATACGGTTTTTGCGTAGTGAAGGTGTGAAACCTATTGAAATTCATCGACTAATGAAGGTTCAGTACTGTGATGCATGTTTGTCACAGCAGAAAGTCTACGAATGGGGTAGGAAGTTCGCAAATGGTGTGACTTCAGTGGAAGATGTTCCTCGGCCAGGTCGGGCACAACGAGTTGTGACTCCACAGAACATTGCAGCAGTTGAAGCCATAGTGAAGGAAAACCGCCGAGTGACACTGAATGACATTGCAGCATGTTTACATGTTAGTCATGGGTCAGCACACCACATTGTGCATGATGTGCTCCAGTTTCACAAAGTGTCTGCAAGATGGGTGTCCCGGCAGCTAACTCCTGAAATGGGAGAAGGACGTGTTGATGCTTGTGAAGAACTTCTTCGGCCCTTTGAATGAGAAGGTGATGGCTTCCTTGCAAGAATCGTTACTGGGGACGAAACCTGGGTTCACTTCCACCAACCGGAAACGAAGAGAGCGAGCAAGGAATGGCGCCATTTTTCGTCACCAAAACCAAAGATGTTTCGAACAAAACCATCGACAGGGAAGGTTATGCTGACTCTCTTTTGGGACGAAAAAGGCGTCATTTTGGAGCATTACATGCCTAGAGAGACCACTGTCACCAGTGCATCATAGACAGATGTCCTAAAAAGTCATCTGCGGCCTGCAATCAAATCAAAGCGGGTGGATTGCTATCAGCAGGTGTCCTTTTGCTACATGACAATTCAGGGCCCGACACTGCCCTTGCAACAATCACAGACCTGCATTTTGAGTGTCTTCGTCATCCACCATACTCACCAGACCTTGCCCCAAGTGATTTCCATGTGTTTGGACCATTCAAAGACGCAATGGGAGAAAAGAATTTCCGTTCTGATGAAGAGGTACGCCACGCGATGCATGAGTGCTTTCGCGGACTACCAAAAGAATTTTTTCCTAAAGGAATTTATGCACTTTGTACGCTCTGGCGGACTTGCATTGAGTGTGGGGGAGATTATGTTGAAAAGTGATACAGCTTTGTACCACTTCTGCACAACAAATAATATTTACTAAAATATTTAAGGTTTTCATTTGACTCACATTCGTAGAATGAGGCCACTATCGGTCTCAGGCAAGTACTCGGCATATACGTGTCCTTCACAACGCTCATTCAACATCTAACGCTATTCACACTCGTTATACAGAGTTAGGAAATTCCCATTACAAACTTGAAGGATCTGCAGAGAAGACTGAGTAGACAAATTTTTAATTGGATCCCATGTCTGGAAACGTACCGCTTCTGTGCTGCAGCCGTTTCAAAACTACTAGGTAGTGTGTAGTACGGTAGTCGTGGTGGGCGGTGCTTACGTCGCATTGACTGATTTCATATGACGTCTCTCCTACGTCTGTGACCTGGTTAGAGCCTCATTGACGTGTCTGTGAGTGTAAGAGCAACATAGGAGGTAAGTACTCTTTTACAGACTACACCGACACGATCCTTCTGTTTGGCGAAACCCACGGTAATGGAAGAGTTGTTAGTCGATTTTAGCAAGATCGTTATGACATCATCGCATGCCTTTCTCGCCACTGTTAGGCAACGTCTTCGAGGAACAAATGGGGTACCGTCAGCGGGCGTGACTGTGGTGCTCCAAGGAGACGCCGAATACCCCAAGTGGATTCTGTGTCTTCCACGACACGGCCAGCCGGCCAAATGGAGAAATCATGTTGAAGAAACCGGTCAACGAGTACACGGGCAATTTCTTTAGTTGTTAAGGAGTGGACCTGCAAAACAAATAATATATTGGATCACGCTTAATAAATTACTCCCAAAAGTAGTCGCGTTACCAACATGTTTTCAAATGGTTGGAGCACGGAAACGTACTTTTCAGGACATGGGTTCCTGTTCAAAACATTGAGTACTCACACCTACATCTACATCTACATACATACTCCGCAATTCACCATACGGTGCGTGACAGAGGGTACCTCGTACCACAACTAGCATCTCTCCCTGTTCTACTCCCAAACAGAACGAGGGAAAAGTGACTGACTATATGCCCCTGTACGAGCCCTAATCTCTCTTGTCTTTGTAGTCTTTCCGCGAAATGTAAGTTGGCGGCAGTAAAACTGTACTGCAGTCAGCCTCAAATGCTGGTTCTCTAAATTTCCTGAGTAGCGATTCACGAAAAGAACGCTTCCTTTCCTCTAGAGACTCCCACCCGAGTTCCTGAAGCATTTCCGTAACACTCGCGTGATGATCAAACCTACCAGTAACAAATCTAGCAGCCCGCTTCTGAATTACTTCTATGTCCTCCCTCAATCCGACCTGATAGGGATCCCAAACGCTAGAGTAGTACTCAAGAATAGGTCGTATTAGTGTTTTATAAGCGGTCTCCTTTACAGATGAACCACATCTTACCAAAATTCTACCAATGAAACGAAGACGATTATCCGCCTTCCTCACAACTGCCATTACATGCTTGTCCCACTTCATATCGCTCTGCAATGTTACGCCCAAATATTTAATCGATGTGACTGTGTCAAGCGCTCCACTACTAATGGAGTATTCAGACATTACACGACTCTTTTTCCTATTCATCTGCATTAAGTTACATTTATCTATATTTAGAGTTAGCTGCCATTCTTTACACCAATCACAAATCCTGTCCAAGTCATCTTGTATCCTCCTACAGTCACTCAACGACGACACCTTCCCGTACACCACAGCATCATCAGCAAACAGCCGCACATTGCTATCCACCCTATCCAAAAGATCATTTATGTAGATAGAAAACAACAGCCGACCTACCACACTTCCCTGAGTCACTCCAGATGATACCCTCACCTCCGATGAACACTCACCATCGAGCACAACGTACTGGGTTCTACTACTTAAGAAGTCTTCGAGCCACTCACATATGCTCGTACCTTAGTTAGGAGTCTGCAGTGGGGCACCGAGTCAAACGCTTTCCGGAAGTCAAGGAATATGGCATCCGTCTGATATCCTTCATCCATGGTTCGCAAGATATCATGTGAAAAAGGGGCGAGTTGCGTTTCAAAGGAGCGATGCTTTCTAAGGCCGTGCTGATGCATGGACAGCAACTTCTCTGTCTCAAGGAAATTCATTATATTCGAACTGAGAATATGTTCGAGAATCCTGCAACAAACCGATGTTAAGGATATTAGTCTGTAATTTTGAGAATCCGTCCTTCTACCCTTCTTATATACAGGCGTCTCCTGCGCTTTTTTCCAGTCGCTCGGGACTTTACGTTGGGCAAGAGATTCGCGATAAATGCAAGCTAAGTAAGGAGCCAATGCAGTAGAGTACTCTCTGTAAAACCGAATTGGAATCCTATCAGGCCCTGGCAATTTATTTATTTTCAACCCATTCAGCTGCTTCACAACCCCAGGGATGTCTATCACTATGTCCTCCATACCGGAGGACATAGTGATCCCTCAGCAAGTCCTAGAAGTGTGTAGTGGGTATTTCAGAACACTCTGTATACCCCACCGGACCCAGTAATAACAGGATACACCGTAAAGCCACTGACAACACTAACGCCCGGGTTCGATTCACGGCGGGGTCAGGGATTTTCTCTGCCTCGTGATGACTGGGTGTTGTGTGATGTCCTTAGGTTAGTTAGGTTTAAGTAGTTCTAAGTTCTAGGGGACTGATGACCATAGTGTGGTATCACCGCCAGACATCACACTTGCTAGGTGGTAGCCTTTAAATCGGCCGCGGTCCGTTAGTATACGTCGGACCCGCGTGTCGCCACTATCAGTGATTGCAGACCGAGCGCCGCCACACGGCAGGTCTAGAGAGACTTCCTAGCACTCGCCCCAGTTGTTGTACAGCCGACTTTGCTAGCGATGGTTCACTGACAAATTACTCTCTCATTTGCCGAGACGATAGTTGGCATAGCCTTCAGCTACGTCATTTGCTACGACCTAGCAAGGCGCCATTACCAGTTACTACTGATGCTGTAACACATGTACCGTCAAGAGCGATGTTCACCAATTACGGATTAAAGTTAAGTATTCCAGAAGATACGTACGTTTTTTGCTAGTCTCAATTCCTTGTCCTGTTCCAGACCTCACGCCAGCCTGCGTGAGCTTAAACGCGTGCCTTTCGGCTTCCTCCTAGTGGGTTGGCGGTCTTGCCAATCCACAACACATAGATGTTAAGTTCCATAGTGCTCAGAGCCATTTGAACCCATTTGACAACACTAATGCATTCCGGTGGCGATTCCACCTGTCACAGAGAATTGCACGTATTCGCCCATGTTGTGTATCAGTATGTAGCTAGACTGAGATCAGACCATGTCTTCTTGATGTTTCATTATTTTTTGTAAGCAGTGGAAGTCCACCTTGGCACAAGACATGTCTTTGTCTCACACATATATCTGTAGAATGTTTTTTGAAGTCAACTGGCTTTTATTGAAGAAAACAGGAAAAAGTGGAGAAGATGTACAATGAGAACAATGTAATTTATAGTGGTTGTTATTAATAATTACATTCCGCGCTATTCTGTACCTTTTATATACAAGTACCAGATGACGCTATTCCCATGTGACACTATTACTGTTTTCAAATTCGTCATATTTTACTGTTAACAGTAACTTTGTTTACAATGAGCGTTAAACTACTTTGTGTCATGGACAAAGTAGGACTTTTATTCCTTTTGCTCTGGCTTAAATCAACAACTATGCCTCGAATGTCTTATTTCGACTTTTGATAATCAGTCACCTTCTAAAACGACTGTATACAATTGGTTTGCTGAATTTTGTGTTTCCCTCAGCGATGATTTGTTTGACGTCGACGATGGTGTGCGCAGCATTATTGCAGAGTGAAAATGGAGTTTCTGCGGGCGTATAAAATGTTCAAACGTTCGGTACGGCAACCAGGTGACGTCTTTGACAACAGCTGACATTTCGACAGGTGCACGCCCTGTAGATTTCAAGAAACAAATGCAGAGAGAAACAGCCGTTCAAGGAAATTGAAAACCTAGGTATGTGTGACATATATCGAAAGACAACACACAAACACACACACAGACACACACACACACACACACACACACACACACACACACACATACATACACACAAACACACACCACAAACTCTAGCGGCACCACATAACTAAATGTGTTTATCAAGAGAAGGGTAAATGGTACGCTGGGACATGCCAATTCACCCCGATTTGCATCTTCAGGCTGAGTTAGCTCATCTGGAAGTCACATTACGCACGCATGACTATCCTGAAAGACAGCTCAGGTGCATTGTGCTCTATCGACAGACTGTGAATAAGGTGAGTGATGACAATAACTTGGCGGCAATACCGATTACTTCCTTTTTGCTTCACGTACGTATCATTTCTAACAATGTTAGTTGTACTGTTCAGAAAGATATGTGTTTTCCGACCACCATCTAATATTAGTGCCCTTTTAGTGTGTCTAGAGGATGATATTGGTTTGTGTGAGGCGAGTCTCTACCATATGCCTTGCAGTTGTAGCAAGTCATATATTGGCCGCACCATCAGAACCTTGGAAGATCGGTGTATAGAGCATAAGCGCTACGCACGCCTACAACTGCCAAGCAAATCTGCAGAACGTCGCCTTCGCATCGGTCATCCTATGGAATAAAACAATTCTGAGAATCCGCTTCCCGCTACTAGGAATTTGTTATTAAGGGATCGGTTGAGCTTAAATCAGCAAGTGATCTTATAGATATAGATGGAAGTGTTTGCTTAAAATCTGCAGGAAATTCAGCTCTCTCCCTGAGCAAACATTCAAAAAAGAGAGGGACAGAGTTCGTGCTACCTCACCCGCTGGTAGTTAATATTCACTATTTATTACTTCTGATATTGCTCGTTTTGATTGTGCTGTGGCGCTAGGATTTACGTTGTAGGTGTTGTGTGTTTGTGTGTGTGTGTGTGTGTGTGTGTGTGTGTGTGTGTGTATTGTCTTTCTGCTGTCTTTCTGTAAGTATGAACATTATTTAAGAGGCTGAGCACGTGAGATAGAGGCATACAGTCATGTAGAACACTGCAGTACATTCAGTTTTCCATGAAAGTTTTTAATTCCGCACAGTTTCCCCGAAGCTGAAAAGCAAGCTCTTGTTAACTGATGTCAGACAATGCTTCACAAAATTGACCGACGAGATATCAAATCCATATACACTATTATAACGGGAGACCAAACTTGGATATATTCGTACGTGCAAGGTCCTTAGGGGCAATGTATGTTGGCTGCAGTAGAATCGTTTGGCAGTCAGCTTCAAATGCCGGTTCTTAAAATTTTTTCAATAGTGTTTCTCGAAAAGAACGTTGCCTTACCTCCAGGGATTCCCATTTGAGTTCCCGGAGCATCCTCGTAACATTTAAGTGTTGTTCGAACCTACCGTAACAAATCTAGCAGCCCGCCTCTGAACTGTTTCGATCTTTTCCTTCAATCCTACCTGGTACAGATCCCAAACACTCGAGTGGGACTCAAGAGCAGGTCGCACCAGCATGCTATATGCGGTCTACCTTACATGTGAACCACTCTTACCTAAAATTCTCACAATAAACCGAAATCCATCAATCCCCTTTCCGATCACAGTTCTCGTATGCTCGTTCCACTTCATACCGCTTTGCAACGTTACGCCTAGGTAATTAAACGACTTACTGAGTCAAGTAGGACACCAGTAATACTGTATACTGTATACTGACATTATAGGTTTGATCTTCCTACTCATCCGCATTACATTTTTCCACATTTAGAGCTAGCTGCCATTCATCACACCAACTGGAAATTTTGTCTAAGTCGTCTTGTACCTTCCCGCAGTCACTCAAATTCGACAGCAAACAAGCCAGATCATTTATGTATATAGAGAACAATAGTGCTCCTATCACACTTAACCTGGCGCACTCCCGAAGATACCCTTGTCTCCGATGAACGCTCGCCGTGGAGGACCACATTCTGGGTTCTATTGCTTAAGAAGTCTTCCAGCAACTCGCATATCTGTGAACTTATTCCATATGGTCGTACGTTCATTAAGAAACTGCAGTGTGGCACCGTGTCAAATTCTTTCTTTACCTAACAATGTTTTACTATAGCTAAGTCAAAAGCTTCTGTTTCAAAATTCTGCAGCGTCATTAGTGCTAAAATAATGTTCAGGCTACGTGAATACAAGTAAACATCTGAACATGAGATTCCAGGCATCATGAAATGTTCTCGCGAATGAATAAACGCCGATAAAAACAAATAGTTGCGGGTAATTCATTACAAATAAATTACGCCAGACTGATTTTCCTTTCATGATTTTTATGAAAACGTGAAGGGCAACCTCCGTATACCACAGCGTGCCATCAGTCACGTAAACGACTACGGGTGTGAGCACAATTAAATCACTGGCGTCATTTGGTTATCTATAACTGAGCTCTCTAAGTGCCTCATAAAATTTAGCGCTCTATAGGTAAACTTTTCTAGTTTGCTAGGCCGCATTATGTTCTTTCTCAGTATCTTGTGCACGATCGACGTTTCGACCCCTCTGCTAGGATCTTCTAGAGGATCTTCTGCTGTTACGGTTAGCTAACGACCAACAGCAGATCACCCTGAAGAAGAGCTTAGAAGAGGCATCGATACGTCGATCGTGTATGAGATACTGAAAAGGAATATTATGCGGCCTAGCAACCTAAAAGATTTAACCTTCAGTGACAAAGACTACCAAAGCACGCAGTCTAAAATACATTAATATAAGATTATTTACTTGTTCGCAGTGAAACTCTTCGTAGTCTTGGAATTTGCGAGGGAAATAGCCTGGTATGCTGCAATTTCATCACAATTACGTATTGTTTACATCGCAAGGAGGGTAAAACTAGGATGCAGAAGTCTCAGAGCTCGTATTTGTCATACTATCGGGAAAATTGTACGAAACATTGCAGTAAGGCTATTGAAATATGTTATATTACCGTAATCATCTATTCACAAGCGATTTTTAATGAAAAACGTACACCTTTTTGAAACAAATAAACAAAGCAATAAACTATTCTCGGCGCGTAACATATTGTGAACATTAACGCCCTCAGTACTAAGGGGTGGTGGTGGGGGGGTACTTTATTCCTCTATTTTTAAAACACTGTAATCTAGTCAGTTACCTTAAATTTAAAAAATACTGAAGAATTTGGTTGTTTTTTTAATGAATTCTTCTACCTGATTCCAAATCCGTAGTATGTGTCACTTTTCCAATTAATTTCGTATTCAATATATCCAATTTCAGGGCCTTACTTACATGTCAGTATCTCTTTAGACAGTATGTTGAGAGTAAAAGTCAACAACAATGAACGAATTTGTTTTTTTTTATTATTGTGGTGTCATAAAATTGGTCTTCTACGTTATTGAATGAGTTTTGATACTGCTAAGAGTGTGCTAAAATGTATTTTCAGGTCCTGGGCTCACTTACACATCAGTATGTCTTCAAAAGTATATAATTCAATAACAGTTAACGAATTTCGTACTTTTTAAAGGAATTATTGGCGTAAATTACCTCCCTCCCTTGATAATACAAGTTATGGAAAATGACTTGGTATTGTTAGGGTTAATGAACAACAGACCCTCACGTACCAAAATCTTATGGCAATAAATGGAATTGTCAATAAAAAGTAATGAAATGTGCATACGGCATTTTAGACCTGGTGTCCCTTATGAGGAGTTTGGCAGCCTGGTGCAAATCTGTATATTTGACTCCGGCGACATTCGCTTCGGTGGTGATGATATGATGATGACAAGACACACTCCCAAGACACACACTCGTAGCCCGGCCGCGAACCGAATCAGAAAGCCTCTGATCTAGGGACGCCAACGATAATCACAAGATCACGAACTGCGGACAGTAAGAACACCTCCACGTTAAGCTGGATAAACTGAATAATTTTCTTTGTTAAGTCTGTTTGAAAATACGACCATCTGCGGATTCTCCGGTATACACGTTATCCCTGCATAGTTCGACGGTTTCTGAAAAAAAAAAAAGATGCGAATACTTTCGTTTGTAATACATTTGAAATATTTTACCACTAAAATACCGGGTGATCAAAAAGTCAGTATAAATTTGAAAAATTAATAAACCACGGAATAATGTAGATAGAGAGGTAAAAATTGACACACATGCTTGGAATGACATGGGGTTTTATTAGAACCGAAAAAAAAACACCTCATATTGCTAGACGCGTGAAAGATCTCTTACGCGCGTCGTTTGATGATGATCGTGTGCTCAGCCGCCACTTTCGTCATGCTTGGCCTCCCAGGTCCCCAGACCTCAGTCCGTGCGATTATTGGCTTTGGGGTTACCTGAAGTCGCAAGTGTATCGTGATCGACCGACAACTATGGGGATGCTGAAAGACAACATCCGACGCCAATGCCTCACCATAACTCCGGACATGCTTTACATTGCTGTTCACATTATTCCTCGACTACAGCTATTGTTGAGGAATGATGGGGGACATATTGAGCATTTCCTGTAAAGAACATCATCTTTGCTTTGTCTTACTTTGTTATGCCAATTGTTATTCTGATCAGCTGAAGCGCCATCTGTCTGATATTTTTTGAACGTTTGTATTTTTTTGGTTGTGTCAATTTGTACCTCTCTATCTACATTACTCCGTGATTTATTCAGTTTTCAAATTTATGCTGACTTTTTGATTACCCGGTACATTGTTGGCCCTAATACAAGGCCAGTCATTCCACAAAAATGTTTTCCGATTGTGTGCCTATACCTTTGCCTAGCCTTTTTCTGTCACCCAAAGGTCAATAGTTTCCAATTCACTTAAACATTATTGCAAAATAAAATAATTTAGTTTCCCTTCTTCGACTGTTTCCTATCTTGCTTTGTGTTGATACGAAATGCAACCACGTTGTTAAACATTACAGAAAGGTATGCACAGCAGATCGTAATTTTCTAAACGCTGACAGTTCTGCGTAATACAAGGTGTTTTAAGCGTAATTTTGTAAATAAGTTTTCACATTAGCGGGGAGTAAAGCACAAATAATCCAGAAAGGTTGTTAAATGTGACGTTTACCACGATTTGTAAATGCAGTAAATAGTATAATAATATGTGAACATCGGATGATCGGTGTTTTTCGGTTGTCAAAAATGGCTCTGAGCACTATGCGACTTAACTTCTGAGGTCATCAGTCGCCTAGAACTTAGAACTAATTAAACCTAACTAACCTAAGGACATCACACACATCCATGCCCGAGGCAGGATTCGAACCTGCGACCGTAGCGGTCACGCGGTTCCAGACTGAAGCGCCTTTAACCGCACGGCCACACCGGCCGGCTTTTCGGTTGTCCATGCAGTCTCTAGGCCACATTAGCCAGGAAAATCGTGAAATTACATTATATTTTTGCCAGTAAACAGCTTGACGAACATGTTTTGTGGACTAGTAACTTCGGGCGTGCCTCATGGGAATGTTATAGAACCATTGTTGTTCATGATATAACGTTATATAACCAAGTGGAAAACGTTGGAAGTTCCGTAAAGCTTTTGGCGGTTGAAGGTGTTGTATACAGAGAAGTCGCAGCGCTAGAACATCGCTGCAAAATGCAGGAAGACATGCAGAAATGACTCTCAGTATGAATAAATGTAAGAAATTGTGGATAAACAGGCAGATATACCAATCACTGTGTGATTAGACTACACGATTGCAGAATAGTCGCTGGAAGAGTGTACGTAGCGCTTTAAAGTTGAACAACCACGTAAACAGGTTAAGCAAATACCAGACTGAAATTCGCTGGAAGAATCCTCAGCAAATGTTCACCAACAAATGACGTAATTTACAGATAATTCTTTCGATCTCTGCTTGAATATTGCTTGTCAGTCTGGGATCCGCTCTAGATAGACTTGATTGAGGAAATAGTGAACTTCCAAAGAAGAGCAGTGCATTTCGTTACAGGTTCATCTAGAAAGCGCTAAAGCGTCACGAAGACGCTTAGCCAACTCCAGTGGCACACGCTGCGAAATAAGCAAACTTTTGCGTCATGGTGTGTTCACTGCTAAAGTTCCGAGACCGTAGGTTCCTAGAGGAGCCGGCCAATACATCGTTTCCTCCGACATACGAGGTATGGCCAGTGTTAACGGAATTTAATTTCGTGGGCTTTGTAGATCCGATTTTCAAATTTATTTTATCTTGTTGGCAAACATATTCCTGATGTACGTTTGCATTTGCAGTGTTATGAAAATATAGTTTATTGTTCACAGTCGAAAAGGTTATACGTGTTTTGGAGTGCTCAGCGAAAATTTACTTACTAATAAAATGAATCAAAAAACGTGCATTAAATTCGATTTGAAAAATACAGTTAAGTGCAGCACCGCATTCTAAATGTTTACTATCACTTTTCGCGAATCTACTATCTGTAAGACAAGAATTTACGAGTGGTATTAAAAATTCAAAGAAGTCGCTGACGACAATGTGGGAGAAGTGAGGAAAATTATTCTGAAAAATCGCCAAATCGCCATGATAGAGGTTCCTGACGATGTCGGCATATCCTTTGGCTCTTTCGCATGTTTTGGGTATGAGAAATGTATGAGCAAGCTTGTTGTGAAATTGTTGATTTTCGACCTAAAACGACGTCACGTGGAAATCGCTCAGGAATTGCAGAAAGAAGTCTAAAACGCTCCAGTACTTATAAAAAAGGTAACAACAAGTGACAAAACACGAGTATACCTGTATGACGTCGAAAGAAAGGTCCAATTGTCCCAGTGGAAATTACCTCAAGAGCCAAGACCGAAAAAATTCGACAAGTTCGACCACATGTGCTCTTCTCACGATACGACGGGATAGCGTATCATGAGGTCCCGCCTTATTGTCGTAATGTCAATAAGGAAAACCACCCTGAAGTTATGCGCCGTTTGCGTGAAGCAATCCGAAGGATACGACCAGAATTGTGGCAATAACATTCGTGGAAATTCCATCACGATAACGCTCACAGCTTAATGTTTTTCCGTGAAATTTGGCAAACAGCAAAACCGTTATACTGTCTCAGCCAACGTAGTCGCCGGACATGGTGCACAGATCTTCTTCCTATTTCCGAGACTGAAAGGAGCTATGAGACGACGTCGTTTTGCTACAACTTATGGGACAAAAAACAGAATCGCTGAAGGATCTGGACAACATAACTATAAGTGAGTTACAGAAGTACCTCCAAGATTGAAAAAAGCGCGGGTCCAAGCGCATTACTTCTCAGGGGGATTTGAAGGGCAAAAATTTGATGTTGATCAATAAATAAAGGGTCTTTAAGAAAAAGAGAAAATCCTATTTCTGTTTGATCACAGTTCGTAAATCTCGCGAAAAGACCATGAAGATAAAATTAGAGAAATTCGAGCGCGCAGCACGAGGGCTTACCAGCAATCTTTCTTCCCACAAATCGTTCGCCACTGGTGCTGTGGTACACTAAGTATCCTCCGCCACACACCACAGAATGCCTTGCGGAGTACAGATGCAGACGGATACTTTTATGAAAAAAGGTACCTAACAACTCCTGTTGGTGACTTCTGTGCTTTAATTCAATGCTCTGTATATATTAAACCAGAAGAACACAAGATCACGTTTCAGTTTTCCTGGTGTGTTATGTTAATGTCCGTTCGAAAACCGGAAAGATTTGCAGGGTATGGATTCTGTGAGAAGTACAGTAGAGTGGCTAGTAAATGGCAACGATAATGCCTTCATTATGCCAACACTTTGTGTGCCGTGCTATTTTAACTGCGCGGTGCAAACACGGCGGAGATAGGGGTATCTAATCAGCTGTGCCGTGCGGCGTGGCGCGGTCTAGTTTCTGGGACTCACCTATTGTCGGCGGTCGCTCGTGGCGTCGTGAGGCGGCTGGCGTCTCGCAGGCGGCATGGCGCGATCCACGGGCAGGCAGGCGTCGCGACGCTGTGGCGTGACCGTCCCGCGCGGCGGCCGGCGCGCTACTGGCCACTGAGCCGCGACGACGACGCCGAGCTGCCGCCGACGCCGACGCCGCCAGACGCCCGCCACAGCGCCGGCTGCTGCCAACGTTCCCGCCTCAAAAAGATCCTCCTGCAGTCGCCCGTGCCTCGTCGTGGCTAGCAGTTCTGCCAACATCAAACGGTCTTCTCCCTACACTAGTATAAGAAACTCAGCCTTACAAACATTGTTAAAGCAGCCGATTTTCTTCTTTCGTAAACGAAACGTTTAAATACGTCCATTTTAATTTTTTTGAACGCAAAGCATGCTTTATCATTAATTTGTTAAAAAGCTTCTTAAAGCCAAGGCGGCATAAATATTTCCTTATTTACAACATCCAGTTTCGGCAGAATTAGCTATCATCTTCAGGCCTTCAAAATTTTTTATTACAAAGTTTGCTCATTGTGAATTGGAACGTCGTGCCAAGTTGTCATATTAGACGCTAAAATATACCGCATTATTCAAAGGTTTGTAAAAAATAAAACATTTGCCATCAAACAGTATCTTGAGCACATGGTCATATCCTAAACTGTACCGCTCACAGATGAATGTTACGTCATAAAAATCATAATATACAATAAAAAGCACAACAGCACATCAGTTTAAGTTAGTTTGGCATGGTCCACTGAACACTGAATGGGACATGTCATGCTAAATAGACGTAAACAGATGTGCTAATTGTACATTTTATTGTATTTAATTATTCTTATGACAAAACGTTAATCCGCTTTATGACGTAACAGTCATTTGCAAGCAGCACATATACGGACATGGCCATGTGCACAAGGTTCTTTTTGGTTGCAAATGTTTAATTTTTGACAGACCTTATGTGTAATGTGCTACATTTTATGCACTAATGACAGCACGGCACAAGGTTCCAACTCACAATGAACGCGTTTTGTTTAAATGGCTCTGAGCACTATCGGACTTAACATCTGATGTCATCAGTCCCCTAGAGCTTAGAACTACTTAAACCTAACTAACCTAAGGACAATACACACAACCATGCCCGAGGCAGGATTCGAACCTGCGGCCGTAGCGGTCGCGCGGTTCCAGACTGAAGCGCCTAGAACCACTCGGCCACAACGGCCGGCGAAAGCGTTTTGTAACAAAAAGTTTGTTCAAATCTTCAAATGTGTGTGACCCCCTTTGGAACGAAACAGGTGAGGTCATCGGTCCCTAAACTTACACACTACTCAAACTAACTGGTGCTAAGAATAACACACTGACCCATGGCCGAGGGAGGACTCGAACCTCCGGCAGGAGGGGCCGCGCTATCCGAGACATGGTGCCTCAAACCGTACGGCTACTCCGGGG
Source organism: Schistocerca nitens (assembly GCF_023898315.1). Lineage (NCBI taxonomy): Eukaryota > Metazoa > Arthropoda > Insecta > Orthoptera > Acrididae > Schistocerca > Schistocerca nitens. The sequence goes on from NC_064614.1 coordinate 212,216,564, forward strand.
GGCCAAAAAGTTTGTTTAGACCTAAAAATAACAGCAAATTCGTCCGAAACTGGTAGTTGAATATAAGGAAATATTTATGCGGTCTTAGCTTTATAAAGCTCGTTACCGACTAAAACGGATCCCTCCTTCCCATTTCTCAACATGAGAAAATTCAGTTTATCGTTGTATCATAGATTGGCTTCCTTGTGATCGACAACTTACAGGCGATATATAGCAACGAAGTGTCCACGGCATGCTGCATATGACGTATGGATAATATAAACGAGCAATGTATAGCCGAAACCAGCAATGGTTACAATTACCATCTGAGATTGAGTGTAAAGGAAAACTGGGTAAGACATCAGTAATGTCTCCATAGACGATCAATATTTTCAAAATGGCTGCGCCTCAGCAACGGTTGAAGATCAGCAAATGAATCCGAAGCAGAGCTGCACCGAAAGATGGTTTTATTCAACCTTTTATCATGGTTTCGAGTGATGTAAACCCGTCTTCTCCAGAAATACAATGACGGCAAAAAATCGCAGCACGAAGAAGGAGTTGTGGGACACAAATGAAATTTGGAAGGCGTGTTTCTACACCTGAAAGATGATGTCTAACCAAATTTCATTCCAGCAGGATGTAAATCAGATTTCGATTAAATAGATGCCGTGTGCGTCAGTTACCTTTGAGATTGCACCTAATCAGCTGATTTTGGTCAAAAATGTCTTTAAGGCAACAAAGACTCCATTATCAGGACCTCACTGAGTTCGAACTCGCTTATGTAATAGGGCTATGAGATGCTGGATGTTCCTTCTGCGATACTGCAGAAAGAATTGACCACCGGCAGGGGTGGCCAAGCGGTTCTAGGCGCTACAGTCTCGACCCGCGCGACTTGTAGGGTCGCAGGTTCGAATCCTGCCTCGGGCATGGATGTGTGTGATGTCTTTAGGTTAGTTAGGTTTACGTAGTTCTAAGTTCTAGGGGACTGATGACCTCAAAAGTTAAGTCCCATAGTGCTCAGAGCCAAAAAATTGACAGTAATGTAGGCACTGCACATAATTGCCGGCAGCGGAGGTCACGAGAATGTAGTCGGAAGAAGACCGGGCTGCGCGACGGTCACGTGACACTGCCGAGAGGAAACAAATCGTGTTTGGCGTATAGTTCTATCGCATCGTACTCCATCCAGACGCTCAGTAGCGTGAATTCCACTGACCCCAAACCACCGACATTTGCGGCTTCACTTGTGTCAAGTGAGAGCTCATTGGAGGACTAGGTGGTGATCTCTTGTGATTTCTGATGACGGGTGGTTCAGCCTCGGTGCCAATGATGGCCGTATATTGGTTAGAAGGAAGCCAGTTGGGGACCTGTACCCAACCTATTTCCGCGCTAGACACACTGAACCTCTACCTGTAGTTGTAGCCTGAGGTGCGATTTTGTATAACGGCAGGAGCACTCTGGTGGTTATCCCACGCACCCTGACTACAAGTCTGCTGATTGGTCCTGTAGTGCTGCCATTCATGAACAGTATTCCAGAGGGGGCTTCCCAACAGGGTAACACTCGCCCACATACCACTGTTGTAACCCAACATGCTCGACAGCGTCTCGACATGTTGCCTGAGCAATAGCTAGAGATCTGTCTCCAGTCGAGCACATCATCGGTCGACAACGACAGTCATCCACGAACAGCATTAATCGTCCCTGTGCGATAGGCATGGTGCTCAATCCCTCGAACTGACATCCGGCACCTGCACAACACAATGCATGCAAGTTTGCATTCTTGCATTCAACACTCTGGCTGTTACACCGACTAAAAATGTACCAGCATTTCACTGTTTCAGTGGTTTATCTCGCGCTTTCAATAACATGTGACCTTGGAATATTAATTACTTAAATATGTTATGTAGACAAATGTATTCTCGATATATCACTACTTTACATTAACTGTTTTTTGGAGTTGCGATTTTATCCCCGTCAGTGTAAGGGCAAATAAAATTTCACATTGGAAAACTACCAAATAACGAAACTGTCAGACATTTGTCCAATGAAAATATATTGTTACCCCACATCATTATTACATTAATAACCCTCTGTTGCACGATCTTTTTTTAGGAAACCAGTTTCTGAGAAAAATATGTGGCAGTATGTTCTGACACCAAAATACAACAGAAATTATGATTTATTCAATATTTTAGGTTTGCTGCCTACGGCAACAAATGGAAAATTTTAATTAATTATTAGTCGTTCATTTACAGAAACATCGAAACATAGTCTGTGCTATTATTAATCATAATTTTACATATCCTAAAAATCTAATTAGATGAGATCTTAGTGGCAGAAATACTCCACTCTTTCAGCTGCCTTCGTATTTGTTTACGCACACTCGACCTGCGGCAGAGATGATCGATTCTGAACTGTTTCTCCCAATATCATTACACTGAATATAGTCTTTCTCCATACAGCCAGACAGCAACATTATGCATATACGAGTGGATCCCTTAATGACGTATGTAAATTTTTGGCTTGTTGCCAAATGGCAGCACCGTGGAATAGACGGTTAAATATAGTGGCCCATACGATCAGATCTTGTCTAGCAATTATAGTTACTATCCATGAATAAAACCAGTCAAATAAAATGTCAAGTTATATTTTGAGTGGCGTCGGCATGCCTTTCATAACATGTCCTAACGCTTTATTTGTTTGATTTTATTTCTGGATTTTAACTATTCTTGTGTGTGTGTGTTTTGTACACTCCTGGAAATGGAAAAAAGAACACATTGACACCGGTGTGTCAGACCCACCATACTTGCTCCGGACACTGCGAGAGGGCTGTACAAGCAATGATTACACGCACGGCACAGCGGACACACCAGGAACCGCGGTATTGGCCGTCGAATGGCGCTAGCTGCGCAGCATTTGTGCACCGCCGCCGTCAGTGTCAGCCAGTTTGCCGTGGCATACGGAGCTCCATCGCAGTCTTTAACACTGGTAGCATGCCGCGACAGCGTGGACGTGAACCGTATGTGCAGTTGACGGACTTTGAGCGAGGGCGTATAGTGGGCATGCGGGAGGCCGGGTGGACGTACCGCCGAATTGCTCAACACGTGGGGCGTGAGGTCTCCACAGTACATCGATGTTGTCGCCAGTGGTCGGCGGAAGGTGCACGTGCCCGTCGACCTGGGACCGGACCGCTGCGACGCACGGATGCACGCCAAGACCGTAGGATCCTACGCAGTGCCGTAGGGGACCGCACCGCCACTTCCCAGCAAATTAGGGACACTGTTGCTCCTGGGGTATCGGCGAGGACCATTCGCAACCGTCTCCATGAAGCTGGGCTACGGTCCCGCACACCGTTAGGCCGTCTTCCGCTCACGCCCCAACATCGTGCAGCCCGCCTCCAGTGGTGTCGCGACAGGCGTGAATGGAGGGACGAATGGAGACGTGTCGTCTTCAGCGATGAGAGTCGCTTCTGCCTTGGTGCCAATGATGGTCGTATGCGTGTTTGGCGCCGTGCAGGTGAGCGCCACAATCAGGACTGCATACGACCGAGGCACAAAGGGCCAACACCCGGCATCATGGTGTGGGGAGCGATCTCCTACACTGGCCGTACACCACTGGTGATCGTCGAGGGGACACTGAATAGTGCACGGTACATCCAAACCGTCATCGAACCCATCGTTCTACCATTCCTAGACCGGCAAGGGAACTTGCTGTTCCAACAGGACAATGAACGTCCGCATGTATCCCGTGCCACCCAACGTGCTGTAGAAGGTGTAAGTCAACTACCCTGGCCAGCAAGATCTCCGGATCTGTCCCCCATTGAGCATGTTTGGGACTGGATGAAGCGTCGTCTCACGCGGTCTGCACGTCCGGCACGAACGCTGGTCCAACTGAGGCGCCAGGTGGAAATGGCATGGCAAGCCGTTCCACAGGACTACATCCAGCATCTCTACGATCGTCTCCATGGGAGAATAGCAGCCTGCATTGCTGCGAAAGGTGGATATACACTGTACTAGTGCCGACATTGTGCATGCTCTGTTGCCTGTGTCTATGTGCCTGTGGTTCTGTCAGTGTGATCATGTGATGTATCTGACCCCAGGAATGTGTCAATAAAGTTTCCCCTTCCTGGGACAATGAATTCACGGTGTTCTTATTTCAATTTCCAGGAGTGTATATTGAACTGGGGACCTAGGTACGACGGAGAGGCTTCGTCCCGCCGCAGCCCTCAGTGGTTCACAGCCCCACAACAGGCCACAGCAGTCCACCCACCCCACCGCCGCCCCACACCGAACTCGGGGTTGTTGTGCGGTTCGGTCCCCAGTGGAGAACGTCTTATACCAGACGAGTGTAAGCCCAGTTATGGTGTATGTGGACGTGGAGACAGTGTTTGCGCAGCAATCGCCGACATAGTGTAACTGAGGCGGAATAAGGATAACCAGCCAGCATTCGCTGAGGCAGATGGAAGACCCCCTAAAAAACCATCTACATGCTGGCCGGCACACCGGACCTCGACACTAATCCGTCGGACGGCTAGGGGGGCGGGCATTTAACTATTCTGACTTGACAAGCTCTGATCATAGGTTCCTCCACATTCAATAATGTAATAATGATGTGCGCTAAAAGCGTATTTTCACTGGGCAAATGTTAGATCGCTTCACTGTTTGGCGGTTTTTCAATGTGAAATTATAGTTACATGTATTTTTGAAGAAGACGGGTTTACATCCGTCAAAGCCATGGTCAGTAGTTGAATAAAGTCACCGTTTGGTTCAACTGGTTGGCTCCTTGGGATTCATTTACTGATCTCCATAGAAGTTTTCTCCACTTCTGTGGCTGTTAGAATGTTAGTGAATGATAAACGGAAACTAGCCATCTTGTCACCATTACTTTTCAAAAGTTAAGAGGACGTGTCTTTACAGTGTAATACGAGCCTTCCTCAGTTTGACGTTAACTGAGGAAGGCTCGTATTACACTGTAAAAGCGAGAAGAGAAGCATAAAGTGTTCATCCGAATATGCTTCGTGAGCAACAGTGTGAGGACGTGAAGGAATACAAAAATAATTTGAAAGATAGACGAAAAAACACTTCAGTTGGTCCTCATCAGACATGCCCCTCATAGCTGCAGACAAGGTACTCATTTAAGAAGTGTCATTTTTATGCATCATAAATGATGTTTTAGGAAACTCTGCAAATGTGTCATTCGTTATTTGAATAATGAACACTGAACTAGCTACCTGCTTTTCGATGCTTCATATGACGCGTTTCGGAAATTTATTCTCACTCACAAGAGTAAACATTTACATAGGTATTTTACGTTCTGTCTCTATGTATGTTGTTCTAACTCTCTTGCCCAACAGTTGTCTTTTAATGGTTTACTGCAGCGACAAAATCTGACAGATATGTTTTGTCCTATTTTCCGAAACATCATATAAAATGGTGTATTTAATCAATTTCGCTTGACAATAAGAATAAATTCTCGGTAGCGTGCGCTATGTATTAAAAGATACGTAACGGGCGCAGTGTTCCTTTATTTAAATCTTGTACGTTATATCCGTTAAATATCGTCTCATGTTACATCAAGATTTTTAACAACAGGGGAAAACTATTCCAGCTTGGAATATGTACATAAATACGGGAGTGTACCATGTCACATGTTATTGCAGAAACATGTGAAACAATGTATAAATATTCACTGAAAAGCCAAAGAAACTGGTACACCTGCCTAATATCGTGTAGGGTCTCGCGAGCTCGCACAAGTGTCGCAACACTACGTGGCATGGACTCGACTGCCGTCTGAAGTAGTGCTGGAGGGAACTGACATCATGAATACTGCACGACTGTCTATAAATCCGTAGGAGTACGAGCGTATGGAGATCTCTTCTGAACAGCACGTTGCAAGGCATCCCAGATATGCTCAACAATGTTCATGTCTAGGGAGTTTGGTGGCCAATGAAAGTGTTTAAGCTCAGAAGAGAGTTCATGGAGCCACTCTGTAGCAATTCTGGACGTGTAAGGTGTCGCATTGACCTGCTGGAATTGCCCAAGTCCGTCGGATTGCACAATGGACGTGAATGGATGCAGGTGATCATAAAGAATGCGTGCCTACGTGTCACCTGTCAGACTCGTATCTACACGTATCAGCGGTCCCATATCACTCCACCTGCAGACGCCCCACACCATTTCAGAGCATCCTTCAGTTTGAACAGTCCCCTGCTAAAATTTAGGGTCGATGGTTTCATGAGGTTGTCTCCATATCCGTCCATCCGCGAATGGACCGTCGGCTCCGAAAGCCCATATCGATGATGTTTTCTTTGATGGTTTTCACGCTGACACTTGTTGATGGCCCAGCATTGAAATCTGCAGCAATTTGGAGAAGAATTGCACTTCTGTGGCGTTGTTCGATACTCTTCAGTCGTCGTTGATCCGGTTATTGCAGGATCTTTTACCAGCCGCAGCGATGTCTGAGATTTGATGTTTTACCGGATTCCTGATATTCGTGGTACACTAGTGAAATGGTAATAAGAGAAAATCTCCACTTCATCGCTACCTCGGAGATATTGTGTCCCATTGCTCGTGCGCCGACTATAACACCACGTTCAAACTCACTTAAATCTTTATAACCTGCTATTGTAGCAGAAGTAGCAGATCTATCAAGTGCGCCAGACACTTGTTGTCTTGTATAGGCATTACCAATGTAGGGCGATGTTCTGCCTGTTTACATATCTCTGTATTTGAATATACGTGCCTGTACAAGTTTCCTTGGCGCTTCAGTGTATAAATCACCTATGGAGGAATTTATGAAGGTCAGGTTAGGTTATCATAGAAAAAAAATCTGTTTCTGTATATTGGACGCGCGGCAAGCTTTTTACATGCCAGATTCATTAGTAATTAAGATATATTTAACAATTTGAGGCTAAAAACAGGGAAAATCGGTAGGGAAAATGTTACTGATATCATAACATGAAAACAATAACTGGCAGTAAGATGCACTGTGTAATTTGCATGTCTCTCTTTATTACCTCTGTGACAGTTTTTAATGGATTATGAATGTCTGGGGTGCATGCAAATGTGCACAGGATTTGAGACAGATTAACAGGAAACGCTTCAGCCGAGCAGGTTGGTGACTGGTTGAACAGGACCGTAGCCTGTGTGGCGTAAGATTCTTGGAATTGTGGTCAGACAGAACCTTCTGGGGGCGGCAAGCATTGTGTCCAACAACGACTTCTAAGATCCGGCATCGGGCGATACGGCGCCATGTGCTGGAGTCGTGGGCAACATTCCCATGTTTCTTTTAAGGATCAGTATGTGTCGCTGCTGGAAATAGGAGGCAAATGGAAACAAACTCAAGCGGCGTATCGGTCCATTCTGAATTCTCGAACCTGGTTGCAAAGTTGTGGACATTGGCGGGAGGATGTGTGGTCGGAGTAAAGAAGTCTGACGTCAGATCGCTGCACTGAGATGAATGCTTTTTGATAGCAGAGGAGAATTCAGTGTTGTGATTGGAGGCTAGAAAAGCTCTTTTTGGGCGGGATTCTCTATTAGAAGGAATCTTCTTGGTTGGTCCGCAGTGGTTCGTAACTTTACGATTGGCACCGTTTTGGCGGTAAGGAACACGCACAGCATAAGCAACCGCGGCATGAGAAGTACTTACAGGTAGAATTCGAAGGGGTCCATTCTGATGAAGCTCGTGGGGGTAGGCCACAAAATTTCCAGGATCAGCCTGGCGTAGCAGTGCAGTAGAGTCCTTCCCAGGTGCTGATGATTTTGTCTTCACGAAGAGGACTGCACTTCGCACCGTACAGCTCTGTGCATCGCAGTCTTTCTTACACTGAGTTAACTGACCGTACCGACATTTTAGTTAAATTGATTTCACTCTTGTGGAATCCAGGACTGCTCTGGTAAAGAGTGGAAGTTTTAGATCTTAATTACCAACTACCAGTCACTATTCTGATGGAACGTCATGAGATGTAGCATGTCTCAGGTATCATTAAATATCGGGAGGGAATAAATTATTAGAAGGGCAAGAACTAATAACTGGTTGGGAAGTGCTACTGCTTTCCATTTAATATTATGATATAATACAATATTATGTTAGATTATATTACATTATATTTATATAAATTTGGATATAGCTAGCTATCACTGGTTTTGATTATTCATTAATATGTTGACCTCATAAAAGTGTTTGTGAATAAATCGGAATATTGAGTTAAATCATCACCAACATAGAACTCCAGCGAGATGTATTACAGTGTGCTATTTGTGTTGCGAATTCCCCACTTTAAGAGCTATGCTTAGGGCTCGGAATTTCGCGTTATCCATTTAACTTTTCGCACAAGCATTTAGATGTTAGTTCTTAACGAGGTGGCCTGACCACAGTTAGTTTTGAAAGATTCGGGGAAAGATACTTGCAAAAATTGACGTACCCATGTCTGGATCAAGTTTGGGTTTCTTTGGGAATCTGTCAGATACATTAATTGTAGAGTTCACACAGTTTAGTGACACTATGGGTAACACAGAGCTTCGACTTTCAGGAAAGTATTCTGCTCCATAAACCAGAGTGATATCATAGTTTTTAGGCACTTAAAATTTCAGTAATTTGCATTTTTATTTGCTATAGATTCTGATAAAGATTTCTTTGATTCTGGCGTCGCAAACCTGCGCTGAAATTTTGGAGGGAATTGTTAAATGGAAAAAAAAGTTGTGTAGATTGTGAGGAACAGATTGTTTTCCTCTTTTTTTACATGATAGGAGAGGTGTGTTATTTCATGTTTCTGGGGTTATGAATTTTAACAAGGAGCGAGGCACACCGCAGGTTGGAACAGAATAGTGTTGAAATTTACAATATGATGGAGCTGCGTGAGACTAGGAATTCTCGTTAGTCAGGAGAGAAAGATACGATTTATTCATAGCAGCAGTCAAGTCTGATAGATGACGACCATAACAATAATGTTGCAAATAATCATCAGTTAGCAAACCATGTTAGTTTCACAGGTGAGAAATTGCGAGAGGAAACAGAGGACGTTGTTCCACAAGACATCGACGCCATGGCATCCATATGTAATCCAGAGGAGAGGCAAGAATCCGATCTAGGTGCAATTCACATCGACTTGTCACATTCCAGAGCAGCTTTGTCAGATAGAAAAAGTAAGGCAGGAGCTAATCAGCGCAACTTAATACTTTCTAAAAGAAATGGAAGAACAGATCTTGCAACTGATTCAGGGAAGTATAAAAATAAGGAAACAGAATAAAGAACTGAGGAAAGAAAATAAAGAGATGTCAGAAAAGTGGAGACAGGAAATTAAAGAAATGGAGGAGAAAAGCAGACAAGAAATTAAAGATACGCGGAAAAAGAGCAGACAAGAAAATAAAGCGCTGGTGGAAAGCTATGGAACAAAATTCGAGACATAGGGGAATCAAGTAAAAAAGAAAAAAAAAAAGCTGATTGGCAGAGGAGTGTCGGGAAATCGCCGATCAGGCAATAAACACAGCAGAGGAGTCAAGAAGTGTAGCAAACGTAATGTTAACAGCTAACAAACAAAACGACAAGGATAATCGTAACAGCACAGAGCAGCATATTGACCAAAGGTTGGAAGATGCTATGAATCTTCCTCCGAGTGAAACCAGAGACAAAATCAAAAGCGCAGTGCAAATGGTTCAAATCGCTCTGAGCACTATGGGACTTAACATCTGAGGTCATCAGTCCGCTAGACTTAGAACTACTTAAACCTAACTAACCTAAGGACATCACACACATCTATGCCCCGAGGCAGGATTCGAACCTGCGACCGTAGCAGCTGCGCAGTTCCCAACTGAAGCGCCTAGAACCGCTCGGCCACAACGGCCGGTTGGCCGTGAGAGTTGCACCGGTGCAGCTGTGCAGCCCCCGCGGCCCCCTACGGTGCTACAGTTTCATACATGACACGGCCAAACTTTGGCATGCAGTAGTGTAGTACCACTCGCTTCTGAAGAAGGCCAAATTAATTTGGCTGAAACCTGGGTAAAGCTTGGTTTCCATTTGCAACTGAGGCTGACGTGTTACAACCATATCCATACGGCCCTTTGCCGTTACAGAGACATGATCGCACAGATCGCAACATCTACCTGGTTCATAGGCATCGTTGGCCTTCGATCAGGCATTAGAATGTGCACATGAGTTTTCCAGCTGATATAGTAACCGTGGTAATGCGTCTCTTCAACGGCGCGACTTCAAGATTATAGTGGTCACCTAACTGCACCCTAGCGAGCGAGCGCTCTATCCCACAGGGGTGCCTGCTTTCCACGATAGTACGAGGTGCGGCTAGAAAAAAACCGGACTGATGCTGGAAAAAACATTTATTTACAATTATTTACAATTTCATGTTATCTCCTCCTCGGTCTCTACACCGCTCCATACGAATTTTCCACTGTTCATAGCAATGCTGCAGATCATTTTCGGTAAGTCCATACATTACTTCCGTCGCTTTTTCTTTTACTGCTTCAACAGTCTCAAATCTAGTTCCTTTCAAAGCTGACTTGACTTTAGGGCAAAGAAAAAAGTAAGAGGGGGCCAAATCAGGTGAGTAGGGTGGATGATCTAAGATGGGAATGTTGTGTTTTGCCAAAAACGTCTTCACTGACAACGCACTGTGAGCTGGGGCATTGTCTTGGTGAAGGATCCATGACTTTTTTCTCCACAAATCGTTCAGTTTTCTCCGTACTCGCTCACGTAGGGTAGCCAGGACGCTAATATAGTAATGCTGATTCACTGTTTGTCCCTCTGGCACCAAATCAATGTGCACAATCCCTTTGATGTCAAAAAAAAAACAATCATCATTGCCTTGAATTTCGATTTTGACATTCGTGCTTTTTTTTGTCGTGGAGAACCAGGAGTTTTCCAATGCATCGATTGGCGTTTAGTTTCGGGATCGTAAGTAAAAAACCACGATTCATCGCAAGTAATAACATTTTGTAAGAAGGTGGGATCACTTTCAATGTTTTCCAGGATGTCAGAACAAATCATTCTTCGGCGTTCCTTCTGTTCAATTGTGAGACACTTCGGAACCAATTTTGAACACACTTTGTTCATGTTGAAACTTTCATGAAGAATCTGCCTAACACTTTCCTTGTCAACTCCTGTTAACTCAGACACTGCTCTGATTGTTAAACGGCGATCTTGTCGAACAAGTTTACCGATTTTTTCAATGTTTGCATCAGTTTTTGCTGACAATGGTCTGCCAGTGCGAGTGTCATCACTGGTGTCTTCGCGGCCATCTTTAAATCGTTTAAACCACTCAAACACTTGTGTTCGCGATAAACGATCATCGCCGTACACTTGTTGTAACATTACAAACGTTTCACTTGCAGATTTTCCTAGTTTGAAACAAAATTTGATGTTAACACGCTGTTCTTTCTGTACACTCAACATTTTCCGACGCACAGACAAAACGTCAACTACTTAAAACAGACGCCACGGGCAGACTGAGTGCAGGAGGCAGATGAAACTCGAGCAGTAGGCGGAGCGAGAGTCACGTGACAGGCCACGCGACTTTCAGCCTTATTGCATTCGTTTTATTGTTTCACCAGTACTAGTCCGGTTTTTTTCTAGCCACACCTCGTATATGCTGTGGCGCTAGAGCCCCTACTCCAGGGACATCGCCAACGCCAGGTGGGTCTGACATCGCTTGGACACCATTTCTGTTACACGGCCTATGCTGACGATCTTGTCCTGTACCTGCGCAGTAAAGATAACGTCCGCGTGGCTGTGACATGGGTGGCGACATATGGCAAAGTGTCTGGCAATTCTCTTAACGTTTGCAAATCTCAGGTTTTGCTCATTGGTGAGAGATGTGTCGCTCCTCTGACTGTGGTCACCAGTGTCTACTGTTAGTAATTGATTTTGGAGTTGGTATCCGTCGTTCGGCGGCAACATAGCAGACGTCTCCTCCAAACGATCAGGGCTGGCCTCATGGATCACTGGTTTAGATCCCTGAACAATATAAGGCGCGCGCAATACGCGAATGTCTACCAAGTCCACCATGTGGCACAAGTGTTCTCGGTCCTGATTATCCTCGCCCGTCGTATGTTGATGGCGATGGGATCCTTTGTCTGTATCGGGATGTTATTTAAAGTTCAATATTCCTCCCTTGCCCTCCTACGGGAGCGTGGTGGGGTTGCTTTATTCCACTTCCAGAGTTTCGGCACTTTTTATTAACTCAGAGCTAAAAGTCTGGCGCCATTGCTCGTTGGACCTCACCGGACTGATATTACATGATTATTCGCCAGTCTCTAAATCAGCGGGAAACGTGTTATCAGACATTCCACCAGCCTTTTATCACTTTAGTCATTTATTTCTGGAAATAAGTTACATTCTTCACCACTTTCCATTTCCATTAATACTCCGATTAAACACTGTACACGACACATTACAAATGTATCGGTCTCCCAATCACATGGAACACAACTTTCTCCTGGTCACAGGGCTTCACGTGTGGAAAGTGGTGCTTACGGGCTTTCTCGACACCAGCGTTCAATCCGCCTTTATAATCATCAATGGCAAAGTCAAACAATTTCGTTTTCACCACGCTGACACATCCGTATGTGTTCCCTTCGATGTGGACGACACCGATTCTCATGTGGTCCGTCGTCTGACGTCTGGAGGCTCGCGCAACGTACCTTGGCTTTCTTTACCTGACAGACACCAGCTCATATCACGTTACAGACACCTTTATTCCCAGATGTGATTCATTACCGTGTAACGAAAACTAATGCTGTGAATTGGATACGTGGCCATACAGTCCGCTACCTTTTTGGCCCCGACAAGAATTCTGAACTGGGTGATTGGACGTACCTTAATGATCGACACTGTGCCCTGCAACCGCAGACACAAACAGTTATTTCCCAATTTTATGTGGAGCGCATTCCATGATCCGCCTTCCAGCTTGAACATCCAAGCGACGAGTTGCTGATGCTTATTTTGCCGCATAACGCTCTGAACGAACTACAAACGGAATCTCCTTTAACAATTTCGAGAAAACGCGTTTGGATATTCCACCATTCGAAGGCACGAGCGACTCCTGGGATTCTGAAAAAAAAAACAATAAAAATGGCACAACAAAATAATAAAGAAAACCCTATAAAACTACTTTCATTCTTTCGCTCCTCTGTTTTTTTATCCCTCTACTTTCTTCCTGTCCAACCCCCCCCCCCCCCCCCCTTAGTAATAGGTTACTTGTTTAGCGATAGGCATAGATAGGCGCCAAAACCTTGAAGAGGTGCAGTTTTTTTTTCCGTACGACACAAGTGGCGGTGGCAAGTAGATCTTTCTTTTTGTAGTTTTCTTTTCCTGTGCAGGGGCATAAAAGGACAAAAAAAGGGTAGCGTAAAAAAAAACCTCCACGATGCAGAGGTATAAGCCACATCGTGGAGACAGAAGCGTCGACACCTGAGCAGGACTTCTTATACCGTACCCTGTACCGCGCTGATATTCTGGCCGGAGTGGCCGAGCGGTTCTAGGCGCTACAGTATGGAACTGCGCGACCGCTACGGTCGCAGGTTCCAATCCTGCCTCGGGTATGGATGTGTGTGATGTCCTTAGGTTAGTTAGGTTTAAGTAGTTCTAAGTTCTAGGGGACTGATGACCTCAGATGTTAAGTCCCATAGTGCTCAGAGCCATTTGAACCGTTTTTGAACTACCACATGAAGATTCAGGCCCGACTTCTCTTCCCAGAATTTTACAAATATTAATGTAAAGAATGTTACGCTAATCAGGCTGGAGTCCCGCATACTAGTCACCGACGTGCTCTGCCGAAGCGTTTCCTGCCGCTCTGTCTCGAATCCTAAGCATATCTCCCCTCCTCCCCCATCGCCCCACTACATTTACAATCCATTAGCCATTAAAAAGCGTCGCCGAGTTAGTAAGGAGAGACGTGAATAAAGTAAACAATACTCACCACGTCACTTTCGCAGGAGAACTATGTGAAAGAATAGCTAAAGAACTCATCCAGCTGTTGATTAACAGCAATACAGAGGATACTGTTAATAACAACGGTATAAAACTTAGAGAGGCTGTCACCTTTATTGAAATAAAAGAAACCAGTACGTTTTTAAAACAAAAATGTATATAAATACACATAGTCGGCACGAGGACACAGATTTCTTATTGATTTCATAAAAGTAAATATAAATCTAGCTACCTGGGCGATAGAGACTGAAGAAGATAGGCAGAGAAACTTGAGTACTGAAGAGAACGGTCTTAAAGATCCAGCAATGGAAACGCAGGAAAAAACGAAGAAATGCAAATGAAACTTTTGTTGATGTGCAGACGTGGGGTTCAGTATGTTCATTGCCACTTCATTTATCATGCAAATACCTTTTTAACAAGACCGACCGCACTGTTATAAACAAAAGATTCCTGTAGGCTCGAATAAACTTGAACAGGGCATGAGTAACACAAAATATCTTGTTTAATAACAACAATAATTAATACAAAACAATACACATTCGGCCCACATGGGCAACTAAAATAACGAAATAACAATATACAATTTTCAGCGTTCAGTAGTTAGAGTAAAATCGCTACTAGCTTCTACTTGCGTGACTAACATTATCTACTCCCAATCGCCAAGATAGCAACGATCAACACATTACTCAACTATTCACGAGTCTTGCACAAATTCCATATACAAGAAACTCATTCCTATTAGAAAACAAAGAAATCACAGCGATCCACAATGCACATGGATGACTCACTGGTTCAATAACAAGATCCGAACTGCATAGACGTTAAATCACGGAGTACGGAACAGACACGAAGTTGTAACAAGCTTTAAATTACATTCAGCATCGTGCAGTCACTGTGCACTGCATGTATGAACAAGCTTGCCTGTGACACAGTACTATCTTTAGCAGGGCACGCGTCAGTACAACATGTTCATTTTGCACGACCCTAATTGGAATTGCCACAACAAGCCGTAACTCAACCCTCACAACCTCCGGACGAGCTGAGCTACAACTGACTTAAGTTAATGACCTTCGCATATAACACTGTGACTCAACTTGAACACAAGAACAGAAGGAGATCAACTCAAAAGCACTCTGACGGTGCTCTTGCAATCGAATAGAGGCCCCAAGCAATGTCGTGTGTGTGACCGAAATAAACAGCACCCACTCCAACAGTCTGTTGTCCACACGCCAAGGTGGCCCCTCCTATCCATGTCGGTCCGGTGTCGATGCCCACGCCTACTCGCTGAGGGTCTGGGACTCGGCTTCTGAGAGAACGTCTTCCCTTGGTGTCTCTCCAGCAGCACCTCGCCACTCAGTGTACTCTCTCAACCTCTGTCCCGGGGTCGTTCTCGGTGGTCATACATTCGCACCAGTCACGCCCTGCCGGCGCAGAGCCAGACACCCAAGAACAACTTCGTTGGCGCATTGGAAAAAAGTCGTGCCGCTCGAAGCGACACAGTCTTCTCAACCACCAGAAACTCTTGCCTTAATATATATATATATATATATATATATATATATATATATATATATATATATATTGGATGTATTTCCCAAGCTCATCTCCGCCCCCCCCCCTCCCGCCCCAGTCACTGTCCAACTTCTCCCCTCCTATCTCCTCCTGGCTCTCTTTCGGTCTCCCTCCCCCTCCCTATTCTATGTCCTTGTTCTCCCCCTCCCCCTTCTCTCTCACACTCTCTCAATCCCCTCCTGCCCCCTTTCTGTCTATCTCGTCCGTTCCGCTTTCTATGTCCATGTCCCCCAATCCTTCTGTCGCTCCCCTTCCCCCCCCCCCCCCTCTCTCTCTCTCTCTCTGAAGTTGATACTTATTTATTGTTACTGAAAATTCAGATTTTTTAGGAGTATTCTAAACATAAGCCGATGTATATATGTCCTAGCTGGGGTACCCGGCTTCGTTCAGTGAGCTGATAAGAGGTTGTGTAGTAGTGGAACAAAGGTTAAACATTAAAGTATGAATATAAGAGGCAAAAAATTATTGGAAATTTATTCTAGCACCTTGCAATCGGATAGAGGCCCCAAGCAATGTCGTGTGTGTGACCGAAATAAACAGCACCCACTCCAACAGTCTGTTGTCCACACGCCAGGGTGGCCCCTCCTATAAATGTCGGCCCAGGGCAAGGTACTTGTTTACAAACGAAATTTTTCATTTTGTTATCTGCGATTTTTTTTTTTTGGGGGGGGGGGGGGCTCATCAGTCTTCTGACTGATCTGATGCTGATGCGACCCGCCACGAGAATTCCTCTACTGTGCCAACTTCTTCACCTCAGGGCAGCACTTGCAATCTACGTCCTCAATTATTTGCTGTATGTTTTCCAATCTCTGTCTTCCTCTACAGTTTTAGCCCTCTACAGCTCCCTGTAGTGGTTCAAATGGCTCTGAGCACTATGGGACTCAACTGCTGAGGTCATAAGTCCCCTAGAACTTAGAACTACTTAAACCTAACTAACCTAAGGACAACACACACATCCATGCCCGAGGCAGGATTCGAACCTGCGACCGTAGCGGTCGCGCGGTTCCAGACTGTAGCGCCAGAACCGCTCGGCCACCAGCGGCCGGCCTCCCTGTAGTGCAATGGAAGTCAATCGCAGATATCTTAACAGATGTCCTGCCATCCTGTCCCTTCTCTTTGTCAGTGTTTTCCACATAATCCTTTCCTCTCCGAATCTGCGCAGAACCTCCTCATTCCTTACCGTATCAGTGCACCTAATTTTCAGCATTCGTCTGCAGCACCACATCTCAAATGCTTCGATCTTGTTCCGTTCTGGTTTTCCCACAGTCAGTGTTTCACTACCATACAATGCTGTGCTCCAAACGTACATTCTAAGAAATTCGTTTCTCAAATCAAGACCTATGTTTGATACTAGTAGACTTCCCTTGGCCAGGAATGACCTTTCCACCAGTGACGTACGTTCTCAGAAAATTCTTCCTCAAATTAAGGCTTATGTCTACACGAGTAGACTTCTCTTGGTCAGGAATGCCTTTTTTGCCATTGCTAGTCTGACTTGGATGTCTTCCTTCCTCCGTCCGTCATTGGTTATTTTACTGACTACGGAGCAGAATTCCTTAACTTCATCTACTTCGTGGCCATCAATCCTGATGTTAAGTTACTCGCTGTTCTCATTTATACAACTTCTCGTTACTTCCGTCTTTCTTCGATTTACTTTCAAACCATATTGTATACTCATTAGACTGTTCATTCCATTTAGGAGATCATGTAATTCTTCTCCACTTTCACTCAGGATAGAAATGTCGGCAACGAATCGTATCATTGATACACTTTTATTTTGCATTTGAATTCCACTCCTGAATTTTTCTTTCATTTCAGTCATTGCTTCTTCGATCTACGAATTGGCCACGAGGAGTGGTTGCGCAGTTTGAAGAGCCATGTTACGGATTGCGCGGCACCTCCCGCCAGAGGTTCGAGTCCTCCCTCGGGCATGAGTTTGTGTGTGTTGTCCTTAGCGTAAGTTAGTTCAAGTACTGTGTAAGTCTAGAGACAGATTACCTCAGCAGTTTGGTCCCTTAGGAATTCATACACATTTGAACATTTTTTTGTACAGGTTGGGCAGTAGGGGCGAAATAGTACATCCCTTTCTTCACCCTTTTTAACCCGGGATATACAAGTAGAAATTTTTCCGATCTCGTACTCGAGAGCAAGCTACGTATAGTTGACGATGAGAGAAGCAGGAGTCTTTGAGGCTGATGCCGCAATATTTTGAAGTTTGTCCTTGCGCTTTGTTAATTGTAAAACTGTAGGCTAATTTGACTAGAAATTTCAGTTTTTTTAAATTGGAATGGCAGTTCCGTAGATATCAGTGGTGTACTGTGGATAAATAGTGTCTGTCCTTTGTATTTTCCAGTTATATGTTCGGCTTCGATGATGATATTAGATAGCTATTTGGTGATTATTCTTGTTCCATTACATAGTTTTGTTGAGTTGAAATTTATGAGTAGTATGATCGGAGATACAGTTTTAAGCCGGAGACATTGTTATGTCATTTATGGCAGTTGCAAGGAGTTGAATAATTCTGTAGGGAAAGTCACGCTTTCTTCAACGTTTACCATCGTGATGATCGATTTGTATATTCTCTTTTCACTGGGAATTTTCTTTTGAATATTAAAGTTGATATCGTCTACAATATTATTTTTAGTTGCCAAAATTGCACTTTCAAATGGCCAATCCGGGATGGTATAGTTGTGAACATTGTTTGGATAAATTTGGTCTATGAGTTCGTTTTCAGCAGTGGCTGTGTTGCAGAAATTGCTATTGAGTTTAACGAGGCCAGTCGTCTGGTCAGCTGGATACGTGCCTTAGCTTGTTTGTAAAAGTTGCTGAGCAAAAAGTGTTTTTGTTTCGTTCTTCGATAGTTGAACTCTCACACTTTTTGTGAGTAACAGTATTTGTATGTGTGGCCAGAGATGTGATTTTTTAAAGCATGCTTTGATCTCGTCTGCTGGTGTTGACTTGGGGACAAGTGGAAGTATTTTCCGAAAATCTCCTGAGAGTATGAGTAGAGCTCCTCCCATTATTCGGTTTGCTTTCAAGTCTTGTAAGGTTCTGTTCATGGCTTCGAGTGATTTTTATGTGTCATTGTGCATTTTTCCCACAAGATAATTTTAGCTTGCTTTAGAAGTTCATCCAGTCCAGATGCTCTTGAGATTTCGTGCTGGAAACTGTTCTTTGGCTACATTCAACGGTAGTTGTGGGGTGAGATGGGCAGCTCGTCCTCCTTCCGTAGGAGTGGCTGCAAGTGTGATGTGTTGTTAGCACGTATTTCCTTACACACTTTCCACACATTATTTTCGATTCATATTCAGTCACTGTATCACTTGAACTACTCACACTTCACTGTTTGTTACTATTCATTCATTGCACTACTTTTTCGTTTCCTCCCTTCTTCACTGATAAACCGATGTCCTAACCCACGGCGGTTCTTTCTTTACATACCCCTAGCAGTGGGTAGCCTCACGAGTGACGAATTAAAGGCTTAGAACGATCGACAATGTTCCAGAACATTCCACAACATTCGAGTGTTCTGGACTGGGATGCTTCGGGATGTTCCAAAACATTTTGGAATTTTCCCGAACGTTCCAGGCTGTTCCCGAACATTACAAAATATCTTCGATCATTGTGCAACGTTCTGGAATATTGTGGGATGCTCTCGAATACTCTCGAGTGTACTGGAATGTACTAGAGGGCGAGACTTTCCAGCCTTTATATCTTAGAAAGCACGCCCTTTTAGTAGAAACGAGAACCATCTTCATAGGTGAGGGATAGAGGGCTACCACACCATGTAACTCCCTCGATCGTACCGGACTCGCTTCGAGTTCTAGCGGCACGCACATAGTACACTTACTTTTACAGTGTATAATAATTAAAAAATATAGAGAATGTGGCTGTCCATAAGATTTGGAGTAAATTTTTGGGTGTTGCGTTTTTTTCCTCAGTGTATTCGTAGTTTAAAAGGACAGAGCCACTGGAGAAGAAAAGAAAGTTAGGTTTTAACGTCCGGTGGACGACGAAATAATTAGAGTCAGGGTACAATACGGTCTAACGAAGGATATCGAAGGAAATCGGTGGTCTCCTTTTCAAAGAAGAACCAGGGCATAATGGAATTAGAGAAAGCACGGAAAACGTGAATCTCGATAACAGAGAAGGAATTGTAACGAGAGAGCAGCAACTAAGTATTTTCATGAAATGTATATCAGAAATGTTAGTAATGAAGACATGAAGTAATGAGAAGAGCTTTTCAGCAAAAACTTTTTCTTTTAAAAAAAGGGTTATCTAGAACGTTCATGCCTAAATTTCTTCCAGCAATCAATCGCCGTCAAACAAATTGTGTTTTCTGCTCTTTACGTTATGTGAATACTGAACACATATTCTTTCACGTTTTTTTGGCCACTAAAAACAAAAGTCCACTTGTTAAGATGTAATTTTCTTACGAGTTTCGGGCATAGGCCATCATCGTAATATCAGGTGAAAGAATACAGCATTGGGTGTCGTGTCACACCATTTCAGTGCACCGGTCATCTACTGATGATCCAAAAAAGCACGTTACGCAAGCTTTTATAAACATATAAAAAAAAATTTGCGTCACCTCTGTTGCGAGAGTTCCGGAACCTGTACAGAAATTGGAACAGAGATCGCCACACATAACGCTACCCCAAAACAGCAGGGAACCTCCAACTTGCTGCACTCGTTGGATAGTGTGTCTAAGGCGTTCAGCCTGACGGGGTTGTCTCCAAACATGTCTCCGACGATTGTCTGGTTGAAGGCATATGGGACACTCATCGGTGCAGAGAACGTGATGCCTATCCTGAGCGGCCCTTTCGGCATGTTGCTGGGCCCATCTGTAATGCGCTGTATGGTGTTGTGGTTGCAAAGATGGACCTCGCCATGAACGTCGGGAGTGAAGTTGCGCATCATGCAGCCTATTGCTCAGAGTTTGAGTCGTAACACGGTAGCGGTCATCCACTGCAGTAGTAGCCCTTGGGCGGCCTGAGCGAGGCATGTCATCGACAGTTCCTGTCTCTCTGTATCTTCTCCATGTCCGAACAACATCGCTTTGGTTCACTCCGAGACGCCTGGACACTTCCCTTGCTGAGAGCCATTCCTGGTACAAAGTAATAATGCGGACGCGATCGAAGCGCGGTACTGTCCGTCTAGGCATTGTTGAACTACAGACAAACCAAGCCGTGTACTGCCTTCCTAGTGGAATGACTGGAACTGATCGGCTGTCGAACCCCCTCCGTCTAATAGGCGCTGCTCATACATGGTTGTTTACATCTTCGCCAGAGTTTAGTGACATCTCTGAACAGTCAAAGGGAATGTGTCTGTGATACAATATCCACAGTCAACGTCTGTCTTCAGGAGTTCTGGAAACCGAGTTGATGCAAAACTTTTTTTGATGTGTGTAGAAAAGGTTATCTACAATTGTCTCACAGTGTGAAATGTGTAAGACATTTTAAACATATCACAGCCTCAGAATGAACTCAGTAAGGTGTAAGAATTTACGAATGGTGAAATTCACTGAAAACGTCAAGATGTATCTAAGTTATGTCATGTGAAGTATCTTGATAAATTATGGGAACGTTTGACTGTATAGGGCGAGATGCCATCTCGCTGGAAGAGTTTTCCTGTAACCCGTGAGGAAAGCGGCTTAGTTCTATAAGCAAATCACCTACTTTGAACGTAAAAGTGAATTTATTAACGCGACATACGGCTTCAATAAAGGTAACTTTGTGGAGCTGAGTCATGGCTGCAATATCCTTTCTCTTATAGGCACCCAGTGGCGAACTTCGGAGGCACTCATAGAATTTGTGAGGCAATTGTGTGGGTGGGGTGTTGGGGGGGGGGGGGGGCAACAGATGACGAGAGTTACAGATGACGACGAGAGAGGGATGTTATGGAAGCATGATCTGTGCGCAGAGAATCAGTCATGAGATTTTTACTGATCAAGTCGAGAGATGAAGGCTCTTTTGTTAAATTTTAGATCTACGCTCCGTGTTTGACCATAAGCCTAAAGAGCTCGGTTTCAACGTTGCACAAATGTATTCCGAATTCGACGTATGCCGACAGCTTGTGTATTACGCGATTTGATAATGGAGGAACGGTTCCCCGCTATGCACAAATAAAATATGGGTTTCATATTTGAGCAAGTGATGACGTCATTTTCTCCTGCATGAACCTAGAATAAATTTAGCTGACATACACGTTCGTTTCTTTGTGTTATTAAACTGCATCTACATCTAGATCTATACACCGCGAGCCTCTTTATGTGGCCTCTTTGTGGCGGAGGGTGCTTTTGTGTGTCATTGACACTTCTCCCCTTTCCTGATCCACTCGCGAATAGTACACGGGAAGAACTATTACCGGGAAGCCGCTGTGTGGGTTCAAATCTCTCTAATTTCATCTTCATGATTTTCTCACGAGATGTACGTAAGAGAAAACAGCGTATTATTTGTCTCTCCTAGGAATGTAGGCTCTTAGAATTAGAACAATAAACCACACCGTGATTCAGGACGCCTCTCTTCTCTCGTGTAGCGCCGCCACTGGCGATGGCTGTGCATCTCAGTTACGGTTTCGCGCTAACCAAACAAACCTGTAACGAATCGCGCTGCTCTTCTTTGGACCTTTTCTGTTTCCTCTATCATTGCTGTTCAGTATGAATCACAGACTGACGGGCAATATTCAAGCATTGGGTACTGGTCGAACGAGGGTTTTATAAGCCACCTCGTCTGTGGGTGGAGTACACTTTCTGCGAATTCTTCCAATGAAGCCAACCAGGCAGCGGCTCTGCCTGGGATTAGTTTCATCGCTCCGTTTGGATAATTTAACGTACTTATTGGAGACCAGGGATTGTTTTGGGCTTCCTGCATTTCGCTTCAATTATCTAGTGCGGCGACTTCTCTGTATACACCAGCAGCGTTCACGAAAAGCCTCTGAAACTTCCTACGTCATCCTCTAGTTGATTTACGTAGATTGTGAGCAGCAGTGAGCTGTAACTATACGCCCGAAGATACTTCTACGTATGAAGATCGCTCTCTGTTAGGAAGGAAGTGCTGTTTTCTGCTTATTTACGCAGGCTAACATCTGCCATATTTAATTGTATCTTCCACGGCATCCACTCTGTAACTTCTATTTGAAGTAAAGCCACGAGTTTTGTGTTCCGTTAATATTAACAATCCATCACTGCTTTGGGTATGATGGGAGCCGTCTACCTTCCGAACTGAGATCAGCTGCTTGCTCGGAAGCTGGTTCAAGATGTGCATCAGTCATTTGCCCTACCAGCAGAGGCGTGTCCCCCGATTTCCCTCGTTTTCTGGTGCGATATATTTTTGGTATGAAGTTCCTTGAAAAGCTGGGGTTCTGATGCACCTGCCTGGCCAGTGCACTGTAAGCAGTGACCCATCTGGTGTAATAGTGTCAAGCAAGTAATGTTCATGCTTTATGATCATGGTCTATACCACTTACCGAAGCTCCAGCACATACTACCCCTTCCTGCGTGGCATTGTTACAATTTATGTACTGAAACGTTCAGTGCAATATAAAGCTTGACACGGAGGAAATGAGCGGCTGCTATTATACCGACTGAGGCAATACCGTTCTAGTCAAATCCATGTTATTAAATGTCTAAAATTATAACCCAGCAACTCGTTCTTCCGCTCCCACTTGTCGGTTGCCTATCTAACAGCCTGCAGGGAAAAAATTTGATCTCCAGAGCTTCATATAGAGAGTGTTTCTTGCTGACGTTTAAGAAACCCTGAATCGACGTAGATGACTCTCAATCAGTTAATTAATATAAGACACATGGGGTCGGAAATGTCGGGAAATACACCTAGAAATCGATGAGAAATGTTGAACATGTGACGTCACCACATGACGTGTCTCGCCGTACGTGCAGCTGTGCGATTGGACGTGAAGGGGTGATTAAGCGAGGCAATACTTGCATTCGTGCAAACGGTGCACATTCCAATCACCTTTTGTAAATATGATCTGGGGGTTTTTAAAAGTTAGTAAGAATGACCCTATATTTATTGACCGAAGTTAAAATTATACATGCTGTCGTAATCTATTCATTAACTTGTATGATATTATCTTAAAAGTTTGACACAACAAATAGTTATTACAGTTAGTATATATGTAATCGAGGCAGTGAATTCACAGTGCGCAAATTACATTCTCATTCGGCATTTGAGAATGGGCGCACCTAGCGAATTCTCAAAAACTTTACACATAATGTGAACATTTCCGAAACATTTTCTCGTTGAAACCCCTTACAAAATCATGAAAGGAAAACAAGAAAAACTTGAATACACAGTATTAGTGTTCCACAGTATTATTTATTTAATGGTTCGTTATCAACTGGTCTTCGGCTTCCTAGGATATCGTCAGGTAACGTAATACTAAACACATAGTCCACACAACTTTAGTGGCCGTTCATATTCTACAAATATTGTTGTACAAAGATAAGTGACTTTTACGACTATCGATACAAAGCACATGTATAATATAATACCCTAAAAGATTCTGTAGAGATAAATCTTATATTACAGTACATTCAAAGAGTAAAGACATGTGCGTGTATAAGAATTATATGTTGTACAAGTGAGTATGTCACAGACCACTATTTTAGATGGACAAACTGGTGGATGTGATGGACAGCTCATCAAAGAAAGAAGGGGCTGGGATGGCGCGCGGGGGAGGGGGGGGGGACAGAGAGGAGAAAGGAGTCTATCGGATATTGGTGTTGCTGTTGTGGTCTTCAGTACAGAGACTGGTTTAATGCAGCTCTCCATGCTACTCTATCAGGAGCAAGTTTCTTCATCTCAGAGTAACTACTGCAACCTATGTCCTTCTGGGTCTGCTTAGTGTATTCATCTCTTGGTCTCCCTCTACGATTTTTACCCTCCACGTTTCCGTCTGATACTAAACTGTAGAGTCATTAATGCCTGAGAACGTGTCCTACCAATCGATCCCTTCTTGTAGTCAAGTTGTGCCACAGATTCCTTTTCTCCCCAGTTCTTTTCAGTACCTCTCATTAGTTACGTGATCTACCCATCTAATCTTCAGCATTCTTCTGCATCACCTCATTTAGAAAGCTTCTATTCTCTTCGTGTCTAAACTATTTATCGTCCATGTTTCACTTCCATGCATATCTACTCTCCATACAAATACTTTCAGAAAAGACTTCCTGACACTTAAATCTATACTCGATGTTACCAGATTTCTCTTCTTCACAAACGCTTTCCTTGCCAATGCCAGTATACATTTTGTATCCTCTCTCCTTCGGCCGTCATCAGTTACTTCGCTCCCCAAATACCAAAGCTCCACTACTTTGAGTGTTTTATTTCCTAATCTAATTCCCTCAGCGTTACCTGATTTAAATCGACTACATTCCATTATCTTCGTTTTGCTTTCCTTGATGTTCATATTATATCCTCGTTTCAAGACACTGTCCATTCCGATAAACTGCTCTTCCAGGTCCTCTACTGTCTCTACCAGAATTACAATGTCATCGGAAATCTCAAAGATTTTATTTCTTCTCCAAATTTTTGTTTTCTTTAGTGCTTGCTCAATATACAGACTGAATAACAATGGGGATAGGCTACAACACTGCCTCACTCCCTTCCCAACCACTGCTTCCCTCTCATGCCCCTCGACTCTTATAACTGCCATCTGGTTTCTGTATAAATTGTAAGTAGCCTTCCGCTCCCTGTATTTTACCTCTGCCACCTTCAGAATTTGAAAGACAGTATTCCAGTCAACATTGTCAAAAGCTTACTCTCAGTCTACAAATGCTAGAAACGTAGATTAGCCTTTCCTTAATCTATCTCCTAAGATAAGTCGTCGAGTCAGTATTGTCTCGCGTGTTCCAACATTTGTACGGAATCCAAACTGATCTTCCCCGTGGTCGGCTTCTACTAGTTTTTCCATTCGTCTGTAACGAATTCGTGGTAGTATTTTGCAGCCGTGAGTTACTGAACTGATAGTTCGGTAATTTTCACACCTGCCAACGCCTGCTTTTTTTGGGATTGGAATTATTACATTCCTCTTGAGGTCTGAGGATATTCGCTTGTCTCATACATCTTGCTCACCAGATGGAACCGTTTTGTCGTGGCTGGCTCTCCCAAGGCTATCAGTACTCCTAATGGAATATTGTCTACTCCAGAGATCTTATTCCGACTTAGGTCTTTCAGTTCTCTGTCAACTTCTTCACGCAATATCATATCTTCAATTTCATCTTCATCTACGTCCTCTTCCATTTCCATAATACTGCCCTCAAGTACATCGCCTTATAGACCTTCTATGCACTTCTTCCACCTCTTTGCTTTCCCTTCCTTGTTTAGAACTGGTTTTCCATCTGAGCTCTAGATACTCAACCGGGTGGTTCTCCTGTCTCCAAAGGTCTCTTAAACTTTTCTGTAGGCAGTATCTATCTTACCCCTAGTGGTTTATGCCTCTACATTCTTACATTTGTTCTCTAGCCATCACTTCTTAGCCATTTTGCACTTCCTGTCGATCTCATTTTTGAGACCTTTGTATTCTCTTTCGTCTGCTTCATTTGCTGCATATTTATATTTTCTCCCTTCATCAGTTAAATTCAGTATCTTCTGTTGTCCGCTGCTCGCGGTCTCGTAGCCTTCTCGCTTCCACAGCACAGGGTCCCGTGTTCGATTCCCGAAGGGATCAGAGATTTCACCTGCCCTGAGATGACTGGGTGTTATTGTCTTCATCACCATCTTCATTACGGTCGAAGAAGGCAACGGCGAACCATCTCAATTAGGACCTTGGCTAGTACGGAAGAGCGGGTCTCCCGCATCGTTCCCCTACGATTTGTCAACAAGCATGGGACCATTTCCATTCCATCTCTTCTCTAACCCAAGGATTTCTACTATCCCTCGTCTTTTTAACGAATTGATCCTCTGCTTCCTTCTCTATTTCATCTCTCAAAGTTACCCATTCTTCTTCTTCTGTATTTCTTTCCCCCGGTCTTGTCAATCGTTTCCTAATGCTCTCTCTGAAACTCTCTACAACCTCTGGTTCTTTCTGTTTATCCTGGTCCCATCTCCTTAAATTCCCTTTTTACAGTTTCTTTAAGTTTTAATCCGGCGTGAATGACACGGTTTGTGCACGGCTGTGTTAAGATTAGCACGGGCTTGGCAGTGAACGTGACCATTATCAAAGTTCAGAATATACCGATGTTTTGCTAGTATTTCCACCTTCCATTCAAAATTAAGACCGATTCTTGGAATAGCTCTGACAAGCATAAAATTATGAGAGAAACATTACTGGCTTCTGATACGTTAGCAAGGCTAAGTAGTGGAACTAAGTTTGCTCATTTTGGACCAGGTAAGGATTCTTTGATTGGCGTTTATTAATTCCGTGTAATGTTAGATTTCTGCCTTTAGTTTCTCAATGAAGAACATCATATTGAACATCGCATGAATGACTTCCACAGAGACTTCAGGAAATCCTGTATCTTCTTCTATTTTATAAAGGTGGAAAAATGTGTATAACTTACTACTCTTTCGCTGTTCATGTAATGAAAATCCAGCGCCAGGCAAGGTGTTTTAATATATTACCTCCTTAGTATTAACTTGCAATCAGTATCCACATTTTTCGCTTCAGGTACTGAGGCGTGGCACCTTATATCGCTCCTGTCTAGAGCCTATGAATCGGATGAATGACTTATGCGTGCACAGTGACAGATGGTCTGAAGCGGGTTCAGTACAGTACGTAGTTCTTTCATCGGCTAGAGGACAGGACTAAACAGAAAGAACTACAATGTACTTAATTATTTTGACCACCAGTGTCCAGTAGTGCACACAGACATTCAAGAAACAGTTCAAGAGAATGTTTTTATGAATTGTTCTGTTTATTTCTTGAAGACTTTTTTGTTTACTGATGTTTGCACAGTTTTGTATATGCTGTTAGTAGTGTGAATGACGCGTGAATGTGGTCTAAAGTAAATAAGCAGATCACTGTTCTATTGACAAACGCAGTACAAACTAGCGTGAGAAACTTTTAAGACAGTGCGAATGCAAACGACGGGGAATTTTGTATCATAATATGTTAAGTAAGTTTATGGTGAAATGGAAGCTAATTCGAGTGCAAATGAAAATACTTAATAAATTAAGTATAAGCAAAAAACCTCAATGTTAAATATTTATTTCGGGAAAAAGTACAGTTTTAAAGTCTGGTATCTGTTGACTGGTTATTCATGAAAAGCGTGAATTAACGTGGGAGAATAACGTTTTTCTATTGGCCATAAAGAAAACTGACCAGTCAGAATGGAGTATTCTCCGCGCGTCTTTTCCCTTCGAAATATAGAGTGCTTACAGCACTCTAAGGGAGACGGAGCCCAGCCTTTTTATTGTACGGTCTTGTGTAGTATGATCTCCGAAGGAAGTTCTAATTTGAAACTTTCTTCGCAGATTAAAACTGTGTTCCGGATCGAGATTCGAACTCGGGACATTTGGCTTTCGCGGGTAAGTGCTCAGTTGGTAGAGCACTTGCCCGCGAAAGGCAAATGTCCCGAGTTCGAATCTCGATCCGGAACACAGTTTTAATCTACCAAGAAAGTTTCATATCAGCGCACACTCGGCTGCAGAGTGAAAATCTCATTCTGAAAACGTCCCCCAGGCTGTGGCTAAGCCATGTCTCCGCAATATCCTTTCTTCCAGGAGTGCTGGTTCTGCAAGGTTCGCAGAAGAGCTTCTGTGAAGTTTTGGAAGGTAGGAGACGAGATACTGGCAGAAGTAAAGCTGTGAGGACCGGGCGTGAGTCGTGCTTGGGTAACTCAGTTGGTAGAGCACTTGCCCGCGAAAGGCAAAGGTCCCGAGTTCGAGTCTCGGTCGGGCACACAGTTTTAATCTGCCAGGAAGTTTCATATCATTGACAAGTTTTATTTGTTCATGACTGAGGTATATGCATAACGGTTTTTTATCACGAAGTAAATACCTGATTCCTTATAGTTGAAATGAGCGAAGGTTAGGCACCAATGCCAGTCGTTGATGACGTTCAAGTGTATTATCACTAGCAGTTACATTTTATCAACTAACGCGTGCAGACGTACTTCGTGTATCTATCGTATTAATTTCTGTATGTTGTTTCCGACGAGCAATTGGAACCACTAGTAATTGCACCTCACAGAGAGAAGAATATTTCTGGAGAAGACGACATTCATTCTTCATCTAAATCAGAAGACGTTTCAGATATTGATACCTCAAATGGCAAAGTGCAAGCTGTTCAACTGATTCAGTCTAAAGATAAAAAAATCACGTGATGCTTAGAACTTTTTCCGCAAACTGGAAGAGGATCTAGTGCAAACCACAGTACACTGAATAGACATAGAAACTGGTAAGCCTGCCTAATATCTTGTAGGGTCCCAGCGCGCACGCGGAAGTGCCCCAACAGGATGTGGCATGGACACGACTAATGTCTAAAGCAGTGCTGTAGGGAATCGACATCATGAATATTGCAGTGCTGTTGACAAATACGTAAGTGTACGAGGGGGCGGAGATCTCTTCTGAACAGAACGTTGCAAGGCATCCCAGATATGCTCAATAATCTTCATGTCTGAGTTGTTTGGTGGCCAGAGGAAGTGTTTAAACTCAGAAAAGTGTTCCTGGAGCCACTCTGTAGCTATGCTGCACGTGTGGGACCTATTATTATCCTACTGGGATGTCCGAAGTCTGTCGGAATGCACAATGGACATGAATGGATGCAGGTGATCAGACAAGATGCTTACGTACGTGTCACCTGTCAGATGCATCAGATGCAGCTAGATGTATCAGGAGTCCCATATCACTCCAACTGCACACGCTCCACAGAGCCTCCACCAGCTTGAACAGTCCCCTAGCGACCTGCAGGATCCATGGATTCATGAGGTTGTCTCCATACCCGCACAAGTCGATCCGCTCGATACTATTGAAACGAGACTCGTACGACCAGTCATCAATAGTCCAATGTCGGTGTTGACGGGCCCAGACGAGGTGTAAAGCTTTTGTGTCGTGCATTCATGAAGGGTACACGAGTGGGCCTTCGGCTCCGAAAGCCCATATCGGGGATGTTTCGTTGAATGGTTCGCACACTAACACTTGTTGATGATACAGCACTGAAATC
Organism: Schistocerca nitens; assembly: GCF_023898315.1. NCBI lineage: Eukaryota > Metazoa > Arthropoda > Insecta > Orthoptera > Acrididae > Schistocerca > Schistocerca nitens. Next base: position 212,246,168 of record NC_064614.1, read on the forward strand.
TGCAGCAATTTACAGAAGGGTTGATCTTGTGCCACGTTGAACGGTTATCTCCAATCGTCGTTGGTTCTGTTCTAGCAGGATCTTTTCCCGGCTACAGCGATGTCAGAGATTTGACATTTCACCAGATTACTGACTGATTTTAACGGTACACTCGTGAAATGGTCGTAAGGGAAAATTTCCCCAGTCCATCCCTACCTCGGAGATGCTGTGTCACATCGCTCGTGCGCCGACTATATCACCACTTTTAAATTCACATGAATCTTGATAACATGCCATTGAGACAGTAGTAACCGATCTAACAAATGCGCCAGACGCTTGTTTTCTAATATAGGCGTTGCCGACCGCAGCGCCGCGTTCTGCCTGTGTACATATCTCTGTATTTGAATACGCATCCCTATACCAGTTTCTTTGGTGCTTCAGTGTAAAACTAACTCCTGGTCCGACAAAATCGCTACCGCCGGAGCAAGTGATATAAAGTTATCTTCCTAGTTGTGATCAACGATAATACTCAGAGTATTGTAATGAAAATGACTAATATTGTCGGTCTAAGAGTTTATGGGGGATAGCTGTGAAGCATTAGACGAAAATACACTTGAAACCTATATTGGCTTGTTATTACTGGCTGGTGGGTATAAATCATATGGTGTCTCAAGAAAGAGTCTGCGGGATCCAGGAACAGACAGTGCCATTTTTCTTGTCGTAAATTTGCTGAAACGGCTCTGTTGCATCTCACTTGTGTTACGTTTCGATGACAAGTCTGATAGAAGAGCACGAAGTGTAAATGACAAGATGGCACCTGTTTCTGCAGGATACGTGACCGGAAATACTTTCAAAGCTATGTAATCCTGGCACAAATGTAATCGCTGTTGAACAACTGGTGGTTTTCCGAGGACGTTATCCATTCAAACAACACATACCGAGCAAACCCTCAAAATATGGGGAAAAAATATCGACTATGTGTGATAGTGCTGCTCCTTATGTTCTGAAGACACAAATATTTACAGGAAATTACCTGGGCAAGTACCAGACAAAAATCAAAGATCTGACACATTTGCTACATGGACAGAATGTCGCATGTGATAATTTCTTCACATCATATACATTACGACAAGGACTTCACAAAAAATATCTTACATTGCTGGGGACTGTGAGAAGAAATAAGCCTGAATTCCCTACTAACACGTCAACCGAAAAAGATGTTCACACTTCAAAATTCTTTTTTACTAAGAATACCAACTTCGTATCTTACGCAACAAGGAAGAACAATCAGGTTGTCCTGATGAGCAGACTCCACAATATTGAGGAAATAAGCAACAGAGAAGAGAAGAAATCAAAAGTGATATCGAACTGCAATGCATGTAAGGGAGTTGTTGACACATTGCATCAGCTTATTGGCATCTATGCTTGCAAGAGGAAAACCAGCCGTTGGCCATTGATCATCTTCTACAATATTATTAATACTGCTCCCTACTGTGCTTTTTGTGCTGTGGAGAGGAATAAATCCAGGGTGGTAAACATCTTGTTCGCAAAATAAGAATACTTCTCGATGAATTGGCTCTGATCACTATGGGACTTAACATCTGAGGTCATCAGTCCCCTAGAACTTAGAACTACTGGAACCTAACTAACCTAAGGACATCACACACATCCATGCCCAAGGCAGGATTCGATGAATTGGTAAGAGTCCCAGTTACTCCTTAAACTGACGCTAGGAAAATGCTACCACAAAATGAACACTCATTCGCTATTGTTAGTAGAATATAAACTGGAAGTCCATCAACATTAAGCTCCAGCGGTAGCAATCAAAACTGCAAACGTGCCAGACGCAAATTCTGTGCATCAAGTTGTGACAACATGATACGAATGAAGTGTTCAATTTCTAACAAACATGTAAAGCTCACGTTAGACACAACTGCCCAAAACGTATTACGCAAAAGCTCATTGAGGGCCAGAGCTTACATCACTCTTGAGAGTGCTAGCGTGTAATACTGTAAAAGTTGTTTGTATTGTAACATTTAACAGTACAATAATTTTTAACAATTCATAATCATCATGCCCTTTAAAGGCCATACCGGTTCGTTATGACCCGAAAGAGCATGTACGTTTTTTTTTTTTTTTTTCTTAAAGGAAGGGTGCCAACTTAAGATCCCGTCGACAGTGCGGTGATTAGAAACGCACCACAAGCTCATGTTGCGAAAAGATGGGGAAGGGAAGCGGCTGTGGTCTTTTCAAAAGAACCAACCTGGCATTTGCCGGGAGCGATTTAGAGAAATTCACGGAAAACCGATATCTGAACGACAGGAAGGGTATCTGAACTGTCGTCCTCTCGAAAGCGAGTCTCAGTATGCCAACCGCTACGCCTCCTCGCTCTGTTTTACATTTGTTTAACTCTTTCAGTGAGAGTTGTCGGTAAACTGGGGCAATCAAATTAAATTTCCGATGTTACAGACAGCTGCACACACACATCATACGTAAACGCTGCCACGAACTTGCTGCACTTCGTGTATACACTCTTGTCCCCATCCTATAAATACCCACTTTTGTGTACGTCAGAAATCTGTTGCACTTGTACCGTGAAGTGGCTCGAGGAAGACACCAGGAAGAGACCTAGCTGACTGCCTGTAAACTGTGACAAGCGTAGCACGTTCAAAGAGGCGATACTACCTTCCTACTGCCGTGAACGATGTGTTTTCAGGAAGTATGAAACATCCTAATTTCTGTGCAAGAAGTTAAATTTGCGTTCATAGATCCAGATAGGATACTTCGTACGGATACTTTTTAGTATAGAAAACTCGGAATTTTCATATTCATTAACTCCATATGTACCCCAATGCTGTTTAACACAATAGTGTTTATGCCAGCTAGAAATAAATGCAGATCACAACTGCGGAGATAGGTTATTTAAAGAAGAGCAGCAAGCTGCAGAATATCAGAGAGGTAAAGAACACAGCAGTTACACAAGAATCGGATATTAATGTAACTGACGAACAAATTAAGAAGTTCAAATCCCGGCATACGTTTCATTTGCTTGCCTGATAAGTGCTTCTCCATCTTTTTTATTCGTCATTAATATTATCATTATTATTATTATTATTATTATTTGAGTCATTCCCCTTGTGACTAGTTTGATGCGCCCAGTTCTGCCAGTACCTCGTCTCCTACCTTCCAAACGTCACAGAAGCTCTTCTGCGAACCTGTGAGGATGGGTCGTGAGTCGCGCTTGCGTAGCTCAGTCGGTCAGCGTATTCGATCAGAGGGTTAGCTGCCCTCTGTAATAAAAGACTGAGTTAATGGATCAACGATGAACGTGAACAAGCGTAATGGGACGTCTGCCCCGAACGATTAGAACGAACAATAACGAAGAAAAGGGATTTAAAAAAAAGTCGGTAGAGCACTTGCCTGCGAAAGGCAATTGTCCCGAGTTCGTGTATCTGTCTGGCACACAGTTTTAATCTGCCAGGAAGTGCACAGTCCGCTGTAGAGTGAAAATCTCATTCTGGAAATTAAGTGATGCTGAGTTTTCGTCCAAGTAGAGAGGATATAAATTGTGGCCATGTGGAACTTGAGGACGTGTATGCGTGGTCTTACTTTCCCCTGCAGTCCAAGGTCGTGCTACTGTCATATCGAAATGACCCACAAATCTAGATACTGCGTGATTCGATCTGCCGGCAAAGCCGATACCTACAATGAGGTCCCTTTAAAATTCTGTTTGGTGCTGATAACGCTGCCTCGAACGAGTATGCCGCTTCTCCTTGTCCTTCGCAGTGATAACTCATCTGATGTTGTTCATGTGTTCCTTTCATACCTACTAGGCCTGGTTACGACCGTACACACGAACAACAATAATGCACTCTGGTGTCCGTTCAACCTGTCACAGAGAATTGCATCTCTACTCATAAACATAGCGGTCGTTAGTGTGTACGTGTTCGAAGCTACATTGACATCCGTACTTGTCTTCAGGATGCTTCATTACCTTTGTCGGGCAGTGTATATAATAAAAAAATAATTTACTTTACAAGACGCTCTCTGTAGGCAGTAAGTGTAATCTCTCTAAAAGTAATTGTACTTACTGGTTATCTATAAAAAGGTAAAACACTACATCACGAATACTGTGAAAGTGTCCAAGTTCAGTTACTTAAAGCACACCGAAGGAAGAGGCCTAGATTAGGCAATACATTTGCCAAAAAATACGATTTTGCCAATCTGCGTGAGTTGTAAAGATTTGTTTTGCCATTAAATTTCGTCAGCGTACTGTAACAAGGTATCATTCATTACCCATTCGACTGCTCGTGAATTGTCTGGTAACGCTGTTTGAATTGAAGTAAATTATTTACACATATTTAACTTACCGCCTTGCTGGTTTAAATTTTTTTTTATACTATTAGGTTATGTAAGAATCCAGTTAATAATAATGAGTAATGTTTTCGGTGTCTCCTGGACATAGCGAATCTTTAGATGTAAGTGGTTGGTTATTCTAGAGCACAGCACAGACGGGGAAAGGCATCTCTTAGATAAATGAGAATCTACGCTGCGAGCGCATCGATATTTTCTGACACGAAGCTCTCACTCTGCAAAGGAGCAAACAAAAAGAAGTGTCACAATCGAACTGGCGGATTATTTCGCCGCTTCCTCGTGCAGAGCTTTTAGAGAAATGAGTCCAAGTATATTTCAGACAGCGTACCGAGCTTTGTAACAACTCGTTAAAACGAGTGTAAAGGAAACGGAAAATACACAAAGTTTTTGAGATGCCTCTGCTTCAGAGTACATATCCAATGCAATATCAAATATACGTGTTTATTTATTTTATCTGTGACTTTTACTTCGACGAACAACTGCACTCTATCCCACACAGTACAGTTCAACATCTCATTATTCATATTGCTCACGAAATCCTCCTGCCATACTGCCTGGGATTACTGCAGCGCCTTTCTGTTCAGAAAAGTATACAACAATTCAGAAAAGCCTTACAAGTATGTTGGTGCACGTCTGTAAATCACACAGTGCGAGATTTTTATACTTCGAATTTACCACTTTCGTCAGGAATAAGAGCAACACAGCGTAGTTATAACTTTCTTTACGGCCACTAGGACGAGCAGGAACCGTTCTTCATATTGTAACCTCTCCACTCGAAATTTTGTTAAATGATAAATGGAAATGGAGCCAAGCGTAACCTCCCCTCAGAAATTAAAAAATGATAATGGAAAATGACCATAAACCACACAATAATATTAATTAAATAATGAACCATGAACGAAATGTAACCTCCTAACAGAAATAATAATATCTGGTAAATTTTATAAGGACAGCAGCGCTGACCTTCGGCCCTGTGTTCTGAATAACAAAAGCAACTATTTCTGCTCTTATTTATCGACACAGCTTCGTGCAATGCTGGCGTATATATATATTTTTTTATTCTTGGAAGCAATGATAATGCATTGGAAAAATTCTTTAAATTGAAATGAATGCTTTTTCTTCAAAAGAGTTACTTTATATTATAAAAATTATTATTGGGCATTTTTTGAACAAATTAGATTACAATTAACATACATCATTAAATATGCGCAATGCTGCTTCTTTACCTTCTACAACAATACTCATCCTCCAGAGTCCTGACCAGAGTCGCGACCAGAGCACACAGCCGACGCATGCCGACTCCCTCAGACTACTACCGTCCACTCGCTACTAAAGCCGACCGACAACTACTGTCCACTCGCGCAGACCAGCGCAGACTAGCAACAAGCAACAGCTAACGATATACTACTCTCTGGACAGAGATTCTGTCATGCCTCGCCCATCGCCGGCGAAACATACACCTTACAATGTTAAGTACTTACAACGCTCCGTACGTAACACAGTATGCAATCTCAGTATAGATGTAAAAGGAAAAAAAAAATGTTTCAAACGGCTCTGAGCACTATGGGACTTAACTTCTATGGGACAACTGAGAACTACTTAAACCTAACTAACCTAAGGACATCACATGCTTGCATGCCCGAGGCAGGATTCGAAACTGCGACCGTAGTAGCAGCGCGATGCGGGAATGATGCGCCTAGAACCGCTCGGCCGCTTCGGCCGGCCGATGTAAAAAGACCTGAATATTATTAATGTGTATTCTCACTCTCATCTTCAGGCTAAATATTTACAGAGATAATCAACTGTCACTTCGAACTGAACAGATGTTTTATTTGGGTTTCGGGACACAGTATCCATATATTATTGTCCGTGACAATAGTGCTGTTGCACCTGTAATCCTTCTTCATCGCTGTGGGCGTTCTTCACGAACAGATACACTGATCACGTAGTACTTAACATCAGTTCTACGTCAATCTTCGGCCTTTAAAAGTGTATACGATTGATTCTTCTATCTCGTCTTTGACATCCGTTGATAACAGATCGTTCACAGCAATGAGGAGGGGTTAGAGGTGCAACGACACTCTTCTCACGGATTGTAATAAATTATTCACCACTGCGTCCTAAAACCCAAATAAAACACCTGTTCAGTTCTAAGTGACAGTCTACTATCTCTGTTTCCATGAACCAACTAAATATTGGAACGCCATTGCGTCAGCTGGTGTGAAAGTATTCACAGCACTCTTCACTATGCTACTCGCACTAACGGCCAGTATTCATCAAGTACTTAGTGGTAAATACAGATGTACGTCAGACTTCCATAAATTATCTGACCGTAACTACGCACGAGGAAGTGAGCGTGTACGAGGCGCGTCCTGCTAGGTTAACTCTTGGCAAGAGAGCCCAGCCAATCACAGGACGGCATTCCCGCAACACGGAACACCGTTAGGGTAACTGTACTACTGCTTCCAATTCAATATTCCATCTCAAATATGTCAGGCAGCCCCTCGTTGAAGTGACCATCCTTCTTTAGGTAACCAGATTCCTGTATTTATTAACTAGTAATTAATACTAATTACCAATTACTATAGGTGGATCTGGATGAGCAGCTGAACGGAATGGACAGTGTCTTGAAAGGAGGATATAAGATGAACATCAACAAAAGCAAAACGAGGATAATGGAATATAGTCGAATTAAATCAGGAGATGTTGAGGGAATTAGATTAGGAAATGAGACACTTCAAGTAATAAATGGGATTTGCTATTTGGGGAGCAAAATAACTCATGATGGTCGAAGTAGAGAGGATATAAAAACAGAAATTTGTTAACGTCTAGTATAGATTTAAGTGTCAGGAAGTCGTTTCTGAAAGTATTTGTATGGAATGTAGCCATGTATAGAAGTGAAACGTGGACGATAAATAGTTTAGACAAGAAGAGAATAGAAGCTTTCGAATTGTGGTGCTACAGAAGAGTGCTGAAGATTAGATGGGTAGATCACATAACTAATGAGGAGGTATTCAATAGAATTAGGGAGAAGAGAAATTTGTGGCACAACTTGACTAGAAGACGGGATCGCTTGGTAGGACACAGTCTGAGGCAACAAGGGATCGCCAATTTAGTACTGGAGGGCAGCGTGGAGGGTAAAAATTGTAAAGGGAGACCAAGAGATGAATACACTAAACAGATTGAAAAGGATGTAAGTTGCAGTAGGTACTGGGAGATGTAGAAGCTTGCACAGGATAGAGTAGCATGCAGAGCAGCATTAAACCAGTCATCGGACTGACGATCACAACAACATCAACAACAACAACAACCACCATAGATGCGTTGATACATTTTTACCATGTCACGACCGATTTCGTTGAAAAGAACTTCAGCAGCTATCATTGCCAACATGAAAAAGCCTTACAGATTTGGGCCAGTATGTCGATTTATTTTACATAACGTTAAAAGCACATTCAGGTACGTGACGATCAAGTAAAAACTCCGTCAACCTCCATGCACAAACACGAAGAATAGTGAGTGCAGGCCAATTTGCATGCTTTGTACATCAGTCCATCCTGCTTTATCTCTATCAGTACCTTCTCGCCTACTTTTTATACTGCAGATATCAGTTTAATAATTTATTACCGAATTTCAATCACCTTCCGGCCCGTTGATCTCCACCTTATCAGTACCTCAAGATACTCTTTCTTGGATCATCAGTCTACTGATAGGTTCTCCGCGAGTTGCCACTAATTCCTCTGCTGTGGCAACCGGTTAATCGAAGAGTAGCACTTGCAACTTAGTCCCTCAATTATTTGTTGGGTAGTTGCAATCTCTGTCTTCCCATAATTCTTACCTTCTACGCTTCCTTCTAGTACCGTGGAAGCTATTCCCTTATGTCCTATGTCCTATCTTCCTTTCACTTTTTCTCATCAACGTTGTCCATAGATTCCTTTCATAGCCTGTTCTGCAGAGGGCCTCTTTATTTCTTATTTGATCAGTCACACTAATTTTCAAAAACCCTCTGTAGAAAAATATCGCAGACCCTTCCTTTCTTCTCTTTTCCGATATTCCCATAGTTCTTGATTCAATTACATGAAATGTACTACATTCTCAGAAATTTTTTTCCTCAAATTAAGGCTGATATTTGGTACTTGTAGATTTATTTTTGTCAGCGATGCCCACTTTTCCAGTGGTTGTTTGACTATTATATCCCCATTACTTCGCCTGCGGTGGGATATTTGCTTTCTGTGAAGCAGAATTCCTTCACTTCGTCTAGGTCGTGGTCCCTAATTTGCATATAAACTTCATCACTGATCTCATTTGTGCTATTCTTCATTATTTTCGCCGTTTTCCTTACTTCAGTTGGTAAAAACGGAACCATTGTAGCATCAATTTGTCGCTCGTCTTTCCGTTCATCTGTTAAGACCGCTTCCTTATCAGATACGGGTAGAGGTATCAACTTGAAAATGATATAAAACAGTGAAGGCTACAGCTACTAGGCGGTGTAAAAAATTACGCTTCTAAGTCAATGCAATCAACAGAAGTATGTCACATGTTTTGACACTAGCTCACTTGTCCAAACGTGTAGGGTACATCCCGCTGACCTAGAATCATGAAATTTGGCAAGAAGCAAGGTTTTATCGTACAAATTGTCGTCATTATCATCGTCATTATCATAATTTACTGCACATAAACAGGCCATTCAGGCCCATGGCAGAAGGTTCAAATGGTTCAAATGGATCTGAGCACTATGGGACTTAACATCTGAGGTCATCAGTCCCCTAGAGCTTAGAACTACTTAAACCTAACTAACCTAAGGACATCACACACATCCGTGCCCGAGGCACGATTCGAACCTGCGACCGTAGCGGTCGTGCGGTTCCAGACTGTAGCGCATAGCAGAAGACAAAAATATACAAATACATAAACAAAGCAAATGATCAACATACCAAGTTCACGACTCTTTGTCTAAATAGGATCGTAACATCACAAAAATTGATTACATATGTTTGCTCATTTACTTTCGTCTCGGGCTTCCTCAATTCTGGCTGTTGGATTTGCTTCTTTCAGGGCCACTAAAGTTCCACCTCTGCATGTAGCTCGCGGATGACCTCTTGGACGTATGTCTGTTGGATGATGTATTACTACTGTATTAGGGAAGTACTCTCTGCTCGGAGAACATATGCTGTTAACTGGAGTCTTCTTTACTGTACAAGTAAAGGAAAAAAATCTGAAAATTGACTATTTGTAATTATAGCAAATAAAAAGGTATTTTTATGCCAGTTGTTGTCTGTCTCTCTGTCCGTCTGATAAGACCCTTTTTCTGACAAACGGATAGAGGTATCAAACGGAAATTTATGTTAAATACTAAGGCCTACTGTTTCTTGGCGGTGTGAAAATGTAAGTTGTTTCAAGTGTCTTTGAAATATTTGGGTCGATAGTGCCTAGTGGCTCTTGAAAATAGATGAATAACTTGTTTGCTAGTCTGCCTGCCATTGATAAAGGCACATCAGTTGTTAGTGTTGTGTACAGAGTTACGTAGAGACTGCAACACACTAGCTGTAGTTTTCTCTTCTCTGATGATGAAGACATTTCATACTGTAATTGACTTTTGTTTCGATTCCGAACATCTCTCTTGTCCTCATCCTGCTCTGTCATAAAGGTATCCACTTCCTCCACAAACTTTTGTGACTTCTGCCGTATACTATTATCATCTTCTGTGTCCTTAAGTGTGAGAAATATAGTCCTGTGCCTGGATTAAATGTCATATTCAGCCTTAATACTGTCTACAAAAGAAATCGAAGCTTTGAACTTATCAGAAACAACCATTTTAGACGCTTCTAATGCCCACATTTGCTGATGTCAATAGTGAATTCTAGATCCAAAAGATCTTTCTCTGTCAAATTAGGATATAACATACTCTTTTATAGTTTGTAATTGCGACAGTCTGTTTCCTTTTAAACAAGCTCCTGCCAGCCTTTTACTAGACAAATAATTTAGAACTGAACTGCAATTTTATTTACTTTTAATGCACTTATAACGCCTCATAAATTTGCTAAAGGAACTGAGGCGGTCCTTGTAATACCCTTCATAAATGTTCTCTAGTACACCGTCGTCAGTATATTCTAATACAATGGCCTCGACTATTTGGGTGGAAATATTCGTACTAACTTTGACTGGATTGTTTCTGAAGATGAGCGTCGTGCACTGCTTAAACAGCCACGTTTAGGTTCTTTCTGTCCTTTAAAATCAGTATATCTGTCCGCCGTGACGTCATGTATTTCTGTATATCCCCATAATATTTCTGAGTTATTATGTTAAGTAATATATCTGCGAGCTCTTTACCCTCGCCCCCGATTTCATGTCCATACTCAGCACGTCGCAACTTTGTCCTTAATATTTGGACGACCTTCGTAGGATTAATTCTCTTCCTAATTTCGCCGGCCGGGGTGGCCGAGCGGTTCTAGGCGCTAAAGTCTGGAACCACGCGACCGCCACGGTCGCAGGTTCGAATCCTGCCTCGGCCATGGATGTGTGTGCTGTCCTCAGGTTAGTTAGGTTTAAGTAGTTCTAAGTTCTAGGGGACTGATGACCTCAGAAGTTAAGTGCCATAGTGCTCAGAGCCATTTTCTTCATAATACTCAGTTTACACAATAACACGCATGCGAACGCTGAAAGAAACTCATTTGTACTATAGATATACCATTCACGTGATTCAAGTACTTTGTAGTGCAGTTCCATACCACCGTCTGATGGAACTGGCAGACATATGCGAAGTTTTGCGTGGAAATGGCACAGACCACTGTTGTTTCTGTGATCAAATGTTAGTCTACGCATGGTTTCATGCGCTTCCTAGCGTTAGAGGTCAAAGCTGTCACCTGTCGGCAGAAACACGTGCATTCCAAAGGCATGTACGTCACTACTCAATCCTAGAATTCTGTCGCTGTCGCTGTTGCAGGGATGTCGTCAGCGAGTGACAAGTGACGTGTGTGGCAGTCGGTTGGCTGACCTGGTTGGCGCCCCACTTTGGCGGCTGTTTGCTTATCGGCGTGCGACGTATCAGCCGGCGATTAGCGCCGTGGACTGGTGTTTACCGTGGCGTCAGCAACGGCTGGCTGGTGCAGCCGGTACTCACCTCACACGGCACGTGCCACCAAGCTAGGACACCGAGCCCGCACGCTGCAGCCGATTCCGGTCGAGGTCGCTACGTGTATCCATCGACCACTGTGTCCTCGTTTTGCATTTCTGCCCTTCCTGATCGTTTATAGTGTGACGATTTATGAGAGACAAGGATGTGGGCCGTAAAGGTGTATCTCACGGTTCTGCAATAATATCGTATTTATGTATTACGAGCGGAGCATTTCAGTATAGTATACACTAATGTGACCTCTTAATAGCGTGTCGGACCTGCTTTTGCCTCCCGTATTGCAACAGCTGGGCGTGGCGTGGACTCAACAACTCGTTGGAAATCCTCTGCAGAAATAATGAGACAAGCGGCCTCTTTAGCCGTCTTTAACTGCAAAATTGTTGTCGGTGGAGGATTTTGCGCACTAACTGACATCTCGATTATGTCCCATGAACGTCCTACGCGTGAGCTGGGTGGCTAAAATTGTCCAGAATGTTCTTCAAACGAGTCGCAAACAATTGTGACCCAGTGACTCGGCATATGGTCATCCATAAAAATTCTATCGTTGTTTGGCAACATGAAGTCCGTGAATGGCTGCAAATGGTCTCCAAATAGCCGAACATTACCATTTCCAGTCAGTGATCGGTTCAGTTACACCAGAAGACCCGATCCATTGCAGATAAACACAGCCCACACCATTACGGAGCCACGAACAGCTTGCCTTGTTGACAACTTGGTTCCATAGCTTCGTGAAGTCTGTGCCACACTCGAACTCTAACGTCATCGGTCTAGCGGTTCTGGCGCTGCAGTCCGGAACCGCGGGACTGCTACGGTCGCAGGTTCGAATCCTGCCTCGGGCATGGGTGTGTGTGGTGTCCTTAGGTTAGTTAGGTTTAAGTAGTTCTAAGTTCTAGGGGACTTATGACCTGATATGTTAAGTCCCGTAGTGCTCAGAGCCATTTTCTAACGTCATCTCTTACCAACTGAAGATCAGGACATCCGACCAGACGTTTTCCAGTCATCTAGGGTCAAAACGATATGGTCACAAGCCTAGGTGAGGCGCTGAAGCCGGCCGCTGTGGCCGAGCGGTTATAGGCTCTTCAGTCCGGAACCACGCTGCTGCTACGGTCGCTGGTTCGAATCCTGCCTCGGGCATGTATGTGTGTGATGTCCTTAGCTTAGTTAGGTTTAAGTAGTTCTAAGTCTAGGGTACTGATGAGAAAGATTTGAGGCGCTGAAGGTGATGTCTTTCTTTTAGCAAAGTCACACTCGTTGGTCGTCTGCTGTCATTACCCATTAACGCCAAATTTCGCAGCACTGTCCTAACCGATACGTTCATCGTACGCCCCACACTGATATCTGCAGATATTTCACGTAGTGTTGCTTGGGTGTTAGCACTAATAACTTTATGCAAACGCCGCTGTTCTCGGTTGTTAAGTGAAGGCCGTCGTCCGTGGTGAGAGGTACTGTCCAAATTTTGGTATTCTCGGAGCACTCTTGGTGTCTCGGAATATTGAATTCCCTAACGATATACGAAATAGGATGTCCATGCGTCTAGCTCCAACAACCATTCCGCGTTCAAAGCCTGTTAATTCCCGTCATGCAGCCATAATCACGTCTGAAACTTTTTCACATGAGTCAACTGAGTACGGATGACAGCTCCCCCAATGCACTGCCCTTTTACACCTCGTGTATCGGATACTACAGCCATCTGCGAGCGTGCATATGGCTATCTCATGACCTTCGTCACCTCAGCGTACAGCAGACACAAAACCAGCACGAATTCAGAAAATGTCGTTCTTGTGAAAACCAACTGACACTTTATTCACACGAAGCTACGAAACAACAAATGCTGCTGACAGGCGGTCTCAAGGCGGTTCAAGATATCTAGATTAAAAAAAAAAAGAAAAAACTGTTGACACTGTTCCTTACGAGCGGCTTCTAATCAAATAGCGTGCGAACGGAGTATCGTCTCAGTTGTGCGACTGTGTATCACAATAATATAGTGCCTAATAATTTTCTTTATAATTAATTCTGTAACCGTAATGCAACTCTGGTGCAATTTCTGTCATGCAGTAGTGGAAATCAGTTTAAAGACACGATTCCTACGAAAGTAATATACAATGGCTGAGGCATATATGCATCGAATTTATAATAAAAGTAGCAGATCCATATAGAACAAAACAATCACGATGGAATTGCATAGTTTCTATTGTAACGTGAACAACAAGATAAAACGTTTGAATTTCGTGGATGAGAACTGGTACAAAGGTACTCAATGTCTCCGTGTTTTATTGTGTTTTAGTACTTTGTAAAACTTCTATTCCTCCTAATTACCTCGAAGATTCTCTTCTCCATTGATTTTGTTATAGTCTGTACTTCTTACAGTGAAATTATCGAATCCATCTTTTCAGCTCACGTGCATTCTCAAATTGCCTTCCATTGCGGTGTACACCCTTTACAAGTATTCCCCGTAGGTTTTCCATGAAGTTCAAATCCAGACTACGAGCAGGGCTGAGAAACACGTCTATATCTTTATCTCCAAACAACTTTTTCGTTGTAGCAGAAACATCCACTGATACACTACCATGTTGAAACATAAGATTTTCTTCCCCTACTTCCTCTTACGTTCTAATCCATTGTGTCTCTAGCATCTCAGTTTACACATTACAGTTCATTCTAGTGTCTACCCAAGTAATGCTTGATTTACCTTTAGTGCAGAAGACTAACCAAGTCATAATACTTCCACTGTCAAAATCTCTGCTGATTCTCACTTGTTGCTGGTCAGTCGTTGTGGCCGAGCGGCTCTAGACGCTTCAGTCTGGAACCACGCAGGCTCGAATCCTGCCTCGGGTATGGATGTGTGTGATGTCCTTAGGTTAGTTAGGTTTAAGTAGTTCTAAGTCTAGGGTACTGATGACCTCGGATGTTAAGTCCCATAGTGCTCAGAGGCATTTGAACCATTTTTCACCTGCTGCTCTCCTCTCAGATCACGCCAGTCGTACTGAAATGCATCCGGACCATGTATATTAAACTTCTTGTCATCACTGAAGATCACTTTATTTCATATTCAAGTTCATGACATACGTTTCTCAGTATACTCCAATCTAGCCTGTTTATGGTTGGGTGCAGTCGTCTTTTGAATGAAAGATGTTTCCAATTGACAAAATTTTCTCGATCTCTTCAGGCAGTTACTGGCGACTCCAAATCAGCAACAAGTTGAGAAGAATAACGGTTTGTGGCACTTGCTTTACGCATAAGTAACCATTTCGATGCCTCAGACAATTTTCTTCTTCGCTCATATTTTCTTTTCGTCCACACTGAACACCCAATCTAACGAAATTATAAATCACTGTACTTGAACGGTTCATTTTCTAGCTGATTTAACGATTAAACAGTCCCATTTCCTTTTAAGCACCTATTTTTGCTTGTTCATCACTTGATAATTAATTTATGCGTGACATTGTCACAATCTCGGTCACTAATGGTTTTTGTTTCCTAGCTACAGAAAAGACGTGTATGCACTCACTAACATCGCACAGAACCGACTGCCTTTATTCCCAGTCCCGCTCTCTACCATCTGAATCGCTGATGTCTTCTTGTATACTGTAGTACGGACATCAAACGCGATACCATTTGATTGCATTTGCCAGAATACTGGATCTCATACCATTGCATGTACACTTTGCACAACTGTTCCAACCGACAATGATAATTTTTCTACAAACATCCATGCCTTTATATTGATGTCCACTGTTGTATGTACAATTTATTGTTTTATTACTATTGTCATACAATTAAATATCAAATAATTATTTCAAATGATCGAATTAAAAATGAATATTGTAATTATAATGTACACTACTGGCCATTGAGGTTGCTACACCAAGAAGAAATGCAGATGATAAACGGGTATTCATTGGACAAATATATTATACTAGAAATGACATGTGATTACATTTTCACGCAGTTTGGGTGCATAGATCCTGAGAAATCAGTACCCAGAACAACCACCTCTGGCCGTAATAACGGTCTTGATACGCCCTGAGCTTCGATGGCGTGTACAGGTACAGCTACCCATGAAGCTTCAACACGATACCACAGTTCATTAAGAGTATTGACTGGCGTATTGTGATGAGCCAGTTGCTCGGCCACCATTGACCAGACGTTTTCAATTGATGAGAGATCTGGAGAATGTGCTGACCAGGGCAACAGTCGAACATTTTATGTATCCAGAAAAGCCGATGCAGGACCTGCAACATGCGGTCGTCCATTATCTTGCTGAAATGTAGGATTTCGCATGGATTGAAATGAAGAATAGAGACACGGGTCGTAACACATCTGAAATGTAACGTCCACTGTTCAGAGTGCCGACAATGCGAACGAGAGGTGACCGAGACGTGTAACCAATGGCACCCCATACCATCACCCCGGGTGATATGCCAGTATGGCGATGACGAATACACGCTTCCAATGTGCGTTCACCGCGATGTCGCCAAACACGGTTCAAATGGTTCAAATGGCTCTGAGCACTATTGGACTTAACATCTGTGGTCATCAGTCCCCTAGAACTTAGAACTACCTAAACCTAACTAACCTAAGGACATCATACACATCCATGCCCGAGGCAGGATTCGAACCTGCGACCGTAGCAGTCGCGCGGCTCCAGACTGAAGCGCCTAGAACCGCTCGGCCACCGCGGCCGGCGCCAAACACGGATGCGACCATCATGATGCTCTAAACAGAACCTGGATTCATTCGAAAAAATGACGGTTTGCCATTCGTGCACCCAGGTTCGTCGTTGAGTACACCATCGCAGACGCTCCTGTCTGTGATGCAGCGTCAAGGGTAACCGCAGCCATTGCCTCCGAGCTGATAGTCCATGCTGCTGCAAACGTCGTCGATGGTTGTTGTCTTGCAAACGTCCCCATCTGTTGACTCAGGGATCGAGACGTGGCTGCACGGGCCATTACAGCCATGCGGATAAGATGGCTGTCATCTCGACGGCTAGGGATACGAGGCGGTTGGGATCCAGCACGGCGTTCCGTATTACCCTCCTGAACCCACTGATTCCATGTTCTGCTATCAGTCATTGGATCTCGACCAACGCGAGCAGCAATGTCGCGATACGATAAACCGCATTCGCGATAGGCTACAATCCGACCTTTATCAAAGCCGGAAACGTGATGGTGCGCATTTCTCCTCCTTACACGAGGCATCACAACAACGTTTCACCAGGCAGCGCCGGTCAACTGCTGTTTGTGTATGAGAAATCGGTTGGAAACTTTCTTCATGTCAGCACGTTGTAGGTGTCGCCACCGGCACCATCCCTGTGTGGATGCTCTGAAAAGGTAATCATTTGCATATCACAGCATCTTCTTCATTTCGGTTAAATTTCACGTCTGTAGCACGTCGTCTTCGTGGTGTAGCAATTTTAATGGCCAGTAGTGTAGTAATGGTTCAAATGGCTCTGAGCACTACGGGACTTAACATCTGAGGTCATCAGTCCCCTAGAACTTTGAACTACCTAAACCTAACTAGCCTAAGGACATCACACACATCCATGCCCGAGGCAGGATTCGAACCTGCGACCCTAGCGGTCGCGCGGTTCCAGACTGCAGCGCCTAGAACCGCTCAGTCACTATGATGTAGTAAAAGCGATGGGATAAACAGTTTGCTATTGTATGGAGCCAAAGAATACGTTTTAAGGAAGGAGAATTACCTCTGGGCATGTAAGCGCCGAGTCGGGCAGAAGTAGTAGGCGGAGAGGAGTTGCTAGCGACAAGTGGTCAAGTGCTGACGCGGTGCGCGGGAACGTACGGAACAAAATGAAAGAATTTTAATATATGGCCAGGTATATTATGCGGTTGTAAATGGGCACAGTTCAAAGTCATGAAGTGGAATTAATACTGAAGAAGTGCACTATGGGACCAAACCTGTTATATGTAGCGACGATAAAGAATAGCCTGTTGCCATACATTCTCGACGAATAATGCCTTAGTTCGCACCAGCAGCATCTCAGCAGACCATGATCGCACCAGTTTAATCTTTAGATTGCACCAGACTAGTCAGCATAGTAGTTTTTCTTAATTGAATACCGAGGGAGGTGGTGTAGTGGTTAGCACACTGGACTCGCATTCGGGAGGACGACAGTTCAATCCCGCGTCCGGCCATCCTGATTTAGGTTTTCCGTGATTTCCCTAAATCGCTCCAGGCAAATGCCGGGATGGTTCCTTTGAAATGGCACGGCCGGCTTCCTTCCCCATCCTTCCCTAATCCGATGAGACTGATGACCTTGCAGTTTGGTCTCTTCCCCCAAACAACCCAACCCAACCTTAATTGAATAGCGAAGTGTTTAACGCAGCAACTGTTATAATGTAAATTAACTTCACCTGAATCATTTATCTAACAGGGTAGTATTCTACCACCATTTTAGATTCCGAAAATATCACCAGAGAGACAACAGGAAAATCTGAAAATGGTGAGCCTTCTTAATTTCGTTAAAGAAGATAAGGAAGTATTATTTACAAATGTTCAAATGTGTGTGAATTCCTAAGGGACCAAACTGCTGAGGTCATCGGTCCTAGACTTGCACACTGCTTAAAGTAACTTATGCTAGAAACAACACACACACGCATGCCCGAGGGAGGACTCGAACCTCCGGCGGGAGAGACCGCAATTTACAAAACTGAGAACTATCCAAAACTGTCATTTAACAGGAGTGAACTTCGTTGCTTGGTAGAACAACTGTAGTTAAAGAATATTACCTATGAGTAAAGAAGTAAAGGATAATTGAAATGAATATTTACAAAATATTACTCCAGAATAATACATTTGATGTTTTTTGTGCGCTGCAAACTCTGCTCAGTTTACAAATCACGAAACAGTTATCTATTCTTCGCCAAATGAAACATAATCAACTTTCCAGGAATAACTTATATAATAGAAAATAAGTATTTAAGAACGTTTGCATTTCTGACGTCAGTAACATTCAGCATTACAGTGAGCGACGCAAAGTTATTCATTACGCAGACTATTTTGCTAACAATTAAATTTTACGTGTATGTTTTCGGTACAAATTATTCAGCTGGTTTTCTGATTGACATTACTTCATGGTATTAATTATATTTTTACATCTGTGCTCGAGTCAGTGCCTTCGGTTCCTTACTGCAATTCAGTGATTAGTTCGTAATTAAAGTTTATTCCCAATTAATAATAGTACAGTAATTTTTGCTCACACAGTGAGATGGCAACGGTTCCTAAGTAATATGCAACCTAAAATTATAACACATTCATTTTATTCCAAATTTCACTAACTATTTCTTATTGTTACTTTTTTTGTCAAAAATTCTTTCGATCGTTATCCTGCGAAACTAGACACGTGATAAAGATTCCGCCATAAGGGTCCCTGAACCGATCCGGAGTTTGATTATCCTTCGGTATGAATGTCTTTCCCAAACAACAGGAAAGATTAGGTGCACGTGTCATTTAAACTTCCCAGTAGTGAGAAGTGTACCTCCCTTATCAATGCGCTCACGATTTCCCGTAAGGAAGGTCATGGTTCGTAGTAACTGACGGGAAAACTTCTAGTGAAACCGAAACGATATTTGGGGTTCCCCAAGGAAGCATTATGGGCCCTCCGCTGCTGTTAAACAACGTAAACGCTTTAGGAGAAAATCGGAATCCCTAACAGACAACAGATTGATGGGGGACATCGAAAAAGTTGAATGACGGGCAGCACGTAATTCATTTTCGTGAAACGGGGGAGAGAGTGTTACGGATAAGCGAAATGGGGTGGAATATCACTAAAAGAATGGCCTTTTTTGATGCGTTGAGATATTTTCGAAAACTTTGAATCTGCAACTTTCTTCTCCGAATGCAAAAATATTTTGACTGTTGCCTACGTAGGCGAAAAGGCCATCTTAATAAAATAATGAAATCAGAGTTTTCACGGAGACGTTTAGGTGTTCATTTTGCCCAAGAACTATTCGAGAGCGGAACGGTTGAGAAACAGTCTCGTCTGTAAGTGGTTCTGCCGGCCAGAGTGGCCGAGCGATTCTAGACGCTACAGTCTGGAACCGCGCGACCACTACGGTCGCAGGTTCGAATCCTGCCTCGGGCATGGATGTGTGTGATGTCCTTAGGTTACTTGAAAAAAGAGACAGCATTGGTCGTATATTTTTTACTATTGCAAAATCGATTTTCTGTCACTGAGTGACCATCTTCAGTGCTATATTGTATAACTTAAATTGGGATGCACTGTTGTCACTAAGCTTACGGCGATCACATATAGTCTATGTGATCGCCGTAAGCTTAGTGACAACAGTGCATCTCAATTTAAGTTATACAATATAGCACTGAAGATGGTCACTCAGTGACAAAAAATCGATTTTGCAATAGTAAAAAATATACGACCAATGCTGTCTCTTTTTTCAAGTATACCTGTTATCTGGTCGTTGTGCACAAGACAACATGGAGTCGCCAATCAATAAGTCCTTAGGTTAGTTAGGTTTAAGTAGTTCTAAGTTCTAGGGGACTGATGACCTCAGAAGTTAAGTCCCATAGTGCTCAGAGACATTTGAACCATTTTGTAAGTGGTTCTACGCTCATCTGAGGTTGAATCGCAGAGTCATATACACGGAAAAAAAGAAAAAAATAGAAGAAAAGAATAAAAAAACGCAATACCATGAAGGAGTTGTGCGACATAAGTAGGAATGTTTCTACATCTGAAAGATGACGTCTATTCAGATTTCGTGCCTGGCGCATAAGAGTCAAGCTAGTGCTACAACTATGACATACAAATGAGGTTCGCTTTAATACACGCTGTAACGGCCGTGAGCGTTAGTTACTATGAGATTGGACGAGGTGAATTGATGTTAGATAATAATGCCTTTAAGGTGCCGAAGACGCCACTATCAACAACTCACTGAATTCCAACGCGGTCGTCTACGAGAAGCTGTATATTCCATATCCCTTCTCCGATACTGTAGAAAGATTTAGCAGGAATGTCGCCACTGTACGTGATTGCTGGCGGTGGTGGTCACGAGAACTTACAGTCGCAAGAAGACCGGGGTTTAGACGGCCACGGGCGCTACCGACAGGGAAGGTAATCGTGTTCGGCGTATGGCTCTGGCGCATAGTACCTCCATCAGCAATTTCAGCAGCAGTTCGCACCAAAGTCATGTAACGAATTGTTACAAATGCGTGACTTCCCGGACAGCTCCGAGCCAGACGCCATGTAGCGTGCATTCCATTCACTCCAAACCATCGCTATTTTCGACTTCGGTGGTGTCAAGCGAGAGCTCAGTAAAGGGCACGCTGGAGGTGTGTGATGTTTTATGATAAAAGCTGTTTCATCCTCAGTACGAGCGATGGCTGTTAGAAAGAGGCCTGTTGAGGGTCTGCAACCAACTTGCCTGCGTGCTGAACACACTGTAACTAAACCTGGAGTTACAGTTTGTAATGTGAATTCGTATGACAGCAGGAGTACTCTCTTCGTTATGCCACGCACCCTGACTGCAAGTTTGTACGTAACTTTGGTGATTCACCCTGTTGCTCACCCTTGCATGAAAATCATTTTGGGGGGAGTTTTCCAATAGGATAAGTTCACCCACACACCACAGTAGCAACTCACAGATTGTCTACATGTTGCTTTGGCCAACTTGATCCCCATATCTTCATCCAATCGAGGAAGTATGGGACATCATCGGACGAAAACTCAAGCGCCATCCACAGCCAGGATTAACCGTCCCTGTATTGACCGACCAAGTGCAACAGGTATGGAGCTCCATCCCACAAACTGATGTCCGACACCTGTAGAACGAAATGCGTGCATGTCTGCATGCTTGGATTCAACACTCTGGCGTTTACACCGGTTATTATTGTTCCAGCATTTCACAGTTCTCGCGCGTACATGAACCTGTGATGTTGCAAAGTTAATCACTTAAATATGTTACCTGAACAAATGTATTTCCTAAATTTCGTTACTCCACTTTAATTATAATTTGTTAACAGTTTGTCCAATGTAAGAAGGAGGAGATGAGAATCCTCTCAGCGACGAGATGGATACTGATGGAAGAGATAAGTGTTTAACGTCCCGTCGACAACGAAATCATTTGAGGCGTAGCACAAGCTCGGATTAGGGAAGGATTGGGAAGGAAATCGGCCGTGCACTTTCAAAGAAACCATACCGGCATTTGCCTGAAACGATTTAGGGAAATCACGGAAAACATAAATCAGGATGGCCGGAGAGGGGTCTGAACCGTCGTCCTCCCGAATGCGAGTCAAGTGTACTGACCAATGCGCCACCCCACTCGGTCTCGATAATGGTATAACATATGTTTAGGTTGGAAAATAACAGGGAAGGAAAGGGGCCTTGCTCTTTTCGTAGGACATTTGCTTCAAGCGATTTTAGAAAACCACTGAAAACTTGTGTTTATTTAGCTGGACAGGGATTTGATCCGCCATCCTCCGTAACGCAAACCTTGCTCGGTTTGTACATTTTAGGAAACTTGTTTAGACGAATGTTATGTGTCATAAAAGGGGATTATTTGTGTTCAGACCAATGGATGTCAGTGATAAATCTTCGCAAAGCTTAAGTCTGTGTAGAGAACAGGACCTAGAAAGTATACGAAATCTATGAAATATCAAACCTCCAATAACACAGACCGATAATCTCTCTTCTGTTCTAATGCACGCACCAGTACGTTCATTCTACACAAACTCTGACAGCTGCTGTTGTAACGTGATTGGTTACACGCTGCTTTGCTGAAATTTGCAATGATTTTCAGAAATTTAGGAATCCACTGTCTGAAATGTTTAAAACTTTTACTTCTGCTTAGTCATGAAATCTATCACTTCAAACTGACCTTGGGTTCGAAATTACAGCCATGGAGATTGAAATGAAAGTCAAAGGTGAAAATGTTCTCTTGTAAAGTATTATGTAGACCTATGAACCCTGTACAAGATAAAGGTTAATGACTCTTGATTTAGTTTGTAAAATTTTTAGTAGCCAAGATTGCATATAGGAAATCTGACAACTAGTTTCGATCTTACCGATGATCTTCAGATCTGAATGACACTGGAAGGAAGGGTTACGAGATAGGAATTGCATTTGACTTCATCGATATTTAAAAAAATTGTTGAACAGTACATATTAGCAAATTAAACGTAGCAGTGTCTAAGATAAGAGGACATTCTGTCAATTGGCTGTGAGCAATGCAAGGGAATGTCAACTGTAAAGCATATACATCAGCAATCAAACAAATGACGCAAAGACTGACATACACTGAGGTGACAAAATTTATGAAATACCTCCTTATTCCGTATCGGACCGCCTTTTGCCGGCGAAGTGCAGCAACGCAAGTGGCATAGACTCAACAAGTGGTTGAAAGTCCCCAGCAGAAATATTGAGCCATGCTGCCTCTACAGCCGTCCATAATTGGGGAAGTGGTGCCGATGCCGAATTTTGTCACAGTCTGACTCCTCGATTATGTTCCGTAAATGTTCGATGGGATTGATGTCGGGCGATATGGGTGGAAAAAACATTCAGTCGAACTGTCGCGAATGCTACTGAAATTAACCGCGAACAATTGAGTCCCGGTGAATTAGCGCATTGTCATCCTTAAAAATTCCATCATCGTTTGGGAACTTGAAGTCCACGAATGATTTCAAATGGTCTCAGCTGGTTCAGTTGGACCAGACAACCCATTCCATTCCATGTAAACAGAGCCCACACCAATATGGAGCCACCACCAGCTTGCACAATGGCTTATTGATGACTTGGATCCGTGGTTTCGTGGAGTCAGCTTCACACTCGAACTCTTCCATCAGCTCTTAGCAACTGTAATGTAGACTCATCTGCCCAGGTGACGGTGTTCCAGGGGTCTAGAGTCCAACCGACATTATTACGAACCCAGAAGAAGCGCATTGATTTCTGCGATTATTTCAGACAGTGTTGCTTGTATGTTAGCAAACTCCGGTGATCTCAGTTGTTAAGTGAAAGCCTTCATCCACTGCGTTGTCCGTGGTGAGAGGTAATGCCTGGGATTCGGTATTCTCGGCACTCTCTTGACGCTGTGGATCTAGGAATACTGAATTCTCTAACGACGTCCGAAATGGAATGTCCCGTACTTCTAGCTCCAACTATCATTCCGCGTTCAAAGTCTGCTAATTCCCGTGGTGCGGTCATAATCACCTCAGGTACCTGTCCGCATTACTCACCTGAATATAAGCGACAGCTCCGCCAATGCACTGTCCATTTATACCCTGTTACGCGACACTGCCACCATATGTATTTGTGGATATCCTTAAGTCGTGACTTTTGTCACCTCGGAGTGGAAGCATCATAATGTAGGTCTACATATGCCTTGAATTTCCAGATATAGCGTAAAAGTGGATCCGAAATGAAACATATCGGGCGCTTATAATTAAAGTGCACCGACTATCGGAGGTCCAGCGCGGGGTGTAATTATCTTATGGCAGAGAAACTTGGTGGACACGCTAATGCGTTAGTGCGGAACCGATTTACGCTGGGAAAAATTATTTCCTATTTTTGTCACCATGTACAAATTTAGCACTGTACAGCATCTCGTCTACATTTCCGGTGCGCATATTGAACAAATTTTGTAAACAGTGGTTAATAATAAAATCAAAATTGTGCCTTTTTCACTTGTTTAAACTTTTCTGCCCACGTTCCGTTCCTAATCCGTTACGTATAGAAACATTCCTATGCGTCTTTTTTGCATTCACAAAGCCTGATATTCACCTAGTGGCCTAAATTGGAAATAATTTTTTTTAAACGTAAATCGTTTCCGCATTAACACATTAGAATTTCGCTGTCATACGATAATTACAGCCCACACTGGACTTCTGTGGGTAGCTCTACTTTAATTATAACCACCCGGTACAATAGCCTTGCTGTCTGTTGACAGCGATAGTCAAAGTTTCCCATGAAGTGGTCGTACACAAAATGATCGATGTTAAGTGAGTCATCGGTGAAGTAAGCGCCAGGAATTGGCAGCATAGTATAATACAGTTTCAAGTATTATATTATGTAATACACAGTAAAGTACAAAATGGAAACAAAACACAGTTAAAATAACGATTTTCATAGTGAAATTAATAAAGTAAAATAGACAGCATGCATAAATGTAAATACTGAAGCGCACAGATAGAAATTCTCGCAGATGGCGTAATCTTATAAAAACTGCTATTAAAATAGAAGGTCTGATGGTATAATATCTTGTACAGATCGATATGCAAAATATTTTACGCATATACAGGTAATAGAAATCCCACTACGATGGATTGTCTTAAAGTTACGCTAAATTTAAAGACGACCAGCACATATCATCGTCACAGACAGGTAATATCAATGTACGTCGCAATCATGTCATTGATACATACGTGGTAATAAACAATGTCGTATGCCATAATAGAGCGAACAGCTGAAATCTAAGTAAGGCCGACAATACGTATCCTTACAATAGTGAAACCGTACAAATTACTTTACGATAAGATCAGTTTGTTTTTGAAAAGCTAGTTAGTTAGTTATGTAGCTCGTCAGTTTTTGCGTGTTCTGTGGATCAATCGCGACAGCTCACTATGACAACGAACGTGCCAGTTTTACAATGGTAGGTCATCTTCTTGCCGACAACTGGCAAACCAACATACTGACCATTTACACGGTTACTTAAGGGGAGAGACACCCTGAAACCCAGGTTTATCCTAAACATTTTTAATAACTGTTCCATATCTTTGGAGTGTTTACTCATGGATATAGCTGTATTCGAATTACAAGTACTAGGTGAAGTACCACGACCTCGCAGAGATAATATCCACACTCCTCTTACAACAATTGTTGCGGTCAAGGTAATGCCTGTGTATCACAGATCAGCATCGGCTGCACTGCTGGAGAGATGCACTGAAGGCAATACACAAAATGCAAATGAAAGTCTGCACAGTGTCATTTGATCCAAGTGCCCTAAGGAAACTTTTGTACGTCTAAAGAACATAGTTTTAGGTCTTGTAGAAGCTGTATCTCAGTTAGTATGAGACGTTTGAACACTGAAGAACGAAGTAGTCCAGCATTTATTTATGATTTTCCCAGGAGAATGTCTGCTTATCTACAGATCAACGAAGCAGGACACAAGATACTGCATGTAGAAAGGAAAATTCAAGAAAAAGGCTACCTTTCTCTTAAAACTGCAATATGAAGAGGCCTTACGGAGCAAAAAGAGAAAAGTATGGTACTGATGAATTTTAATCGGTATACGTCCTCCATTAACATTCATTTTTAATAGAATTTTAAAACCCATTTGCCATATGTTTCTTTTCTAGCAATAAGTTCAATGTCAACTGTTTTAGCCAAATATTACCCATTCTCAATCGAATTTTTGCAGAAGGGTACGTGCATACATCCATGCATTAATATTACCTATAACGTGATTTGTCTATTTAATTGTCGTATTTACAGTAAATATCGATCATTAAAGAAAATTAAAGTTTGAAATTTGAAAAATATGCTGATAGTAAATTAATAACGTTTCTCATAACATGAATGCATAGAACTGTTGAACTATGTTTTGTGAAAGTATGTAAAAATCTGAATTGTGAAAATTGAGGTCTGAGCACCAAAACAGGATTTTCAAGGATACCATTAAAACCTCACTAAAACTTCGTTATATCTTTATATCACTGGGTGGATGAGGAAAGATTTTCATAGCTGAAATCCTCCCTGCTTCCTGTAAAAAACTGAGGATGGATGATGGGTCAGTGTAAATCATTTTTTGTTCTAATATTATATTTATGAAAGTTACTGTGGTTATGAAACTGATTGATTGTTTACAACGAACGTGATGAGGGAGAAAACTTATTATGAGGATGTTGTTTGTATGCCTAGCTTTCTAAAGAGCTGTCTACAAAGGGTTGTAGCATGTGCACTACGCATTGTTCTTATCACACGCTCCTGCTCAACAAAATCCTTTTTTACTCATCGACGAGCTCTCCAGAATAAGATGCCATAAGAAATTAGGGGATTTAAATAGGTACAGTAAGGAAGCATTTTTACATCTCATTTCCAAAGTCTGATACTATCAGTAACGCAAAACTTGCAGAGCCTAGACGTTTAACAAGATGTGTAGCATTTGGCATCTACTTCATGTTTTTATTTACCCTCAACCACTATTTCTGCTGTTGTAGTCAGGCTTTATGCAGCAAAAAATTGCATATATTATCTTGTATCTAAATTCAGTGACGGTCCGTTTGCTGAGAACTGGTTAAGAGTTTACATTTTCAAACGTTACAGTTACTCCATTAGGCTTGTATTTATATATTTATTCTAGTTACGAAACACAACATTTTACATCATATAATAAATTTTTGGTATACAATGGCCATCTTCAGAGCTGAATACAAGCGACTTTCCTGTCACATCTGGCCACAAATGTAAATATGGCACAATAAAAATAATAAGCCAAACTAGCTTTGTCGCTTTTACATAAAATTGTAAGTACCCCATACACTATTTTAACAGATGTGTGGGCTTCATGAAACACCTTAGAAGACTACCTATCTCTTTCGGATTGTTGGACGATATAATTTCTTTGCACCTGCTCTAGTCCTTGTAAGTATTCAATTTCATGGCATATTGCTTATCCTTGAGTAATGAGTACTCGCTTAAATCGCATATTCACTTAAATCGTCTATATAGTTCGTTGCTGTGAATTATCGCGGACGTCTTTCCTTCAGGGTCCTGCAGGAGAAGTGATCAAATGATACGTCCCCATAGCCTTGTGATGCTTCACCTCCAATTGCTTCTTCGAACTTAGTGAACTCTTCTAGGTCCCAATCATAGACTAAAAAACTGTAACAAGTAATTAACTCACTTTACACCAGACAACATAAAACGATATTTATTGTGATAAAAATCGAAACACAGCCCTAAAGTATACGGGAATACAACCATCATTCTAGGTGACGTCCATCGGAAATCCTCTCTCACTCATCTCCACGAATGACTTTCATCAGCCACCTAAAGAAATCTTCTCTGGAATGAAGCAAACTATGATAGTGCTTGATTCAGCAACTCAGCATAACTGTAGCGTAATCAGTACGTTTGCATCCAGCCTGGACAAATAAAAGTAGTCCCATATCTAGCTGTAAGTGACAATATACTAAAATTAGTAAAGATGGGGATAGGTGCTCAATATCGTCTGTACAGTCAACTACAAAAAAGTAAAAATCATGAAATAAAGAAACGCAGTGCTCCTAAGACGTGGATGTAGATACTACAACAATATTGCACTTGCTCTTTTTATAAGAACGAATCCTTTACCAGGAAGGTCAATTAATACATGACTTTAAATAACGCTTTACAAAGGAATTTCTTGATATGAGTGTGAAATAACCATGGTAGAAGAAATGTTTTTTCGGGTGCTGGACTGATACGTCTCATGATTATTGCTTTTTGAGGCAAGGCGTAGTCTTCCACCTACAGGAAGAGTTACACGTCCGTGGTGAAACTATCATACCACCCGTGTCCTTAAAATTAGGTTACAAATTGTAAATCACTTACCGCTACTTTCAGTGTCGAAAATATAGGTTCGTCGTCAGTATCAGGAAATTAATGTTTTTTTTTATATAGTTACACTTTCGCCAGAAATTAAGGATGAATAACCTTCTTTGTATGAATAACAATGGAATATAAAGACAGAAAACATAGTGCTATATAGACTTCCAGTGCGTGATTACGATACAAAATTGCGTCCAGCACGACTTAAGAAATTTTTCGTTACAATAGCAAATGTCAGTCTGCCTGTTATGCACCTAAACAAGAACCTTCGTTTCCAGCAAAGAGCGCGAACTCCTTTTGTTCAGTTCCTGAATACTTGGTTCAAAATGCTCAAAAGAACCATGTCTAAATTGCCATTCTGAAATGTTCGGAAGGATAGACGTTAGCTTGTCTCTACTTTGATACCGACGCAAAGACTCACATACGACCGCGTCAGAATTCGTAAAGCCAAAAAGACAGCCGCAAAGAGATCCAGATACCATGACCAAGAACAAAATTGCTACACTTTGAATTTATAATAGAAAAAGTGCGGATAGATTTATTTTCATAACTCAGACAACTTTTATACTATCTGAAATGTTGTGACACCACCGGTTTAAGGAAAAATGGCCATCTACAATAAAAGAAATCTGCTATCGTGGATAAGCTATATTTTTATTTTTGAATTTCGGAATTGTGTAGGGAATATTAGTTGTCAAAAACAGATAATATCAATAAATTTCATCCGTGTAATGTATGTGAGTCATAAAATATCAATTACTAAACAGATCTTTTGAAGTCCACCGCATATAGGTTTGTGAGGTTTCGGGAAGTAACTGAACTTTACGAATCGTTGAAAAGTAACTGTTAAACTCTCTGAAAAAGAAAAGCTTAAAACCACTGCGTTTTATGCGTTTCGAATTACGGAAGTTATTAGTCAGTGAAATACTGCAGGCCTTCATAATCACAGTACCAGGAAAGGTAGATGAAACGAAATTGTTCGTATATAATATGATAGGGAGAATACATGTTTGAACTTAGAGGAGAAACAGAGGATTTATTACGTAACTCATGTATCTGTGGCCACAACAACGGATATTATGCGACCGAGCATTGAGTCGAACTGAGCTTTGATAACACATACACTACGTTATCAAAAGTATGCTCACCCCCCAAAAACATATGTTTTTCATATTACGTGCACCTACTGCCGGGTACTCCATATCAGCGACCTCAGTAGTCATTAGACATCGTGAGAGAGCAGAATGGGGTGCTCCGCGGAACTCACGGACTTCGAACGTGGTCAGGTGATTGGGTGTCACTTGTGTCATACTTCTGTACGCGAGATTTCCACACTTCTAAACATCCCTACTTTCACTGGTTCCGGTGTGATAGTGAAGTGGAAACGTAAATGGACACGTCCAGTACAAAAGGGTAAGGCCGATCTCGTCTGTTGACTGACAGAGACCGCCGTCAGTTGAAGAGGGTCGTAATGTATAATAGGCAGACATTTATCTAGACCATCACGCAGGAATTCCAAACTTGGATTTCATGGTCGAGCGGCTGCTCATAAGCCACACATCACGCCGATAAATGCCAAACGACGCCTCGCTTTGTGTAAGGACCGTAAATAATGGACTACTCAACAGTGGAAAAACGTTGTGTGGAGTGACGAATCACGGTACACAACGTGGCGATCCGATGTCAGGGTGTGGGTATGGCGAATGCAGGGTGAACGTCATCTCTCAGCGTGGGTAGTGCCAACAGAAAAATTCGGAGGCAGTAGTGTTATGATATGGTCGTGTCTTCCACGGAGGGGACTTGCACCCGTTGTTGTTTTGCATGACACTATACAGCACAGGCCTACATTGATGTTTTAAGCATCCTCTTGCTTCCCATTGTTGAAGAGCAATTCGGGGATGGCCATTGCATCTGTCAACGTGATCGAGCACCTATTCATAATGCAAGGCCTATGGCGGGGTAGTTACACGACAATAACATCCCTGTAATGGACTGGCCTACAAAGAGCCCTGTCCTGAATCCTTTAGAACACCTTTGGGATGTTTTAGAACGTCGACGTTTACAAAATTACACAATAAATTGCTTGTTTTGAAATGGATAGTAGTTCCCTTACATACACTCCTGGAAATTGAAATAAGAACACCGTGAATTCATTGTCCCAGGAAGGGGAAACTTTATTGACACATTCCTGGGGTCAGATACATCACATGATCACACTGACAGAACCACAGGCACATAGACACAGGCAACAGAGCATGCACAATGTCGGCACTAGTACAGTGTATATCCACCTTTCGCAACAATGCAGGCTGCTATTCTCCCATGGAGACGATCGTAGAGATGCTGGATGTAGTCCTGTGGAACGGCTTGCCATGCCATTTCCACCTGGCGTCTCAGTTGGACCAGCGTTCGTGCTGGACGTGCAGACCGCGTGAGACGACGCTTCATCCAGTCCCAAACATGCTCAATGGGGGACAGATCCGGAGATCTTGCTGGCCAGGGTAGTTGACTTACACCTTCTACAGCACGTTGGGTGGCACGGGATACATGCGGACGTGCATTGTCCTGTTGGAGCAGCAAGTTCCCTTGCCGGTCTAGGAATGGTAGAACGATGGGTTCGATGACGGTTTGGATGTACCGTGCACTATTCAGTGTCCCCTCGACGATCACCAGTGGTGTACGGCCAGTGTAGGAGATCGCTCCCCACACCATGATGCCGGGTGTTGGCCCTGTGTGCCTCGGTCGTATGCAGTCCTGATTGTGGCGCTCACCTGCACGGCGCCAAACACGCATACGACCATCATTGGCACCAAGGCAGAAGCGACTCTCATCGCTGAAGACGACACGTCTCCATTCGTCCCTCCATTCACGCCTGTCGCGACACCACTGGAGGCGGGCTGCACGATGTTGGGGCGTGAGCGGAAGACGGCCTAACGGTGTGCGGGACCGTAGCCCAGCTTCATGGAGACGGTTGCGAATGGTCCTCGCCGATACCCCAGGAGCAACAGTGTCCCTAATTTGCTGGGAAGTGGCGGTGCGGTCCCCTACGGCACTGCGTAGGATCCTACGGTCTTGGCGTGCATCCGTGCGTCGCTGCGGTCCGGTCCCAGGTCGACGGGCACGTGCACCTTCCGCCGACCACTGGCGACAACATCGATGTACTGTGGAGACCTCACGCCCCACGTGTTGAGCAATTCGGCGGTACGTCCACGCGGCCTCCCGCATGCCCACTATACGCCCTCGCTCAAAGTCCGTCAACTGCACATACGGTTCACGTCCACGCTGTCGCGGCATGCTACCAGTGTTAAAGACTGCGATGGAGCTCCGTATGCCACGGCAAACTGGCGCCATTCAACGGCCAACACCGCGGTTCCTGGTGTGTCCGCTGTACCGTGCGTGTAATCATTGCTTGTACAGCCCTCTCGCAGTGTCCGGAGCAAGTATGGTGGGTCTGACACACCGGTGTCAATGTGTTCTTTTTTCCATTTCCAGGAGTGTATATGAGAAATACCTGTATACTTGAGATTCAGCCTTGTTGAACCCCATACGTGATTACCCGCTGCTTACGTACATTTGTCCAGCTATTTAGTACAACTTCCTGCATTCTTTTGGTTAGATATGACATAATAAATTGGTTGACTATATCATCAGTTCCATAAAACCTCAGTTTATCTGGAATGAAATTGTGATTCTCGCTGTAAAGCAGCTTAAATAGGTCACAGACAATAGTAGCCAGTGCTATTTTGTTTTTACCAAAAGAAGCATTTCCCTTTCCTTTAGGAAAACGTTGTTTAGTTCCTCTAGTGATCCACGATTTTTACATTTTTTAATGTCCTAAATGATTAGCATTTTCAAATAAACATATAAATTTATCATAAATGTGTCTGACTGCTGCTGGGGCACTGGAAACGGTCTTAAATATTCGTACATTGCTCCATGGTTTGGGGTTAACCAGAGATTTTTACTCATAGCTAGGATCGCTATTGATCGGTAGAGCACGTACGGAGGGGTAACAGCGATGCTCGGTGATGTGAAGTGAAAATATTGACGAGATGGGCAAAATGTTACCGCAGGTGAAAAGGGAATAGGCGGTATGTACGAGGGTTGCCCAGAAAGTAATACACAGCAATTTCTCTTTTCAACAATTCTTTATTGAACATAACGAGAATTACACACACGAAAGAATGGAGTTATATCTATACACCCTATTTATCTACGTAATCTCCATTCCGTTCTGTGGCCTTCCTCCAACGCGAAACAAGGGCTTGTATGCCCTGTCGATATCAATCCTTGTTCTGGTGGCGGAGCCAGTGCTGCACTGTGTGAACTTCCTTTGCTGATTGACAGATGCAGCGCCAACTGTCGAGTAGTAATGCGTCCGTCCTCGCTGCATGTCACATGTGTCAGCTGTGAATGGTCTCCCCGACCGCTGCAAATCGTGGAGCTCCGCCGAACCGCCTTCTGATGACCTCACCCTCCGTGCCCAGCGACTAACTGTACTTCTGTCGTCAACAGATGCTCCATAGACTTTGCGCAAGCGTTTGTGAATATTTGCCACAGTTTCTTTGTCTGCAGTGAGAAATTTAATGACGGTACGTTGCTTGTAACGTACATCACCTACAGACGCCATTTTGAACCTGTCCTGCAGCTACGCTATCTCTCGGAAGTGACGGAAACTTGGCGCGCTGACTCAGGAGGCTTCAAATAATGTATATGCAACGTTTGGAATTCGTAGCAATATTTTCGGCTGAGAAAAAAAAAAGTGGTCCGTTACTTTCTGGGCAGGCCTCGTAATGTATTTTATGCGATACCCTTTACAGGAGCACTGCATGTAACCAGAATTGTTCCAACAAAACCAAGTCTCCAGTTCATCTCACCTATTGGAAATGTTACGTTTTTATCCCATATCATGTCACTTCTTCGTATTGTTATTGCTTAATGGTTCAAATGGCTCTGAGCACTATGGGACTTAACATCTGTGGTCATCAGTCCCCTAGAACTTAGAACTAATTAAACCTAACTAACCTAAGGACATCACAGACATCCATGCCCGAGGCAGGATTCGAACCTGCGACCGTAGCAGTCGCGCGGTTCCGGACTGAGCGCCTAGAACCGCTAGACCACCGCGGCCGGCTGTTGCTTAATATTAAATGACATGACGTGCTCCAGGAACTCGTTATTAACCTTAGAGTCGTATTCTCATGTGTTCTTTCTCTTTCTTACAGGAGTTCCAATTCAATAGGGGCTCTGGAAATTTTCTCGAAGTCTTTCTGTATTTCTTTACGACCAATCGACGACGATACTCGCCTGTAGACAACATCACAGTGAACTATTAAGGCCTGTCAAAAAATGTGAAGCATTCAGAAGGGAAAGATGAAACTAAATGTAACTTCACTGGTTAATATGGTATGTAACGGTACTTCTGTGACTAAAAAATCGAGCCTACTTTACTTAGAGCCAGGCTGTATGAGTTCACTTATCAGAAAGAAGTTGCAACCCATTTGACGTGGATGCACGACCTAGTTCGACTGGGGTTGTATCCTCGCCTGAAGCAACTGGTGTAACTGGTCCTTGATATCCTGGGTACGTCCTAGCCGCTTCCACATATGTTCTATGGAGGTGAGTTCCGGGAATTTCGCTTGCCACAGGAGTACCTCAACATCACGAAGACGGTTCATCAGCACGTGGCCTGAGTGGACTAGTACAGACCTATTGAAAAATGACACTACAACGCCGTCGAATTATAGTTAACAGATTGGAACAAGTGATGTACGTGACAGCAAAACGTCAGAGTTTCCCCACTCACTACTAGCCATGATCTGAGGTCGTACCTGATGGCTCGCCTCACCTTTGAGTCATGAATAACACCATTGTGCCTATGGAAACATTCTAAGAATGGGACCTCTCCGCAGATCGCTTCCATATTCGTCGACAATGTTCATCTGTGGCAGCCCAGAAGCGCGATTCATTGGTGAACACCATGCGACGCCATTCATCTCCAGTCTATCGTTCCTAGCCGAGGCATCACTCTAAATTAAGCCGTTTGTGTTATGGCGTTAACGGTTGCCTACGCATGGCACGGTGATTTCCTTGTCCGGCCTCCGCGAATACCCGACCAGTGGTGCAGGATGATACAGAATGTTGTACGGAGTCCATTACTTGCTATCGGATGGATGTGTGACGGGGTTACGACGTGAAGATGTTAATAAGTGCTTGGTGTACAATACGGTGATCCTTGTGGCGATCAGACGTGGTCGATCAGCTCCGTAATTACGAATATGCCCGCTCTCAAGTTTCCATATGGTTCAACATCGGGTCCCACAAATATAGACGTCGCGCGATTCAACCAGCTGGCCGAGTGGCGATCGAGGATGAGCTCCCTTTCAAACTCTGTCAAGTTCTGAGAACGCTGTCCTACAAGAATGCGCGTCGCACCCGTGTCTTTCTAGTGGTCATTCAAGATCTGAAGCTCTCGCGCCTGTCTAGCCTAAAAATCCAGGTAAACACCAACAATAGTAATGCTCTCTGGTGGCCATTCTGCCTGTCACAGAGAATTGCAGCTCTAACCACTTACATACCGCCCTTTGTGTTTATTTGTACACTATGTGATCAAAAGTATCCGGACACCTGGCTGAAAATAACTTACAAGTTCGTGGCGCCCTCCATCGGTGATGCTGGAATTCAGTAGCCCATCTTTAGCCTTGATGACAGCTTGCACTGTTGCAGGTGCTGGAAGGTTTCTTTGTAAATGGCAGCCCATTCTTCACGGAGTGCTGCACTAAGGACAGGTATCAATGTCGGTCGGTGAGGCCTGGCACGAAGTCGGCTTTCCAAAACATCCCACATGTGTGCTATACGAGTCAGGTCAGGACTCTGTGCAGACCAGTCCATTAAAGGGATGTTATTTCCTTGTAACCACTCCGCTACAGGACGTGCATTATGAACAGGTGCTCGATCGTGTTGAAAGATGCAATCGCCATCCCCGAAATGCTCTTTAACAGCGGAAGCAAGAAGGTGCTAAAAACATCATTGTAAGGCTGTGTTGTGACAGTGCCACGCAAAACAACAAGGTGTGCAAGCCTCCTCCATGAAAAACACGACCATACCACAACAGCACCGCCTCCGAATTTTACTGCTGGCACTACACACACTGGCGGATGACGTTCACCGGGCTTTCACCATACCCTCACCCTGCCATCGGATCGCCACATTGTGTACTGTGAATCGTCACTCCATACAACGTTTTTCCACTGTTCATTCGTCCAATTTTTACGCTCCTTTCACCAAGTGAGGCGTCGTTTGGGATTTACCGGCGTGATGTGTGGCTTATGAGCAGCCGTTTGACCATGAAATCCAATTTTTCTCACCTCCCGGCTACCTATAATAGTACTTGTAGTGGATCCTGATGCAGTATGGAATTCCTGTGCGATGGTCTGGATAGGTGTCTGCCTATTACACACTGCGATCCTCTTCAAGTGTCGGCAGTCTCTGTCAGTCAACAGACGAGGTCGGCCTGTACGCTTTTGTGCTGTACGTGTCCCTTCACATTTCCACTTCACTAACACATCGGAAACAGTGGACCTAGGAATTTTTAGGAATGTAGGAGTGTGGAAATCTCGCGTACAGACGTATGACGTAAGTGACACCCAATCATGTTCGAAGTCCTTGAGTTCCGCGGAGCGTCCCATTCTGCTTTCCCACGATATCTAATGACGACTGAGGTCGCTGATATGGAGTACCCGGCAGTTTAGTTTTTCTGCATCGTTGTTGCGTTCATCTAGAGATTCATTAGCAACTAGCTTCTGAAGCTGTTTTTATACAAAAATCAACAAATTTGCAACCAAAAATTTCATACCCGTATCATACGAAAAAAAATTCATATCATGGGACAGTTGACATGCCAACATTCGTAACAGATTCCCTGATGGTGTGTGATCGGGCATAATCATTTCTTTCAATTTCTTCCCGTCTGTATCGACGGTTGTTAATGTACAGGATGGTCCAGGTCGCACGTCATCTTCAACGTCTTCACTGCCTTAGAGACTTATACCACTCGTAAATTCTTGATTAACTCACCAAAAGCAATATTTAAAATTTTTAAAATTTTGCTACAGTTCATTCCGAGAAAGTGCAAAATTCCCGTTACTGTCCGAAAACACGTCGTACAGGTTGTTTTTCGTTATCTGTGTGTATTAGCAATGGGAGTCCAATAATGGATCTGTGCAGTGGGATAATCTCTCCCGTTCCATCCGCATAGAACCGTACGGACCTCAGCGCTTGGGTACACCAAATGGGCTGTTGGCAATGGCGGCGGAAGCTGTCGCCTGTCGCCGTGATACACGACATTTCAATTTCGACAGTGGGGGCTGCTATTTACAGCTTGACGGACGGCGTTGGCAGGGTCGTCTTCCGTCATCCTCGACGTGGCGTTGGCGTTTGCACAACCGGCTTCTGCGAGGGCTCTTGGAAAAACCGCTGTTGTGACGCATATATGAAAGATACTTCGTTTGTCCTTCCTTAAATCAGTTTTCCAGATTTCTCCTTTATTTACGTTACTGATCGCTCCAAGTACAAATGGAATAACTTGGTCGATCTGTTATAAAATGGTGTTGCTCCCTTCTCAACTTCTGCGTCTCTTTCACGTACTTCGACTCCTGTAAATGCAGGCTGAGATCTGTACAAGTTGTATATAACATTCCCTTTATTATATTTTATACACGATTCAGGGATTTCAAAATGTTTATTTCGGTCAACATCGTCACTGTTTTTTTTTTACCTAAAAAAGCTTAAAATTGGTATTTGCCTTTCTCCCACCAGCTAGGACTCCACCAGGCGTTCTATTACTCCATAGGTATTCGTGTTTCTGTTTCGTACCAAAGACTTACTAATACAGTGCTTCGTAAATACTACCATTAGCTCCTCCCAGCTTTGTAGTGTACAAAAAGTATTATTATTATTATTATTATTATTATTATTATTATTCGTGCTGTCGAATAAAGGAATTTTCCTCTCTTTGAATGCGAATCTCCACATTCCGGCCATCATACATAGCGCTGTACTTATAACAAGGTGTCAGATTGGGTTTTAATGTTGTGGAGGCAATACATGTGCAGGGTATTACAAAAGAACAATGAAGATAAGATGGATAATGTGATTCTTGAGTTTCTTCCGGAGCATTTGATAATCAAAATATACACGGGTGTGCTGCCGGTCTATAGTGTCCAACGGGCACAATATTTCGGCGATCATACATGTCGCCTATGGCTGCTCAGGAGGAACTGGGTTCGGTACGGCGGCGGCCGATTTAAATACCCTCCGCCCGCGGCGCGCTCACTCCGCCGTCCGCGGTGGAACAGATTGCGACGGCGTCTGAGATGACGTCGGTGTGATGGCTCAGTCCGCCGTGGTCGTCACAACTATACATTTGCTCGATTTACTCTTGATTAACCCAATCGCTGGTTCCCAAGCCTTGCTAAGATCATAGCCACAGACGGTTTATGAGGTCGTCATTGGTGCGAATTTTGATGGCCTCTCTAACAACGCTGTCCCAGTATCTCGACGTCTGTACCAGAATCCTCGTGCGTTCATACTCCATAGCGTGATTTTCCGACAAACAATGTTCAGCGACCGCCGACTTGCTCGGATACATCAGCCGAGTGTGCCTCTGGTGTTCACGGCATCGATCCTCGACGGTACGCATTGTCTGACCAACATACAAATTGACACGGAATCTGGTACACGCCGGCCTTCCTCAAACCGAGATCATCTTTGGCGCTCCCCACCAGTGCACGAGATTTATTCGGAGGACAAAACACAGTTACGACCCGGTGTTTCTTCAAAATGCGGGCGATTTTCCCCGAGAGTGCGCCTGTATATGGTGCGCCTGTACATGGAGAACGTCGAGGAGGAAGCTCTGTCGATATCCGAATGGAAACGTACTTGTTTTTTCCGTTACGTGGACGACACGTTCGTCATCTGGCCACATGGTATGGATAAACTTCTTGACTTCCTCACACATCTAGACTCCATACACCCCAACATCAAATTCACTATGGAAACTGAAACGGAGGGTAAATTACCTTTCCTTGACGTCTTGGTCAATAGAAGGGCTGACGGCACCCTAGGTCATGGGGTGTATCGGAAGACAACGCACACTGATCTGTATTTGCACGCAGACAGCTGCCACGACCCTTCACAAAGGAATGGGGTACTTAAAACTCTAGTAGGTTCGAATCCTGCCTCGGGCATGGATGTTTGTGATGTCCTTAGGTTAGTTAGGTTTAACTAGTTCTAAGTTCTAGGGGACTAATGACCTCAGCAGTTGAGTCCCATAGTGCTCAGAGCCATTTGAACCATTTTTTAAAACTCTAGTACATAGGGCGCGCACTATCTTTGACGCATAGAGTCTACCCCAGGAATTGGAACATCTGAGAACTGTATTTCGAAAAAATGGGTACTCAGAGTGGCAGATTCAACGTGCTCTACGCCCAACCACTACAGCACAACCTGTGGAGATGGATGAAATCACGAGGGAGTAGGTAGGCACTGCGTTTATTCCATACACAGGCGCACTGTCGGGGAACATCGCTTGCATTTTGAAGAAACACCGGGTCGGAACTGTGTTTTGTCCTCCGAATAAAACTCGTGCACTGGTGGGGAGCGCCAAAGATGACCTCGGTCTGAGCAAGGCCGGCGTGTACCAGATTCCGTGTCAATGTGGCAAGTCGTATATTGGTCAGACGATGCGTACCGTCGAGGATCGATGCCGTGAACACCAGAGGCACACACGACTGATGTATCCGAGCAAGTCGGCGGTCGCTGAACGTTGTTTGTCGGAAAATTACGCTATGGAGTATGAACGCACGAGGATTCTGGTACAGACGTCGAGATACTGGGACAGCGTTGTTAGGCCATCGAAATTCGCACCAATGACAACCTATAAACCGTGACTGTGGCTATAATCTTAGCAAGGCTTGAGAACCAGCGATTGGGTTAATCAAGAGTAAACCGAGCAAACGTATAGTTGTGACGACCACGGGGGACAGAGCCATTACACCGACGTCATCTCAGACGCCGTCGCAATCTGTTCCACGGCGTGACCGTGGCGCGGGGCGCGGACGGGGGAGGCAGTGCGCCGCGGGCGGAGGGTATTTAAATCGGCCGCCGCCGCGACCGAACCCAGTTCCCCCTGAGCAGCCATAGCCTACGGATCTCCGTACCGGCACGTTCACAGGAGCTCAGTCCTGATGATGGCGACGTGTATGATCGCCGAAATATTGTGCCCGTTGGACACTGTAGACCAGCAGTACACCCGTGGATATTTTGATAAGATGGATAGATAGAGTAATGAATTAGTACTATATCGAACTGTGCTTTGTGGCAAAATTAGACTAACTTAATATGGCGCATCCTGAAGCATCAAGATACAGTTAATTCGGTAATGGAGGAAAGTATGGGATGCAAGAACCTCAGTGAGAGACCTAGGACTAACTACCGTAAGTATGTCGATGGCAGCATCATTCAGAGGTGAAGAGATTTGCACAAGATACTGTAGAGAGATGCGTAAGGCCAGTCGCCGGGCTGAAAACCACAACCCAAATTTATCAAGCTTCTGTGAACTTTCACTAATTGCGGTGCTCCATCTTAGCTGCTGTTCCACACCTGTGCGACAGCGTTCTTCTCGCGACAGAGACGTTGTAGCGTACTCTCGTAAACCCTTACTGCACTTTCCTTACAGATAAATAATCGTCATTTCTGCCTACCGTTCTGTTTACTATTCTGTCAAAGGATTACCAGTGGCTACGGCGAGATCGCGAAAAATCGTTGCTTACAGTCGCCATTTGTCTGTTGAGTTTGCGTCGGAAGTTCGCAGCCCGTATCAGTAACCTAAACGGAAATCGATTGCTTAAGGAACAAGGCGGCAATAAGAATGAGAAGAATAAGTTATATATTTGTAAATAGTTATTCTAAATACCTGCATAGTCCGCACCCAATGTCAACATTCCGCCGATCTGCTTTCAAATTTAAGTCAGCATAACGCTACTTGTCTTTGTGGCTGTCACCTGCATATTTGTCGCTCTACCAGCACGTTACTATCATTCTTCAATTTATGGCCCTGCAGTAATTTCTGCAACACAGAGATTTCTTTGAGATTGCTTTCCTCATACAGAGACGCCCTGTCCTCCTTGTTCCCCATTTCCCATAGCGTACGCGATTTAAATTTTATGACCATCTCCTGCAGGGCCGGCCGCGGTGGTCTAGTGGTTCTAGGCGCGTAGTCCGGAACCGCGGGACTGCTACGGTCGCAGGTTCGAATCCTGCCTCGGGCATGGATGTGTGTGATGTCCTTAGGTTAGTTAGGTTTAAATAGTTCTACGTTCTAGGGGACTGATGACCACAGAAGTTAAGTCCCATAGTGCTCAGAGCTATTTGAACCATCTCCTGCAGGAAAAGCACAGTGCACCTGCCGTTATTACCTTACAGGCTATGAAACGTCGTTTCTTCTAGCTGGCTATTTATTAACTCTTTCCTTCCGTCTCATAGTCTTCCGTGTATGCTCCCATGGTATGTAATAACACTTGACGACCGTAATTTGTTAAGACTAGCGTCCAGAGGGACTTTCTGACGGCTATGAAATGGGAATATTCAATGTTCAGACACGAATTCCCCACAAAGCCCATCGAACTCAGGGAAGTGGAGGACAGCTGTATAGCTGAATAGCTGCAGTTACACATTCTAGTAATAGTGTTGGAAAAGATGTCAGGGTTTATAAATTGCGATAGCTATATTTATCCTGGTCAGTACGATTTGTACAGTGCAACAAATCTGCAATGGCCGAACATGATAAAGACTGCGATATGAAAATAAGATTCAACGAAACCTACGTACTTACCAAGCAGCCAGGGATGGTGAAACGCAAATCAGAGTAGAAATTGAAATCTTAAAACACACTAACAACATGAACAGAGAGGGTGGACTCAGGCTTGCTCCATTCTGGCTGACACCAATCGAAGCCAAACAGGCCGCACTAACGACATGAGACGGAAGCGTTACCGACGAGTAACTGCCGTTGCGCCGCCCATGACCAGCAGGAGGAAAGCAAAAAATTCACATCCCATACGGCGTCGACTACCAACCATGGAACACACTTTAAGAGGCAATAGACAAAAGTAGATCGTCGCATCCTCCACTACAGGAAGCCAATTAAAATAAGGTTTCCTACTCTTTACGCCACTTGCAATCAATAATATCGTCGTCTTTAAACTTGTGGTGTAAAGTCGTGCTCAGCAGAGCAGTCATGGCGAAATAACTTCACTTGTCCTGATGGTGGTAAGTTTTTTATTGGTCAGTTAAGCAGAGACATAGAAACTGGGTCGGCTGACTATGAACACAGCTGCATGTTGCAGAATTATGTCTAAAAATTTCCTGGGAATGTACCGATTGATGGCTACCAGCTACCAGTCGCAAATCCATGCCGTTCACTTAGCAAACAAAGGACAAAAACTCAGTATGCTGGAAGCCCTGGAAATCAACAAATATCTAGTCCACAGTCATGATTTAATATTAAATGGTCAAACACAGCTCAATACCCTATGAAAACAATACTGATCGCCGTTGTATAGGTTTGTTTCCAGATCTAGAAATAAACGGCGATTGGTATTGTTTTTACTGAACATTGAACAGCCGTAGTCCCATACTCCACCGGAAGATGGAGTTACATTCACGGCTCAATAATTCCCCTCTCCTAAACTTCACTTAATCCTCTAAGTTCTCATTACTTCCTGCGCTGTCTGTTACTTTCTATTCCTCCGTTTTTATTTTTTTCATTATTTTTATTGTGATAGTCTGTGTGTCCTATATAATCCATTGTTACAATTATCAATGCTATCTTGTACTCTGTTTATGTGTCACTTTCCATATGTAATATCTCTTATCTCTTCATCTCATTCTTCAGTATTCTTCTCAGTCACTAGTTTTTACTGTGATTGTTAACTTGATTTAAGTTGAAACTTTCTGGCAGATTAAAGCTGTTTGCCAGACCAAGAGCCGGCCGCGGTGGTCTAGCGGTTCTGGCGCTGCAGTCCGGAACCGAGGGACTGCTACGGTCGCAGGTTCGAATCCTGCCTCGGGCATGGGTGTGTGTGATGTCCTTAGGTTAGTTAGGTTTAAGTAGTTCTAAGTTCTAGGGGACTTATGACCTAAGATGTTGAGTCCCATAGTGCTCAGAGCCATTTGAACCATTTGAACCAGACCAAGACTCGAACTCGTCACCTTTGCCTTTCGCGGGCAATGCTCTACCATTTGAGCTACCCAAGGAAGACTCACGAGCCATCACCGCCGCTTCAGTTCTGCCAGTATCTCGTCTCCTTCCTTCCAAACTTCGCACAAGCTCTTCTCCAAGTTCGCAGAAGAGCTTCTGTGAAGTTTGGAAGGTAGTAGACGAAGTACTGGCAGAATTGAAGCTGTCAGGACGGATCGCCAGTCGTGCTTGGGTAGCTTAGATGATAGAGCACTTGCCCGCGAAAAAAAAAGGTCCGGAGCTCGAGTCTCCGTCCGGACCACAGTTTTAATCTGCGAGGAAGTTTCATATCAGCGCACACACCGCTGCAGAGTGAAAATTTCATTCTCGAAACATCCCCCGGGCTGTGGCTAAGCCGTATCTCCGTAATATCCTTTCTTCCAGGAGTGCTAGTTCCACAAAGTTCGCCGGCCGCTGGTGGCCGAGCGGTTCTGGCGCTACAGTCTGGAACCGCGCGACCGCTACGGTCGCAGGTTCGAATCCTGCCTCGGGCGTGGATGTGTGTGTTGTCCTTAGGTTAGTTAGGTTTAAGTAGTTCTAAGTTCTAGGGGACTTATGACCTCAGCAGTTGAGTCCCATAGTGCTCAGAGCCATTTGAACCATTTTTGAACCACAAAGTTCGCAGAAGAGCTTCTGTAAAGTTTTAAATCAGCGCACACTCCGCTGCAGAGCGAATATTTCCGTTTTGATTTAAGTTGTAATGTAGGCACTGCTTTTCGAATTTACTGCTAAGGTTCTTCCTGATTTGATCCTTACTGATCAACTCTTTGCGTTTTTAATTGCATTACCTGTGAACTGAGAAAGGTGGCTTTTACGATGTGCTCCTGCCTCAATCTACACGAGTTACACATTTTTCAGTGTTATTTACAAATGTTGTACAACGGGCAGTTAAATGAATACCCAACACTCATCACAATAGGACCTTGGAATGGTTCCATTCAAAAGTAATCACTGGACGCCTCTGGGAATCAAGGCTCTGAGCACTATGGGACTCAACTGCTGGGGTCATTAGTCCCCTAGAACTTAGAACTAGTTAAACCTAACTAACCTAAGGACATCACAAACATCCATGCCCGAGGCGGGATTCGAACCTGCGAACGTAGCGGTCTCGCGGTTCCAGACTGCAGCGCCTTTAACTGCACGGCCACTTCGGCCGGCCCTCTGGGAATCGATCAGTTCCTCTTTCGTAGAACTCTATCGGCCGCTGACGGATCCACAAGCGCACCCACTCTTCCACTTCCTCGTCCGACTGAAACTGATCTCCACGCGTGTCCTTCAGGTCGCCAAACATGTAAAGACTTACTCGATGAAAGATCCGGGCTGTACGGAGGACGTTGCAGTGTTTCCCAAGCAAATCGCTGAAGTGCTAGCCTCCGTCCGACTGGCAGTGTAGAGGTGACCGTAATTGTAAACTTCTTCTCCTACTGCAGGGCTCCTCTGTTCGTCGAATCCGTCGAGCGTGGAAACATTATCAATGCGCAGCGCTATGAAGACACTTTGCAAAAACTACGAAG
Organism: Schistocerca nitens; assembly: GCF_023898315.1. Classification (NCBI taxonomy): domain Eukaryota; kingdom Metazoa; phylum Arthropoda; class Insecta; order Orthoptera; family Acrididae; genus Schistocerca; species Schistocerca nitens. Next base: position 212,290,018 of record NC_064614.1, read on the forward strand.
CGCCATACAGTCAAAACGCCCACGAACGGCGTGTGTATCTTCCATCCTACTGCACGATATTGCCGGGCGCCAAACTGCCATACGGACGAAGGCTACGCTTCAGCCATTTTGGTGGGAAACACTGAAACATCCTCCGAAAGGTCGGATCTCCTGTGTGGTTTTCGCAACTTTGACGACCAGAAGAAAATATACGTGGAAGTTGGTTTCAATCGAAAGAGGAAGTGTAAGAGTGGCTGCGTTTGTGGATCCGTCAGCGACCAGCCGAATTCAATGAAACAGGAACTGAGGATCTCGTCTTCCAGTGCGGTAAATGACTTAACGCCCGTGGTGGTTACTTTTGGATGGAACCATTCCTCGGTCCCGTTGAGGCTAGTGTTCGGTTTTCATCTGACTGCTGCTCGTAACATCATTGACGACGAAAGTCATTTAAGGGGGGTAGGACGTCAAACGATCTGACTTGGAGCAGGAGAGGCACCACTGGACATTTTATTTGCTACTGTCTATACTTTTACAAATAAATTCATAAAACTTTGTCATCATGACCAGGAAGGATTAAGGATTGACACTCATAGCAGTGGAAGTGCAAAAACGTAACAAAATAATTTTTTTTAGATAAGAAATTTCATCATTTTTTCACTTACTGTAGGCTGCATTTGTTGCTATAGGTACATTTTTCTTCACAAGTAAGAGAGATTCTTTGACGAATTTTGCACAGCATACAAACCATACTTACAGGTGTATGAAACTCTAGAATTTTCCAAATCTATTAAAAACTGTGTTAATAATTGAGATAATTAACTACAAAATTTGATGTTTTTCTAAACATAATGTTTAAAACGTAACAGTTCATTCATTTTTTTCATAAATTAAATAGATTCTTGAGTTTCAGACACCTGTAAGTATGGTTTGTATGCTGTGCAAAATTCATCGAACAGTCTCTCTTATTTATGAAGAAAAGTGTACCTATAGCAACAAATTATTTTGTTATGTTTTTGAACTTCCGCTGCTACAAATGTGAATCCTGAATCGTTCCTGGTCATGCTGACAAAGTTTTATGAATTTGCTTGCAAAAGTATAGACAGTGGAAATTAAAATGTCCTGTGATGCCTCTCCTGCTCCAAGTCAGCCCGTTTGACGTCCTGCACCCCTTAAAGTATGGTGGTGGTCCTCTAATCCGAGAACTAACGGGTTAACTAAATACAATAATCCTGTAGAACATACACAATATTATGTTCGAATAACTTACGGGTTTGCTGCCAGCCGGCAGCAAACCTGTAAGTTATTTTAACATCCAATTCGCCGGGAAAAGTTAAGGTTTCATATACATAATATTATGTTTTTCGTCTATAAATATGTGTCTTTGGACAGCAAAAAAACACAAGCAAAACTAGAAGAAGACCACAGCAACGATAGCCTCATCAGTGATAGTTATTTAAAATGTAAGGCGGTACTGAAATTTTATTATTACGTTATCATTCTACATACTAGAACCGAAAGGGAAATTAACAGAAACGTGACAGAAATTGATAGTTTCAATGAAGGTATGTGTTTATATTATTTCACTAAAAACACATTGTCGTAAAATGAAGAAATAAAAGGCGAAAGGAATTTGAAATTTAAATTGTGTGGTTTACATGTTATGGTTCTCGGTAGCGAAGGCACTCTCTCATTGTTCCGTCGTATGAAGGGGCTCGTAGTGAGGATAAGTTCTCTTTGGTCGTCGGGTGGCAGGTCTCTTGATTAAAGGTTTTAGTTTTATAACTGCGCTCAGCACCTTTGTCAAACTAGTCATAAAACGAATAACATATAACCTGTGGTGGTTTATCTGTACATTAGTTTCCTCGTGGCCTTTACGAATCTGTTGTGTGGAGCAGTGTTTTCCGACCAAGTTTTCCGAATAGCTTCCGTTACGTCTTAGAAAGTCACGCACGAGTCTCGCTTCCACACCACCTGCGCTGAGAGACTACAGTGAAGAAGTTGTTTAAAGAACCCGACACTTCGCCACTTAACAGCGAAAACACAGCACGCAGATGCTGTTGAGCACAGCTCCCGCCTCAGTCGGGTCTTTACTGCTACCAGCGTGTGGAGCGGCGGTTTGCAGCACACGTGGCTGCTACGTGCTACCAAAGCTTGCCACGTGTGCTCCAGTTGCAGGCCGCAGCCCGCATTCTGCCGCCAGCATGCTGCCAAATTTGGGACAAGCGCCCACTGGCTTTTGGAGATCCCACAAACAGTCTCATAAAAGGGATAGGCTGACGACGCCTTTGGAATTTATGACTATCGTGAAGATCCTTCGTGCCAGGTTATGCCGGCAAGAATAGCACATAAATTTCTTTCACGAGCCTCCTTGGTCGTCGTAAGTGTGATGAGGGGTGCTCCAATTGAACTAGAAGCTCTCTTATGAAACCCCATCATCAACAGTAGGCACGTACAAGCACTATAACATTTTATTTGACGTCATTGTTTCAAGGAAAATGCGAAGAATCTTTTTTTTAAAAGAGACGTTGGACGATCGTAAGCTACTGCCGAAAAACGTAGGCAAAATGTTGCTCTAGTGTAACTGGAGAAAATCACAAACACTGCACAAATAAAGCAGTTGACGAGGTAGTTCATTTCATTGTTACCGCAAGCTTATCATTGTGAATGAAACTTGATATTTACGTAGAAAATGACTGCAACCTGATATTTACGTAGATAATTATTGCATGTTTGCTAGTAGGATGGCTATAGTGCCGTAATATACGATTGATTGAGTAGCCATGTTTGTCGAGACATCAGTTAATGGAAGCGTACGATGAAAACGAAACGTTGTAGCCTTTTTGTTCCGAGAAGGAAGAATAGTTGAAAGGAATGAACAGGATATTTAGCACTTAGGTATAAACGACGAAGACGAAGGTGTAAAAGAAAGGTGAAAGGTGAATGATGACTGGGCCAACATCATAACTGGGAACAATAAATTAATGGAAGAAGTGAAAAACTTTTATCTATGAAACAAGATAACGGAGGATGACCGTAATAAGAATGATATTAGATTTCGACTTCCTCAGAGGGAGACGTGATTTTGTTCGCAGACTTCCCCTCTAGACTCGTGCCCGTTGCAAATAGCTTTTCTAGAAGAAAGGAATCCATTTCTTATAGAGAACACTTACACTACATCAGGAACAGCATCGAATACTATAACAGTTGCAATGTAGTAGGTGCACAGGTCTTGATGTTACTTCTGCTATACGGCCATGACGCATCTACTGTTTGCATTTCTAAACTGTTCTCAATTAGACCATAGATTCGTCGTTTGATACAATATCTTCATGTTTTATTTATATGTTGTGCTTTGAACCACTGACTAAATTTCACCACGTCTGCGGAACTGTTGATGTCTGATGCTGTTGTAAAGAGAAAAACCACAATACGAAAAAAAATCGTTGACGAATGCAGGAAGACTTGCAAAGGATGAACACTGCATGCAGTAACTGGCAAGTGACCATGAACATATACTGCCTCACAAATAAAGTTAAGCACTCAAAAGGGGAGGAGAAAACGAACTGAAACTTCACTTGAGAGGGAATATGATGTTATTTCAGTGATTACAAAATAGAGTAATACGAGGGTAATCCCAAAAGTAAAGTCTCCTATTACACTCCTGGAAATGGAAAAAAGAACACATTGACACCGGTGTGTCAGACCCACCATACTTGCTCCGGACACTGCGAGAGGGCTGTACAAGCAATGATCTCACGCACGGCACAGCGGACACACCAGGAACCGCGGTGTTGGCCGTCGAATGGCGCTAGCTGCGCAGCATTTGTGCACCGCCGCCGTCAGTGTCAGCCAGTTTGCCGTGGCATACGGAGCTCCATCGCAGTCTTTAACACTGGTAGGATGCCGCGACAGCGTGGACGTGAACCGTATGTGCAGTTGACGGACTTTGAGCGAGGGCGTATAGTGGGCATGCGGGAGGCCGGGTGGACGTACCGCCGAATTGCTCAACACGTGGGGCGTGAGGTCTCCACAGTACATCGATGTTGTCGCCAGTGGTCGGCGGAAGGTGCACGTGCCCGTCGACCTGGGACCGGACCGCAGCGACGCACGGATGCACGCCAAGACCGTAGGATCCTACGCAGTGCCGTAGGGGACCGCACCGCCACTTCCCAGCAAATTAGGGACACTGTTGCTCCTGGGGTATCGGCGAGGACCATTCGCAACCGTCTCCATGAAGCTGGGCTACGGTCCCGCACACCGTTAGGCCGTCTTCCGCTCACGCCCCAACATCGTGCAGCCCGCCTCCAGTGGTGTCGCGACAGGCGTGAATGGAAGGACGAATGGAGACGTGTCGTCTTCAGCGATGAGAGTCGCTTCTGCCTTGGTGCCAATGATGGTCGTATGCGTGTTTGGCGCCGTGCAGGTGAGCGCCACAATCAGGACTGCATACGACCGAGGCACACAGGGCCAACACCCGGCATCATGGTGTGGGGAGCGATCTCCTACACTGGCCGTACACCACTGGTGATCGTCGAGGGGACACTGAATAATGCACGGTAAATCCAAACCGTCATCGAACCCATCGTTCTACCATTCCTAGACCTGCAAGGGAACTTGCTGTTCCAACAGGACAATGCACGTCCGCATGTATCCCGTGCCACCCAACGTGCTCTAGAAGGTGTAAGTCAACTACCCTGGCCAGCAAGATCTCCGGATCTGTCCCCCATTGAGCATGTTTGGGACTGGATGAAGCGTCGTCTCACGCGGTCTGCACGTCCGGCACGAACGCTGGTCCAACTGAGGCGCCAGGTGGAAATGGCATGGCAAGCCGTTCCACAGGACTACATCCAGCATCTCTACGATCGTCTCCATGGGAGAATAGCAGCCTGCATTGCTGCGAAAGGTGGATATACACTGTACTAGTGCCGACATTGTGCATGCTCTGTTGCCTGTGTCTATGTGCCTGTGGTTCTGTCAGTGTGATCATGTGATGTATCTGACCCCAGGAATGTGTCAATGAAGTTTCCCCTTCCTGGGACAATGAATTCACGGTGTTCTTATTTCAATTTCCAGGAGTGTATTTTTATAAGTATATAACTCTGTTTGTATGTCAGTTGGTCATACTGTTATGAAGAGTGATCCACGTACTGTGTGTAAACATGCTCACGCCGCGCTGAGACGCTCAGTCTTGGCTTGGCAGCCGTTAAGAATGGAGGTCCAGTTGGATGTTATCGCCAAGTGCGAACTGCGCGCAGTTTTTCGGTTTTTGAATGCATAGGGCAATGCGCCTATTGAATCCATCGCCAATTGACGGAAGTGTATGGCGAGTCGTGCATGGATGTCAAAAATGTTCGTAAGTGGTGTAGAGAGTTTGCAGTTGATCGGACCGAAATTCACGACGAACAAAGGAGCGAGAGACTGTCAATTTCTGAGGAGACAGTGTTGAAGGTTGACCAAAGCATGCGTGGAGACCGGCGGATCACCCTGGATGATCTCTGCACGTTGGTTCCTGAGGTTTCCCGAAGCACCGCTCACAGAATTTAAACGGAAACATTGAACTACCGGAAGATGTGGGCAAGATGGGTGCCACGAATGCTGACTGAGGACCACATGCGGCAACGAGTTAATACTTCCCGCGCATTTCTTCACTGCCTTGCAGCCGAACAGGACAACTTTCTTGGACTCAATTGTCACGGGTGACAAAACCTGGGCATACCACTTTACACCTGAGATTAAGCAACAATCACGCCCGTGGCGGCATCCTTCTCCGCCAAAGCCGCGGAAATTCAAACAAACACAGTCTGCCGGTAAAGTCATGACAACCGTTTTTTCGGATCGGAAAGGGGTATTGTTGGTCGATTTTATGCCCACTAGGACCACAATTAACGTTGACAGGTACTGTGAGACTCTGAAAAAACTAAAACGGGCAGTTTAGAACCGGAGAAGAGGAATGTTGAGCGAGGGCGTACACATTCTCCATAACAACGCTCGCCCAGACATCGCAGGGCCAACCGTTGCTCTCCTGCAACAGTTGCAGTGGAACATAATCATCCACCCACCCTATAGTCACGACTTGGTGCCCAGTGACTATCACCTGTTCCCTAGATTAAAAGAACATTTGGCCGGAAAGCGACCCAGCTCCGACGATGAGGTGAAAGAAGAGGTTCATAACTTTCTGAACAGCATGGCGGCGAGATGGTATGACATGGGCATACAAAGACTGCCACAAGTCTACAAAAATGCAACCACTGAAATGGTGATTATGTGGAAAAATAGAAAAATTTTCAAGCTGTAAACTGATGTAAACCATTGTAGAAATAAACAGGTCCATGTACTTATAAAAAAAATAGGAAACCTAACTTTTGGGATTACCCTCGTACTTCCAAAGAAATTGCATTGTGAGCCAAATTACCAGTGTGACGTTGCACCCCTTATGCCTGGCTGCAAGCTCTGATTCAGTTGGGAACAGTGTCATGAAGCCGTTGTATGCCCTCCTGAGGCAAGCCAGTCCACAGCTGATATAACTGGTCCTTGATATCCTGGATAATAGCACTAGGTTGGAAATGTCGTCTAAGCTAGCCCCAAAAATCTTCTATTGGGGACAGATATGTCGAACACCATGAAGACAGTCAACTGAGAAAACTGTCCTCTGTGGAAGAACACGGTTGTGCTGAGAAATAACATATGAGAAGGCAGAATGTGGGTGAGGTATCGCTGTGCTCTCAGAGTTCCCTCAGTCACTAAGGCGTGACCTGAAGTCGTATCCAATGGCTCGGCTCCTGTCCTTCACAGCGATCACTCAACATCTGGTGCCGTGCGCGCCGCATATATACTCCACCACACCTCGTAACAGTACTAAATACGATGACGCTAATTCACTCTAGTGGCCGTTCCACCTGCCACAGACAACAGTTGCTCTAATCATTTGTATACCTGTCGATGGTGTGTGGGTGTACGAAGTTGCATTGACATCCGACTACATCTTTTCAGCGCTTCACTTTTTGGCAGGCAGTGTATGTAAATGTAACTTGTTTCGCATAAACAGGAGGTAACACACATTTGTCTTCGATTATATGACTGACAATCATACACTTGAAATAGAACCCAGCGTAACCACTGGTAACAGAAGCCAATTATTGAGTGTTGCTCCTCATTATGGGACAATTATAATGAAATATTAACAGAAAGAGAAGACGAAGATATAAAATTTGAGTGACAGACGCTAGAAGAGCATAGTCATTTGTCACAGAGAGATCTACTGTTAAAATTCCGAGAGATAAAAGACTGTGCAAGACGTTTACATTTATCTCGCGCTATGAACATGACGGGAAAATTAAAAGGAAATCGAGTTCATACCCAGCCTCACATGAAGTTTCTCTCATCGCGTATCATTCGATAGTGGAACAGGAAAGGGAATATGATTTTACTTCTTCATTTATTCAACGAGTGACCGGTATGGGTGATTTTTTGAGGTGTCTCGACTTCCTCTTCTGTGCCAACGTTTTTCGTGTATTCCAATATATCTCTTCATTCACAGTTTTTACTCTCTACGGTTCCCTCTACTTCCACGGAAGTAATTCCCTGATGTCTTAACTTTCAAACTTCTTCCGTAGCATCACATCTCAAAAGCTTCGATTCTACTCTGTTCCGGTTTCCCCACAGTCCATGTTTCACTACAATACAATTCTGTGCTCCAAAGTACATTCTCAGGAATTTATTCCTATAATTAATTGCTATGTTTGAGACTAAAGATTTCTCTTGGACAGGAATGCCCTTCTTGGCAGTGCCAGTCTGATTTTTACGTTATCCTTGCCTGTTCACCATTTGTTATTTTCTACCTAAGTGGCAGAAGTTCTTAACTTTATCTACTTGGTGCTCCTCAGTTATGGTGCTAAGTTTCTCATTGTTCTCATTTCCGATACGTTTGCTTACTTTCGTTTACTCTCAATCTATATCCTTTACTCATTAGACTGTTCATTTAGTTCAACACGTCCTTTAGCTCTTCTTCACTTTCACTCAAGATAGAAACGTCTTCAGTGAACTGATATCCTTTCAGTACAATTTGAATACCACTTCACACTTTTTATTTAACTTCCGTCATTGTTTCTTCGATGTGTAGATTGAGCAGTACGCGTTGTAATATAAGCGCTTCGTTCTTGGTCTTCCAGTCGCATTGTTCCCTCTTGGTTCTTGTACATATTGTGTATCACCCGTCTTTCTTCTCGCTGAATTTCGAACATTGTGCAACATTTTACATTGTCGAATGATTTTTCCAACTTGACAAATCCTATGAACGTATCTTGATTTTACTTCACTCTTGCTTCCATTATGAAGCGCAACATCAGAACTGCCTTTCACGTACCTTTAACTTTCCTAAAGCCAGATTCATCGTCATCTTACGGATCTTCGGTTTTCTTCAATTTTTCTGTATATTATTCTTGTCAACAACTTGGCTGCATGAGCTTTTAAGATCATTTTGCGAAATTCTCGTAAGTGTCCGGTCTTGCAATGTTGTGAATTGTGTGGATGATGTTTTCCCGAAAGCCTGATAAGCATACGTCTATACACCAACATGAATAAACGTTTTGTTGCAACATCCCCCAACGATTTTAGAAATTCCGATCGAATGTTATCTATCAGTTCTGCCCCATTTGATCCTAAGTCGTCCTAAGCTCTTTTAAAATCCCAATTTAATACTGGATCCACTATCTCTTCCCTATCGACTCCTGTTTCTTCTTCCATCACGTCATCAAACAAGTTTTCCCTCTCGTCAAGGCCTTCAGTGTACTCTTTCCACCTATCCGCAGTCTCCTCTGCATTTAACAGTGCAAATCCCATGTTACCACCATAGCTTTCAAATCAGAGAAGGTTCTTTTGACTTCTTTATACTCTTAGTCAGTCCTTTGGTCAATCATTTTTTTTTTTCAATTCCTTTACATTTTTCATGCAGCCATGTTGCCGTAGCTTGCCTGTGACTTGCAGTTTTGTATTCCTGAATTTCCCTGCTCGTTCTTGTACTTCCTTCTTTCATCAACCCTCTGAAGTATTTCTTCTAATGTCCATGATTTCTTCAAGTTACCTTCCTTCTACCTATGTTCTTCTTTCCAACTTCTGTGGTTGTCCTTTTTTTAGAGATGTCCATTCCTCTTCAGCTGAACCGCCTACTGAGCTGTTCAGTATCGAATTATCTATAGCCTCAGAACTTCAAGTGTATCTCTTTCTTCGTACCTACGTATCTACCTGTAACATTCCTGTATCTTCTTGCCTTTACCAATTATACCTCCTCCTCTCATGATTCTTGAACAGAGTATTCTTTATCGCTCTCTAAATTTATTGCAGAGCTCAGTTCTCTTGTCCCTCTCTCAATCCTACTACGACGCTCATATTCTCTCGTAACACCTTCCACTACAACCGCATTCCAGTCACCCATGACCATTAGATTTTCATCTCAGTTTACGTACTGAATTCCCCATCAGTATCTTTACACACTCGATCTCTTCATTTGCTGTCGCGGCGTCTGCTTGTGCGCCTGAACTATTGTTGTCGGTGTTGGTTTGCTGTCGATTCTGATGAGAACAGTCCTATCACTGAACTGTTCACAGTAACTCACTCTCTGCTCTACCTTCCTATTCATAACGGATTCTACTCCCGTTATAGCATTTTCTGCTGCTGTTGATATTATCCATGTTTTCTTTCCATTTAACTTCACTGATGCCTCCTATATCTAGATTGAGCCTTCGCACTTCCCTTTTCATATTTTGTAGCTTCCCGGCCACATTCAAACCCGATTCGTAAGAGGGTACACTTTCGTTAGTTATTTAATAATTTTCTCATGGTCACCTCCCCACTAGCACTCCCCTCCCGGAGATCCGAACGGGGACTAATACGGAATCTTTTGACCATGAAGCGATCATCATGACCCTTACTCAACCACAGGCCACATCCGCAGTAGGTACACGTTATGTGTCATTAATACAGTGGTTTCTATGGCGTTCTGCATCACCATGCCGTTGATTATTGGTGATACTTGCGGCTTTTAGGGGCAGTTTCCCATCCGAAAGGCAAAAGAGTGCGCTGAACCTCTGTCCACCCCTCCGTCCTCTTTGATAGTGGCAGAATGTAGGTGACTTCTTATGTCGGATGTTTTCAGCCACCTCTGTTCATGTTTTTTTATCAAAATTAAAGCACGGCGATGTTAAATCCCGAAATCTAACTCGTTTGGACTCGTAGTCTAAGATGCTATACCTAGATCACAGTGCAGTAGATCATACATTGTAAGGTGGTTTCAGAAGTACAGATGTAAATGTTGACTCGTAACTTTTTACGTTTTCTTTACTTCTTGTACTTCTCCTTGACTTCTGAAAACACTATGCATCATACACACAATATAGAGACATGTACCCTTCAGTTTCGAAGTACTATCACTGATAACATACGTACAAGTGGGCCCAGAAACTGCAGTAAAATGATCATATTTTACTGTTTTAATCAATCAAGAAGTGCGAGCAAAGAAAACCGGTGTAGGTTTGTCGAGGCGCCCCGAACAAGGAACGATGGGTAGAGTGTAACACACCGTTGACTTCACTGAAGACCCAGTTGCGTATCAGAGTTTCCAAGTTGTGAGTCAAAGCCCATCCCCTTTCTTTCAGCGATTTTTCCTTTGCATGGATTAGTAAGTAACAGTATTAGGAGACACAGATTTTTTTACTGTGAACCTTTAACAGTGCAGTGACTAGAACGTCACGCACATAAAGACATAACGATTTTCTTACGAACTGGAGAAATAAGAAACAACAGACACAAAGAAAAAAGAGAGGTTTGTTCGTGGGCAAAGGAGAGTATTAGAGAGGAATTTGATCAATCAGTTAGGTAATACGGACTGTTTCCAATGAATATGCTTAGTGTGAGCAACGAATTTCTTTTGATCTTCTCCTTCACTTTATATATGGCATGGGTGATACAGTGTAGGCCATAAATCGGTTGTCAGTAGAGGTACTTAGACTTTGTTTTGCCTAGCGTAGTGGTAATCATTAGTGAACGTGACTAGTGCGTAGTACTTGTAAGTCAGTTGATACTAGTAGTTTGAGGCTACGTGACTTGATCCATAATGGTTGTAAAAATCAATGTTGAAATGTCGGCTCAACCACCTTTTTACAGTGTAAAAAACCCTAAAGTTTACGCTTTTCGAAGGTCAAGTGTTCATCAGAATTACCTAAAAAATCTCTAAAAGTTACCAATACAAAATATAAACGAGAACGACAAAATCAATAATAAAATAACGTGGCTACGCCCGTTGCAGCTGTGTCCTCTTAAGACATGTTTACACATTACCCTCAACTGATAAAATAGATTACAATGAAATTCCGCACGTTGTCCTGGGTACTGTAAGAACTATATGTGTACGTGGCACGTGTATCTTCATGAACGCTACATCCTGCAGGCAAACACAAAACTAACGCGAATGAGCACTTTGTGAACGTAAACATGAAACCCAATGAAAATCCGAAGAAACAAAGATGTGTAACTATTCTGGGTAGTCCGGGAATTCCTAAAAATGAAGTTTATTCCGTCACGATTCAAGATGGGCAATCAGGAGTTGAACTACATTGTCGGAAGATTTGCTATAAAATCGTTGTTGAAAAGATGCAATGTTTGCTTAGAACAGCATGAATACTACTCTGAGCAGCTTTTGTAGATTCGTTGAACGGTACAAGTCTTTCTGTGTTGATAGTAAATTGGTACTTTTATTTGATTAGACAACTGCTTTATGTTCTGCCCTGTACATTTCGCCGATCATAGCACGGTAGAATACTGTTGAGAGAGAGCCGGCCGCGGTGGTCTCGCGGTTCTAGGCGCGCAGTCCGGAACCATGCGACTGCTACGGTCGCAGGTTCGAATCCTGCCTCGGGCATGGATGTGTGTGATGTCATTAGGTTAGTTGGGTTTAAGTAGTTCTAAGTTCTAGGGGACTAATAACCACAGCAGTTGAGTCCCATAGTGCTCAGAGCCATTTGAACCATTTTGAACTGTTGAGAGAGTATCACTGTAGGCCTCATTTCCGCTTGTTCATTTTTCCTTAGGATTATTTTAATGACCGATCCAAGGCAACATAAAATAAATACCTGAACCCGCGGATGAAAGAGATTGACTAAAGCTGTCATACAAATAACAAGTTGTATTAATTTTGTTTTCGTATGTTGAGGGGTGGCCTTCAGTTTTGAACATGTTCATCAATAAACTGCTATACATCATACAGTACGACGAATGTTGAAACTGGAAATACAGTACAACAGGGTAAATACATGATTAAATTTATATACGATCACGTATACAATTTGAAGGTTGCGAAATTTAGGGCAAAGTACTGCCGCCGATGTCAGCAACAGTGCTACAATCCGACTCGGCATCCAGTCGAATTGAACTTGGATGACAGATACGGATATATCATTTCATGCTGCTTTAACAGCGATGATGCGTAACGATGAATGCCCCTTTCGAATCCCGACATGTGCAGGTAGACTTTTCCCTCCTGTTGTAAGGTGGATAACTTTTTCAGAAAATGTCAACAAACATAGTTCACATGATGACAGGCAGAGTCCCATGATCAAGTAGTAGTTCGGTTACACTGCTCTGTAACTGCAGATCTGAATTAGCATTGCCAGCGGCGGTCGGTCGTTTCACTTTTTGTTTTTGTACTTTTCCAATGTAGTTGGTAAAGTTTTCGAACACTTGAATGCTTACAATTAGGATGGTTGAGATACATGTAATATTAAGAAGAATTATCCACATAAGATTCTGGCGGTCTGTGGGGTGAAGGTTGTAGTAGGAGCCTACCCCTAGGATGCACAGCACCAAACTCTGGTGCCGGCCGTAGCGGGCGAGCGGTTTTAGGCGCTACAGTCCGGAGCCGCGCGACCGCTACGGTCGCAGGTTCGAATCCTGGCTCGGGCATGGATGTGTGTGATGTCCTTAGGTTAGTTAGGTTTAAGTAGTTCTAAGTCTAGGGGACTGATAACCTCAGAATTTAAGTCCCATAGTGCTCAGAGCCATTTGAACCAACCAAACTCTGGTGACCACAGGGTGATATACAGGACATAAAATCCCGTCTGGGACCTGCGATAATTTTATGTTAATAATTGGCAACCAGTGCTGTACAATCGCAATAAAGTCATGAGATGTCCAATTGGCTCTTTTGTTAGAACATGTTACGCGTTTCGGTATTACACCCATCTTCAGACATCACAATCTTCAACTCCTTCGAGTCAATTGAACATCTCATGATTTTATTACTATTGTACAGCATTGGTTGCCAATTGTTGACCACAGAGTGATCGTGCAAATTAATTTAAAATAAGGATATCGTTGCACAATGGAAATAGTCTTATTTGAATGAATATTGGTAGGGGTAGCCCAATTAAGCATGAAACAAATGGGTACCACAACACTCACCCAGCAGTGTTAATGGGAGAAAGGAGCTTCTATCTATGAATGGAAACATATGGTCACTATAACAATTAGATTATTTATCTTTAGACATCTGAGTTACACACTTATATTTATAAAGAATCAATAAACGGATAAAAGATTTTTACGCAAAAGTACGACCTTGCCACTGATAGCAAAGGCAGAAGAAACAAAGTAACGTTAACAATCCATGTACACGGCCAGTTATTGCGTAAGTATTAATTAGCTGTAGAAAGTGCATGGAAAGATAGGAGCGAACACCAAATTTTTATAAATTTATTTTATTTATTAGTCAACAGTCTTCTGACCGGTTTGATGTGGACCACCACGAGTCTTCTCCTACGCCAAACTTTTCATTTCAGAGTAGCAATTCCACCACACGTCCTCAATCATTTGTTGAATGTATTCCATTCTGTCTTCCTCTGCAATTTGTACCCTCTACCGCTCCCACTACTAGCATGGAAATTACCCCATGATGCCTCAACAGAAATCCTATCATCCTGTCTCCTTGACAGTGTTGTCCATATGTTGCTTTCCTCGCCGATTCTGCGGAAAATCTCCTCACTCCTTACCGTATCAGTTTACCTAATTTTCAATATTCTCCTGTTGTACTACACCTCACGCGCTTCGATTTTCTTCTGATCTCACTTTCCCACGGTCCATGTCTCACCATCATACAACGTTGCACTCCAAACGCACATTCTCAGATATATCTTCCCCACTTTAAGACCTATGTTTGATACAAGCAACTTCTCTTGGCTAGGAACGCCACTTTCCTCCTTGCTCCGTCGGCCATAGGTTATTTTGCTGCCTAGGTAGCTGAATTCCTTAACTTCATCTAATTCGTGATCCACAATTGTAATGTTAAGTTCCCGCTCTTCTCATTTCTGCTACTTCTCATTACTCTCGTCTTTCTTCGATTTGCTCTCAGTCCATATTCTGTACTCATTACACAGTTCATTCCTTTCCTGCAATTCTGTTTCACTTTCACCAGCGAATCTTATCATTATTATCATTCGACCCACTCTTGAACTTGTCTTTTATTTCCCTCATTGCTTCTTCGATGTACAGATTGAACAATAGAGGCGAAAGACTGCACCCCTGTCTTGAACGCTTTTTAATCGGATCACTTCGTTCGTGGTCTTTCAGACTGTTCCCTCTGGGTCTTGTACGTATTGTATATTACCCTTCTTTCCCCATAGCTTACCCTAATTGTTTCAGAATTTCGAAAGTATTGCACCTTTTTACATTCTCGAACGCTTTTTCCAGCTCGGAAAATCAATTGAACGTGGCTTGATTTTTCTTCAGCTTTGCTTCCGTCATCAGCTGCAAGGACAGAACTGCTTCTCTGATGTCTTTACCTTTCCCAAAACTGAATTGATCGTTATCTGATATATCCTCAATTTTCCTTTCCATTGTCCTGTATATTATTCTTGTCAACAACTTGGATCCTTGATCAGTTAATCTGATTTTGCGATAATTCTCGCACTTGTCGGCAATTGATATTTTCGGAATTGCTGGATGATGCTTCTCCTAAAGTTCCATGGTATATTGCCAGTCTCACACTCGACACATCTACGTGAATAGTGTTTTTGTTGCCACTTCCCCCACGATTTTATAAATTCCAATAGAATGACATTTATATCTTCTGCCTTATTTGTTCTTAAGTCATCTTAAGCTCTTTCAAATTCTGATTCTAACACTGGATACCCTAACTCTTTCCTGCCAACTTCTGTTTCTTCTTCTATCAAATCCTTAGATAAATCCTCCCCCTCACAGAAGCTTTTAGCGTTTTCTTTACACGTTTCCACTCTCTCCTCTGTAGTTAACAGTGGAATTCCCACCAAATTCTTAATGTTAACCACCCTTGCATTTAATTTCATGGAGGGCGGTTTGGACTTTCCTGTATGCTGAAGCGGGCTTTCCGACAATCATATCTTTTTCGATGGTTTCACATTTTTCATGCAGCAATTTAGCCTCAGCTTCCTTGCGTTTTTTGTTTATTTCTTTACTAAGTGACTTCTTTCGTCGAATCGCTGAAGTTTTTCATCCGTTATGCATGGTTTCTTTGCAGCTGTCGTACTTGTACCTACGGCTTTCGTTCCAACTTCTGTGGTCGTCCTTTTTAGAGAGGTCCATGCCCCTTCAGCTGAACTGACTCCTGATCTGTTCAGTATCGTAGTACCCATACCCTGAGAGAACTTCAAACGTATCTCTTCATTTCTTAGTACATCTGTATCCCACTTCATTGCTTCTTCCTGTCTAATCTCTTAAGGGGACATTGTATATGAAATTTGTTGAAATTTGAAATTTTGTGTTTTCTACTCTATAATGTACTTTGGACTTTCCTGAACATTTTGGTGTATAATACATTAAAATCAAACAATTGTGAGACCTTCAAATAATATTTTGAATGGTGACATGTGACACAAATTTCGCAGCTACGCATATACTGCCACAGTTGAGCAGCATATCTGGGGAACTACACAGTCTAGAAGGCTGTGAATTGCTTTGTTTTGTGCCCACTGCTACGTCTCAGAAGTTGGCATTACGAATAAACAAGTCAGTCCTTTCTTTCTGGTACTAGTTTCCGTTGAAAGTAGTGTGCTATTTTTGTAGTAAGCTAACTTCTATTGCTAACAAACGCAAATTTGCGGGTAGCAGATATGTGAGACCTGCATTTGCTTCTGAAGTACTTGGAAACACATGTGATAGCAGTGAAGGAAACTACGATGATGTTTCTGAAGTGACCACGCCCCCTAGTGCATCGAAAAGGAAAGTAGCTTTAGAAACGGGTGACAGTGGTAAAAAGTAATGATATTATGGACATCATTATTGATGTGCAAATCTTTGCAAAAGTTCTTTCTGAAACTGTTTCTTGCTGTCTCTGTGGTGGTGAAGCTAAACTTTATCAGGATACTGGAGCTAGAATAGGTGTTGTGTCCAAATTAATTATTAAATGTCAGAAGTGCAAAAAAGAAAAAGCATTTCATACTTCATCAAAGTGTTCAGGCAATGAATTGTATGAAACTAATGTGAGACTGTTCTATGGCCTTAGATGCATTGGTAAAGGCACAAAGGCGTTAATGTTCTCTGCACTGTGTTGAACTTGCCAAAACCACCTTCTAGGTATACGAAATATGTAACAGCAATTGGGGTCTCTGTAAATGCTGTGGCTGAAGTTTCAATGATTGCAGCTACATCAGAAACTGCTGAACAAAATGAGGGTGATACAGACATCAACATTGCTGCGGATGGATCCTGGTAAAAGCATGGGTATAATTCCATAATGGTTTTACATCGGCAATAAGTATTGACACTGAAAAGTTTTGGATTTTGAAGTCCTCAGTGAGTACTTCCAAGGGTGTACAGCGAAGCAGAAGAACAGATTACTTCATAAGCAACAGTGTACAAAAAATTATGATGGCACAAGTGGAGGAATGGAGGTAGTAGGAGCAGTTAACAGTTTCCAGCGTTCACTGAAGAAAAGAGGTGTCAGATATGCGAATTACTTAGGTGATGGAGACAGCAAGGCTTCACTTGCAGTACTGAACAGTAAGCCATATGGTGTTCCTATACAAAAACTTGAGTGTGTAAGACATGTCAATAAAAGAATGGGAACACGTCTGCATAATCTAAAAAACCAAGTTGGGTAACACGAAACTTCTGATGGCACGACACTGAAATTTGCTGGAAGACTAATGGACAAAGTAATTGATGAATTATAGGAATATTATGGGAAGGTCATTAGAGATAACTGTAACAATTTAGAGACGATGAAAAGAGCTGTGTGGAGCACTTTCTTTCATCGAGTATCAACCGATGAAAAGCCCTGTCATGCTTTGTGTCCACCTTCACCAAACACTTGGTGTAAATATAGGCAAGCTGAATTTTCTGACACCCTGCATGAATTTACACATAAACATTCTCTTCCTCTGGCAATAATGGAGGCAATCAAACCTATTTGCAGAGATTTGGTAAATCCTGAGCTACTAAAGATGTGTTTACATGGGAAGACCCAGAATGTGAATGAGTCCTTCAATAATGTTGTGTGGGGCTGTGCGTAAAAAACGCATTTGTTGGCCTTATGACTCTAAAGTTAGCAGTGTCCGATACTGTAACAACTTTTAATGGTGGGAACTATGAAAGACTTAAGGTTCTGGAAAAGTTTGGGGTAGGATTTGGACAGAACACAGCTAAAGGACTGTGGGAACTGGATGAGCTTCGTGTACGTGAAGCAGAGTTAGCTGCTCAGAAAATGACAATTGAAGCAAGAAAGAAAAGCACTGGGCTGTTGTGACAATGAGGAAGGCACAGGCTATGTGCCAGGGCAATTCTAGTGCATAAAAGACACAGAAATGTAAGTCTGGATAAGAATTTGTAATAAAAGAATGTTAAACCTCTATATATCTGAACTACATTTTTTGCAATAAATGACCGTTTTCTAAAAACGTACTAATGGTAGAGACATGAAATTTGCACTACATGCCAAGTGTGAGATTCAACACATATGGAACTATAATAGCTACAATATCCTGAGTTTCTTTGTTTTTATTTTCATTTAATTACAAAATTCTGTCAAAAAATTGAGTGTTAGAAGAAAAAATGATAACATGCCCCGCAATAAAATTTTAATAACTCTATCAGTGTATCTAGAAAGCTGCATTCAATAATTGTGGAAAATTGTAAGTTGGTGTCTTAAAAAATTTCCAAACTAATAGGTCACAAAATTCGATAAGTTAACATTAGTGGCATAGGACATACAATGTCCCCTTAAACTTCAGCCTACTCTTCACCACTACTGTTTAAGTCTGCTCCTGAGTGCCCCTTACAATCCAGTATCTGATTTCAGAATGTCTGCCAGACCCTGATGTAATTTAACCGAAATCTTTCTCGTACCTCCAGACTGTTTCAAGTTTACCTCCTCCTCCTGTGATTCTTGAACAGAATATTCGCTATTACTAACAGATATTTTTTGCAAAACTCAATTAGTCTTTCTCTACTCTGGTTCCCGCTACCAAGCTCATATTGCCCGTAAGCCTTTCTTCTACTCCCTCCCCTACAACCACAATCCAATCCCCCATGACGATTAGATTTTCATCTCCCTTTATGTACTGAATTACCCTTTCAACATCCTCATAAACTTTCTCTGTCTCTTCATGTTCTGCTTGAGACATCGGCTGGTGTACCTGAACTATCGCTGTCGGTGTTGGTTTGCTGTCAATTCTGACGACAATAACTCTATCACTGAACTGTTCACAGTAACTCATTCTCTGTCCCACCTTCCTATTCATAGAGGGTCCTATTCACGTTACATTATTTTCTGCTGCTGCTGATACTGCTCTATACTCGTCTGACCAGAAATCCTTGTCTTCCTTTCACTTAATTTCACTGACCTCTTGTATATCCAGATTGAGACTTTGCGTTTCCCTTTTCGGCTTTTCTAGTCCCCCTACTAAGTTCAAGCTTTCACATTTCTAGCCCCGATTAGTAGAAAGTTATCCTTTCGTTGGTTATTCATGCTTTTTCTTGTGGTCACCTCCTCCTTGACAGTCCCTTCCCGGAGATCCGAATGGGGGACAATTCAGGATTCTTTTGCCAATGGAGAGATCATCATGACGCTTTTTCAACTACAGCCCACATGTCCGGCAGTTACACGTTGTGTGTCTTTAATGCAGTGGCTTCCATTGCCTTCTGTATCCTCATACGTTGATCATTGCTGATTGTTCCTCCTTTAGAAGCGGTTTCTCACTCCAAGAAAAAGAGACTGCACTGAACCCATATCCTGTCCTCCGCCCTCTTTAACAAGGCCTTTGGCTGAATGGAGGTGACTTCTTTTGCCGGAAGTATTCCCCCCCCCCCCCTTGCTGACGATTTTTATTCAAAATTTAAACAGAGACCGAGAACGTTTTGATTACGAATAAAAGACGCTAACCTTTTTTTCAATTTTTTGTTTTTGTTCGTTGTATTTGGTCGTGGCAGACATCAAATGACGCCCGTTCAGATTCATCGTTGATCCTTTCACTCATTTTTTTAATTTTTTATTTCAGAGAACAGTCAGGTCTCCGACCGGACAAGCTGAGCTAACGTGCCTGCTACACCGTAGACTACGGGTGATTACTCCAGAAGATTCCCCAAAATGTCCAATGGTGGCAACAAGCTGGATGCGTGACTTTAAAAATGCGAACTCAATTGTTGAAGGGAGCAACTTAATGGTCAAATGTTCGCAGGTTGACAGCGTAGTCAATGAGTCGTCTTCCGGCAACGTCTCAGCAGCTTTCTTACATGCCATTTTCACGCGAAGTGTCGGGTTCACGTCTCGTCCGGGTGTTTATAGCCGCTGGAGCATGGCCTTCTCTGCATCCTCGGCGCCTGTCGGGCCAATCAGACGTCAGCGTAATCGCCGCGGCGGGCGCCGGTTCCCGGCGTCTCGTCTACGTGCGGCCTGTTTATTCCATCAGCTGCCACCGTCCTGCCCCCATCGGTACGCTTTCGTCGTATTGTTGCTAATGTTGTTTCCCACGCAGTGCTGAGTTGGAAGACGACTGTTGTTGTTGTTGTTGTGGTCTTCAGTCCTGAGACTGGTTTGATGCAGCTCTCCATGCTACTCTATCCTGTGCAAGCTTATTCATCCCCCAGTACCTACTGCAACCTACACCCTTCTGAATCTGCTTAGTGTATTCATCTCTTGGTCTCCCTCTACGATTTTTACCCTCCACGCTGCCCTCCACTACTAAATTGGTGATCCCTTGATGCCTCAGAACATGTCCTACCAACCGATCCCTTCTTCTAGTCAAGTTGTGCCACAAACTTCTCTTCTCCGCAATCCTATTCAATACCTCCTCATTAGTTATGTGATTTACCCATCTAATCTTCAGCATTATTCTGTAGAACCACATTTCGAAAGCTTCAATTCTCTTCTTGTCCAAACTATTTATCGTCTTTGTTTCACTTCCATACGTGGCTACACTCCATACAAATACTTTCAGAAACGACTTCCTGACACTTAAATCTATACTCGATGTTAACAAATTTCTCTTCTTCTGAAACGCTTTCCTTGCCATTTACTTTCTTTACTTTACTGGAAGACGACTGATAAGGTTAGAAAGGCAGTGGAGATACGAGTCAATGACAACCTGGTCAACCGGTATAGGGGCTTCCAACTAGCACCGCGAGGGACACGATATTAGCAAGAATACGACGAGAGCGCACCGATGGGGACAGGACGGTGGCGGCTGATGGAATAAACAGGAGACGAGACACCGGGAGCCGGCGTTCGCGGCTCCGTCCCCTCCCCTCACCCTCATCCCCCTCCCCCAACTCCATCGACCACGTGCCGCCACGGCGACTAAGCTCGCGCCTGATTGTTCCGACCGGCGCCGAGGATGCAGAAAAGCCCGTGGTCCAGCGGCTATATAGACATGTTCGAGACCTGAACCCTCTGATATCGCTGGCGCTCCGCCTCCTACTGCCGAAACAGTAGAACAAGCGCTACAAGACTTATCAGGCACCATCTTGCAGACAGCGGAAGAGCCACCCCTCCACAAAGCGATGCCCCACCGAAGCAAATACAGCTCCCGGAACACTTGCTAGCTCCAATTCGACCTAAGAACAGAGTGACAAAAGAGTGGAAGATAACCAGAAATCGGGCCTCCAGGAGGCTGCTCAATTGTCTACAGAGAGAACTGAAGGTAGCGCTCAATGAGCACAGAAACCAGCAATGGCAAAACCGCTTCACAGCTCTCAAAGTAGACGATCATACACTATTGCAAGCAACCAAACAGTTCACAAAAAGACGCGATAGGATGCCGCCACTGCACGGCGAGCGGGGTCTGGTCTACAGCCATGCTGAGAATACCAACGCCCTCGCCGACTCCTTCGAGAAGCAGTTTCAAGCGGCAGAAGCCCAGGATGAAGAGCATGATGAGGTAGTTAGCCGTCAACTGGTTGTGTTCCTCAATGCTGAGCAGGACCCAGAGGACGAACCCATGCTTTTTGTCCCCGAGGACGTGGCAATAGTAATTAGGTCCCTCCCAACATAAAAGGCTCCAGGACACGACAGTGTCACCAATCAGTTACTCAAAAATCTCCCACCCACAGCTATCACACACCTCGCGAACGTCCTCAACGAGATTATTCGATCCCGTGAGTTCCCAGCTAACTGGAAACATGCGGAAGTGGTCGCGATACACAAATAAGGGAAAGACCCTCTATTCCCGCAGCACTACAGGTCGATTAGCCTCTTGCCATCTCTCAGCAAGATCTATGAGCGCCTCCTGCTAAGACCCATACAACAACGTGTTACCAGAGAGCAACTTCTGCCGGATTTCCAGTTCGGGTTCCAGCAGAACCACTCTGCCCCACAACACGTAATGAGAGTGGTGGAAGCAGCCACAGAGGCCTTCAACCACAGAGGATATTGCGTGATAGTGCTACTAGACGTCGCCAAAGCCTTTGATTCAATATGGCATAGAGGGCTACTCTACAAGTTGTACACACAAGGGTTCCCCGGGAGTATAGTTATGCTGATCAAACGCTATCTCACGAATAGAACTTCCTCCGTCAAAGTAGAAACTACCACCTCCACCAAAAGGCGTATTCGTGCTGGGGTGCCACAGGGATTGGTCCTGGGGCCCGTTGTGTACAGTCTGTACACTGCGGACACACCAACGGCCCCCTGGTGCACATTGCACAGTACGCAGACGACACAGCCTTCTACACGAGAAATGCGAACAAGGACCTGTTCATCCGTAGGCTACAAATGGGTTTAGATGACACAGAAACTTTGGCCCGTCGCTGGCGTATCACCATCAACGAAAAGACGCAGGCTATGCTGATTACCCACAGGCTCGGAAGATGCGAACCTCATCAACGTCGCCTCCCCTCCACCTTCACCTAAACGGAACCCAACTCCCCTGGCGCAGAACCGCCAAGTACCTTGGCGTAACCTTGGACTCTCGTCTTAGGTGGAAACCCCACATAGACGAGGTCCACAGGAAGGTCTGCGCCAGAATGTCCATCCTATACCCAATCCTGAACTCAACCAGCTCCCTTCCCTGCCCAGTAGCAGTAAATGTGTACCAGGCCCTGATCCGGCCAGTAATGGAATATGCGTGCCCTGTCTGGGGATACGCGGCAAAGCAGCAGCTGGACAAACTCCAGAGGCTGCAGAACCGCGCCCTCAGAAGGGCATTGCATTTACCCCTTGGATTCCCCATAGATGATCTGCACGCCGCAGCTGAAATCCCACTCCTGAGAGAGCGTTTCCAAGATCTGGCAAGGGCTTTCTATGAGGGTTCTTCCAGATCAGGAAACGCCCTCATCCACTCCCTAGGTCGGTATGACATGTCCCGTGACAAGCACAAGCGCCCCATGACGATCTTCGACGATTAAGTCGAAGAGAAAATCCCAATATCCAATCCCTAATCCTGATCTTTCCCATATAACACCAATCATCTCGCCAACCTCAGGCAAGCTCCAGACACAAACAGAACAATCATCACATTTCACAGACACCAAAAAACTACAGAAATAATCACACACACACGTACACAGGGGAGTAAAAGCCGAAAGGCTACAAACTCCCCCTCACATATCCCCAAAGAGGGGAAAGTAACAGATGAGAGCAGCAGCGTGAACCCGACACTTCGCCTGAGGATGGCAAGTAAGAAACTTGCTGAGATATTGCCGGAAAACGATACATTCACTCGCCTGTCAGCCTCAAAAGATTTTATCATCTAGATCCGCCGAGAAGTCCTGCATTCTCTGGGAGCAACTTAACTTCCCGTCTTAACGACATTGGCGTGTACGGTGATGGCTCATATTAACAAAAACAGACGGAACGTGGATAAAGTAACCGGAGGCAACTGCAGCTGAATATGTGACTTCAACTCCTCTTTGTACTTAGTGGGTAGGTGCAGACATCCTTTCATCGGCATCAAGGCTCGTCTCATCACTCGTTTCACCTGTCTTAAGCTGAAGTCTTTACTCTACAAACGCTTGAAACTCTTAAAATTCGAAAGCGAAGTGTATAAACGCCTAAAGCGAAGTGTGTTCTCCAAGAGCCGTCTGAAACTCGGTTGTCTTGCTGCCAGAACTGGAAATAACCACCCAGTTAGTACGGAAATGCGGAGTTCCGATGAATGAAAAATAGTTAATAACGTTAAACAATTTCCCACGGTTTTCTATCTTATTATACTTTAGTCAATCACTCAGAGACGGGCGGCCAGAGCCAAGAGGCTTCTCTCACCCATGAAACGACTCTGAAATTGACGACTGAAAATCTCAGCACGTAGGTGCAGCAGGAATGCGCGGGTTATCCCTAAAATGACAATATCAGTCAGTCAGAAGCCTGTTTCCTTGAAGCCGAATGTTACTCAGAGTCATCGCATGGAACATTCACATACTCTGAGGGAAGCTAAAACTACCTAGAGACTTCTTATCAGTCTTCTGCGAGGAATTTCACGTTTCTTTCGACAGACAAACGAATGTTCCGCAACCCTACTGCAAAGCGAGCTGGGGTGGGCGCCGGGGGAGGTGGGGTGGGGGGAACGAGGAACTCCAAAGTTTCATAGTTGAAAATTCCTCTTAATAGGACATTAATGTTACGGTTCTAACTTGTAAGCTTTCAGGTCGCTGAAACCTCCACCACGTACATAGAAAAACAAACAGCGACACGAAAACAGTCGCTGGAGAAGCTAATCTAGATCTGCACTTACTGACAGGTGTAGCTGAATGACTTACAAAACACTTGTTCGACCTATACTTGAGTATTGCTCATCAGTGTGGGATCCGTACCAGGTCGGGTTGACAGAGGAGATAGAGAAGATCCAAAGAAGAGCGGCGCGATTCGTCACAGGGTTATTTGGTAAGCGTGATAGCGTTACGGAGATGTTTAGCAAACTCAAGTGGCAGACTCCGCAAGAGAGGCGCTCTGCATTGCGGTGTAGCTTGATGTGCAGGTTTCGAGAGGGTGCGTCTCTGGATGAAGTATCGAATATATTGCATCCCCCTAGTTATACCTCCCGAGGAGACCACGAATGTAAAATTAGAGAGATTCGAGCGCGCATGGAGGCTTTCCGGCAGTCGTTCTTCTCGCGAAGCATATGCGACTGGAACAGGAAAGGGAGGTAATGACAGTGGCAAGTAAAGTGCCCTCCGCCACACACCATTGGGTGGCTTGTGGAGTATAAATGTAGATGTAGATGTAGAAGCGAATTCGCATATAATCCTCTGAAATATGTTAGTGCAAATTTTCAGATAAAAGTAGCCACGTGACTTTTTACTTGACATTACACTATTTCCTCACAATACTAGGAACAGTCAAATGAAATATCTGAAGGCTTTGCTGCGTAATGAGTAATGAATAATCAAAAAAATGTTCAAATGTGTGAAAATCCCTAAGGGACCAAACTGCTGAGGTCATCGGTCCCTAGACTTACACCCTACTTAAACTAACTTATGCTAATAACAACACACACACACACACACACACACACACACACACACACACACACATGCCGCGCAATCCGTGACACGGCCCGTCTAACCGCGCGGCCACTCCGCTCGGCAGTGAATAATCGACAGTGTGTAGGTGACATTATCTCTACATACTCTGCTTGGATGTGCTGGTTTCTAATCGTTTGCATAACCGAACATATAGTACATACCATCCCAGCTTGATAGTTTTTGCAAACTGCCTTCATAGTGCTGCAACATTAATGGCAAACAGTGTAGTATTATATCAAGGAATAGGTAAATATATAGGACATTAATTACAGTTAATTCCTTGGGATAATATGTACGTCCCATAAATAATGGTATCAATCTACACGACCTTATTTTACTAAGACTCATGTGCTTCGACATAGGAAACATTAACAATTGTAGATAATAATATTGTAATAATAATTATTATTATTGCACAGAACGAGTTATTCCCGTGTTGTTAATTGTTGGATCGCTTCCACCAAACAATAGTCATGAAAATGTGGATCACACTGTTCAGCAGAAAAAGTTCCAAAAAAAAAGGTTATATGCGAATAGTTTCTAGTTAAGATCCACATTTGAACGAATGCAGTGTTTAAGAGAATATGAGAGAGCTACTTGGGTATTTAAGTAGATCAGTTTAAATAGGAAGAGTGTAAATGAAATCGTAGAATACTACATTTATAAAAATATACGTGTAATTTGAGCGAATTAAATGAAGACACCAGCCGCAGCCTGTTTTTTAATGCCTTATTAAGTTAATTATGTGGGTCGTACGATGCGAGTGAAGATGTTGTCGAGCAGACAGCTGACGTCAGTATCACGAAATACAGCTGTCTCTGAACCACGCGCGGCGCACTCGCCTCAGCAGTACCCTTCGGCTCATAACTATCCTTCAAAGCGAGAGAACACACCCCCCTCCTCCGACACCATAAATTTTTTCTCTCGCGCTGGAAATGCTTCATTTCCCGCAATAACTCTGTAACAGCGTGCTGTAAAAATGAGAAATGAGTGGAACATGCCATTAAAATTAAACATCCGTTAGCAAAACCCTTCAGCCATATCGTGTTCCCAGCTACGGTCACACAACACGACTCTTGTTAACGAGCATTTCGTACTTGGTGTTGTATATCCAAAATAGTGAAATTAAATATGAGAGGAGTAGATGTACCTGAAGAAAAACCAAAAGCGTTTGGTGGAACATATTATGAATAAGAGCAATAGCGCTTCCACAAAACGATGAAGTGGAAACATGACAAGAAAGGAAATTAATGAGTCCTAGGTTTTGTGAAAGGGGGTATAATTACATGCAATAGGAACTGCCTGTGTTAAACTACGATCCATTAAATTTCTAGTTTGCAGCTGCAGACACTCTATATTTTCACCTGATATTCCAACCGCATTCATCAAGGTTCGTCTTCCAGAATCTTTATTTCTTATTGCCAAAAGTTTTGATAGAGATGTTTCAGCTTCTTTCCAACATGTTCTGACCTCGGCTTACGTTTCATGTAATAAAGAAGTTTCTGAACAGACTGACGGTGTCGTCATGAGTAGTCTCTTGGCGCCATGTCTGTTTATGAAGGACTTCGAGGAAAATGTGTTGGGACTGGCTAGTTTTAAACCCACAATATTTTGGAGATAGTTTGACTACAAGTTTTTAGTGTAGCTCACTGGTGAGAGTAAAATGGCGGGATATTATAAACCAAATTCCAACTATGGAAAAATTCGGTGGAAATCGCAAAAGAGAGACGTCTTCAATTACTGTATATTTTGATTCGCCACTAACAAGATTGTACAGGGTTATTACAAATGATTGAAGCGATTTCACAGCTCTACAATAACTTTATTATTTGAGATATTTTCACAATGCTTTGCACACACATACAAAAACTCAAAAACTTTTTTTAGGCATTCACAAATGTTCGATATGTGCCCCTTTAGTGATTCGGCAGACATCAAGCCGATAATCTAGTTCCTCCCACACTCGGCGCAGCATGTCCCCATCAATGAGTTCGAAAGCATCGTTAATGCGAGCTCGCAGTTCTGGCACGTTTCTTGGTAGAGGAGGTTTAAACACTGAATCTTTCACATAACCCCACAGAAAGAAATCGCATGGGGTTAAGTCGGGAGAGCGTGGAGGCCATGACAAGAATTGCTGATCATGATCTCCACCACGACCGATCCATCGGTTTTCCAATCTCCTGTTTAAGAAATGCCGAACATCATGATGGAAGTGCGGTGGAGCACCATCCTGTTGAAAGATGAAGTCGGAGCTGTCGGTCTCCAGTTGTGGCATGAGCCAATTTTCCAGCATGTCCAGATACACGTGTCCTATAACGTTCTTTTCGCAGAAGAAAAAGGGGCCATGAGATTGCATAAAAGACGTTAACTTTTGGTGAATTGCGAATTTGCTGCACGAATGCGTGAGGATTCTCTACCGCCCAGATTCGCACATTGTGTCTGTTCACTTCACCATTAAGAAAAAATGTTGCTTCATCACTGAAAACAAGTTTCGCACTGAACGCATCCTCTTCCATGAGCTGTTGCAACCGCGCCGAAAATTCAAAGCGTTTGACTTTGTCATCGGGTGTCAGGGCTTGTAGCAATTGTAAACGGTAAGGCTTCTGCTTTAGCCTTTTCCGTAAGATTTTCCAAACCGTCGGCTGTGGTACGTTTAGCTCCCTGCTTGCTTTATTCGTCGACTTCCGCGGGCTACGCGTGAAACTTGCACGCACGCGTTCAACCGTTTCTTCGCTCACTGCAGGCCGACCCGTTGATTTCCCCTTACAGAGGCATCCAGAAGCTTTAAACTGTGCATACCATCGCCGAATGGAGTTAGCAGTTGGTGGATCTTTGTTGAACATCGTCCTGAAGTGTCGTTGCACTGTTATGACTGACTGATGTGAGTGCATTTCAAGCACGATTTACGCTTTATCGGCTCCTGTCGCCATTTTGTCTCACTGTGCTCTCGAGCGCTCTGGCTGCAGAAACCTGAAGTGCGGCTTCAGCCGAACAAAACTTTATGAGTTTTTCTACGTATCTGTAGTGTGTCGTGACCATATGTCAATGAATGGAGCTACAGTGAATTTATGAAATCGCTTCAATCATTTGTAATAGCCCTGTATCTTGGGTCACACAGCTTACAGAAGCAGACACATACGGACATGTGTCTGCATGCAAGTAGCTGCCACCACCTTTCCAGACGAAAGTGTTCTCAGAACTTTGGTTCACAGGTTGGTTGGTGGTTGATTGGGGGGGGGGGGGGGGAGGAAACCAACCAGCGAGGTCATCGGCCCCATCTGATTAGGGAAGGACGAGGGAGGAAGTCGTTACCTGAACTGATTTAGGGAAATCACGGGGAACCTAAATCAGGATGACCGGTTAGGGGTTTGAACCGTCGTCTTCCCGAGTGCGAGTCCAGTGTGCTAACCACTGCTCCATCTCGCTCGGTGGGTCCACAGAGCCCATAGCACTGCTGACGAGAGCAGATCGCAGGACGAGCTGCTACGCCGAAAAATTACTGAATATTTTGATTCGCCACTAACAAGATTGTATCTTGGGTCACGCAGTTTACAGAATCAGACACATACGGACATGTGTCTGCATGCAAGCAGCTGCCACCACCTTTCCCAGGCGAAAGTGTTCTCAGAACTTTGGTTCACAGGTTGGTTGGTGGTTGATTTGGGGGGGGGGGGGGGGAGGAAACCAAACAGCGAGGTCATCGGCCCCATCTGATTTGGGAAGGACGAGGGAGGAAGTCGTTACCTGAACTGATTTAGGGAAATCACGGGGAACCTAAATCAGGATGACCGGTTAGGGGTTTGAACCGTCGTCTTCCCGAGTGCGAGTCCAGTGTGCTAACCACTGCTCCATCTCGCTCGGTGGGTCCACAGAGCTCATAGCACTGCTGACGAGAGCAGATCGCAGGACGAGCTGCTACGCCGAAAAATTACTGAATATTTTGATTCGCCACTAACAAGATTGTATCTTGGGTCACGCAGTTTACAGAATCAGACACATACGGACATGTGTCTGCATGCAAGTAGCTGCCACCACCTTTCCCAGACGAAAGTGTTCTTAGAACTTTGGTTCACAGGTTGGTTGGTGGTTGATTGGGGGGGGGGGGGGAGGAAACCAAACAGCGAGGTCATCGGCCCCATATGATTAGGGAAGGACGAGGGAGGAAGTCGTTACCTGAACTGATTTAGGGAAATCACGGGGAACCTAAATCAGGATGACCGGTTAGGGGTTTGAACCGTCGTCTTCCCGAGTGCGAGTCCAGTGTGCTAACCACTGCTCCATCTCGCTCGGTGGGTCCACAGAGCCCATAGCACTGCTGACGAGAGCAGATCGCAGGACGAGCTGCTACGCCGAAAAATTAATGAATATTTTGATTCGCCACTAACAAGATTGTATCTTGGGTCACGCAGTTTACAGAAGCAGACACATACGGACATGTGTCTGCATGCAAGTAGCTGCCACCACCTTTCCCAGACGAAAGTGTTCTTAGAACTTTGGTTCACAGGTTGGTTGGTGGTTGATTGGGGGGGGGGGGGGAGGAAACCAAACAGCGAGGTCATCGACCCCATCTGATTAGGGAAGGACGAGGGAGGATGTCGTTACCTGAACTGATTTAGGGAAATCACGGGGAACCTAAATCAGGATGACCGGTTAGGGGTTAAAACCGTCGTCTTCCCGAGTGCGAGTCCAGTGTGCTAACCACTGATCCATCTCGCTCGGTGGGTCCACAGAGCCCATAGCACTGCTGACGAGAGCAGATCGCAGGACGAGCTGCTACGCCGAAAAATTACTGAATATTTTGATTCGCCACTAACAAGATTGTATCTTGGGTCACGCAGTTTACAGAAGCTGACACATACGGACATGTGTCTGCATGCAAGTAGCTGCCACCACCTTTCCCAGACGAAAGTGTTCTCAGAACTTTGGTTCACAGGTTGGTTGGTTGGTGGTTGATTGGGGGGGGGGGGGGGGAGGAAACCAAACAGCGAGGTCATCGGCCCCATCTGATTAGGGAAGAACGAGGGAGGAAGTCGTTACCTGAACTGATTTAGGGAAATCACGGGGAACCTAAATGAGGGTGACCGGTTAGGGGTTTGAACCGTCGTCTTCCCGAGTGCGAGTCCAGTGTGCTAACCACTGCTCCATCTCGCTCTGTGGGTCCACAGAGCCCATAGCACTGCTGACGAGAGCAGATCGCAGGACGAGCTGCTACGCCGAAAAATTACTGAATATTTTGATTCGCCACTAACAAGATTGTATCTTGGGTCACGCAGTTTACAGAAGCAGACACATACGGACATATGTCTGAATGCAAGTAGCTGCCACCACCTTTCCCAGACGAAAGTGTTCTCAGAACTTTGGTTCACAGGTTGGTTAGTGGCTGATTGGGGGGGGGGGGGGAGGAAACCAAACAGCGAGGTCATCGGCCCCATCTGATTAGGGAAGGACGAGGGAGGATGTCGTTACCTGAACTGATTTAGGGAAATCACGGGGAACCTAAATCAGGATGACCGGTTATGGGTTCGAACCGTCGTCTTCCCGAGTGCGAGTCCAGTGTGCTAACCACTGCTCCATCTCGCTCGGTGGGTCCACAGAGCCCATAGCACTGCTGACGAGAGCAGATCGCAGGACGAGCTGCTACGCCGAAAAATTACTGAATATTTTGATTCGCCACTGACAAGATTGTATCTCGGGTCACGCAGTTTACAGAAGCAGACACATACGGACATGTGTCTGCATGCAAGTAGCTGCCACCACCTTTCCCAGACGAATGTGTTCTTAGAACTTTGGTTCACAGGTTGGTTCGTGGTTGATTGCGGGGGGGGGGGGGGAGGAAACCAAACAGCGAGGTCATCGGCCCCATCTGATTAGGGAAGGACGAGGGAGGAAGTCGTTACCTGAACTGATTTAGGGAAATCCGGGGAACCTAAATCAGGATGACCGGTTAGGGGTTTGAACCGTCGTCTTCCAGAGTGCGAGTCCAGTGTGCTAACCACTGCTCCATCTCGCTCGGTGGGTCCACAGAGCCCATAGCACTGCTGACGAGAGCAGATCGCAGGACGAGCTGCTACGCCGAAAAATTACTGAATATTTTGATTCGCCACTAACAAGATTGTATCTTGGGTCACGCAGTTTACAGAAGCAGACACATACGGACATGTGTCTGCATGCAAGTAGCTGCCACCACCTTTCCCAGACGAAAGTGTTTTTAGAACTTTGGTTCACAGGTTGGTTGGTGGTTGATTGGGGGGGGGGGGGGGAGGAAACCAAACAGCGAGGTCATCGGCCCCATCTGATTAGGGAAGGACGAGGGAGGAAGTCGTTACCTGAACTGATTTAGGGAAATCACGGGGAACCTAAATCAGGATGACCGGTTAGGGGTTTGAACCGTCGTCTTCCCGAGTGCGAGTCCAGTGTGCTAACCACCGCTCCATCTCGCTCGGTGGGTCCACAGAGCCCATAGCACTGCTGACGAGAGCAGATCGCAGGACGAGCTGCTACGCCGAAAAATTACTGAATATTTTGATTCGCCACTAACAAGTTTGTATCTTGGGTCACGCAGTTTACAGAAGCAGACACATACGGACATGTGTCTGCATGCAAGTAGCTGCCACCAACTTTCCCAGACGAAAGTGTTTTTAGAACTTTGGTTCACAGGTTGGTTGGTGGTTGATTGGGGGGGGGGGGGGGGAGGAAACCAAACAGCGAGGTCATCGGCCCCATCTGATTAGGGAAGGACGAGGGAGGAAGTCGTTACCTGAACTGATGTAGGGAAATCACGGGGAACCTAAATCAGGATGACCGGTTAAGGGTTTGAACCGTCGTCTTCCCGAGTGCGAGTCCAGTGTGCTAACCACCGCTCCATCTCGCTCGGTGGGTCCACAGAGCCCATAGCAATGCTGACGAGAGCAGATCGCAGGACGAGCTGCTACGCCGAAAAATAACTGAATATTTTGATTCGCCACTAACAAGTTTGTATCTTGGGTCACGCAGTTTACAGAAGCAGACACATACGGACATGTGTCTGCATGCAAGTAGCTGCCACCACCTTTCCCAGACGAAAGTGTTCTTAGAACTTTGGTTCACAGGTTGGTTGGTGGTTGATTGGGGGGGGGGGGGGGAGGAAACCAAACAGCGAGGTCATCGGCCCCATCTGATTAGGGAAGGACGAGGGAGGAAGTCGTTACCTGAACTGATGTAGGGAAATCACGGGGAACCTAAATCAGGATGACCGGTTAGGGGTTTGAACCGTCGTCTTCCCGAGTGCGAGTCCAGTGTGCTAACCACCGCTCCATCTCGCTCGGTGGGTCCACAGAGCCCATAGCACTGCTGACGAGAGCAGATCGCAGGACGAGCTGCTACGCCGAAAAATTACTGAATATTTTGATTCGCCTCTAACAAGATTGTATCTTGGGTCACGCAGTTTACAGAAGCTGACACATACGGACATGTGTCTGCATGCAAGTAGCTGCCACCAACTTTCCCAGACGAAAGTGTTCTTAGAACTTTGGTTCACAGGTTGGTTGGTGGTTGATTGCGGGGGGGGGGGGGGGAGGAAACCAAACAGCGAGGTCATCGGCCCCATCTGATTAGGGAAGGACAAGGGAGGATGTCGTTACCTGAACTGATTTAGGGAAATCACGGGGAACCTAAATCAGGATGACCGGTTAGGGGTTTGAACCGTCGTCTTCCCGAGCGCGAGTCCAGTGTGCTAACCACTGCTCCATCTCGCTCGGTGGGTCCA
Source organism: Schistocerca nitens (assembly GCF_023898315.1). NCBI lineage: Eukaryota > Metazoa > Arthropoda > Insecta > Orthoptera > Acrididae > Schistocerca > Schistocerca nitens. The sequence goes on from NC_064614.1 coordinate 212,322,713, forward strand.
CAGAGCCCATAGCACTGCTGACGAGAGCAGATCGCAGGACGAGCTGCTACGCCGAAAAATTACTGAATATTTTGATTCGCCACTAACAAGTTTGTATCTTGGGTCACGCAGTTTACAGAAGCAGACACATACGGACATGTGTCTGCATGCAAGTAGCTGCCACCACCTCTCCCGGACGAAAGTGTTCTTAGAACTTTGGTTCACAGGTTGGTTGGTTGTTGATTAGGGGGGGGGGGCGGGAGGAAACCAAACAGCGAGGTCATCGGCCCCATCTGATTAGGGAAGGACGAGGGAGGAAGTCGTTACCTGAACTGATTTAGGGAAATCACGGGGAACCTAAATCAGGATGTCCGGTTAGGGGTTTGAACCGTCGTCTTCCCGAGTGCGAGTCCAGTGTGCTAACCACCGCTCCATCTCGCTCGGTGGGTCCACAGAGCCCATAGCACTGCTGACGAGAGCAGATCGCAGGACGAGCTGCTACGCCGAAAAATTACTGAATATTTTGATTCGCCACTAACAAGATTGTATCTTGGGTCACGCAGTTTACAGAAGCAGACACATACGTACATGTGTCTGCATGCTAGTAGCTGCCACCAACTTTCCCTGACGAAAGTGTTCTCAGAACTTTGGTTCACAGGTTGGTTGGTGGTTGATTGGGGGGGGGGGGAGGAAACCAAACAGCGAGGTCATCGGCCCCATCTGATTAGGGAAGGACGAGGGAGGAAGTCGTTACCTGAACTGATTTAGGGAAATCACGGGGAACCTAAATCAGGATGACCGGTTAGGGGTTTGAACCGTCGTCTTCCCGAGTGCGAGTCCAGTGTGCTAACCACTGCTCCATCTCGCTCGGTGGGTCCACAGAGCCCATAGCACTGCTGACGAGAGCAGATCGCAGGACGAGCTGCTACGCCGAAAAATTACTGAATATTTTGATTCGCCACTAACAAGATTGTATCTTGGGTCACGCAGTTTACAGAAGCAGACACATACGGACATATGTCTGCATGCAAGTAGCTGCCACCACCTTTCCCAGGCGAAAGTGTTCTCAGAACTTTGGTTCACAGGTTGGTTGGTTGGTGGTTGATTGGGGGGGGGGGGGAGGAAACCAAACAGCGAGGTCATCGGCCCCATCTGATTAGGGAAGAACGAGGGTGGAAGTCGTTACCCTGAACTGATTTAGGGAAATCACGGGGAACCTAAATGAGGGTGACCGGTTAGGGGTTTGAACCGTCGTCTTCCCGAGTGCGAGTCCAGTGTGCTAACCACTGCTCCATCTCGCTCGGTGGGTCCACAGAGCCCATAGCACTGCTGACGAGAGCAGATCGCAGGACGAGCTGCTACGCCGAAAAATTACTGAATATTTTGATTCGCCACTAACAAGATTGTATCTTGGGTCACGCAGTTTACAGAAGCAGACACATACGGACATATGTCTGAATGCAAGTAGCTGCCACCACCTTTCCCAGACGAAAGTGTTCTCAGAACTTTGGTTCACAGGTTGGTTAGTGGCTGATTGGGGGGGGGGGGGGGAGGAAACCAAACAGCGAGGTCATCGGCCCCATCTGATTAGGGAAGGACGAGGGAGGATGTCGTTACCTGAACTGATTTAGGGAAATCACGGGGAACCTAAATCAGGATGACCGGTTATGGGTTCGAACCGTCGTCTTCCCGAGTGCGAGTCCAGTGTGCTAACCACTGCTCCATCTCGCTCGGTGGGTCCACAGAGCCCATAGCACTGCTGACGAGAGCAGATCGCAGGACGAGCTGCTACGCCGAAAACTTACTGAATATTTTGATTCGCCACTGACAAGATTGTATCTCGGGTCACGCAGTTTACAGAAGCAGACACATACGGACATGTGTCTGCATGCAAGTAGCTGCCACCACCTTTCCCAGACGAATGTGTTCTTAGAACTTTGGTTCACAGGTTGGTTGGTGGTTGATTGCGGGGGGGGGGGGGGGGGGAGGAAACCAAACAGCGAGGTCATCGGCCCCATCTGATTAGGGAAGGACGAGGGAGGAAGTCGTTACCTGAACTGATTTAGGGAAATCCGGGGAACCTAAATCAGGATGACCGGTTAGGGGTTTGAACCGTCGTCTTCCAGAGTGCGAGTCCAGTGTGCTAACCACTGCTCCATCTCGCTCGGTGGGTCCACAGAGCCCATAGCACTGCTGACGAGAGCAGATCGCAGGACGAGCTGCTACGCCGAAAAATAACTGAATATTTTGATTCGCCACTAACAAGTTTGTATCTTGGGTCACGCAGTTTACAGAAGCAGACACATACGGACATGTGTCTGCATGCAAGTAGCTGCCACCACCTTTCCCAGACAAAAGTGTTCTTAGAACTTTGGTTCACAGGTTGGTTGGTGGTTGATTGGGGGGGGGGGGAGGAAACCAAACAGCGAGGTCATCGGCCCCATCTGATTTGGGAAGGACGAGGGAGGAAGTCGTTACCTGAACTGATTTAGGGAAATCACGGGGAACCTAAATCAGGATGACCGGTTAGGGGTTTGAACCGTCGTCTTCCCGAGTGCGAGTCCAGTGTGCTAACCACCGCTCCATCTCGCTCGGTGGGTCCACAGAGCCCATAGCACTGCTGACGAGAGCAGATCGCAGGACGAGCTGCTACGCCGAAAAATTACTGAATATTTTGATTCGCCTCTAACAAGATTGTATCTTGGGTCACGCAGTTTACAGAAGCTGACACATACGGACATGTGTCTGCATGCAAGTAGCTGCCACCAACTTTCCCAGACGAAAGTGTTCTTAGAACTTTGGTTCACAGGTTGGTTGGTGGTTGATTGCGGGGGGGGGGGGGGAGGAAACCAAACAGCGAGGTCATCGGCCCCATCTGATTAGGGAAGGACGAGGGAGGAAGTCGTTACCTGAACTGATTTAGGGAAATCACGGGGAACCTAAATCAGGATGTCCGGTTAGGGGTTTGAACCGTCGTCTTCCCGAGTGCGAGTCCAGTGTGCTAACCACCGCTCCATCTCGCTCGGTGGGTCCACAGAGCCCATAGCACTGCTGACGAGAGCAGATCGCAGGACGAGCTGCTACGCCGAAAAATTACTGAATATTTTGATTCGCCACTAACAAGATTGTATCTTGGGTCACGCAGTTTACAGAAGCAGACACATACGGACATGTGTCTGCATGCTAGTAGCTGCCACCAACTTTCCCTGACGAAAGTGTTCTCAGAACTTTGGTTCACAGGTTGGTTGGTGGTTGATTGGGGGGGGGGGGAGGAAACCAAACAGCGAGGTCATCGGCCCCATCTGATTAGGGAAGGACGAGGGAGGAAGTCGTTACCTGAACTGATGTAGGGAAATCACGGGGAACCTAAATCAGGATGACCGGTTAAGGGTTTGAACCGTCGTCTTCCCGAGTGCGAGTCCAGTGTGCTAACCACCGCTCCATCTCGCTCGGTGGGTCCACAGAGCCCATAGCAATGCTGACGAGAGCAGATCGCAGGACGAGCTGCTACGCCGAAAAATAACTGAATATTTTGATTCGCCACTAACAAGTTTGTATCTTGGGTCACGCAGTTTACAGAAGCAGACACATACGGACATGTGTCTGCATGCAAGTAGCTGCCACCACCTTTCCCAGACGAAAGTGTTCTTAGAACTTTGGTTCACAGGTTGGTTGGTGGTTGATTGGGGGGGGGGGGGGAGGAAACCAAACAGCGAGGTCATCGGCCCCATCTGATTAGGGAAGGACGAGGGAGGAAGTCGTTACCTGAACTGATGTAGGGAAATCACGGGGAACCTAAATCAGGATGACCGGTTAGGGGTTTGAACCGTCGTCTTCCCGAGTGCGAGTCCAGTGTGCTAACCACCGCTCCATCTCGCTCGGTGGGTCCACAGAGCCCATAGCACTGCTGACGAGAGCAGATCGCAGGACGAGCTGCTACGCCGAAAAATTACTGAATATTTTGATTCGCCTCTAACAAGATTGTATCTTGGGTCACGCAGTTTACAGAAGCTGACACATACGGACATGTGTCTGCATGCAAGTAGCTGCCACCAACTTTCCCAGACGAAAGTGTTCTTAGAACTTTGGTTCACAGGTTGGTTGGTGGTTGATTGCGGGGGGGGGGGGGAGGAAACCAAACAGCGAGGTCATCGGCCCCATCTGATTAGGGAAGGACAAGGGAGGATGTCGTTACCTGAACTGATTTAGGGAAATCACGGGGAACCTAAATCAGGATGACCGGTTAGGGGTTTGAACCGTCGTCTTCCCGAGCGCGAGTCCAGTGTGCTAACCACTGCTCCATCTCGCTCGGTGGGTCCACAGAGCCCATAGCACTGCTGACGAGAGCAGATCGCAGGACGAGCTGCTACGCCGAAAAATTACTGAATATTTTGATTCGCCACTAACAAGTTTGTATCTTGGGTCACGCAGTTTACAGAAGCAGACACATACGGACATGTGTCTGCATGCAAGTAGCTGCCACCACCTCTCCCGGACGAAAGTGTTCTTAGAACTTTGGTTCACAGGTTGGTTGGTTGTTGATTAGGGGGGGGGGGGGGCGGGAGGAAACCAAACAGCGAGGTCATCGGCCCCATCTGATTAGGGAAGGACGAGGGAGGAAGTCGTTACCTGAACTGATTTAGGGAAATCACGGGGAACCTAAATCAGGATGTCCGGTTAGGGGTTTGAACCGTCGTCTTCCCGAGTGCGAGTCCAGTGTGCTAACCACCGCTCCATCTCGCTCGGTGGGTCCACAGAGCCCATAGCACTGCTGACGAGAGCAGATCGCAGGACGAGCTGCTACGCCGAAAAATTACTGAATATTTTGATTCGCCACTAACAAGATTGTATCTTGGGTCACGCAGTTTACAGAAGCAGACACATACGGACATGTGTCTGCATGCTAGTAGCTGCCACCAACTTTCCCTGACGAAAGTGTTCTCAGAACTTTGGTTCACAGGTTGGTTGGTGGTTGATTGGGGGGGGGGGGGAGGAAACCAAACAGCGAGGTCATCGGCCCCATCTGATTAGGGAAGGACGAGGGAGGAAGTCGTTACCTGAACTGATTTAGGGAAATCACGGGGAACCTAAATCAGGATGACCGGTTAGGGGTTTGAACCGTCGTCTTCCCGAGTGCGAGTCCAGTGTGCTAACCACTGCTCCATCTCGCTCGGTGGGTCCACAGAGCCCATAGCACTGCTGACGAGAGCAGATCGCAGGACGAGCTGCTACGCCGAAAAATTACTGAATATTTTGATTCGCCACTAACAAGATTGTATCTTGGGTCACGCAGTTTACAGAAGCAGACACATACGGACATATGTCTGCATGCAAGTAGCTGCCACCACCTTTCCCAGGCGAAAGTGTTCTCAGAACTTTGGTTCACAGGTTGGTTGGTTGGTGGTTGATTGGGGGGGGGGGGGGAGGAAACCAAACAGCGAGGTCATCGGCCCCATCTGATTAGGGAAGAACGAGGGTGGAAGTCGTTACCTGAACTGATTTAGGGAAATCACGGGGAACCTAAATGAGGGTGACCGGTTAGGGGTTTGAACCGTCGTCTTCCCGAGTGCGAGTCCAGTGTGCTAACCACTGCTCCATCTCGCTCGGTGGGTCCACAGAGCCCATAGCACTGCTGACGAGAGCAGATCGCAGGACGAGCTGCTACGCCGAAAAATTACTGAATATTTTGATTCGCCACTAACAAGATTGTATCTTGGGTCACGCAGTTTACAGAAGCAGACACATACGGACATATGTCTGAATGCAAGTAGCTGCCACCACCTTTCCCAGACGAAAGTGTTCTCAGAACTTTGGTTCACAGGTTGGTTAGTGGCTGATTGGGGGGGGGGGGGGGAGGAAACCAAACAGCGAGGTCATCGGCCCCATCTGATTAGGGAAGGACGAGGGAGGATGTCGTTACCTGAACTGATTTAGGGAAATCACGGGGAACCTAAATCAGGATGACCGGTTATGGGTTCGAACCGTCGTCTTCCCGAGTGCGAGTCCAGTGTGCTAACCACTGCTCCATCTCGCTCGGTGGGTCCACAGAGCCCATAGCACTGCTGACGAGAGCAGATCGCAGGACGAGCTGCTACGCCGAAAACTTACTGAATATTTTGATTCGCCACTGACAAGATTGTATCTCGGGTCACGCAGTTTACAGAAGCAGACACATACGGACATGTGTCTGCATGCAAGTAGCTGCCACCACCTTTCCCAGACGAATGTGTTCTTAGAACTTTGGTTCACAGGTTGGTTGGTGGTTGATTGCGGGGGGGGGGGGGGGGGAGGAAACCAAACAGCGAGGTCATCGGCCCCATCTGATTAGGGAAGGACGAGGGAGGAAGTCGTTACCTGAACTGATTTAGGGAAATCCGGGGAACCTAAATCAGGATGACCGGTTAGGGGTTTGAACCGTCGTCTTCCAGAGTGCGTCCAGTGTGCTAACCACTGCTCCATCTCGCTCGGTGGGTCCACAGAGCCCATAGCACTGCTGACGAGAGCAGATCGCAGGACGAGCTGCTACGCCGAAAAATAACTGAATATTTTGATTCGCCACTAACAAGTTTGTATCTTGGGTCACGCAGTTTACAGAAGCAGACACATACGGACATGTGTCTGCATGCAAGTAGCTGCCACCACCTTTCCCAGACAAAAGTGTTCTTAGAACTTTGGTTCACAGGTTGGTTGGTGGTTGATTGGGGGGGGGGGGGGGAGGAAACCAAACAGCGAGGTCATCGGCCCCATCTGATTTGGGAAGGACGAGGGAGGAAGTCGTTACCTGAACTGATTTAGGGAAATCACGGGGAACCTAAATCAGGATGACCGGTTAGGGGTTTGAACCGTCGTCTTCCCGAGTGCGAGTCCAGTGTGCTAACCACCGCTCCATCTCGCTCGGTGGGTCCACAGAGCCCATAGCACTGCTGACGAGAGCAGATCGCAGGACGAGCTGCTACGCCGAAAAATTACTGAATATTTTGATTCGCCTCTAACAAGATTGTATCTTGGGTCACGCAGTTTACAGAAGCTGACACATACGGACATGTGTCTGCATGCAAGTAGCTGCCACCAACTTTCCCAGACGAAAGTGTTCTTAGAACTTTGGTTCACAGGTTGGTTGGTGGTTGATTGCGGGGGGGGGGGGGGAGGAAACCAAACAGCGAGGTCATCGGCCCCATCTGATTAGGGAAGGACGAGGGAGGAAGTCGTTACCTGAACTGATTTAGGGAAATCACGGGGAACCTAAATCAGGATGTCCGGTTAGGGGTTTGAACCGTCGTCTTCCCGAGTGCGAGTCCAGTGTGCTAACCACCGCTCCATCTCGCTCGGTGGGTCCACAGAGCCCATAGCACTGCTGACGAGAGCAGATCGCAGGACGAGCTGCTACGCCGAAAAATTACTGAATATTTTGATTCGCCACTAACAAGATTGTATCTTGGGTCACGCAGTTTACAGAAGCAGACACATACGGACATGTGTCTGCATGCTAGTAGCTGCCACCAACTTTCCCTGACGAAAGTGTTCTCAGAACTTTGGTTCACAGGTTGGTTGGTGGTTGATTGGGGGGGGGGGGAGGAAACCAAACAGCGAGGTCATCGGCCCCATCTGATTAGGGAAGGACGAGGGAGGAAGTCGTTACCTGAACTGATTTAGGGAAATCACGGGGAACCTAAATCAGGATGACCGGTTAGGGGTTTGAACCGTCGTCTTCCCGAGTGCGAGTCCAGTGTGCTAACCACTGCTCCATCTCGCTCGGTGGGTCCACAGAGCCCATAGCACTGCTGACGAGAGCAGATCGAGCTGCTACGCCGAAAAAATTACTGAATATTTTGATTCGCCACTAACAAGATTGTATCTTGGGTCACGCAGTTTACAGAAGCAGACACATACGGACATATGTCTGCATGCAAGTAGCTGCCACCACCTTTCCCAGGCGAAAGTGTTCTCAGAACTTTGGTTCACAGGTTGGTTGGTTGGTGGTTGTTGGGGGGGGGGGGGGGGGAGGAAACCAAACAGCGAGGTCATCGGCCCATCTGATTAGGGAAGAACGAGGGTGGAAGTCGTTACCTGAACTGATTTAGGGAAATCACGGGGAACCTAAATGGAGGGTGACCGGTTAGGGGTTTGAACCGTCGTCTTCCCGAGTGCGAGTCCAGTGTGCTAACCACTGCTCCATCTCGCTCGGTGGGTCCACAGAGCCCATAGCACTGCTGACGAGAGCAGATCGCAGGACGAGCTGCTACGCCGAAAAATTACTGAATATTTTGATTCGCCACTAACAAGATTGTATCTTGGGTCACGCAGTTTACAGAAGCAGACACATACGGACATATGTCTGAATGCAAGTAGCTGCCACCACCTTTCCCAGACGAAAGTGTTCTCAGAACTTTGGTTCACAGGTTGGTTAGTGGCTGATTGGGGGGGGGGGGGGGAGGAAACCAAACAGCGAGGTCATCGGCCCCATCTGATTAGGGAAGGACGAGGGAGGATGTCGTTACCTGAACTGATTTAGGGAAATCACGGGGAACCTAAATCAGGATGACCGGTTATGGGTTCGAACCGTCGTCTTCCCGAGTGCGAGTCCAGTGTGCTAACCACTGCTCCATCTCGCTCGGTGGGTCCACAGAGCCCATAGCACTGCTGACGAGAGCAGATCGCAGGACGAGCTGCTACGCCGAAAAACTTACTGAATATTTTGATTCGCCACTGACAAGATTGTATCTCGGGTCACGCAGTTTACAGAAGCAGACACATACGGACATGTGTCTGCATGCAAGTAGCTGCCACCACCTTTCCCAGACGAATGTGTTCTTAGAACTTTGGTTCACAGGTTGGTTGGTGGTTGATTGCGGGGGGGGGGGGGGGGGAGGAAACCAAACAGCGAGGTCATCGGCCCCATCTGATTAGGGAAGGACGAGGGAGGAAGTCGTTACCTGAACTGATTTAGGGAAATCGGGGAACCTAAATCAGGATGACCGGTTAGGGGTTTGAACCGTCGTCTTCCAGAGTGCGAGTCCAGTGTGCTAACCACTGCTCCATCTCGCTCGGTGGGTCCACAGAGCCCATAGCACTGCTGACGAGAGCAGATCGCAGGACGAGCTGCTACGCCGAAAAATAACTGAATATTTTGATTCGCCACTAACAAGTTTGTATCTTGGGTCACGCAGTTTACAGAAGCAGACACATACGGACATGTGTCTGCATGCAAGTAGCTGCCACCACCTTTCCCAGACAAAAGTGTTCTTAGAACTTTGGTTCACAGGTTGGTTGGTGGTTGATTGGGGGGGGGGGGGGAGGAAACCAAACAGCGAGGTCATCGGCCCCATCTGATTTGGGAAGGACGAGGGAGGAAGTCGTTACCTGAACTGATTTAGGGAAATCACGGGGAACCTAAATCAGGATGACCGGTTAGGGGTTTGAACCGTCGTCTTCCCGAGTGCGAGTCCAGTGTGCTAACCACCGCTCCATCTCGCTCGGTGGGTCCACAGAGCCCATAGCACTGCTGACGAGAGCAGATCGCAGGACGAGCTGCTACGCCGAAAAATTACTGAATATTTTGATTCGCCTCTAACAAGATTGTATCTTGGGTCACGCAGTTTACAGAAGCTGACACATACGGACATGTGTCTGCATGCAAGTAGCTGCCACCAACTTTCCCAGACGAAAGTGTTCTTAGAACTTTGGTTCACAGGTTGGTTGGTGGTTGATTGGCGGGGGGGGGGGGGAGGAAACCAAACAGCGAGGTCATCGGCCCCATCTGATTAGGGAAGGACAAGGGAGGATGTCGTTACCTGAACTGATTTAGGGAAATCACGGGGAACCTAAATGAGGATGACCGGTTAGGGGTTTGAACCGTCGTCTTCCCGAGCGCGAGTCCAGTGTGCTAACCACTGCTCCATCTCGCTCGGTGGGTCCACAGAGCCCATAGCACTGCTGACGAGAGCAGATCGCAGGACGAGCTGCTACGCCGAAAAATTACTGAATATTTTGATTCGCCACTAACAAGTTTGTATCTTGGGTCACGCAGTTTACAGAAGCAGACACATACGGACATGTGTCTGCATGCAAGTAGCTGCCACCACCTCTCCCGGACGAAAGTGTTCTTAGAACTTTGGTTCACAGGTTGGTTGGTTGTTGATTAGGGGGGGGGGGGGGGGCGGGAGGAAACCAAACAGCGAGGTCATCGGCCCCATCTGATTAGGGAAGGACGAGGGAGGAAGTCGTTACCTGAACTGATTTAGGGAAATCACGGGGAACCTAAATCAGGATGTCCGGTTAGGGGTTTGAACCGTCGTCTTCCCGAGTGCGAGTCCAGTGTGCTAACCACCGCTCCATCTCGCTCGGTGGGTCCACAGAGCCCATAGCACTGCTGACGAGAGCAGATCGCAGGACGAGCTGCTACGCCGAAAAATTACTGAATATTTTGATTCGCCACTAACAAGATTGTATCTTGGGTCACGCAGTTTACAGAAGCAGACACATACGGACATGTGTCTGCATGCTAGTAGCTGCCACCAACTTTCCCTGACGAAAGTGTTCTCAGAACTTTGGTTCACAGGTTGGTTGGTGGTTGATTGGGGGGGGGGGGGGGAGGAAACCAAACAGCGAGGTCATCGGCCCCATCTGATTAGGGAAGGACGAGGGAGGAAGTCGTTACCTGAACTGATTTAGGGAAATCACGGGGAACCTAAATCAGGATGACCGGTTATGGGTTTGAACCGTCGTCTTCCCGAGTGCGAGTCCAGTGTGCTAACCACTGCTCCATCTCGCTCGGTGGGTCCACAGAGCCCATAGCACTGCTGACGAGAGCAGATCGCAGGACGAGCTGCTACGCCGAAAAATTACTGAATATTTTGATTCGCCACTAACAAGATTGTATCTTGGGTCACGCAGTTTACAGAAGCAGACACATACGGACATATGTCTGCATGCAAGTAGCTGCCACCACCTTTCCCAGACGAAAGTGTTCTCAGAACTTTGGTTCACAGGTTGGTTGGTGGTTGATTTGGGGGGGGGGGAGGAAACCAAACAGCGAGGTCATCGGCCCCATCTGATTAGGGAAGGACGAGGGAGGAAGTCGTTACCTGCACTGATTTAGGGAAATCACGGGGAACCTAAATCAGGATGACCGGTTAGGGGTTTGAACCGTCGTCTTCCCGAGTGCGAGTCCAGTGTGCTAACCACTGCTCCATCTCGCTCGGTGGGTCCACAGAGCCCATAGCACTGCTGACGAGAGCAGATCGCAGGACGAGCTGCTACGCCGAAAAATTACTGAATATTTTGATTCGCCACTAACAAGATCGTATCTTGGGTCACGCAGTTTACAGAAGCAGACACATACGGACATGTGTCTGCATGCAAGTAGCTGCCACCAACTTTCCCAGACGAAAGTGTTCTCAGAACTTTGGTTCACAGGTTGGTTGGTTGGTGGTTGATTGGGGGGGGGGGGAGGAAACCAAACAGCGAGGTCATCGGCCCCATCTGATTAGGGAAGGACGAGGGAGGAAGTCGTTACCTGAACTGATTTAGGGAAATCACGGGGAACCTAAATGAGGGTGACCGGTTAGGGGTTTGAACCGTCGTCTTCCCGAGTGCGAGTCCAGTGTGCTAACCACTGCTCCATCTCGCTCGGTGGGTCCACAGAGCCCATAGCACTGCTGACGAGAGCAGATCGCAGGACGAGCTGCTACGCCGAAAAATTACTGAATATTTTGATTCGCCACTAACAAGATCGTATCTTGGGTCACGCAGTTTACAGAAGCAGACACATACGGACATGTGTCTGCATGCAAGTAGCTGCCACCACGTTTCCCAGACGAAAGTGTTCTTAGAACTTTGGTTCACAGGTTGGTTGGTGGTTGATTGCGGGGGGGGGGGGGGAGGAAACCAAACAGCGAGGTCATCGGCCCCATCTGATTAGGGAAGGACGAGGGAGGAAGTCGTTACCTGAACTGATTTAGGGAAATCACGGGGAACCTAAATCAGGATGACCGGTTAGGGGTTTGAACCGTCGTCTTCCCGAGTGCGAGTCCAGTGTGCTAACCACTGCTCCATCTCGCTCGGTGGGTCCACAGAGCCCATAGCACTGCTGACGAGAGCAGATCGCGTGACGAGCTGCTACGCCGAAAAATTACTGAATATTTTGATTCGCCCACTAACAAGATCGTATCTTGGGTCACGCAGTTTACAGAAGCAGACGACATACGGACATGTGTCTGCATGCAAGTAGCTGCCACCACCTTTCCCAGACGACAAGTGTTCTCAGAACTTTGATTCACAGGTTGGTTGGTTGGTGGTTGATTGGGGGGGGGGGGGGGAGGAAACCAAACAGCGAGGTCATCGGCCCCATCTGATTAGGGAAGGACGAGGGAGGAAGTCGTTACCTGAACTGATTTAGGGAAATCACGGGGAACCTAAATGAGGGTGACCGGTTAGGGGTTTGAACCGTCGTCTTCCCGAGTGCGAGTCCAGTGTGCTAACCACTGCTCCATCTCGCTCGGTGGGTCCACAGAGCCCATAGCACTGCTGACGAGAGCAGATCGCAGGACGAGCTGCTACGCCGAAAAATTACTGAATATTTTGATTCGCCACTAACAAGATTGTATCTTGGGTCACGCAGTTTACAGAAGCAGACACATACGGACATATGTCTGCATGCAAGTAGCTGCCACCACCTTTCCCAGACGAAAGTGTTCTCAGAACTTTGGTTCACAGGTTGGTTGGTGGTTGATTTGGGGGGGGGGGGGGAGGAAACCAAACAGCGAGGTCATCGGCCCCATCTGATTAGGGAAGGACGAGGGAGGAAGTCGTTACCTGAACTGATTTAGGGAAATCACGGGGAACCTAAATGAGGATGACCGGTTAGGGGTTTGAACCGTCGTCTTCCCGAGTGCGAGTCCAGTGTGCTAACCACTGCTCCATCTCGCTCGGTGGGTCCACAGAGCCCATAGCACTGCTGACGAGAGCAGATCGCAGGACGAGCTGCTACGCCGAAAAATTACTGAATATTTTGATTCGCCACTAACAAGATCGTATCTTGGGTCACGCAGTTTACAGAAGCAGACACATACGGACATGTGTCTGCATGCAAGTAGCTGCCACCACCTTTCCCAGACGAAAGTGTTCTCAGAACTTTGGTTCACAGGTTGGTTGGTTGGTGGTTGATTGGGGGGGGGGGGGGAGGAAACCAAACAGCGAGGTCATCGGCCCCATCTGATTCGGGAAGGACGAGGGAAGAAGTCGTTACCTGAACTGATTTAGGGAAATCACGGGGAACCTAAATCAGGATGACCGGTTAGGGGTTTGAACCGTCGTCTTCCCGAGTGCGAGTCCAGTGTGCTAACCACTGCTCCATCTCGCTCGGTGGGTCCACAGAGCCCATAGCACTGCTGACGAGAGCAGATCGCAGGACGAGCTGCTACGCCGAAAAATTACTGAATATTTTGATTCGCCACTAACAAGATTGTATCTTGGGTCACGCAGTTTACAGAAGCAGACACATACGGACATGTGTCTGCATGCAAGTAGCTGCCACCACCTTTCCCAGACGAAAGTGTTCTCAGAACTTTGGTTCACAGGTTGGTTGGTGGTTGATTTGGGGGGGGGGGGGGGGAGGAAACCAAACAGCGAGGTCATCGACCCCATCTGATTAGGGAAGGACGAGGGAGGAAGTCGTTACCTGAACTGATTTAGGGAAATCACGGGGAACCTAAATCAGGATGACCGGTTAGGGGTTTGAACCGTCGTCTTCCCGAGTGCGAGTCCAGTGTGCTAACCACTGCTCCATCTCGCTCGGTGGGTCCACAGAGCCCATAGCACTGCTGACGAGAGCAGATCGCAGGACGAGCTGCTACGCCGAAAAATTGCTGAATATTTTGATTCGCCACTAACAAGATTGTATCTTGGGTCACGCAGTTTACAGAAGCAGACACATACGGACATGTGTCTGCATGCAAGTAGCTGCCACCATCTTTCCCAGACGAAAGTGTTCTCAGATCTTTGGTTCACAGGCTGGTTGGTGGTTGATTGGGGGGGGGGGGGGGAGGAAACCAAACAGCGAGGTCATCGGCCCCATCTGATTAGGGAAGGACGAGGAAGGAAGTCGTTACCTGAACTGATTTAGGGAAATCACGGGGAACCTAAATCAGGATGACCGGTTATGGGTTTGAACCGTCGTCTTCCCGAGTGCGAGTCCAGTGTGCTAACCACTGCTCCATCTCGCTCGGTGGGTCCACAGAGCCCATAGCACTGCTGACGAGAGCAGATCGCAGGACGAGCTGCTACGCCGAAAAGGAGACCCATCGTCTGAAGTATGTCAGCAGTCACTAAGTTATAGTGGTCTTGGCTCTCCTCCGAAGACAGCAACACGTATAGATTCCGTCCAAGATGACTTGGTGCTCCGCAAGGCTGGTGTTTACAAGATTTCTTGCGAGTGTGGCCTTCCATACATCGGGAGGCAACTCGTACAGTCAGTGAAATATACACGAAACACCGAAGGTACACCCGGCTCTTACAGCGCAATAAATCGGCTGTGGCATTCCACTGCATAGACAGTTGCTATTCTTTGCGTTATCAAAACGTCGAAATACTAGCATCGAATAAATTTTTTTGGAACTTGTCAGGCGCTTTCTGTAACGAACTTGCAAAAACTTTGCCACAGAGTCTCTCCTAAATATACATCGATATTCTAACGTGGATATTTCTTAGATATCGGACAATGTCCCTGGCTCTCGTGTAGTGGTGACCGCATGGATGCTGGCGCGGTCCGCGGGCTTAGAAGTACGCACTAAAATGGTTGGAATCCTTTGACTGACCAGCGAATTGCTGGAAGCAAAGTTTTGTAGATTGGAAACCTGATGGTTAAAATATCTCTCTCATAGCATCGGAATATCATCATCGCATCACATTCATCGCTAGCTGTCATCGTCACACTGAACCAGAGACATTAGCTTCTCCTGTCGCGGACGGACGCCATTTTCTTCGCCGGACCACACTGCGACGACTAAGCCGTGGGTATGAGGACATAGCTCAGAACAGCTGTTACAAAACAACGTGAGAAATGACTACCTGAAGCCACTGCTTAATTAGTGGTTAGTTAGTTCTATGGTCCGTACATCCTGTCCACTGTAAATGTTATGTGGAACATATCACTTCAATACAAGATTGCAGAGGTACAAGTCAACAACTACGAGGTGTGGCTAGAAAAAAACCGGACTAGTTCTGGTGAAACAATAAAACGAATGCAATAAGGCTGAAAGTCGCGTGGTCTGTCACGTGACTCTCGCTCCGCCTACTGCTCGAGTTTCATCTGCCTCCTGCACTCAGTCTGCCCGTGGCGTCTGTTTTAAGTAGTTGACGTTTTGTCTGTGCGTCGGAAAATGTTGAGTGTACAGAAAGAACAGCGTGTTAACATCAAATTTTGTTTCAAACTAGGAAAATCTGCAAGTGAAATGTTTGTAATGTTACAACAAGTGTACGGCGATGATTGTTTATCGCGAACACAAGTGTTTGAGTGGTTTAAACGATTTAAAGATGGCCGCGAAGACACCAGTGATGACACTCGCACTGGCAGACCATTGTCAGCAAAAACTGATGCAAACATTGAAAAAATCGGTAAATCGGTAAATCGGTAATCCTTGTCAACTCCTGTTAACTCAGACACTGCTCTGATTGTTAAACGGCGATCTTGTCGAACAAGTTTACCGATTTTTTCAATGTTTGCATCAGTTTTTGCTGACAATGGTCTGCCAGTGCGAGTGTCATCACTGGTGTCTTCGCGGCCATCTTTAAATCGTTTAAACCACTCAAACACTTGTGTTCGCGATAAACAATCATCGCCGTACACTTGTTGTAACATTACAAACGTTTCACTTGCAGATTTTCCTAGTTTGAAACAAAATTTGATGTTAACACGCTGTTCTTTCTGTACACTCAACATTTTCCGACGCACAGACAAAACGTCAACTACTTAAAACAGACGCCACGGGCAGACTGAGTGCAGGAGGCAGATGAAACTCGAGCAGTAGGCGGAGCGAGAGTCACGTGACAGGCCACGCGACTTTCAGCCTTATTGCATTCGCTTTATTGTTTCGCCAGTACTAGTCCGGTTTTTTTCTAGCCACACCTCGTATAATCCACATCTTAATCCACTTTTGTTTTCCGTCAGAAATTATATTTCATTGAGCAGATAATCAGTTGGATAGCATTCCTTTCAGTGCCAAAGTTACATTGCTTATAGTATTTTATTTGTGAACATCTGTTACTCTGAAACAGCATGGATTGTTCACAATATACTTCATAAGTGAATAAACATACTGTGATGCCGTGGGTAATATTGACGACTGTTTAAACAAATGTCAGCAACATTTACGTGCGTGAATATCACATATACCGCTAATTACTATTTTATTTACTAAGTGAGGAGTTACCCCAGAATATTATGCAGTAGAAAATCTGCAGAATACGTTAACTTACTGTTTTTTTTTTTTTTTTTTTGATCGAAAGTTGGAAAATATTCTCACGTTAAAGATAGTTCTGCCTGAAAGTTCCAGCAGGCCTATCACATGGCTTTTCTAATGGACATTTTTATCAGCTGATACATGTGAGGGCTTAAAACTGTTTTGTAAATATTTTTTTGTAATTAGACTTATAACACATGGGGTATTTTTGGTAGTACGAAACTGTATTAACACTTTTACCTCTCTTTCTTTCATAGTTTAAAGATTTTCCATGTATGGAAAACCAGTCAAAACAAAATGTATTATTTTTCATGTGGATGCTTCGTTGATCGGCTAGACAGCAATACGTCTAACATCTGCAGAATTGACTAATTTTGTCTCCTTATTGATGAAAATGGTAGGTGAAGATCGAGGCCTGTGGAACGCCCTTTGTGATTTCAATCCACGAGGATGGTACGGTGTTCCAGTTTAGACATGTTAAAAAAATAAAAATAATTGTACGTACTGAATAGTAGGTACACACTTACATGTGTCTTTTACACAAATATGAATCTTAGAAACAGCACCGTACTTGAAAATATGTGAAACTATCACAAATACAATGACACGTGCTGTTGTGTGACATGCAATACACAAGATCTAATGCTGACAGTTGGTAGAGATTCCGGTACGAGTAAAAACCAAAACTATGATTCTGAAGCCAAATACGTTTAAAATTAAATTTACTTTAATGAAGTAAAGACTGTAAATCACTCTCAAGAAGTAAACATACCTTGTTAAAAGCTCTCTAACGCAGTCGTTCGCAAGGTGCAGTCAACGTCAACGAATTCACTTTCGCTCAATGCAGTCTGGATGTCCCGTGTCCTCTGCATGTGAGAACTGAGTGGGCTGACATGTGACCGTTAACGTTCCCTGCATAAGTTGTCCGTAGAAATAGAGTTTCCAGGTTCCCAGATCTTTAATGGCAGAAAGAAGGAAAACGTTCTTGATAAATACAGTTCTATTACGTTATTAATGCCTCCTTTCAGCTTCATTCACACCTATATGTTAAAGCTCGAACCGATTTTTCGTGGTATATACACCGATAAGCCAAAATATAATGACCACTTGATCCGTGGCATATGGGTCCACCTTTGGAGCGGAGTAAAGCAGTGATTCTGCGTAGTATGGATACGATAAGTTCTTGGTAGTATTCTACACATATGTGTACCGGATTTGTATCCACGAGTCACACAAATTCGCATGAATTGCTGGAAAATAATTTGTGGGTGTCCTGGATTTGTTCCACCAGATTCATATCAGGTATCAACGAGAGTTCACCATCATGCTCCTCAGACCACTGCAACATGATTCTGACCTTGTGACACAGATGTCCTGCTGGCAAAAGCCATCGCTCTTGATCAAGACATGAAACATATATAGCGCAAAAATCACAAGAGGAAGAGGTATATCTGGAAATGAGCTAGAGACACGGGAAGTTTACAGCTGGATTACATCAGAACCAGAGATACGGAAATCAGATATTGTACTGAAAGACATTCCCAGGATGAGTTATAGACGGGTCGAAATCGACTGCTGATGAACTATAGACTGAACTTCAACAGGATCGTTCAGAAGAACCAGTGTGGGAAGAAGCGTCATACTGCAGTACTGAGGAGTGTGGATATGTGTTCGAAGACCCCTTAAGGCTGTAGATACTGCGATAATAAACACAACACCAGGCAGTTGAAATGAAGAAGATTGGAAGTCACTAAAACGAGCAGTCGTAGTATGTGGACAGACAAACGTATGAACAAGGAAGGTGACTGAAGAGATCTTTATTTAGAGAAGAGGTACTTCAGTTGCTCGACGAAAGAACGAAGCACAAAAATAATTAGGAAAAGGCAGAATACAGCAACGTGCGTCAGTCAGGAACGAAATAAATACGTCGAGTAGTGAATACCATGTTAACTACGGGAAAATATGAAGAAAGGAATAAAAAGCAAGAGATCCAAAATTAAGACTTCAATGGGAATTCCGCTGTTCGACGCAGAAGAGAGAGTGGATGGGTGGAAAGAGTACAATGAAAACCTGTACGAGGAAAAGGAGTCTTGTGATGGCTTGACAAAAGAATAAATGGGAGCTGTAGCCGGCCGCTGTGGCCGAGCGGTTCTAGGCCCTTCAGTCCGGTTCAAATGGTTCAAATGGCTCTGAGCACTATGGGACTTAACATCTATGGTCATCAGTCCGCTAGAACTTAGAACTACTTAAATCTAACTAACCTAAGGACAGCACACAACACCCAGCCATCACGAGGCAGAGAAAATCCCTGACCCCGCCGGGAATCGAACCCGGGAACCCGGGCGTGGGAAGCGAGAACGCTACCGCACGACCACGAGATGCGGGCTTTCAGTCCGGAACCGTCCGATTGCTACGATCGTAGGTTCGAATCCTGCCTCGGCGATGGATGTGTGTGATGTCCTTAGGTTAGTTAGGTTTAAGTAGTTCTAAGTTATAGGGGACAGATGACCTCAGCAGTTAAGTCCCATAGTGCTCAGAGCCATATTTTTGGAAGTTATAGATTTGGGCTAAGTTGTTAGAGGTTAAGATATATTTGCCCATAAATCCAGCAAATTTAAGTAAATTTTAAGGCAGTTACACTTGTCAGAAAGAGAACCTGTTCAGCTTTACACAATAAATTGAAGGAACTCTACATGAGCCCCTTAATGATTTTGATTAACATTTAACTTAATGTCCCCACCCCTGGAACTTCAATTCTGGGCATAAACTCTAAACTACATAAGAAAAAGACTGAGCTATTGAGTGTGTCTATAACGTCCACAAGGTATATTGTCTTTATTGCACTAAAATGTTTGGTAATTTTCGGAGCCCCACACGTATATTCAATACATCTATGTGCAATATTCTCACCTGATGAATGAAAAGCATGAATGAGAGTGTACAAGATAAATTTCAGAGTCTAGATCTGTGGAAGTAAAAGTAGTCTGCGATGGTAGCAGAGTAGCCAACACCATAAAGCACGTACCAGGTAGCAAAGAGGTTTCTGTTCGCCTTGGACGAACGTCTTGTACGGGTTGACACTGCACGATAGGGAGCTCTCTGGGCACTTCTGAAGGAACGGGACGCGTGGGTCCCAAAAGACGTCTCTCGGCGGTGTTCTGGGAGGCGCGAGACGGGCGACACCGACTAAGTGCAAGTGGGCCGTTTCGTAATTAGTTCATTCACTACCAGAATTATTTCTTTTATCTCCTCATGCATTTCATCAATTTATTCGTCATGTGCAGAGCTAGTTGGCATATAAACTTGTACTACTGTAGTAGACGTTGGCTTCGTGTCTATCTTGGCCACAATAATGCGTTCACTATGTTGTTTGTAGTAGCTTACCCGTACTCCTACTTTTTTATTCATTATTAAACCTACTCCTGCATTACCGCTATTTGATTTTGTATTTATAACCCAGTATTCACCTGACCAAAAGTCTTGCTCCTCCTGCCACCAAACTTCACTAATTTCCACTATATCTAACATCAACCTATCCATTTCCCTTTTTAAATTTTCTAACCTACCTGCCTGATTAAGGGATCTGACATTCCACGCTCCGATCCGATGAACGCCAGTTTTCTTTCTCCTGATAACGACGTCCTCCTGAGTAGTCCCCACCCGCAGATCCGAATGGGGGACTATTTTACCTCCGGAATATTTTACCCAAGAGGACGCCATCATCATTTAATCATACAGTAAAGCTGCATGCCCTCGGGAAAAATTACGGCTGTAGTTTCCCCTTGCTTTCAGCCGTTCGCAGTACCAGAACAGCAAGGCCATTTTGGTTAGTGTTCCAAGGCCAGATCAGTCAATCATCCAGACTGTTGCCCCTGCAACTACTGAAAAGGCTGCTGCCCCTCTTCAGGAACCACACGTTTGTCTGGTCTCTCAACAGATACCCCTCCGTTGTGGTTGCACCTACGGTACGGCTATCTGTATCGTTGAGGCACGCAAGCCTCCCCACCAACGGCAAGGTCCATGGTTAATAGTCATGGGTGACTGGAATTCGAGAGTAGGAAAAGGGAGAGAAGGAAACATAGTAGGTGAATATGGATTGGGGATAAGAAAAGAAAGAGAAAGCCGCCTGGTAGAATTTTGCGCAGAGCATAACTTAATCATAGCTAAAACTTGGTTCAAGAATCATGAAAGAAGGTTGTATACATGCAAGAACCCTGGGGATACTAAAAGGTATCAGATAGATTATATAGTGGTAAGACAGAGATTTAGGAACCAGGTTTTAAATTGTAAGACATTTCCAGGGGCAGATGTGGACTCTGACCACAATCTATTGGTTATGAATTGTAGATTAAAACTGAAGAAACTGGAAAAAGGTGGGAATTTAAGGAGATGGGACCTGGATAAACTGAAAGAACCAGAGGTTGTACAGAGTTTCAGGCAGAGCATACGGGAACAACTGACAGGAATGAGGTAAAGAAATACAGTAGAAGAAGAATGGGTAGCTTTGTGGGATGAAATAGTAAAGGCAGCAGAGGATCAAATAGGCAAAAAGACGAGGGCTAGTAGAAATCCTTGGGTAACAGAAGAAATATTGAATTTAATTGATGAAAGGAGAAAATATAAAAATGCAGTAAATGAAGCAGGCAAAAAGGAATATAAACATCTTAAAAATGATATCGACAGGAAGTGCAAAATGGCTAAGTAGGGAAGGCTAGAGGACAAATGTAAGGATGTAGAGGCTTATCTCACCAGGGTAAGATAGATACTGCCTACAGGAAAATCAGAGAGACCTTTGGAGAAAGGAGAACCACTTGGATGAATATCAAGAGCTTTGATGGAAACCCAGTTCTAAGCAAAGGAGGGAAAGCAGAAAGGTGGAAGGAGTATATAGAGGGTCTATACAAGGACGATGTACTTGAGGACAATATTATCGAAATGGAGGATGTGGATGAAGATGATATGGGAGGTATGATACTGCGTGAAGAGTTTGACAGAGCACTGAAAGACCTGAGTCGAAACAAGGCCCCGGGAGTAGACAACATTCCATTAGAACTACTGACGGCCTTGGGAGAGACAGTCCTGACAAACCTCTACTATCTGGTGAGCAAGATGTATAAGACAGGCGAAATACCCTCAGACATCAAGAAGAATATAATAATTCCAATCCCAAAGAAAGCAGTTGTTGACAGATGTGAAAATTACCGAACTATCAGATTAATAAGTCACAGCTGCAAAATACTAACGTGAATTCTTTACAAACGAATGGAAAAACTGGCAGAAGCCGACCTCGGGGAAGATCAGTTAGGATTCCTTAGAAATGTTGGAACACGTGAGGCAACATTGACCCAACGACTTATCTTAGAAGAAAGATTAAGGAAAGGCAAACCTACGTTTCTAACATTTGTAGATTTAGTGAAAGATTTTGACAATGTTGACTGGAATACTCTCTTTCAAATTCTGAAGGTGGCAGGGGTAAAATACAGGGAGCGAAAGGCTATTTGCAATTTGTACAGAAACCAGATGGCAGTTATAAGAGTCGAGGGACATGAAAGGGAAACAGCGGTTGGGAAGGGAGTGAGACAGGGTTATAGCCTCTCCCCAATGTTATTCAATCTGTATTTTGAGCAAGCAGTAAAGGAAACAAAAGAAAAGTTCGGAGTAGGTATTAAAATCCACGGAGAAGAAATAAAAACTTTGCGGTTCGCCGATGACATTGTAACTCTGTCAGACAGCAAAGGACTTGGAAGAGCAGCTGAACGGAATGGATAGTGTCTTGAAAGGAGGGTATAAGATGAACATAAAAAAAAGGAAAAGGAGGATAATGGACTGTAGTCGAATTAAGTCGGGTGATGCTGAGGGAATTAGATTCGGAAATGTGGCACTTAAGGTAGTAAAGGAGTTTTGCTATTTGGGGAGCAAAATAACTGATGTTGGTCGAAGTAGAAAGGATATAAAATGTAGAATGGCAATGGCAAGGAAAGCGTTTCTGAAGAAGAGAAATTTGTTAACATCGAGTTTAGATTTAAATGTCAGGAAGTCGTTTCTGAAAGTATTTGTATGGAGCGTAGCCATGTATGGAAGTGAAACGTGGACGATAAATACACTCCTGGAAACTGAAATAAGAACACCGTGAATTCATTGTCCCAGGAAGGGGAAACTTTATTGACACATTCCTGGGGTCAGATACATCACATGATCACACTGACAGAACCACAGGCACATAGACACAGGCAACAGAGCATGCACAATGTCGGCACTAGTACAGTGTATATCCACCTTTCGCAGCAATGCACGCTGCTATTCTCCCATGGAGACGATCGTAGAGATGCTGGATGTAGTCCTGTGGAACGGCTTGCCATGCCATTTCCACCTGGCGCCTCAGTTGGACCAGCGTTCGTGCTGGATGTGCAGACCGCGTGAGACGACGCTTCATCCAGTCCCAAACATGCTCAATGGGGGACAGATCCGGAGATCTTGCTGGCCAGGGTAGTTGACTTACACCTTCTAGAGCACGTTGGGTGGCACGGGATACATGCGGACGTGCATTGTCCTGTTGGAACAGCAAGTTCCCTTGCCGGTCTAGGAATGGTAGAACGATGGGTTCGATGACGGTTTGGATGTACCGTGCACTATTCAGTGTCCCCTCGACGATCACCAGTGGTGTACGGCCAGTGTAGGAGATCGCTCCCCACACCATGATGCCGGGTGTTGGCCCTGTGTGCCTCGGTCGTATGCAGTCCTGATTGTGGCGCTCACCTGCACGGCGCCAAACACGCATACGACCATCATTGGCACCAAGGCAGAAGCGACTCTCATCGCTGAAGACGACACGTCTCCATTCGTCCCTCCATTCACGCCTGTCGCGACACCACTGGAGGCGGGCTGCACGATGTTGGGGCGTGAGCGGAAGACGGCCTAACGGTGTGCGGGACCGTAGCCCAGCTTCATGGAGACGCTTGCGAATGGTCCTCGCCGATACCCCAGGAGCAACAGTGTCCCTAATTTGCTGGGAAGTGGCGGTGCGCTCCCCTACGGCACTGCGTAGGATCCTACGGTCTTGGCGTGCATCCGTGCGTCGCTGCGGTCCGGTCCCAGGTCGACGGGCACGTGCACCTTCCGCCGACCACTGGCGACAACATCGATGTACTGTGGAGACCTCACGCCCCACGTGTTGAGCAATTCGGCGGTACGTCCACCCGGCCTCCCGCACGCCCACTATACGCCCTCGCTCAATGTCCGTCAACTGCACATACGGTTCACGTCCACGCTGTCGCGGCATGCTACCAGTGTTAAAGACTGCGATGGAGCTCCGTATGCCACGGCAAACTGGCTGACACTGACGGCGGCGGTGCACAAATGCTGCGCAGCTAGCGCCATTCGACGGCCAACACCGCGGTTCCTGGTGTGTCCGCTGTGCCGTGCGTGTGATCATTGCTTGTACAGCCCTCTCGCAGTGTCCGGAGCAAGTATGGTGGGTCTGACACACCGGTGTCAATGTGTTCTTTTTTCCATTTCCAGGAGTGTAGTTTTGACAGGAAGAGAATAGAAGCTTTCGAAATGTGGTGCTACAGACTGAAGACCACAACAACAACAACAACAACATATTATTTCTGCATATTTCAGCTCCAATCGAAATTAATGTCTTGCTCTCATTGCTCATTGCTTTGAGCTGTATAAGGAATTTTTCTTGTTAATTTCGGAACATTACGAGCAATTGCACCTAATCGCGCATGCAAGCTATTGTTCTGTTCCACTCTTGTTCAGACATGTCGACAAGTGATGTAGCTTCTTAGTTCAGTCTGATTGAGTTCGTTGGTGATATCACGAGGATAGAATAATTGAACAGATTTTCGAAACTTCGCTGATTTCGATTTCAGTTGACAATCTCGTTTCCATATGTATTTGTTGTCTCAGCATGTGTCAAGTACGGATCTGAGAGCCTTAAGTTCGCAGATCGTGTGTCACAGTAACGTACCGTGTCCAATTTGGTTAGCTATTCTGAATTTTACCGCTCATTTTATCCAGAATTTTTGTTTGTGACCACCATATGTTCGTGGTTTGTGAGAATCGTTACATGGCACAGTTACTGATTCTTGGGGTAAAACTTCCAAATTATTTTCAGAATTTCTCCTAGGCGCAATTGTTAACAGTTTATGAATGCTTTGTGCACTCAAGCCAAAGGAACGACCGTGTGCCAACCACGTTCATACTGGTGAAGTGTTCCTTTATTCTTAAATTTGTCCTGAATCTCTATTACATGTGTATGTGGGTGTGAATGTTGCCATGTAATTGTTCCTCCGGTCCTTCCATAATTAATAATTAATGATAAATCTTGTTGGGCTCTCCAAGAGGTAGTTAAAAATATAAATCTGTAACTTAGCCGAGAGTGTTATGAATAATGGCAACCATCACCCATTTATTAGTCGTTTAACTCATTAGTTTCTTCAGTTATGTCTTCTGTAAACGTAATATTTTTAACAGATCATGTGCTTATGTATTCCCTCGCAAACTTTCATTTCTGCGTCCTACTGCTATTCGTTGTGCAACAAATAAATAAGGCCAAGTTATTTATTTAATATTTTTTCAACTGTCATAAACGTGCAGACACGGCAACTCAGTTCATTTAAACATCAAAGGCTTTTTCCATATATGTCGAGATACCGTCTTCCTACCTTCCACGTCAGTAGATACTTCATTTTTATGGACACCCTCATCAAGAATACCGATCCCCAACCAGAGACTTCACGTACAGATACACATCAAAGTCACGCTGTACCAGGTTGATGGAACACACAACTCAAAACAACCATATTACATGAAGTAGAAATGGTGGTTCGTTGTTAACATTACTTACAATCGAATACACTTTAAGAAATAACTCATCAGTTCAGTTTAAGCATGACAAAATGATTTCCGAAAGATGGTACAAGAGCCGCAACTGAACCTGGCTTCGCAAGGAGCTTACGAAAGGGTACGAAAACAATAGTACGATCTTAACGAAAGACAAAATGGTTAAATATTCGTTAATAACTTCCTCACAAATGTGTCAGTAATTTAAATCAGACATGCAAAACTGGAGTCCCTGGAGAAATGCGCAAGCGGTCAAAACATTTATTAATACATCAGCTGCTCTAGAAAAACTTCCACAGAATTCAGGTAAAGCCTGGGTGTTAAACAAACAGCAAGGATGGTTAAAGAAAACACGAATGGAAGTTCATATGACATCAGACTGCAAGCGGTCCAAATGAACCGGCAATCGGCATTCTTGGATATTACATCTATAAAGTCAGACACGCGGACACAAACTAACAAAACATGTTTCATTTATATGAATGCCTGGTGTCTACCTTTCGGACATGCCCGAAAGAACAGACAGTACTTATTCGTATAACAGTTTCGCCTAGATGGGCTGATCAGGCTGAATTACACTCAGTACACACAACAGCCGACAAGTGACTTATAGTAATATCAGTAGACATCCACCCAATGGAGAACATCGCCATCTTACAACACACTCACACATGCAAATTAGATGACTCCCTGGATCTGTTCACGGAAAAGACCAGGTAGCTAGCCCTGAAGCAAATTGTGGTAGTCAAACTGTAGTACTCAAGTGTAGTCAAACGCAATGGGCGTTTTCTCTGTTGGTGCCTGCCCGCTGCTTGTAGCCCGCTCGTACTTCAACCCGAGACTCCTCGTCCGCTCCCTCTTGGCATCGCTCGTCCTCGCTGTGGCGCCAACGAGTTGCTCACCCATCACTGACCGGGCATTCATATAATGATTCACCTAAATGGCCAACGGATACACCTTTTTCAGTGCGGAAGCACAAGTACGATCGACTTCCTGCGGGAATCTCAAAAGAGCAAGCGTGGAGGAAATGAACAAGAACTGCGGACAGGTGGCGCTCGGTGGAAATTTGTGTCGGCCGTGAGGCGTGCCGAGGTAGTCCGAGCAGTTGCGATGGCACTGTGTCCCGGATAGCTTCCGGATGACTTCCGGAAGGCGTTCGATACAGTTCCGCACTGTCGCCTGATAAACAAAGTAGGAGCCTACGGAATATCAGACCAGCTGTGTGGCTGGATTGAAGAGTTTTTAGCAAACAGAACACCGCAATTTCTCAATGGAGAGACGTCTACAGACGTTAAAGTAACCTCTGGCGTTTTCACAATATATATAAATGACCTAGTAGATAGTGTCGGAAGTTCCATGCGGCTTTTCGTGGATGATGCTGTAGTATACAGAGAAGTTGCAGCATTAGAAAATTGCAGCGAAGTGCAGGAAGATCTGCAGCGGATAGGCACTTGGTGCAGGGAGTGGCAACTGACCTTTAACATAGACAAATGTAATGTATTGTGAATACATAGAAAGAAGGATCCTTTATTGTATGATAGCGGAACAAACACTGGTAGCAATTGCTTCTGTAAAATATCTGGGAGTATGCGTACGGAACGATTTGAAGTGGAATGATCATATAAAATTAATTGTTGGTAAGGCGGGTGCCAGGTTGAGATTCATTGGGAGAGTCCTTAGAAAATGTAGTCCATCAACAAAGGGGGTGGCTTACAAAACACTCGTCCGACCTATACTCGACTATTGCTTATCAGTGTGGGATCCGTATCAGATCGGGTTGACGGAGGAGACAGAGAAGATGCAAAGAGGAGCGGCACGTTTCGTCAGAGGGTTATTTGGTAACCGCGATAGCGTTACGGAGATGTTTAGCGAACTCAAGTGGCAGACTCTGCAAGAGAGGCGTTCTGCATCGGGGCGTAGCTTGCTGTCCAGGTTTCGAGAGGATGCGTTTCTGGATGAAGTATCGAATATATTGCTTCCCCCTACTTATACCTCCCGAGGAGATCACGAATGTAAAATGAGAGAGATTCAACCGCGCACGGAGGCTTTCCGTCAGTCGTTCTTCCCGCGACCCATACGCGACAGGGACAGGAAAGGAAGGTAATGACAGTGGCACGTAAAGTGCCCTCCGCCACACACCGTTGGGTGGCTTGCGGAGTATAAATGTAGATGTAGATGGCGCAGCGGTTAATGCACCTGCCCAGTAAGCAGTAACTACCGGGTTTGAGTCCTGGCCCGGTACAAATTTTCGCTCGTGGTCGCTGATTCTGCATAATGTCCTGATGCAGCTGACTTCAGCAATCTCATCCCTTTTCTTTTTCCCCCCTCCATCTTCAAATTGCATACAGCCTTTCACATTGCCTGTGCGATTTTAGCAACAACCATACCGCGAGCATTATCTCATCAGCAACAAATTCGCGCTAATTTACTGTTTCTTAACATAAGCAGTGACTTCAAATAACGTTCAATATACAATTATCACTTTATTTTCCGTTATACAAAATCATACTACGTCGCTCTGTAATACTGGGTCTACGTACAATTTCTCTATAGAAAAACTGAAGGAAAATCGGCAGCTAAAAAGAAATTTTAATTCTACATAAATTCCAACGGTTGCCCATTAGGGCGACAACGTTGTGTCGAAGCAGTACAGAATCGCTGTTTCTTCACCTGCAAGGCTGGGTCACTTTCCTTTGGCCTGCTCCCAGCGAATCTGCGCCTACATGTAGACGAGTAAGGGTACTGCCAGCCGCGATCTTCCCCACCGCGGGCAAAATATTAGTCGACCACAGTACTATTGCACCTGGGAGAGAGGGCGCTTATACCAGCTTACTGTGAGTGTTTATCGTGATGTTTCACTAGAGCACGCTGGAAAACGTGATAGAATTTGCGTAACTATCTTGTAATCATTCACAGTGCGGTGCGTGTTCCTTAGACACCACAGTAGTGATTTCCTATAGCGTCACTGCTTATTTCCGACAACGGCCGCGGTAATCCAAGTGCAATAATATTGTGGTCGGGTAGTAAGTAACGGGTACGAACGCAGGTTCGCTAAGCGAATGCAGTGTTCAGCGGTGGATCCCTTGATGTTATTAGAGAGGAGTACTACACGTGTCAGCATCAGATGTCATCCTGCCACTACTCCTTAAAGCATGCTACGAGGTGTGGCTAGAAAAAAACCGGACTAGTACTGGTGAAACAATAAAACGAATGCAATACGGCTGAAAGTCGCGTGGCCTGTCACGTGACTCTCGCTCCGCCTACTGCTCGAGTTTCATCTGCCTCCTGCACTCAGTCTGCCCGTGGCGTCTGTTTTAAGTAGTTGACGTTTTGTCTGTGCGTCGGAAAATGTTGAGTGTACAGAAAGAACAGCGTGTTAACATCAAATTTTGTTTCAAACTAGGAAAATCTGCAAGTGAAACGTTTGTAATGTTACAACAAGTGTACGGCGATGATTGTTTATCGCGAACACAAGTGTTTGAGTGGTTTAAACGATTTAAAGATGGCCGCGAAGACACCAGTGATGACACTCGCACTGGCAGACCATTGTCAACAAAAACTGATGCAAACATTGAAAAAATCGGTAAACTTGTTCGACAAGATCGCCGTTTAACAATCAGAGCAGTGTCTGAGTTAACAGAAGTTGACAAGGAAAGTGTTAGGCAGATTCTTCATGAAAGTTTCAACATGAACAAAGTGTGTTCAAAAATGGTTCCAAAGTGTCTCACAATTGAACAGAAGGAACGCCGAAGAATGATTTGTTCTGACATCCTGGAAAACATTGAAAGTGATCCCACCTTCTTACAAAATGTTATTACTTGCGATGAATCGTGGTTTTTTACTTACGATCCCGAAACTAAACGCCAATCGATGCATTGGAAAACTCCTGGTTCTCCACGTCAAAAAAAAGCACGAATGTCAAAATCGAAATTCAAGGCAATGATGATTGTTTTTTTTTTGACATCAAAGGGATTGTGCACATTGATTGGGTACCAGACGGACAAACAGTGAATCAGCATTACTACATTAGCGTCCTGGCTACCCTACGTGAGCGAGTACGGAGAAAACGGAACGATTTGTGGAGAAAAAAGTCATGGATCCTTCACCAAGACAATGCCCCAGCTCACAGTGCGTTGTCAGTGAAGACGTTTTTGGCAAAACACAACATTCCCATCTTAGATCATCCACCCTACTCACCTGATTTGGCCCCCTGTGACTTTTTTCTTTTCCCTAAAGTCAAGTCAGCTTTGAAAGGAACTAGATTTGAGACTGTTGAAGCAGTAAAAGAAAAAGCGACGGAAGTAATGTATGGACTTACCGAAAATGATCTGCAGCATTGCTATGAACAGTGGAAAATTCGTATGGAGCGGTGTAGAGACCGAGGAGGAGAGTACATTGAAGGAGATAACATGAAATTGTAAATAATTGTAAATAAATGTTTTTTCCAGCATCAGTCAGGTTTTTTTCTAGCCGCACCTCGTGTTCAGTAATCACAAAAAAAACTGTGTGAAGGGCACCAGGTACATTCCATATTTCTAGATTTCTAGAAAGCACTTGACACAAAGCACTCGACACGGTGCCCCATTGCACGCTGTTATGTAAGGTACGAGCATATGGGATAGCGACAGATACGTTGGTGGCTCGAAATTTTATGTTACAGAAAGCAGTATGTTGTCCTCGACGGTGAATGTTCATCAGAAATAAGGGTATCATCAGGCGTGCCCAAGGGAAGTGTGATAGGACTAATGTTGATCTTTGTATACGTAAATGATTTGGCAGACAGGGTAGCTGATGAAACTGTGTTGTACGGTAGGATGTCAAAGTTGAGTAACTGTAAGAGGATACAAGATGACTCAGACAAAATTTATAGTTCGTGTGATGAACGGCAGCTAGCTCTAAAAGCGGAGACAAGTAAGTTAATGCGACTGAGTAGCAGAAACAAAGCCGTAATGTTCTGATACATCAGTTGCGTCCTGCTTGACACAGTCACGTCGTTTAAATATCTGGGTGTAACGTTGCAAAGCCATACGAAATGGAACGATCACGTGAGGACAGTGATAGGGAAAGCGAATGGTCGACTTCGGTTTTTTGAGAGAATTTTGGGAAGTGTGGCTCTAGGAGAGCGCATATGGGATGCTGGTGCGACCTATTCTTGAGTGCTGCTCGAGTGTTTGGGATCAATACCAGGTGTAAATATCGAACAATTCAGAGGCGGGTTGTTAGATTTGTTACCGGTAGATTAGAAGAACACTTAAGCGTTAAACTTATTCAGAAACACAAATGAGAATCCCTGGAGCGACGGTGACATTCTTTTCGAGGAACACTATTCAGAAAATTTAGAGAACTGGCATTTCACCCTGACTGTCGAACGATTCTTCTACAGCTAATGTACATTAGGCGTAAGGACCGTGACGATGCGTGAAATCAGGGCTCGCACGGAGACATATAGATAGTCGTTTTTCGCTCACTCTATTAGTGAGTGGAACAGAAAAGGAAAAGACAAGCATTGGTACAGGGTACTCTCCACAACGCGCCGTACGGTGGCTAACGAAGTATCTCTGTACGTGTAAAAAAATACCTTAATGACAGCAAAAGTTCTTGTCATTGTTGTCTGTACGATACAGATACACTTGTGACAGAACTAAATGCGAAAAAATTTACATGAAAACCAATTTACGTGGTTTATTAAATAATGACCTCTCTCATAGGAACTATGATGATTTTCATAACTAACGCCTTTTTTTAGGTACATTTCGTACTGCAGAAGTGGAAAAATGTTTTCCTTGATTTATTATACAGGTCGTGAACGGAGATAAAATTCAGAGCGTGTCTCTCTACTGAAAATATGCTTAGCGCTTGATTATACGTCAAACCATCCGAAATCTCTGTAAACATTTGTCCAGTGTCAATACAAAAGAAAGGATGAGATATATTACAGGAAGCAGAACAGCGAGCTTTTGTGCCACGAGGACACAGTAGTGAACTGCAAAAACAGCCTTCCGTTTTCCCGTTTACCTTCCACTGATTTATTTATCTGCGAGGAAGAAGCGGAAGATGCCGTGTCATAGGAAAGAAAAAAGAAGGAAACTAGTTGGCAGCATCGCCGTTTCGCTGTCTTGTTTCAGTGCCGGGGATAAGAAGGGGGTATCGAACGGTGGAGAGATGCGGCGGCGGGCCTGGTGTGGTCTCAGATTTATGGCGGGCGACTCAGAAAAATAAACGCCGGACCGACCAGAGCGAAGCGGCCAGCTGCCGGCACGGCCGAGGGGGAGGGGGGGGAGGGGGGGAGTAGCGGAGGGTCAGACGGCCGCTGGAACTGCCTCTGATCTCGAGAGTCACTTCATCTCTGGCTCCGTCATTTCACTCTTACATCTATTATAAGAGCTAACATCTGTTCGGATTGCTCGGGTTTACACACAGCCACCCACACAGCCACACACACACACACACACACACACACACGCACACACACACACGAGATAGAGAGAAAACGTAGCAGCATGTTCACGGTTCAGGCGTCACCAGCGGGTAGCCTTAATGTGTTCAACGACGAAGAGCAAAATTATGTGGAGCAAAATATGTGCAAAATGGTTCAAATGGCTCTGAGCACTATGGGACTCAACTTCTGAGGTCATTAGTCCCCTAGAACTTAGAACTAGTTAAACCTAACTAACTTAAGGACATCACACACATCCATGCCCGAGGCAGGATTCGAACCTGCGACCGTAGCGGTCTCGCGGTTCCAAACTGCAGCGCCCAGAACCGCGGGGCCACTTCGGCCGGCAAAATATGTGCAAATTAAAGAACATTGTACAATAAGGATCAACCGAATGGGGCGTTTGTGAAGACACTGACGTATTCGGGAGGATGGAGTTTGCTATGCCCGGTCATCCTGATTCAGGTTCCTCGCGATTTTCCTAAATCGTTTCAGGCAAATGACGGGATAGTTCCGTCATCAGGGCCATCTGTCCTACTTATGTGTGTAGGAATGTTTCTGAGCTGTTTATTTTCGTTGCGCTTCAGAAACAAATTCTTTATCATTGTAAAATGATTCCTGGGTGAATAAATGATTATATATATCAGTCTGCTGCAACTGAGGCATCCTCGTCCGCACAGTCAAACAGCTCGTAACAGACTCCTTCCCAATTCACGTGCCGTGTCAACTCTCGTAAGGACGGTGCTTCACCAAGATAAGTATTTAAGCTCATAATTTACTGTTGTACATTATCACAAAATATAATGAGCTCGACTCTCTTTTCATAAATATGAGATCGACTGCGACAACTTGATATATTCCTAAATCTGTTACTACAGATGAAAACTCTTTTTTCAAGTATGACCTCAAATTTTACATAATGTAAGTCCGTTCCAATGTAACACAACAGACACTTTCAGCCCCTACACAAAATTGATTTAAATTATCCGTCCCTTTCTATATCAATATTTTACTTGTATTTACTTATCAGCTTTATCTCTGTGGTTGAAATTTTCGTATTTGGTTTCTCTTTTATGAAGTACCATCACCTTTACTTAGACGTATTGGGAGCCAGAACCACCTCTTCTCCTTCCATGAACTCATCCTGCAAATCGTATTAACGGAACACTGCTCATTTTCACACCTTCTTAAAAATCTTTTCGAAGCAACTGAGGTATTTTAATTACTATGAATTACCGGTCACTTGGTTGTTGGGGGAAACCAGAGCGGTAGAAATCTATTTGAATAATAAATAACTACATCAGCAGCCACGAAAATATTTATAAACAAATTTGTAAATTTATAAATAAATTTTGTCACAGAGGCTGTTGCGGTTATTCAAATGGATTTCTACAGTTATGGTTACCCCACTTACTAAGTGGTCTGTAAATAATCAGTAGATCTGCATTCAGGCTGACAGTCACAATGGTAAAAGTCAAACATCACGCAAGGAATGACTTTATAGCTCAAATGGCGCATTTGGGAATTTAGTCGTCATCACATATCCAGGAGGGATTACTGCAGCTAGACATAGCGTTTTCAAATGTACCTGAAGCACTATATCCAGGTGCAGTAACCGCTCCTGGATATCTGATGATGCATAAATTCCGAATTGCGCCACTTGAGCAATAAAATCATTCCTTCCTTGATGTTTGACTCCTACTTTTGCGATCCTGTCAGCCTCCATGCAGAACTACTGAGCATCATAATAATGGTCGCCAGCCTCCCGTATGACTTTGTGTCACATTTATACCATCTGTAAATGTTCACCTAGATTGGCTAAAAGGGTCTTTTAAAAACTTTTGAATTTATACAGGAGACTTTTTAAGATTCATGTCCACATTTATGTCAATAAGACATGTGTAGCAAGACGGGTTATATCGAGGTCAATTATCTGGCACCTGAAAATGTGAGTAACAGTCACGAAACTAGTAGTGAACCAATAGGACACGGCAGCTGTTGCACTCATTTATTTTTACTATGGATCAATTAAAACATCGATAATGATGTATCGACAAGACTTGTTACACCTGCCTAGACAAAATACAGTTTTAGTTTCATAATCCTATGTTCACGTGGAATGGTTCGCTATACATCATAAAACATTCTGTTTGACATTTGTTATACATTTTTCTGAGGTTTTGTATATTTTATACATTTTTCTAAGGTTTTTGTATATTTTTAGCCCTTTCACCCGCCATTTATTTGTTCTATCTAGGTTGCATCAATATAGTATGAAAACGATGTTCACGCTAAGAGAACAGAAAAGATAAAGGGACTCCAAATGTTGTTTAGAGGCACTGAGTTATCCACGTAATTAGCCATCAGTCTAGCTTAAAATTGGGTGAAATTTAATTCGGTTCACCTGACACGTCGTAGTTCTGAACTAGACCTTTGTTAACACCATGGGAGTGTCTTCAAAAGCTACCATAATAAGAGGATCAGCGGTAGCTAAAGGTATTAGTTGTTAGTGAGTCCCAGGCAGGCGTAGCAAGCAGACGCATTGACACATGCGCGTATTTTTCAAAATCACGCTGTATTGTTGTTACGTAGTGGGCACTTGGCAACACATACAGTGAGTTATTTCAGTGTATCTCACGTGTTTTATTGTTCTTTGGGATGAACAATAATAATTAACCATTACTCAAAGGTCCTGTTTGTTGTTTACAAACTTAAGATGGCACCATATGTAAAAATATATTTGTAGCTTGCAATGCTGCAAAACCAATGTTCACTAGAAAAGTATATTCATAGGAACTATGGGTTTGAGATTCAACGTTGTTAATGGGGGCTCGTATTACTGCCATTTCAACCTTACCCCTGAAAAGCAAGCAGTGTTAATATACTCTTAATACTGTTGTAAGTTCTTCCAATCCATATGTGGCATACAGCAAACCAGTGCTTAACAGTATTGTTTAAAAACAGTCTTGGTTGCAATTTTATTTTTTTATTTTTCAAAGAGGCGTTTCGCCTTATTTAGGCATCTTCAGGTTATCTTTTCTAGATGGACACGAAAGGTACCAAGATCTGCATAACGCGTTCCCATTCACAGGAGCGGGAACGGCGGAACGCGTTATGCAGATCTTGGTGCCTCTCGCGTCCATGTAGAAAAATAACCTGAAGATGCCTAAATAAGGCGAAACGAGTCGTTGAAAAATAAGAAAACTAAAATTGCAACCAAGACTGTTTTAAACCAATGTCGTCATTCTTGCAGTAATAATCTTTACCAATCCGAAATATGTACACGCCTGACAAAAGGAAGCGAAGCACCCAGATGGAGAGGAGGAAACGAAACGAAGCTTGACGAATTCGGAGGGTATGCGACGCTAATACAACATCAAGTCAAATTTACAAGTGCTTAGCAGTATGGGCCCACCTATCAGCATGACGATGCAACTTTTCTACTTCCGATGCTTGCACTGATCCGATTGGGAAGTGTGTAACACAGTATTTGTATCCTCTCGTCAAGCAAGCTGGCCCACATCTCAAATAACCGGTCCTCGATGTCCTTGATACTGGAAGTAGGACGGAGTTGACATATGAGCTGGTTCTGTTGGGGAGAGATCTTGCACACAATTGCCATATGTGGACGAAAATTGTCCTTTTTAAAAATGACAGCACGATACTGTCACATAGGAGATAGCACAAGAGGATGGAGGATGTCTGTGACGTACCGTTTTTCTGTCAGAGTACCCGCAATCGCTGTCAGCCTTGATCTGAAGTCATATCCGATGGCTCTCCACACCATGAGGCCAGGACTAACACCGCTGTGCCTGTCCAAATAGAGGGGGACCTCTCCCAGGTCGCCGACATACTCGTATACGATGGCCATCCGGGGTAGTCCATAACCACGACTCATCGCTGAACTTGATACGACATATTTCATCACCAGTCCATGCTTCCCAGTCACGGCACCAGCCCAATCGCAGTCGTTTCAGTTGTACTGTTATGGCAGCGTATCCTTAGGACACTATTTCCCTAGTCCGTCTTCTGCTGATCAATCATGCAGGTCAACATAAAATGTTGCAGTAACTCTATAACTGGTTCTCGAATGGTAGGAGCATTACTAAATGGATTACAATGTGCTTGGTACACAATACGACGATCCTCCGTTTAGGTGATCAGAAGTGATCGGCTGGAACTTTGACTTTCTGTATGTCTGTCCTGACGTTCCCATGTAGTACCACATCGAGCAACTATCACATCCGAATACCCTATAAATCTGGATACTGAACGATTCGACGAGCCAGTCAAACGGTGATCCACAATAAGGTCCCTTTTAAAATTCTGTCAGGTGTTGATAACGCCCTCATATGGATAAGCGACATCGAGTCTTTCTCAGTGATCACACAGCAACTGACGCTATTCACGTTTCTTTTATACTCTGCCAGGCCTGAGAACGACAGGGGAGTGTTATGAGACCATTGCTTTCCACAGTATGTATAAATGACCTAGTAGATAGTGCCGGAAGTTCCATGCGGCTTTTCGCGGATGATCCTGTAGTATATAGAGAAGTTTCAGCATTAGAAAATTGCAGCGAAATGCAGGAAGTTCTGCAGCGGATAGGCACTTGGTGCAGGGAGTAGCAACTGACCGTTAACATAGAAAAATGTAATGTATTGCGAATACATAGAAAGAAGGATCCTTTATTGTGTGATAGCGGAACAAACACTGGTAGCAATTGCTTCTGTAAAATATCTGGGAGTATGCGTACGGAACGATTTGAAATGGAATGATCTTGTAAAATTAATTGTTAGTAAGGTGGGTGCCAGGTTGAGATTCATTGGGAGAGTCCTTAGAAAATGTAGTCCATCAACAAAGGAGGTGGCTTACAAAACACTCGTTCGGCCCATACTTGAGTATTGCTCATCAGTGTGGGATCCGTACCATGTCGGGTTGACAGAGGAGACAGAGAAGATCCAAAGAAAAGCGGCGCGTTTCGTCAGAGGGTTATTTGGTAAGCGTGATAGCGTTACGGAGATGTTTAGCGAACTCAAGTGGCAGACTCTGCAAGAGAGGCGCTCTGCATCGCGGTGTAGCTTGCTGTCCGGGTTTCGAGAGGGTGCGTTTCTGGATGAGGTATCGAATATATTGCTTCCCCCTAATTATACCTCCCGAGGAGATCACGAAAGTAAAATCTGAGAGATTCGAGCGCTCACGGAGGCTTTCCGGCAGTCGTTCTTCCCGCGAACCATACGCGACTGGAACAGGAAAGGGAGGTAATGACAGTGGCACGTAAAGTGCCTTCCGCCACACGCCGTTGGATGGCTTGCGGAGTATAAATGTAGATGTAGATGCAGATGTAGATGTAGAAAAACTATAGCACTCTGTTGCCTGTTCTGTCACAGAGAACTGCAACTCTAAGCAAATACATAAGTGAAGATGCTGAGTAGATGTACGAAGTTACACCGTCATCCGACCATGGGTTCTGGAACTTTCACCTTTTTGTCAGGCAGTTTATTTAAAGCGAAGACAAATAAATATAACACTATCATTTTCATTACAAAACGACGCATTTGTCACCATAAACTGAAAATAAAACATGGAATAATACGTCGCGCCAGTATGTGAAGTACTGTATGTGTTACAGGTTCAAGGGGCACTGCTATTCGTCTGCCTGTCACGCACTTCTCTGGCTATCCTTTGTGTCCCACTTGAATTTTTCCACGATGTTGCTGTGATTCTTACTAAGAGTGGTGTCATGGTGTACACTCTTACCCGCGGACGGACGTAGAGCACGCGGTGTGAAACGTAATATCTGCTACCTGTTATCCAGGCAGGGAGGCAGACGGGTGGAGCACGCGGCGCTAAGCCAATGGCCGCGGTGTAATCCGCGCGCCTGTCGTCGCACCGCCTCCGACAACAAACAGCCGCGACCAGAATAGACGACGCCGCCGCGGTCCGGCACCGACCCCGCCGCCGCACCGCTACCGCTCTGCGTGCGATTCGCACTGCCCGCGTTGCGTGCGGTGCCGTCGGCAAGGGGCAGGATATTGGGCGCAAACGGCCTGTAGGTGACTGCCATTCTACCCATGTCATTCACACATTTTTGAGACGTTAAAAAATTCGTCTTACCGTTTACATTACTAAGACTCTTCAACAATAGTGATGTTAGACGTCTGAAACCGCATGACTTCCCTTCAGCAATATGCACTGAATAGGAGTAACGTAATGTTTCTCTGTCAGAATAAAAGATCGCACCACCAAACAAGTAGTTAATGTAGAATAACGAAATTTGGAGAATATACACTACTGGCCATTACAATTGCTACACGAAGCAATTGGACAAATATACTAGAACTGATATGTGGTTACATTTTCATGCAATTTGGGTGCATAGATCCTGAGAAATCAGTACCCAGAACAACCACCTCTGGGCATTGAGTCAAACAGAGCTTGGATGGCGTTTACAGCTCGCCATGCAGCTTCAACACGATACCACAGTTCATCAAGAGTAGTGCCTGGCGCATTCTGACGAGCCAGTTGCTCGACCACCATTCACCAGACGTTTTCAATTGGTGAGAGATCTGGAGAATGTGCTGGCCAGGGCAGTAGTCGAACATTTTCTGTATCCAGAAAGGCCCGTACATGACCTGCAACGTGCGGTCGTCCATTATCCTGCTGAAATGTAGGGTTTAGCAGGGATCGAATGAAGGGTAGAGCCACGGGTCGTAACATACCTGAAATGTAACGTCCACTGTTCAAAGTGCCGTCAGTGCGAACAAGAGGTGACCGAGATGTGTAGCCAATGGCACCCCATACCATCACGCTGGGTGATACGCCAGTATGGCAATGACAAATATACGTTCACAATGTGCGTTCACCGCGATGTTGCCAAACACGAATGCGACCATCATGATGCTGTAAACAGAACCTGGATTCATCCGAAAAAATGACGTTTTGCCATTCGTGCTCCCAGGTTCGTCGTTGAGTACACCATCGCACGCGCTCCTGTCTGTGATGCAGCGTCAAGGGTAACCGCAGCCATGGTCTCCAGCCTTATAGACCATGCTGCTACAAACGTCGTCGAACTGTTCGTGCAGATGGTTGTTGTCTTGCAAACGTCCCCATCTGTTGACTCAGGGCTCGAGACGTGGCTGTACGATCCGTTACAGCCCTGCGGATAAGATGCCTGTCATCTCGACTGCTAGTGACACGAGGCCGTTGGGAACCAGGACGGCGTTCCGTATTACCCTCCTAAACCCACCGATTCCATATTCTGCTAAGAGTCTTTGGATCTCAACCAATGCGAGCAGCAATGTCGCGATACGATAAACCGCAGCAGTGATAGGCTACAATACGACCTTTATCAAAGCCGGAAACGTAATGGTACGCATTTCTGCTCCTTACACGAGGCATCACAACAACGTATCACCAGGCAACGCCGGTCAAATGCTGTTTGTGTATGAGAAATCGGTTGGAAACTTTCCTCACGTCAGCACGTTGTACGTGTCGCCACCAGCGTCAACCTTGTCTGAATGCTGTAAAAACCTAATCATTTGCATATCACAGCATCTTCTTCCTAACGGTTAAATTTCGCGTCTTTAGCACGTCATCTGCGTGGTGTAGCGATTTTAATGGCCAGTAGTGTACATTTGTCTAGATAATATGTTTAAGCGATTAACATCACAAGATAACAAAGTACTGGCGAAATAAGCCATTGAAATGTGACATGCTGGTACATTAATAACAGGTGAAACCGCAAGAATGTTAAAAGCAAGCATGTAAATGTGGAAGCATTGTATTCTATATGTACCGGAAGTCACTTGTTATACTTGGTCGGTCAATAGAGGGACGGTTAATGCTGGTTGTGGACGATGCTGCAGTTGTCGTCCGATGATATACCATGTGTGATCGATTGGTTATCGACCGCGACAAGGCAACAGGTAGACACTGTGTAGAGAATGTTGGGTTACTACAGCGACATGTGGTCGAGCGTTATCATGCTAGAAAACACCCCCTGGAATGCTGTTCACGAATGGCAGCACAACAGATTGAATCATTAGATTTACATACGAATTTGCAGTCAGGGAACGTGGGATAGCCACGAGAGGGCTCCTGCTGTCATAAGAAATCACACGCCACACCCTAACTCCAAGGTTTGGTCCTGTGTCTAGCACGCAGACTTGGTGATTGCAGCCGGCCGGTGTGGCCGTGCGGTTCTAGGCGTTTCAGTCTGGAACCGCAATACCGCTACGGTCGCAGGTTCGAATCCCGCCTCAGGCATGGATGTGTGTGATGGCCTTAGGTTAGTTAGGTTTAAGTAGTTCTGAGTTCTAGGGGACTGATGACCACAGATATTAAGTCCCATAGTGCTCAGAGCCATTTGGTGATTGCAGCCCCCAACTGATCTCCCTCTAACCAACATATAACCATCACCGGCACCGAGTGAGAACTATCTTTCATTACAAAACTCAACACACATCCACCCTGGTCTTAAATGAGCTCTCGCTTGTCACCACTGAAGTCGCAAATGGCGATGGTTTGAGCTCAGTGGAAAGCACGCTACATGGCTTGTGGCTCGGAGCTTTCCTTGAAATAACCGATGTTTAACAGTTCGTTATGTTACTGTGGTGCCAACTGCTGCTCAGATTGCTGTTACAGATGCAGTATGATGCGCGAGAGCCCCATGCCGAACGAGATGGTCGTCCCTCTCGGTAGTGGCCGTCCGTAGGCCGGTCTTCTTGAGTCAGTACATTATCGTGGCTATCGCTGTCAGCAATCATGTACAGTCGCTGCATTGTTGCCAAGTCTTTCTACAATATCGGACGAGGAACATTCATCTTCTCGTAGCATTACTACACAACCTCGTTCAAACTCATTGATGTGCTGATAATGGTGTCTTCGCCGCTTTTAAGACACTCATGACTAAAAACAACTCTTCACGTCCCATCGCAAAGGTAATTAACGCTCACCACTGTTACAGCGTGTATTTACAGCAAACCTGTTTTGCATCCTCATATGCGACTGGCGCAAAATATGAGTAGACATCATCTTTCAGGTGTAGAAACATGCCTACCAACTTTCGTTTACTGTGAGAAAATGAAATTCCTTCTAGAGAATACTCAGTGTTGTAGAAACTCAGTATAATCTCGTTTATTGAAACTGAACTACACTTCTCGAACAATCACTATATACACACAAAACAAATAACTTGTAGACGACCATTCATCAAGAGCATCAGTGAGGTCCATTGGAGCTAGTCGTAGCTCGGCGAGGAACTGGCTGTACTGCTGCTGTGCTGGCCTTATAAAGCCGGCGAAGGCCGGTGGAGTACTCCAACTTTCCCTGTATCTGTGAGGCGACCTCTGCAGAAAAAGGTTCACATTAGTCTCTAGCAAGTTCTGTTTGTTTTGAAGAATTGTTTTCATCTTGGTTGTGCCTGCAAGTGCTTGTATATGTTATATGGTACACAGGGGTGTCTTGAGTGTAGTCTGCCTGGCAGGGGCCGTCTGTGGCAGACGTAACACTTTCAACCGTTCTTCTGATGTTATTTATGTTGTTGCAAACAGTTTCGATGCTTCAATGCTCCATCTTCAGGCTGTAGTTGATGCGGAAGCATAAGTGGCCAGCATAACTGGATACCTAGACCATCTGTCACTCTATCAACTGCAGTGCTGACACCTACATTTTCAGACAGTCTGCATATCC
The DNA here is from genome assembly GCF_023898315.1 of Schistocerca nitens. Lineage (NCBI taxonomy): Eukaryota > Metazoa > Arthropoda > Insecta > Orthoptera > Acrididae > Schistocerca > Schistocerca nitens. The sequence goes on from NC_064614.1 coordinate 212,364,125, forward strand.
AGTTATGTGACCACTGATGCGATACATATAGGGATCGTGTCAACCCCTTCTGCATCAAATACAACCTGAAGATGGCATATTGAGGGGCCGAAACTGGTTGCAACAAAATAAATAAATTCGTAAGGACGGCTGTAGACATTTTATTTTCTCACAATAGTAAACAGCCGTCGTCCCAAAGACCTCCTGTGAAAAGGATGGACATACAAAACTTTAGTTTTTGTCGCAAAACTCCTTCTTGAATCAGTGATTTTCTTTCTGACAGTGTATTTTAAATATGTCGAAAATGGGAAGAGACTGGATGTGACGTCAGTCATCGGTTGCTGAAGACTGCAGTATTTGATCAAAAGTACCGAAACAACCCTACATAACATGGAACTGACTATTAGTTGTCACGAGAGATGGAACCGCCAGTATAAAATGAGGCAGGGAATAGTGTGGTGTCAGTAGAGAAGCAGCAACAGCGGAATGAGCCTGGCATGAGATCTCAGTGATGAAAACGTGGACTAGTCAATGCATGTAACAAGTACGTCTGTGACATTTTATCCCTTCTAAAGCTGCTCAAGGTGACTGTTGATGTGAAAGTTAAGTGGAAACGCGAAGCAACAATGAGGTTAAACCAAGATGAAGTAGACCTCATGAGAGGTATTGAAGCGCAGGGATTGTCGAGCACTGCGGAATTTGATTGTAAAAAATCGTGTTAAACCAGCGGAATAAATCACTCGTGAGTTCCAAAGTGCTACGACAGTCCATGTAGCACAATGGATGAGCGCGGTAAGTTAGAATGGATGGAATACAGTTGTCTATTAGCTCTTCGTAAGCCACACGTTACGGTAATCAATGCTTTGTGACGCTTGAGGTGACGTAAGGAACGACGCCACCGGACAGTGGATGACTGGGAACGAAATATTTAGAGCGATGAAACATTCTACAGCCTATGGCAATCCGATCGAAGTGTCTGGGTTTGGCGACTATCTGAAGAACGTTACCTGTCACCACGTAAAGTAACAACAGTGGAATAAAGAGGAGGTGGTATCACGTTATGAGGATGTTTTCGTATTACAGTGTAGTCTCCTTATTGTGTTTTCGAAGACTCTGAATTCGAAACGAAGTGAACGGATTGTGTTCCGTACCGTATTGGAACAGTTGGGAGGAGGTGATTGTATAAGCACGGTAATGCAACCTGTCGTGAAACAGCATCTCTGGACAATACCATTCCAGAAATAGACTGGCCTGCCCAGAGTCCCGACCTGAACCCAATCGAACACCTTTGGGATGAATTAGAACGTCGACTTTGCTCCAGACCCCAGCGTCCAACACAATACATTCTCTGGTTTCTGTTCTTAAAGAGCAATGGGCCACTACTCCTTCAGAGAAACTCGGACAAGTCACTGAAAACGTCCCCAGCAGAGTTCTTCATAAAGTCGAAGGACGGACACATTCCATAACGATAGGTACTGCTGAACAGATTGTGTTCACCAACGCTACAGGGTCATATGGCCGCCTGGTATCATTTCTGCACTACCTAGAACGCTCTTCTAAGGGAGTGGGCATATATATGTGATTATAATGGCGTGAACTCATATGCCAGTGAATCTATTTCCGTGTGAGTTGATTCTGATTTGGAGTGGGCGCTTTGTACCACTCATCTTAATAATGGTAGTTTGATGGAAATGAAAACACACAGCTAAGTCAACAGAAGACCTACCTTATCGTTTGCTGTTAGGTGCTGGATGGTTTGGCATACCTCGCCAGCTCTTTAAGCCGTCCACTTCGGCACAGGCAACGTCTGTATTTCGTGAGAACGACTGCAGCATTTTGGGACATCCATACAAAAGACGCGAGCTGATCCGAACTTTCCTGTGGCTAAAAGGAAGTGGCATCTAAAGGTGCAGATCTGTTCGCAACGTGTTTCTGGGAAAAAGTACAACGTACAGGCCAGTGAGGGTAAGCCATAGGAAAAAGAGAGTAACGGCATCGGAACTGAGAGATCTATTTTATTGGAGTCCTGGAGATGGACACTTTGACGAATCAAAGCGCCTCTCAAGCTCCTGGTGGCCCATCTTTACCAGTTTTTTCCTGGCCGCTGTCGAGCTGGTCTCAGTTTTTCTTAAGTTCTGCATTTCGTAAGCCTCGATCTGCTATGGAAGTCACATAATTCCATGTAACGTGGTGTCTGGTGTAGCAAAACCATCTGAGAAAATCTTGCTTTCTGATCAATTGTCAAAGATTTGTTTTCAGAATAAATTATTTGAATGTGAAGATTAAGTTGTTTATGCTTACCTGTAACATTTCAATACATGTACTTACTAACGATATATTTCACTGCCTGATACTTGATATTTCCGTCTTATATTGTTATTGTCCCTCTTTCAGGATTGTATACACACTGTAGCAGGAAGAAGGATTGATGAAGATGAAGATGGATCAGACGAGAATTTCGTTGATGATGTGGGTAGTGGAAAGATTTTACCTCTATTTATTGTACCTTAATAGTTTTAGTATTTTATATTGCAGAGTTACGGTTAAATGGTTGTTAATTAGAGTCGTCAATTCAATTTGTATCTGTGAATTAGTAAAAGATATTTCAGTATTATAGGTAGGTGTGTTGGAGTTGCTGACGTTGAGTTTAAAATCAAGAATATGCAAGCAACGCTTGATACATCCTATGATCACAGCCCAAGTTTAAACGAAATAGATTCTAAGTATCAGTGGTTACAGTGCTTAGCAGAGGGAAAATGGGGGAATGGGTAATGTAGGAGACTACTTGTCTTACATTCACACTAAAAAGAGATAGCTGTCGGAAATACGGAGCAGTGGAGGCTCGTTCCACTTTTTCGATCTAGATATATCGTAGTCAGTCGACGTAGAGGATACAAGGGGAAGTTAAATACGTGCCATCGGCACTTTGTCTACGTTCTGGCATGCCTAGGTCGATGAACAGTAAATTAACGTTGCATCTCAAAGGAACTACATTATGAAGGGTATATGCTGCAGTCCTCGAAAATGCGGGACTACTACCTTAGACAAAGCTTCTCTTAGTATTTTATTGTGGTGTTAATGCTGCTGATAAGTTACATCGGCCCCGCTTCATTACTATCTTTAGGGGCAAGAAGCACAGCCCATTCATGCTCTTCATGGGCATGGTTTAGCATATTGATTTACCGGCGCTCATGCTGGCCCTGAAGTATAGTTTGCATCTCCTTCGGCAGTGTGCAGTGTCTTATCATTCAGAGTATGTCAGTGATTGTGGAGATTATGAACAAGTTTATCATCGTGCTATTTTATGTAATAGCTCCTATTGCAGTGAGAGTGTAGATACATAATTTTTGTCATTATCAGGTAACGATTTACGATACTGGTTACAGAAATGATTTTTAAATTGCCGCTGTCCCAGGATATGATCAATAATATCTTTTCTATGCAGAATTACTGGAAATCCAATGTGTCTGGTCGTTGATTACACTTACTTTCGTAACTCTGGAGTCCACAGAACAGTTCCAATGCGCCTGTAGATTGACTTGAATAGTGCTTTCAAACATGATCTAATCTGATTTTCCATCATTCTTCGTCATTCAGACCAGTAAATTAGCTCTATTGCCAGACGTGGAATAGTGACTTGTTTCAAGTGCATGTGTATTCCCAAAACGTGGATACCGAACGCAAATTCAACGATTATGTGCTAAGTAAAGTCGTGGTCGGGGTACTCGGTAGAAAAATGTATTTGACAACAAACTGAAACATATAAATACAACGACTATAAAAAAGGACAAATGCAATAAAAATGATATGTTCAGTCTCCCACAGTGTCGATAATTGCTTCGCTTCTCGAAGGTACGCTTGAAAGCAAGTTTCTCGCCTATTCACGCGGGAGAGACCTGCAAATGCATCAAATTTGCGTTGACAGCTCTTTGAAAGTGAAGAGCTTTCTTTCTTGCAACTTCTTTTCGATGTGAAGACAATATATTTTCACCATGATTAGATCACGTGACTGAAGGCCAGTCTGGTACCTTCACAGCTCTTTCCTTTTTCCAGTCGCTGTGATGCTTTTGACCATTGTCCTCTTGCCACATCCAATCGTTACTTTTGTCGATGAACCAACTTTTGGAAGTCGGAATCAACGTCTTTGATGAAGGTGACACATAAGCTGCACTCATTCTCTTCTTGTGTATCTCAGACAAGAATTTGCATACAGGACCAAAATTCCCTCTGCTGGATTGTGAAAGAACTAAGGCGATATTTCATACCATCTGAGTATAATGCCCACCACGCTCTTACTTGACAGACTGCAATTGGTGATACAACATTTAGGAATTTACAAACTGTAGCTTATTGCAGTATTTATGTGACTGCCGAGAGCAGGTTACTTCAATGTGTTGCTTTTCAATCTCATTTGACTAACAGATCTTTCTGAGAAGCCCTTTAATCATGGATAAGCGCAAGTATATTTTATAGCTTACAACCGCTGATGAAAATTGACATGACAGTATAGCCCTAAAGTATTTAATAATTTTTCCAGCTTTTCATTAAAAGGAACACTAAAACATGAAGAAAACTCCAGCAGCAACTGCAGCCGCAGCCCTATGCTGCTCCCACCATGCAGCGGCGCTACTCAGCCGCTGCTGGATTACTGGTTGTTCTTCGTTTCAAATTGTCCCTGCTAGTACATACCGATAAAACGAATATCGCGATATACTAATTAGAGACCGCTCTGTCCAACAGGCATGTAAAATTCCCTTAATAAAGGCGCACAACATAAAATACACTACTGGCCATCAAAATTGCTACACCACGAAGATGACGTGCTACAGACGCGAAATTTAACCGACAGGAAGATGATGCTGTGATATGCAAATGATTAGCTTTTCGGGGCATTCACACAAGGTTGGCGCCGGTGGCGACACCTACAACGTGCTGACATGAGGAAAGTTTCCAACCGATTTCTCATACACAAACAGCATTTGACCGGCGTTGCCTGGTGATACGTTGTTGTGAAGCATCGGGTAAGGAGGAGCAACGCGTACCATCACGTTTCCGACTTTGATAAAGGTCGGATTGTAGCTTACCGCGATTGCGGTTTATAGTATCGCGACAATGCTACTCGTGTTGGTCGAGATTCAATGACTGTTAGCAGAATATGGAATCGGTGGGTTCCGGAGGGTAATACAGAACGCCGTGCTGGATCCCAATGGCCTCGTATCACTAGCAGTCGAGATGACAGGCATCTTATCCGCATGGCTGTAACGGATCGTGCAGCCACGTCTCCATCCCTGAGTCAACAGATGGGGACGTTTGCAAGACAACAACCATCTGTACGAACAGTTCGACGCCGTTTGCAGCAGCATGGTCTATAAGGCCGGAGAGTATGGCTGCGGTTGCCCTTGACGCTGCATCACAGACAGAAGCGCCTGCGATGGTGTACTCAACGACGAACCTGGGTGCACAAATGCAAAAACGTCATTTTTTCGGATGAATCCAGGTTCTGTTTACAGCATCATGATGGTCGCATCCGTGTATGGCGAAATCGCGGAAAACGCACATTGGAAGCGTGTGTTCATCGCCATACTTGCGTATCACCCGGCGTGACGGTATGGGGTGCCATTGGTTACAAGTCTCTGTCACCTCTTGTTCGCATTGACGGGACTTTGAACAGTTGACGTTACACTTCAGATGTGTTATGACCCGTGGCTCTACCCTTCATTCTATCCCTGCGAAACCCTACATTTCAGCAGGATAATGCACGGTCGCATGTTGCAGGTTCTGTACGGGACTTTCTGAATACAGAAAATGTTCGACTGCTGCCCTGGCCAGCACATTCTCCAGATCTCTCACCAATTGAAAACGTCTGGTGAATGGTGGTCGAGCAACTGGCTCATTAGAATGCGCCAGTCATTACTCTTGATAAACTGTGGTATCGTGTTAAAGCTGCATGGGCAGCTGTACCTGTACACACCATCCAAGCTCTGTTTGACTCAATGCCCAGTCGTGTCAAGGCCGTTATTTCGGCCAGAGGTGGTTGTTCTGGGTACTGATTTCTCAGGATCTATGCGCCCAAATAGCGTAAAAATGTAATCACGTGTCAGTTCTAGTATAATATATTTGTCCAACGAATACCCGTTTATCATCTGCATTTCTTCTTGGTGTAGCAATTTTAATGGCAAGTAGTACAGTTATTATCCAACTGGAAATGAAAATGAAAGGATCAAGGCGTGTTACGCTAACAGAAGTACAGAGGAAGAAAGTGGTCACAGCGAACACGGCGGTCAGGGCGTGAGTTTGCGTGTTAAGAGACGGCACTCGGAGAACGGGCGGCCGCCCGCGGTGCTGTACGCTGTTCCTCCATTACGCGGGGGTGGGGGTGGGGGTGGGGGTGGGGCGCTGGGGCTGTCCGAGGAGCGGTCCGCAGCACTCTGCGGCGCAGCGGGGTGCCACGCAGGAAAGGCCGACGACCTTACGGGTAGCACGCACCACCAACAGTTGACACACAAAAAATGGAGCAGGCGTTATAGAGAGGCGGAAAAAGAGAGGTGGCTCGGATGAGAACGTGTTTCGTTTGAAAAATCCGTACATAATCGAAACCGGACCAACAATTAGACTCCCCCCAGAGACACGAAGCTGATACTGTTGGTACGCACCACTCGCGTAAGGTTACCTGGAAGAGGAAGGACTGGGCCAAGTAAGGGTTGAATATTATTCTCACAAGCTGCGACATCGTCACAAAAAACATAGTGACCCGTATATGTAATAAGTTTCTTTAATTTTCGTCTGTGGTCACAATCTTTGTTGTTTAACAGATTACCGGTTTCGGTCTTTAATGACAATCATCAGATCTGTTTCATAAAAACAAAGTCCTAATGTACTGCAGCCATAGTGGCATCGTCAAATGTTAAATGCGGAATCAGCACCAGCATCGTCAAATACATGTAATTCACATCACATGCACGAGTCATGTTGTCAGTAAAACTCTGTTTTTGTGAAACAGATGTGATGATAGTCATTAAAGACCGAAATCGGTAATCTGTTAAACAAAAAAGATTGTGACCATAGACGTAAATTAAACAAACTTATTGAATATTATTCGTATGAAGATTTTTACTAACGCTTGCCAGCAAAATGTCTTTATTAACAAGGCCAACAAGACCTTCACATATTAAGACAAAACTGTCAAACATAATTAATTAAGAACAATTACTGATACTCTATCAAGAATTTACCAAATACAGGGTGAGGCAGCGTTCATAGTAGGATATTAAAAACACACGATCGGGCAGTAACTGTGATTTATTTATTACCTCTTATGTCAATTAATAGTTAAAGGTATGCCATTTACTAATGCGTAAGTCATTGTCCATTGCGTGGATTACCTTTTGAATATGACTCCTGTCAAATGATGCCCCTTTACTACTTTACTAATGCGTAATTCATTGTCCATTGCGTGGATTACCTTTTGAATATGACTCCTGTCAAATGATGCCCCTTTACTAATTTACTAACGTGTAAGTCATTGTCCATTGCATGGAGTACCTTTGAGTATGACTCCTGTCAAATGATGCCCCTCTGCACAAGACATTCATCTAGGCGGCGTTATAAGCTTTCCATAACTCGGCGTGACGTATTCTCTGGTTGCAGACGGCAGTTCTCGTGCGACAGAGTGCTGTTGAGTTGCTTCCTTTGGGATTATTGGCCCTTACGTCTTTGAGGATGACAGCGGTGTGGTTACCTAAAGACGCTGCAAGATGTTCTTCCCCAATTAGGTATGGTCGATGTGGATGTGGAACAATTATGGTTTCAACAAGACGGAGCGACCTCGCATACAACCAGAATTTGCATGGATTTCTTGCGACAGACATTTCCCGGTAGAGTATTTTCCCGTTTTGGTGACATTCTCTGGCCGCCTGGCTCGCTTGACCTTCCATGTGCAGACTTTTTCCTTTGGGACTGCCTGAAGCAAGAAGTGTTTCGAACAGGTTGTTGAAGGATCGCATCAGAACTGCCGGCGGAAATGTCCCAGGAAATACGTTACGCCGAGTTATGGAAAGCTTCCAGCGCCGCGTAGATGAATGTGTTGTGTAGAGGGGCGTCATTTGACAGGAGTCATATTCAAAAAGTAATCCACGCAATGGACAATGACTTATACATTAGTAAATGGCGTACCTTTAACTATTAATTGACATGAGAGGTAGTGAATAAATTACAGTTACTGCCTGATGGTGTGTTTTTAATATTGTACTATGAACGCTACCGCACCCTGTATTTCAGTCAGATCAAATAACAAGAGGTTATGTAGTTCAGATTATTGCTCTCAACTCACCAAAAGTCATTCATGTGAACATGAATTAGGAAAATTTAGGTTTACAACAAATGTTACTTACTCAGCAAAAATATACAAACCTTTCATGCCATTTATTACTATTACAGAAATATTTACATGAAATTTTAATAAGAGAAGTAAGGTAATATTTAACCAGTTGAAGCTATATAACAATATCTTCATCGATTCTGAGAAAAGTCTTAAAATAGTTCGTCCACAAACATTTCTTGAATGTGGTCGACTAAAATAATAAAAAAATGAAGTTTACCTAAAAATGAGTTCATTAAAAGGGAACAAAAAAAATTAATGCTGCTCCATGTGAAACCGTGACATGTCGGGAAATGTGATCCGGACGAACGGAACAGAAATTCCTTAGGGTAGGCCTGATATGCTGCTTGCTTGTGTCATATTCATGGTATATCCTGCTGCTTTTATTGCTCACTGCGCTATTACTGTAGGTAGCTTCCTTTCTTGTTCCATTTCCCATATTTCCATCTGTATTTCATCTTCCCATTTCTGTCCTGCCGCTTCTTAGTTTGGTGTCTCATCTATCTGCTTCTTTATTCATCTGGTTTTTTGCGTTGCTTTGCCCATTTCCTTTAAGATCTCATGGATACTAAAAGTTTCATATATATTTTCTTTTTGCCTGATGGGTTTATTGTGTTTGTACGTTTTCTAATTGCGCTTTTTTCCGCGTTATCATTCAATCCACATTCAAAAATACCGAACCCTACAGTTTACGTAAAAGAAAAAGTTTCTCACACCGCTGATGTTTCTTATGCAACCTAATCAAACATAAAGCCCAATATACATCAAAAAACACATCAAAATATTGACAATGTTAATAATACTGCTGATATCGACTGACGTGGAGCAGAATCCAAAAAACCACAGGATGAACCCTGAAATAAAATACAAGTATTAATTACTGTCAGCCAGCAAACATTCTACATGCTACTGTGGTTCTAAATGCTTTTAATGTTGTTTTTCAAATAAACTGAAGTTAATCAAAAAAGCCAAAGACGTAACACCGCACGCAACATAAACGAGAAAAAAAATGTGGCAGCGTATTAGTTTGTTAATGATCCTCCTGTATGTTCCTTAATTAATAAATAAACTGAGCTTAATGTTGTTGATCTGTAACCGAACATCACTGCTATGCTGAAGCTCCATTCATGCTCACCATAACATGCGCCGCCATGTGATCTGAGTGGCGTGAACATGACCGGGTGTGAACCAGTATAGCACTTGCGATGATCTGCTAGCGTAGCCTGCCGTTGGTGGTGGACTCAGCGCTGTACATGACGAAATCATGTACGAACTGTAGTGTTTCACTCCTCGCAAGGACCTGTACTCTGTGGTGTCCTCCAATCAAGAGCTCTCTCTAGCTTTTTCTAAAACCACATTGCCGTTAATAATCGCCAATAGCTACAAGAGACAGTCCTACGTCCATCTGGCGTCACAGAGCAACTGAGCAATCGGTGTCTTCTGTTAAACTACCTAGCCTCGCTACACAGTCCACAAGAAAGCCGACGGGCTGGACAAGGGGCTGGTTCCTCATACTCTCAATTCTTTCCACACTCATAGTCTGAGTTGGCCATTTGCAGAAGAATCCTGACTGTTTGCAGATTTTCTGACAGGCGTGATTCTGCAGCACCGCGGACGCATTACACCATATGTACCGCCATTTCGCTCCCAGAACTGAAAGCTGTTTCGTGGCTCCAAGTTCCTGGCAGCTCTCCTGACTGAAGTTCCCAGGAAGACTCTCCTGTGGGTCGTTTCCCACAGCACCAACTCGAAGCTCATGACTCCCTTCCAGATTCAGGAGTTACCAGCACCAAGTTATTTGGGTTTTTGATTAGAAAAATGAAAATCAATCAGACGAACCACTGCAATGCAAAAGAATCTTTCCTTTAATTAATCTAATGTCAGCACCTATGTACTCTACTTCTTGCCCATCTCACTTTGGAAAGAGGCAGGCAAGACGGCTTGCCGCGTTTTACCAATTTCATCCATTATAGTAGGGTATTTTCAAGTGGTTCTGATACATGTATAAACTTTGTGTACGACACAATGTGAGAAACAAGAGTTACATACTCGTACGTATAATACAAAACCCGAGACCAGTACTGGATGCAATGACTGTTTAACAGCAAGAGCACAGGTTTCCATTAACTTAACAAACAGCTGCAGAATCGGCAATGGAGAAACTAATAAGAGTTACCATGTTTGTATGTGTCTACGACCGCACCATGAAGACGTCTGATTTGCTGGTCTGATTTGATGACGTATCGGCTCCGATTGTCCAACATGCCTATGAGGAACGATGTATCTCTCGCAGCCATGTAATGCAACATAAGGACAGTGGCCACTGTTAGAGACAATGGGCTTCAAATCTGACAAACTGCTGCTGTCTATGAATGCAGACCAGTTTGTGCATCAGTTATCGAAAGACTATTGCGAGGGAATGATACGGACGTTGAGTAAGCGCCTCACAAAAATCCATTTATCAAACAGGCACGAATACCTGCATTTCTTCAGTGGGCCAAACAATGCTAAAACAGTACTGGGTGTGTTTCGTGCCCAGTGCGGCTTTTTTTCCTTAACATTAATACAGCATAAGACGTAAAAATATGTGTTTCTTTTAGAGTATTAAATGTAACTCCTGTGTATGATTTGTCACATATCTTACGACGAGGCGTGTGTGTTGATGCTTTTATCCATTTACCTTCTCCCACATGGATCATGAAACATCTCATTGAATTCCTAACCCTTCTTACTCACAGTGAACACGTTCGAACAACCTATACCATCCGCAGCTCGACTCCGATAATCTTGTCTCCTCTCCAATTTCCATTTCTACTCTGCCGCCGCGTCTATACTAACACAGTCCACCAACCCCACATGTATACGCTTTCCACATCCTCTCGCAACGAAAATCGACCATTTCGTAGGAAAAGAAATCCGTCCTGATATTTACTCATCCCACCAACTATAATTCCACCACACCAATCCCACGTGAGCAGACCCTTCACCACCTTTCTCTACCCACCCCTCTTCCCCTTCCCTTCCATCTCTCCCTGCCCCTCTTTCGTCCTCCACATTGTGGCCTTACCGTCACCCCCAACTATTCCTTACTCTCTTGGCAACATCCATTCAGTCTCGATCGTTACTGACCGTCAGTTCTGCTGTACTACCCTCGTAACAGGTAAGCTTTGTCCCGCGAACAACAGATCATTCTACTTACCGCAGGTCCTTCAACTTACAGCGACACTTCAGTGCTTCATGTTGAAGACTACAGCTTTTACATTGTATTTTATGTGTATTTTTCGGTATAATTTTCTAGCTTCAAATTTTAAGAAAACGAAGAAGATAAAGTTTCTTTTATATAAAACTTACTTAAAATTCATCCACAGAAATCTTAAATTGTTGTCTAAATGTCTCACCTTTTAATTTTTTTTTCTTATTTCTGTATGAGAATAAAGTCTTCCGCGACGGCACTTTTGTCTAAAACATTCTCGGACTTCTTGCCACGCCAGTTCAGGGCAAAACCTCAAGCTTCCGACGATAAACTCCGTCGTCTTCGTCCGGAACAAATGACTGTCAAAACTGCTGCAGTGGTGGCCATGTATAGCCAATTGGCGGTATCAGACTGGACGATAATCATGATATGCTGTCGCTGAAGGCGGCAACGATCTGCGCTGGTGGTATCACGGCTCCCGCCGTAGCGTAAACAACAAAATTCGAGGAATGGAGAAATTTGCAGTTGCTGAGAACAGCCTCACAAATCAATATAAAATACTCCTGTTGTGCTACCATACTGTGGAATGCTCACTGCTACATTTCACCTGTTGTTCCAAACTGTCCGAGACAATTTAGATGCGATTAAGACCGAGAGATTTAGCGGACAAATCAGAGTGCTATGGGTTACCTTAGTATTCGTCAAATCAGGAATGTACGCGTGCAGCACTCCGAACGTCGCTGTTGCCGTCTTGAAAGAAAAAGCATGCACTGTGTACTCATAATGAAGTAGAAGAATGGGCAGCACTTGGTCACCGAAAATGTTGAAACAAACACCCTGGTTCATTGACGATCTATCCTTCTTGGGACCTGAGTAAAGATGGTTTTAAATGATGGCACTGTTGTCATTTGACTAACGTCTTTGTTATTTCAGCTATCGTGATTCCAGCCTTGTATCTATCGTCAAGTGCGTCTGGGAAGATATCAATACATATCAGACATGCCTGCATGACAAGTCGTGTAAATATCATTTTTATGTGCTTTATTGTTATTTGACCCCCTGGTCCCATAGGCCAGTTAGCGGTACAAGTGTGAGGTCATCCACATGAGTGGTAAAAGGAACTCGTTAAACTTCGGTTACACGATAAATCAGTCTAATCTAAAAGACGTAAATTCAACTAAATACCTAAGTATTACAATTACGGCCAACTTCAATTGGAAGGAACGCGTAGAAAATGTTGTGGGGAAAGCTAACGAAAAACTGCGTTTTATTGGCAGGACACTTAGAAAATGTAACAGGTCTATTAAGGAGACTGCCTACACTACGCTTGTCCGTCGTCTTTTAGAATACTGCTGCGCTTTGTGGGATCCTTACCAGATAGGACTGACGGGGTACATCGAAAAAGTTCAAAGAAATGCAGCACGTTTTGTATTATCGCTAAATATGGCAGAGAGTGTCACAGAAATGATACAGGATATGGGCTGGATATCATTAAAAGAAAGGCGTTTTTCGTTGCGACGGGATCTTCTCACGAAATTCCAATCACCAACTTTCCCCTCCGGATGCGAAAATATTTTGTTGACACAGACCTACATGGGGAGGAACAATCACCGACATAAGACAAGGGAAATCAGATCTCGTATGGAAAGATATAGGTGTTCATTCTTTCCGCGTGCTATACGAGATTGGAATAATAGAGAATTTTGAAGGTCGTTCGATGAACCCTCTGCCAGGCGCTTAAAATTTGATTTGCAGAGTATCCATGTAGATGTAGATGGAGGTGAACAAATCAAACATTCTCGGACTTCTACCTGCGTCAGTTCAGGGTAAAAACTACGATAAACATCTCTAGCTCTTCTCTGTATGGAGAGCTCGCTTTCATGCCTGGAACAAAACTTTTGTTTGTGGAGACCAGATTTTTGTTCCAGGATCCTAAGTACTGGGTTTCTGTAGTTAAAGAGTTGTCGGAATAAGAATGTGACAGTAGATATATGGGATAGCTGCACGGTCTTGGGTGTCTTGCCACGGGTCGCATCTAAATTGTCTGACAATTTATAATAAGAGGTGAATGTAGGAGTTAACATTCCACAGAATAATAACACAAAAGGATTTAGTCACCAACTAGTAGCTTCAGCAGAATATGAAGGAACTTTTGGACATACTTCCTCTCCATGTTGAGAGCGTTTCTAGAGCCGATGTTACACAGCTGAAACGTTGCACGACACGTTTCCTGGAACACAGTCTTTAACGTAAAGGGGGCGTGGCACGTTTTACTGCGAGTGCCGTTGAGACCGCTTTTCGAGTAGAGGCAGTGAGTGAAGCAGCACGGGTAGCGAGGTCCGCAAGGCATCGGGCTGGCTGTTTGTTATACCGCCCACGTGGCTTCCAAGTTGGTCTGGCTGCGTATCTTCCGACACAAGGGATCTGCACCGGAAATGCGAGTGGACACATTATTCCTTTGACCGATCAGGCGAGCGATTGGTCGTTGTCATCCACACACCTTCCGGCGGCTCCAAGTGTTTCCACTGTTTGTCATAGCATAGCGGCTTTGTATGGTCGATGAGCTGTTTTTAGTTCGAAGCTTCTGTGTCGTGATCTCGCGACTTTCGCATAAAGGCCTTGCTCTCCGCTCTGAGCTTGATAATTGCGACTGGTTCGCTTCCTGCGCGTGCTTGAGCCTTGCTACTTCTATATTTGACTCGATTTAGCTTTCTGCTGTTGTTGTTCGTTGTTCCTGTGTCTGGCCAGGCGATTTGAGTATCCTGTCGCTCGTATAAAAACATAGTACCTTCCATTTGGTATCTGTAATAAAGTTGTTATTTTATGACATGTTTTGAATTATTGGGTCTTGTAAGTCGCTGTTAGGTTTAATGAGTCGTTATTTAGGACGTTAAAATTATTTTCTTCTCGGTTAAGGTGTGCACTAAATTGTCAAGTCACACTCTATAGTTATTTGGAGGCCGCTAGCATATGCACCTTATGGGGACAAATCTTATGGCATGTGTTTTGGTGGGTTACACTTACAAGCTAAGCCTGTGTTTACATAGGTGAGGCTCATAACACAACCATTCGCGTCTTCCTTCCACCTACGCCCTCCGTCACTCGTGACGTATTTACCGTATCCGTCTCGTGGCATGATTTGAAGCTGAATGTCGGTTGGCCGCTGAACTTCTCTACTATCAGGTGAAAGTGGGGGTGGATAGCTTGGTCAGTTACCTCATTATCTTTCAGCAACTTTTCAAAACCTTTTTTGTTCTCAATGCCAGCGTGTAATCTGATGACTTATGTTTTTACTTGTTTTAGTTAAAAACCGCTTCTCTGTTCATCAGGCTACGTATGTCCTTTGCGGAGTGTTCCCGCTGGTTGCTTAGGAAGGGAAGTGAATGGGTTCGAACGTTAAAATTCAAATAGCAATAGCAGAAGCACCAGAAGTGCAATCACTTGAAAACAATATTGCTGACAAGCAGAGGTGGAACAGAGCCAGTAAAGCTCTGAGAAAGTCTAAACTCTGGTGTGTCCATGCTTTTACCGACAACGTGCCCAGACTATCTGTTGCAAACCACCCAAGTATGAACAATGCGTTGAAAATTTTAGTATTCTAAGATGTTCGCGCGAGGAGTCACGTATACATCGAAGAACTGACATGAGCAGATTAGATTAGATTAGATTAATACTTGTTCCATTGTTCATGAATACGACACTTCGTAACGATGTGGAACGTGTTGGTTAGTAAAAGATGTCTGTACAAGATATTACATTACACAAAATATTGCATGACACTAATGTTTAAGGTTTTTTTTTTTTTGACCCCCCTTAATTTATATCTAAAAATTCAGCCAATGAGTAGAAGGAGTTGTCATCTAGAAATTCTTTTAACTTATTTTTAAATGTTAGTTGTCTATCTGTCAGGCTTTTGATGCTGTTTGGTAGGTGACCAAAGACTTTTGTGGCAGCATAATTTACCCCTTTCTGTGCCAAAGTCAGATTTAACCCTGCATAGTGAAGATCATCCTTTCTCCTGGCGTTATAGCTATGCACACTGCTATTACTGTTGAACTGGGCTGGATTATTAACAATAAATTTCATAAGTGAATATATATACTGTGAGGTTACTGTGAGGATCCCCAGATCCTTAAATAGATGTCTGCAGGATGACCGTGGGTGGGCTCCAGCAATTATTCTGATTACACGTTTTTGAGCAATGAATACTTTTCTACTCAACGATGAATTACCCCAGAATATGATGCCATACGAAAGCAGTGAATGAAAGTAGGCATAGCAAGCTAATTTACTGAGATTCTTATCACCAAAATTTGCAATAACCCTAATAGCATACGTAGCTGAACTCAGACGTTTCAGCAGACCATCAATGTGTTGCTTCCAGTTTAACCTCTCATCAATGGACACACCTAAAAATTTTGAAAATTCTACCTTAGCTACAGACTTCTGTTCAAAGTGAGTGAATACAGTTATTGCGATATCGAGTATGTTATTTAAATGTAGTATGTTACATGGTTATTTCGAAAAACATATTGTGGCTGTTATGAGAAACACAGTCTGGTTGGCTGCACAGGTAGCGGTGACTGGCGCACACAATGAAAACCAATATTCGTAACGCCTAAGAGAAACACAGGAGGACCAAGCTGTAGCTGCCAGATATTCGGTAGTCAAGTTAAACTATGGTGCAATGAAGTACATTGTCGTCAGAAGAATTGTCATTTCGACGTAACGAAATTGTGAGAGTTTATCTAGCTTAGAGATCGACAAAGCGCGGCTCTTTAGCCCCTTGTGATTGGCAGCAGCACAATATGTCACGTGAGGGAATTCGCGTACAGTTCCAGGGAGGTAAAATGACAATACGTTTCATCAAGTCCTACCTGTGAATCGTTTTCTACAATCTACACCGTCTGGCTGCGTGAGTGTGACCACTGCGTATGGTTCAAATGGCTCTGAACACTATGGGACTTAACATCTGTGGTCATCAGTCCCCTAGAACTTAGAACTACTTAAACCTAACTAACCTACGGACATCACACAACACCCAGTCATCACGAGGCAGAGAAAATCCCTGACCCCGCCGGGAATGGAACCCGGGAACCTGGGCGCGGGCACTGCGTATGTTCGGTGTCAATGTGCAGTAACCACTCACAGACAGTAGATGGCACCACTAGCAGCGGAGGGTGTAAAAGCATGTCGGGGGCACACAGAAAACAGTGCAGTGATTTTCGTAATGCGGAAAGGGGTCTGTTTATCTGACATCCGTAAGAGCTAAGGCTGGAATCATTTCCGAAAAGGCTAAGTTTGTAAACTGTTCCCGTACCGATGTGGTTAAATACACCGTGGTTTGGTAAAATGGCGCTATCCAAAACCGGTGCCGAGGCAACTGTGGCACCGCAGGTCTTAGATAACAGGGGTGAACGACGGTTGTGGAGATATGTAAGCAACTTTGACCAACTGACAGCCCAGATGAACCATGGTGCAGCCAACAGTGTCTCCTCAATGACCATCCAGCAAACATTGCAGTGTATGGGCCTCCGCAGCAGGCACCTACTTAATGAACCCATGACGACTGCTGTTCACAGGCACAGAGGGATGGAATTTGCTCGCCATTACCGCACCTGCTCCACTGGTGTACGGCGCGAAACGTCTAAAAGCAAATACCTTGCAGCAATTATCAGGAGGTTTCCATGCCACTGGAGGCAGTGTTGTAGTATGGGGAATGTTTCCGTAAATTTCCCTGGGTGACCTCATCATTATTTTTGAGTGGCTCCGTCACCAAGGAGCGGATATCCATCTTCGGGGAATTCAACGATTAGTAGAAAGTTCAGACCGTTGTTCACAAAGACTTGCTGACTATTTTGAATAAGACTGTTATGTGCGTTTGTGACTTAGAAATGTAGTGAAGCATTCAATGAAAGTGATTTGGCCTGTCGTAATAACATGCAGCTTGGTTTTTGAAGTCCTATAGCAAGTAATTGTTTTATAAATGTGGTACATTTTTCCCTGTTCGTACTACACTTACCCACCATATCTTAGATACCGTAAAAGAGGAAACGGGATAGAACCATGGTTGGTAGTCACAATTTCTAATTAAAACAGTTTATTGAATTTACAGTTTTTAAGGAATTTGATAATTACAGATTGTGGACGAGCCACTAGATAAAGCTTTGCAAATACAGTTAGGTACCCAACGTACTCAGTACTGAAATAAACAGTCCCTTAAGAGGAAGTTATAAAAAAAACTAGGCGATGATACACTACTGGCCATTAAAATTGTTACACCACGAAGATGACATGCTACAGACGCGAAATTTAACCTACAGGAAGAAGATGCTGTGATAAGAAAATGATTACCTTTTCAGAGCATTCACACAAGGTTGGTGCCGTTGGCGACACCTACAACGTGCCGACATGAGGAGCGTTTCCAACCGATTTCTCATACACAAACAGCAGTTGACCGGCGTTGCCTGGTGAAACGTTGTTGCGATGTCTCGTGTAAGGAGGACAAATGGGTACCACCACGTTTCCGACTTTGATAAAGGTCGGATTGTAGCCTATCGCGATTGCGGTTTATCGTATCGCGACATTGCTGCTCGCGTTGGTCGAGATCCAATGACTGTTAGCAGAATTTGGAATCGGTGGGTTCAGGAGGGTAATACAGAACGCCGTGCTAGATCACAATGGACTCGTATCACTAGCAGTCGAGATGGCAGGCATCTTATCAGCTTGGCTGTAACGGATCGTGCAGCCACGTCTCGATCCCTCAGTCAACAGATGGGGACGTTTGCAAGACAACAACCATTATGCACGAACAGTTCGAAGTTTGCAGCAACATTGACAATCAGCTCGGAGATCATGGCTGCGGTTACCCTTGACGCTGCATCACAGACAGGAGCGCCTGCGATGGTGTACTCAACGACGAACCTGGGTGCACGAATGGCAAAACGTCATTTTTTCGGATGAATCCAGGTTCTTTTTACAGCATCATGATGGTCGCATCCGTGTTTGGCAACATCGCGGTGAACGTACATCGGACGGGTGTATTCGTCATCGCCATACTGGCGTATCACCCGGCGTGATGGTATGGGGTGCCACTGTTAAATGTCTAGGTCATCTCTTGTTCGCATTGACGGCACTTTGAACAGTGGACGTTAAATTTCAGATGTGTTACGACCCGTGGCTCTACCCTTCATTCGATCGCTGTGAAACCCAACATTTCAGCAGGATAATGCACGACCGCATGTTGCAGGTCCTGCAGGGCCTTTCTTGATACAGAAAATGTTCGACTGCTGCCCTGGCCGGCACATTTTCCAGATTTCTCACCTACTGAAAACGTCTGGTCAATGGTGACCGAGCAACTGTCTCGTCACAATACGCCAGTCAGTACTCTTGATGAACTGCGGTATCGTGTTGAAGCTTCACCCAAATTGCGTGAAAATGTAATCACATGTCAGTTCAAGTATAATATATTTGTACAATGAATACTCGTTTATCATCTGCATTTCTTTTTGGTGTAGCAATTTTAATGGCTGGTACTGTAGAACATAGCAATTATCAGTTACTTCACATAGCCACTTCATCATACTCCATAAAACCACTTATTACATTAAGAGAGCCACACTTAACATTCTTCACTACAATACCCTTATAAACTTACTATTTCAGTCCGTTAAAGAATCACTTGTTAAAAGGTCTATTACAAACTAAACGTTGCCGCGTACTAATATCCCTCGTTTTATCTTCTCTTATTAAGAAAACGGAATTACTAACAAACTTCAGAAATTCAAACTCCCATAAAGGCTTTACCTCAAAATACATATATTGAAAACACTTACCAATAAAGGGTGACTTAATGACACTTCAACACTAGTACCAAGCTAAATCCAATGACATAACATGATAGAACAACTTACATAAAAAACTACAGCATAAACACCGTATTTTTAAAAATGAGTGTTCACGTGCTCAGAAGTGTTAATAAAAGACTACTAGAAAGAGCAGCGCAATGAACTTAGCAAATGCTATGCAGTATAAAGTTAGGCAGTTGACAGTTGCTAATATTTAAGGAAACAAGTTCATATTAGAACAAGTATATATTTATATATCTACCAACTTAACCCGCCTTGGCGGAAGGCGGATAAATACTAAACTTTGGATGGCGGTATGTGAACAAGCCCCGCTAGTGACCAGGTTCTTAAACACTGCTAGGCCTTGATCTCGGATGACATTTCACTCCCCGCCAAGGCGCTGGCACAATCAAAGGTTTTAGCGCGAATCGCAAAGACATTCCAATAACTCTGAAACATAGAAACACTCGGCAGAACCTTTGACTCGATATATGGGTAAGCGTGTAAAGGAACATTTATATGTATCGCGTGCCCACGTCACAAGGCGGCATTCAGTCTTGCGCAGAGCAGTTGTCATAACAAATGACTAGTCACCCCCTACGAGGTCAGACTTGTCGCCTTCGAGCGTTATAGATCGTACAGAATTGGTACAGGCGACGTTTTACTGCAAGACACAGACCTTCAATCCATCAGTTGTTGAAGTCAATGACGACAGCACATCGTTATACAGCAGGAATAGTTTTCATGTTTCGGTGTGGTGGTGGTGGTGGTGGTTAGTGTTTAACGTCCCGTCGACAACGAGGTCATTAGAGACGGAGCGCAAGCTCGGGTTAGGGAAGGATTTGGAAGGAAATAACCCGTGCCCTTTCAAAGGAACCATCCCGGCATTTGCCTGAAACGATTTAGGGAAATCACGGAAAACCTAAATCAGGATGGCCGGAAACGGGATTGAACCGTCGTCCTCCCGAATGCGAGTCCAGTGAGCTAACCACTGCGCCACCTCGCTCGGTGTTTGGGTGTGTTTGTGCGTTATTTAACACGACAAACACAGCAGAATGTGAGCGAGGCGTGTCATGACAATCAGTTATCGATCCCTGTTTAGAACCCTTACGCATCTGGAACACCAGCGTGCATCAACTGACGGATTTCGATCACATGCAAAGATGGCTCGGTATCAGTGCCTGAAGCATTCAGTGTGAGCTTGGCCTTGCTGCAAGATGAGATGTAAGAAGAGCAGAACAGCAAGCCATTCTGGCTGGCAGAAATGCTACTCAATGTGGTTTGGAACTACGGGCAGCTGCGGGTATAAGGGAATTGCCATATCGAACAGTTTCACTTTGGATGGAGGATTTTCGACGTGGGTGCAACGACAGACTCGCCGCGAAGTGGGCGGCCCACGTCTGCCCGTACTGATCTGTCTGTGGCTGTTATTGAACAGTGTTGGACATTGAACTGAAGTTCGACTGAGCAGAAATTAATGATACGGACGGCTATATCAAGGGCAACAATGTTCCAAATGGGGAGCACATCAGTTAACAAAAATTTATGAAACCAAGATAGGAGTGCGTGAACCACAATTGAAGACGAAATCAGCAGAATGTTCACGACCACGTCACAGGTTGCAACAGACTCCTTCACCCAGGAAGGTCAGGCTCATTCTGGCGTAAGACAGCCACGGTATTACTATCACCCTCTAAGTGACGGCCACACAGTCAGTTCCCATAGCTTCCACAACGTTAGAGTCGTGGGAAATCCTTCCACATCCTCCATAATAGACCTGAGTCATTGTTACTTTGTCCTCACTCAGAAACTGAAGAAACCATTGCATGAGAGACAATTTGCAAATAGGGCTGATATCCTCACGACATTTCGGCGACATGTGACACAAAATAATGGCAATGCCAACAGCAAACAGAGCCTCCCCCATCGTTGGCAGCGTGATGTGGGTGGACTAGGGACGTATTCTGAAGGTCAGTAAATGAATTGTGATTCATTTTTGTTCCATTTGTGTTTGTTCACAATAAATCTACACAGTTCCAATGAGTGTGTTTCGTTTCAAACTTTGCCGTGACATCCTGCAGTGGAATCCTATTTTATGTTGGCATTCAGATACACACTACCTCACCGGTTCAATGCACATCGTGGAATTCCGATGTTGTCACATTATCCCAAGATATGTCATAGTTGCAATGACTTATAAAATGACCCTCGTAGTAATAACATTCACGATTGCAATAAGGGAAAGCAGAAAGGTGGAAGGAGTATATAGAGGGTCTATACAGTGGCAATGTTCTTGAGGAAAATATTATGGAAATGGAAGAGGAGGTAGATGAGGATGAAATGGGAGATATGATACTGCGTGAAGAGTTTGACAGAGCACTGAAAGACCTAAGTCGAAACAAGGCCCCGGGAGTAGACAACATTCCATTAGAACTACTGACAGCCTTGGGAGAGCCAGTCCTGACAAAACTCTACTATCTGGTGAGCAAGATGTATGAGACAGACGAAATTCCCTCAGACTTCAAGAAGACTACAATAATTCCAATTCCAAAGAAAGCAGGTTTTGACAGATGTGAAAATTACCGAACTATCAGTGTAATAAGTCACAGCTGCAAAATACTAACGCGAATTCTTTACAGACGAATGGAAAAACTGGTAGAAGCTGACCTCGGGGAAGATCAGTTTGGATTCCGTAGAAATGTTGGAACACGTGAGGCAATACTGACCCTACGAGTTATCCTAGAAGAAAGATTAAAGAAAGGCAAACCTCGTTTCTAGCATTTGTAGACTTAGAGAAAGGTTTTGATAATGTTGACTGGAATGCTCTCTTTCAAATTCTAAAGGTGGCAGTGGTAAAATACAGGGAGCGAAAGACTATTTACAATTTGTACAGAAACCAGATGGCAGTTATAAGAGTCGAGGGGTATGAAAGGGAAGCAGTAGTTGGGAAGGGAGTGAGACAGGGTTGTAGCCTCTCCCCGATGTTATTCAATCTGTATACTGAGCAAGCACTAAAGGAAACGAAAGAGAAGTTCGGAGTAGGTATTAAAATCCATTAAGAAGAAATAAAAACTTTGAGGTTCGCCGATGACATTGCAATTCTGTCAGAGACAGCAAAGGACTTGGAAGAGCAGTTGAACGGAATGGACAGTGTCTTGAAAGGACGGTATAAGATGAACATCAACAAAAGCAAAACGAGGATAATGGAATGTAGTCGAATTAAGTCGGGTGGTGATGCGGGAATTAGATTAGGAAATGAGACACTTAAAGTAGTAAAGGAGTTTTGCTATTTGGGAAGCAAAATAACTCATGATGGTCGAAGTAGAGAGGATATAAAATGTAGCCTGGCAATGGCAAGGAAAGAGTTCCTGAAGAAGAGAAATTTGTTAACATTATTTAAGTGTCAGGAAGTCGTTTCTGAAAGTATTTGTATGGAGTGTAGCCATGTATGGAAGTGAAACATGGACGATAAATAGTTTAGACAAGAAGAGAATAGAAGCTTTAGAAATGTGGTGCTACAGACGAATGCTGAAGATTAGATGGGTAGATCACATAACCAATGAGGAGGTATTGAACAGAATTGGGGAGAAGACGAGCTTGTGTCACAACTTGACTAGAAGAAGGGATCGGTTGGTAGGACATGTTCTGAGGCATCAAGGGATCACCAATTTAGTACTGTAGGGCAGCGTGGAGGGTAAAAGTCGTAGAGGGAGGCCAAGAGATGAATACACCTAGCAGATTCAGAAGGATGTATGCTGCAGTAGGTACTGGGAGATGAAGAGGCTTGCACAGGATAGAGTAGCATGGAGAGCTGCATCAAACCAGTCTCAGGACTGAAGACCACAACAACAACATTGCATTTAAGACTAATTAGAGTAAAGTTTCCGTGAGCAGCTTGAAACAGTCGTGCAAAGGAATGCAGTCGAACGGAGAGAGGTTTACAGGTGAAGTAATTCTCACTCAGTTGCAGCACAATTCGTCGTAGTTATGCTCTGGATTAGCCGTTCCGCTAGACGAGGTCGCTCTCTGTTGGGTTTGTCTGTCCGTTAAAAACTACAACAGCCATCCAATATAATAACTCGTAGTATATCATTTTGATAATGTAACAGGGACAATAGCTTCCATGTGACGGTGATACACAATATTACGGCACTACAAACTGTAATCTAAAATGCCAGAGAATTGGAAAAAAATGCCCGTTACTGTGTTACAGTACAAGCAAGATATCAGTGAACGTGTACGTAAAAATATGCATCGAGTCACTATCAAGCCGACCTACTAAGAATGCAAAAACTGGATGTGTCAGGTTCCACGAAAGACCGAGCAGCTGGAGTCCGCTCGATCCATTCGCAACGGTACAGATGGGTAACCATTTGTATCTCTATCACCTCTGGGTAACTTCATCTTGAAGTAAGTAGCTGCCTAGTTGGCGCTTCTCGGAATTTCATGGAATTTCATCAGTCATTATTATGTTCTGCCACCACCTATGACATGCAGTGGCGTCCCAAACTGTAGTCTATGTATCTTCATCTTGGTAGACCAACATGTGATAAAGTTCTCACCTAACATCTCATTGAATTTCAGTACAGATGTTTATTTCCCAATTATTAAGTAACATAACACAAAATTAATCCTCTATTTCTGTGATTGGAGGATGATATACTTCCAGAAGGAACAGCGGCCAGTAGTCGGCGCGTTTTAATCTCTCTGACTGATAGTTGCTACTGCAAGAGTGACGAATACACATCTAAAAGTATATGTATTTACTAATTACATTTTTTGCTGTGTGTAGCAGAATATCTTCTCCCAATGAAGCTTTATGGAGCTCACCATCCTAAAATGAATTTAAAATCCGGAACGTTGTTGAAAGAAAACACACAAATTTCATCCACCTGATGTCCTGAAATAACGTAAAAAAATAATTAATGAGGTTTTGACTTATAATGTCAAATTTTGCACACGGTCTCATTAATCTGAATTTTTCTGATATGGTTGAATATAGCAGAAACATAGGGCGTAGAGTGGAAGTGGCGAGGGGTAGCGATGGCGTACTTATAGTTTAACCATGATACCAGATTTTAATAACACTGATATGCAACGCTAGCACTAAAATATTGAGCAAATTTCTTCCCAAAAAGTTACTTTCTGCAGCGCATTAATTATAAAAAATAAAAATTTATTGGTTCTGAAACAATAACAATAATACTAATAATACCATAACCAAAATTACACAGAATTAACCAGCCAGAAATTCATCTGACCACGGCATAATAGCTAGAATATTTCAGTGTGTATGACATTTCTGGCTGTCAATTCATAATAACATTAAATCTTTCCAAGGAATAAGTTTAGCGCAGGTAAGTGGTTTCTCCGTAAGGCTCAGATTAATTTCACTACAGTTCAGAGAGGACGACGGTTCAATCTCGCTTCCGGCCATCCTGATTTAGGTTTTTCGTGATTTCCCTAAAATCACTCCTGGCAAATGCCGGGATGGTTCCTTTGAAAGGGCACGGCCGACTTCCTTCCCTAATCCGATGAGACGGATCACCTCGTAGTTTGGTCTCTTCCCTCAAAACAACCAAACCCAACCCAACAGTTCAGAGATTTAAGTTACAAGTATTATCCTAGCTATAAGTTTCAGCTAGCCACATTCTTTGAGCAGTAAGCTAAACGCATTTTCATGAGCGTATGTAACTATAGCATAGGTAAACGCTCACCCTCGTTCAACACATTAAAACTACGTCAGAAGGTTTCCTTGGCATCATATATGTATTTGTTTTCAGTTGCATCATTTGTAACATATGGACTTATCTATGACACATTTTTCATGTGTGACTTGAATGTGCTCGCATGACTAAAATTGGTTTTCTGTGGTTAAATATACAGAACAGCAAGTTTTGTTGGTTTCGTTTCGCCATTCGTTAAATGCATTGAAGCTGTGTGGAGGTGTTGACGAAAATAAGAAGACGTCGACTTTTTGCGTTAACGAGAATACATACAAACGCCCGAAATTGCTAGCGTGGATTTTATGAATAAATAGTTTGACAGTCATCGGTGAGAATGATACCTTAAAAATGCCTTATTTGACTGTGAGCTGCCTTGATGAAAGATCAATCAGCCAACAACGTTGTTCAGATTCATTGAAATTAGCCATTGCCACACTGACTGCCTAGTTTCAACCCTAGAGGGGGTGGGCAAAAATATGGAGTAATATGGTGAAGGACACCTGTTGGCGTTCAAAAAAATTGCTAGCGTGGATTTTATGAATAAATAGTTTGACAGTCATCGGTGACAATGATACCTTAAAAATGCCTTATTTGACTGTGAGCTGCCTTGATGAAAGATCAATCAGCCAACAACGTTGTTCTGATTCATTGAAATTAGCCGTTGCCACACTGACTGCCTAGTTTCAACCCTAGAGGGGGGTGGGCAAAAATATGGAGTAATATGGTGAAGGAAACCTGTTGGCGTTCAACGAAATACCGGTAATCTATGATTTCCAAGGGAATCACGCACCTTCTGTCCAAAGTAGACCTCAAAGACGTGGAAAATGTGTTGGTCAGGTAGATGCGACAATTTCTCCTCCTGCTCACAAAACCAGTTCTGAGCGGTGCGAACTGTCTTGGAACACAACATCACCACTGGGGAACAAACTCTGTAGCAGGGGGTGGGCCTGATCTGGCAGTATGATCGCATTTACCCTTGGCAGTAGAGCGACTGGCAGAGTAATGATTGGGCCCAGGCAATACCATGGTGTAGCTGCCCAAATCATCAACGGACGCCTGCAAAGTTGCAGTCTTTGGATGCAAACTTGGCCAGAAGTTGGAAACAGTGCGAGAAAAGACTAATCTATCAGAATGAATTTCTTCCACCCCTCCACAGTCTAGGTGCTATGGCTTCGGAATCACATTTAGATTTTACAGGCCTTTGAGTTATTTGGGAATTCTAGCTGGTCGGAAATTCCTTCCTTATGGACCTGCCTTCGTCTTACTTAGGTGCCGACAATGTTCACGAATGAGATATTCAGTTCTGCAATGACTTTTGCAGCTGTCGTCCTGTTATTTTTCGTTAAAGTTCTCCTCAATGACCGCCTGTCGCCATGATTCAATACACAGTTTTGCCCGGGTTGAGACTTACCGTAAGATGTTTTCCTGCTTTCCTCTTGTGCAGCATAAATCTTGGAACATTTGTAAGTGTGCAGTCTGTGGCTAGTTTGCATTGTTGTCTGCCATTGTAGTGTTGGGCAGCTGGATGTTAACAGCTCGTAGCGTTGCGCAGTTGGAGGTGAGACGCCAGCAGTGGTGGACGTGGGGAAGTGAGATGGCAGATTTTTGAGAGCGGATGATATGGACGTGTGTCCATCAGAAACAGTACATTTGTAAGAATGAATGTCATGAACTGCTATATATATTATGACTTTTGAACACTATTAAGATAAATACATTGTTTGTTCTCTATCAAAATCTTTCATTTGCCAACTATGCCTATCAGTAGTTAGTGCCTTCAGTAGTTTGAATATTTTATTTAGCTGGCAGTAGTGGCGCTCGCTGTATTGCAATAGTTCGAGTAACGAAGATTTTTGTGAGGTAAGTGATTTGTGAAACGTATAGGTTAATGTTAGTCAGGGCCATTCTTTTGTAGGGATTTTTGAAAGTCAGACTGCGTTGCGCTAAAAATATTGTGTGTCAGTTTAAGCATAGTCGTGTATAATTGTTCAAAGGGGACGTTTCATATGTCGACCCTTAGCCGAGAAAACCTCACTGGAATCTTCTGATTTTTTCTTGTAGTTTGTGTAATTAGTGTAGCTTTTGTTTATTGCTAGCGCGTATTTGTAGAGAATATCTCCTTTGTAGTTGCAGTCTTTCATTGCTGTAGAGTAAAACAGTTGTGGCATGCATGTAGATTTGCACCAAGTATTTCGCAGCTGCGCTTGCAATTAACTAGATATTATTTTCAGTGCTATGTTAATGTGTTCTCTTATTTTTGCTCTTCAAATTGTCCTTTTCTGTGTTATCGTGTGAAATATTTTGACAATAATGGCTTGTGAAAAACGTAACACTAGGCTCCAAAAATAAACTGAGAAATAATAGTGACGACGAACGTAGCTTATCAGCACCACTGTGTAATGAATTAACAGACATTCAAAGTAGTAATCTGGTAATAGTGCATAGGAAATGGAGCGGGCGGCAAATAATGGTGTAGACAGTCAAACAAGTAGTGAACAGGGAAGCATTATCGATCGATCGGTCGGCAACAGCTCGCCTCAGGAATCCGAAATGACAGAACACAATATTGCAAATACTGTAGACTCAGGTTTTGGGTCCTCACCGTTTTCTCAAATGAGTCAAGATATATTTTCTGCTTGTAAAAATGTGAATGTTGCCGGTGAAAATGCATTGCCAAAAAGCATAGAGAAACAGATTCCAGACACTAATACATTATTATTGCAATTATTGCAACAAATGGAACAAAATCAGAGAGAAACACAGCAAAAGCTTCAAAGGTTAGACACAATGGAACAAAATCTTCAAAAATTTGACACCAAACTTGAACAAACACGTGAAGTTTTAACTACTGAGTTACATAACATTGAATCGAAATGTCAAAAAGTCTGTAATGACATAAAAACACAAATTTGTGAGCATTTTCAACCTATTTTTTAATGGCATGAAAATGCATTACAGAATCACGAAGCAGCCATAAAAGAACTGCAAACTATCGTTCATGAAAATCATGAGACCTTGCAAGCTAAAATTGACTCAGTTACATCTACCGATTCGGTTACGCAACTTGCAAAAACTCAGGAAAACTTAAAGGACACAGTAGATACTCTGAATATTGGTTCAGAATGACACATGGAGGAAATTAGTTCATTATCAGAGAAAGTAGTTGAACTTTAGGATCAGCTAAATAATTTATCTACGAAGGTAGATGATACTCTGAATGACACAAAACCGGTAGTCTTTAATGACACAGAAGAGTGCGAACAAATTAGGGAATTCAAACAAAATCAGAATCAAATTAATACGCAACACCAAAGAGAGATCCGGGAAGTACAAGATCAGCTGACACAGGTAATACAAGAATTACGTATTTCAGAGGACACTCGCGCTCCAACACAGGAAGAGGGACTTAGAAATACGGAAAAGCCGCAAAATAATAACACAAGGCACTTCGGAAATTATGAAAGAAATTGGAAAGGTACACCGAATTTTGAGATGGAACCGCCGAAACGACGTAACACTGACCGACATGCGACTCGCCGACATGATGATTTTGACTATAAGCTGTTCATTACTACACGTAAATTCAAAACATTTAAGAATTCTGGCAACGAAATTCATCCACAAGCGTGGCTTCATCAATTCTCTCATTGTTTTCCTCTCAACTGGTCATTAGAACACAGATTAGAATTTATGTGTGGCTACTTAGAGAATGAACCAGCTGTAAGAATGCGATCAGTCATTCACGATTGCCATAGTAAAGGAGAATTTTACCATGCCTTCCTCTCAGCATATTGGTCTCAAGCCACACAAGACCAATTAAAACATAGCATCATAATGATTAAACATTTCGAACAATCTGAATTTTCCAGTCTTGTGAAATATTTTGAAGACATGTTGCACAAGAATCAGTACCTGTCAAACCCAGAGAGCCCCTCAGAACTCATCCGCATTTGCTTAATCAAATTACCTGAACATTTACGACATATTATTTTGGCAGGACGTTGCAAAGACGACATTGAAGCTTTTCAGGGACTCTTACAAGAATTGGAAATTGACACTGACAATCGCGGGACGCGAAAACAGGAGCACAACAATTACAGGTCACATCCGTCGCAATTCCGAGATGAAAGAAATAATAACTGGACACGGCACGGCTATTCTTACAACGTAAATCGTGACCAAATCAGACACGATCCGTATGACAATCGTTGGCAGAGTAATAATAGTTCCAGAGAAATATCGCCTTTCCGTAGTAATGACTATCACAGAGACAATGAGAGAAACAGACAATATGGGAACCAAAATAATTATTATCAAGGGAGACAGAATAACTTCAGACGCAACAGTTCAGTGCGTAGTTACGATTCAGGGAGAAATTCTCCACCACGTGACCGACAAGAAAGAAACTATACAATCTACCGACATGAAGACAGACGATATAATCGTGACGATAGACCTGAATTTCATCAGGACTGGTGGGATTCAAACAGTGCAGGGCGCTCTCGACAAGGTGAATTTATAGAACTTAGACCTCCAAATCCCAATAACGACACACGCCAACAAAGAGACAGACAATGAGTCGCACCGCAGGCAGCCACGTGAGCCGGCTGGCTCCTTACCGACGTATACCACATGATAATTGCGTTGAAAAAAATGGTTCAAATGGCTCTGAGCACTATGGGACTCAACTGCTGAGGTCATTAGTCCCCTAGAACTTAGAACTAGTTAAACCTAACCAACCTAAGGACATCACAAACATCCATGCCCGAGGCAGGATTCGAACCTGCGACCGTAGCGGTCTTGCGGTTCCAGACTGCAGCGCCTTTAACCGCACGGCTACTTCGGCCGGCAATTGCGTTGAAGTTGAAACTCTGCGTACTAGGAAGAGTAAAGGATTGCACCACATTTCACATGCAAAGCCGTTTATTGAGAGATAATCAGTTTTTTTAACTTATTCTTTGCTATAAAACTTATCACTTCACGTTACTAGTATGCTTTGTCAGACTTAGAAACTGTTAACATGCAACAATGTTTGAAGTTAAATATCCAGTCATGAACCAAGATAACTTATTTCAACAGAAAATATGAATGCATTGTTATAGTGAACAGAGGACACAGTGTTACTGTGTGTGTACATTATTGCTTGTTACTTGTATGATTATGTAACGACTATAAGGCTCACATACTTAGAACATATACTAGTACTGCTAACGATATTTTAATGCAACATTTTGGTTTACTTGGGAATACATTCTGGATTTAAAGTACATTCTGTGAGATGAAAGATGACTTAGCATTTTGTTTCTTTGACAGCTACACGATTATATCACGACGGTACTAATGTGTGACACAATTTACATTGTTGCTTTGCGGTGTTTCTCTTTTATATCTGCACAGTTTTTCTGAATTCTTCTGGAAAGTAAAACATGTTTTAGTAGTAACTTTTGTGGTATAGCTACAATGAGACAGCCTTTTTCGTAGCACAACAATACTTTACAGTATAGCACTTTATCGATACGGTACTGTACGTAATAACTACGATATCTATACGCATAGCATTTCGCTTTTGTTTATTACGAGGTAAGCACATTGACTTCCACAGAACTTTGCTTACGAACGACGATGATTACGACACTTGGCACATTTTTTACCGTTAAGTAATGACAGAGATTATCTCACATCAAGATGCACAGTTTAGCGCTACAGTACACGTATTTGAGTGATTAATTTTGTATTTAAAACATTTATTTTTAAAGATTTTTGAATTACAAAGATACAAAGGTTTTCCGTGAAACATTTCATTCCATTGCTGTAATTTGTAACACTTGATGGTATAATTACATTAATCCTCAGGGGGGTACTCGCTTACTTTGTGTATCATGTGTTTGGCAAGCACAAGGAGCCCTAGCTAATATGGTATTTGCTTATACAACTTTACACATCGGTACCATATTTCTCTAACACATAAATTACACAGCTATCTGATCATTTAACTGAGAGACACAAACATTTATTTTACTACATCAGTGACAGATGTTTACGTATAACTTCACACTTATGAAATTGTATTTTGTCTGTACTTTGTGAACTGTTCTTTTTTTTTCTTTTTTTTTGGAACCATTGTGATACCATGAGAGATTTGAATGTCGCATTTGGTATGGGGTCATGATTTTTAAAGTACGTTTGGGGTAGATGACACTATTGAAACGAGCAGAGAATTTTTTTAGGTTTTGAAATTATTGCAGAAAGCTACGACGTTTTTGAGATTTGACTGAGGTGTTATGATGTTATTATTACAACGACGATGTGTATTATGCTGCTGAGGTATGTTTATGATCAATAAGCTGAAGCTATATGAGGAAGTTGATTATGCTATGTATCTGTTATGATGAAATATTGAAGAAGTGTCGACGAATATGTATATGTGTAATAAGGTAAGGAATAATAAGTAGTGGTTAGGGACTCTGGTTTGTGAAAAAGGTTGTTGGAAACCAAGAATCGTACTTTAAGAGTTATGAAATGTATGTAAATGCGTGAATGTATTACAATGCGACGAAATTTTTTTGGACACTGTTATATTAATAGGATTTTGTTTCTACACATTTGTAACGCAAATTCTTGACCTGTGAAATTTTTTATATGAGACTGTCACTGTAGAGGAAACTGATGTAAATATTTCGGTAAGGAAGGTAGGTCACCTTGACGTAATGCGTTTTGGGCGCCCAGCTGAGAGATAGTCGTCTGACAAAAGAAAGCCATTAGGTGGAGAAGAAAAAAAGAGGCCATTATCCTCGCTATTGACATTTCTTTGTCGAAAGCATCACAAATACGACACGCTCAAACTTGAAAACATATGATTACACTGTGGAGCTCTTAATTTATGATATTTACTAAAATGCCTAATGAAATGATGAGAAACATTTTACATCTATTGTCTTTGTAGTTGAGAGATTGCTCATTTTGTTTAATATCTGGTTTCCAGCTGTGTTGCAGCATTGGTTTTATAAAATAAAATTAAGTGCATTTGCTAATGTGAACACTTTCTGCCAACAGATCTATTAAATAATAATTTTGTGATCCACATTCTTCGAAAAAAGGAGCACTTGGAATGGAAAGAACAATAAAAAGGGATTAATAACAGTAACTGCATACATAATTTTCTTTTCAGCTACTTGGTAATTTTTTTGGTAGAGTAAGTTATCGTGAAGCATCACTCTAGTGTTAAGATGTGACATAGGTATTAAAGATGGCCATTTTTACAGTAATATTTTTTCTGCTTGAACTTTGTCATGTTTAGATATAAGTTACTGCGTTTGCTGCTGCTGTTTGCCAGGCATAGTTCTACTGAATTTTACCTTGTGATAAGCCAGTTTTATTACTGACTTATTTTTCTTGTTGCTGCAGATTGGCTCATATTAGTTGTAATATTGCAATTGCTTTGCTAATTTATATATACTGCTGCTTGCTTTGCCAATTTCCATTTTTTGTCATTGCTATTTGTGTTAATTGTTTTGTGCTGCTGCATTGCCTCGTCCCTTAGTTTAACATCTGAGCTCAGTAGATTTACGTTAGCTTAAGATGGGGTAGGCTATATGAGAGAACAAGTTGTGATGGATTGGAAGAAATGCATTGAGAAGCTATAAGAAAATGGTTTGGCCAAAAAAGAGTTTTGAAAGAGGATGTGAACAAAAAAGTAGGGGTTAGGGATAACAGGTTTAGGTAGGATTTTGTTGGAAATAAATGATGAGGTAAGATAATGGAAAATAAATAATGAGGTAAGAAATATGTGAACATATAAATACAGAAAGCATGCATGGATAGGATTTTTTGGTGGAAACAAATGTTGAAATGAGATGAAAGATCTATGGAATGAAGTTTTGGGTTGGACTGCAGTACCAAATGTTACACTGAAAACAAACCCTGCCCTTTCATCTTGTGTTATCCCACTATGTGTTTGTGTACCCTTGGGTATTTGTGTTCTTCCTGTCTTTATGTGTTTATCTGATAAGACTTATGTTGCAGAATTTTTCTAGTACTAAGCTACATTCACTATGATGAGGAATACTGTTATCCTCAAATATAATTTGCATTAAAAATATGTTATTTCCTTTGTAAAGATGTTTAGACATTGTTAATTCTGTTCTGTTTCAATGCTCATGTGTGAAATTAATGTTTCAAAAGCTATTCCCATTATTTTATATATTTACTTATGTCATAATTCCTGTAACACTGATGTATATGTTATTTCGATTCTTTTGTAAAGCCCATATTACTACAAATGTTATCTGTATTGTTATGTTTTTTAATGATGTATTTTGTACCTTTGTAATTGTATTTTTATGTTGTAAATTTATGATTGTATAGACACCAGTTCTTCAAATTAAGTTTCATTACACTGCACACGTTTTTGTTGGTCATAGGACATGCAGAATATGCGAGAAAAAAAGGGGACTGTTAGCATTTGCACGTGTGTTAATAATTCAGCAAGGGACTGGTTAACAGCATTGCTGGTTCTAAGGACATTTCAAAAAAAAATTTTGTGAGTGCACAAGTGGTGGTTCATGGACTTGCTACATTGTCCGCAAGACTCTTTGATGGTGATTGTGCACCTGCACAGTCGCAACAGATGGCTGCTGGCCATCTCTACAAGGACTACAGTGGTTCTGCATCTTTGATGGCCCACCAATATCATTATTTCTATAAGGACTGCAGTGGGTCTGCATCTTTGATGGCCCACGAATACCGTAATCTCTAACAAGACTACAGATGTCTGCTCTGTGATGACCTACCAACCAATATTCTTCAACTTCGACTGACTCTGCTGTGGGTTTGCTCTGTTGTGGCCCATTACCTGTCTGCATGTCAAGAGTCAGCACTGCCTTTCCGTTGGAAGGACAACACTACTTCTTCAAGACTGCATGGAAATCCACTACTTCAGTGTGCAGTTTCTTTTACTAATGAGAGTTTGTGAAAAAACTGTAATTCCTATTGTGAGAAATGATCAGGACTGTCTTTATGGACTGTGAGAAAATTTTAGCTTTTGTATTAGCCAGTGCCCAAAACAATTTGTAATTTTTTTTTTTTTTTGTGGGGAGCATGGGGGCTATGTAAGTAGGCTGTTTAGGTTTTCTTATTGGTAACGCCACGTAGCGCTCGGTATGAAAATCACTGGCTGTGCTGTGTGCAGTCTGTGGCTAGTTTGCATTGTTGTCTGCCATTGTAGTGTTGGGCAGCTGGATGTTAACAGCGCGCAGCGTTGCACAGTTGGAGGTGAGACGCCAGCAGTGGTGGACGTGGGGAAGTGAGATGGCGGATTTTTGAGAGCGGATGATATGGACGTGTGTCCATCAGAAACAGTACATTTGTAAGAATGGATGTCATGAACTGCTATTTATATTGTGACTTTTGAACACTATTAAGGTAAATACATTGTTTGTTCTCTATCAAAATCTTTCATTTGCTAACTATGCCTATCAGTAGTTAGTGCCTTCAGTAGTTTGAATATTTTATTTAGCTGGCAGTAGTGGCGCTCGCTGTATTGCAGTAGTTCGAGTAACGAAGATTTTTGTGAGGTAAGTGATTTGTGAAACGTATAGGTTAATGTTAGTCAGGGACATTCTTTTGTAGGGATTTTTGAAAGTCAGATTGCGTTGCGCTAAAAATATTGTGTGTCAGTTTAAGCATAGTCGTGTATAACTTTTCTAAGGGGACGTTACACATTAAACATTTCAGTTCCCTTGGCTACGAAAGTAGACACGATATGAGCAGCAACAATTTGTCCACGTTCAAGTCATTTAGCCCTGACATAATGCACTCACAGCTACGCAACACACTGTTCTCACGAAGACTGATGCTTGCGATGTATTGAGGACGCCGCACAGGTGCTGATCGTGGTCAAATGCAACACTACAATTTGCAGGCTTGGCTAGCAACGGAATTTATATTCAAGCATGCATTTCCCGTGGTCTTCCAATAATTTTGTTGAACGCTTGTACTTAAAAAAAATTAGAAAACGCACAATTTATGGCATTTATAATGTTCTGCATCGAATAATAAAGTCTAAAACAAAAAAAGAAAAGAAAAATAAACACGCACCACGTAGGAGTCATCCGAATGGGACGGAAGTCGGTAGATGTGAGGTACATATACAGAAAAAGAAATGGTTAAATTTTTAGAAAAATTGGATAATTTATTCAAAGGAAACAGCTTCACGAATTGAGCAAGTGAATAATGTGTTGTTTCACCTCTGGCCCCTATGCAAGTTGATAATCGGCATTGCATTGATTGACTCGGTTGTTGTATATCCTTCTGAGGGACACTGTTCCAAATTCTGTCTAAGTGGTAAGTTATATCGCCAAAATTGCACGCTGGTTTGGATGGCTCTCCCCATAGCGCCCCTTAATGCTCTTAACTGGAGAGAGGTCCGGCGACCTTGCTGGCCAAGGTAGGGTTTCCCAAGCGTGAAGACCAGCGGTAGAAACACTCACGGTGTCCAGGCGGGCATTATCTTCCTGTCTTATGGCTTTGCACGAAGCGCAACAAAACGGAGCGTAGAATATCGTCGACGTGCCGCCGTGCTGCAAGGGTGCCGTGGATAACAACCAAGGAGTTCCTGCTATGAAATGGCACTCCTGTTCGTTGGGCCATGTGGTGGGCGGCAGTCAGATTGTATTCAATCACTGTACGGGGCGTCTCGAAACACGTCTTCGCTAGTGATGGGCCTCATTACGAAACTGGACTCATCACTGACGAGAACTCCAGTCAATTAAATTCCAGGCCTAGACGTGAGGTACACTGTAAACGGGCTTGGTGTACAGAGGTCAAGGGACATCGTGAGGTCAGCTACCTTTCCGTGAGCTGTCTACTAATGGTCCTTACCGTAACTGAAGCACGTCCGATCTGTGAAAATAATGACACTGGGGCTACGACGATTCTACGATCCTCACGTTCTGTAGCCTCTCTTGGTCGACGGTTCCTTCGGCCATTGTTGACACATCCCTGCCAACTTTCTCTCTCCTATTAAAATGTCGAGCGCTTTGTCAGTTATTTCAACCGTGTTCTTTGAGCCAAACTACACGCCCATCTCTCATATTCTGACGTCTGCGTGTATTGTTCAGGTACCTGCTACGCACAGTTACTGTCCGATTGAGTACACGTAATAACATTCGCAAAGGTTTCACGCCCCTGTATCGACATGTACCGTGTTTAGTACCCTTGTCAACTGCACGGTGAAATTGCGCTGCAGCGTCACATATTCGTCCATTGGCCGAAAAAAAGTTTACTGTTTCCTATTTTCAGTCGATACACGTTTTTCACTTTGGTTGGTGATAGTGTAATGTAGCATTAAACGTGTGGCACTCTAAGATGCTCCGATAGTGCGTAGAATGTGGGGAATTGCTCGGCGGAACACTTGCTTCCCTGAAAGTGGCTGCCCTGGAATACCAAGAGTTTTAGCCTGTGACGAGACTTGTAGCACAGCAATCACAAAATAATCTAGATCGTCCTTTGGGAGTTGTCGATACTGATGCGTGCTCCTCGCCAGACCGCCTCGCCAGTTGCGGTCCGCGCCGCGTCGGTCTGGGGCTGCTAGCTTGAGCTCAGCGTATGTCCGCCTCCTCCGGCCCTTCTCGAGCGCCGGGGACAGCAGCTGTCAGTCGCAGCGCTCGCCCCTCTCCCGCACCCGCCAATGCCATTCACGCCCTCGAGCGACAGACCGCGCCACGATTCACCGACGGTTTGTGGCTGCCCGGCGGCTATACGTCGTCGCTTCCCATCAGCGATAAGGACTCAGGCAACCAGATCTGTACCTAGACAGTCGATGTAGTGCAAGTCACAGATTTTTTCTTGTGTGTGTGTGGGGGGGGGGGGGAGGAGGAGGGAGATGTCATCAGTCTCTGCTCTCTGCGGGTCTGGCTCCAGAGCATATCTTCACACAGTTGACAGAATATAACTGGTGACCCGTTTCCCTCCCTCAGACTTTAGTTCCATTTTCTCTGTCTCGTCTACGTCTACATACATAATCCGCAAGCCACAGTAAGGCGCGTGGCGGAGGCTACCCTCTACCGCCACTAGCCGTTTCCTTCCCTGTTCCATTCGCAGACAGAGCGAGGAGAAAAATTGCTATCTATATTCCTCCGTATGAGCCCTAACTTCTCATATCTTCCTGGTCCTTACGCGAAACGTATGTCGGTGGCAGTAGGTACGTTCTGCAGTTAAATGCCGATTCTCTAAATTTTCTCATTAATGTTCCTCGAATACAACGTCGCTTTCCCTCTTGGAATTCCCGTTTGAGATTCTGAACCACCTCTGCAACACTTGCGTGCTGATCGAACCGGTCGGTAACAAATCTAGGAGCCCGCCTCTGAACTGCTTTCATGTCTTCTATAATTCGACTTGATGTGGATCCCAAACACTCAACTAGCGCTCAAGAATAGGTCGCATCAACGCCCTACATACGGTCTTCTTTACAGATGAAAGACACTTTCGTAGAATTCTCCCAATAAACCGAAGCTGAATATTCACCTTCCCTACCACAATCCTCACATTCTGGAAACATCCCCCAAGCTGTGGCTCAGCCATGTATTCGCAATATCTTTTCTTCCAGAAGTGCTAGTTCTGCAAGGTTCGCAGGAGAGCTTCTGTGAAGTTTGGAGAAGTAGGAGACGAGGTACTGGCGGAAGTAAAGCTGTGAGGACGTGGCGTGAGTCGTGCTTGGGTAGCTCAGATGGTAGAGCACTTGCCCGCGAAAGGCAAAGGTTCCGAGTTCGAGTCTCGGTCCGGCACACAGTTTTAATCTGCCAGGAAGTTTCAATCCTCACATGTTCGATCCATTTCCTGTCGCTTTGAAACGCTACGCCCAGATATTTAAATGATTATACTGTGACAAGCAGGACATACTCTATCGCAAAGTATGGGTTTGTTTCTTCAACTCATCCGCACTAACTTACATTCATCCACATTTAAAGCCAGCTGTTATTCACCACACCAACTAGAAATTTTGCCTCAGTCATTTTGTGTCTTTCTGCAGTCTCTCACTTTCGACACCTTCCCGTTTATCACAACATCATCAGAAAACAAACGCTTTCTGCTAGATCATTTATGTACATAGAAAATAACAGCTGTCCTGCCACACTTCCCTGAGACAATCCTGAAGATACCCTTGTCTCTGATGAACACACGCCGTCGAAGACATCGTGCTGGGTTCTATACGTTAGAGGTGTTCGAGCTAATCACATACCTGGGAATCTGTTCCGTATGTTCCACCTTCGCTAACAGTCTGCAGTGGCCTACCGTGTCAAATGCTTTTGGAAATGTAGAAATATATAATCTGCCTGTTACCCTTCATCTGTAGCTCCCAGGTACATGAAGTCAGAAAAGGGCAAGCTTAGTTTCACACTACCGATGCGTTCTGAAACCGTGCTGATTCGTGGACCTAAGCTTTGCGGACTCTAGAAAATTTATTACATTCGACCTCTGAATGTTGTTGTTGTTGTGGTCTTCAGAGACTGGTTTGATGCAGCTCTCCATGCTACTCTATCCTGTGCAAGCTTCTTCATCTCCCAGTACTTGCTGCAACCTACGTCCTTCTGAATTTGCTTAGTGTATTCATCTCTTGGACGCCCTGTACTATTTTTACCCTCCACACTGCCCTCTATTGCTAAATTTGTGATCTTTTGATGCCTCAGAAATTGTCCTACCAACCGGTCCCTTCTTCTTGTTATGTTGTGCCACAAATTCCTCTTCTCCCCAATTCTATTCAATACCTCCTCATTAGTTATGTGATCTACCCATCTAATCTTCAGCATTCTTCTGTAGCACCACATTTCGAAAGCTTCTATTCTCTTCTTGTCTAAACTATTTATCGTCCATGTTTCACTTCCATACATGGCTACACTCCATACAAATACTTTCAGAAACGACTTCCTGACACTTAAATCTATACTCGATTTTAACAAATTTCTCTTCTTCAGAAACGCTTTTCTTGCCATTGCCAGTCTACATTTGATATCCTCTCTACTTCAACCATCATCAGTTATTTGGCTCCCCAAATAGCAAAACTCCTTTACTACTTTAAGTGTCTCATTTCCTAATCTAATTCCCTCAGCATCACCCGACTTAATTCGACTACATTCCATTATCCTCGTTTTGCTTTTGTTGATGTTCATCTTATATCCTCCTTTCAAGACACTGACCATTCCGTTCAACTGCTCTTCCATGTCCTTTGCTGTCTCTGACAGAATTACAATGTCATCGGCGAACCTCAAAGTTTTTATTTCTTCTCCATGGATTTTAATACCTACTCCGAATTTCTCTTTTGTTTCCTTCACTGCTTGCTCAAGATACAGATTGAATAACATCGGGGAGAGGCTACAACCCTGTCTCACTCCCTTCCCAACCACTGTTTCCCTTTCATGTCCCTCGACTCTTATAACTGCCATCTGGTTTCTGTACAAATTGTAAATGGCCTTTCGCTCCCTGTATTTTACCACTACCACCTTTAGAATTTGAAAGAGAGTATTACACTCAACATTGTCAAAAGCTTTCTCTAAATCTACAAATGCTAGAAACGTAGGTTTGCCTTTCCTTATTCTTTCTTCTAAGATAAGTCTTAAGGTCAGTATTGCCTCACGTGTTCCAATATTTCTACGGAATCCAAACTATTCTTCCCCAAGGTTGGCTTCTACTAGTTTTTCCATTCGTCTGTAAAGAATTCGCGTTAGTATTTTGCAGCTGTGGCTTATTAAACTGATTGTTCGGTAATTTTCACATCTGTCAACACCTGCTTTCTTTGGGATTGCAATTATTATATTCTCCTTGAAGTCTGAGGGTATTTCGCCTGTCTTATACCTCTTGCTCACCAGATGGTAGAGTTCTGTCAGGAGTGGCTCTCCCAAGGCCGTCAGTAGTTCTAATGGAATGTTGTCTACTCCCAGGGCCTTGTTTCGACTCAGGTCTTTCAGTGCTCTGTCAAACTCTTCACGCAGTATTGTATGTCCCATTTCGTCTTCAGCTATATTCTCCTCCATTTCCAGAAAATTGTCCTCAAGTACGTCGCACTTGTATAGACCCTCTATCTTCCATCTTTCTGCTTTCCCTTCTTTGCTTAGAACTGGGTTTCCATCTGAGCTCTTCATATTCATACAAGTCGTTCTCTTTTCTCCAAAGGTCTCTTCAATTTTCCTGTAGGCAGTATCTATCTTACCCCTAGTGAGATAAGCCTCTACATCCTTACATTTGTCCTCTAGCCATCCCTTCTTAGCCATTTTGCACTTCCTGTCGATCTCAGTTTTGAGACGTTTGTATTCCTTTTTACCTGCTTCATTTACTGCATTTTTATATTTTCTCCTTTCATCAATTAAATTCAATATTTCTTCTGTTACCCAAGGACTTCTACTAGCCCTCGTCTTTTTACCTACTTGATCCTCTGCTGCCTTCAGTACTTCATCCCTTAGATCTACCCATTCTTCTTCTACTGTATTTGTCACAATTGTTCGCTTATGCTCTCCCTGAAACTCTGTACAACCTCTGGTTCTTTCAGTTTATCCAGGTCCCATCTCCTTAAATTCCCACCTTTTTGCAGTTTCTTCAGTTTTAATCTACAGGTCATAACCAATAGATTGTGGTCAGAGTCCACATCTGCCCCTGGAAATGTCTTACAATTTGAAACCTGGTTCCTAAATCTCTGTCTTACCATTATATCATCTATCTGATACCTTTTAGTATCTCCAGGCTTCTTCCATGTATACAACCTTCTTTCATGATTCTTAAACCAAGTGTTAGCTATGATTATGTTGTGCTCTGTGCAAAATTCTACCAGGCGGCTTCCTCTTTCATTTCGTAGCCCCCATCCATATTCACCTACTATGTTTCCTTCTCTCCCTTTTCCTACTCTCGCATTCCAGTCACCCATGACTATTAAATTTTCGTCTCCCTTCACTACCTGAATAATTTCTTTTATCTCATCATACATTTCATCAGTTTGTTCATCATCTGCAGAGGACCTCTGAATATGTTCTAGAATTCTGCAGCAACCCGATGGATGTTGGTCTCTTGGCAACACCTTCAAAAAGAAATCCGAATGCGGTGACGGCAGAAAATACCTGTTTTTTCTTCTTTTAAACTATTCTACATAGACATTGCTTTGTAACATTAATTAATTTCTGAATTTTATCTCGTGCTACAAGCGGAAGGAAAAAAATCATTCATTCCCATTTCAGATACGAGAGTGAGTCAATAAATAAGTCGCAAAAGCCAGAGTGCCGAATACCGTTTTTAAATTTCACGTCTATTCGTACGCAGAAGGTGATAGCACATGTCAGGTGCAAGGGAGCCGATGTAAAGTATTCTGCAGTCAGACTAACATGGCAGCTCTACATGCCCGAGTCAGGATTCGAACCTGCGACCGTAGCGGTCTTGCGGTTCCAGAGTGCAGCGCCTTTAACCGCACGGCCACTTCGGCCGGCATATATATTTTCAACCAGATCAGTTTTCAGTACTTGTTACGATACACAATGTGTACAAATTCTGTACTTCGGCGCCTCTGGCGCACCTTTGAGCTTGGGACCTGTTCCTCTCCTGTTCCAACCTTTTTGTCTCATATTAGCGCTTATACCCAATGTCCTCAATTATTTGTCGTTAAATACTCCAATCTCTATTTTGTCCTACAGTTTTTACCCGCTACAGCTCCCTCTAGTATCATGCAACTTATTCCCTGATGTCTTAACACTTCCTATCATCCTCCTCATTCATTTCGTCAGTTCTCCACGTATTTTATCCTCGCTTATTATGTGATAAATCTCTTCATTTCTTATCTCATCCAACTAATTTCCAACATCCTTCTATAGCACCACATCTGAAACGCTTTAATTCTTTTCTTTCCCTCTGTACCCACACTCTTTGATTTAGTTTCCGTACAATGCTGTGCTTCAGATTTACATTCTCAGTAATTTCTTCCTGCATATTGGGGGCAGTGTCTGATACTGGTAGACTTCTTTGGTCAGGAATGCTCCGTTTGCCTGCGTTAGTATGCTTTTTATACCCTCTTGCTTTATCCGCCATACGCCGTTTTGCTTCAAAGTTCCTATAATTCCATCGCATCGTCTACTTCATGGTCCCCAATTTTAACGTTGAGTTTATCATTAATCTCCTTTATGCTATTCCTCATTACTCTCACTTTTCTTCGGTTTACTTTCAGTCCACATTCCGTGCTCATCAAACGGTTCATCCTCTTAAGTAAATTGCAGTTTTTCATAGCTTTCCCTGAGGATAGAAACGTCATCGACGTATCGTATCGTTGATATTCTTTCATATTGAATTTTAAACTCGCTCGTATAATGGCAAGAATTACATCACTCAGTTAATGAATAGCCACTCCTGTTGCAGAAACGTTCTTTAGTTTTCTAAAATTGACATAATGTAATGCATATTCGACGGGTGGAGGCACAACAATGGCCTCTGTGTTTGTCCACCTCATCTCCAATGAGGGAGGCCGACGGAAACGTGGAGGGGAACTACCGTGTAAACCAGAGATCTATGGCCAGGAGTCTGGCAGGACAGAAGTTCGTAGCATTTGAGAACAGGCAACTACTGATAAGTGGAAACACCAGAAAAAGTAAATAAAATATAAATAAATAATAAAATAAGTATGGGTACGACGATGGCGTTAAACTGTCTTCCCTGCCATAAATATTTATTAGGAAATGAAAACTTATTACAGAAGGAAAATAGCTATCAGTTCATAAAGTATACAATGGTCGATGGAGAATTAGAATATAAGGCTAGTTTTAGTAATGAAAATTAATTTCCGCTACCAATCTCTTTGTGGTCTTTGTTTTATATGGATTAGCATAACTCGTTTCGAGAATTTATTTTTGTTTTGAAATGATTGTCACTAGATGAACGGCTCAAAAATGGCTCTGAGCACTATGGGACTTAACTTCTGAGGTCATCAGTCCCCTAGAACTTAGAACTACTTAAGCCTAACTAACCTAAGGACATCACACACATCCATGCCCGAGGCAGGATTCGAACCTGCGACCGTAGCGATCGCTCGTTCCATACTGTAGCGCCGAGAACCGCTCGACCACTCCGGCCGGCTGAACGGCTCAGAATGTTTTGCAGCTGTTAACAACTTCCATCGACGGGTGATTTTCTTTATCGGAAACCTATTTCTCGATGCTATTTGGACCACAGCGCATCGCTAACTATTATTACCTGTGTACCGGAGGTAATAATGAACCTTCATGCTCAGGGCAGACCAGTAGAGCGCGATGCGTCTCCAACTACGAACGAACAATCAGGCTTGTGTACGTTGTTGGAGGCCATTTCACGCCTAGGCCGTGTGAGTATCATCGCTTTACAACAGTAAGGGTTTTCAGCAAGTGAAGGTGCCAGCCGAACTGCGTGCAACCATCTCAGTTCAATGATCCCACTGCTAACATATACCTGGTAGGAGACACCCTTGGCCAGCGACAACAGCTGACTTTACATATCTGCAGATTACGACCCCTAAGTATCCCGAGGAGAATGTAATAAATCAGCGCTGTCTCAAGCCAAACAGTGTGAAACCATCTAAATAAGATCAACTGCACCTATATGCGTCCACAATGGACAAAATTGGTTCAAATGGCTCTAAGCACTATGGGACTTAACATCTGAGGTCATCAGTCCCCTAGACTTAGAACTACTTAAACCTAACTACGGACATCACACACACTCATGCCCGAGGCAGGATTCGAACCTGCGACCGTAACAGCAGCGCGGTTCCGGATGAAGCGCCTAGAACCGTTCGGCCACCACGGCCGGCCACAGTGTACAACATTACAAGCCCCGCTTTAACGGTGTTCTTGAAGAAGATAGGCAAGGAAGCATCTGGAAGTATTGTGGATCAGTGACGTGGTATTCTCTTTAACAAGACTGGAAAGAGGGGCAGGAGTGCTGATGCACGAAATAAAGTGGTTTTAAACTCAACTGTTCTCTGTAAGATGAAAAAAGTGTAAACTAATCAATAAACATAAAGAGATTCTCAGAGATTAGAAACAGTAGACAAAGTGAGTGACTGGAGACAGAAGTAATTTAGTTACTTTCTTTACAGGCTACGTGACTGTACGTAACAACACTTCGTGGGTCATGACAAACATGTCCTTTTCCTTATACACAGGGTAAAAATCAGTTACCATCATGTGTAATGGACAGCTATTACTGATTACATAAACCCTGTTATTCCGACTACTTTGTGTGTGTTACAGTTGCCAACGTCCTAGAAGCTGTCGCAAAGAAGCCGAAAGAGCGTATTATGACATCTGCGTGTTGCAGTGAATTTGATCGTAAACCTAAAATTGGCTGTCTCATTTCTACACAGTCGATGTCTATTTTTAGCACTAATATGAGAAATGTATTTGCACTCGTAGGCAATAATTTTAAACGTCATGGTTAAATAAATTAGAGAGAAAGACGCGGGTATATATATCCGCTCTTTTAGAGGCTATATCGGTCTGCGCATCAGTGACAGGTTCTTGGCTCGTATCTCGTCGTCTGTTTCCTTTTAATAAGAAAGCGAGAGTGGCGTCTGCTTCCCACCGACTGCAGCGTTGCCATCCTCTTCTCACGTAAGTTCAAATCGTGGCGTCGATAATTTAATTAACTCTCTCACTCTCTCTCTCTCTCTCTCTCTCTCTCTCTCTCTCTCTCACACACACACACAAACACACACACACAAGGTGCCCAGACAAATACAGAACAAGAACTCTCTCGGCCTCGCAAATTGATGAAGTTGAAAACAATTGTTTTAGTTGATGTGGTACATATGA
This sequence comes from Schistocerca nitens, assembly GCF_023898315.1. Classification (NCBI taxonomy): domain Eukaryota; kingdom Metazoa; phylum Arthropoda; class Insecta; order Orthoptera; family Acrididae; genus Schistocerca; species Schistocerca nitens. Next base: position 212,409,055 of record NC_064614.1, read on the forward strand.
CGAAATAGCGGAAGTTAAGTGCCACGTAAAGCTATCGGTTAGCTTTGATGCATGGCTTTTTAACATTGTCATCGGCCTGTCTCGTTCAGCTGCATGATCCGGAATATGTCATAAAAAGTTTCTGGTTTTGTTGTCAATAAAGAAATTATATCAAAATTTTATAATGGCTTGAAAGAACTCAGCACCCCATTTAAACGAAATGGGCAGCTGGCTACAAGCATTGCTGTGCTTCTGTAGAAGGTGGTACAGCAAGAACATTCTAAAAGAGTCGGTGGTTGGAGTGCTGACATTATAGTTACGGATAGTCTGCGTAAACCATTTATGTTGGCCACTGATACAGCGTATGTATGGACTGTGATAACGCCTTCAACATCAACTAAGGCCTGAAGATGGCGCAATGGCGTGCCAAAACTGATAGCTACATAGTAAATAACACCATAAGCAAGGCAGTAGGCATTTCATTTTCATAAATAGTGAACGACCGTGGTGCCCAAGACCTCCAGTCAAAAGGACGCACATACAAAAATTCTAAGACAGTCACCGGCAACAATAATAAACACACAAACACTATCAGAAAAGACCTTGAAGGCCCAACGGTGCCGACGTGCGGCAGTTTTGTCCTCACCACACAGGCGTCACTAGATGCGGGCGGATAAGTGCCCTTGGGGGGGGGGGGGGAGGGCGCCTGTCGCCTGTTGTCAGTTTTCGTGACCGGAGCCGCTATTTTTCAGTCAAGTAGCTTCTAAATTGGCCTAATAAGCCTGAGTGCACCCTGTTTGCCAACCACGCTGGGCGTACCCAAGCGGTCACCCATCCAAATGCTAACCAAACAGTGCTTAATTTCGCTGATCTAATGGCGACCACTGTGACGACTGCGGCAAGGTCGTTAGCCAATAATAATAATACTTCATCCTTTGATTAATTTGTAGTACTACACAGGGTGTTTCACAATTCATGTTACTTACTTCTAGAGGTTGTACAAAGGTAATTTAGTATATAAAGTTTTACATAGGAACCCATATCCTGAAACCTCATCCAAAGACACTAAAGAGGGTCAAAGCTATAGATGCCGGCGTCTGTAAACCTATGTATACACAAGGTGATTCCGTGATAATCTTACAGACTTTCAGAGATGATGGAGAAGGATAAATATATCAGTCTGTGGTAAGCGTACCAGAAACGAACGAATCGAAAGTTATAAGCGAAAACCATTCTGATACCTCTGACAGTGGAATACACGTACGGGTACTGTTGTTCCTACGATTGTACGATAGACAACTTTCAGAGATGGTAGCATGGACAAAAACAAGAAAAAACTAGTAAACAAGGACCCTGCAATGTATACTGTAAGAGCTAGTAGCACTTGTTCAACACAGGAGATGTGTTTACACTAGAGAAGATGAACAAGTGCTCATAGGTTTTCAGGTATGCAATTTAGAGTCCATGTTTGCTTGACCTTGTTTCTTGTCTTGATACATACTACCACGTCTGAAAATTGCATACGCTACGTTCTTAGTAACAACAGTGCCAGTACATGTGTTCCACTGCCAGAGGTATCAGAACCGTTTTCGATTATGACTTTCGCTCGTTCGTTTCCGAACCAAGGACCCTTACCTCAAATTGATACATTTATCCTTCTCCACACCCTTGAAAGTCTGTAACATCATCGCGGAATCACCCTGCATTTACATAAATTTACACGTCCGTTGTAGCGTTGTTGGATGACGTTTTCACACATGGGTTCCTTGTAAAACTTGATCTAGTACGTCCTTCATACACCTCTATAATCGTGTAACGTGAATTGTTAAGCACCCTGTGTTTAATCTGAATTAGTGTCTGATACATCGAAAACTCTCAAGAAAGAAGAAAAATATCAGGATGTGAATTTGGACAGGAAAGAAACAGAAAAGTTCATGTCAACAGATTTCAGTAAACGGAAGCTAGACCTGTACGGTACGTTACAAAAGATGTTCAAGCGATGCAATACAAGAGCTCGCACGTCTCGTCATGGATTACCTTACTATTTTGCACGTTCAGAGGCTCCAGCCAATAGCGTCACAGGATTTTTACATTTTCCACCAAAAGAGGCAGAATTTTCTGCTGCAAAGCACGTACGTGTATTCATTACAGCGTCATGGGAAAGTGAATCTCCGTAATAGGTGGACACTAATAATCACTTCCTCGGCTCAGCACACTCTTTCCTATAAGGTTGTTTTCAATCGCTGTCGAGGGATTTTCTATGTGACATACACAATACACGTTCTTTGCAGTCCTGCTTTCGTATCATTACTATTTCAGTAAACAAACCGCTAAACCGGTCACCCGATCACCCAATTTCAGGTGAAGGTTACCTGTTTAGCAGTTGACAGAGGCAATAAAAATATTTTTTTCAGTATTTTGTTTAATTATTATCAACGGAATTTAAAATCATAAAATGGTGTCTTAATCAACTTATGTTAAAGGTTTAACACAATAAGTGAAGTATTAAAGTAAGACACTTTTAGGCAGCGTAATTCATGGAGCGCAAATTACGCAAAATATGTTAATCAAGTATTTGCGAAAGAGATCACTTGGTAATTTTCAACAAAATTTACACATAATTTCAGTCCTTTTCGGAACTTTTTCTTGCCGACAATCCCACAAAATAATGAAAGGAAGAGAAATTCATCGCTTGCTACGTATTTTCTGTTCATGCGATAAAACTTCTTTATTGCTAACTATTCACAACACATTTTTCAGTTGTAGCACGCACTCAGTAACTGATTGTCTCAAGTCATACGCAATTATCATTCATTTTCACTCCATATCAAGCCTGCAAAGCCGGCCATGGTGGTCGAGCGGTTCTAGGCTCGTCAGTCCGGAACCACGCGACTGCTACGGTCGCTGGTTCGAATCCTGCCTCGGGCGTGGATGTGTGTGATGTCCTTAAGTTAGTTAGGTTTAAGTAGTTCTAAGTTCTATGGGACTGATGACCATAGATGTTAAGTCCCATAGTGCTCAGAGCCATTTGAACCATTTGAAGACTGCAAGTTACAACTAAATTGTCCTGTTTGACAGTGTCACAGACAAAATTTCCCACAAGTTAATGACTTATAAACAGTAAGATTATGTAGCCTCTGTCCGCGTAAAAGCGCATTGAAGACAGTACGTTCCACAGAAGGAATTACGATGACTGGAGTTACGGAACACATTTCCGATCGTATTTATAAATGCTACGTTCATTCACCACTACTTGTTGATGAAAAGTCAAAGTCAGGTTCGTCGTATAATGATAGCAACTACTGAGCACAGTTGGTAGTTCCACATAAAAGTAGAATACTTGCAAAACCGATCCTGTGAGAGACGAAGTCGGAGGAGGAGAAGTTCTCTGGCCGATCTCTGGCTGCTCGTAGTCGCTGCGATGAGACATCTTCCAGATGGGAGTGCTGTTGCAAGTACAAAGTGTAGATCCTGGTGGTCGCTCCGCGTCGTAATTGCTTGCAGTATCACAGAGAACTGAAATGCTAAAGAACTTTTTTTTGCGACTACATAAGTCGAAGTTCTATCGTCCAGGACTTCAAAGTGAGAAGATGCAGGGAGTTACTTTATTAATATACTTTTGAGGTCAACTTATCAGGGCTCATATGTCGACCCGTAAGATACCTCCGACTGGTGGAAAAGCGTAATACCACTATTGTACCACGGACGTGGCACCTTTTGCCTGTGCCATGGGAGGGTGACAGTCCGATCTAGAGTTTGTATGTTATATATGGAGTCTCGCATAACATCAATCCTGAGGTGAAATTTCGTCGCCTGTTTACGTACTGCTTCCATGATCGTGTACTACATTTAGGTCGACGATGCGAGTGTACCGAGTGGCAAAAAGTATCCAACGAAATATCTTATTTTGTGGAATTTGCAGGTGGCCAATTTGAGTTGCACTGGCTAGCCCCCAGACAGAGCTGCTACATATGATCGCAGAGAGAAACATCGACTTGTATAGCCGAAGTTTCCCTGCGATGCACTATTCAGTAATCATAAAAAACCAGACTTTTTTGGCTATACCATATGCCTTATTCCGAAATGCCTCAGTGTGTTTAAAGAGGAAAAAAAACTGTTTATCCTAGGTCACCCCCGACTACTTTATTATCGGACTCCAAGGGATATTTTGCCCGTGTCACCTCAGATTGGCAGGAAGTAAACGCTGTTTCCTACTAAAGTAGAGAGCCGTCGTCTTAGCCAGATTCTACATCTACATCTACATTTATACTCCGCAAGCCACCCAACGGTGTGTGGCGGAGGGCACTTTACGTGCCACTGTCATTACCTCCCTTTCCTGTTCCAGTGGCGTACGGTTCACGGGAAGAACGACTGTCGGAAAGCCTCCGTGCGAGCTCGAATCTCTCCAATTTTACATTCGTGATATCCTCGGGAGGTATAAGTAGGGGGAAGCAATATATTCGAAACCTGGACAGGAAGCTACGCCCCGATGCAGAACGCCTCTCTTGCAGAGTCTGCCACTTGAGTTTGCTAAACATCTCCGTAACGCTATCACGGTTACCAAATAACCCTGTGACGAAACGCGCCGCTCTTCTTTGCATCTTCTCTATCTCCTCTGTCAACCTGACCTAAAGTGCGCGTCATATATCTTGGCGGCCGAGTTTAGGTTCGTTCTGCGCATCTGACGTCACAAAACACAGTCAGCCAATGAACAGAGAATGACGTTGCCAGATCTCGACAGCAGTGCAGAGCACGGACGAGTGTCTTCAGTTTTAGAAACGTTCAGTCATAAATAAAGTAATAGAACAAAAGCAATGTCTTGATAGCAGACTTTCTTTTACAGAAAGTTTGGAAAAAGCATTGTTTATACCAATTGCTTCATATTCTATTAATTAATTAAACCAAACAACTAATAAGATTCCTAATTCAGGCGATAGCATGGAAAGGTGTTTGTTTCAATCTCACGAACTGCTTTTTCGCAATAAAGAACAGCGGTAATTGTTTATTTCCTATTGTACTTCGACGAAGCGTGAGTAATTCATAGTCATACCGACAGTGTTTATAAGTAGTTGCGTGAGGTTAGAGTCCTTATGGAGTTACACTGTCCGATGAGCTTAGGTAGCGGAACGGTTAAGTTGTTGGGCTGCCAATGAAAGGTTATGGGTTCAAACCTTGTCTGGTGCTTAATATTTTCTTTATTTAAAAACAATATTGGAGTGCCTTACTTCACGAATTTTATTCGTTTGAATGAAATTTCTAGTGCTTTGCCTCTTCATTAACGTTTTCGCTGCTGCAGACACGTGCTCCCCGCATTCCGCGCTGTGCGCGATTTTGTTATCACTGCACTTCTCGCCTGTGCAGACACATGGTGTTCCCACTGCTTTGACACACTTATCATTCGATTTCACAAAAACTATTTGGCCAAAAAATTTGATTTTTACACGTCTTCTTGCCTGATACCTTCCCCCCATAAACGACTTAATTTTGTTTTGATGTGCAGCATTAAATGTAGTAAACCATTGCACGAAATTTTGAAGAGTTTGCAGAGGTAAAAGTCCATAGCGTATACTTTCCGTATGGTCGATTTTAGTTGCCACAATTTTGAGAATGAAATGTGGACAAGATACCTAAATTTCATATAATTTTTACTGTATAACAATATCTCATCTAATTTAAGTACCACATAGGTGTCGTATGTAATATTGAGAAATATTCCGTCTTTCGCGACTGTAATAAAAGTTTTATATGCACACGGCGCGTTTGGCTTTATTTTAAAGCACTTCCATCGGTGAAAGGTATGGCACATACACAATGGTATTCATGTTCTATTTCTTGTTTTTGTTCCACAGTCGCAGTTTTACCAATGTTATTGAAATATATCCCTCTTCTGCCACTGTAATAAGCGACTTATTTAGACCAGACGCGTTTCTCTCTTTTGAAGCATGATAAGAGGACTGTATTTTGTGTCCTCCATTGCCAAGTCACCTTTCGTAGTTTTGTGCTGCGGTAGCACAATATTCAACGTTTGTGTTGGCTCATCAGTGTTTTAGCAAATAAATGCTGTTTGTGTGTGCCACACACAAAATTATATTTGACACAGCTCTGAGCACTTCACTGACAGACGGTATATTCAAGTCCTAATGTTTTTGTATGTCCACAGTTTTGTTTAATGTATTTTGTCTACTTCCTTTTGATTGATTGAAGTGCTTTAAAATAAAGCCAAACGTGCCCAGTGTAAGTAAAACTTTTGTTACAGTCGCGAAAGGTGGAATATTTCTCAATATTACATACGACACTTATGTGGTACTTAAATTAAATGAAATATATAGGTATCTTGTCCACATTTCATTCTCAACATTGTGGCAACTAAAATCGACCATACGGAAAGTATACTCTATGGACTTTTACCTCTGCAAACTCTTCAAAATTTCGTGCAAAGGTTTACTATATTTAATGCTGCATAATAACTGCGTTGAACATCAAAACAAAATTAAGTCATTTATGGGGGGAAGGTATCAGTCAAGAAGATAGGTAAAAATCTAATTTTTGAGCCAAATAGTTTTTGTGGACCAATGATAAAGAGTGTCAAAGCAGTCGGAACACAATGTGTCTGCACAGGCGAGCAGTGCAGTGACAAAATCGCCCACAGCGCGGAATGCAGGGAGCACGTCTTTGTAGCAGCGAAAGGGTTAATGCGGCCGTGGTGGCTTTATTTCATGAACTGCGCGCTCCCCCCTAAACGTAAGCTTGCGAACTATGCTATACTATGGCGCTGCTTCTATTGGCGCATGCGTCGTGTGCAACTGGCAACGCAGCAATCTCCAGCGTCTGGGCGGGCATGCGCGAACCGCCAAGATAAAAGAATTGAACTATAGTACGGATCCTACACTGATGAGAAATACTCAAGTATAAGTAGAACGAGTGTTTTGTAAGCCACCTAATTTGCTGATGGACTACATTTTCTAAGGACTCTCCCAATGAATCTCAACCTGGCACCCGCCTTACCAACATTTAATTTTATATGGTCATTCCACTTCAAATCGTTCCGTAGGCATACTCCCAGATATTTTACAGAACTAACTGCTACCAGTGTTTGTTCTGCTTTCATGTTGTTTTGTTGTTGTGGTCTTTAGTCCTGAGACTGGTTTGAAGCAGTTCTCCATGCTTCTCCAACCTGTGCAAGCTTCTTCATCTCCCAGTACGTACTGCAGCCTACGTCCTTCTGAATCTGCTTAGTGTATTCATCTCTTGGTCTCCCTCTACGATTTGTACCCTCCACCCTGCCCTCCAATACTAAATTGGTGATCCCTTGATGCCTCAAAACATGTCCTACCAACCGATCCCTTCTTCTAGTCAAGTTGGGCCACAAACTCCTCTTCTCCCCAATTCTATTCAGTACCTCCTCATTAGTTATGTGATCTACCCATCTAATCTTCAGCATTCTTCTGTAGCACCACATTTCGAAAGTTTCTATTCTCTTCTTGTCCAAACTTTTTATCGTCCATGTTTCACTTTCATACATGGCTACATTCCATACAAATACTTTCAGAAACGACTTCCTGACACTTATATCTATACTTGAAGTTAAATTTCTCTTTTTCAGAAACGATTTCCTTGCCATTGCCAGTCTACATTTTATATCCTCTCCGACCATCATCAGTTATTTTGCTCCCCAAATAGCAAAACTCCTTTACTACTTTAAGTGTCTCATTTCCCAATCTAATTCCCTCAGCATCACCCGACTTAATTCGGCTACATTCCATTATCCTTGTTTTGCTTTTGTTGATGTTCATCTTATATCCTCCTTTCAAGACACTGACCATTCCGTTCAACTGCTCTTCCAACTCCTTTGCTGTCTCTGACAGAATTACAATGTCATCGGCGAACCTTAAAGTTTTTATTTCTTCTCCGTTGATTTTAATACCTACTCCGAATTTTTCTTTTGTTTCTTTTACTGCTTGCTCAATATACAGATTGAACAACATCGGGGAGAGGCTACAACCCTGTCTCACTCCCTTCCCAAACACTGCTTCCCTTTCATGTCCCTCGACTCTTATAACTGCCATCTGGTTTCTGTAAAAATTGCAAATAGCCTTTCGCTCCCTGTATTTTATCCCTGCCACCTTTAGAATTTGAAAGAGAGTATTCCAGTCAACATTGTCAAAAGCTTTCTCTAAGTCTACAAATGCTAGAAACATAGGTTTGCCTTTCCTTATCTTTCTTCTATGATAAGTCGTAAGGTCAGTATTGCCTCACGTGTTCCAATGTTTCTACGGAATCCAAACTGATCTTCCCCGAGGTTGGCTTCTACTAGTTTTTCCATTCGTCTGTAAAGAATTCGTGTTAGTATTTTGCAGCTGTGACTTACTAAACTGATAGTTCGGTAATTTTCACACCTGTCAACACCTGCTTTCTTTGGGATTGGAATTATTATATTCTTCTTGAAGTCTGAGGGTATTTCGCCTGTTTCATACATCTTACTCTCCAGATGGTAGAGTTTTGTCAGGACTGGCTCTCCCAAGGCCGTCAGTAGTTCCAATGGAATGTTGTCTACTCCGGGGGCCTTGTTTCGACTCAGGTCTTTCAGTGCTCTGTCAAACTCTTCACGCAGTATCATATCTCCCATTTCATTTTCATCTACATCCTCTTCCAATTCCATAAAATTGTCCTGAAGTACATCGCCCTTGTATAGACCCTCTATATACTCCTTCCACCTTTCTGCTTTCCCTTCTTTGCTTAGAACTGGGTTTCCATCTGAGCTCTTGATATTCATACAAGTCGTTCTCTTATCTCCAAAGGTCTCTTTAATTTTCCTGTAGGCAGTATCTATCCTACCCCTAGTGAGATAGGCCTCTACATCCTTACATTTGTCCTCTAGCCATCCCAGCTTAGCCATTTTGCACTTCCTGTCGATCTCATTCTTGAGACGTTTGTATTCCTTTTTGCCTGCTTCATTTACTGCATTTTTATATTTTCTCCTTTCGTCAATTAAATTCAATATTTCTTCTGTCACCCTAGGATTTCTACTAGCCCTCGTCTTTTTAACTACTTGATCCTCTGCTGCCTTCGCTACTTCATCCATCAAAGCTACCCATCTTCTTCTACTGTAGTTCTTTCCCCCATTCCTGTCAATTGTTCCCTTATGCTCTCCCTGAAACTCTGTACAACCTCTCGTTCTTTCAGTTTATCCAGGTCCCATCTCCTTAAATTCCCACCTTTTTGCAGTTTCTTCAGTTTTAATCTACAGGTCGTAACCAATAGATTGTGGTCAGAGTCCACATCTGCCCCTGGAAATGTCTTACAATTTGAAACCTGGTTCCTAAATCTCTGTCTTACCATTATATAATCTATCTGATACCTTTTAGTATCTCCAGGCTTCTTCCATGTATACAACCTTCTTTCATGATTCTTAAACCAAGTCTTAGCTATGATTATGTTGTGCTCTGTGCAAAATTCTACCAGGCGGCTTCCTCTTTCATTTCTTAGCCCCAATCCATATTCACCTACTATGTTTCCTTCTCTCCCTTTTCCTACACTCGAATTCCAGTCACCCATGACTATTAAATTTTCGTCTCTCTTCACAATCTGAATAATTTCTTCGTCATCTGCAGAGCTAGTTGGCATATAAATTTGTAATACTGTAGTAGGTGTGGGATTCGTATCTATCTTGGCCACAATAATGCGTTCACTATGCTGTTTGTAGTAGCTTACCCGCATTCCTATTTTCCTATTCATTATTAAACCTACTCCTGCATTACACCTATTTGATTTTGTGTTAATAACCCTGCAGTCACCTGACCAGAAGTCTTGTCCCTCCTGCCACCGAACTTCACTAATTCCCACTATATCTAACTTCAACCTATCCATTTCCATTTTTAAATTTTCTAACCTACCTGCCCGATTAAGGGATCTGACATTCCACGCTCCGATCCGTAGAACGCCAGTTTTCTTTCTCCTGATAACGACATCCTCTTGAGTAGTCCCCGCCCGGAGATCCGAATGGGGGACTATTTTACCTCCGGAATATTTTACCGAAGAGGACGCCATCATCATTTAATCATACAGTAAAGCTGCATGCCCTCGGGAAAAATTACGGCTGTAGTTTCCCCTTGCTTTCAGCCGTTCGCAGTACCAGCACAGCAAGGCCGTTTTGCTTATTGTTACAAGGCCACATCAGTCAATCATCCAGACTGTTGCCCTTGCAACTACTGAAGAGGCTGCTGCCCCTATTCAGGAACTACACAGATACCCCTCCGTTGTGGTTGCACCTACGGTACGGCTATCTGTATCGCTGAGGTACGCAAGCCTCCCCACCAACGGCAAGGTCCATGGTTCATGGCGGGGGACCTACCACCTTCAGAATTTGAAAGAGAGTATCCCAGTCAACAGTGTCAAAAGCTTTCTCTAAGTCTACAAATGCTAGTAACGTAGGTTTGCCTTTTCTTAATCTAGCTTCTAAAATATGTCGTAGGGTCAGTATTGCCTCACGTGTTCCGATATTTCTACGGAATCCAAACTGATCTTCCCCGAGGTCGGCTTCTACCAGTTTTTTCATTCGTCTGTAAAGAATTCGCGTTAGTATTTTGCAGCCGTGACTTATTAAACTGATAGTTCGGTAATTTTCACATCTGTCAACGCCTGATTTCTTTGGGATTGGAATTATTATTATATAGTCCGCAGCTCGTGGTCGTGCGGTAGCGTTCTCGCTTTCCACGCCCGGCTCCCTGGTTTCGATTCCCGGCGGGGTCAGGGATTTTCTCTGCCTCGTGATGACTGGGTGTTGTGTGACATCCTTAGGTTAGTTAGGTTTAAGTAGTTCTAAGTTCTAGGGGACTGATGACCATAGATGTTAAGTCCCATAGTGCTCAGAGCCATTTGAACCAATTATTATATTCTTCTTGAAGTCTGAGGGTATTTCGCTTGTCTCATATACCTTGCTCACCAGATGGTATAGTTTTGTCAGGACTGACTCTCCTAAGGCCGTCAGTAGGTCTAACGGAATGTTGTCTACTCCCAGGGCCTTGTTTCGAATTAGGTCTTTCAGTGCTCTGTCAAACTCTTCACGCAGTATGATATCTCCCACTTCATCTTCATCTACATCCTCTTCCATTTCTATAACATCGCCCTCAAGTACATCGCCCTTGTATAGACCCTATATATACTCCTTCCACCTTTCTGCTTTCCCTTCTTTGCTTAGAACTGGGTTTCCATCTGAGCTTTTGATATTCATACAAGTGGTTCTCTTTTCTCCAAAGGTATCTTTAATTTTCCTGTAGGCAGTATCTATCTTACCCTAGTGAGATAAGCCTCTAGATCCTTACATTTGTCCTCTAGCCATGCCTGCTAAGCCATTTTGCATTTCCTGTCGATCTCATTTTTCAGACGTTTGTATTCCTTTTTGCCTGCTTCATTTACTGCATTTTTGTTTTTTCTCCTTTCATCAATTAAATTCAATATTTCTTCTGTCACCCTAGGATTTCTACTAGCCCTCGTCTTTTTACCTACTTGATCCTCTGCTTCCTTCACTACTTCATCCTTCAAAGCTACCCATTCTTCTTCTACTGTATTTCTTTCCCCCATTCTTGTCAACTGTTCCCTTATGCTCTCCCTGAAACTCTGTACAACCTCTGGTTTATTCAGTTTTTCCAGGTCCCATCTCCTAAGATTCCCACCTTTTTGCAGTTTCTTCAGTTTTAATCTGCAGTTTATAACCAATAGATTGTGGTCAGAGTCCCCACATCTGCCACTGGAAATGTCTTACAATTTAAAACCTGGTTCCTACATCTCTGTCTTACCATTATATAATCTATCTGAAACTTGTCAGTATCTCCAGGCTTCTTCCATGTATACAACCTTCTTTTATGATTCTTGAACCAAGTGTTAGTTATGATTAAGTTATGCTCTGTGCAAAATTCCACCAGGCGGCTCCCTCTTTCATTTCTTAACACCAATCCATATTCACCTACTACGTTTCATTCCCTTCCTTTTCCTACTATCAAATTCCAGTCACCCATGACTATTAAATTTTCGTCTCTCTTCACTATCTGAATAATTTCTTTTATCTCATCATACTTTTCTTCAATTTCTTCGTCATCTGAAGAGCTAGTGGGCATACTGTCGTAGGCGTGGGCTTCGTGTCTATCTTGGCCACAACAATATGTTCGCTGTGCTGTTTGTAGTAGCATTACCCCTATTTGATTTTGTATTTATAACCCTGTATGCCCCTGACCAAAAGTCTTATTCCTCCTGCCACCGAACGTCACTAATTCCAACTATATCCAACTTTAACCTATCCATTTCCGTTTTTAAATTTTGTAACCTACCAGCCCGATTAAGGGATCTGACATTCCACGCTCCGATCCGTAGAATGCCAGTTTTCTTTCTCCTGATAACGACGTCCTCTTGAGTAGTCCCCGCCCGGAGATCCGAATGGGGGACTATTTTACCTCCGGAATATTTTACCCAAGAGGACGCCATCATAATTAATCTATACAGTAAAGCAGCATGCCCTCGGGAAAAAATTACGGCTGTAGTTTCCCCTTGCGTTCAGCCGTTCGCAGTACCAGCACTGCAAGGCCGGTTTTTAGTGTTACAAGGCCAGATCAGTCAATCATCCAGACTGTTGCCCCTGCAACTACTGAAAAGGCTGCTGCCCCTCTTCAGGAACCATACGTTTGTCTGGCCTCTCAACAGATACCCCTCCGTTGTGGTTGCACCTACGGTACGGCTATCTGTATCGCTGAGGCACGCAAGCCTCCCCACCAATGGCAACGTCTGTGGTTCCAGGGGGGAGGTCCGCTTTCATATAATCATACAATAAAGGATCCTTCTTTCTATGTATTCGCAATACATTACATTTGTCTATGTTAAGGGTCAGTTGCCACTCCCTGCACCAAGTGCCCATCCGCTGCAGATCTTCCAGCATTTCGCTGCAATTTTCTAATGCTGCAACTTCTCTGTATACTACAGCATCATCCGCGAAAAGCCGCATGGAACTTCCAACACTATCTACTAGGTCATTTATATATATTGTGAACAGTAATGGTCCCATAACACTCCCCTGTGGCACGCCAGAGATTACTTTAACGTTTGTAGACGTCTCTCCTTTGAGCTTTGGAAAAAGGTGTTTAGTACTTCAGCTTTACGTGTGGCATCCTCTGTTTCAATGCCATTATCATGCCAGAGTGTCTGGATATGCTGTTTCGATCCACTTACTGATTTAACGTAAGACCAGAATTTCCTAGGATTTTCTGTCAAGTCGGTACACAGATTTTACTTTCGGATTCGCTGAACGCGTCACGCATAGCCCTCCTTTCGCTAACTTTGACATCGTTTAGCTTCTGTTTGCCTGAGAGGTTTAGGCTGCGTTTAAATTTGCAGTGAAGCTCTCTTTGCTTTCGCAGTAGTTTCCTAACTTTGTTGTTGAACCACGGTGGATTTTCCCCGTCCCTCGCAGATTTACTCGGCACGTATTTGTCTTAAACGAATTTTACGATTGCCTTGAACTTTTTCCATAAACACTCAACATTGTCGGTGTCGGAACAGAAAATTTTGTTTTGATCTGTTAGGTAGTCTGAAATCTGCCTCCTATTACCCTTGCTAAACAGATAAACCTTCCTCCCTTTTTTATATTCCTATTTACTTCCATATTCAGGGATGCTGCAAAGGCCTTATGATCACTCATTCCCTGTTCTGCGCTTACAGTGTCGAAAAGTTCGGGTCTGTTTGTTATCATTAGGTCCAAGTTGTTATCTCCACCAGTAGGTTATCTTTTTAATTGCTCGAGGTAATTTTCGGATAGTGCACTCAGTATAATGTCACTTGATGCTCTGTCCCTACAACCCGTCCTAAACATCTGAGTGTCCCAGTCCATATCTGGTAAATTGAAATCTCCACCTAAGGCTATAACATGCTGAGGAAGTTTATGTGAAATGTATTCCAGATATTCTCTCAGTTGTTCTGCCACTAATGCTGCTGAGTCAGGAAGGTCGGTGAAAGGAGCCAATTATTAACATAGCTCCACCCATAATAATTTACAGGAACTATCCACTTCTATTTCACTACAGGATAAACTACTACTAACAGCGGCAAACACGCCACCACCTGGATGCATGCAATCTATCCTTTCTAAACATCGTCTGTGCCTTTGTAAAAATTTCGGCAGAATTTATCTCTGGCTTCAGCCAGCTTTCCGTACCTATTACGAATTTATCTTCGGTGCTTTCTATCAGCGCTTGAAGTTCCGGTACTTTACCAATGTAGCTTCCACAGTTTACAATTACAATACCGATTGCTGCTTGGTCCCCAAATGTCTTGACTTTACCCCGCACCCTTTGAGGCTGTTGCCCTTTCTGTACTTGCCCGAGGCCATCTAACCTAAAAAAGACGCCCAGTCCACGCCACACAACCCCTGCTACTATTGTAGCCGCCTGCTGTGTGTAATGGACTCCTGACCTATCCAACGGAACCCGGAACCCCACCACCCTATGGCGCAAGTCGAGGAATCTGCAGCCCACACGGTCGCAGAACCGCCTCAGTCTCTGATTCAGACCCTCCACTCGGCTCTGCACCAAAGGTCCGCAGTCAGTCCTGTCGACGATGCTCCAGATGGTGAGCTCTGCTTTCATGCAGTCTTCACCAAATCAGATAGCCGCCGAAAGCCAGAGAGGATTTCGTCCGATCCATAGCGACACACATCATTGGTTCCGACATGAGGGACCACCTGCAGATGGGTGCACACTGTACCCTTCATGGCATCCGGAAGGACCCTTTCCACATCTGGAATGACTCCCCCCGGTATGCACACGGAGTGCACATTGGTTTTCTTCCCCTCCCTTGCAGCCATATCCCTAAGTGGCCCCATTACGCGCCTGACGTTGGAGCTCCCAACTACCAGTAAGCACACCCTTTGCGACCGCCCGGATCTTGCAGACTGAGGGGCAACCTCTGGAACAGGACAAGCAGCCATGTCCGGCCGAAGATCAGTATCAGCCGGAGACAGAGCCTGAAACTGGTTCGTCGGACAAATTGGAGAGGCCTTCCGTTCAGCCCTCCGGAATGTCTTTCGCCCCCTGCGACACCTCGAGACGACCTCCCACTCTACCACAGGTGAGGGGTCAGCCTCAATGTGGGCAGTATCCCGGGCAGCCACAGCCGTAGTCCGATCGGCGGATGCGTGAGAGCAGCTGGCCGTCCCCGACAAACCCCCGTCCGGACCCCCACAGTGATGCCCATTGGCAACAGCCTCAAGCTGTGTGACCGAAGCCAACACTGCCTGAAGCTGGGAGCGAAGAGATGCCACCTCAGCCCGCGTCCGAACACAACAGTCGCAGTTCCTATCCATGCTAAATACTGTTGTGCAAAGAACGTCTGAACTAATCTACAGAGAGCACAAACAATTCGACACAAAATTTAAACGGTTATTAAAATACAAGACTGCCTAGTAAATGCAGTAATGCTGCTACTTGCGCACTGCTGACACGCTTCTCGGCGGCAGAAGGCTAACTGTACTGTCAGTAACTTACAAAGACTATTTGAAAGAAATAAACAAATGACAGACGACTACGCGACTTTGCACGTCACAGATATTAAAATGCAAGTCTGCCCCTGCTAAATACGAAACTACACAATGATTTCACGGATTTAACTACACAAGTGCTCTACGAACTCTCAAACATATTTTCAGCTTGACTACAGAACTTATATGAACGCTAAATAAGTCACTTGCTGCTACTTGCGCACTGCTGAAACACTGCTCGGCGGCAGAAGTCGCGCGTATTTAGTCGTAAGCAGGCTTTTCGTCCTGTTGGTTCTGGACGGGTCTTATATTGGCATGTACATGTCATACGGTGGTGACAACGGCTGTGTTATCAGCAAGTTGCGCTATTAGGACGCCTTCAGCAGTCACCATGTCTCTAGCGTAAACGGTCAATAGGACAGTGGACAACCTTAAGGAAGCCCCGCACTCGCCGCCAAGGACTCAGACTATTGATCCTTTGTAGTGACAACCCTCATCCTCTCGTCGAACAGCGGCCGAGTGGCGTAAATACAAGATCGGCCCAGTGAAATCTGCTTTAAACTTGCGTTGCGCATGGTCGTGGAAGTGAAGTAGTGCTCCCGACTGTGACGCTGCTGTCAGAGCTGCACGTACGGCTGGTGCCGCTGCTGCCACTTCTCGCTGTGAAACTAATGCAGCATGTTTCCGTATTACCGGCTGGAGCTCTACTTCAAAACAGACCGCCGTGTTTTGGATACATTCCAGCATATAGCTGATACACCGTGCCTTGACATCTGGGTCTGCCAAGGAAGCGTCAACTGTGGAGACAGAGCACAGGCAGCTTGTTGGTCATGTGTGTAACGCGGGTAGTTGAGTTTACAGGCGAAAGCCTTGGCTACTGCAAAATCCACTTACTGTACCAGCAAAACTATATCATTGTACGACACTTAAGTAGGGAGATATGACGTCATAGATACTGAACTGCGACGGAAACGAGATGCGTGAAAAAGCAGCTGTTCATGAGAGCGTGCGCACATTACCCAGACGATACCCATTCATATTTACTCTGAAGTTTTCATTAGCCGATGGATGAACAATTGTAAACAAATAAAAGAAATATATTATGGTTTTGCGTTTTGCGCTTTACATGCTCAACATCAAATATTTTCGCACAAACTCATTTGCAAAGTAATCAGACGCCTGACGCTCTCTTAGACATGGGAATTCAGGTACTTTGACAAATCAGATTAATGGTTGCTGTTACACGTACCTGAGCTGAAACGACGATTCAGCCACTCCCTGTGCATTATATGTTGTCTACGGATGACCATCGAATTGTTTTATGATATAAAACTTTGTTTCACTGATGGAGAATGCTATTGACATAAAACCCAAACCGATGATGGGCTCTTACAACGAGAACCAACGTACAGAGAATAATCCTCTTGCGACAATGTACGCGGCTGACAATGTACGCGGCTGACAATCCGCGTCGTGTACGAGGATTTGTACACGACGTACGTCAGATGAATCACCAAGAATAAGATCCAGTGGATTAGGGTGTGGGGTTAGGACGACTAAGGTGTTACGATTACAGAGCTGCTACGAACAATCAGCTGATCTCCAAACATCTGTCCTATCTGGATTCTGGCAGTTCCATCTCACTGGACTCTTACAATGCTAGCGGACTGCAACTGCCACTCCTCACAGAACATCTGGAAAGAAAATTGTAGAATCGAGGAACAAGTATGTAAGTACTAGTAGATGGTATGATTCTGGAGTGCAATCTGACGAGATACTACGTACAAATTTCTTTTTAGTGTAATTATAAGGTAGGTTATTCATAAAATATGTAAGGACCAATCAAATAATGAGATACAATGCCAGTCTCTAACGTTATCCGCCCAAATAAAACTGTTGTTGAGGTTGAACACACGTTCACGGTAAAAGGAAACCTTTTTCGTGGATAAAAATACGCACCGTAATGCGGTTGAAAGAAAAAGAAAGCATTACATGAACTCGAATGCCTTAACTGAACACGACACAAAGCGCGCAGTCAAGAGCCATGAATACCTGTGCCCTCCGAGAATGAAGTGATTATATTCCAGCCTCAGGCACCACTCTCCAGACCGCATGAAGATACTTTCTAAGTTGCGCCTCACAGCTTGAGTGCTTGCCGACAAATCTGCGTCGAATCTCTCTAACAATTCCTCTTCAAATCATTGCACGTGTTCGCTTTGTACGTAGCAAATTGACGTCCGTTGAAACCTCCTACTTCACATCAAAGCTGATAAACAGTCCAGATTGTTTTTCTCCATATATATGTAAACAGTGGCGTATTTACATTCGCAGTGCAGTGCACTTCTCTGACCAAGTGAAATTCCTCACAGTGTAGCACAATTCGCTATTCGCGTTCAGAACGTAGCTGTTGTCTGCTAGCGCCATCCGAAAGTGGTATGTTTTACCCGCGTTTACAAGTACTTAATATGGTTGTGTGAGTAGTATAGCTGCAGTAGGAAGCCATCGGTTGAGAGTATGAAGAGAGTACAACGACATTAGGAGGCGAATTAATATCATGAATGTCAAATAGTGGGCGGCAAAGTTTCGGCGTTCTCAGTACCGAAACGTGATCGGAGCTGACGATGGGTATGACAGAGAAATGCAACGCCGGATAGATATTGCCATTTTGAAGGACAAGAAGAACCTATACCTATAGCAGTCGAAACCGACGCTGTTGTTGGCTCAACAGTGACTAGTGCTGGTCGTTCGCTGTGCAGCGGCGTTTACATCAAAGTGCGCTGAACGGTTAACTCCTGGACTCTTATGTATGCACCAGCATTGTACTCTGTTATCAGATCTACCACAGATCGTCACCTATCCTGCTTTACCTAGCGAGAAAGTCTCCGAGATCCATGTTGTATGGCCTTGTTCATACTTGTGCTGTCTCTCTCATTCAACCACTTTGCATAATGCTCACTGAAGTAGCGGGCTAACAGCCATCAAGTTCACCACTTTCATGTTGCTCCTATCCTGGCGCCGGGCCATTAGCATCAGTACCTTTGCCATACTCACTTACGTCAGTAAATTTCCCCTCTTACAGTTCGTATGATAGCTAGAATGATTCCCTGCTTATTTACAAGGTTGCTACAATTAAAGCTTCGCTACTTGCGATGACCACCGTGAAATACAGTGATTGTAGGACAATTATACTTTGTGGAAATATTTGTAAGAGCATTCGGAAGAGAAATAATGAATAAAAAATTGGAAGAAACACATTTTAGTTTTCACATGCGACGGCAGCATTTGTTAACTGCGAAAGATGTTTACGTTCCAGGCTGCAAACATTGCACAATATGACGACTGTGTGTATCCACGACAGCTTGGAAGCACTCTAGAGACCACCCTACTGCTGCCAGAAACTATGGTGTACTACGAAAAGTTCAGCTGCCGTGGCGCAGCTGTTGCACACCTTGAAGATCACACATTGCGTCTAGCAGTCTCCGTTACCGCAACACTATCTGCACCAAATTTGAGGGGCGTGGGGCAACGGCCGTCGGCCACTCCCAGGAGCAATTCCCAAACTGCCAGATAATTGGAACTAACGATTCAAAGGTCTTCAAATCTGGGGAGGAAAGAGGATCTCTCCGTCTTCCTATTACGCGCCGATACACGCGAGGTGCGCCAGCACCACTGCTGTAGTTTTGATAAAACGGCTTCACTTTGTCTAGATCCATGTTGACTGTCTGCTACTGTAATGCTCACTGATGCTTGTGTTTCAACCCTGTACCTCGGTATCTGTACCGGCACCTAATGACAAGTCATGACACTAACGCTACTAACAACGCTTGTCCCACCGAGCACTGTCTGAAAATCATTCCTACGAAGGTAGGTACCCGTAAGGTAAAACGTTTTCGGCCTACGTTAGCTCAAGTAGTGAATGATTAATTATAACCACTCTGTACTTAACTAACAGCTACATACAAATGATCAGCTGGAAAGATAACAATTGTTCTTTATTTCGTCTAGCGTGCGACTCCAGAGATCTTAGCACTTCAGTCATGCTGTAGGTCCACGTAAAATTAAGAAGCATTTAAAAATAGAATTTTGCGCTCACTACCATGTTAAGTAAGCACTTAATTTATTGTTTGTGAAGAATGCAAACCACGAAACTCAGATTTTTACTGATTTTGAGGTACAGTTATCCCGACACCATGCAGTCTCCAGCATGATCAAAGTTTCTTTAGTAATGTCATTGCTGTCTGGCCCCTGGCTTCTTGAAAACTTAAAGTCTAGGTTGGATTATCAATAATACACTTACGGAAAAAAATTAAAACACCAATGAGAAATTGCGCAACATAAACGAAAGTTGGTTCACGTGTTTCTACGTCTGAAAGATGATGTCTGTTCTTATTTTTCCCCAGTCCCTCAATAGTGCCTGTAGTAGTGCGGTTGAGAGAAGGCAAATAATGTTTGCTTTAAAACACGCTGCAACGGTTATGAGAGTTAGTTACCTTCGAGATCAGACGTAGTGGGTTGATGTTAGTCAAGAATGCCTTCGAGGCGACAAAGACTCTATTATCAGCAAATCACTGAGTTGGAAGGAGGTCCTGTAATAGAGCCACGGGAAGCTGAATGTTCCTTCTGTGATAATGTAGAAAGTCTTGGCAGGAATGTAACCAGTGTACATGACTGCTGGCATCGGTGGTCACGGGAATGTGTAGTCGCAAGAAGGCATTGCCCCGGCCGGCCACGTGGCACTATCGAGATGGAAGATCTGCATCAGCAGTCTGACTAGCAGTTGCCACTACACTACAGCGGTACAATGAACTCTTAAAGAACGGCTATTTCTAGGACAGGTCCGAGCCAGACATCCTGTAGTGTGCATTGCACTGACCCCCACACCACCGCCAATTACGACATCTGTGGTGTCAAGCGACAGCTCATTGGAGGGCAGGATGGAGGTCTGTGTTTTCTAATGAAAGCGTATTCTACCTCGGTGCCAGTGACTGTCCTAAGGTGGTTAGAAGGAAGCCAGCTGAGGGCCTGTAACCAACCTGTCTGCAGCTGGAGACACTGAAACTAACCCTGGAGTTAAGGTCTGGGTTGCCATTTCGCGTAGCAGCAAGAGCGCTCTCGTGTTTATCTCACGCACCCTGACTGCAAATTTTATGTTACTCGGATGACTCGACCTGTTGTGCTGTTATCCTGAACAACATTCCACAGGATTAGAAAATATTAGATACCGGCTCCCAGGTAGATGCTATTTTTCTTGACTTCCGGAAGGCATTCGATACAGTTCCGCACTGTCGCCTGATAAACAAAGTAAGAGCCTACGGAATATCAGACCAGCTGTGTGGCTGGGTTGAAGAGTTTTTAGCAAACAGAACACAGCATGTTGTTATCAATGGAGAGACGTCTACAGACGTTAAAGTAACCTCTGGCGTGCCACAGGGGAGTGTTATGGGACCATTGCTTTTCACAATATATATAAATGACCTAGTAGATAGTGTCGGAAGTTCCATGCGGCTTTTCGCGGATGATGCAGTAGTATACAGAGAAGTTGCAGCGTTAGAAAATTGTAGCGAAATGCTGGAAGATCTGCAGCGGATAGGCACTTGGTGCAGGGAGTGGCAACTGTCCCTTAACATAGACAAATGTAATGTATTGCGAATACATAGAAAGAAGAATCCTTTATTGTATGATTATATGATAGCGGAACAAACACTGGTAGCAGTTACTTCTGTAAAATATCTGGGAGTATGCGTGCGGAACGATTTGAAGTGGAATGGTCATATAAAATTAATTGTTGGTAAGTCGGGTACCAGGTTGAGATTCATTGGGAGAGTGCTTAGAAAATGTAGTCCATCAACAAAGGAGGTGGCTTACAAAACACTCGTTCGACCTATACTTGAGTATTGCTCATCAGTGTGGGATCCGTACCAGATCGGGTTGACGGAGGAGATAGAGAAGATCCAAAGAAGAGCGGCACGTTTCGTCACAGGGTTATTTGGTAACCGTGATAGCGTTACGGAGGTGTTTAATACAGTCAAGTGGCAGACTCTGCAAGAGAGGCGCTCTGCATCGCGGTGTAGCTTGCTCGCCAGGTTTCGAGAGGGTGCGTTTCTAGATGGGGTATCGAATATATTGCTTCCCCCTACTTATACCTCCCGAGGAGATCACAAATGTAAAATTAGAGAGATTAGAGCGCGCACGGAGGCTTTCAGACAGTCGTTCTTCCCGCGAACCATACGCGACTGGAACAGGAAAGGGAGGTAATGACAGTGGCACGTAAAGTGCCCTCCGCCACACACCGTTGGGTGGCTTGCGGAGTATAAATATAGATGTAGATGTAGGATTATTTCCAACAGGACAACGCTCGCCCATATACCGCTGTTGTAACGAACATTCTCTACAGAGCGCCGACATCTTGCCTTGGCCTGCTTGATCTGGCGCAGTGGTTAGACACTGGACTCGCATTCGGGAGGACGACGGTTCCATCCCGCGTCCGGCCATCCTGACTTAGGTTTTCCGTGATTTCCCTAACTCGCGCCAGGCAAATGCCGGGATGGTTCCTTTCAAAAGGGCACGGCCGACTTCCTTCCCCGTCCTTCCCTAATCCGATGAGACCGATGACCTCGCTGTCTGGTCTCCTTCCCCAAACCAACCAACCAACCACCCTGCTTGATCACCAGATCTGTCTCTAGTCGAGCACATATGGGACATCATCGGACGATAACTCCAGCATCATCCATAACCAGCATTAACTGTCCCTGTATTCACCGACGAAGTGTGGCAGTCGTGGAATTCCAGTACACAAACTGACATCCCGCACCTGTAGAACACAATATGCACATTTGATGATTGCATTCGACATTCTTGCCGTTATACCGGTTATTAATGTACCAGCATTTCACATTTCGCATGTACATTAATATGCGATCTTGCAATTTTAATCACTTAAAAATATTACCTAGATAAATATATTCCTGGAATTTCATTACCCCACAGTAATTACTTTTGCAGTTGCATTTTTTTGTCAGTGTATCATAAAGTTCACACACTGAGTGTCATACAAACACAACGAAAAGACTGTTACACGTTGACCGTTCCGGCAAGAATACACACACACATTCACCCAAAGAAGCTCATTTCACGCAGAAGTAACCGCTACCTCTAGTTGCTCTGGCCAGAATGCAACTGTCATGTTTAACGAACGTAAGGTACTGATAGGGGACAGCAGATAACCGTCTGGCGGAGCAGGCAGCGACTAAATAGTTGTAGGATAACGCTGCCGGGCACAGCATCGGGAGGGTGCGGGGATGCGCTGGGGGAAGGGAAACTGGGAGCGGGAAAGGAGAGGAGCAGAGAAGAGCGTTGGCAGGTGGCGCAAAATGTGTATGACGTCACTTGAACTGGGAGGAGATACGATAGAGGGGTTGAAAACCATTCGGTGGACGGAGACAGTAGGTTACGATAGTTTGAGGCCGGTAGAATTTCGGGAGCAGAGAATGTTTTCTAAGGATAACTCCCATATGCATAGTTCAGAAAAGTCGGGGCTGAATTGGAAGATCCAGATGGCCTGGGTTGCGAAGCAGCCGTTGTTTTCAAGCATATTATGTTCAGCTGCATGTTGTGTATCCTGCTGGACAAAATTCAAATGGCTCCAAGCGCTATGGGACTTAACTTCTGAGGCCATCAGTCCCCTAGACTTAGAACTACTTAAACTTAACTAACCTAAGGACATCACACACATCCATGCCCGAGGCAGGATTCGAACCTGCGACCGCAGCAGCAGCGCGATTCCGGACTGAAGTGCCTAGAACCGCTCGGCCACAAAGGCCGGCTCCTGCTGGACACGTGGATGGTAGTGATATAAAAAAAATCTGTGCAATGGCTACAGCAGAGCTGATGTATCAGCCAACCAGTTGCAAACCAAGGCCTTGACCTAGGTTTCGATATTTGTAAAAATAGCTTATGTTACATTACGTGATATTTTTACAAGTATCGACACTTAGGTCAAGGGTTAATAAACCTTTGTTTGCAACTGGTTGGTTGATTTTTCAATCTCTTCAGGCTTACGCATTTGCTGTTTCGCAGCCACATTTAATTTTTTGACATGTTTTTTTTAACAGGTGGCCCAGCATTTTAGGGGATGGGATAAACCTGTGGCAGGACTGGAACAGAGTGTTCTGGGTGGACTGTGCAGGCCTTGCACCTGCGTCTTCCATGGCTATATGATCACAGTGGCAAGAAGCTGGGATTGGGAGTGGCACTGGAACGCGCTAGGATGTTGTTGTTGAGGTTGGATAGGCGATGGAAAACCACTTCAGGGGCGGGGGAAGTTCTTTGCTAGGATGTCTGTCACTTCAGGTCATGATGGTAGATTATCAAAAGTCCAAGAAAACGATATGGGCCAATTGTTCCAATACAGGGTGGTAGTGAGTGACGAAGGGGGCGGTCTTTTGTAGCTGGCTCTTGAGGGTTTGTGGAAGGATTGGAGGTTAGCAGACTAGGGCTGGGGCATAGCGCCTGTCTGTGAAGGCCGTTGTGAGATCTTCAGCGTACAGAGCTGAAGATGTCACTGCAACCGTGTTGTCCCTGGGTTAAGCTAATTAAGGAATAATAAGTTAATTAGCTTAGGAAAAGCATATGTTTTGAAAACATAAAACTAGAAGTTTAACTCTTCTATTAACTTTTCTTAAAAAATTTCACTAAATATATGAAATAAATAAAATTTTTAAACCAACAAAGAAAATAAAAAAATTTAAAGATAATGGCAAAAAACTTTTTCAAGCTAATGTATTTAGCTGTAGGAGTGTTGTTTGTTGGAGTGAAAGGGACGTCAAGCGGTGAAGTGCAGCTACTGTTGGTGGTTGGTGGGTTTCATGTGAGCAGATGTGTGGATGCAGCCATGAGAGAGGTTCAAAATGGTTCAAATGGCTCTGAGCACTATGGGACTTAACTGCTGTGGTAATCAGTCCCCTAGAACTTAGAACTACTTAAACCTAACTAACCTAAGGACATCACAAACACCCATGCTCGAGGCAGGATTCGAACCTGCGACCGCAGCGGTCGCGCGGTTCCAGACTGTAGCGCCTAGAACCACTCGGCCACTCCGGCCGGCATGAGAGAGGTGGAGGTCAATTTCCAGAAAGGCATGCTAGTATGAGGAAGAACAAGTAAAGATGATGTGAGAGAAGATGTTGGGGTTGTGAACGAAGTGCGAGAATTGACGAAGAATAATCACTACTTTCGGCGTACACTTCAGATAACAATGTCTTTAGCAGAAACAAATCTAAAGCGAGCTGTCTAAATATAACTTGTTCCTTTTGAAGAAAGTAAAGATTTGTTTTTATGTTAGTCCACCATATACAAGTCCAGCTGTTTTACTGATAATTTCTGTTGATTAAAATTCATCTTAAGCGCTCATGCACTATGATTGTAAGATTTCCGTTTTTCCTGCCTCCAACGTAGGAATAGATCATATCGATATAAAAACATTAAACAAAGTTTCACCACCTACGATAATGCGGGCAAAGGTTGATACTATTCTCTGTACATTTTTCTGCCTATCTTCTTTCCGAGATGGAAACCCTGCTAGAGAAGTTCATTGTAGGTCCTCAATGAAAGCAGTAAGACACTCTTTGTTAATTAGTCCACCGTTGTCAGATATCTGCACTTACAGAATGCACATGAAATCGGCAGCAAACTTAAAATCTCTTTAAGAGGAGAAAAATAAACACACTAAGACAATTTGAGACTTTAATCTGCCTCTTAAATACACTCCTGGAAATGGAAAAAAGAACACATTGACACCGGTGTGTCAGACCCACCATACTTGCTCCGGACACTGCGAGAGGGCTGTACAAGCAATGATCACACGCACGGCACAGCGGACACACCAGGAACCGCGGTGTTGGCCGTCGAATGGCGCTAGCTGCGCAGCATTTGTGCACCGCCGCCGTCAGTGTCAACCAGTTTGCTGTGGCATACGGAGCTCCATCGCAGTCTTTAACACTGGTAGCATGCCGCGACAGCGTGGACGTGAACCGTATGTGCAGTTGACGGACTTTGAGCGAGGGCGTATAGTGGGCATGCGGGAGGCCGGGTGGACGTACCGCCGAATTGCTCAACACGTGGGGCGTGAGGTCTCCACAGTACATCGATGTTGTCGCCAGTGGTCGGCGGAAGGTGCACGTGCCCGTCGACCTGGGACCGGACCGCAGCGACGCACGGATGCACGCCAAGACCGTAGGATCCTACGCAGTGCCGTAGGGGACCGCACCGCCACTTCCCAGCAAATTAGGGACACTGTTGCTCCTGGGGTATCGGCGAGGACCATTCGCAACCGTCTCCATGAAGCTGGGCTACGGTCCCGCACACCGTTAGGCCGTCTTCCGCTCACGCCCCAACATCGTGCAGCCCGCCTCCAGTGGTGTCGCGACAGGCGTGAATGGAGGGACGAATGGAGACGTGTCGTCTTCAGCGATGAGAGTCGCTTCTGCCTTGGTGCCAATGATGGTCGTATGCGTGTTTGGCGCCGTGCAGGTGAGCGCCACAATCAGGTCTGCATACGACCGAGGCACACAGGGCCAACACCCGGCATCATGGTGTGGGGAGCGATCTCCTACACTGGCCGTACACCACTGGTGATCGTCGAGGGGACACTGAATAGTGCACGGTACATCCAAACCGTCATCGAACCCATCGTTCTACCATTCCTAGACCGGCAAGGGAACTTGCTGTTCCAACAGGAGAATGCACGTCCGCATGTATCCCGTGCCACCCAACGTGCTCTAGAAGGTGTAAGTCAACTACCCGGGCCAGCAAGATCTCCGGATCTGTCCCCCATTGAGCATGTTTGGGACTGGATGAAGCGTCGTCTCACGCGGTCTGCACGTCCAGCACGAACGCTGGTCCAACTGAGGCGCCAGGTGGAAATGGCATGGCAAGCCGTTCCACAGGACTACATCCAGCATCTCTACGATCGTCTCCATGGGAGAATAGCAGCCTGCATTGCTGCGAAAGGTGGATATACACTGTACTAGTGCCGACATTGTGCATGCTCTGTTGCCTGTGTCTATGTGCCTGTGGTTCTGTCAGTGTGATCATGTGATGTATCTGACCCCAGGAATGTGTCAATAAAGTTTCCCCTTCCTGGGACAATGAATTCACGGTGTTCTTATTTCAATTTCCAGGAGTGTAAATGGAGGCATATTGTTCACGAAGTTCCTGTCCGGCTTGCTGGTAGGAAATCCGGATGATCTACAGGCGTTATTATTTTAAAAGAAGATTTCCGGAACAATGTTTACAGTGGACCAATCAAGTATTTTATTGTTTCGATATTCCTTGTCCCAAGTTTGAGGCGGCACAATATACACTCCTGGAAATGGAAAAAAGAACACATTGACACCGGTGTGTCAGACCCACCATACTTGCTCCGGACACTGCGAGAGGGCTGTACAAGCAATGATCACACGCACGGCACAGCGGACACACCAGGAACCGCGGTGTTGGCCGTCGAATGGCGCTAGCTGCGCAGCATTTGTGCACCGCCGCCGTCAGTGTCAGCCAGTTTGCCGTGGCATACGGAGCTCCATCGCAGTCTTTAACACTGGTAGCATGCCGCGACAGCGTGGACGTGAACCGTATGTGCAGTTGACGGACTTTGAGCGAGGGCGTATAGTGGGCATGCGGGAGGCCGGGTGGACGTACCGCCGAATTGCTCAAAACGTGGGGCGTGAGGTCTCCACAGTACATCGATGTTGTCGCCAGTGGTCGGCGGAAGGTGCACGTGCCCGTCGACCTGGGACCGGACCGCAGCGACGCACGGATGCACGCCAAGACCGTAGGATCCTACGCAGTGCCGTAGGGGACCGCACCGCCACTTCCCAGCAAATTAGGGACACTGGTGCTCCTGGGGTATCGGCGAGGACCATTCGCAACCGTCTCCATGACGCTGGGCTACGGTCCCGCACACCGTTAGGCCGTCTTCCGCTCACGCCCCAACATCGTGCAGCCCGCCTCCAGTGGTGTCGCGACAGGCGTGAATGGAGGGACGAATGGAGACGTGTCGTCTTCAGCGATGAGAGTCGCTTCTGCCTTGGTGCCAATGATGGTCGTATGCGTGTTTGGCGCCGTGCAGGTGAGCGCCACAATCAGGTCTGCATACGACCGAGGCACACAGGGCCAACACCCGGCATCATGGTGTGGGGAGCGATCTCCTACACTGGCCGTACACCACTGGTGATCGTCGAGGGGACACTGAATAGTGCACGGTACATCCAAACCGTCATCGAACTCATCGTTCTACCATTCCTAGACCGGCAAGGGAACGTGCTGTTCCAACAGGACAATGCACGTCCGCATGTATCCCGTGCCACCCAACGTGCTCTAGAAGGTGTAAGTCAACTACCCTGGCCAGCAAGATCTCCGGATCTGTCCCCCATTGAGCATGTTTGGGACTGGATGAAGCGTCGTCTCACGCGGTCTGCACGTCCAGCACGAACGCTGGTCCAACTGAGGCGCCAGGTGGAAATGGCATGGCAAGCCGTTCCACAGGACTACATCCAGCATCTCTACGATCGTCTCCATGGGAGAATAGGAGCCTGCATTGCTGCGAAAGGTGGATATACACTGTAGTAGTGCCGACATTGTGCATGCTCTGTTGCCTGTGTCTATGTGCCTGTGGTTCTGTCAGTGTGATCATGTGATGTATCTGACCCCAGGAATGTGTCAATAAAGTTTCCCCTTCCTGGGACAATGAATTCACGGTGTTCTTATTTCAATTTCCAGGAGTGTATATTTTTGAACTTATTACAGGGTCTCGAAACTGCCCTAAGGATGAAACTGACCAATTGCACACATAATAAAAAGAATAGCCTACTTGGATTATGTGTTCATTCCGAAAACACGTTGCGGCTCTGGACCATAAACAAAAATAAAATTTTAAGATTAAAAAGTTACGAACTATTGATTCAAGGAGACGAGGTTTGAGTCGTGGAGGTTTTCAGGCAAAGAATCGATATCATTGTTCATATGACCTATGACTAACATTCCGTTGGAGCGCTGTGCCCTCTGGTGTGGCGGCTCCGGGCATGGTGGCCGGTGTGGTGGGCAGTATGAGCTGAGGAACGAAGCTGTTAAGAGCTCCCTCTGGCGCCTCTTCACCATGTTGTTAGCTGTTGGAGGGCGACCAAAGCTGGGGTCAAGTGACCCCGGTAAGTTATCGAGTACCTACGTGGCTTGTGCTGCCATTTATCAGATGGGCGCCGAGCTGTCACTGTTCTTTTGGTCTGTCTTCCTTCTGTTTGTTGGGTATGGATCCCCTTGTTCCATAGTATTCGAAGGAGATCCGGCAGACATTTTAAACTGGTTCATTGGCTTATATCTCATTATAATTTGTTTTATGTGTTGTTTGTGAACCTTTAGTCAGTGTAAAACGCCGTGTTCCAAAAGAAAGCTTATTTTGAATGTCGGCAGTGTGCATTACTATATGCGTTACCTTTTCTTGTCTGCTTCGCATTAATTCTTCAGATTTTTAAGGTAAGCGATTGATAATGTAATTGTCAATTGGAAGTCAGTGAAATGTTTAGTATTGCAAGTTACCACGGATGATTAATTGTTCATGTCACAATATATGTACGTTTTGCTGTTTTATTGGCGTACTTAGGAGGGTGAATCAAATGAAAATCCTTAAATTTGTAATAACAAATCGAAATTTCGCGCCTTTATCCTGTAAGTTGGTAAGCGTGCCAAAAACACCGTGCAGAAAGGCCTGTAGGTGGCAGCATAGTGCAGATGCACCCATACCGTCACCGTATCAGTATAAAGATGGCCGCCCCACTTGCGACTTGCACCGGGGAAGAACAGCGTTCTGATATTCGGTTTTTGCGTAGCGAAGGTGTGAAACCTATTGAAATTCATCGACGAATGAAGGTTCAGTACGGTGATGCATGTTTCTCAGAGCAGCAAGTCTACGAATGGAGTGGGAAGTTCGCAAATGGTGTGACTTCAGTGGAACATGTTCCTCGTCCACGTCAGACACGACGAGTTGCGACTCCACAGGACATTGCAGCAGTTGAAGCCACAGTGAAGGAAAACCGCCGAGTGACACTGAATGACACTGCAGCATGTTTACAGATTAGTCATGGGTCAGCACACCACATTATGCATGATGTGCTCCAGTTTCACAAAGTGTTTACAAGATCGGTGCCACGGCAGCTGACTCCTGAAATGAGAGAACGACGTGTTTATGCTTTGAAGAACTTCTTCGGCGCTTTGAACGAGAAGATGATGGCTTCCTTGGCAGAATCGTTATCAGGGACGAAACCTGGGTTCACTTCCACCAACCGGAAACGAAGAGAGTGAGCAAGGAATGGCGCCATTCCTCATCACCAAAATCAAAGAAGTTTCGAACAGAACCATCAGCAGGAAAGGTTATGCTGACTCTCTTTTGGGACGAAAAAGGCGTCATTTTGGAGCATTACATGCCTAGAGGGACCACTGTCACCTGTGCATCATACACAGATCTCCTAAAAATCATCTGCGGCCTGCAATCAAATCAAAGGGACGTGGATTCCTGTCAGCAGGTGTCCTTTTGCAACATGACAATGCAAGGCCCAACACTGCCCGTACAACAGTTGCAACCTGCATTTTCAGTGTCTTCCTGATCCACCATACTCACCAGACCTTGTCCCACGTGATTTCCATATATTTGGACAACTCAAAGACGCAACGGGAGGAAAGAAGTCCCGTTCTGGTGAAGAGGTACGCCACGCGGTGCATGAATGTTTGCGCGGACTACGAAAAGAATTTTTTTCTAAAGGAATTTATGCGTTTTGTTAGCGCTGTAGAACTTGCATTGAGCGTGGGGGAGATTATGTTGAAAAGTATTACAGCTTTCCACCACTCCTGCATAATAAATAATATTTTAAAAAATATTTAAGGTTTTCATTTGACTCACACTCATGTAATTTACTTTTATTCTGGTTTCTTTGAAGCTAAAGACCTATGCTGTCTAAGAAATTATATAGTCCTTCTGTTCTATTTCAGTGGCCCAGATAAATGTTCCGGGTGGGTTGCTATTCCCATAGCGGGTACCAGGTGGCGGTTAGGGGAACGCCCATCAGATATGATGGGTACCGAGGTAGTAAAATATTCGGGGCGGACCAAAAATATCACAGCAAATCCAGACACGACGGTATCCAGAGTGGGCGGCTTCCTGGTCAGCTTCTGTTCACCCAGAGAGTGCGGCTGCAAGTGAATGCTCCAGGAACTTACAATCCCTGGTCCTAACCTCCTAGTGGAAACACTAGCCCAACAAGATTACAAGCAACCATGACTCGTGCGAGGAATAACAAGAATACCCCAGATGGTAATAAATCGACCAGTCAACAGATGGCAACCAGGAACTCGGATTCTGGGGAACCTGGACTTACACGGTCACAGAGAAAATCGGAGCTCTTCAACATAAACACACTGATACTACCAGGAAAACTGCGAATCCTAACATTAGAGCTCAGCAAACAGATGATACTTGCCCCGCAGGAAACCCAGCTGACAAAAGAAGAAACAATCGATTATGGAGACTACCGTATCTTCAAGAGGAAGACAGACAAGCGAGTCGCCAACGGTGCTCCGCTTTTTGGCTTGGCCCTCATGGCACATAAGAAGAAAATCATTTCAATTTGAGAAGTCAGTCCCATAAACAACAGGTTAATGGCAATGAGCTTACTGTGTGCAAACAAGAGATACACCTTTATCAATGTACTTGCTCCCGCAAACAGGGATATCAAAAAAGAAATTCTGGGCAACACTAGAGACAGTGATGGTCAAGATCCCCAAATACGATATAAAAATTTTGTTAGGCGATTTTTAACACCCACCAGGTTAGCCAGGTTGCTTTCTCGACTCAGGTAGGCGCGCCAGCCCCAGATCGAATCTGCCCGGTGGATTAGCGACGAGGGCCGGTGTGCTGGCCAGTCTAGATGTGGTTTTTAGGCGGTTTTCCACACCCCACTATGTGAATACTGGACTGGTCCCCACGTCCCGCCTCAGTTCCACGATTCGCAGACATTTGAAAACGTTCGCTCTATTTCACGGTTTATACTAGATGCAAATAGCTGGGCCCAGGGGCCTATGGGGTGGCGACAGGAAAGGCATCTGGCCATCCTCTGACACTAACAGTGCGACAAAGGTCCAAAGAAATGATGATGTTAGGTGATCTTAACGCACAAATCGGCAGAGCAAAACGTCATCAAAGAACTGTGGGAAAGTTTCCAATGTACAAATGTACAAACAGAAATGGCATGGAAATCATCGAGCTATGCCAGCAGAATAACCTGAAGATTATGTCAACATCCCTCAGGAAATATCCTCCAAAACAGGAAACATGTGGGCCACCTATACAAGAGACGGGAAAATTTCAAATAGACCATGTACCGTTTTCCTACCCAGTCCACAAGGAGATCCATGTTCAAGTGTACAGAGGTGCCAACATTGATTCAGACCAATATCTAACTCGAATCAAGATAAAATTTTCACTGAAGAAAATCCATCTGAACACAATGCGCATAGAAAAGTTTGACACAAAAGATATCATGGAATCCAACGTGAAACAGGAATGGGAAAAACAACCAGCAAACACGTGGGGAGAATTCCATAGAAAGATCATACAAAAGCAAAAGAACTAATACCATGGAAAAAGAACACTAAACACCCTTGGTGGGACTCAGAGTGTGAAAAGGCACTAAAAGTACGCAAACAAGCTTTTGAGACTCTAATAGTAAAAAATCCCCAGAAGGCCTTTGTTGATTCCAGGAATCAAGAAAATCGGCGGCAAAACTTATTTAGGCAAACGAAGCGAAAGCGCATGAAGGAGCAACTGGATGCTATAGAGGTAAACGTACGCAAGCACAACACCTGAGAATTCTGCAGGACCTTCGCAAGGAAGATCTGCGGGTACACACCTCAAAATTTGTGGTTCAGGAAACCAGATGGAAAAAAGGCGCGTTATTTGTCCAATCTTCTTAACTGCCCTGAACCAGTAACAAGACTTCCGATACAGAACTGTACCACCATCCAACTGGAATCACTCCCACCAAAATATGAAGAGATCAACAAACACATAGTTAAGCTAAAAAAACAACAGGGCATCTGGTGAGGAGGCATTATTGCAGAATTACTAAAGAACATTGGAAAAATCACTACAGGAGCTTACGCAAATAATCTCTACTATCTGGCAAACAGAAAAAATTTCTGACGACTGGAAATGTGCACTTATCCATCCATTGCACATGAAATGAGATAGCAGGAATGCGAACAACAACAGAGGAATCTCCCTACTACAAGTCAAATTTTCTCATCATGCTTACTCCAGAGAACACA
This sequence comes from Schistocerca nitens, assembly GCF_023898315.1. NCBI lineage: Eukaryota > Metazoa > Arthropoda > Insecta > Orthoptera > Acrididae > Schistocerca > Schistocerca nitens. The sequence goes on from NC_064614.1 coordinate 212,441,918, forward strand.
AGAACAGTTATAACACAAAATTGGTGAATTCCAGGCAGCCCTGGTCGTTCATACATAGAATAAAAGTTCAATCTGAAAGCAGTTCTACAATACAAGGCCATCAGGAATGCGCCAATCATTTGCACCTTCATAGATTTCAAGAAAGTGTATGATTCTGCTGACCCGCAATCCATGTTCAGCTTCTTAGAAGAACAAGGACTCGTCCCACAAACACCTCGATTAATCAGACAGACATTAGCTGACGCAACATCGAAAGTTAAATTCATGGGTGAAACCTCTGATCGCTTAATGATCAAAACTCGAGTGCGCCAAGGCGATGGATCATCCCCACTACTATTCAACCTACTCCTGGACAAAGTAATGAGGGAATGGGAAAAAGAACTGAAAAATCAAAGACACTGGAAACTAACACGACTAGGAAGATGCCGGAACAAAATAGAAATATCAGACCAACCTTCCACCGACGACCTGGCCATACTATCAGACAACGAAGCAACAGCAACGAAACAAATAGAAGTACTCAAAGAATGCACGGAAAAATTTGGGCAGCAAATCTCTTTCGAGAAGTCTGAATTTTTCTGCTCAAAATTAATCATAACAAAATTAGACAAAAAATACGGCAAAATAAACAAAGTTCCACAATTCAAGTATCTAGGTGAAATACTTGAACTTACAGGAGGAGAAAATGATCGGACGGAACACTCGACTACAAAAATAAAGAGAGCGTCCGGCAAGACACAGACCGCATATAGTAAAAAATGCATGTCCATTCACACAAAAGCCAGACACTACAACACAGTAAACAAGCCTGAAATACTGTAAGCAATTGAGACGCTAATACTGGGTGCGAAAAGTGACATGGAAAGTATACTGAAGGAAAAAAATGAAATCATGAGGAAAATTCTCGGCCTAAAGCTGACAGAAGAGGGATACAGATTACACTTTAGGAAAACTGTAGGGAAGATATCAAACATGGCAGAAGATGTTAGAAAAAGAAGTTTGAAGTTCTATTGGCATATCATCAGGCTATCGCCGAAGAGACACACCAAGAGAATTCTGACATACATACAAGGGGTCATATCAGCAATACCATGGATCACACAAGTGAAACTGGACCTAGAAGCAGCAAAAATCAACCCAATAGAAATTGAAGACAGAAATGTATATAGGGACAAGATACACAAGTGGAATGTGAGGTCAGAGAATGAGGTCCGAAAGAAACTAGGGACAAAGTGGACTGAAGATAGAAAGAGACTCCAAGAAAAAAAAGAGAGAATCGTGGAAGATAAGAAAGCACACTGGAATGAGGCAGAATTCTTTGTGGGGTCCTACAGGGTCTCGACGCAAATAATAATAATAACAATAATAAAGACTAGGCCTCCGCTATGTTCTGCCATTCGTAAAAGTCGATGAAAAGAACAAACCACTAATAGGGCTAACCCCCCTTTTAGTGTGATTAGTTGCTTCACGACAGAACTAATGAAGCCTCGGATAAGCGCTGTCATGGTCGGGGACGACGCTTGAACCCTATGCCAGTCCACAATGGTAACGACACTGCTAGCCACACGGAAAATGATTTAAATCCAAATAGAGGTGTTTTGCAGGATATGCTCCATGCAACCACTCTAGAAGGAAAACAAAGACAGAGGATGAGATGGTCAGATGAAGTTAACCGACACCTCATGTTCTGTTATTACCAAGCAACAAACTTAGGAACCAACACAACTGGATACAGATCACAAGTATACACAAAATTTATTACCAGATAGCCAGAATTAAAATTTTTAACAGAACAACGACTAGCCGATCAGATCCGTGTAATAATCAAAAATAACAGGATTCCCCAGTCAGAATTAGAAAACATCAAACAACAAGTACAACAAATACCGGAACAAAATAATGTGCAATCAGAAGAAGAAGAAAATACAGTATTGGACTCAAACATCCCAGATCAAACACACAAAGAACAACACGCGTCAATTAAACAATCAGAGGAAAACGAAATCTTAAGACAGCCACCAGAACAAGCACAAATAGAACACAAAGTGACACACATTTCAGCTGACATATATAGAATACAAAGACACAAATACAGACATTAGACCATTCTTGCATAGACCACCAAATAACCCACAAGTGAAACACCAATAACAACTATCAACACAATCATACACAACAAAATAAATGAAAATACAACTATGGAAGAGTTAAAACTACTGGTTTATATAGGAGCACTCACTACACTAAATATACACACTAGGCAGAGATCAGAACCAACCAACACACAGAAGAAACCCACAAAACCAGCATGGCAACACAGGCTACAGATCAGAATAGAAAAACTGAGAAAAGACATCGGACCGCTAACACAATTTGTAAGAAATGAAATGTCAGAAAAAAACGAAAAAGGTTAGGTAACATCTCACAACAAGAAGCGATAGAGCAATTAGATGAAAAGAAGCAGAAATTACAAGCATTGGCCAAACGACTTAGAAGATACAAAAAAAGTGAAAATAGAAGGAAACAAAACCAAACATTCAACAAAAACCAAAAGAAATTTTACCAGACATTAGATAACACACACATTAAAATAGACAATCCACCAAACATAACAGACATGGAACACTTCTGCAGCAACATATGGTCAAACCCGGTACAACATAACAGGCATGCACGGTGGTAACAAGCGGAAACAGACACGTACAAGATGATACCACAAACGCCTGAAGTGATAATTTTGCAACATGAAGTCTCCCAAGCAATTAATTCTACCCCTGGATAAGATAAAATAGCAAATTTCTGGCTAAGGAAGTTCACCTCAACACATTCACATCTAACTAAATTATTTAACAGTTACATTGCAGACCCATACACATACCCCGATACACTTACACATGGAATAACTTATCTGAAACCTAAAGATCGAGCAGACACAGCAAACCCAGCAAAATATCGCCCCATAACATGCCTACCAACAATATGCAAAATATTAACCTCAGTCATTACACAAAAATTAATGACACATACAACACAGAACAAAATTATAAATGAAGAACGAAAACGCTGTTGCAAAGGAGCACGAGGATGTAAAGAGCATAGATGCAGACGTGACATATCAAGCTAAAACTAAACAAAGGTCGCTACACTATGCATACATTGATTACCAAAAAGCTTTTGATAGTGTACCCCACTCATGGTTACTACAAATATTGGAAATATACAAAGTAGATCCTAAATTGATACAGTTCCTAAACATAGTAATGAAAAATTGGAAAACCACACTTAACATCCAAACAAATTCAAATAATATCAAATCATAGCCAATACAGATTAAGTGTGGAATATACCAAGGAGACTCATTAAGTCCTTTCTGGTTCTGCCTTGCTCTGAACACACTATCCAACATGCTAAATAATACAAATTATGGATACAATATTACTGGAACATACCCACACAAAATCACACATTTGCTATACATGGATGATCTAAAACTACTGGCAGCAACAAATCAACAACCTAACCAATTACTAAAGATAACAGAAGTATTCAGCAATGATATAAATATGGCTTTTGGAACAGACAAATGTAAGAAAAATAGCATAGTCAAGGGAAAACACACTAAACAGGAAGATTACATGTTGGATAACCACAGCGACTGCATAGAAGCGATGGAAAGAACAGATTCCTATAAATATCTAGGATACAGACAAAAAATAGAAATAGATAATACAAATATTAAAGAAGACCTAAAAGAAAAATATAGACAAAGACTAACAAAAATACTGAAAACAGAATTGACAGCAAGAAACAAGACAAAAGCTATAAATACTTATGCTATACCAATATTGACCTACTCATTTGGTGTAGTGAAATGGAGTAACACAGACCTAGAAGCTCTCAATACACTTACACGATCACAATGCCACAAATATAGAATACATCACATACATTCAGCAACAGAAAGATTCATATTAAGCAGAAAGGAAGGAGGAAGGGGATTTATCGACATAAAAACCTACATTATGGACAGGTAGACAATTTAAGAAAATTCTTTATAGAACGAGCAGAAACTAGCAAAATACACAAAGCAATCACTCATATGAATACATCGGCTACACCACTGCGATTTCATAACCACTTCTACAACCATTTAGATCACATAACATCAACAGATACAAAGAGAGTAAATTGGAAAAAGAAAACACTACATGGCAAGCACCCGTATCATCTAACACAGCCACACATTGATCAAGTCGCACCCAACACATGGCTAGGAAAAGGCAATATATACAGCGAGACGGAAGGATTCATGATTGCAATACAGGATCAAACAATAAACACCAGATATTACAGCAAGCATATTATTAAAGATCCCAATACCACAACAGATTAATGCAGACTTTGCAAACAACAAATAGAAACAGTAGATCACATCACAAGCGGATGTACAATACTAGCAAATACAGAATACATCAGAAGACATGGCAGTGAAGCAAAAGTAATACATCAACAACTTGCCATACAACATAAACTAATAAAACAACACGTTCCCACATACAAGTATGCACCAAAAAATGTACTGGAGAATGATGAATACAAATTATACTGGAACAGGACCATTATAACAGATAAAACAACACCACATAACAAGCCTGACATCATACTCACCAATAAAAAGAAGAAATTAACACAACTAATCGAAATATCCATACCCAATACAACAAATATACAGAAGAAAATAGGAGAAAAAATTGAAAAATACATCCAACTGGCTGAGGAAGTCAAGGACATGTGGCATCAGGATAAAGTTGACATTGTACCAATTATACTACCAAGTACAGGAGTCATACCAGACAGTATCCATCAGTACATCAACGCAATACAGCTACATCCAAATGTATATATACAACTACAGAAATCTGTATTTATTGATACATGTTCAATTACCCGAAGGTTCCTAAATGCAATGTAACATATACCCACAGTTAAAAGGAAGTCACGCTTGATCAAGGTCCGCGTCACTTTCCATTTTTAACCAGACATAACGTCTGAGATTGGAAAGAAATAATAATACATACAGGACGGAGAACAATCGTGTCACTAAATTTTAACGCTAGATAGCTGATGCCAGCAGGACCCAAAATTACTAATGTTGTGTAGGTCGACAACGCACAATACTTAAACTAAGGCAACTTGACGCCACGCGCTCCTATTGGCCGTGGGATTGCCCTGTTACCGTTCGTCGGTTGACGAGCAGCGCTATGGTTGTCGGTTCACACATGCAAACGTCCCTCGCCCCGTCACTGCCCCAACGTGATATGCACACGTGTCGAATAGCTCTTGCTGTTTGTGTCGGCCTCACATCAGAGGCATTCACACGTAAGCTTCGCTTCGGAGTACACTAACATCATCTGCCATTTAGTCATTCAGTAAGCATAGCGGCACAATATTTGTTTGAAGAACAACGAGATATGGTTTTTGTCTATGGACTAGTCGACGGTAATGCGCATGAAGCTCGAACGTTACCCAGTAAGACGCCACCCACACCCGCAAACGTTTACAGCAAATTCACCGGCGACTTGGTGAAACAGGATCGTTAGCGGGATATCATGGTTTTGCTGGAAGACCTCGAACACAACGGGATGCTGCATCTGAAGAGACTGTTCTCGAGCGCTTCGAGCGGTTGGATACGACATGGGGGTGACTCATTGGTTAGTCTGGAAGGTTTTGAGGGATGAAGTCAGCATCCATTTAGTTTCCACCCTATCCAGGACCAAAATCCTGTGGCGGACTATGAACACAGGTTAGTTTCTGCGACGTGTTGCACGAGATCCCGACTTTCTCACCATTGTGTTCTTTACGGCGAGTGCACCTTCCATCGGGACAGACGGCCTTTACAACACTCGAAACGTTCATTACTGGTCAGGAGGAAATCCTCACGTCACTTACGTCCACGGACACCAAGAACGCTTTTCGCTCAACATTTACGCAGGCATTGTGGGTGACCATCTGATTGTGTCAGTCCGTCTACCTCCTCGACTCACCATGGCAAATTGCCTTCACTTTTTGCAAGAAACTCTACCCGGCCTGTTGGAAGTTGTTCCCCTGGACATACGGCTACACACGTGGTTGCAACATGATGGGGCGTCCGCCCATGACAATCGTTCTTAGCGCGGATATTTAAATGAACTCTTCGATGGCCGAGTAATCGGCAGAGGTACTCGTAGGACATGGACCCCGCGATCACCAGACCTCACGCCACCGACCCTTTTCCTGTGGGGATTCTTCAAGGTTCTAGTTCACGCACCCGGACGCGAGCCACTTACGAGGGGCGTTCAGAAAGTAAGCTCCGATCGGTCGCGAAATGGAAACGACTATGAAAATCCGATAAAGCTTTGCACAGATGTGTTGGGTAGTGTCTCTAGTATAACCCCAGTTAGCATCACGTCGCTCTTCTCATTTCTGAGCTCGCAGTGAGTGCGTAAAGATGTCTAGAAAATAGTGTCTGCCGCCAAGTACGAGGGCCTGGTGAGAAATTTCGCCTGAAGCTATGCAGCTAACATTACATAACTGTCGTGCTGTTTCTTCTTCAAGACAATTCTCAGCCGCATTCTGCAGGGGCAATGAATATGCTCCTGCATCGTTTTCAAATGGAAATGTGAGATTACCCACAATACAGTCCGCAATTGTCTCCCCCTGAGTTTCATCTCTGGTCACATGAACCGCTGTCTTTGAAGACAACATTTTGACACAGACAACGAGGTGTAGGCCAGCGTGGAGAATTGGCGGAAAGCACTGGCGGCTGCCTTCTATGATGAGGCTATTGAAAAGTTGGTACAACGCTATGACAAAAGTCTAAGTCAGAACGGTGACTACGTAGAGAAGTAGCTGAAAGGTGTAGCTAATTGTTACAAGTAAAACATTTCTGATGTTCACTGTGGTTTCAATTTGGCAATCAATCGGAGCTTACTTTCTGAACAGGCCTCGTACAATCAAAGAGGAATTAATGAATCGCATTCAGCATGCCACCTATCACATCAGGGCAATGCCACGAATATTTGAAAAAGTTCGGCAAAACACCGTTCGACGTTACCAAGCTTGTGTCGCGTCAGAGGGTCGCCAGCTCGAGCGCATGTTTGAAGTAAACAATATCCTAGCTTCTGAAAAGGCCCTTTTCAAAAAATGGTTCAAATGGCTCTGAGCACTATGGTCATCAGTCCCCTAGAACTTAGAACTACTTAAACCTAACTAACCTAAGGACATCACGCAACACCCAGTCATCACGAGGCAGAGAAAATGCCCTTTTTCAGGGCCGACACAATTTCTAAAAGACTTTCTATACGCCAACTAACAGCTGTTGACGTGTTTGTTCCCGAAGGTCTTACCGTGAAACTACAATTGATGTTTCGGGACCCCTGTGGATTCGCCCTCTGGCCCACAGAGCGGAAGGTTGGTGCGCTACCATCGGCCGTACGGACCGCCTTGGATACATCGCTATCTCCGGCAGGCAAAGCATTCGCGGTCACACGTTGTCCAGAGCATCCGGCAACAGGGCAATCCCGTGGCCAATCGGAGCGCGTGGCGTCAAGTTTCCGTAGTTTAAAAATTGTGCGTTGTCGACCACACAACAGTAATTTTTGTTTCCACTGGCTTCAGCCATCCAGGGTTTAAATTTCTCTGGCTCTCCGCAAGTACCGGGAGTATAAATCATTCAAATCATCAATCTATGAACACACTGAAGAACAATTATAAAAATATGATTAGCTGCTGCTGCCACTGCTCAATCGCAGTTTGCTTCTGGCCACTGTTGTTACTGAGACACGTACACACAGGACGTCTCACAATGTTTTATTGGAATTTACTATTTCCTCTGACAATTCAATATTTTAATTATGTACACATACATAGCGAAGCCCCTTCTAGTGACATGAGGTCAGTGATGTAACAGTCTATTTAGTTGCCACATTCAGCAAACGTAGCGTCTTGGCCGACGATTTCGTGGGTTGTCATTGCGTCCTCGTCACCATTATTGGGTACCATTAGGAAGACTAAGGGTAAATAATTGGTTTTTCGAACTGTTACGTGAACACTCACCATTTCCGATGCTGTTTAGATGACCAGGTCTGCTCCCCAAACTGCTCCTTCCCCTTCACATGTCTTGCAGTTCAGTTGCCATGGTATGTCGCAATCACGAAAGGTGATTTATTGGATTATATTTGGCGTCATATGGGGATCCGGGGACATGAGATGCCATATGTCTCCTAGACAAAGGATTCCAGTTCAACAATGTAATGATCATAAATGTTACACTTTAATGATTTATTTAAAAATTATTTGACTTTGGACTAGGTGGCCACGATTACATGCCACGTTGTCACAATTACACCTTATTTCCTGAGATTCCCATACTCATTTCCTAACCTCTCGCATCGTTAATTTGCGTCGAGGGTATGAGATTATAGACAGGATTGTGGAATGGAGATTTTTTGTTACATTCCGAGTGGTGCAGTTGTACGTAAAATAACTGAAACAAATAAATATAGTATGTTAAACGATGATTAGAATCTTTATTTAGTTCTTGAATATTACTCCATTTTTCCTTGTAACGATGAGGAAATTTGAGTGAATTAAGAAGTTAGGAAAAGGGTTACGTTTAAGTATTAGAACGAGGGCCAGAGGATACTGATCGCTGTGGTTACTCAAGGTATTTTGTAAGTAAATAAGTAACCTCTATGGTTTTTACAAAGTTTATTCATTCCAAATTTCTTTATCTATTGATATAGTTTTCTTGGAACAAGTTCCAGTTTCAAAACTCTCTAAAAAATGCAAACCACTTCTCATAATGGCGTTAAATTTGAACGGAATATTATCGAAGAAGGGGGGGGGGAGGATGACACAACGAATTTAACGAAAATTTCACAACTACACGACACCGTAAGCGCAAAATATGCAAAATAAATAGGTACACAGATGTTCCTCAGTTTGCTTCTGAAATGCGCGACATGCCTCTCTCGATGCAGGGTTGTGCTAAAGCTCTTTTACGAGAACGGTGACTTTGTGCCAGTAGCTATACAGAAACTCCAGACACTCAATGGTTTAAAAAAGGGCGTTGGTTCGAAGTTTGCCAAGAGTGTGGATAAAATGATTACGAAATTCGAAAAGACAGGTTCTTCGAGACTTATATGTGACAGAGGGGGGAAAGCAATTGGTCCTACGCCAGTAAAAGGTGTGGCCACAATACTGCAGGAAGATTAGAGCAATGGTGTACAAACATGCAGTGCCCGGAGAACTGCCCGAATTTTGGACATACCTGCGAGTATGGCGCATAAAATTCTACGAAACAACCTGCATTGTCGTCCATACGAAACTATCCATATTCAAGAATTGCTTCATGCTGACCAGCCAATAAGACAAATGTCTACTTTAGAATTACTTCTCTAATGGAATTACACAATTAAAGGCGACGCAACTTTATGTGGTTATACGAAGCCCACGTCCATCTTCATGGACGTGTCAACACAGAATTGCAGAGGAGCTGTTCTAGGCGCTTCAGTCCGGAACCGCGCTGCTGCTACGGTCGCAGGTTCGAATCCTGCCTCGGGCATGGATGTGTGTGATGTCTTAGGTTTGATAGGCTTAGGTAGTTCTAAGTCTAGGGGACTGATGACCTCAGATGTTAAGTCCCATAGTGCTTAGAGCCATTTGAACCATTTTGCAGATTACGGATAACGTAACAGTCTCATGACAGAAAACGATTTCATTCATACTTGTTACGCGGTTGTTGGCCTCAAGACAATTAAAAACCGATTTTCCCTATCGGATGTCACAACACCTTGCCGTGGTCGATGGGCTTACTTAACAGTGCCACAACTATTGAATGTCAAAACTGTGCAGTCACACACATTAGACACTATGGATGGTATAATGTATACCCCAAACCATAGCTACCAAATTGCGATTTGTCTGTCATTTGTAGCCGAACCAATTTACGTTAAGACGATTTCAGCGCCAGCTAGTGCGAAAATTTTTTTTAAATTTATTATCATATCATAACATTCACTCTTCTTCGATAACATTTCACTCAAATTTGACTTCATTCTGAGCAGCTGTTTTTTGTGTTTTTGTTTTTTACAGCTTATTGAAAAGATGTTCAAATGTGTGTGAAATTCTATGGGACTTAACTCTTAAGGTCATCAGTCCCTAAGCTTACACACTACTTTACCTAAATTATTCTAATGACAAACACACACACCCATGCCCGAGGGAGGACTCGAACCTCCTCCAGGACCAGCCGCACAGTCCATGACTACAGCGCCTAAGGTCGCTTGGCTAATCCCGCGCGGCAGCATATTGAAACTAGAACTTTAATTGTAATCAGCGTGTATATACGATATTGAAGTACCTGTCTTGCTAAGGAGAAGCATGCAATGTTCCCTCTGACATGCATGCACGTCCAAAGGAAGAGTCACTGTGGTGACTACAGCCGTTATGAAATACATGAAATGTATCCGCAGATGCGACTACGGGAATGACGACAGTGATAATCTGTATCGGACCGGGCTCGAACTCCCGTTTCCCACTTCACGCGAGAGACCGCCTTAGTCGTGTTGGCTATCCATGCACTACTCACGGCAAGAGCCAAATTTCCACGTCTTCGTTCCTGCGACACAACCTGTACTCGTTCACAAATTATGTGTGATTCCCTTACAGTGGAGGACACCGTTCTTCTTAACAACACAGACACTGTTGCTTCGTATTTAACCGCCGATACCAGGCAGCACTTTCAGTTAAAATGTGTAGGATATGACGCAGGAGCGACGACAAATGGAAGCTTTAGTCTGGTCGTTAGTTGTGCTGGGATAACCGTTGCTGTTAAGGCGACCACTCTCGTGAAGCGGGAAAACCGGGCACAAAATTTCAGAGTCGTCATTTCCTTACACAGATGACGGATTTTTCGTGTTCGTAGCTACAATTACATTTCATAAACACCTCATGTAATGTGATAGCGTGAATAATTCAGTATAAATGGAACATATGAAGTCAAATCTAGTATTGAAATGTGCTTTGGATGTGGGTCAATAAAGAGAACAGATAGTGAGAAACGAATGATTAAAAGACAGGTAGTGTAAATTTCTCCCCTTCCCCTAAACCCTCCCCTACCTCTCAAAAAAATGTTACAATATCATGTCTTCTTCGGGCTAAAACACCTGCTTGCAAAGAAATTTATACTGTACCCTTACACGAGGGTAGGAAGACTGTGTGACCTCTTTCCCTATTTTTCCGTCTCCCTTGTATCTGTTTACGTGTTATATGTATATGAAGAATGGAAGCACGCCATAGCACTGCCGCGGGGACATTCCTCTCTCTTTTCATTCGCCGGAATACAGTAGACTCCCAGGGCGTTTCGCGTCGCGTCACAGCCCGGAGCCGGCGTTCTATCGGTGTGCGAGTTTTCCAATAAATCTCGGCACAGGCGGCGGCCGCGCTGCGCCGCCAGACAGCGCAGCTTCGAGCGCAATATCCGCCTGTCGGTCGCCGCGTAATCAACTGCTGCAGTCCCAGTCCGAATTCCTCTGCGAGCTCTGTGTGTGTGCTTTGCCGACTTAAACGCTGGTCTGAATACCGCCGCAGATACTATCACGTCGATACGTAGCGTGGCGCCTAGAGATGGAGCCTCCTAATCGGCATTTCTCCCCTGTGCACTGCTGGCCATTTACAGACCAGCACCAAGAAGGAAAGCACTTTAATTTCCTGTACTACACGTCTATGATCACAAACTGTTGTCGTCAGATTACCGGTTTCGGTCTAAACCGACCATTTTCAGATCTCCAGAGTGAAATTTTCACTCCGCACCGGAGTGTGCGCTGATTGAAACTTCCCGGCAGATTAAAACCGTGTGCCGGACCGAGACTCGAACTCGGGACTTTTGCCTTTCGCGGACAAGTGCTCCACCAACTGGCAGAATTGAAGCTGTGACGAGTCGTGAGTCGTGCTTGGGTAGCTCAATTGGTAGAGCACTTGCCCGCGAAAGGCAAAGGTCGCGAGTTCGAGTCCGGCGTACACTTAATCTGCCAGGAAGTTTCATCTTCAGATCTGTTTTATAAAAACATGTCCTAATATACAGGAGCCATTTTGTGTTTACCATTTGACGATGCGACTATGGCTCCAGTATATTAGGAAAAATAGCTCCAAGCACTATGGGACTTAACATCTGAGGACATCAGCCCCCTACACTTAGAACTACTTAAACCTAAGGACATCACACATATCCACGTCCGACGCAGGATTCGAACCTGCGAGCGTAGCAGCAGCGCGGTTCCGGACTGAAGCGCCTAGAGCCGCTCGCCCACAGCGACCGGCCCAATATATTAGGACATTTTATAAAACAGATCTCAAGATGGTTATTCTAGACCGAAACCGATAGTCTGATGACAAAAATTTGTCACCATAGGCCTGTAATAAAGGAAATATATTCAATATTTGGCTCACTATTCAATTCGCGACCATGTCGCAGCTAGTGACACGAAATCATTTAACGAAATTTTACTTATTGTTCGAAACAAACCTAACTGAATTTATAGGTGAATTACGGGTGCGCAGGGTACGAAATTTAGTTCACATCTGCCAGCGACAACGGCTCTAACCTGGCTGGGCATCGAGCCCAACTGCCAAGGGAATAGCTCAATCCCACATATCGAAATCCATCACGAAACATTTTATGCAGAAAGAATACAACGTAAGAAATGCACTGTCATAATTTGAGCTTCTAACAGGCACTGCAAGTACTTTTTAAAAATTGTTGAAGTCACTCGTTTTTGTTGCACAAGAAACCGCTTATGAGAGCGGTTTGCACATCATTTTCTGCCTAGCGCTCGATCATGTGTGACAAGAGAGCGTAGCGCCGCGTAGTGCAAATATCCGGAGTGACACAAGGGAATTTGAACTACCTAAACTATACAAAAAAACATATCATTAATGTTTTGAATAAGAGGCAGTTCTCATCGATTGCTAAACTGTTGCCTATGTGATTCTTACAAAGGTGACTAGCAGAGGAAAGTAAACCAATACAGTGTTTGATGTTAAATCAAAGACGACTTCCTTCAATCGTGACTTCAATTTGTTGAAATGAAACATTTCTTACACATACATCCTTTTATAAAAGTTTTACAGATGACGTATATTGCGTCTCACTGTTCAGAGGCACAAAACGCGTGGGTGTTTTCAGCTCGTTACTAAAAGCAAATAAGTAGGAGGCCGAGTTGATAGATGCTGAAACCTAACCTAACCTAATCTAACCTAACCTAACCTAACCTAACCTAAAGTCCAGGTTGCAACAATATGCGGTACGACGCACTGTTAGAGTGAAGGATTATTATTCAAGAAAACACATAGTACAATGAAATTACTTATCTTCAGTAGTTTGTAGGACTGCAGCTGCGGTTATGAACTGACAATCTCGTAACATGGAATACCATGAACTAATACAAAATCTTCTCAGGGCCTAAGCCTGATGGGCCCTCCTCAGAGAATCCATGCAAACATTACAGAACTGGCTGAGGGCCGATTATGAAAGTGCGTCTTCCTACGTTGAAATCTAGCTAAGAAGTGAACGAGGCACACCCCAGTTCCGTCGAGCTGCACAGCCCGCTAGAGTGTGCTTCGCTCGGCAGACGACGGGCTGCCAACCATGTGTTGGCGCGGCGTTGTAGTAACATCTGTGGCAATGATACTACAACGTATGCAGCTACTTTTACATAATCCGATTATACCCCAAAAGGGTGAAACGCATCATTGACATTAATTTCGCAACCGAGACTTTTTTTGTTCTGAAACAAGTTTTTCTTACGGTGTGACCTTCCGCACGAAAAAAAAAAAAAAATGAGGGCATGTTCCAGCATACCAGATTGGACCATTCCCTTGTCAGATTTGTTGCTCCAGTGCCTTTCAAATTAACGTCCGTAACTGACGCTAACTGAGCAGAAAGCTGTCACTGCAGTTCTCGACCAGAAGCTAAAAGAGGCCGAACTAACATGACCGAAGCCGCAGTGGCCACCTGTCACGACGCAGTGGCAAACTGGATTACATCACGTCCGAGGCTGACGTTGACCGCTCCCGTGGTCTATGCCAGTGATCGGCAAAATGTCGATCGCGAGTTAATAGCTGGCTTGGACGATTTCGGGAGATCGCGGTTACGTACAGCGTAGCTAACCTGGGCTGCTCCACTGAACTCACACCGGGCTCACGACAACTGTTTCTTCCTCCTGCGCAACTGCCTTTGTCAGTCAAAAATATCACAGTCAGCCTCATAGATGAGTATATCGAAATAATGTAAGTCTTCAGGCTTTCGTGGCCGTTGTCACCGAAGTTAAAAGCTTCTGGGTTATTAGGCCGTGTATTATTTCTTCTAAAATGAACGACGTTTCGACCCCTCTGCTGGGATTGTCCCCAGGATTTTCTGGTGTCCAGTACTGCTAGAACACTGTCAGAGACGAGTATCGCGCCCACTCAGGTACAGTTTCCGCTGGTAAGATGAGGTGTTCCCAAAGCTGGTGTCATCGTTGTGGTCAGCAGGGGTATTTTGCTCGCCAGTTGGAGCTCGATGGAAAAAATCGTTTTGACAGTTCACACCATAGGCATGGACGACGTAGCACCTTTTTCACTTTGCCGAGTGCATGTAATAAAGTAAAATAGGTGACCCATAATCCTCTACTGTTTGTGTACATGTACGTCAATAAAAGAAAAAAAAAGTTCAAATGTGTGTGAAATCTTATGGGACTTAACTGCTTAGGCCATCAGTCCCTAAGCTTACACACTACTTAACCTAAATTATCCTAAGGACAAACACATACACCCATGCCCGAGGGTGGAATAGAACCTCCGCCGGGACCAGCCGCACAGCCCATGACTGCAGCGCCTGAGACCGCTCGGCTAATCCCGCGCAGCGTACGTCAGTCGTGAGCTTCTCTGTGGACTATTAGATTCCAGCAGTAGTCATTCCTTAATTGGTATTCCAAAAAATATTGGATCATTTGTAAGTTTCCCAATTTAATGCACGTGGGTAGAACTCGTAAAACTGTTAATGGACAAGCTCTTCCTTTGGCAGGAACCGTATGCGTTTGTTGTCGTGTCGGTGAATTTTCTTGGTCCATGGCGGTATTGGTAGTGCAGTGTTAAAGCACCGGGCTCCTCTTTAGGTGTTATTTTATAAATGAAACTGGATTAGCTTTGGATTATGCCCTTGGGAAATTTTATTTTTAATTTCGTTCTGAGGCCGTTTCACTAGTGCCGGCAATCTAGGAGGGCAGGACTCTATAACACTAACGTTAGTTGGGCAGAATTCGACATTGTGCACTTATTCCTTATCAGGCTGAGTCTCTCCATCAGAAGTTGAGTGGCTTTCCGAAAGTGTTGACAAATAAATTAGGTGTGACCAGTTGTATCAAATGTCGGATTTTACTTTCCGACCATCTTCCACAAATAAATTAGGTGTGACCAGTTGTATCAAATGTCGGATTTTACTTTCCGACCATCTTCCAGTCAGGCAATAACCGTATCGGCTATCTCCAGCTAAGAGTTGGTAATTAAAATGCTCGCTGGGGGGGGGGGGGTGATAAGGCCGTCAATCTCGCCGTATGCATCACAAAAATTTTTCGTGCCTGAGAATCTGTCCTTAGTCATAGTCTTGGAGTCTGTCGATCGTCTTGATCTACAAGGCTGTTTTTCGTGGTTTTTCGACCCTATTATTTTCCCGTTTTCGATCTTAGCAAGGAGTATTACCACATCACTCTTGCAGTAGAATCCAGGGCGGTCGCCGCATTTTGCACTAACTGGAAATTACACCAGTTCAACTGGCCTTTCTACCGAGGCAGCAGTTATTTCTAGGTTAATCAGTTCTGTGGTCAGTGGTCTGAAGATGAAATGTGTGTATAACTATTTGGACGACTTACAGTGGTATGCTTCTCCGAGCATTTTGGAACATTTATGACCGGTTTTGGAGCGTCTGAGGCAAGCAAGAATGTCAAAACGTCTAAAGAAGGTACCTTAACTCCTTGTGAAATGACTTCTCTCGGGCATCTATCCTCAACCAAGATGTAAGGATTGACCAGCCTAGGACATGAGCTACTTATACTTTCCACCCTCCTAAGACTAAGAAATACTGCAGTTCTGGCAGTTCCTGAATTCAGCCAACCCTTCATGGTCCAAACGGACGCCTCTAACTCAGGGGTTGCCACCGTGTTGCTTCAGGAGGAAGATGGTGAGTGGATGTCCTTCGCCTACGCCTCTAGGTGCCTCTGTCCAGCTGAGAAGAAATAACCTACTTAGGAATTGGAAGCACTGGCTATCCTCTTTGCGCTAGAGAAATTTAAATACTACCTTGAACACTAGGAAGTTACACTGGAGATGGCCAACCAGGCATTTAGTAGGATTTTGGCTCGCCCGTATAAACTGGTGTATTGCGAGGTGGGCAGTCCGAATTTCCGAATTCTGTTTGAATGTGCGTCTAATTACGGGGTGCCTTAACGTTGTAGTGGATACCTTGAGCAGAATGTTCGAAGAGGACTGGGAAGGTTCTTGTTGGTTGCTCCCAAGTAGTGGTATTACTGCCAGACAAAGCATGATTGCGACGTTAGAAAAATGGTTACGTCAGTGTCAGGAATGCAAGATGGCTAAGCCGAATTGCAGGGGGCGTAATGGACTGCTTCAGCTCACACAGGAGGAGATCGGAGTGTCTTTTATTGTTTACGTCAGTCCTCTTCTGCAGACACGAATTGGGTACCGTTTTCTACTTGTGGTGGTTGATGGTTTTACTTAGTTTAGCTGGTTGCTCCTCAGTAGTGGTATTACTGACAAACTGCCTATTGGATTCTGTCACGGGTTCTTCGGCCGACGTTCATCTAATGATTTTTCTGACGTTTCGCCAGCACGAGTGGCTGGCATTGTCAAAGCTTCACCCTCCATTGCCGGTGGTGAAGCTTTGATAATGCCAGCCACTCGTGCTGGCGAAACGTCAGAAAAATCATTAGATGAACGTCGGCCGAAGAACCCGAGACAGAAGCCAATAGGCAGTTTGTCAACAAGTGGCCACGAAAGCCTTAATAATTTTGTAGTGGTATTACTGCCAGACAAAGCCTTAGATATGTAAGATTTTCCGTTGCTTCGGTCCTCCGAAGGTCATTATTAGTGATAATGTTCCTTGTTTCTCTTCCAGGGTGTTTAGGAACTTCTGTTTCCTATCAGTGGCTTAACACGTCACCACAACACCTTATTACCCCCCCCCCCCTCCCCGCCACCGCCACCTTTGTTCACGGAGCGGTTTGATTGTAACTTTAAGTCCTCCCTGATCATCTTCCACGCTGAGACTGAAACTAAATGGTATTTTTCTTTACCATGGCTGAACCTAACCTTTAATACTGCCAGACGTGAGATGCCACAGGGCTACCCTGCTTATCTCATGTTTGCTATTCAGCTCTCCCCTTTATCAAATATGTGGTACATAAATGATTTGTTGCCCAATGACATTAAGCCTGAGTTAATCAAGGATAATTGGCGTAGAGCCAGCGCAAACATTCAGAGCGCCCATTAAAGGGGAGCGGAATGGTGTAACCAGATGTGGCGTCTGGGGAATATTCAAGTCGGAGATACAGTCTTTATGAGAAATTTTCGGTGCAGATATTCTGTGAATAATGGATCTCGAGAAATGTCACCCCACTACGTGGGATGTATGGGAGGTACTCACTACAGCCACATTTAGGCTCCATAACGAAGAAATTCAAAATGATTTAGGGAGCACTTAGTCCAGTTAAGTAAGTATTAGGACTCACTTGTGAGCCCTGCTACCACATAGAGTTCCGGTTTTTGGGAAGGGGAGAGACTGACCCACTGCGCAATCTATAGTTCGTGCAGTGTTTCCTGAAACACATACTTTGGCGTGAAGGTGGCGTGGCACGGTTGTCCTGAGTGCCTTTGAGGCCGTTTTCTGGGAGGGGCAGTGTGTAAAGCAGCATGGACAGCACAGGTCTGAGGGAAATGAGCTGCCCGTTCATTCTACCAGCCATATGACTTCCAAGTTCGTCTGGCTGAGCATCTTCCGGACACGAGGGCCGTACACTGGAGACGGAAGAGGACTGCCCACCTCGACAATATTCCTTTGGCCTAACAGATTTGTAGGTCGGGGGACGGATGGGGGGTGAGTCGTCATCTCATCCACACATCTCCTGGTGGCTCCAATCTTTTTCATTGTTTGCGACTGCACGACGGCTTTTGGATGCTGGGTGAACTACTTTTCTTTCGTCACTTCGCTGCTGAGACTACACGGCATTCATAAGGAGTGACCTTGCTCCCCATTGTGAAGATGATAATTGTGACTGGTTCAGATTATGCGCGTGTTTGTATCTTGTTGCTTGTATATTAGACTTCGTTCAGCCTCTGGTTGTTGTTGTTCCCCGTTCCTGTGTCTGGCTAGGTGATTTGAGGAGTGTGTCGCTCGTATGAAAACATAATAGCCCCAATTGGGTGATTGTCACAGAGTTGTGATTTGATTGTTTGTTTTAAATTATTCTGGTCTTGGACTCTGAGGCCTGGTACTTAGGGAGAGGCAGGATTCAGTGTGGACGGGGCCATAATCAGTTACCGTTGGTTGCTCATTTCTTCTATTTAAAATCATGTACACTTCATTTGGAAAGAATTGCAAATAAAGTTGACAATAAGGAAGAATTATCAAATTTGACTGTTAAGACACAATGTCTAATTTAAAAACTGCTTAAGCAAGTTGCACTCACGGCTGAAGGCCTTACTGACCATAAATTCAAATTATTTGTCGGCTGAAGGCCCCAATAGTAATAACTCAAAAAACAATTTGATGGTTGAAGGCCTGGATAGCAAATTCTTAAGAACCAATTAAACTTCTCCAAGTGATACAAAAATATTTAAAAAAAAGACAATCACTATTAAGAGACAATATATAATTCAAAATTCTCAAGACCAATTGCGTTCATGGCTGAAGGCTTTATTGACAAGAAATTCAAATTATTTGTCGGCTGAAGGCCCCAATAGTAATAACTCAAAAAACAGTTCGACGGCTGAAGGCCTGGATAGCAAATTTTTGAGAAGCAATGAAACTTCTTCGAGAGATATTTAATGAACAGTCATCAACATTTCAGTGTTGAGATATTTTGTGTAATTAAAATTTCTTAAGACAAGTTACACTCACGGCTGGAGGTCTTATTAATAAGAAATTCTAACTCTTTGTCATCTGAAGGCCCAAACAGTAATAATTCAAAATAAAATAAAAAAAAACAATCATCACAATCTGACCAAATCAAGAGCGAAGTGGGCCTCAGACAGTGCTCCAAGGATCGACCTGGGAAAGCCGCTCAACGTCATAAATGATGAGACAGGCAGCCAAGAGTTGTGTTCACTAAACCGGATGGCAACTCAAACTAGTGACAGTTTAAATGCAGACCAACACCCTTGCAAAATCTACCTAATGTCTGATAACCAATACAACGATGGAATAACCCAGGCAAGGTGGAACCAGCGGACAGCACTGCGTCTTCAGAATCCGGTGTTTAGAACATCCAAAAGCAGAAGGAACCACTACAAGCCAAGTAGTCCGAAAGAAACAAAATATCCGAACCACAATCAAGGAGGCTGTTGAACTACATGACTTACCAGACAGCAGCGGCAAGGCGAGGAATGATGCAGTGTCGCGAAAATACGCTAACCTCCAGGGCAGGAAACTGCGGTGTCAGCGGCCACTAGGGAGAAAAATACCGATGGTTGAACTTCACCAATAATAACACTAAAAATTCAATGGTTAATAATAAGAAGTGTAGTACGGCTAATCAATTTCGCCAACTCCAAACACTCCACTCGCTGCTCTTTGTCTCAGCGACCCTGCGAGCAGCAACGCGCAAACAAACGACGTGATCTTAGAATAGTGGAGGTTTCACTACTGGGTTAATGTTCACTCAACTCAAACGTCCTGCGTCCGGTGGACAACGAGGTTTTGGCCCTCGCAACTACAGCCCCTCGATCCGGCGGCGCCTGCGTGCCTCCAGCAGTCCCGGCATTCCTCGCACTGCCAGGCCTGACTGCTGCTCCGTCCAGACCGAACTGCCCGACACACCCTGACCCAGAAATCACTTGACGTCCCTCCAAAGATAGTACCACAGTACTAGATATCGATAACCGCTGCTGCTGCCACAGACGACGCTAGCAAACGTAGTGGCACCAGTAAACACAATAAGAAAACGAGACGCCACCACCACTATTCCACGATGCCAACCTACCATTGGCACCAACGCGAGCCGCAACACGTCTCAGACCACTTCACATTAGATAATTTTTTTAAGTTCAATGTATTATTATTCACGACGTTTAACTTTTTTTTCCTGGAACAGGTTAAATCGCCAAGTCGCTCTCTCTGGTTATGCAAAGGCCACAAGCTTATTCATATTACGGGAGCAAATCGGGTTGGACGTCTTTTCGTGGCTTATGCTTCCAAGCCAAGCTTATGTTCAACGTAGGTGGGTTTTGTGAGCCAACCATTCACGTCTTGATTCCACCTATGTTTCTTATCCCACATGACGGTTCGTTATTTACAGTTTCTGCCTCGTGGCGTGGCTTGAAGGGTGGGGAAATTGGGGTTGCAGCTAACAGGAGTGGGTAACATGAAGGCAGAGTTTTCGAATGGTGGGCAAGAGCAAGTGGGGGACACAACGATTGGGGGGAGGGGCGGGGGGAACGAAAGTGGAAGACACAATTATTTAAGTAAATGAAGAAATGTGGATTACAACATATTTCTGAAGAGAGCAGGGAATCAGTTAAACCGAAAATCTACCTGTTAATTTAGAATTTTATGACATTCTTTTATTTTGTTTTTAAAATCTCCAGTTCTTCCAACATGTCCATGTAAACATGTTTTTGGGTACATTGTAATTTTGACTTTTGACATAGGTTGTTCCGGGACTGGGCACAACCCAAAACCAGTCACTGAATAAATAAACATCCATTTTAGTTGCAACTCTGGCTGTCTCATTTCGCATCACTTACGTTGACGATGACGCCTCATAGCAACAGCAATGTACCGAATTCGAGCATGCCCAGAAAAGAATGGGATAAGTCTGAATATTGTCTGGCCTTTTATGTGCGTACGGTAGAGAGCAGGTTCAATGGTTGTGAAAAGTAGGGCCCGCATCTCGTGGTCGTGCGGTAGCGTTATCGCTTCCCACGCCCGGGTTCCCGGGTTCGATTCCCGGCGGGGTCAGGGATTTTCTCTGCCTCGTGATGGCTGGGTGTTGTGTGATGTCCTTAGGTTATTTAGGTTTAAGTAGTTCTAAGTTCTAGGGGACTGATGACCATAGCTGTTAAGTCCGATAGTGCTCAGAGCCATTTTCTGAAAAGTAGGTGAATACTTTGATCCTAAACGTTATTCCCATTCATCTATGTATAGATATACCCTTGTAAATCTTTTGAAACGAAAATATTCTAGCCCTATGCGTAAATTAAAACTGACCCCTAATTTTTGTATCTTCATTCGTATAGAAGGTATTGTCTTATGATTTCGAATGAATCTTTTTCAAACGTTATGTATCTTCCAATTACTGCAATATTCACATAATACCTTTTGCTCTAATACCTCCGTATACAGTTTTCACTTAAATGGCTATGGGCTTTATACAGGGTGTTACAAAAAGGTACGGCCAAACTTGCAGGAAACATTCCTCACACACAAAGAAAGAAAATATGTTATGTGGACATGTGTCCGGAAACGCTTACTTTCCATGTTAGAGCTCATTTTATTACTTCTCTTCAAATCACATTAATCATGGAATGGAAACACAAAGTAACAGAACGTACCAGCGTGACTTCAAATACTTCGTTACAGGAAATGTTCAAAATGTCCTCCGTTGGCGAGGATACATGCATTGACCCTCCGTCGCATGGAATCCCTGATGCGCTGATGAAACCCTGGAGAATGGCGTATTGTATCACAAAAATGGCTCTGAGCACTATGGGACTTAACTTCTAAGGTCATCAGTCCTCTAGAACTTAGAACTACTTAAACCTAACCAACCTAAGGACATCACACACATCCATGCCCGAGGCAGGATTCGAACCTGCGTCCGTAGCGGTCGCGGGGTTTCCGACTGTAGCGACTAGAAGCGCTCGGCCACACTAGCCGGCTATTGTATCACAGCCGTCCACAATACGAGCACGAAGAGTCTCTACATTTGGTACCGAGGTTGTGTAGACAAGAGCTTTCAAATGCCCCTATAAATGAAAGTCAAGAGGGTTGAGGTCAGGGAGCGTGGAGGCCATGGAATTGGTCCGCCTCTGTTGTTGAGAAGCGTACGAACACTTCGATTGAAATGTGCAGGAGCTCCATCGTGCATGAACCACATGTTGTGTCGTACTTGTAAAGGCACATGTTCTAGCAGAACAGGTAGAGTATCCCGTATGAAATAATGATAACGTGCTCCATTGAGCGTAGGTGGAAGATCATGGGGCCCAATCAAGACATCACCAACAATGTCTGCCCAAACGTTCACAGAAAATGTGTGTTCATGACGTGATTGCACAATTGCGTGCGGATTCTCGTCAGCCCAAACATGTGGCGGTGAATTGAGGAAGTAAAGTACATACTGACGAAACTAAAATGAGCTCTAACATGGAAATGAAGCGTTTCCGGACACATGTCCACATACCATCTTTTCTTTATTTGTGTGTGAGGAATGTTTCCTGAAAGTTTGGCCGTACCTTTTTGTATCACCCTGTAGATTCATTTCTATAAAGGATGACGCCCTGAGTGCAAGAAAACCATCGATCAGAGATAGGCGGCGCTTAGGACCAATCAGGCAGTGAGATCTTAACAGATCTGTACAGTTGGCTTAGAGCGGTCTTGTAAATGAGACGGAGCTTTTTAGGACGTACATTTATGGTGGCAACAAAAGATGGACCTAGCCACGGTAGCATGCTGTTCGGTCTGCAGCAGGCTCACTCAGCCTCTTATTTTTCAGTTTTCTGGAAGAGTCAAAGAGCACTGTCCGCGACCTGTAGTCACTCCACACCACGATGGACTTCGTGCAACGTGTCTGTCCACTGACAATTCTTGTTTTCGGTGGTGTAGAAGCAGTCTGAAAATACTGATCGTGCCGATTGCAGTTCAAGAGGTATAAGTTACCTTCATACGCATTTTTCTTTTTGTTTGTCAATACTATTATAACTGGCATGTGCATTTCCTCTCCTATGCCAACCTCTTCACCTCAGAATGGCACAGACAACATACGTCCTCAATTACTTGCTGGATGTATTCCAGTCTCTGTCTTCCTCTACAGTTTTTACTCTCCACAGTTCCCTCAGTACCATTGAAATTACCGCGAATGTAATAACAGATGTCCTGCCAAACTGTCCCTTCTTCTTGTCAGTGTCTTCCATATATTCCTTTTCTCGCTGACTCTCTGGAGAACCACTTCATTCCTTTCTTACCAGTACACCTAATTTTCAACATTCCTCTGCAGCACCAAATCTCAAATGCTTTTATTCTGTTCTGTTCCCGTTTTGCCACAGTCCACTACCACTATCACACAATGCTGTGCTCCAAACGTATATTCTTCGAAATTTCTTCCTCAAATTGAGGCCTATGTTTGACACTAGAAGACGACTCTTAGACAGGAATGCTCTCGCCACCAGTGCTCGACTGCTTCTTGTGTTCTCCCTGCTCCGTCCGTCATATGTTATTTTGCTGCCTACCTGGCAGAATTCCAACTTTATCTACTTCTTGATCTCGAACCCAGATGTTAAATTTATCGCTGTTGTTATTTCTACTGCTCCTCATTACTTTTGATTTTCTTCGATTCAATCTCAATTCACTGGCCACTCTATCCATTCCATTCAGCCTACCTCCTTATTCATCTTCGCTTTCACGAAGAATAGCAATGTCATCAGAGAATCTTATCATTAATGTCCTTTCACCCTGAATTTTAATTCCACACTTGACTCTTTCTTCTAATTCCGTCACTGCTTCTTCGATGTCCAATTGAAATAGGACATGAGACGTTTAAAGCAGTAGACGGGTTTTGCTTTTTGGGCGGAAAGAAGGCTGATGACGGCTGAAGCTGAGAGATCATAAAATGCAGACTGAGAATACCAACTAAAAAGTGTTCTGAAAAAGAGCAATATTTTGAAACGCAGTATAAATTTAAATGTGAGGGAGTCTTTATGGAAGTATTTGTCTGAAATTTAGTTTTGTACAGAAGTGAAATGTGAGCGATAAATAGTTCAGAGCAGAAGAGAACACAAAATTTTGAAATGTTGTACTACAAAGAATGCTGAAGACTAAATGGGTTTGTCGAATAACTAATGAGGAGGTACAAAATCGATTTGAGAAGAAAAGAATGAAAAATCTTGAGACAACAACGGATTGTCAGTTTGCCAATGATGGGAACTGTAAAAGGTAAAAAACCCTCCGGAGACCGAGGGCCTACTTAGCTATAAAGGTTCAGGTGGATGAATGATGAAGGCGCAGGTATGAGAAGGTTTTCACAGGAGAACTGCATCAAACGATATAATACGAACGGTAAGATAACATAGAATAAAGTGTTCTCGTCCTTCCAGCAGCATCAAGTGGATAAAATAACATGAGCGTTCGGCTATGCACGTCCGGCGCATTGTCAAGTCGAGAGTGCCAGGCTCTGCTTGGGCAATAGCTGATGGCATTTTATCCACTGGACGCTCTGGAATACTGACACAATTTTAATCATCACTTTAGTCAACCGTTGAACATGGCAAGTGTACCACCAGAAAAAAAAAGCTTTAGGATGATGCAATAGTCGACAGATATAAAACAGACAACATCCGGTAAAATGAGACCACAAAATCGCCAAATAAGTCTGAGATTCTTTTTTAAGTTGTCAGTCTTAGGGCTGGTTTTTTGCTGGGCTGCCTGCCACGAATTACCCTCCTGTGCCAAGCTTTCATATCAGAGTACCATTTACAACCTACCTCCCCAATTATTTGCTGGATGTATTCCAGTCACTGTCTTCCCCTATAGTTTTTACCCTCTACAGCTCCATCTTGTACCACAGAAGTTATTCCCTGATGTCTTAACAGGTGTCCCTTGTTATCCTCAGTATATTCAATATATTCCTTTCCCTGTCGATTCTGCGGGGAGTTCATAATTCCTTACTTTACCAGTCAACCGATTTTTCAACATACTTCTGTAGCATCACATCTCAAACGCTTTGACTTCCTTCTGTTCTGCTTTCTCACACTCCATATTTGACACTCACACAATACTGTGCTCCAAAAATATATTCTCAGAAATTTCTTCGTCAAATTAAGGCCTTTGTTTGATACTAGAAGATGACTCTTTGACAGGAATAAGCTGTTTTTTAGTGATAGTCTGCTCTGTATGTCCTCTTTGCTCCGTCCGTCATGGGTTACTGTGCTACCTAGGTAATAGAATTCCTTAGCTTCATCTACTTCGTGATACCTAATTCTGATGTTAACTTTTTTGCTGTTGTCGTTTCTGCTACTTCACATTACTTCTGTCTTTCTTCGATATAGTCTCAATCCATATTCTCTATCTATTTTGCTGTTCATTCTGGATTATTTGTTTATTTACTTACGCGTCTACTTCCCTAGGACTAAATTGAGGAGCAAATCTCTAAAGTCATCGAACGTGTCAATACATGAAATTACAACGTAAAAGTAATAACAGGTAAAATAAAATATTTATAAATTTAAAAAAAAGTCAAGCCATAAGTTTAAGTAAACGCAATCAAAAATATAACGTAAGAATTAGCCTAATTTTTCAAGGGACGCCTCAGCAAAACAGGAGTGACTTATGAGGAAACTCTTCAGTTTCGATATGAAAGCCCGTGGATTACTGCTAAGATTTTTGGAAGAGCGATCCTAATGCAGATTGGATTTCAGCCGAGTGTTAACTGAGTGAAAGCTGCTAATTCTTAGGAATAAGCTTGTTAACAAGAAACGTCAATAATGAATAAGTAGAGAGGCCAATGTCAAACTACCCAGACTAGTGAACAGCGGTCGACAAGAGGTTCGTGAACTTACACCACTTATTTCCCGAACTGCCCGTTTCTGAGCCAAAAAACATCCTTTTAGAATGGGAAGAGTTACCCCAAAATATAATACCATACGACATAAGCGCATGAAAATAAGCAAAGTAGATTAATATTCGTGTCGAACGATCACTTACTTCAGATACCGTTCGAGTAATAAAAATGGCAGCATTAAGTCTTTGAACAAGATCCTGAACGTAGTTTACTATCTACCTGAACACCTAGAAATTTGAACTGTTCAGTTTCACTGATCATATGCCCATTCTGTGAAATTAAAACGTCGGGTTTTGTTGAATTTTGTGTTAGAAACTGTAAAAACTGAGTCTTACTGTGATTTAGCGTTAGTTTATTTTCTACAAGCCACGAACTTATGTCTTGAACTGCACTATTTGAAACAGAGCCAATATTCCACACAACATCCTTTACTACCAAGCCAATGTCATCAGCAAACAGAAATATTTCAGAATTCGTAATACTTGAGGGCATATCATTTACATAAGTAAGGACCAGGAGTGGCTCCAACACTGAGCCCTAGGGCATCCCCCACTTGACTGTATCCCACTGAGACGCCGCATCACAGTCATTCTCAACACTGTGAATAATGGACCTTTTGCTGTCTGTTACTAAAGTAAGAGGTGAACCGATTGTGAGCTACTCCCCGTATTCGTAATGGTCCAACTTCTGCAGCAATATTTTGTGATCAACACAATCTAACGCCTTAGTTAAATCAAAAAAATATCCTTAATGTTCGAAACCTTTTGTTTAATCCATCCAGTACCTCACTGAGAAAAGAGAATATAGCATTTACAATTGTCAAATGATCTCTAAAGCCGAACTGTACATTTGACAGCAAATTATATGTCATAAAATGATCAACAACCTTTTCAATAACCTTAGCATTGAAATAGATCTAAAGTTGTCTACATTATCCCTTCCTCTCTTTTTATAAATCGGCTTTACCAGTACTTTAAACGTTCAGGAAACTAACCATTCTTAAAGGAAAAATTACAAATATGGGTAAGAACAGGGTTAATATATGCAGCACAGTACTTTAATATTCTGATAGTCACTCCATCATATCCATGAGAGTCCTTAGTCTTCAGTGATTTAATTATTGACTCAGTCCCCAATTGTCAGTTTCACAGGGGAGTATATCAGGCATCAGTCTCGTTAAGGCATTTTCCAAGAGAGTTATATGATTCCCCTAGAAACTAAGTTTTTATTTAATTCACCAGCAATGCTCAGAAAATGATTTCTAAATGCTGAACATATATCTGGTTATCATTAACAGAAATATTTTTATTACGAACTGAATTTCTATCGTCGACCTTGTGCTGCTGACCAGACACTAACTTCACAACTGACTAATTCTTTTAATTTTGTCCTGTAAATTTGCTATTCTATTTGCGAACCACATACTCTTTCCCTTCCTAATAACATTTTAAGCACCTTACAGTAATAGTTGTATTGGGCTACTGTAGCTTGATTGTGGCGACTTCTAACAATTTGATATACTTCCCGCTTTGTTCTACGTGACATCCTTATCCCATTAGTCAGCCACCCAAGCTACCTCTTACTGCTAATACTCCGTTCAGAACTTTCTTGTGGAAAATAACTCTCAAAAAGCATTATAAATGTGTTAAGGAAAGCATTATCGGCACTATAAGCATCCTGCCACTCACTTTTGTTCCTTAACGAGGTTTAAAAAAACTCTCTATTGCCGTTGGCTTAGCTTTCCTACATAGTTTGTAATTATGACATTTTTTTGAGTATAAAAGCCTTTTAGTGTTAAAATTTGTGCATCACAGTCTGAAAGACCATTCATCCTTTTGCTAACAGAATGACTATCTTGTAATGAAGAATGAACAGAAATACTGTCTGTGCCATCCTAGCTGGAAAAAACACAGACTGCATCAGGTCATATGAGTTTAGGAGATCTACCAATATTCTTTTTCTTGCAAAAAACAGATCCCGTAATTCTGATACACTTCCATAGGGATACCAATGTCGTCAGGAAATCGGATCATTGATATCCTTTCACCCTGAATTTTTATCCCGCACTTGAATCTTTCTTCTACTCATGTCATTGCTTCTTCGGTGTACAAACTTAACGGTAGAGGTGAAGGACTACATTCCTACTTTGTATCCTTTTTAATCCGAGCACATCATCTTCTTGATCTTCCAGTCTTATTGTTTCGTCTTGGTTCTTGTACGTATGGTAGATTACCATCTTTACCTATAGCTTACCACTACTTTTCTCATAATTTAGAAAAGTTTACAACATTTGAAATGGTCGGTCGCTTTTCCCACATCGACAAATCCAATAACAATGTATTTATTTATCTTCAGTCCTGCTTTCATTATCATCTGGAACGTCAGAACTGTCTCTCTGGTGCCTTCACCTTTCCTAAAGCCAACTGACCGCCAACTAAATGATCCTCAATTTTCTTTCCCATTCTTCTCTGTGTAATCCTAGTCAGGATCCTTGATGCGTGAGCTGTTAAGCTGATTGTGCGGTAATTCTCGTACTCGTTGGCTCTGGCTGTCTTCGAAATGCGTGGATGATGCTTTTCCCAAAGTCACTGATATGTTCTACAGCTTGAATAGTCGTTTTACTGCCACAAGATTTTAGAAATTCTGGTGGAATGTTATGAATTCCTTTTGGCTTACTGGATCTTAAGTCTTCCAAAGCTCTTCTAAATTCTGATTCTATTACAGGATCCCCCATCTCTCTTGCCTGACTCTTGTTTCGTTTTCTATCAGGTCATCAGACAAGTCTTCGCCCTCACAGAGAACTTGAATGTACTGTACCCAGCTGTCCGCTCTCTCCTCTGAATTTAACAGTGGAATTCTCATTGCTCTCTTACCGTTACCACCCTTGCTCTTAGTTTGACCGAAGTTTGTTTAGACATTTCTGTATGCTGACTCAGTCCTTCAGACAATCATTTCTTTTTCGACTTCTTCGCATTTTTCATGAAGTTGTTTCCCCTTACCTTCCCTAAACTTCCTGTTTATTTCACTCCTAAATAACATGTATTTCTGTTTTTCTGAATTTCCCAATTTCCCGGAACGTTTTTGTACTTCCTTCTTACGTCGACGAGCTGAACTATCAGTTGTTTACCCATGTCTTCCTTGCAGTTACATTCTTTGTACATATAGTTTTCTTTCAAGCTTCTGTGATTGCCTATTTTAGCAATGACTATTCCTCTTCTACCGAAATGTCTACTGAGCTATTAACTATCGCATTTTCTATAGCCTCAGAGAACTTCAGGCATACCTCTTCATCCCTTAGTACTTCCGTATCCCACTTCTTTGCGCACTGATTATTCCTGACTAGTCCCTTAAACTTCACCCTTCTCTTCATCATTACTAGATATTGTGATCTGAGTTTATATCTGCTCCTCACCTCACAATCCAATATTTGATTGGGACCGATGACCAAGACGTTTGGTCCATCCCCCCCCCCCCTTTAAACCAACCAACCGACCAACGAATACTTGATTTGGGAATCTTCCCGTAATCCCCTTCCATTTTCAAATCTACCTCCTCCTGTTGTGATTCTTGAACTGAGTATTCGCTATCACCACCTGAAATTTGTTGCAGAACTCAATTAGTCCTTCACTCCTCTCATTGCTGCAACCAAGGCCATACTCTCCCATAAACCTTTCTTCTACTCCCTCCCCTACAATCACATTCCAACACGCCATGAATATTATTTCCTCATTTCCCTTTGTGTACTGAATCACCCATTCAATATCCTCACATTCTTTCTCTCTCTCTTCATCGTCTGCTTACGATGTCGACATGTATACCTGAACTATTGTAGTCAGTATTGGTTTGCTGTCAGTTATGATGAGAACCATCCTATCACCTAATTGTTAACAGTAACTCGCTCTCTCAGCTCCCTTCCTATTCATAACGAATCCAACTCCCTTTATACCGTTTTCGTCTGCTGTTGATATTATCCTATACTCATCTGCCCAGAAATTCTGGTCTTGTTTCCATTTTACCCTATACCCCCACTATATTTACACTGAGCATTTACATTTTTTTTTCAAGGTTCCGACGTTCCACGCCTCGAATCGTAGAAAGTTATCCTTTTGTTGGTTATTCGATCTGAGGTTGGTATCGGAGCAAAGTAAAATCAGTGAATAAAACCATTATTTACAAGTACTATATTAAATGGACGACCTGTTGCTGATTTGTACAGTACAGTTCGACTGACGGGCGATAGACATGATGACTGAAATAATCTAACGATTTTATAGAAACGTGTGACCAAGATCCACTGTTTTTGAGGTGCATAGCCGCCGGAGGGTGAGACTTGGTGAGCTAATGAAAGAACATGATCCACATCCAGGTGCGTTTATTGTTTACATGGAAAATCTCTGCGCGCTGTGCTAGTGGTTAGGGGAGCTATTTATGAAGAAATGAAGCTTTTGTATTCCGTTTCTGACAGGTGTCTGTTAACTAGCTGTAAATTGTCACGTTTCAAGTGACAAGTGGTTTTCTGTCCCGTTAACCTTTTCTCCCAGTGTTAAAATCCATGGTTCAGAGTCTGTTATCCTCCTGTCCCTCACGAGGACGACTTCATTCGACAGTAGTCACTCACTGCAAATACTGACACACTGCGATGCGGGGAGCCCGAAGCATGCTTAACTTAAAATATGATGTATCACATTCACCTGGTCCTCACTAAGTGGCAGATAATTAGTTACACGTTCCATGAATTTTGTAAATGGTCGCTGTGCGAAGAAATGTATTTTTTACTCATGAGATAATAGACATTTAGTGCTCACGATGCCTGTAATGCTGGATTTCATCATTTCATTTTGTAGGAATAGGACGAAAGAAACGTAAGTAGCAGATACGCAAATAGCGAAATCCTTAAAATCAAAATTGGTGATGGCAAAGTTAAGGTATTCTTCTATCTTGTACGCAAAGAGCCAATGACTGACGAAGCAGTGAAGACGTAACAGCTAGGTTAGTACAGGCAAAGACGGGACTCTTGGCCAAGGGGAGTCAGCTAGTATCCAATATAGGCCTTAAATTGAAGAAAATTTTCTGATCATACACTTTTAGAGCACAGCATTGTATGGTAGTGAATCATTGGCTGTGGCAAATCCAGAACAAGAAAGATCAGAATCATTTCAGAGGACGTTCTCCGCAGAATTAGCGAAGAAAGAAACATATGGAATACACTGACAAGAGGAGGGTAAAATCTATTGAGGAAGACAGAGATTGGATGACATACAACAGAGATCTGAAGACGTGATGTTGGCACAGGAAGGAATTGGTGGTGCGCAGCCAGTCAGTTTCCAATCAGGAAACGGATGACTCAAGGTTAAAAAAAAAGCACTGACTTCGTCTACCTCGCTCACGATAGAGGTTTTAATGAGGATGCTGAAAAATGCCTGGCTGTTAGGATTATGTCAAAAGTAGTACGAAATACTGCTGTTTTAATCACATAGACTTACACGAGAGAATAAAGTTTTCAGTTCGAAAATTTGGATAATCATCGTTTTGTTTACGTTTATTCATCTGAGTCGTTGCTGCACTGATGCAGTTAGTGACTGCAGAGTCATCTAAAGGATAATGGACATAATGTGATGTGCTGATCTAATTTTTTTCTTGCATTTGTGCAAGTGGAGTAGTGAAGATGTTCTTTTCATGAATGTGAGTCGTATCTATGAACTCATCCTCTCCAGGTTCAGATGGACACTTTCTTCGACTGGTCTGCACCAGGACCAGACGACTTCAGCACAAAAGCGTAGCTTATATACTTTAAGGAGAACCTCGGTGCATATTTTTTTTGACTTAGATAGGTCAGAGCTTAAAAGAAAAAGGGAGGCCGAAAATCAGATAAAGTTCGAAAAAGAGATATTTGAAGAAATTGTATAATATAAAGTTAGAAAACAGCTGTTTTTAATATTACATGATGCCTGGTGATGGTCTGAGAACTGAAACTGGTCGTAGTAACGAAGTATTCATTATCAATTCTTCGTGGTGGAACTATGATATTTTCAAATTAAAATGAGCCTGTGGGGCTCCATCTTAACATGATATATTGAAAAATAGGTCTGATGTGTTAGCTTGGACATGGGGTTGGGGGAAGGGGGGAGGAGGTGAGAGAAGAGCATCGTCCAGATGTAGTGAAACCGTAAATGCAAGAAACTAGTGTGAAGAATGTTTGATGTGAAACGTGGCTCCTTTCGCCAAGTTTCATCGCTTAGCAGAAATTGATATTCCAATACGTAGTGAGTTCGAAAGATGCTTGAATGTGTCTTTTGACGGTATGCCTTGTGCGACTGTCTTTGGGCTTACGCCTTTGAGGGAGAGTGTAACGTCTCCCGGGGTTATGCAGAACGGCGGTCAGTCGGAGTTTGGCCTTTAAATGTCTGAATGGCCCGATTTTTCCTTCACAGTCTGAATGAAACGTCCTGCACTGGTTGGCAAATGATTTTATTGAAACTCAAGACCAGTTTTGCGTCAACTGAAGGCGCATCCTCAGGTAATAGAGATTCTGTTTAACAACTCATTTCGGAATGGTAACTGCCTTACAGCCACTCAGATCATTCACGTACAGTTACAAAAACAAGTGGACTAATAGCGTATCCCGTAGTTACAACTGGACGTGAATGATGGTGAATGGCTCTAAGGCAGTTACCATTCCGATATGAGTTGCTTAATGGAATCTCTATCATGTGACGATGGGTCTTCATTTGAAGCGAAACCCGTCGTGACTTTCAATGAAAATATTTTACAGCCTGTGAGAACAGTTCCATTCAAAATGTGGAAATTTAGCTGCAATTTACCGAAATGTAAAACAACATGCTCAAGATTTTTCCTTTAGCATTGGCGGTGGAATTTCAGAACAGAGTAGACTCAGAACGAAATGGAGCGGCATGTTGTTTTAATTGGTGAAATCACACGATGCTTTTGTTTGGGAACGCATTGCTATTATAATTTCCTGGATTTTCATTGTGTTTCCGATTTTCTTTGAAACGTGGTAAATTTATTCATTTTACTGACGGCTCGCAGAAACCAGAACTCGGTGTTTTGCCAGTGCGGGATAAGTTTCGTGCCCGGCTAATTTACTAGACCACCTTTTACGTCTTACCTATTCGTAAATTGTCATGGACTAAGTAAAGGACGACTAAAACCACTCAAATACAGCTGTGAATGATTTTCTCGCGATTTATTCCCGTTTCCACAGCTTGGCATATAAGCGTACAAAAAGATGTGCCATGCGGATGATAATATGTAACTGTAATTTCCGCCTTGGATATCTTGTGCTATTACCTGCGTATCTATGTGGCCGAAAATAGCCACCACATCTTCCATCATAGTTTCCTATCTGACGCTTAAGTAGCATCCCTCAGGCTGGAAATAAGTAATTTACTTATTTTAGTATGTTTTGGTAGAGCATTATCTTCAAATGTTGAGAAATACGTATTGTCACCTGCCTGTCTTTGTGTATCTGAAACCCAAGTGTACGAACGTTGGCACTGTAATATCGTTCCCCTGTACACTAAAGTATGAAGCATAACGCTTGTTCTTACCTATTACTATACTGCTAATGGTTTTTCCTATTATTTCGATGAGTTTTGGTTCAAAAATCGTTCAAATGACTCTGAGCACTATGGGACTTAACATCTGATGTCATCAGTCCCCTATAACGTAGAACTACTTAAACCTAACTAACCTAAGGACGTCACACACATCTATGCCCGAGGCAGGATTCGAA
Organism: Schistocerca nitens; assembly: GCF_023898315.1. Lineage (NCBI taxonomy): Eukaryota > Metazoa > Arthropoda > Insecta > Orthoptera > Acrididae > Schistocerca > Schistocerca nitens. The sequence goes on from NC_064614.1 coordinate 212,475,752, forward strand.
CCTGCTACCGTAGCGGTCGCGCGGTTCCAGACTGAAGCGCCTAGGACCGCTTGGTCACTACGGCCGGCGATGAGTTTTGGCCCGGCTAGTTTACTAGTCCACCTTCTACGTCTTACCTATTTGTAAATTGTCATGGACTGAGTACAGGACGACTAAAAGCACTCAAATCCATCTCTGAATGATTTTCTCGCGATTTATTCCCGTTTGCACCGCTTGTCATCTACCCCATGGTTCCATAATCCTACTAAAGGATGTGCCATGCATATGATAATATTTAGCTGTAATTTCCTCCTCGGATGTCTTGTGCTAGTACCTGAGTATTTACGTATGCTGATTATCTCTAATTTACGCCAACGAGCAATGGATTCAGAATCAAATAACCTCTTTCCACATGCTGAAATAACAAACATGTAACTAGCAGTCAGTGGTGCATCCTCTTTTATGTGTTTTTCAACGTATTTATGTACGTTTGCATATTATACAGACTGCACATGCAGGTGCTTTACACGTATGATTCGTATTAGAATGAATGCAATAATATTATTATGTATTCTCAGACACAAGTAGTACATATTCGTAGTCACAACCTCATCATTGAAGGCTATTCCAACTAGCAGTTTGTTAACATTAAAACGGTGATTTTACAGTGGTCCTATAAGAATCCTGAGTATTTGCATGTTTGAGTGAGTTAAAGTGTTTAATCGAAATCATGTATTATTAAAAAAACTGTAACTGCCGTAGTTATCTTCGTTCTGATCCTATGGAAAGTACATTAATTTTTTCATCTCTGTAAATATTGTAGAACAAGAGCTGCAATACTTTTTTCATATAGTGTCATGGTCTACTGTTGTCAGAAGCGACAGTAGACATTTGCTGGTTGCGTAGCGTTGGAAAAAACCAGAGCGTTCCCATCGCCTCCTAAAAGCGCTGCCTCGCTCACTGCTACTCGTTTGTTACCTTGCCGTAGCCTCGCCTTCGATCTCCGCACAAAACCACGAGCTCTCCACACAGCCACCAATGTTTTCTGGCAAGCAGAGCCTTGTCTTGTGACAATGTACTATAGGACCATTAAGACCGATACTGGGCATATCTGTGAACTAAAACAACAAGCAGAAAAAGTTGGACTCTAGTTTGCTTCTAAAAATTGGAAAAAATGACTAATATCGAAGTTGGTCTCTCATAATCTGAACTGTAAACAGTAAGATAGAGCTGTCAGCTTTAAATTCTCAGAAAAATTTTAAAACTGTAATCTATCGAAAGACGTGCCATTTGAAGAGGGGAGTGTCGGGGGAGAAGGATCACTCTCCACCCCCCCCCCTCCCTCCACCCCTCCCAGTAACATAGGACCAGAGCTGAAAAAGCCCAGTCTTCGTTATCCAGACTGCGACTTAGACTAACTCAGTTATTTGAACATAAACCATAGTTCATGAGCTATTTCAATCGAGAGTTGTGTGTAAGAGGGAGAGGGCAGATTGGCATGAAAAAAGTGTTTCGCTACCTGGGCCTAGGTTAGAATGAAGTAGCTGGTATTTGACTCTCACAGCCAGGAAGTCTATTACAGTTTTTGACTTCATTCGAGTGAAACACTGTAGGCGAGTAATGGTTTCTGGTTCGTTCCGCAGCTCTTTTGCGTGCCCCAATGAGACAGAATTTCCTCAGATGCAAGAATAAAATGCATGTATGTCATGAGTATGAAAAGTGACTGCAACGATTTTCAGTGGCTGGTAACTGATGCAAAGGCTCTTGAAATAAGTGTCTCCCGGAGTTAGTATCTGGGGTGAATGGAACATGGTCTTTAATTTAGCGAAGCTATTGTCGCACGAAACAGTGTGGTATCTTAAGGACCCTGGAAAATCCAGGTAGCACTTTACGTCTGGGCTTCCATGGTCAAAGTACATAGAATAAAATCTTTTCGCATTATGTTTTGCGGTGCGGGATTAGCCGAGCGGTCTGGCGCGCTGCAGTCATACACTGTGCGGCTGGTCCCGGCAGAGGTTCGAGTCCTCCCTCGAGCATGGGTGTGTGTGTTTGTCCTTAGGATAATTTAGGTTAAGTAGTGTGTGAGCTTAGGGACTGATGACCTTAGCAGTTAAGTCCCATAAGATTTCACACACACACACACACACACACATTATGTGTTACAGAGACGCTTCGGGAACTCAAATGGGAATCCCTGGAGGGAAACCGTATTGAGAAAATTTAGTGAACCGGCATTTGAAGCTGACTGGCGAACGATTCTGCTGGCGCCCACATACATCTCGCGTAAGGACCACGAAGATACGAGAAGTTAGCGCTCATATGGATGGGTACAGACAGTCGTTTTTCCCTCGCTCTATTTGCGATTGGAACAGGAGGGGAAATGACAAGTAGTGGTACAGGGTACCCCCACTATGCACCTTATTGTGGCTCGCTGAGTGTCTAGGTATATGTAGACGTAGATGTAGATGTAGCACTGTCGTTGTTCACCGCCTGTGACGTTGTCACTCCGTCCTGCACGCACACGTTACAAGAAGTTCTGTTGGTGGGCAGATATGTGTGGGTACCTCTGAGGAACCTCTCCATCTGAATACCTCTCAGACACAGAACCAACCCCCCCCCCCCCCACTCCTCCCATTATACATGTATGTAATCAATAAGGAAATCAAAGGAAATATGTCTAACAAATGGCATTCAATATCATTTTTACTTACAGAAGACATGAATGACATCGAACATAAATCAGCATACAACATCTATTACATTCATGCTTGTGTCTCATAAAATGAAGAGTACTGATATACAGCTGACGAGGTAAATTGACTCTGACTCTGACTTTAATACCAGATAATGCTATCTGACTGATGTGATTGAGAGTGGTTGTGAACTGCTGCTGAAACCTACCACAGTATTCTAATAGTGAACAGTAACTGCTTCTGCTCCAAGAGCACGCTGCAGTGGTGAAATCCACAGTAGATGTGCCTAACGCCGGTGCTGCAATATGCTGATTATACGCATATAGCAATTTCGTATGTGGTGACCACTGCGCCTCTGTGTCAGGCCGAATGATGGCCTTCTGTTTTCTTATCCATGACCACCTTTGCGCCCAGACATCGAATCGAAGAGCGATCTCTCGTTGATCGTGGGCACCGTGTGAAAAACCAACTCTTCCCTTTACGGCAGTGAATCGAATCGGCTTCCCGACTACAGTGAGAGCCTCAAGGCACAGACAGAATCCTCCCTGCCGGCCGCTGTGACCGAGGGTTCTAGGCACTTCAGTTCGGAACCACGCTGCTGCTACGGTCGCAGGTTCGAATCCTGCCTCGGGCATGGATGTGCGTGATGTGCTTAGGTTACTTAAGTTTAGGTAGTTCTAAGTCTAGGGGACTGATGACCTCAGATGTTAAGTCCCAAAGTGCTTAGAGCCATTTGAACCTTTTTTTTAATCCTCCCTTCTTCACACATCACTTAAGTCAGCAAAACACGCCATGCGGAATACATGCCAAAAAGTTAAAAATCACCAACTTAAAATGCTAATGCTCGAGTGTACCATACAGCCTCCATCCGTTCCTCCAATTCTAACATACGAGGGCAGTTCAATAAGTAATGCAACACATTTTTTTTTCTGAAACAGGGGTTGTTTTATTCAGCATTGAAATACACCAGGTTATTCCCCAATCTTTTAGCTACACAACACTATTTTTCAACGTAATCTCCATTCAATGCTACGGCCTTACGCCAGCTTGAAATGAGGGCCTGTATGCCTGCACGGTACCATTCCACTGGTCCATGTCGGAGCCAACGTCGTACTGCATCAATAACTTCTTCATCATCCGCGTAGTACGTCCCACGGATTGCGTCCTTCATTGGGCCAAACATATGGAAATCCGACGGTGCGAGATCGGGGCTGTAGGGTGCATGAGGAAGAACAGTCCACTGAAGTTTTGTGAGCTCCTCTCGGGTGCGAAGACTTGTGTGAGGTCTTGCGTTGTCATGAAGAAGGAGAAGTTCGTTCTGATTTTTGTGCCTATGAACACGCTGAAGTCGTTTCTTCAATTTCTGAAGAGTAGCACAATACACTTCAGAGTTGATCGTTTGACCATGGGGAAGGACATCGTACAGAATAACCCCTTCAGCGTCCCAGAAGACTGTAACCTTGACTTTACCGGCTGAGGGTATGGCTTTAAACTTTTTCTTGGTAGGGGAGTGGGTGTGGCGCCACTCCATTGATTGCCGTTTTGTTTCAGGTTCGAAGTGATGAACCCATGTTTCATCGCCTGTAACAATCTTTGACAAGAAATTGTCACCCTCAGCCACATGACGAGCAAGCAATTCCGCACAGATGGTTCTCCTTTGCTCTTTATGGTGTTCGGTTAGACAACGAGGGACCCAGCGGGAACAAACCTTTGAATATCCCAACTGGTGAACAATTGTGACAGCACTACCAACAGAGATGTCAAGTTGAGCACTGAGTTGTTTGATGGTGATCCGTCAATCATCTCGAACGAGTGTGTTCGCACGCTCCGCCATTGCAGGAGTCACAGCTGTGCACGGCCGGCCCGCACGCGGGAGATCAGACAGTCTTGCTTGACCTTGCGGCGATAATGACACACGCTTTGCCCAACGACTCACCGTGCTTTTTTCCACTGCCAGATCACCGTAGACATTCTGCAAGCGCCTATGAATATCTGAGATGCCCTGGTTTTCCGCCAAAAGAAACTCGATCACTGCCCGTTGTTTGCAACGCACATCCGTTACAGACGCCATTTTAACAGCTCCGTACAGCGCTGCCACCTGTCGGAAGTCAATGAAACTATACGAGACGAAGCGGGAATGTTTGAAAATATTCCACAAGAAATTTCCGGTTTTTTCAACCAAAATTGGCTGAGAAAAAAATTGTGTTGCATTACTTATTGAACTGCCCTCGTATCTCAAGTCAATGAACAGGTGTCCACTGTTACGCTTTCTGACGTCACAGTCGACGTTCTAATGAAACTAATGTTATATTGTACATGTGGAAAGCAGCGTGGCTAAGGTGCTTATGTGGTCCTGAAGGAAGGCAACAGGTATGCTGGCGACATAGCGTCCACTTCAGGCGCAGAAACGAAAAGTTTTACAAACATCCAGCTGTTACTGATCACACAGGAAGGTCCATAGGAAACATCGTGAAGACCCCTGCAGAAAAACGGAGGAATGCACTCTGCTTGACTTGTTCTGCCATATTCACTGAAATGGCACCAAAAAACCATCCCAGCTGCAAAGGTGACAGTTCGACAAAGCATGGGTGCACTTCCACCACCTCTGATTATTTCATGCAACTTGCTGTCATTGAATTTGGTATGACAACTACTGCCCATCCTCTTAGTAGGCATCATTGACCACAGAGCATTCCTAACCTTCGCCCTAATTAGAAGCCTCTGTCTAATTAAATGAGTGCAGTGGAATATCCTGCAGTACATCTTCTCATGGGTGGCTGTCATCACGATTTGTATATGGCCAATGCTGGACTGCCACTCCTCCACAGACATTCGCTGTAACATCTGATAGGAGGGTTTAGTCTGGTGAGCGCCTGCAGAACGTTAGCTGTCCTCATATGTAGTGCCAATAGTGAAGTATGGAGGAGGCTGTTTAACGGTATGGGGTGATTTTTGTGGTCAAGGTGTGGTTCCCTTACTGCGCGTAAGAAAATTTTACTGCACTGTGTACTGCGTTAAGTAGAGGAACAGTTCGGAGACGATGACTGTATCATCATGACAACGCACCCCGTCATAAAACAGCATCTGTGAGGCAACAGTCTTTGGGCAATAACATTTCTGAAGTCGGTTGGCCTGCCCAGAGTCCAGATCTAAAGACAGTGGAAGCTCAATTGTATGAATTAAGTTGTCGACCTTGGTCAGGACCCCCAGCGTCGTACATCACTACCGTCACTGGTTTCGGCTCTTTAGGAAGAATGGCCAGCCATTCCTCCACTGACATTCAGACATTGAAAGTGTCCCCAGAAGAGTTCACAACGACATAAAGACGAAGGGTAGACACTAATGTCCACTAACATGTGGCCGCACAATTTTGTTCATATACTGTAACTGCCACAATTTCAAGTACTTTTGGTTACGGATGTGTTTTCTGCAACATTTATAAATATTCCGCCATCTACACATTTAAGTGCTGTGTATTACATTGACGGAAAAAAAATTCAGCACCAAGAAGATGTTATGATACACAAACAAAAGTTGGTAGGCTTGTGTCTACATCTGAAACATGATGCCTATTCCAGTTTCGCACCGGTCGCATAAGAATAGCGCTAGTAGACCACTATGAGGACGATAATCAGATTTCCTATAAATACACGCTGTAATCGTCGTGAACGTTGATTGCCTTTGAGATTTCGTCCGCCCCCGGTAGCTGAATGGTCAGCGTGACGGATTTTCAATCCTCTCGGCCCGGGTTCGATTCCCGGCTGGATCGGGGACTTTCCTACGCCCAGGGACTAGCTGTTGTGCTGTCCTCATCATAATCCCGTCATCCTCATCGACTGCAGGTCACCGAAGTGGCATCAAATTAGAAAGACCGGCAGCCGGCGAACGGCCTACCCGACGGGGGACCCTAGCCATACGATTAAATAAAATATAACCTTTGAGATTCAGTGTTGTGTGTTAACTTCAGTCAAGAATACCTTTAAGGTGACAAAGACGCCGTTAGCAACACCCCATTGAATTTGAACAAAATTGTAATAGGGTTGCGAGAAACTGGATGTTCCTTCTGTGATATTGCCGAAAGGCTTGGCAGGAACGTAGCCACTGTACATGATTTCTGGAAGCCGGAGTTTTGGGAACGTAAGGTAGCAAGAAGGCCGGGCTCAGGACGGCCACATGGCACTGCCTAGAAGACAGACCTTAGTGTTCAGTATACGGCTCCGGCGCATCGTATTGCATCTGCAGCTGCAATATGAGCAAAAGTTGGCGCCACGGTGACACAACAAACTGTCACAAAGCACTTACTTCAAGGACAGCTCCAAGCCAGAAGCCCCTTACCGCGCATTCCATTGACCCCAAATCACCGCCATGTGCGAGAGCATATTGGAGGGCAGGGTGGAGGTCTGCTGTGTTTTTTTATGAAAGCTGTTCTACCTCAGCGTCAGTGATAACTGCGTTTGGGTTAGGAGGAAGCTAGTTGAAGGCTGGGAACCAGCCTTTCTGCGTGGCAGACACACTGCAACTACGCCTCGGTATATGCTATGTGCAGAAATTTAGTATGACAGCAGGAGTGCTCTCTTGGTTATCCCAGGCACTCAAATGCAAATTTGTACGTCAGCCTGGTGATTCGACCTGTTAAGCTGCCATTCATGAACAGTATTCCAGGTGCTGTTTCCCAGCAGGATAACGCTTGACCACACACCCTTGTTGTAACTTAACGTGCTCTACAGAGCGTCGACATTTTGTCTTGTCCACCTCGATCAAAAGATCTGTCTCCAATCGAGCACATATGGGACATCAGCGGACGACAACTCCAGCCTCATCCACAACCAGTACAACTGTCCCTGTATTGGTGAAAGGAAGAAAATATAAAAATTCCGAAATCAGAGTATGCGAATGGTAATAAAAACATCTTTTTCAGAAAAATGAGATTGACAGGAAGTTAAAAATGTCTAAGCAGAAATGGCAAGGATAAATGTAAAGATTTAGAAGTACATAACATTAGATGAATTGGAGAAACAGCCTACAGGAAAATTAAAGACACCTTTGTAGACAAGAGAACCACCTGTATGAATATCAAGAGCTCAGATAGAAAACCAGTTCCAAGCAAAAAAAAGAAGCTGAAAAATGGAAGGAATACATAGAGGGTCTGTACAAGTGAGATCTACATGAGGACAGTACTACAGAAATGAAAGAGGACGTAGATGAAAATGAGATGAGAGGTATGATACTGAGAGAAGAATTTGATGGAACACTGAAAGACCTGAGTCGAAACAAGGGCCCGGGAGTAGACAAAATTCTGTTAGAGCTACTGGCAGCCTTGGGAGAGCCAGCCATGACAAAACTCTTCCATATGGTGAGCAAGATGTATGAAACAGGAGAAATTTCTCACACTTGAAAAATACATATAATAATTCCAATTCCAAAGAGAGCAGGTGGTGACAGGTGTGAGTATTACGGAATTGTTAATTTAATAAGTCATGTTTGCAAAATACTAACACGAATTTCTTAAAGAAGTATGGAAAAATTGGTAGAAGCCAACATAAGGGAGAATCAGTTGGGATTCCGGAGAAATGCAGGAAAACGCGAGGAAATACTGGCTAAAATGGCTCTGAGCACTATGGGACTCAACTGCTGAGGTCATTAGTCCCCTAGAACTTAGAACTAGTTAAACCTAACTAACCTAAGGACATCACAAACATCCATGCCCGAGGCAGGATTCGAACCTGCGACCGTAGCGGTCTTGCGGCTCCAGACTGCAGCGCCTTTAACCGCACGGCCACTACGGCCGGCGAGGAAATACTGACCCTACGACTTCGCATAGAAGATAGGTTAAGGAAAGGCAAATCTACGTACAGCATTTGTAGACTTACATAAAGCTTTTTTGACTGGAATACTGTCTTTCAAATTCTAAACGTGCTGGGGTAAAGTACAGGGAGCGAAAGATATTTACAATTTGTACAGAAACCAGATGGCAGTTATAAGAATCGAGGCGCACGAAAAGGACGCAGTGATTGAGAAGGGAGTGAGACAGGATTGTAGCTAACCCCCGTGGTATTCAGTCTGTGTATTGAGCAAGCAGTAAAGGAAACAAAAGAAAAATTCGGAGTAGAAATTAAAGTCCAGGGAGAAGAAATAAAAAATTTTAGGTTTCCTGATGACATTGTAATTCTGTCAGAGACAGAAGAGGACTTGGAAGAGCAGTTACACAGAATGGACAGTATCTTGAAAGGAGGATATATGATGAATATGAACAAAAGCGAAACGAGGGAAACGAGGGTAATGGTATATAGTCCAATTAAATCAGGTGATGCTGAGGGAATTAGATTGGGAAATGAGACACTGAAAGTAATAGATGATTTTGTTACTTGGGCAGCAAAATAACTGCTGATGGTCGAACTAGAGAGGATAGAAAATGTAAACTGGCAATGACAGGAAAAGCGTTTATGAAGAGAAATTGTTTGAACATCGAGAATAGATTTAAGTGTCAGGAAGTCTTTTCTGAAAGTATTTGTACATACTGTAGGCATTCATGGAAGTGAATCATGGACTATAAACAGTTTAGACAAAAAAGAGAAGCTTTTGAAATGTGTTGCTTCAGAAGAATGCTGAAGATCGGATGGGTACATAACGCAACTGATGAATATGTAGTGAATAGACCTGGGGACCAAATTAATTTGTATCACAACCTGACTAGAATTACGGATCGGTTGGTAGAACATATTCTGACATAGGGCACCACCAGTTTAGTACTGGAGGGGGAGTGTGTGGGGAGGGGTGGGGGGGGAGGGGGTAAAAATCTTATTGGGAGATATGGCTCTAAGCATTATGAGACTTAACATCTGAGGTCATCAGTCCCCTAGACTTAGAACTACTTAAACCTAACTAACCTAAGGACATCACCCGCATCCACGACCGAGGGAGGATTCTAACCTGCGACCGTATCAGCAGCGGGGTTCCGGACTGAAGCGCCTAGAACCGCCGGCCACACCGGCCGGCCGTAGTGGGAGACCAAGACATCAGGGAAGTAAGCAGTTTTACAAGGATGAGGACTGCCGTGGTTATTCAGAGATGAACAGACTTTCAGAGGATAGAGCAGGATGGAGAGCTGCATCAAATCAGTCTTTGGACTGAACACCGCAGCAGTCACAACATAGACCGCCCAAGTGCAACAAACATGGAGTTCCGTCCCACAAACTAACATCCAGAATCTGTACAACACATGCATCGCTTTTGCAATGTCGAATTCAACATTCTGGTGATTACACCAGTTGTTGATGTGCCATCATTTCACATTTGCAGTGGTTTGTCTCGTGCTGACATTAACGTGTGATCTTGGAATGTTAACCAATTTAATGTGTCAGCTAGACCTATGTGTCCCTGAAATTAAATATTTTGTGGTGATGCGATTTTTTTCCTTCAGTGTAGATTACAGGTAAAGTTACTTGGGATATATTAATTCTCCAGTTACAGAATTTTATGGTGGGTATAATGCTATATATTTTTAGAAATATTTGTACGAGTACAACATGTCGACAATTAAGTCACACTTATGCGGTAATGCACCATCTTACGCCCTGAAATCTAATAACCACTTGTAGCAAGGAACATGTCATAGTTGCGGATGACTCGAGTTTCTTTAATGTCCTAATAACTTTGCCTGTTCAGAGTAAATGTAAATTTGTTATATTTTCCAATAGCTTCTATTTAAAGGTGTATTTAACTTATAATTGGTTTTTGAAACCTCTTCTGCTTAATCTGATTTCACTTACTGATTATTGGTGAGTAGTAGAGTATAAGCGTCATATATATTGTTTACACAGTTTTCTCGATTGCAACCTTCTTAAATTTAAATACAGAGGAAAGTGTGAACTGTACCAAGGTACAGCATTCCCCATACTACTGGAAAATATATGAGCAAAAAATTATACCGGGTGCACTAGGGCTCCAGACACAAAGTTTCAAGTCTTGTTCAGGGATATTTTCTGAGTATTTTGCTGAAAGGCAGCCTTGGTCTCCTGCGGCTCGTTAGAGAGTAATGATGTAATTTTTTCAGTTTGTCGTCCCTGTTACCTTTATTTATGGATAAAATATCTTTACAACGGTGAAAGATTCTGTAATACGACAACACGAACCATAGAGTAATGCAACATCCTTCAAACAGATACAGAAGTACTGTAACGGGTTTCCCATCGGTGAGAGGTCATCTTAGCACAGTTTTATTTATTTATTTATTTATTGTTCCGTGGGACCACATTTAGGAGAAGTCTCCGTGGTTATGGAACGAGTCAATATATGAAATTATAACACGATTGTAGAAACAGAATGAAATGAAATATAAGAAACATATTCAGGCGACTAGTCGTTAGTTTAAATAAAGAAAATCAAGAATGTAACACTGGAATTTGCTTAATTTTTTAGCTCTTCCAGGAGCTCCTCGACAGAATAGAAGGAGTGAGCCATGAGGAAACTCTTCAGTTTAGACTTAAAAGTGTTTGGGCTACTGCTAAGATTTTTCAGTTCTTGTGGTAGCTTATTGAAAATGGATGCAGCAGAATACTGCACTCCTTTCTGCACAAGAGTCAAGGAAGTGCATTCCACATGCAGATTTGATTTCTGCCTAGTATTAACTGAGTGAAAGCTGCTAACTCTTGGGAATAAGCTAATATTGCTAACAACAAACGACATTAAAGAAAATACATACTGTGAGGGCAATGTCAAAATTCCCAGACTATTGAATAGGAGTCGACAAGAGGTTTTCGAACTTACACCATACATAGCTCGAACAGCCCGTTTTTGAGCCAAAAATACCCTTTTTGAATCCGAAGAATTACCCCAAAAAATAATACCATATGACATAAGCGTATGAAAATATGCGAAGTATACTACTTTTCGTGTTGAAATGTCACTTATTTCAGATACTGTTCTAATGGTAAATAAAGCGGCATTTAGTTTCTGAACAAGATCCTGAACATGGGCTTTCCACAACAACTTACTATCTATCCATACGCCTAGGAACTTGAACTGTTCCGTCTCGCTTATAACATGCCCATTCTGTCTGATTAAAATGTCAGTTCTTGTTGAATTGTGAGTTAGAAACTGTAAAAACTGAGTCTTACTGTGATTTAGCATCAAGTTATTTTCCACAAGCCACGAACTTATATCATGAACTACATTATTTGATAATGTTTCAATATTACACACAAGATCCTTCACTACCAAGCTGGTGTCATCAGCAAACAAATATTTTTGAATCACATGTAATACTAGAAGGCATATCATTTATATAAATAAGAAACAGCAGTGGCCCCAGCACCGACCCTTGGGGAACGCCCCATTTAACAGTGCTCCATTGGGACTGAACATCATTACCACTCTCAATATTGCGGAGGATTACCTTCTGCTTTCTGTTCTTAAAGTAGGAGGCGAACCAATTGTAAGCTACTCCCCTTACTCCATAATGTTCCAACCTCTGCAGTAATATTTTGTGGTCAACACAGTCAAAAGCCTTCGTTAAATCAAAGAAAACACCTAACGTTCGCAACCTTTTATTTAATCCATCCAAAACCTCACAGAGAAAAGAGACTATAGCATTTTCAGTTGTTAAGCCATTTCTAAAACCAAACTGTACATTTGACAGCAAATTATGTGAATTTAAATGCTGCAGTAACCTTGTATATACAACCCTCTCGATAACTTTAGCAAACACCGATGACATAGAAATAGGTCTATAGTTGTCAACATTATCCCTGTCTCCCTTTTTATAAAGTGGCTTCACTACCGAGTACTTTAATCGGTCAGGAAACCGACCACTCCTAAAGGAAAAGTTACAGATATGGCTAAGCACTGAGCTAACATACGTGGAACAATACTTCAGTATTCTGCTAAATACCCCGTCATATCCATGAGAGTTCTTGGTCTTTAGTGATTTAATTATTAACTCAATCTCCCTCTTGTCAGTATCATGGAGGAGCATTTCAGCTTTTCTACAGCATTCGGTGAATCCAACCACGAGGTGCATTTCGGTGAACTTAATCAGTTAACGAGTGACTAATTCAGACGAAAAAGAACAGGGACAGAACTGAGCAGTACTGAATGCAGTCTTGAGGTCCAAGAGTAGACTGGGCTTTACTACTATCACCAACAAATACCACGAGTGAATGGAACAAGTGCCTACATATAACAAAACACAGCGAATACCATCGAAGTTTGTAGCAAATGCAGATATTTACAGTGGAACACAGATACGAAGATAATTAAGGGCAAGAAATAATACGAAATACGACTGCTCTGTAAAGAGTCACCGGAAACCGCGAGTCCTTTATACCCAAATACTTAAAAAATTTCTGAAAAATGTAGGAAGTTTAGTCGGTGGAGCTTCGGCTCACTCTGTAGATGAAGGATTCTCCGGAGGGATGAGGTGCAGCGCCTGTGAAGTCACAGCTGCAGTAGGGTCACCATGCGCGCGTCACAGATGGCGTTAGCGAGTTAATTTAGTGGCGAACGTAAACGCGTGTCCCGGGCGGCTATGGCTGCAGAGACTTAATGAGGGGCCTTTGAAGCGGCGCCGGCTGAGTGGGCGAGGCTCGCTCGCTGCCGGAATGTGGCGCTAAATTTAACGGGCCGCGGACACCTGCTGGTCGCGGGAGTCCAGTCGCTGCGGAAGCGGCCGGCAGCCACGTGGACTGGACACGGTGGAGAGGCATGCTTAAACGACCACCGTTTGTATACTTGTTGGTTCTCTGTTGTACGCGAAAGGGAGCGAGGTCTGCATGATTTTGTGTCTAACGTTTCGTCTCAAATGGCTCTGAGCACTATGGGACTCAACTTCTGAGGTCATTAGTCCCCTAGAACTTAGAACTAGTTAAACCTAACTAACCTAAGGACATCACAAACATCCATGCCCGAGGCAGGATTCGAACCTGCGACCGTAGCGGTCATGCGGTTCCAGACTGCAGCGCCTTTAACCGCACGGCCACTTCGGCCGGCGTTTCGTCTCCTAATGCTGAAGACATCATCAGATGCTATAAAGACTCAAACAAGCACAGTAATAGAGATCAAAAGCGGTGCCAATTCGAGTATAATGTTCGAGGTTGTATACATTAGAAATGAAGGCGTCGTCCCGGATTGCTTTGTTCCCGCTGCGGCCACTTCATACCCGTCGACTGGTTCCCTGTTGCTGAAGCGTGCTGGAGTGTAAAGCCGTAACGCAGTGCCAAAGTTGTGCAAGATCTTCCTGCACTTACAGAGCGAGAACTACCGACTCTCTGTAACAGGTGGCCCCTAACGACGGCCTTGTAAGTGTGTGAACGGAGTACGTCAAAATTGAGTTATGCAGTTGTAAACAAGCGCAGATGTGCCCCGTGAGAGGAAGAGAGGTGTGTGGAAAATGTACGATGCTGTAGTCAACATTCAAGCCTCGAAAACCTTACTAATGTCCTCTAACACAATTAAAAAGGATGTGTTCTTGTTTACTCTACCAAGAGATAATATACGTTTTCCGCCAAACGAAAAGTGAACACATAGCAACGTGACTCATGTCCCTGCGACCAAAAGGCGCACTACTTGTGCAATTTTTTTCGTCATTGCAACTATCGGGCTACTATCGTTGTTTAAATAATCAATCACAATTTAGAGGACACACTTCAGCCCCTTGTCGTACTTTTTATTACTGTCTTCAGTATACTATAGTTAAGTGATCTACCTATCCAATTTTCAGCATTCTTCTACAGCACGAAATTTTTGATCATTCTATTCTCTTCTTGTCTAAACTGTTAATCATCCAAGTTTCACTTCCATACATGGCTACACTCCATACCTATACTTGCAGAAAAGACTTACTGACACTTAAATCTACACTCAATGTTAACAAATTTCTCTTCTTCAGAAACGATTTTCTTGCCATTGCCAGTCAACATTTTATATCCTCTGTACTTCAACCGTCATCAGCTATATTACTGCCCAAAGAGCAAAACTTGTCTACTACCTTAAGTGTCTCTTTTCCCAGTCTATTTCTCTCAGCATCACCTGATTTAATTCGACTACATTCCGTTGCCCTTCTTTTGCTTTTGTTGATCTTCGTCTGATGTCCTCCTTTCAAGATCCTTTCCATTCCGTTCAGCTACTCTTAAAAATCCTTTGCTGTCTGTGACAGAATTACAGTGTCATGGGCACACTTCAAAATTTTATTTCTTCTCCCTGGACTTAAGTTCCGACTCTAAATTTTCTTTTCTTTTCTTTAACGCTCGCTCAATATGCAGACTGAATAACATCGGGGATAGGCTACAACGCTGACTCGACTCTTATAACTGCTATACGGCTTTTCTACAAATTGTAAATAGCCTTTCGCTCCCCATACTTCGTTCATGCCCGCTGAGAATTTGGAAGACAGCATTCCAGTCAAAATTGTCAGCAGCTTTCTCTAAGTTATAAACGTAGGTTTCCTTCCCTTAACCTGTCGTTAAGTCGTAGGGTCAGTATTGGCCCGCGTGTTTCTAAATTTCTCCGGAATCAAAACTGACTTTCAAAATGGTTCAAATGGCTCTGAGCACTATGCGACTTAACTTCTGAGATCACCAGTCGCCTACAACTTGGAACTAATTAAACCTAACTAACCTAAGAACATCACACACATCCATGCCCGAGGCAGGATTCGAACCTGCGACCGTAGCGGTCGCTCGGTTCCAGACTGTAGCGCCTAGAACCGCACGGCCACTCCGGCGGGCAAAACTGACTTTCAACGAGGTCGACTTCTACCAGTTCTTCCATTCTTCCGTAAGGAATTCGTGTTAGTATTTTGCAACCGTGACTTATTAAACTTATGATACGGTAATTTTCACACATGTCACCACCTACTTTCTTTGGAATTGGAAATATTATATTCTTCTTGTAGTCTGAGTGTTTTTCGCCTATTTTAGACATCTTGCGCACGAGATGCAAGAGTTTTGTCAGGGCTGGCTCTCCCAAGGCTGTTAGTAGTTCTAACGGAATTTTGTCTACTCCCGGGGCATTGTCTCGACTGGGGTCTTTCAGTGCTCTGTCAAATTCTTCACGCAGTATCGTATCTCCCGTGTCATCTTCATCTACGTCGTCTTCCATTTCCTTAATTGTGCCCTCAAGTACATCTCCTTTGTACAGACTCTGCATATACTCCTTCCACTTTTCAGCTTTCCCTTCTTTGCTTAGTATTGGTTTTCTTTCCGAGCCCTTGATATTCATACAAATGTTTCTCTATTCTCCAAAGGACTCTTTAATTTTTGGGTGGGTGGCATCTGTCTTTCCGCTAGTGATATATGTTTCTAACTCCATAAAAATATTTGCGTGTATGTATGTGTGTGGGTGTGCGCGTGTGTATGTGTGTGTGTGTGTGTGTGAGTGTGTGAGTTCCACATCTCCTCCTGAACCCCTGGACTGGTATCAACCAAACTTGGTATATATATACATCCCTTGCTGTCAGGCAACAATCGCTGTTGAGGTAAGAACCACCTACCTATCATACTTCAGGATATAAACAATGAGATACGCGGAAAACCAGCGCTTCATGCATGACGTTTAAATTTATTACGTATCTGTTACTAACTCTGCAATAAATTTCGCAAACATTAACAAAATAAGCCGTTAAATGTACATACAAAATTATATCATGGTAACATAAATACTTCAAGAGATATGACGTTATAAACACCGAAATGCGTGAAAAACTGCCGCACTATGCATGAAGTTTAAACTTATTACTTCTTTGCTGCTACTCCATTTCCAACATATCTTGCAGGCAGTATCCATAATTCCGTTGAATGTACCTACAAAATACATCGCGTATGACGTCATAAACACTGAGATGTGTAAAAAAAATGCCGCATTACGCGTGAAGTTTTAATATATTTATTTTTTACAACAAGGCTCTCCTGCAGTCGAGTCAACGTAAGGAAATTACTGACAGCTGTCAGTACTAGACGGTTTTCAACTGCGAATCACAAATTGCTGTAAGCGAGAACAATAGCTGTCTATAGACCACTGAAGAAGCGTTGGCGTAGAGACATTTACAAGATCGTATTGTAGCCGCGCGAAGCCGGTGTGTGTAAACAGTTGCACATCATGTATATTACTTTGTTCGACTGTTTCATAATTTCGGGGGTATTTTCACGAAAACATGAAAACGAAATTTTTTCGATACTACGCTACAAAGACAGTCCTTTTTCGTTTCTGTTTCTTGCAGAAATTTGGCGGAATGAACACCCGGGCAATACCGGGTTTGTCAGCTAGTATTCAATATAGTTTAGTTGACCAATCACTACTGCACTTAATAAATAACCTTTCATAGCACTCAGTACATTCGTGTTAAGGAAATTTCAATTTTTTAGCCATAGAGAAATTTAAATTAGAAATAGTTCTAGTATACACACTACTGACTTCAGCAGTACCTTCAGAACCAGCAACATAAATGTAACTTTGACTATAAATATAATTTTCAGCTGTAAACAAATATGTCAGTCGGCAACTTGGTGGATAATGCGCTGCTTTTGTGCAATATGTAAATGGAAAAGTGATTGTGCCACGAATATAATAGTGAAAACTGGAATAAAAACGATGACAGTACAGAGTACGTAAGTACGTTTACCAGTCAAAATATCGACAGTTGTCCAGGACGCTATACCGTAGCGATCTCGACAGTTTATAGGATAGTATGACTGCTTGTATTTTGTTTGCATTCAGTTTAACAACCTTTTATTTCCGTTGGATACAGCATAATTATACACTCATACAATAACAAGTTTTACAATCCTATGTTAGACTAAGGTGCAGAGAAAAGAGACTAGAAAAGCGTTTTATGGACTTCCTAACGGATGAGATATTGTGACATCAAAAGAATAACAATGGACAAAGACCGAGAAGTGCGTTAACCATGAAAGAACCCGTTTCCACACACGAAAGCCCTATTTACTGTTATTCAGATAGTTGTCAAAGAATTTTAGTACACTATCAGAGCAATTTTTTTAAAATTAAATATCTAAGGTGTCAGTGGTTTACACCTAATACCTTTTCCTCATTACCTTTCTCCTCTTGTAAATTTTACGTTGCAAGTGCCAAATATCTACACAATATAAGTGTGAAGAATGCTAAGAACTTATTTTGCTGAAATCTCCCAACGGTCAACCGCTTTGCATGAATTGTTTTGCTTCCAGGCCGACTTGAAACACATACATTGTTCAGAAGTAACCGACATTGGTTGGTCTTATCAGCTGAAATATCGTGGCAACAATTTGACATCATCCGCCTGTTATACCGACACCTCATGGAATTCTCTGGAACATCAAGAAACGATAAATCCGACTGAGTGCAGTGAAAAATCCTTTCGAAGATATAATGAATAGTTCAGATATTATTTCTGTAAAGTAAATTGAAAGTTAAAGATGAAATCTGAAATCACTAATGACGTGGGAGGACATGTTGTTTAATTCATATTCATTAATTTTTAAATTTATCTCCTTTATATGTATTCAGATTATTTTATTTGTGGGATAACAACGATCGCAGCATGTAACGGTATGATGCATGATTCCCAGAGGCTAAGCAAGCAAAGGCTTCGTCATCTTTTGAAACCGCAGGGAAGAAAGCGAGAGACAAATGAAAGTAAAAGCGTGTACTGCAAGGAAACAGAGAACAGTCTCGGAGGAAATATTAGTAATGCTTGATATCTCTCCGGAGATGGTTCTCTATCTTCACGTCCTATATGAGATCTGGAGATGTAACACCCCGAAAAGAGTTCATAATGTAGGAGAAAGGCATTCATTAAGCCAAAAGATCGATATGTGTCGCGCAGTAATAAATGTATGAGTATTTTAATTCTACATAATATGTTTCGATAAAATGGTATCGTATTAAATTTGGCTCCACATAATTTAACTGATTTATCTAGAGTTTTCTTCGCGTGTGAATGAGGACAAGAAAAGAGTATATAACCTACACTGAGTAACTGCTCAGTCGAGTATTGGTGACACCAATTGGCGATTTATCTTCATCATTTACATCCAGATGGCAAGTAAATAATTGTATTGCAGTAAGAGTGCATTCTGGAAACTGAGAGCTATTTACTGCGCTGTTTATTAACAATACACGAATACTAAAATATCACTCTCCGGTATGCCCTTTCTGAAGAGTGAAAAAATGAAATAATGTTCTTACTCTGTTGCTAAGGACAGGGAAAGAGTAAATAAACTTTACTGTGTTTGCTTGGAGAATGCGAAAATAACATAAATTTGCGTTCTGATTTTACAACGTGTGATCTAGTTCAAACAGCGAAAAGCGAAATTATTTTCATAATTAAGTCGTCATCGAAAAGTCATCACCCAAAAATGAGACTACACCAAAAACGGGAGAGGTGCTCTGTTCTTGAAAATATATTTTTGCTATGTTAATTAAGGTTAATCATGGAGCTGCACTCGCTGTAAGTAAAAAATGAAAAGAAAATTTCATCACCAAATATGTGAACTAAATGGTGAGAACTTCCTGCACGTTACGTCTTTCTGCGAGCGCTTCTGCTGATATCTAGAAAGCAGCAGGATACCAACGGTCGAGAATCGGGAGAAAACTTCATTTCGTGCGACGTAATGGGCCCGGATAAAATTTGCCGAGACCCGCATCGCTGACAGAATCTCGTTACTCCACCGAGGAATCCTTCCGCTCAAGTGGACGCTTTCCTCCAAAGGAGCTGTCTTGTTAATCACATCATCGTTTCCAAGGAAAAGTTTGTCGATTATCGTAATTAAGTTATCAAGCCAGATGTTTTGCTAAACGTCATATGCCACGAGGAAAAATCAGTCTTCTACACCCAGAACCATTTCAAAAGTTATTCTAAAGTTAATGTGGAGATTTTCCTACGACAGTAAATTTCTTCGGTTTTATAGCTGTTCCCGAAATGGTATCTCTCAAGGTGTTAACAAAATACTTCTTTTACTTTACTACCTTTTCTTTGCGCATATTAGCCTTACAATGGCCGCTGTTTCAGTTTTGTATGGCAACAGTGTTGCTTTTCCTTTTTTCTGTATCTACTTTCGTTTTACAAGTAGTGCGTAGATCGTGGTCTAATGCTGCCTCTGCCCGGGGACTAGCTGTTTGAGTTGTCCTCAGCATTTCATCGTCATCATTACCATCATTCGTGACTGTGGTTACAGTGGATAGTGAAAAACATTGGGCTCTGAAAAAAACTGGGTCCTTTGTACGGGCGCTGATAACCGCGCAGTTGAGCGCCCCACAAACCAAACATCATCATGATGATCGTTTTACAAGTATCTTTTTGGTCTTAGTTTCTGACTACTAAAACCAATTTACTTATGTTTTAGTTCCTTGATTTTTATCGCTTCCAGAACATTCTCTATGTCTACCTGTCATTTTCGTCTGATCTTGACAATGCGGCTGAGTTTCTTTTTAGAGAGCGTTAAGGCCATTATTCTCGGGGTACGAGCAAAGGTTTACCTCTTCCGTTGTCTGTTGTCATTGTTAATATCTAAAATGTAAGAAACTGTATCATTTTTCCTCGTATCACGAGAGTAATAATAACAACAATAATAATAATAAAACAATATAATAGGGCCCTAATTTCACAATCATTGTTAAAAAAGAAATTCTGTCTTCAGCTTGAAAGTTAGAGTGAATAAATTATTATTATTATTACTATATTAGAAGAAGTAGCTGCTGTTGTTGTTGCAGTTACTGTTGCTGTTAGCGTGATGAAAACGCCTCTGTTTTAAAGGAAGAGTGCTATTGTTTCGACACAACTTCTGCTACTTGTTATGGTAAAACTATTTCTCATGGTAACTCATGATGAACAAGTTAGTCCACAATTCTGCTGAAGTTCATGATGTTAGCGACGATCAAATCTTCTTCAGTTTGAACTTATAACTACAGTTATTAGCACTTCTTCACTAACATCCTCTCGTGTCTTTTAAGGGTAGCATTTTTTCGATCCGTATTTCAAACAGGCGGGACAGTTTGCATGTCGTAGTCGAGATGTGAGAAACCACTGTAGTCACTGAAATGGGTGCGAGCTTCTGTGAGATTTTTAATAGCTATTTAGAAACCTAGGAGAGGAGAAATACTCTCTTTGTCGGCAGACCTAAGAATGTGGCAAGACATTCTCAAGTGGAGTGCAGTGTAAAACTTTCCACGCTTGGTAAATATACTGAAATTTTAGAGCTAGCTCCCTCAGTGAGTCACTAAAAGAAAATTCTTCTTGTCATTTGTTCGCAATACTGTCATAAATGTTTGTACTCGGCAGCAAGATCGGACAGAGTGACTGTTGTTAGCTGCAGAGAAGGATGAACGAATTAGAATGGGCTAGAACCAGTCCATCATTCTGAAGTCACGGTGCTGATTACCTAAAAGACGTCAGCTGACAAATTTCTGGTGTTGCTCTGGCCTCCCTTACACCAGGGGCCGGTCATGAATCCTCGTGGAAGCCCTAAGGCCAAGGCTCTAATAGTCGGTATTTATTAACATAAGAATATGCTGTAGTAAACTGAGGTTACAGAAGTATCGGTTACTGATATGCACATACACAGATGGTGATATCGCGTACACAAGGTATGTAAGGGCAGTACATTGATGCAGCTGTCATTTGTACTCGTGTGATTCATGTTAAGAGGTGTCCGACGTGATTATGGCCGCACGATGAAAATTAATAGACTGAGAGAGGAATGGTAGTTGGTGCTACTCTCATGAGACATTCCATTTCGCAAATCGTTAGGGAATTCAACATTCCGATATCCGCAGTGTCAAGAGTGTGCCGAGAATACCAATTTCAGGCATTACCATCCACCACGGACGACGCAGTGGTCGACGGCTTTCACTGAACGACCGAGAGCAGCAGCTTCAGGGTTGAGTTGGCAGTGCTAACAGAAAGGCAACACTGCGTGAAATAACTGCAGAAATCAGTGTGAATCGTACGATGAACGCATCCGTCAGGACAATGCGGCAAATTTTGGCGTCAATGGGCTACGATTGAAGACGACCGACGCGAGTGCCTTTGACTAACAGGACGACATCACCTGCTGCGCCTCTCCTAGGCTCGTGACCCTATAGGTTGGCCCCTAGACTATTAGAAAACCGTGGCCTTGTTAGACGACTCCCGATTTCAGTTACTAAGAGCTGATGGTAGGTTTCGAGTGTGGCACACACCCCACGAAGCCATGGGTCCAAGTTGTCAACAAGGCACTGTGCAATTTGAAGGTGGCTCCATAATGGTTTGAGCTGTGTTTACATGGGATGAACTGTCCTCTGGTGCAACTGAACCGATCACTGGCCGGAAATGGTTATTTTCGGTTACTTGGAGATAATTTGCAGCCATTCATGGACTTCATGTTCTCAAACAATGTGCGGCGATTTGGAGAACATTTGGAGCTTTTAATGGACTTCATGTTCCCAAACAACGGTGGAACTTTTATGGACGACAGTGCGCAATGTCATCAGGCCATAATTGTTCGTGACTGGTTTGGAGAACACTCAGGACAGTTCAAGCAAATAATTTGACCACCGAGATTGGCCGACAAGGAGCATAATCGAGAGGTCTGTTCGTGCACAAAATCCAGCACCGGCAACAATTTCGCATTTATGGACGGCTATAGATGCAGAATGGCTCAACATTTCTGCAGGCGACTTACAACGACTTGTTGACTGCATGCCACGCTGAGTTGCTGCACTACGCCGCTCTAAAGGCGGTGCGACACGCTGAGGTATGCCGTGACTCACCTCAGTGTATATCATCAGTAGATTAAGTGTTCGGTTTTTGAAAGTCGCTCTCACCTTTATATCTTTCAATCTGAACCGTCATCCTATGTCATTTTACTAACTGAGAGGGTCAAGAACTGTAGAGAGGTAACTGAAGGTCAAAGGGAGATGTTAGCGAATCTGGGACATTTTCTCGGAGAAAAGGAATTTCTACAAGTAAGTGACCCTCAGCGGCCGAGTAGATGGTCTTTAACTTTGTCGCACACGTTACATCGAAGTTATTTTACTAACATACACAGCTGGTCATTTAGCATGTGAGGGACATGCAACAACCGAAAAATTAGCCGGAGGTGTACTACATGTTTGGATGTGCACACGATCAGCATTTCAGTGTGATCGCACATAACAGGAAGGAATAACAGCATCCATATTCTACATAGAAGCCAAGAGTACGCAGAGAGTTCCACATTCAGAAATCGAGTTTGACTTTTAGGTTGTTCGTCAAAAGATCGTGTTGTGCGCGGAGCTCCAACTAAAACTAGGCGCCATTCGACGGCAGCGAATTGTGGCCTGTCGCTATTGAGGTCTGTCGTTCTGCGATAATGTTGCTCTCGTTGCTCAGGATCCAATCAGTGTGATGCGAATATGGAAGTGGGTTCAGTTGGACCATAGTTGCGAGGAGAACACGTCAAGTGCCACCACCTGATTTCCCATGAACTTCCCTCAGTTGAAGAGAAGTCAAAATAAGCGAACACGTATCTCGGGTTATCCGTAGCTACTCTGGCGGACCTGAAAAAAAAAACTGATGGTGTAAGTTTTCGAAGAGTTTTCGAGGTACTGTATGTGTTTCACTCCGCGATATCCTCAGACGAAGTGGTTCAGTGGTATCCTGCCTCAGGACAGCGTTTAGATTATTGTTTTTTCCCAAATTCCCCACACTGGACTCGCATTCGGGAGGACGACGGTTCAATCCCGCGTCCGGCCATCCTGATTTAGGTTTTCCGTGATTTCCCTACATCACTCCAGGCAAATGCCGGGATGGTTCCTTTGAAAGGGCACGGCCGACTTCCTTCCCCATCCTTCCCTAATCCGATGAGACCGATGACCACGCTGTCTGGTCTCCTTCCCCAAAACCAACCAACCAACCAACCAAATTCCCCTTTAAAAAAATTAAAATTCTATATTTTGCGCCCCTGTGTGAAACCCCATTGTTGTTTCTGTTTCATTCATTTTTATTGTTTTCATTCCTGCAACCATGCCCATGGAAGGCTACTACATGAATATTTCTTATCAAATTACAGGATACCATGGTGTTATATTAACTGTAAGATTAAAAAAGTCTCTAAATGTATGGGACTTAACTGCTAAGGTCATCAGTCCCTAAGCTTACACACTACTTAACCTAAATTATCCTAAGGACAACCACACACACACATATGCCCGTGGGAGGACTCGAACCTCCGCCGGGACCAGCCTCACCGTCCATGACTGCAGCGCCCGAGACCGCTCGGATAAACCCCCGCGACAGCTGTGAGATTACAACTGGATTTCACAATAAAGGACACACATTTATTAAATAATATATTTGTATATGGCATTACGACTTTTTTAAATTCTCATTTTCGTATATTTCATTCTTATATCAATTCTTCCATAAATTCTTGTATTTTATTCATATGTTTGGTGCATTCCACTGTATGATATCCATGACAGAAGCATTCGAAATAAAGATAAGTCGAAAACTACGAGTATCGCAGGAAGAGAGGTTTATTACAGTGATATTTTCTCGTACGAAGCTGACTCGGGAACAAACATCGTTTACATCAGTGACGATTTCTTGCGTTTCCGAAAACGGGCGCTTGCAGCTGATTGTGAGTCAAGAAACACTACAGGAATTTCACCGAAAAGAATTTCCAATAATATTCTCATCCTTCTTTTTTTTAAATAAATTCATCCCACATACAATTAGTTGAAGAATAAGGACAACGTTACATTGGTATATTCTGGAAAACATTCTCGTAGTAAGCTTCTACAGACATATAATCGGGTTTCGTACAAGGGACACAAAATTAAGAAACTGCGACGCTAACCACTATGCCACCATTTTGTCTGAGAACACCGCGAGTAAAAGGCACATAAAGTGCCTGGAAAATACCTCGAAAAGTTTGACAGTCGTTTTTTCGGAAACAGTCTACAGGTAATCATAATACGTGTTCGCTTATTTTGACATTGAGACAAGTTTCTGGAAAAAAGGGCTATGGCACTTGCCGTGTTCTTGTTCTCCTCGTCTGTGCAAAGCAGATTCTCGGCGGCACGGCGCTTCTGGCGCCCAGAAGGACAGCCATTTTGTTCGTTTGATACTGCAAGCCATAATGTCCGCTTGGTGACTGTTGTTATGACTTCCGTTGACGCGGCTGGAGGGGGAGAGACGCATACTGCGAGTGGTGGCACTGCACACAAGAATGGCACCACGTCGTGTTTCCATACGAGTTCCGACTGTGCGTACATTAGGATGGATGTATTCGCGTGAGGAGTCTCGGAAGGAAACGAATGTTGCAATACTCGATGGTCATCACCGTCGCACGTAACGTAATGGTGTTGGATAGACAACTCGATCGTCTACACTGCTGATGGGTTAAAGCCTGTAGCAGTGACGTAGCAGTGACGCTTCTGTTGTCTTTCAACAAAGCATCTCAAGACCACATGTTGCCCATGTTGTGCTAGCCTACCTCGACACAGAGTGTTTTCGACTGTGTGTTCTCCACATCAGCATCTGATCATAGATTGTCGCCATCTACAAAGATAGAGAAACTTTGGCACAGCACAGAAGCAGCATGGACTAACGAACCTATACCTTGAATCCAACCTCAGTCACACTCGACGCCCTGTCGAGTTAAGAGGCGTTGTTGCTACCAGTGATGACAGCTCTGTGTACTAAATTTCGCACCCTGTACGTCGATAAACCACATACAAATTCAGTCATGTGCACTGAGGTGACAAAAGTCGTCGGGTTGTGATATGCATATATGCAGATGACGATAGTATCGCGTACACAAGGCATAAAACGTCTTTTCGTTGATGCAGCTTTCATTAGTACTTAAGGTGATTCGTGTGAAAATGTTTCCGACGTGATCATGGCCTCACGGCGGGAATTCATGCACTTTGAAAGCGCAGTAGTAGTTGGCAATAGACTCATGGGACATTCCATTTCGGAAATCGTTAGGGAACTCAATATTCTGAGATCCACAGTGTGAAGAGTGTCCCAAGAATACCAACTTTCGGGTATTAACTCTCACCTGGGCAACGCAGTGGCCGAGGGCCTTAACTTAACCCCTTAATGTTAAGTGTCGCAAATTCGCGTCATACCAATTCTGCGCTAATTACTCGAAGCTTAACTGTTTCTGAATGTTAGCGCTGATAGATGCAGATTCTTCATGAAGCTACCAATGCTGTATCCTCGTGGTGGATACCTGTAAGGCACCACGAATTTTTGTTTTTATCTTTCACATGGAAATTTAGTGTGGTTGTGGAATGGTGTATATGGGTACTGCAAAAAGAATGGTCAAGAAACGACTAGAAAAGCACAAGGGTAATTGCAGAAGAGGGGAGACTTATAAATCAGCTGTTGCGGAACATGCTTTGCGGCTTTTAGACCATCACACTTATTTTGATAGGACTCAAGTACTGGCAGCGACAAGTGATATACAGGCAGACCATAGAGACTGTAAAAAAGCCCAGAAATTTCACTAGAAAGAGGGGGCATGAAAATGAGTTGACATCTTGATTCCACAGCTGAAGAACATGTGTACCAGTCCTCCACCAAGAGGTGATAGCAACAGCGGGCGATGGCAGTCGACAACGACCAGTTGTGCTCGTCCATTGACAACATATGATATCACGTCGCAGCATGGAAGCGGAATTCTGCTGTAGTCAGTAGCGAGACAGGGTTTAAATCGGACATTCAAAGAAGCTACGATCCCCCTTGAAAATGGCATATTGGCCCGGAACATTTTATTAACTGTAGTGTACCTGAAGCAATAAGTATACTGAAAGTAGGGCTGTTGATATTTTTAAAAATATCGGGGAAACGATGTATCGATATTGTCGCCGACGGAAAAAATTACGAAATACTAGCCAAAAAAGATACCGGCGGCACATTGTAAATATACTGCCAGTATTTAGGTATTGATTATTAGATATTCTATACATTAAGAAGCTATCAGCCTACTTATCTCCCTTAGAGCAATTATTGTAAGGAAAACGATGCACGTTTACGCTGGCAATCACCACTTTGCTAGCAATGGTAGCTGCAAGTAAGTGGCACAATAAAAGGTGTCCGATGGGCCACTCGTTCGGCTTCTTCACATATCTGATTTGTCTGGAACACCTCAGGCCCACTTCCCTGGCTTTTCATTTCTGGAAATGTCAGCGACCCAGCAGTTGCAGAGTAAAAGTTGCATAGTGAAGTTAAGCGTTGCGGTTTCTGTCGGCAGCACCGAGCGCCCATTACGTCAGCATTTTCCCTCACACATCCCTGCCCAAAGCAAAGAGCAGTCTTGTCATTTAGATTTTTGTTCATCAGTTTTAGCAACTGTTTTGGAAAAATGAAGAAGTGAAGAAGCAGCTCACTAGTTGCGTTAAAAATTGCATTTAACGCAACTGGTGTGCTATTTCTTTACATTGGATATCTTGTTATTCCATTCACACCACCATCCCCCGGTGCAATCGGATTTTCTTCTTTGTACCATCTATTCTTGCTTTACACAGTCAAAGAGAAAAACTGTACGTCATGAGACCTCGAAAAGTAGGACTCCTTCACACAGTGAAAGTAAAATTATGTTCTACTACAATTTCAAAAGAATAACTTCAAATATTTATCGAAAATTGTGAAAAAGAATAACATAAAATAAAAATATTGGTACTCAATATTGCCGATTCAGTATCGATGTAGCAATGGAAAAGTGGCAACTACATATATGGTCATCTTTTGAATCAATTGCGTTATATCGATATAATGATTTTTATCAACAGCCCTAACTGAAATCACTTCTAAGTGCTGAACGATAACAATAATACTGTAGCTTCGTTGTAACAGTTCCCAGAGCAGTAGCATAAACGTGAACATCCAGTAAATATTCGCCTGAAATACTTTCTTTAATTACTTGATGAAGTCAAATCACGTTAATCGTAAATATGTAACGAGATAATAGACAGTGGAACAAATTTTTCTTTATCTGGTATTTTATCAATATACAAGTGTAGCCCTGCCGCTACGCAGATATATTGTTTATATAAAGATATTTCAAAATGAAGTTTCTTAACAAAATTATTTTTGTATTTCTCGTCGTTAGGGCTGAACGAAATTATGAAAATGAGGTCTCAATTATTACTTTTGATGAATTAATACGTGAGATATGGCGTACCGACAAAAGAACACCGTTGAGAAACAATATATAAGATAACCACACCGAGTGCGAAGCGATAGAATTAGATACATTTCCTAACCACGCCAAAAATTGTAAGAGAAATTTATTGCCGTGCAGGAGATTAATCATACGCAAATACAAACTTCGAGGCATGAATTTGACATGACCTGAAGGTCCCACTACCAGTCACAAAATTTGTTGGCATACTTAAATTATTTAATGAAGCGATATGTTTAGAGGTACCAACCTCATTTTCTGGCTACATTGGTAATATGAAACATTTAACAAGTTGAAATAGATATTACAGTTGTTCTTTACAGCCTTGGTATCTGCTGTGGCCATCTTTGTTCATACGAAATGGCTGTGGTCTTGTGATGTGTTTTGAACCTCCATTGATGTCACCCCTTGGTCTGTGTTATCTAATGCTCATTAACGTGCATATCGCAACAAATAACCGCGGTACGTTGTTCAGCGCCTGAAACATTAACTCTCTTTCATGTAGACAAGTTCAAGACAGAAGTGGCGGCCATCGGGAAGAGCGGAACAGAACGACATGGCGCAGTGGTTTGCATACGAGACTAGAATTCGAGAGGAGAGTGATTCAGATCCGGATTTGGCCATCTTTGTTTCCCTAAAACTCCTGAGTCAAATGATGGGACAGTTTCCTTGAAAAGGATAAGACTTAATTTCTATTCTCTTGAAAAGAATAAGATTTAATTTCATGCAGGTTCTTTCTCAATTAGAGCTTCGCTTCGTTTCTAATGTTCTCGTTCTCGACGGGGAGCTACTACTTAATTTTCCTTTCTTCCTTTCTTCTTCACACGGCATTCTCAAAACATCATTGTTGTATTTCTTCTAAGAGCACCTTTCCAGTAAGAGATAGTACCACTCAGCTTTAGAAGACTGGTTGATTTGGCGGATGAGATCATAGCTTTCATAGCTTTCGAACAAAAAGTTCCATATGTTGGAAGACTATAGTTTTCTTTACGTGATAGAGAACAGTCTGTGATGGAAACTAATATGTAAACTATTGAATTAATCTGTAAACTATTGTAAGAACACCTCAGTCTATGTGTAGTTCATTCTTCTATGACACTGTGCCTGTTCTGTATTTGTGGAGCAGCACGGTTACACTTGTATGTTGATAAAATACCAGATAAAGAAAATTTTGTCCCACTGTCAGTTACCTCATTATATATTTACGATTAACATGATTCGACTCTATCAAGTAATTAAAGACAGTATTTCATGCGAATATTTACTGGGCTGCTTATATTTACTAATTCATGGTTCAAAATGGTTCAATTGGCTCTGAGCACTATGGGACTCAACTGCTGTGGTCATAAGTCCCCTAGAACTTAGAACTACTTAAACCTAACTAACCTAAGGACAGCACACAACACCCAGCCATGACGAGGCAGAGAAAATCCCTGACCCCGCCGGGAATCGAACCCGGGAACCCGGGAGTGGGAAGTGAGAACGCTACCGCACGACCACGAGATGCGGGCCACTAATTCATGGAACAAGTAGTTCCACAGCAATATTAAATACATACTGGCGGTGTCAGTGGTTTGCTACTGGACTTAGTCGCCAACGCTCTTCCATTCTGAACTATCCGGACACGACTCGCAATCACGACTCGCAATCCTCCCCCACAGTTTCCATTTTCCCACAACCTCTCTCCTAATTGACAAACGTTGTAGAAACTCCCCTGAATATCTTGCTTGATCTAGCTCACCTGGAAGAAAGGATATCATTGAGAGCTGAGCATTTCTTATGAAAGGCAGGGTTCCACATTCGAGTTTCAATTTGGAGCACAATTTTAATTATCCATATTGTGGTTCAAAATGTTGATGTACAGGGTGGCCAAAACAAAACTGGCCCGGAAAATCTTTCATGTACCTTGAGATAGGCAACCCAGATTACATCTTCAATCACGGGTGCAGATAATGAAAGTTGTGTAAAGTATTTTGAGGAGCATGAAATATTTTTGGGGGGAAAGTTTTAATTTGCTCACTCTGTCTATAACGGAAAGGTACCAAACTGCAAGAGCTATATGATATTACACCTTCTTGATGCATGTTAAAGCGTTTGTCAGCAACGTTAACATCCATTGTAATACAGCTCACTGTATAAGATGTACAAGTGAAATTACTATCAAAATTACTTAATCCAGTACACCAAATCAATAAGTGCATCTAAGGAATAACACAATCAAACAGTCTGCCTTACTGTAGTTATCATTCTCAAGTCCAGGAAGATTTCTTAAGAACTGAATGTACCAAAGAATGTACAGTAGAAAGACAACTTCTTTTAAATTTCATATCGTCATACACAGCTGTGAAGTTATTTTTAGCATGGCGTGCGTAACATAAGACAAAGGCCGCCTTCGTGTAGCAGTAGTCTTCTCGTTTTAAGCGAGGAGCGGCAGAATGCGGGCAACGTGCTTTGATTTACGGAGGCGTGAGCGACAGGTGCGCGTTTATCGCGAGCCGCACGCGAAGCAGTAGCGCCCTTGTGCAAACTGAGCAGCTCCGCGCTTGCAGCCGCGTAGAGAGCTTGCAGTGACAAGAAGTAAAAGTGAAGGGTCTTCTCTCTCCACCCATGTCGGTTTCTGCCACCTTCGTCTGATTATCTGAGCTGCTCAAGGATGCGTCTCATCATAATAAAGCCCAAAAGCAACAGCAACCGAAGCGATGGAGCATTTTATATAATATTTTGAAGTAGGCATAAAGACCCATCAGTCCAATAACGCGGCTTCCCCACTCCAACCTCTGCATCCACACACACACACACACACACACACACGAACGTGAAATTGTGAAAGAAAGCAGATGCCAATCTTGTCTATTATTTCAAATACGTCTGCACTGCATAACAGAATCAAAGGATCACTTTTCCGAAGCCCCGTAATTCCCACCCACTGCGACGCTTAAGTTTGAAATTTGGCTCAAACGTGCCTACAGTCTTCCTCTGTAGAGGTACAAAAGCGTGGCACCGTGCGACGTCACTTTCGGATTCGGCGGACGCTTCAAACAGCAAGGTGTCGACATCTGCGAAAAAATAGAGCAATGATCAGTTAAATCACATGACTTGTATGGAGGGTTAATGACGTCAAACAGGCACCAAATGTCACCACAGTTCTGCCAAATGCCACGGTGGTTGTCACAGGATTGGACACTACTCACGCCCCCTTATTTTAACGCCTCTGCAGTGGAGGACAGAACCACGACGCTCAGCGTTTAAATCACGCTGTTTTGTTTTGAGTAGCCGAGAAAAACATTCCATCCACACCGCCGCTCGTAATCTGCACGCGTTGATTCACACACATTTATTGTCGTAAACGACAGTGCGACGAGAGAAAGGAAGACGTTCTTCAGAACCTTATACACTGCTGACACCCTTGGGCGTTTTAGTCCGTCGCTAAAGACGTTTTGGGGCAGTATTCCCATCGAACGTGATCACACCCGTTTGGAGCCAGCGCTTCCGCAATTTTTGCTCTTGTGTTGGAACCATTAGGAAACACTCTGAACTATTGCGAACCAATGGGAGGGTAAACTGCCACACTCAGCGTCACCGGCCTGCCCTCGACTTTGATGCAGCGATATTCCCATACCTAAAGCCAAACTGATCGTCATCTAATACATACTCAGTTTTATTTTCCATTCTTCAGTATATTATACTTGTCAGCAAAGCGGATGAATGAGCTGTTAAGCTGATTGTGCGGTAATTCTTGCACTTACCGGCTCTTGCTTTTTTCGGAACTGTTTCCTCGAAAGTCTGATAGTATATCGCTAGTCTCATGCGTTCTACACACCAAGCTGAATAGTCGTTTCTTTGTCGCTTACCCCAATGATTTTATAATTTCCAATAGAATATTATCCATCCCTTAGCCTTCTTTGATCTTAAGTCTTCCAAAGCTTTCTTAAATTCTGATTCTCATACGAGATCCCCTATCTCTTTCCTGTCGGCTCCTGTTTCTTCTTCTGTTACGTCAATAAGCAAATATCCGCTCTCTCCTCTGCATTTGACACTGGGATTCCCATTACTCTCTTAATGACGTTGCCCTTGACTTTCTCATACGCTGAATCAGTCGTTCCAACAATCACTTCTTTCTCGATTTCTTCTCATGTTTAATGCAGCCATTTCGTCTTAACTTCCCTGCACTTCCTATTTGTTTCATTTCTAAGTGACTCCTATCTCTGTATTCCTGAATGTCCCTTAACGATTTTTACTTCCTTCTTTCTTCGATCAGTTGAAATATTTCTGCTCTTACCCATGGTTTCGTCGCATTTACCTTCTTTGTATTTTTCTTTCCAACTCCTACGATTACCCTTTTTACACATGTCGATTCCTCTTCAACTAAACTACCTACTAAGCTACTCATTATCGTAGTATCTATAGCCTGGGAGAACTTCAAACATATCTCTTTATTCCTTAGCAATTCGGTATCCCACTTCTTTGCACATTGTTTCTTCCTGCAAGGTTCGCAGGAGAGCTTCTGTGAAGTTTGGAAGGTAGGAGACGAGGTACTGGCGGAAGTAAAGCTGTGAGGACGGGGCATGAGTCGTGCTTGGGTAGCTCAGTTGGTAGAGCACTTGCCCGCGAAAGGCAAAGGTCCCGAGTTCGAGTCTCAGTCCGGCACACAGTTTTAACCTGCCAGGAAGTTTCGAGGTCCTTAAGGTTTAGCCTACTCTTCATCATTACTAAATTGTGATCTGAGACTTTATCTGATCCTGGGTACACCTTACAATACCTGATTTCGGAATGTCTGCCTGACCATGGCGTAATCTTACTGAAATCTTTCCGTATATCCCAGCATTTTTCCAAGTATATCTCATTTCCTTGTGATTTTTGAACAGAGAAATTCGCTGTTACTAGCTGACATTTATTGCAGAAATCAAATAGTGGTCTCATTCCTACGACGAAGCATATATTCTCCTATAATCCTTTCTTCTATTACATTTCCTACAACTACATTCCGATCCCCCATGAGTATTAGGTTTTCATCTCACTTTACATACTGAATTACCCGCTAAGTATCCTCATATTCTTTCTCTGTCTCCTTATCTTCTGCCTGCAATGTCGGTATTTATACCTGAACTAGTTTTGTCGGTGTCGGTTCGCTGTCGATTCTGATGAGAACAATCCTATCACTGTTCACAGTAACTAACTCCGTCCTACCTGCCTATCCATAACGAATGCTAGTCCAGTTATATCATTTTCTGCTACTGTTGACATTACCTCCAACTCATTTGACCCGAAATACTGATATTTCTTCCATTTCACATTACTGACTCCCACTGTATATAGATTAAACCTTAGCATTTCCGTTTTCAGATTTTCAATCTTCCCTACCACGTTCAAACTTGCAACAGTTCACATCACGACTCATAGAACATTATCCTTCCGTTGATTATTCGATCTTTTTGTCGTGGTCACCTCCCTATTGGCATTCCGCTTCCAGACATCCGAATCAAGCACTAGTCCAGAATCTTTAGCCAATGCTGAGATCATTTCGGGTCACATGTCCCGGGGATACACACTATGTGCTCTTAATGTAGCGGTTTCCATTGCGTTCTGCATCCTCGTGCTGTTGATAGTTAATGGTTATTCCGCCTTTTAGGGCAGTTTCTCATCCCAAGGGAAAGAGAGCTTCCTTTCGAGAGGGTGCTTTTCTGGATGAGGTATCGAATATATACTTATACCTCCCGAGGAGATCATGAATGTAAAATTAGAGAGATTAGAGCGCGCATGGAGGCTTTCAGACAGTCGTTCTTCCCGCGAACCATACGCGACTGGAACAGGAAAGGGAGGTAATGACAGTGGCACGTAAAGTGCCCTCCGCCACACACCGTTGGGTGGCTTGCGGAGTATAAATGTAGATGTAGATGTAGATGCCCCATCCTCTGCCCTCTTTGACCGGATCGTTCCTGAATGAGAGAGAATTCTCATGCCAGAAGTCTTCGGCCGCCACTGCTGATCAGTTTTATTGAAAATTTAAGCAGTGTCGAGGTTTTAACTGGGAACTGAGGATATTTTATTCATTAGTCAAAGCCACTAACCCAACAGCATGGGTGCAACAGGTAATACGCGCTGATGGAAAAGTACTGGAGCGTCTAGAGCGCAATGGTCAGGGTACAAGTGAGTTAGTACAGGGTAGGGTAATGGATTGTAATGGCGAAACCTTAGACCCCAAAGGTAAAAAAAAGGAATTTTCGGTGAAGTTTCAAGGACAGTACAAGGTACGCAATGTCAATAAAGTCAGTATCAAATTGCAGTTGCCGATGAAAACGTCTGTAGTGTACGTTACTCAGATAAAGCATTTTAAGGGTACTGTAATGCATAAACACTAATACTGTCACAGTTAACCCACAAAAAGAAGTTATACGGAGCGAAACTGGCACACAGTGTACGATATGTAGCTTCAGTCTAGGAATAAGTAATAGAGAATCGTGTTATTTATGTTTAATTTTATATTGGTTTACGTAGGTTTTACTTCGCTATAGTATATGTTGTTTCAACGAGATACGCCTTCATTCTGAGGACGCAGGGGATTCATGATAATTCGTTTCTTCCAGGTGGCATCGAAAATGATGTTAAATCATGTTACGATGAACATAGTCGTCTTACTCTTATTTAAAGCAGAGGTAATTAGGAATTAGTGCTTGGAGAATGGAATCTTATTCTCACGGGAACCGAATGTTATTCTCACGAACTAAAGGTGGCCGCTAAAACTCACATTTGACGTCTGGGGGATGCGCTGAAAGGGTACAGGAAGCAGTTCAATATGTCACGCATGAAAAGTTAAGGACAACACTATGTGAGGTAATGAGCAATGCGCTCTCATTTAAATATATGGCCGAAAGAGTCAGCCCACAGGAATTGTGTAGCAAACCCTGTCGTCCAGGACCGTGTGCCAGAAGGGGCGCAGATTCATCACGAGGTGCGGAAACTCACGGGCGTCTATTGTCTATTCACACCTAAGCACAGTAGTGTGCGAGTGAGACAGAACCAAGTAGAAGAGCGTTTGTGACCAGGGAGACGTAGCAGTGTTAAGTATGGTGGACCTAAGATCGGCCACACAGGGAAACATTTATGGAAACTATTTAATCCTGTAGTAATGCAGGGAATGAAGCGACTGTATTTTTAATCTGCCATCCTCGATAAATTTTCGTGGTGATCCCAAGTACTGTTAAAGTGAAATTAACAAATTTTGTAACAAGGACCTGAATGCTAAAATCTGAACGCTTTGGTCGATCTTAACGATTGACATTTCATATAGAAGTGCATCATTAAAATGACAAATGTTCTAAATGTCAACTCTGTAACTTCATTTCTTTAATAGATACAGTAGATTTGAATTATCAGTATTTACACTTAAGCATCATATCAACCTTTACGCCATACAAAACGCATTGAACGATGACACCATGACGCCTTATTGTTCAAATGTGTGTGAAATCTTATGGGACTTAACTGCTAAGGTCATCAGTCCCTAAGTTTACACACTACTTAACCTAAATTATCCTAAGGACGAACACACACACACACCCATGCCCGAGGGAGGACTCGAACCTCCGCCGGGACCAACCCATGCCACCTTATTGAATCGTTAGGTAACAGAATATTTGTTGTAAAGTTTAGTGCATAATAGTTAGTTTTGTTCTTTGACATTCAAAGTTAAGAAGAAAATTGTATTGGTTTTATGTAAAAGAATTTATCGTTTATTATGTAATGGATATTGCTGTTCCTTTATTTAGAACTTGAAAGTGGTAAAGCTTTGATTATTTAAATACTTTAAAATGTAAAATAATGTAGAATAAGCTGTAGTCAATCAGATAGACGGCTTCAGGAAAGGGAACTGCCCTAGTCAGTTGAGCGAGGATATTCGGTGCGCGGGAAATGCGACCGGGGGCGGGCAGAGGGACAGTACTGGTGGAGACGCGAAAGTGGACAGTTCGGCTGGAGACACCAAAGGGTACAAGGTAGGAAGTGAAACGACTAAGATATTTCCGCCTTATGTGTTATCGCGGGACTTGAGTCTCTGAGCTGCGAGCAGCCGCGCGCTAGGTGTGAACTCTTAACTTTTCGTGTAAACATCGAGGTGGGCTATTGGACTTGTGTTTCGCGATGAGATTGTGAACGATCGACTGTGTCTGATAGATATGCGCTCGAGTGTAACAGTAACTCTAAATACAACCACTTTCGCTATTAGTTTGCTTTCTGAATAAACATTGTTCTAATCAAATCGCAACTGTGTTGCCTAAATCATTTATGGGTCATTAATTTAGTTCTTGATATTATTATTACTGTTATTATATACACTCCTGGAAAAGGAAAAAAGAACACATTGACACCGGTGTGTCAGACCCACCATACTTGCTCCGGACACTGCGAGAGGGCTGTACAAGCAATGATCACACGCACGGCACAGCGGACACACCAGGAACCGCGGTGTTGGCCGTCGAATGGCGCTAGCTGCGCAGCATTTGTGCACCGCCGCCGTCAGTGTCAGCCAGTTTGCCGTGGCATACGGAGCTCCATCGCAGTCTTTAACACTGGTAGCATGCCGCGACAGCGTGGACGTGAACCGTATGTGCAGTTGACGGACTTTGAGCGAGGGCGTATAGTGGGCATGCGGGAGGCAGGGTGGACGTACCGCCGAATTGCTCAACACGTTGGGCGTGAGGTCTCCACAGTACATCGATGTTGTCGCCAGTGGTCGGCAGATGGTGCACGTGCCCGTTGACCTGGGACCGGACCGCAGCGACGCACGGATGCACGCCAAGACCGTAGGATCCTACGCAGTGCCGTAGGGGACCGCACCGCCACTTCCCAGCAATTTGTGGACACTGTTGCTCCTGGGGTATCGGCGAGGACCATTCGCAACCGTCTCCATGAAGCTGGGCTACGGTCCCGCACACCGTTAGGCCATCTTCCGCTCACGTTCCAACATCGTGCAGCCCGCCTCCAGTGGTGTCGCGACAGGCGTGAATGGAGGGACGAATGGAGACGTGTCGTCTTCAGCGATGAGAGTCGCTTCTGCCTTGGTGCCAATGATGGTCGTATGCGTGTTTGGCGCTGTGCAGGTGAGCGCCACAATCAGGACTGCATATGACCGAGGCACACAGGGCCAACACCCGGCATCATGGTGTGGGGAGCGATCTCCTACACTGGCCGTACACCACTGGTGATCGTCGAGGGGACACTGAATAGTGCACGGTACATCCAAACCGTCATCGAACCCATCGTTCTACCATTCCTAGACCGGCAAGGGAACTTGCTGTTCCAACAGGACAATGCACGTCCGCATGTATCCCGTGCCACCCAACGTGCTCTAGAAGGTGTAAGTCAACTACCCTGGCCAGCAAGATCTCCGGATCTGTCCCCCATTGAGCATGTTTGGGACTGGATGAAGCGTCGTGTCACGCGGTCTGCACGTCCAGCACGAACGCTGGTCCAACTGAGGCGCCAGGTGGAAATGGCATGGCAAGCCGTTCCACAGGACTACATCCAGCATCTCTACGATCGTCTCCATGGAAGAATAGCAGCCTGCATTGCTGCGAAAGGTGGATATAGACTGTACTAGTGCCGACATTGTGCATGCTCTGTTGCCTGTGTCTATGTGCCTGTGGTTCTGTCAGTGTGATCATGTGATGTATCTGACCCCAGGAATGTGTCAATAAAGTTTCCCCTTCCTGGGACAATGAATTCACGGTGTTCTTATTTCAATTTCCAGGAGTGTATTACGACTAACTGAAACCCTCCGCTGCCGACAGGTGTTGTGGATATACCTCGATGTGGACAGCTGAAAATGTGTGCCCCGACCGGGACTCGTACCCGGGATCTCTTGCTTACATGGCAGACGCTCTATCCATCCGAGCCACCGAGGACACAGATGAATAGCGCGACTGCAGGGACTTACCCGTTGCACCCTTCCCGTGAGACTCACATTCCCAACTTTCCACAATTCTACATATGTAATGTACCTTATAGACATTTGCCCATTCACTCATTACTCGCGCACGCTTTGGCGATTCCCGTAAGAGCTTGGGCAACCTGTGCGCATTCGCACAGACGAAGGTCAATGGCTGGGTAGCCTTTTAACTATATATATATATATATATATATATATATATATGAAGACAGTAACTGTTCTCGAAAGAACAGATTACTGCTGTTGACCGTGCAGCTTTTCCCTGGAATAAATGATGACTAACTGAAACCCTCCGCTGCCGACAGGTGTTGTTGATATACTTCGACGTGGACAGCTGAAAATGTGTGCCCCGACCGGAACTCGAACCCGGGATATCCTGTTTACATGGCAGACGCTCTATCAAAAATGGTTCTAATGGCTCTGAGCACTATGGGACTCAACATCTTAGGTCATAAGTCCCCTAGAACTTAGAACTACTTAAACCTAACTAACCTAAGGACATCACACACACCCATGCCCGAGGCAGGATTCGAACCTGCGACCGTAGCAGTCCCGCGGTTCCGGACTGCAGCGCCAGAACCGCTAGACCACCGCGGCCGGCGACGCTCTATCCATCTGAGCCACCGAGGACATAGATGAATAGTGCGACTGCAGGGACTTATCCCTTGCACGCTTCCCGTGAGACTCACATTCCCAACTGCCCACAATTCTACATATGTAATGTACCTTGTAGCCATTTGCCCATTCACTCATTACTCACGCGCGCTTTGGCGATTCCCGTAAGAGTTTGGGCAACCTGTGCGCATTCGCACAGACGAAGGTCAATGGCTGGGTAGCCTTTTAACTATATATATATGAAGACAGTAACTGTTCTCGAAAGAACAGATTACTGTTGTTGATCGTGCAGCTTTTCCCTGGAATAAATGATGACTAACTGTTAGTCATCATTTATTCCAGGGAAAAGCTGCACGGTCAACAACAGTAATCTGTTCTTTCGAGAACAGTTACTGTCTTCATATATATATAATTATATATTACGTTAACTTCGTAACTCGCAAACTTGCCACCAGCGAGACAATTTAACTAAAGGGTCACAAGTGTATAATTGAGGGTCTGTAATACGACATGTGCGGTTCAACCGCTAGGTGAGTTTGAGCCAATACATTTCGACGGAGAGGAACCGCATGTCAGCCCGAACATCTTTGGGATGTTAGCTCGCAACTAGTAACAACACAACAGTTAGCATTAGGATTGCTCCAAGAAG
The DNA here is from genome assembly GCF_023898315.1 of Schistocerca nitens. Taxonomy (NCBI): domain Eukaryota; kingdom Metazoa; phylum Arthropoda; class Insecta; order Orthoptera; family Acrididae; genus Schistocerca; species Schistocerca nitens. Next base: position 212,514,773 of record NC_064614.1, read on the forward strand.
AATATTTCCAAAGGAGTTACAACACCATATACCTCTAGTAAAAAGCAACATAGCGTTTTTCTATGACGCCTCTTCCGTTAAGGTTTATTCAGATTGGGTTAGGGTATACATTAAAATAAAGTTTCCAGTAGCAGCTCGTGAACTCTCGATGTCAGTGTTTCATGATGCATCCGTATCCAGTCAAATGGACGCTTATTAATAAGTTGGTACAGTTTCAAACTAGCGACTTAATACTTGTTTTAGGTCAAAGGGATGCACATGTTACGTCATTAAGAGGTCATAGCAATTGTATCAATGAGTCAGTCACCATTCGTCCAGCTCAGATGCTGTGAACCGATAAGCGATCCTGTGAAATTCAGATATTCCTAGGAAAATGGACGCACCAGAATGCATAAGGATAGTGCCAGTGACATCACCACACTTCCTACAGGTTGGCAATCGTTGAAGTTATTGCATGTTCCCACCAGGGGCAGCTGCATTTAATTTCCGTAACAACAGAACATTTACAGTTACGATAGAATTAGAATTACAACACAATGGGTTATTAATTAATGGAACCAAGTGTGACAAATTTGGAACACAGTTCAATTTTCCTGCTATAACTACAGGTGTCAGATCACTACAGGAACTCTACCAGTGTTGTATTGGCTGGAGAATCCTCTAAGTGGCGTTTCTCGAACAAAACCTAACATTCCTAAATACTAATTTGGATCCCACTTTGCTACAAACGACATAAGAATTAATCATTTCAGAGAAACTATAAATTTCGGTTACACACGGCATTTATTACAATATCGAGAGGAACGTGCATAGAATATCAAACGATCAGTTTATCTACCCAACGTGTCATCAGGATACTAGTATTCATTTGTGCATTTCACTTACGTCTAATTGTTAAACGGAAAATCACTTATACAAAACAAGCAACCGTTCATGACATTCCTTTGAATTGGATTCGTATCAGCAACTTATATATTCTAGAGGATATATAAATAAGATAACTAGGAAGATAATACACTGAAGAGCCACAGAAACTGCTACTCCTGAATAATATCGTGTAGGGTCCCCGCGAGCACGTAGAAAAGCCGCAACACAACGTGGTATGGACTCATCTAACGTCTGAAGTAGTGTCGGAGGGAACTGACACCATGAATCATGCAGGGCTGTCCATAAGGCCCTAAGAGTACCAGGGGGTGGAGAGCTCTTCTGAACAGCACATCGCAAGGCATCCCAGATATACTCAATAATGTTCATGTCTGGGGAGTCCGGTGGCCACCGGATGTGTTTAAACTCAGAAGAGTGCTCCTGGAGTAGCTCTGTAGCAATTTTGGATGTGTGAGGTGTCGCATTGTCCTGCTGGAATTGCTCAAGTCCGTCGGAATGCACAATGGTCATGAATGGATGCAGGTAATCAGCCAGGATGCTTATGTACTTGTCACCTGTCAGAGTCGTATCTAGACATATCAGGGGTGACATATCACTCCAAATGCACACACCCCACACCATTACAGAGCCTCCACCAGCTTGAACAGTTCCTTGCTGACATACAGAGTCCATGGATTCATAAGGCTGCCACCATACCCGTACACACCACTGAGCTCGGTAGAATTTTAAACGAGACTTGTCCTAATAGGCAACATGTTTCCAGTCATCAACAATCCAATGTCGGTGTTGAAGGGCGCAAGCGAGGGGTAAAGCTTTATGTCGTGCAGTCATCAAGGGTACACGAGTGGGCCTTTGGCTGCGAAAGCCCACATCGATGATGTTTCGTTGAATGGTTGCGCGCTGGCACTTGTTGATGCCCAGCATTGAAATGTGCCGCAATTTGCGAAAGGGTTGTATTTCTGTCACGTTGAACGCTTCTCTTCAGTCGTCGCTGGTCCCGTTCTTGCGGGATCTTTTTCCGGCCGCAGCGATGTCAGAGGGCTGATGTTTTACCGGGTTTCTCGTGAAATGGTCCTACGGGAAAATCCCTATTTCATCGCTAACTGGGAGATGATGTGTCCCACACGTTCAAACTCACTTAACTCTTGATTATCTGCCATTGTAGCAGCAGTGCCCAAACTAACAATGGCGCCGGACATTTGTTGTCTTACATAGGCGTTGCCGACCGCAGCCGCGTATTCTGCCTGTTTACGTGTCTCTGTATATGAACACGCATTTCTATCCCCTTTTCTTTGGCGCTTCAGTGTACACTCCTGGAAATTGAAATAAGAACACCGTGAATTCATTCTCCCGGGAAGGGGAAACTTTATTGACACATTCCTGGGGTCAGATACATCACATGATTACACTGACAGAACCACAGGCACATAGACACAGGCAACAGAGCATGCACAATGTCGGCACTAGTACAGTGTATATCCACCTTTCGCAGCAATGCAGGCTGCTATTCTCCCATGGAGACGATCGTAGAGATGCTGGATGTAGTCCTGTGGAACGGCTTGCCATGCCATTTCCACCTGGCGCCTCAGTTGGACCAGCGTTCGTGCTGGACGTGCAGACCGCGTGAGACGACGCTTCATCCAGTCCCAAACATGCTCAATGGGGGACAGATCCGGAGATCTTGCTGGCCAGGGTAGTTGACTTACACCTTCTAGAGCACGTTGGGTGGCACGGGATACATGCGGACGTGCATTGTCCTGTTGGAACAGCAAGTTCCCTTGCCGGTCTAGGAATGGTAGAACGATGGGTTCGATGACGGTTTGGATGTACCGTGCACTATTCAGTGTCCCCTCGACGATCACCAGTGGTGTACGGCCAGTGTAGGAGACCGCTCCCCACACCATGATGCCGGGTGTTGGCCCTGTGTGCCTCGGTCGTATGCAGTCCTGATTGTGGCGCTCACCTGCACGGCGCCAAACACGCATACGACCATCATTGGCACCAAGGCAGAAGCGACTCTCATCGCTGAAGACTACACGTCTCCATTCGTCCCTCCATTCACGCCTGTCGCGACACCACTGGAGGCGGGCTGCACGATGTTGGGGCGTGAGCGGAAGACGGCCTAACGGTGTGCGGGACCGTAGCCCAGCTTCATGGAGACGGTTGCGAATGGTCCTCGCCGATACCCCAGGAGCAACAGTGTCCCTAATTTGCTGGGAAGTGGCGGTGCGGTCCCCTACGGCACTGCGTAGGATCCTACGGTCTTGCGTGCATCCGTGCGTCGCTGCGGTCCGGTCCCAGGTCGACGGGCAAGTGCACCTTCCGCCGACCACTGGCGACAACATCGATGTACTGTGGAGACCTCACGCCCCACGTGTTGAGCAATTCGGCGGTACGTCCACCCGGCCTCCCGCATGCCCACTATACGCCCTCGCTCAAAGTCCGTCAACTGCACATACGGTTCACGTCCACGCTGTCGCGGCATGCTACCAGTGTTAAAGACTGCGATGGAGCTCCGTATGCCACGGCAAACTGGCTGACACTGACGGCGGCGGTGCACAAATGCCGCGCAGCTAGCGCCATTCGACGGCCAACACCGCGGTTCCTGGTGTGTCCGCTGTGCCGTGCGTGTGATCATTGCTTGTACAGCCCTCTCGCAGTGTCCGGAGCAAGTATGGTGGGTCTGACACACCGGTGTCAATGTGTTCTTTTTTCCATTTCCAGGAGTGTATTAAACTACTGGAAGGTTTCTGTTGTGACTAAAGGAAGCAAAGGTTTAGAGTAAATACAAATATATGAAATAATTACTTAGTTAACAAGCCAAGAGTAAACTCTGAGACGAATTTTATGAAAGTGGAATAGAGTATTACGCATCCAGATCGAAACATTTTATCTCTCCCATTTTATTAGTAAGTCCCTACAGCCTGGCATTGCTCAAGCACACCGAAGTATCACCATGAGCCAGCTATTAGGCAGAAATGTTTCGACATGGCTAATCTGCCAGTAGAGTGCCACATCAACACTTCTGTGTGTGAGGACGAGTGAGCTTAGCGGAAATGTGTAAGGCTAGTGCAGACCAGACAGCCTCCGTTTCCCTCTTAATGTTACGTAAGAAGCATCTAAAGCGTGTTTGATGAATCAGTTATTAAACCAACTGAGCAAAACAGAAGAGTGCTGACGGCACGTAACGAGCAATATCGATTTGCTCATTACCAATAACATCGTACAGCTCAGTGATGCCATAATGCCTAACGGACTAGTAGGTCAATCAGTGGGATCGATGGCGTTCATGTTGTTAGCACTCGATTCTCTGATTATGACGTCGTGACATCTTGTGGGAGATTCTTCCACTATCGATCATGCTCTTGCTGTCACTGAGACGCAGCCACTGATGATTACGAACCAGCATCCAGTACTGAAGCTGCCACTGGTGGGTATTCTATGAGTCTACAAACAGTGTTCGAGTTCAGAGCAATACTGCTCTTAAAACTTCCATATCATTCGGATCAGACGTCCAACCGAACTGGCGCTCCATGATCATCATTGAACGAGACTTCGTGGCGTCTGATATCATGGTCCATCTGTTGGGACAAAAGGAACAGTGATGTGAGAGGAACAGAGTACTCTCAGAATGGCATGTGAGCCAAACAAACACGCACTGCAGTCGTCGCCTCGTCTGTAGAAGACCAGTCGACAGAAGCGCCTTCCGAACCAATGGAAGGGTAACCCGGAACACTTTCAGTCCTACTTTTGCTCAGGTCCGATGCAGAGATCTTCAACAGCCCTGAGTCGACACTGAATTCAGCAGATTGCACTCGGATACGAACCCATCAGTAGCCGCGGAAGTCACATCAACAAGATATATCCTGAGGTCTAAAAGAAATAATATTAAATCTTGTTTTGTTGCGTAAGGAGTAACATTTAATCTTTCCATTTAATTTCCGCAGGCATTCAGTTAGTTAATTAAATGCCTGTTTCTTTACTGCAGCCACCTGACTTCCATACTAGAAAAGAGAAGAAGAGGCTGCCTTCACTTTATTTCATTTACCTTTCGGAAAATGCTAAGTTTGGAAAACGATTAAAGTAAATTAGGACTGCTCCAGGGAGGAAATTGAAATTTCCATGTTGTCTGCGAAAACCTATGAAACAGATTGGCTACAGTATTTTCGATGCAGTAAAAACAGAGAACTTTCCCGGAGAGAGAGAAAGAGAGAGAGAGAGTCGTAATTTAGTGTTAGTAGACTTAGTATAGTTCGAGTAATAATGCTATAATGTAATATGCTTTCATTAACAAGCAGAGTGTTTAGAAAACTCATTTAGATCGGCTGTAAATAACGTTTACGGAAGTGTCGAGAATTTTAGAAAATTTTGTGACTTTCGTTCGATGGACTAGAAAGTCCGCATGGCATAATTCCGACACTTCAGATTAATGAATATTGGTGAACTGTGTAGTACTGAGCGAGTACGCAAAACTGATAACCATTTTTGTGATGTCCAAATATTTCTTGGTTGTTGCAATTTGCAGGTCTCGAGTTCTGCCCTATCTTGGCTGTTATTGAGAGAACATGATATATGCGTTAAAGTGTTACTACAAACTATAAGCATGTGTTTTTACTTCAAGAGCTATTTGCTAGTAAGGATATACTTGTCTATCGTTAAAATGAGAATATGACATTTGAGGCATAACCTGATTTTACGGGATGGAAAAAAACCATCTTGGGACTATGCAACGTCTCTTCAAGGTAATACTGGGGATTTCTCATTCCTATGGCGCAAGTTCTGCGAGTTCACACACCCTAATAAGCTGAGCCAGTCTCCATACGAAAAAAAAAAAAAAAAACAACTGAGGATACAAAAGTCCTATTCGCAGTTCACTTAGGAACCACCAGTAGAAATCTATACACAAAAGCTCGTCTGATATTTTAACTCATGCACAATAATAAATTCATAAGGATGAAGATGCCGGTCTTTTCTGATAATGTTTCGACAAGACGACATCTTACTCCTCACTTGCACACATAAACGGTGTTGAGTTTACGTCTTACATTGTTCCAGGTTTTTCTTCATTTGAGCAAAGTCTTCTGGTAGCTGATCATACAATGTAGACTTTCCCGACCGGTACTGTCTTCACTTAAAACTTCCGGGTTGATAAGCTGTGGTCGATGTATAAAACTCTCCCCTGACGTTTCGTCTTCGACTGCGGGAAACATCCTCTCAAGTCAAGCGGCGAACTGCAACGAAAACTCGAGGAAGCGCTGATTATATAGGCAGTACAGAAGGCGCCTCTGTCCATCACGTGGCTTCGGCTGTGTCTCTGGTAATGCCAACATTCTCGACTGAAAGTAATCGATCGTCACGCTTACGGTGGAACGCTGACAACCAAATTTTATCCAGTTTAACACCTTCGTCTTTCCTGTTAAAATTGTTACGGTGTTTATCAATCTCGATAGCCTCTCTATACTTACGCGCATAATAATGCGAGGTTTTTAGATATGACGATCGTCTCGCTGAATTTTATTTCATGGTCACCTTCCTCGTAAACATGTTCTGCTACGGCTGATTCATCCGTGTGACCCAGGCGGCAATGCCTCTTATGTTCAACAAGACGAGTGTTCACACTTCTCTTTGTGGTACCGATATCAACACGTCCACAATTTTATATACTCTCGGTGTAGCCAAAGGGTGTCGACATCTTTTGCCGATCTTAAATATTCTTTTATTTTCCTGTTGAGTCTGAAAAGTTTCCACCCCATACTGGCTTAACTCTTTCCCAATGCTATCTGTGACCTTATTAATGAGCGGAAGAAAAATATTGCCGCTGGGCGACTGCTGTTCGTCGTTGCTTCTTATTCTCTGCCTCTAGCGAAGTGCTCGATCTACATCCTTGCTAGAATAGCCATTCCTCACGAAAGTTGAACGTAGATGTTCAGTCTCATATTTTAAATAAACAGGTTCACAAATTTCGTACGCCTTATCTATCAAGGTTTTCATTACACCTCTTTTTTGTCTAGGGTTGTGATTTATATCTTTATACAGATAACGGTCAGTATGTGTGGCCTTTCTATACACCTTACGGCCCTACGTTCAGTCCCGTCGTTTAATCACAGACACATCCAGGAAATTCAGTTGACCATTATTCTCCGTCTCCATAGTAAATTGGGGTTTCGGATTAATGCCTTTTAAATTAATCAGGAAGGCCCACAACTCCTGAACTCGTGTGTCCATACTACGAACGTGTCATCGACATAGCGCCACCATCTGGTTGGTCTCTTACTGGCATTCTGCAACGCCCGATGTTCAAAAGTCTCCATAAACTAGGTAGCCACAGTGCCTAAGAGGACTGCCCATAGCCACCCGTCAATTTGTTCATAAAAGTCACTATTTGAAAGTAGGTTGTGGTGAGGCTGTGTCGGAATAATGCCACAATATCGGTAGGAAAAATATCCGCTATGCATAAGATTGCTTCGTTTACCGGAGTAATGGTAAATAACGACACAATATCAAAACTGACGAGGATGTCATCCAGGCCCACGCTCATTTCCTTTAAATTGTCAATGAAATGAGATGAATTTTTAATATGACTGTCTGTCCTACCAACATAAGGTTGCAGCAATGAGGCTAGGTGTCCAGCTAACTCGTGTGTTGGGCCGCTTATAGCGCTGACAATTGGCTTCAACGGAACGTCAGGTTTATACTCTTTGGGTAATCCATAAAGTCTAGGTCGGTGCGCTTCTGTTTTACAAAGCAACTTCTTATCGTCGGAGGAAAATGAGGACGCTTTCACCAGTCGATTGGTCATTCTTAAAATCTTCATAGGCGGATCCTTCTGAAGTTTTTTGTAATTGGAGGGAACCAAAATATCATTGATCTTTCCATGATAATCCTCACTGTTCAATATGGCGGTGGCATTACTCTTATCTCCATTAAAACAATAACGTTTTTATCGGCAATTGTATCCCTCAGCGCCTTCGTTTGCGCCTGCGACAAATTACTGTTAGGTGGCTTACATGTACTTAAAATCCTAGCTGCTCCCATCTTAATTACGTCAGCGGACTGCTAAGGAAGCTGACGGATACCTACCTCAATATTTGCTACAATATCCTCTGTGGGAACGTCTCGCGGCGTCGCAGCAAAATTGCTTCCTTTGGCTAGTACAGAAATTTCGACTTTTGACAAATCTTTATCAGACAGGTTAATACCAGTTCGAGAATTTTCCTCATCTGAACCTCCCGAAATGTTCTTCTCTAAGTTAGCGAACTTCTTCTGTCTATTTACTGCTATTTCTGCTCTAACTTCCATAGTGTTGAATGTTAGACCCCGTCAATATTATTCCAATCACCACACTGCATAGCATTACTAATAACCAAGTGGTGATGAAAAAGCTTACTGCTGGTTTCCGCCAGTAGTCGCCGCGTCTGATGAATCGTCTCTCGTAGCATTGCAGGTTCCATACGGTTGTAAATACGATGAACCTGAGTCGAGCGAAACATCCTCTTCTGGTAGTTACCCCTTTTATTCACTGCAGTGGCCGTTTCACGCCATTTTGCCACTACGTTTTGCATTGCAGACTTTTCTGGAGCTAAAACCTCACGCGTAAACAGTTTCACACACGTTTTCTACGGATTGAGCTTCGCATAACATCCGACAATGAAAACGCATTATTTAATCGTGAGTACCATTTTGTGTAGCTTTCAACTAGTCACGAATATCTCTGTTCCTATCACCCTCGCAAATATTCATTGACAAGGATCTACTGCGCGTCATTGTTACAAATATTTTCCGGGAATATTTTGCATTACCGAATCTGTATTTAACAGCTTCAATCAGACGTGCTATAAGAAATCCTCTTTGTAGCAGAAAACAAATTGTTTTATGCACAGTGCTAACATGCTTATTGCAACAGTCTTTTGAACAGCTTTTCAGTGTTGAACTATATTATACGTCGCTTCAGTGCAGGCTGTAGTTCTAAATCAACTCACGGAGGTAAGTGAGTAAATACCTATGCAGATATAATTTTAGTACCAAAGTAGAGCGTATTTCGCACATCAAACAATAACATAAACTCAGGATATTACTTGTCGAAGACAAATTGTTTTCAAATACCCACAAGCAAGATTTATTTCTTACTTTCTAGCACAAGTTTCAGATCGACACTGTCTAGCAAGAAAAGTGAAGCACTCGGAAAACATGGCTGAGTGTCAATGATAATTCATAAAGGTACACACCATCAGCGGCTGGCGGCTATGTAAATTATGGGAGTTGCAATTCCTTGTGGTAGTCAAAATGTCCGACAGAGCGCATTAGTGTCGTTCATGTTGATAGTCGAGTGAGAGTAGGAGGATTTCTGATACATATCAGCAGTGTTTCCAGCTTTATACTGTTGTATGCAAACAGCTGCAGGTTAAAGCAAAAGCCTTATATAGAGATGTGAAAACACAGAGACATGGCCAAAGAGACGTTTACAAAACGATGGTACATGATTGGTTGAGGTGGACGCACTAAGATGTCGTCCCCAGCCCACTGCAGTTGTCTTGGATCTTCTTATGCAGACTTGATCAGTGTCGTACCTCTCTTGGTTGGCTACATAAGGAGCGTGAAAAGTGTCAGACGTTGAGTGATCAGTCATAACGTCTGCTCACCACCCGCCTCCGTCTCCCCGCCCTGCGCCCCCTCCCAAGGCAGTCCATGACTTCCATCGCACCAACAGAGTTGCCTACCGGGAATCCATCGTCACCCATGTCGAAAGCCACCCTCTTACCTATCACCATCCTGAGGACATCATCCACACCTCGTCCTTCCTTCAGAAGGCCATTACCGACGCTGTGGAGGCCCATGTTCCTACTAAAACCATCCATCCCCACTGTCCCATTCTCCTTCCGAGGGCTGTCCTCCTCCTCTGTGAATCCCGCCGCCTCTATCACTGCTTCCTGTGAACTCGTGACAGCTAACTCATTACAGCAAAGAAACGCCAGTACTGGCGCCAGACCTGTACATGACTCAACGCCACCCTCCCTATAAACTCCTCCAAGTACTGGTCAGCCCACCATCACCTTACTGTTCCCATTCCTCACCCCATTACCCCCTCCATTAGGACTTCCCCCATCCCAACAACCTCAGTAAGACCAACCACTTCACTTCCCACCTTTCTGAGGTCTTGTCCATCCCTGATGATCCCCACTTTGGCTGTCCGCTGTGGACGAGCGGTTCTAGGCGCTTTAGTCCTGAAATGCTCTACTGCTATGGTCACAGGTTCGAATTCTGCCTCGAGCATGGATGTGTGTGATGCCCTTAGGTTAGCTAGGTTTAAGTAGTTCTAAGTCTAGGAGACTGATGATTTCAGATGTTAATTCTCATAGTGCTTAGAGCCATTTGACCCATTTGATCCAACTTTGATTATTCCATTTCCCCCACAGTCATTGATCGCACCCATACCTTGGTTGCTCCACTTGCTCACAGTCTCTAGTACTTGGGGCAGTTGCCTCCCTCCAACATAAACACTCCAATCACAGCACAAGGCATTAAACTTTCCTCTGGTCAAAACGCAACACAGCCCATGGTTATGAATGTGTCACCTGCCGCCACATCAGGGAATGTCTCTTCTCCTTCCTGACTGTCCTTGCCAATTTACACAACGTCATCCTCTCTGCCAGCTTCTACCGCGACCTGTGAAAGACTTCCCACATCCTCTTATCCCTCAAACCCAACAAACCCGCTTCCATCGCCTCTTCCCATCATCCCATCTGCCTTACCTCCATCTTCAGTAAGGTCTTCGAATCCATTCTCTCCCATCGTACCCATGACAATCTTAATTAACACCACCTCCTCCCCCTTACCCTGTGCGGCTTCCGACCCTCCTTCTCTGGTGAAGACCAACTCCTGAACCTTGTCCACCTTCTCTCCCTCCAACGTAACTCCCATTGCTCTGCCATTTTTGTTTCCCTTGACCCTCAAAATGCCTACAACTGCATATGAAATTCCAGTCTTCTCTTTAAACTCCAAACCTACGCCCTGCCCATCAATTTTGTCCATCTGGTGGCTTCCTTCCTCTCATGCCGTTCTTCCTACGTCACTCTCCATGATACCAACTCCAAAGTCATTTATCCCACTGCTGGCATTACCCAGGGCACCATCCTCCCCCCCTCTCCTCTATCTCCTGTACACCGCAGATATGCCCAAGCCACTCCCACCTGTCCACCTCCAGCATACTGATGATACCGCCTTCCTGGCTCTCTGTCCTACCTTTCAACAGTTCCAATGCACCCTCCAAACCTAACTTGACCAGTTCCCCACTAGGTGCAACCATTGCTTCCTTCGTATCAACCCCTCCAAAACCCAGGCAATCATAGGCCACACCACCTGCTCCTTCCGTCTCCATAATTTCTACCTAACCATTTATGTTCATCCCATCCAGCTCACCCCTACCCTGAGATACCTTGGCCTCACCCTCGACCATCACCTCACATGGACCCCTCATCTCCTGACTATCCAGCAGAAAGCCCATTCCCACCTCCACCTCTTGAAACTCTTGTCTCACATGGGGATTGCATCCTTCCACCATCCTCCACACCTAAAATCCTATATCACCACGTGTTCTGCCTTGCTTTCTGTACCTGCTTTCCTTCCTCCACACAACTATCCTATGACCTCATCCCCTTCCCCCACCTTCTCCTTTTTCTCCAACATATCTGCATCCTTTACACTGTCTGCCGGCCTGATATCCCCCACCCCCTGGTGTCCTCTTCCCTCTCCACCCCCGCCCATTGCCGCGCCTCTAGCCCTCTGTCCCTCTCTCTCACTCCATCTCCACGCCCTCCATCTCCTTCATCAGGGCAATTCCATAACCTCCCACTGCTGGATGTTGAACTTCGCCATGATATCTACCCTTCCTGCCAACTGTAGCCTGGCCTTGTTCCTCCCCATCCCCAAGACCTCCCATTTTCTTCTCCTCTCCTTCTCCCTGAGTGGATTTACCTCCTTCCCCCTGAGTCTCTGCACCCCCTCCTCGGCTGTTTCCCTCTCCCGTCCTTTCCTGCGGCCCTCTTCTGCATGCCAACCGCCTGTTTCCCCTCTCTCCTCTCCCTCTAGCACCGCCCCTCCCCCTTTCTTCCCTTCTCCCTCGTCTCCATACCCCTGGCAGATCCTCTCAGTTCGTCGTCGACGGTGTGCTAAACCAGTGTTGCGTTTGGTACTGTTCTCCCATGACATCAAGAACTGTGATTTTAATCGTGTGCTGGAGTTGTACATAGCTTTCCTCTCAGTGACTGTTATGTGCTACGCCGCCCATCGCAACTTTTATGCTCCAGCCGAACTTCAGCTTGTGTTTCTTTTAATCGTCACAGTGTGTTTTTTGTGTACAGTTTTTAGATTTTTATTAGCATTTTTACAGTCACCCCATTTTTGCGCTATCTTCCATTCTGTTTCCCCTTTTATATGTCTGTTTCGCTGTATCTCCACCTTTATGTTGTTTTAAATGTCTCCCTGCTACGCACCGTCTCTCAGCTGAAGAGTGGCACCTACGCTGCTGCCAGCCCGCACCATATGGGGCAATGAAGTACAATAAAGAAAAAAAGGTGATATCTGTGAAGAACATGGAGAAGCCACTTTAGTGAGATAGAGTTATCAGTACGTGATGAGGGTTTCGAGGTATCTGCCTTTTCTAATCATGCTGTATCTAGATTGTGGGATATCCAGAGGTAATAGTGGCGTATGAGGTAGATATACGTGTCGTCAAGGTTTAAGCTGAACAAGTCTTACCACCACAAGGGAGAATCGCCGTACTTTCCACCAAGCACACCATAACCCTTACACATCTGCGCCTGGAACATTCTGTGGCCTCCTGCACCGTTAGTCGGAGACAAGCTGCATCCATACTAGGAAATTACAGACCTGTGTGTAGATTGCATTCAACTCATAATACTAACACCTATATTTAGATGCACGGACTGGTGATGAAGGCATCGCCTTGTGTTCAGTGATGCACTGTAGTGCCCAGAATGACCAGTCTGCACGTAAGGGACATGAGAAGAGGTCTCATCATCCACGGTTTTTGAGAGGCATAGTAGTGGTATTCCTTTCGTCATGGTGTGGGGAGCCTTTGGGATGGACATTGGGTCTTGGCAGGTAATGGTTGAGGGAACTCTGCCGGCACAACTTTGTGCCATTGGCATCCTGTGCCCTAGTCCGGTATCTCATGCGACTCTGTCGTGGTGGCATTAATCAACAAGACAATGCTCGTCCACACATGCTACGTGTGTCTATGGTTTGGCCGTTCGGAGTGGCCGAGTGGTTCTAGGCGCTACAGTCTGGAACTGCGCGACCGCTACAGTCGCAAGTTCGAATCCTGCCTCGGGCATGGATGTGGGTGATGTCCTTAGGTTAGTTAGGTTTAAGTAGTTCTAAGTTCTAGGGGACTGATGAACTCAGAAGTTAAGCCCAATAGCGCTCAGAGCCATTTGTCTATGGTTTGTCTTCATGATGTTGAGGTACTCCCATGCCCAGATGGATTCCCTGATCTATCCCCTACAGAGTAAGTGTCCGACCAGCTCAGGCGTCAACTCGGTCCCAGTGCCAGTATACAACATAACAACGACCATTTACGAGCTGCCTGAGGGTAGGATTCAATGACTTTATGACACCCTTCCAAGCCGAATCAGCGCTTACGTGCATCCAGGACAGAAGGGGTGCAGCGTCATATTGATAACTGGGCTCATACTGCCAAGTTCATTCAGAATTTGGCTCGATTTTGTAATCACTGCAATAACATAACATACACTGTCAACATTCTCAAACTGGGAAGTTTCACTTCGTTTCCTCCACCAATTCTTGGTGCTACATATTTTATATGTATACAGCACCCACTTCTATCATATTTTGCTTTCAGTATCATATTATTCTTACTGTTTTGAAGTATCATGCCTCACGCAGTGAACTGATTGGAAAATATTTTTCAGAAATTAGTTTTGAGCCCAATATAAATTAATGTTCTTGTACTGTAAAACGTAGACAAGGTATTTACGAAACTGCTTAGAAGCATTTCTCCAACATTATGCCTTTAATATTTCGATCCAACAGGGACAGTATTGTTTAATTACAATACCACAGATTGTTCAACCATTACTAGTCAGTAATTATTCCTTGGCTAATGGCCCTGTTATGCACGACATGCAGTATTTTATTCCACTGGGCAAACTGAAGGACCTTTGTGTCTTGTTGTGGTCTTCAGTCTGTAGACGTGTTTGATACAGCTCACCAGGCTAGTCTATCTGGGAAAATCTTTCAATCTTTGAATAAGTACTACAACCAACATTCATTCCTTACATCAGATACGTTTAGAAAAGACTTGCTAAGTCATTCTTCTGCGTTTGTGGACTTACAATTTGAAGCACTCAGTGTTAGGTCAGATTTGTGATAACTTCAGGATGTACTATTAGCAGTCAGAACTCCCATTTTCATGTACTTTAGAACGTAACGTAATTTGAACAGGACCGCTCACCTCTTCGTAACCTGAGAAGCCAGTCAAACTTCGCGACACACAATCAGGTCATACATGCGCGTGAAAAATAAAGCCACACTGTCTCGAGGATTTACTTTCCGCCATTGACAGAAGATTATACTTGAAACGCGTCGTCCCTGTGTTCGCCCCCTAGACACATGGGGACCCATCGAACAATAACAGTGGTCGAGCCGAGCGGTTCTAGGCGCTTCAGCCCGGAACCAAGCGGCTGCTACGGTCGCAGGTTCGAATCCTGCCTCGGACATGGATGCATGTGGTGTCCTTAGGTTAGTTAGGTTTAGGTAGTTCTATGTCTAGGGGACTTATGACCTCAGATGTTAAGTCCCATAGTGCTTCAGCCATTTGAATTTCAACAATAACAGCCAATTACTTATCGCTATTAGTGTAGAGGAGAGAGATATAATACCGCATCAGATACCGGTTTTGGGATCGTTAATAGGCAATACTATACGTTTTAGCCTATAAGAGGACCTTTCACACAGCCACCACCTCAAAACGCCAGTTTTGGCCAAAAGTGAGTTAATTGGTCCTTATTTACTAAACACCACTAGTATTTACTTTTATGTTTAATGTCGTTAAGCGAATTTTAAATCCACTCCGGACTAGATAATTTATCTCGCGTAAGAGACCATCGCTAGTGAGTACGGAAGAAACTAAAACGAAAAATACTAGCTACTTAGAAAACACAAAGTTGTTTCCGCCAGCTGTCTCTTTCAGCCTACTTGTTTTTATCATACACAGCAGCTGGGGAAAGAAACCGGTTCCTCATCTGTGCAACGTCGGCGAAGTATTGGAAATGCCACGCCTCCCTGTAGTACAAAGACTGCGAGATTCCTTTCCGAAGACTTTAAATTAAATGATAATGTATGGGGCTTCAGAACGGAAGACAATTTCGTAAAGTTTAAAGGCAGTTTTAACAGTTTAATTAGATGTTGGTGAAACTTTGATGGTACAGATACAAGGGACATAAACTTGTGCTGCGAGACGAGTTACAAAATCGAGCGGAAAAAAGCTGAGTGGATTACAGCTTCCAGAAGACTAGAAGCTCTGTTTTCTGAAGGCCCTGCGTCATGTGAATTTCTCCAAGTGTGGTAGCCCACGTAGTCTGAAAGTAGACATTAACATCATTTTGAAAACGCTTAACAGACATTATTTTTGTGTAGGCTTTTAACGAACATTTGAAAGAAATCGACGGTTTAATATCTTTGCAGGAGCTGAACCAGAGGCTCTTCTCATTCTGTACAGGTCCTTACAGTAGTCTATTTAGAAGAGGTAGGTGATCCAGTACTAGAATTAGAATTTAAGACAGCTTTTGATGACTTAAGATCAAATAAAGCAGAAGCGATAGGTAACATCCATCAAAATTTGTAAAATCATTGGGGGAAGTGGCAACAAAACGACTATTCACGTTGATGTGTAGAACGTATGAGTCTGGTGACATACCAAACGAATTTCGGAAAAACATCTACCAAACAATTCCGAAGTCCTACAAGACCTGACAAGTGCGAGAAACATCGCACAATCAGCTTAACAGCTCATGCATCTAAGTTGCTGACAAGAATGATATACAGAAGAATGGAAAAGAATATTGAAGACGTACTTGATGACAATCAGTTTGGCTTTAGGAAAGGTAAAAGCACAAGAGAGGCATTTCTGACGTTGGGGTTGGTAATGGAAGCAGGACTAAAAAAACATCAAGACACGTTCATAGGATCGGTCGATCTGGAAAAAGCATTCGATAATATAAAATGGAGCAAGATGTTCGAAATTCTGAGAAAAATAGGGGTAGGTCATAGGGTGAGATGGGTAATATACAATGTGTATATGTGCCAAGAGGGAATAAAAAGAGTAGACTACCAAGTACGAAGTGCTCGGATTAAAAATGGTGTGAAACAGGGATGTACTCTTTCGCCCTACTGTTCAATTTGTACATCGAAGGAGCAATGATGCAAGTAAAAGAAAGGTTCAGAAGTGGAATTAAAATGCAAGGTGAAAGGCTATCAATGATACAATTCGCTGACGACATTGCTATCCATAGTGAAAGTGAAGAAGAATTACATAATCTGATGAATGGAATGAACGATCTAATATGTACAGAATACGGAGTGAGATTAAATCTAAGGAAGACGAAAGTAATGAGAAATAACAGAAATGAGGACAGCGCGAAACTTAACATTAGGACTGATGGTGACGAAGTAGATGAAGTTATGGAATTCTGTTGCAGAATAACCAATGACGGACGGAGCAACGAGGACAGCAGGTTAGGACTGGCAGGAGTGGCATTACTAGGCAAGAGAAGTCGTCGTCCCCTCCCCCCCCCCCCCCCGCCACACACACACACACACACACAAAAAAAAAGAAAGTCTTTAATACGCTCTATATCTGACTTTGAGAGGATATCCTTTTGGATACTCATAATTACTTAGACAAACTACAACACAGAGCAATCGTAACATGATTGATCCGAGTGTCAAAATCGCCAGCTAATGCGTGCCCTGCGAAAGGAAAAGACACGCAGCTTTCGTAGATTCAGCTGCAGATTATGGTAATTCACACACATCCTAATTAAGTGACGGTCATTTTAATCCAGCAATGACACCAGCGACATGGCAGGAATACTCACTGTTTCCGGATTTGGTTTTAACATTACATACTACCATTCATACTACGATTTTACCACTACTAGCTGAGAATTTAATATAAGAATGTTGTCGCGTGAGTCGTTGGTTATTTTATTCGTGCTGTAGTTTTAGCCTAGTTTCTTGTTTTATTTAACTGGAGGCACTCTGAATATGTTCTAAGAGCGAAACCGGTTGTAGAGCAACAACTGTGTGATTACTCGTATACAACTGAGGTGGCTTTCATAAAACATTAAAATTTGTCACTTTTGGTACTCAACATGATGAAGATTACACATAAAACTCCTTTTCAGATAATAAGCTGCCACCATCTCGGGACATTTTGGACCTATGAGGAAACTGTATAGTAGTACTGTTATCCCTCTGAGCTATCTTACTTTATTACCACTTTTTATACGTACTCGTTGGTAAATAGGCTTAGAACTATAAATCATTACTGCTGTAGAGCATGGTTCGCCAAATTACATCCAGCTCTAGATGGATGGTGTCAATAATTCTGGAAGTACTAACTTCAGCTGTACTGCTCACGTATCAACTAGATGGGAAATACGTTTCAACTAAGGAAACATCCTGTTAGCAGCTCAAATGTTACAAGTACAGAAACGGCTGCTATTGGAATAATGAATGGTTTCCAATAGGTAGTGGACAACAGGCTCCCAAAGCTCTTACAGTAGATACCAAAAACATACCAGATACCGAATACCACTTACTATTTTTATCTTATACTGCATTTGAAGCATGTCGCGCACACACACACACACACCCTATCCGAGCCTCAGGTACAGGGCGGGTCGCAGGTGGCGGATAGCGAACGATCCATCAGATATGGTGGACAGCTGCGAATAAGGGGAAACCCAAATAAGCAGTCCCGGACCGAGGCGGCAGCATCACGAGGGTGTGGGTGTGTGACTTTTGGCAAGGGTCACACTCATTCAAAAACCACAGAACCCGAAGACGTTGCTGTGTCATGGCGAGTAAGTGCCGCCATTACAATAAGCACCGTCTACACCCAAATCCAGGACGCGTCTGAAGTGGGAACCATCGGCATCCTGGTCAGCGTCTGTTCACACAATGTGCGGCTGGTCATAATGCTCCAGGAACTAACAATCCCTGGTTCTAAACACCCAGTGGAAACACTGGACCAACTTGATTACAAGCAAGTATGACTCGTGCAAGTAATAACAACATTACCCCAGGTGGTAACCAATCCACCCATCAACAGATGGCAACCAGGAATTCGGATTCTGGGGAACCTGGACTTACACGATTACATCAGAGAAAGTCGGAGCTCTCTGGCAAACTTCCACTTAAAACACCTACATACATCAGAACCTTTAACATAAATACATTAATCCAACCAGGAAAACTTCTAAACCTTACAACAGAACTTGAAAAGCAAAAGATAGTAATACTAGCTTTACAGGAGACACGTTTTACAGATGAAGAAACATCAGATTATGGCAACTATCGCATCTTTAAGAGCAAGACGGACAAACGAATCGGAAGAGGAGCCCCCCATCTCGGGATGGCGTTTATCATACACAAGAGCGTGCTCAGCTCCATCAAGGAAGTTACTCCCGTAAATAATAGGATAATGACGATGCGCTTACAATGTGCCAACAAAACATACACAATGGTTAATGTTCATGCTCCCACAAACGGAGACAACAAGAAAAACCCCATAGAAACAGAAAAGTTCTGGGAAAATTTGGAGAATATAATGGCCAGGATTCCAAAAGATGATACAAAAGTTCTACTCGGCGATTTTAATGCCCAAATGGGTAGAGAGAAAATCCACCAAAAAACCGTAGGCAAATATCCTGCACATAAATTTACCAATAAAAATGGTACAAGGCTCGTCGAACTATGTAAGCAGAATAACCTGAAGATAATGTCAACATCTCTAAGAAAATGTCCAAGAAAACAAAAGACATGGAGATCTCCTATACAACAAATTGGCGAGTTTCAAATAGATCATGTGGCGATTTCATACCCAGTACAAAAAGAAATTTACGACGTCCAAGTACGCAGAGGAGCAAACATTGATTCAGACCATTACCTAACTAGAATTAAAATCAAGTTTACAGCACGAAGAAGTCATCAGAAGAAAACAGAAATACAGAAATATGACACCAAGAAGATTAAAGAATCTAAAGTAAAAGAAGAATGGGAGAAGGAAAAGGCAAACACATGGGAAGAATTTCATTCTAAAATCACGCGAATAGCTAAGGAAACTATTCCCTTGAAAAAGATATTCAAACACCCTTGGTGGGATTCGGACTGTGAAAATGCATTGGAAAGGAGAAAAAAGGCATTTCAAGAATGTAACAGTAAAAAATCACAAGAAAGTCTACATTTATTTGGTTAGAAAACAGGTTTCAAAATCTATTAGGCAAGCAAAAAGGAAGTACACAAAGGCACAACTGGATGCCATAGAAGAAAATTTCCAAAACTATAATACAAGAGACTTCTACAGAACTTTCGCAGATAAAATACGAGGATATATCCCTCAAAATTTATGTTTCAGAAAACCAGATGGTAAATTAGCCCTAACAAACCAGGAAAACTGTCAAGTATTGGCTCAATATTTTTCTAACCTACTAAATTGCCCAGAACCTAGTTTAAGGTTTCCCAAAGAAATCTGTGCCAACGCTCAACCGGATTCATTACCACCAACACAGGAAGAAATCAAATGTCACATTAAAAACTTAAAAAATAATAGAACACCTGGCGAAGATGGCATTGTTGCAGAGCTATTAAAAAACCTAGGACCAAAGACGTTGCAAGAGCTCACAAAAATAATAACAAAAATATGGGAAACAGAAAAATTACCAGAGGAGTGGAAATGTGCCCTTATTCACCCGTTACATAAAAAAGGAGACAGAACAAATGTCAATAACTACAGGGGAATCTCACTTTTACAAGTCACCTACAAAATTCTGTCAACATGCCTGCTGAAAAGTACACAAGACCAGCTGGAATGCCAAATTGGTGATTATCAAGCAGGCTTCCGCCCCGGTCGCTCATGCATAGAACAAATATTTAATTTAAAGACAATATTAAAACACAAAGCAATTAGAAATGCCCCCATAATTTGTACATTTGTAGATTTTAAGAAAGCCTATGACTCAATTGACCGGCAATCTTTGTTTAACATTTTAGAGGAACTTGGACTTGACTCCAAAACACTAAGGCTTATCAAAGAATCACTGACAGACACTGTATCTAAAGTTAAATTCAGGGGAGAAATCTCTGAACCTTTTCTCATAAAAACTAGAGTACGTCAAGGTGACGGGCTGTCTCCACTTTTGTTTAATATAGTCCTGGATAAAGTCATTAAGGAATGGGAAAAAGAATTAAAAAATCAATCTTACTGGAAACCAATCCATCTTGGTAGAACCAAAGACAATGTGGAGATATCTTGTTTAGCATTCGCGGACGATTTGGCCATACTTGCAGATGATGAAGAAATCGCCACCAAACAAATAGAGATCCTTAAGGAATGCGCGGATAAAGTAGGTTTACAAATTTCGTTTCAAAAGACAGAATTTTTCTGTACAAAATTCCATATACACAGTTTGAACACAAAATATGGAAAAATAAATAGAGTAAAACATTTTAAACACCTACGTGAAATTTTGGAGCCAACCGGAGGAGAGAAAGTTGCACAGAAGATCAGACAACAGAAAATGAAGAGAGCATATGGTATGACACATGAAATATACAATAAAAAATGCATCTCCTCGAACACAAAAATCAGACACTACTGCGCAGTAATTAAGCCAGCAGCACTATATGCTAGTGAAACGCTCACACTCCACACAAAATGTGATTTAGAAAAAATACTAAAAGAAGAACGAAAAATTATGAGAAAGATTTTAGGTCCAAAATTAACAGAAGAAGGATACCGGATACAATCAAGAAGAACCACAGAAACTATATCAAACCTGGCAGCAGACATAAGAAGGCGAAGATTAAAATTTTATGGACATGTCACTAGACTTCCCCCCACACGACTCACCAACAGAATTCTCACTTACATAGAAAAAGTCAAATCAACAACACCATGGATTAGCCAAG
Organism: Schistocerca nitens; assembly: GCF_023898315.1. Taxonomy (NCBI): domain Eukaryota; kingdom Metazoa; phylum Arthropoda; class Insecta; order Orthoptera; family Acrididae; genus Schistocerca; species Schistocerca nitens. Next base: position 212,535,890 of record NC_064614.1, read on the forward strand.
TAAAATTAGATTTACAAAAAGCAAAAAGCAAAGATAGAAAAACTTTTAGAAATAAGGTGGAAAAGTGGAATGTATTGTCGGAGAAGGAAGCACTAAAGAGACCAGGAACAAAATGGACAGAAGAAAGAAAAAGAAAACATGGAGAACGAATGAAAGAAGTATGGAAGAAACGACGTCAGAAAGCTTTGCGTGATCCTTCTGGGTCCATTCGCGATAAGTAAGTGTATATATATATATATATATATATATATATATATATATATATATATATATATATATATATTCTTATCTGAACTCTGCTGACCGATAAAAATGGCAGATAAAGAACTACATATTAGAAATTTCGAGGATTTAGATTCCAGTGTGGTGATCCCAAAAATCCAACGGAGATTTTATACCAGGATACAACTAAATGTTTGGAAGAAAGCACGGTTTGATGGGCTCTAAATGATTAAGTGGCAACAAAGCTCTGTAATGCAAAAAGGACAAAGATGTTTGCCTAATCATCTCTACAAAACTAGATTCTAGACAGCCCCATGTGTCGTCATGACAAAGATGAGGAATCCAGCTAAAACCACTTGATATTAGTATGTACTAGTTGATATTGGTATGTCCTAATTACCGAAGACATGAAACAAAGTGATACATAAAATTAAACCAATTAAAGATCCACTTACTTACCTTTTATTAAATCATATTCAGTTACTGAAACCTCATATATAACACATTGTCGATTTCTTTTGCTTATATACTCGGCCTCACAAAACTGTGAAGCAACGAGAGGTGGAAGAGGGAATGAAATGGAAATTGATGGGTTGAGGAGGTATGTGACATTATTTCAGTGATTACAAAATCCAGTCAAATTTACAAAGAATTTGGACTGTGAACCCGGAATACTTATATCACTGCCGAATGGGTCGCGGAAATGAACAGATCAATTATTGTTCAACAAATAATATTCGATGTACTTCGGGTGTAGCACCTCTCCAAAATGTCACACAACAGTCTTTACACACATTACTGTGACACATACGGATGTTCACTGATGGTGAGGCTGTGTGTGTGTGACACTTCATAGGAAGAAATTTCGTATGACATCCTGATGATTGGCTATTCCTGAAAAGCGTAAAATATAGTTTGTTACACGGCAAGTGGTCTGTTCAATTCAAGAGACCTATTCAGCAGTAATAGAAGAAGTGTTTCCGACTTCTATTTTGGTCGCAAGCCTTCTTCAGTATGAGCCCACTTACCATTATGATGTTGAGCCCCCTTTTACCTGGACGCATGCACTGATTGGATTGGGAAAGGTGTCTTGGACCCGTAGTATCCTCTCTCAGGGCGAGCTGGCCCACAACTGTTGTAACTCGTCCTCAACGTTCTGAACTCTGGCAGTGTAATGGAGTTGACATCGGAGGTGGTTTGACACATGTTGTCTCAGTGGTAGTTCTGCGGATCCTGCTGGCCACAGGAGAAGCTCATCAGAGAGCACACAGTTCATAGAAAAACGTACCATGGTGAACGAGCATGATGGAAAAAGGCACCAAGGCATTCTCACATGAGAGGCAACACATGAGGACGCGAAATATCTGTGCCGTACTGTAGTGCCGTCAGATTTTTTTCTGTCACAACCAACCATCACCTGAAGTCATACCCTATGCCACACTACGATGCCAGCAGCGACACCTATGTGGCTCTCCAAAACGTGTGAAGTCTGGGACCTTTCCCCAACTCGTCGCCATGCTTGCCAAAGACGGTCATCCATAGTAGAGCAGAACTGAGTCTTTTTGATAAACACAATGCGAAACCTTTAATTAGCAGTTCATGCTTCCCAGTAATGGCACCACTCCAAATTCATCCGTTTGTGATATGTTGTTAACGGCAGTCTACGGATGCGATAGTAAGCTGCTCCTAGTCTATAACTACAGTGCAGAGTGACACTTGACCTCGGATGAATAGCGCATGTGTGAAATGGTTCGATGTGTCTGGTGCACAATACGGCGATCCTACCTTCTGATGTTCAGACGTAGTCGACTGGAACTTACACGATGAATATGCTTGCCCTCAGGTTCCAGTTCAGTCTGCATCGTACATCCGAATGCCCTACGAATCGCCCATCTTGTGTACATAGTTGCGCGTAGTCAGCGCGTACACAACTTTCCCACTAGAGCGCGCCCTGCTCAGCACAACAGTGCAGGCGCAGCGCTCGTCCGTCTCCGCACTACGAGATGGCGCTGCCTTATAGACGGACCAAATTCTGCTTCCGCCGATCCGTGTATTAATATGTAACGCAGCCAATGAGATTACTGCTAACGTAGAACCATTTCTCCTTGCGGATCACACTCGCGCAGTGATACCTGAATGCGCGAGGTATTATAACGAGTGTACAGACCTCCGATTACTCAATCTACATTTGTCTGCACCAGTCTGCATTTGTCCGCACCAGTCTGTACCAGTCTGCATTAGTCTGTACCAGTCTATAGTCAAGTTCCAGTCTGCGCCTAATACGATTACCATATTCCTGTACATAGCCATGAAGATAAATGAATAGACACTTTGTCAAGTATCAGAGATATGTGAGAATAAGATTAACGTACCAAGACCAAAGGAACTTCAGATTGTCAATTGTAAATAGCATCCACAATCAAGTTACGTAAGGCTTATGCTCGTTACTATTTTAATAAATCTGTGTGAAAATTAATCAAGTTCTGTTTAAAGTTGGTCACCGTCAATCTGCTACTCTAAGCGTGCAAGTGGCATTTCTATCGTCTGACCTATCGGCAGAAGATAAACACGCCATGATAAGACCACGAGACACATTGCTGACACTCGCCTACTTCGTTGGAGCGTCAAGTCAAATAATCTGATGGTGTGTGTACCACAGGTCTTACAGTACGCACACCACAGCCCGTTACCACCAGCCGGCCATATGGAGACATACAAGGAGGACCGCTTCAATCTCTGTCACGAGTTGATAATGTACACGAGAATATGGCATCTCTGCGCCCTCACAGTGATCACGTAATGTCTGGCATCGTTCATGTCCCTTATGCAGTGTGTACTGTGTATTGAAACGGGGACCTAGAAACGACGGAGACCCTGCGTCCCACTGTAGCCCTCAATGGTTCACAATCCCACAACAGACCACAGGAGTCCACCCCACCGCCGCCCCACACCGAACCCAGGGTTACTGTGCGGTTCCCCCTCATTGCAGACCAGTGTAACCCAATGTTTGCTTGGTAGAGTAATTATGGTGTACGCGTACGTGGATACAATGTCCGCATAGCAATCGCCGACATAGTTTAACTGTGGCGACTGTGGCGGAATAAGGGGAAGCAGCCCACATTCGCCGAGGCAGATGGAAAACCGCCTTAAAGCCATCCAAAGGCTGGCCGGCATACCGGACCTCGACACTAATCCGCCGGCCGGATTTATGCCAGGTACTGGCACACCTTCCCGCTCCGGAAGCAATGCGTTAGACCGCGCGGCTAGCCGGGCGGGCTTTATAAGGGTAGTCAGAAAGTCTGAAAAGTTTGTAAGGGTGTAGTGGTCTTTTTATCTGTTATTCATTCGTCATCTTTGGAAATCCTGTTAGCCGGCCGAAGTGGCCGCGCGGTTCTGGCGCTGCAGTCTGGAACCGCGAGACCGCTACGGTCGCAGGTTCGAATCCTGCCTCGGGCATGGATGTGTGTGATGTCCTTAGGTTAGTTAGGTTTAACTAGTTCTAAGTTCTAGGGGACTAATGACCTCAGCAGTTGAGTCCCATAGTGCTCAGAGCCATTTGAACCATTTGAAATCCTGTTGACGCATTCGATGGTAGTCGGAAGTAGTCATTTAGCTGTGACTGCACACAGAAAGAAAAATAATCGGACAACGACTTGGTAGGCATGACGCACACTTTTACAGCAGTGAACATAGTGGTTCAAAGATGCTTCGTCGGTACACCTTCGACGAAGCATACGGTCAAAATTCACTGGAGGCCTACACAATTAAAAACGCAGGACATCGGAACCGCGTTATTCCATTCGCGAATACGACTGAATCCGTTAAAAGACGATTAAGGGAGACGGGGAGTTTTGGTGTGAACAAAGTTGAAACTGGACCACAAACTACGTATGGACTATTCAACTTGGAAAAATGTTCTTGGTGTGGTTTTTGCACATCCTTCTACCACTTCCAAGGCCACTGATAATTCGTCCAGTATAAGTAAAGTTAGTCCTATTTTGTTAAATTATGCCTGAAAACTAAACGTGGTAAAATACATTCGTTCGTTTGGAGCTACATGTTCCGCACGCTCTAGTACTGGGCGTCCTACACGACGAATATCTATTATGTTGTAAGGTGCAAAAAGTGCAAGATTTCATGGAAGATGACTACCCTTCTCCGAATCAGTATTCCCTATGGTAACTAAAACAATGTATCGAAATCCCACATATCGAAAGGAGAGTGATCTAGACAGACGAGGCATCTTTCACCATAGAAGGGTCATTCATCTCTCGAAACAGCCTGGCACATGTGTGAAGTCATATTAGCATCAGTATGGCGTGAATATTTGGGCAGATAGCGCAGGTGGCTGTTTAATGGGTTCCGTCATACTTTCCCCTCCAGTTTAAATGGACTGGCATATTTAGCTTTCCACGCAAAAGTCCTTCCATTGTACTTAGAAGACGTTCTTCTGGCAGTCCGTCAGGTAATGTATTACCAACGTAACGACGCATCGCACCACTTCACTGTTGCGTTTCTTTTTGAGTCATCAGTCTTCTGACTGGTTTGAGGCGGCCCACCACGCATTTCTCTCCTGTGCCAACCTCTTCGTCCTAGAATAACTCCTACAGCCTACGTCCTCAATTATTAGCTGGATGTAATCCAATCTCTGTCTTCCTATACAGTTTTTGCTTTCCACAGCTCCCTCTAGAACCATGGAAGTCATTTCCTGACGTCTTTACAGATGTCCTACGATCCTGGCTCAAATGGCTCTGAGCACTATGGGACTTAACGTCTGAGGTCATCAGTCCCCTAGAACTTAGAACTACTGAAACCTAACTAAGGACATCACACACATCCATGCCCGAGGCAGGATTCGAACCTGTGACTGTGGTGGTCACGTGGTTCCAGACTGTAGCGCCTAGAACCGCTCGGCCATTCCGGCCGACCTATCATCCTGTCCCATCTCCTTGTCAGTATTTCCACGTTGTCCTTTCTTCTCCGATTCTGTGCGGAGCCTCCTCATTCCTCTCCTTATCAGTCCACCTTTTATAGCACCAATTCCAAAATGCTTCGATTTTCTTCTGTTCCGTATTTCTCATAGTCCATGTTTCACTACCACACAGTGCTGTGCTCCAAACACTCATTCTCAGAAATGTCTTTCTCAAATTAAGGCCTACGTTTGATATTAGTAAACTTCTCTTGAGCAGGAATGCCCTGCTTGCGAGTGCTAGTCTACATTTGATGTCTTCCTTGCTCCGTCCGTCACTGTTTATTTTGCTGCTTAGGTAGTAGAATTCCTTAACTTCATCTACTTCGTGATCATCAATCCTGATGTTAAGTTTCTCGCTATTCTCATTTCTGCTACTTCTAATTACTTTTGTCTTCCTTGGATTTAATCTCACTCCATATTCTGTACGTATTACATCGTTCATTCCATTCATCAGATCATGTAATTCTTCTTCACTTTCATTTAGGATAGCAATGTCATCAGCACCTTGCATTTGAATTCCACTCCGGAACCATTCTTTTATTTGCATCATTGCTTCTGCCATGTACAGATTGAACAGTAGGGGCGGTAGACTAAATCCCCGTCTTACATCCTTCTTAATCCGAGCACTTCTTGATCGTCCACTCTTATTATTCTCTCTTGGCTCTTGTACATGTTGTGTATTACCCGTCTCTCCCTATAGCTTACCCCTATTTTTCTCAGAATTTCCCACATCTTGCACCATTATACATTGTCGAACACTTTTTCTCGCTCAACAAATCATGTGAACATATCTTGATTTTCCTTTAGCCTTGCTTCCATTATCAACCGCAATGTCAGAAACCCCTTACCTTTCCTACAGCCAAACTGATCATCATCTAACACATCCCCAGTTTTCTTTTCTGTTCTTCTGTGTATTTTGCTTGTACGCAACGTGGAACCGAGCGAGGTGGCGCAGTGGTTAGCACACAGGAATCGCATTCGGGAGGACGACGGTTCAATCTCGTGTCCGGCCATCCTAATTTAGGTTTTCCGTGATTTCCCTAAATCGCTCCAGGCAAATGCCCGGATGGTTCCTTTGAAAGGGCACGGCCGACTTCCTTCCCAGTCCTCTAATCCGATGAGACCGATAACCTAACTGTTTGATCTCCTCCCCCAAACAACCCAGCCCCAAGCAACGTGGAGGAATGAGCTGTTAAGTTGATTGTGCGATAATTCTCGCGCTTGTCAGCTCTTGCAGTCTTTTTTTTCGAAAGTCATATATTATGTCACCAGACTCATGCATTCTACACACCAACGTGAATAGTCTTTTTCTTACCACTTTCCCCAATGATTTCAGAAATTCTAATCGAATGTTGTCGATCCCTCTGCCTTGTTTGATCTTAAGTCTTCCAAAGCTATCTTAAATTAGGATTCTAATACTGGATTCAATATCTCTTCTATATCGATTCCTGTTTCTCCTTCTATCACATCAGACTAATCTTGCCCCCTCATAGAGGCCACCTCTCCACGCTCTCCTCTGCATTTAACGGTGGAATTACCATTGCACCCTTAATGTTAGCACCCTTGCTTTTAAATTCACCGGAAGTTGTTTTGACTTTCCTATATGCAGTTTGTCCTTCCTAAAATCACTTCTTTTTCGAATTCTTCACATTTTTCATGCACACAATTCGTCTTTGCTTCTCAGTGCTTACCATTTATTTCATTTCTCAGCGAATTGTATTCTTGTATTCAGTTATTTCGCTGAACATTTTTGTACTTCCTTCTTTCATCGTCAACTGAAGTATTTCTTCTGTAACCCAATGCTTCTTTGCAGTTACTTTCTTTGTACCTATAGTGAAAGTGGAACAACGTCTTTTTGCAAGTGCAGCAGTATAAGCATTTCATCTCTGTTCTTCACATTCTTTCTTTTTTTTAAATTGGTTTTATCGTAATGAACAGCACAACTTAGAAATTGCGCTTCATACTTAGAAAGTGGTCGAAGTCTACGAATTATATACACCAACAGGCCGTTTTCAAACAATTTTTGGTGTCACCCCTTCTCATGCTCATCGTTACCTCTAGGGGTAGTTGGGTCTCTTACTCCCACAGAAATTTTATACAAACAATGAGTTACGTAAACATCAAATTAAGCTGAAAGGGCTCTAGGAGGCTCTAGACGTTCCCCAGTTACGCTTTTATGTCATCATAAAAGGGTACTAGGAGCATCTAATCCTCACAGTATCTTATTTTCAGATAGGAAACGATACGTCTTTCAAGTTTGGTGGATATTGCTTTAGTCATTAGAGAAATATGGTGATATGATTACTGCCTCTGTGCCCCAACCCCAGCCTATCTACCCCTAAGCGTGAAACATCATCGAGACTTTCAGCTGTGAGCCTAAAGACTCCGAAAACTATGGGTTCGGTACCAATTTCGGCCGTTATCGTAGGGCTATATTATCCTCACAGTATTCCTGTGCACATAATTTTATAACAAATAATACACGAAATGAGTCAGGTTTATAAAAAATGTCATTGTAACTGCTTTACAGATTCCTCAATTATGCTTCTTTCTCACCACTTTACGTTCTCACCAAAGCCAACTTCTTTCCAGATAGTAATTTGTGTACCAAATTTGTCTGAAATTGATCCAGTGGTTTAGGAGAAGCTGTGTGCAGGGATTTTTATAAACACCAGATGGACATAATTAAATCGCAGCTATTGCCAGAGGTAGAATGTGGGTTGTAGTTATCGTATGATAGCGAAACTTGGCGGTTGTGCTAATGTGTCAAAATGGAACAGATTTATTCTGAAAAAAAAAAAAATTTGTTCCAACTGTGACCAACTGGTGCAAATCTGGCGTTGTACACTGTTTGTATGGCGGTAAGATATCCATGCTGAATCAGCGGTATCGAGGAGAGAGACAGTACGCTGTTAGTGAAACCAGTTTATGTGAACGGAAGCAATCACAGCTCTACATTGAGAAAGTAACATCGACTGAAAGGTCTGAGGCGACGCCCGATGTCGTTGAATGGATTAAAGAAGATGATAATGAAATTAGAAAACATTATCGAGCTTGGTGTGCCATCTGATAGAGGAAGGCGTCCTATCCGTGTAGAAGTTATTGACGAGGTCGCTGTTGCTGTGTCTGACCATGCATGACGTGGTCTGGATAGCGCTAGCGCTCGTGCAGTGTCACGAGAATTCTCCATCCCATGGTCAACAGTACGGAAAATTTGGAGGTCTATTTTACACTGGTACTAGCACAAGACCAGACGCTGCAACTGAAAGCTCATGAACCGTAGCAAAAACAGAATTTGCTATTCGGTTTGTGGCGCGGATCGAAGATAACATGTGGGCGGACAATGTAGTATGTAGTGAGGAGGCACATTTCATGCAGCATGGGTGCAGTGGATACACAGAACAGCCGAATTTGGGACACAGTGAAAACGCGTGTTGTGCACGATGAGTCATTGCACCCCGCCGTTTCCACACAGAATTGTGTGGATTCAGAAGCAACTTTATTCTCGGTTCTTTCATATTTGAAGATAATACACCTAAAAGGGCTGTCAGGTGTAACGCGACGTATGCATGCTATCGAGACCTCCTTGCACAGCATGTGACTCCTGCTTTGGAAGAGTAAATCTGTGTGGAAACCACTGCTTTCATGCCAGATGAGCACCACCGCATGTCGCTCGCACAGTGAAAGATCTGCTGAATGCAACTTTCCGTGAACGTATTATCTCCAGAGGTTTTCCAAACGCATGCCCTGTAGGATCAGATGACCTGAATCGATGTGATCTTGGCTTTTGAGATATCTGAAAGAACGCGTTTGTCGCGGACACGTTCGGTCTCTGAGCAGTATGGGACTTAACATCTGAGGTCATCAGTCCCCTAGAACTAAGAACTACTTAAACCTAACCAACATAAGGATATCACACACATCCACGCCCGATGCAGGATTCGAACCTGCAACCGTAGCAGTCGCGCGGTTCCAGACTGAAGCGCCTAGAACCGCTAGGCCACAGCGGCCAGCTCGGTCTCTACCTCATCTGAAGGCCAGTATATAGGAACACGTGGGTCTCATTGCACCGGGACTGCTGCAAACAACTGTAGCTGATCTCGTCATTTTACGGATGCGGCACCACGCAGACTCTCCGATACCCATACTGAACAAATTGTGTAAGTGGCGGTTGATAACAGAATCAGCATTATCTTTTTCTTACTTGTTTGACCTATTCTGTCCACGTCCCAATCCTAATCCGTTACATACCGAAAAATTATTATATGACTTTCTTCCATTCATAGCACCAGATTTGCTCCTGGTGGGCAAAAGTGGAACTAATTGTTCTCCCGGCCTAAAACGTTTCAGCATATCTATCAAGTTTCGCTGCTATGCGACAGTTATAGCCCACACTAGACCTCTGTGAGTAGCTGAACTTTAATAGTAGTCATCCGTTGTGTAGATAGATATAGATGAGACTTGCGCTACTTTATATAGTGTCAGTGACGTTGGATTTAATACTTGCAATTGGCCGGCGACGTGTAGCAAGGGAAACTAAGAGCATAGGACCCATCTGGACAAAACGCAGCTAGGCGCACCAGTCTAGCTCCGTTATCGACCTCTTGGGAGGCGGACGGCCGATGTTCATTAGCGAGCTAAATTAGCGGGTCGCTGCGCAGCATTTGTCTCGGGTAGCCGCCGCTAACGATCCGCCCCATCCCTCCGACCGCTCCCTCGTGTCTACAGCGAGCGAGAGTCGCACGAGGACCCGCTACAATGTGTCCGTACGCTCTATCGGGGTACTTCTGAGAGAACATCTCCGCTACATTGGATAACAATATAGTGTGGGTGTAATCCATAAACAACTCAGTTATTAAAGTTAAAATCTTCTGGATTGTTAGACCGCGTCATATTTCCTTCTAAAACAGTCTACCTTTCGACCCCTCTGCTTGGACAATCTTCAAGATGTTTCGGTGTCCACTACTGCTAGAGGACTGTCAGAGACCAGTGTCGCGTTCTCTTATGAAGGAGAGTTTTCCCGTGTTTGTGCTGGAGAGGTGGGAGTATTGGTTAACATTTTTGTGGCTATCATTGGTGGGCCATCGTCACAGGCTAATATTCCCGCGCTAACGTAGAAGAAGGGGCGTTACTGGCTAAACCCTTGTGGATATTATTTGTGGTCCATCGTCATTAGGTAGAAAGGCACTATTCCACACTTACGCTGTAGGAGGGTTAGTGGTTGAAATTCATCCTACTGCTATTGGTTGGCGATCATCAGTGGCTAGATGCGAAACGGACAGAACAAGAGAGGGGAAATATTTAGCCAAAATATTATTGTCCACAGAGGTGACTTGCAGCGAATTTTTTATATTGTTCGCACAACGCGGCCGCATATTCACTTCCTTGACGCCAGAAGCATATAGCCGTCGTGCCTACTGAAATTACATGCATTCTTGGAAATTTCAACCGCTTCTCAGACCTTTCTTCTATAAATGTTGGTTTCCTTAGCCAGCACACGTGCGTTATCAAAATCGATGTCAGAGCCACACTTCTCGTGATGTTCCGTTACTGCCGAAAAATTTGGAAATTTGTGGTAAGTTCCCATGGGACCAAACTGCGGAAGTCAGCGGCCCAAGACTGACACATTACTTAATCTAACTTAAACTAACGTACGCTAAGGACAACACACGCAGCCATGCACGAGGAAGGACTCATCCTCCGACGGGGGCAGCCGCTCGACCCGTGGCAAGGCGCCTCAGACCGCTCAGCTACACCACGCGGCGGTACTGCCGATTTTACACTTTGTTTTACCCGCGTGTGCCGTAGGAGTTCCTTAATGCCTTCTTTAACAGTTCTCCCCGTTTTGACTGTATACACTTTGCCGCAGCCAGGAATTAGCCTATGGCGATGGCCCACCAATGGTAGCCTCAAGAATTTTAACCAATACTCACACTTCTCCAGTACAAACGCGAGAGAACTCCCCTTTATAAGAGAACGCTACACTGGTTTCTGACAGTGTTCTAGCAGTAGTGGACACCGACACATCCTGAAGAAGATCCCAGCAGAGGGGTTGAAATGTCCATTATTTTAGAACGAAATAAGACATGACCTGACAGCCCAGAAGATTATAACTTTAGCGAGAAGGGCGACGAAAGCCTGCTGACTTACATACTTTGTTATTGTTTACCTGCATGTCGGCACTATATATAGGTTATGGAGGCGTTTTTAAAACGAAACTTCAGATATTGGTCATCTGTTCGGACACGAATAACTCCTAAAAGCAATCATGTAGGGAAATGCAATAAAAGGGTTGGGTAAAAGTACGGCAATACCGTGAGAAATGCATCCTTGAACATAAATGCAGGTGTTGGTCAAGGCTCCGGGTTGCACGTTGACCACGGATGGCAACTTTGCAGTGTCAGTCGTGGTCAGAAAACTGTTCTCAGTGCGTTATGTTGGAGATAAGGCAGTTCAAACGTAGGAAAATCGTTGGTGTTCATATGGTGGGTGGGTCCTTAACCAAGGTAGCCCAAGTGTATGGTGTTTCAAGAGGCACGGTGATGTGTCGGCAGCTGGGCCAACACCTTGTAGATAGAGGTGGCTTAATGCACGCTAGACTAACGCAGACGGGCGTGAAGTACTGGAACAGGATACGTAATTAATGCTATGAAGAAAAGTACGTAGCTGGTATAATACTTATCTTTAATAACTCATTGTGGTACATCGCACAAAGGAGACTTTAATTACAATCACTGTAAGGCTAATGGCGCCTTGCTAGTTCGTAGCCATTAACTTAGCTGAAGGCTATTCTGTCTCTCGGCTAATGAGAGAGAAAGGCTTCGTACGTCTAGTCGCTAGCTCTGTCGTCCGTACAACTGGGCTGAGTTCGAGTCAGTCTCTCGAGACCTGCCTTGCGGTGGCGCTAGGTTTGCGATCACACAGTGGCTACACGCGGGTCCGACATGTACTACAGGACCGCGGCCGATTTAAGCTACCACCTAGGACGTGTGGTGTCTGGCTGTGACACCACACACGGTACGGTGGATTTATGCAGCCTACGGGGAAAACGATAAAGCATCATTCGCTGAGTCACAAGACGGGTGATAATATGCGTCGAGCGGTTGTGATTGGTTGTCATTAAAGAGGATTGTGACGAAAAATGAGACGACGACAGCTGCAGAAGTCACTGCAGAATAGAATGTTGCACTCCTGAACCCTGTCAGCCACAAAACAACACGTAGTGAGCTCCGTAAGCTGGGAATTGCAGCGTAAACTGGAGTTTCAAACCCACGAATCAATTATGCAATGCTCGTTACAGGAAAACTTTGTGCCGAGACCATAAAACCTGGGCTATGGAGCAATGGAAGTATGTCATTTGGTCAGATGATTCTGACCAGGTTTATGTCTCAGGAGTGAAACACGTCGTGGATTAGACATGATTTGGGCAGCCATATTGTGGTATTCCATGGGCCCTGCTTACTCTGATAAGCCGCATTACTAACAAGGATTTTGTAACCATTCTGGCTGATCAGGTCCATTTCATGGTTCAGTGTTTGATCTCCAGTGGTAATGCTGTATTCCAAGACGGCGAATCCCTGTTCACGCAGCTAGCATCGTGAAGGAATGGTTATGTGGGCACAAGGATGAACTGCCGCACGTCCCCTGGCCACCACAGGCATCAATTCTCAGTATTATTGTGGCTTTGTGGTCTAGTCCGGAGAGAATGATGCGTCATCGCTATGTATCATCGTCACCAATCGCTTGAACTTGGGGCCATTTTGCAGGACGTATGCTGTAAGATACCGTTGAAAACCATACAGGATCTGTATGTGTCCATTTCGAGACGACTGTAAGCTGTTTTAAATACCAACGGTTTTCCTATACCGTTTTAGGCATAATAATGTGTTGTGGTTTTGGTGTTTGCATACTTTTGTCCTCTCCCTGTACCTAACCTTTTTTTGATCATCCGCTCCTTATACCAAGACAGGAAACTCCAGCTAAAACTTACCACACATTCCTAAGCCGCACCGAAGAGAAATCTTAATTCTTCTACTAGGTATCATGAACAGTCCCCTGTTCTAATAAACACAAATAGTTCCTCTAAACGTACCTGCATCCATAAGCAGCAATATAAAATTTCGAGTTAGCGCTGGACAGTACAGTTGCTTTTTGGCAGATAGAGAAATGTTGTTCTCTTGTATTTGAAATCTCAGTAAGTTTATTCACACATGTGCATGCAGATGAGAAATCGATTAAGTGAAGTTCGCGATGACGTTTGGGAAATACAATAGTCAGAAACCAATGTTCATGTGACGTTCAGTAATATTAATTTCTCCTTTAAGTGTTGTGCAGAACTTACCTGAGCAAGGAGCCTTCACTTCTATCCTTATCTGAGCAAGGAGCCTTCACCTCTACCATAAACTGTACATAATGCGCTATGCACAATGAAGGCTCATTATTATAAACATATAGTCTAAAAAATCGTTATATCCAAATGATTTATACATGTTAAGCTACACTCAGGTATGTGGTACTGTACTAATAGTAATGTATATAGTATAACTCATGTAAGCCCTCCCTCAAACCGGTCATGTTATATCTTAACAGATCCGATGATGGCACCTTTAGTGTATTGAAACCGGTCATCTAGTAAACAGTGTGAAGTGTCGGCAGAAGTGCCAACACCGTGTTGTTTGACGAAGCCGAAATGCACGCTATAAACTCACGCAGGCTGGCGTGAGGTCTGAAACAGGATACGTAATGAATGCTATAAAGAAAAGTACGTAGCTTCTGGAATACTTAACTTTAATCCATAATTGGTGAACATTGGTCTTGTTACTGTAAATGCTTCATTAGATACGTAGCAAAGGAGAAATGGCGCCTTGCTAGGTCGTAGCAATTGACTTAGCTGAAGGCTATGCTAACTATCGTCTCGGCAAATAAGAGCGTAATTCTCAGTGAACCTTTCCTAGCAACGTCGGCTGTACAACTGGGGCGAGTGCTAGTAAGTCTCTCTAGACCTGCCGTGTGGCGGCGCTCGGTCTGCAATTACTGACAGTGGCGACACGCGGGTCCGACGTATACTAATGGACCGCGGCCGATTTAAAAGCTACCACCTAGCAAGTGTGGTGTCTGGCGGTGACACCACTTTCCTCCCCCGCAAATCGGCGAACGGTTGTATTATAAGGCTTCCGCCCGCCGTGGGGAGGACCGCATGTTGACGTATGCGACGAGGTGGGGAGCCTAACAACAGGCGAGGCTGTGCCACCCGCACCCGGCCATTCGGTCCGAGGGGAGTTAGGAAATGCTTGAAAACCTAGTCCAGGGTGCACGTCAACATGCGGTGTATGCGCCCGTAAAGAGACAGGAGGGGCCGAAGGGTCGACCTCCATTGCGTCGGGGTACCCGACGCGCGAAGACGCCATGTGGTCCGGAGCGGGCAAGAGTTCCATGGCGGAGGACAGCTGGTCACAGGAAGCGATGGGCGGCGCGTGACCCAGGGAGGCGCTGGGCAGCTGCAGCGAAGCGTCCACTGCGGGCGTTGCCGGCGGGAGAACAGGCGGCGGCGGCGGCGGCGCGTCGCCATGGGGTAAAATGGAAGGCAGCGTCGGTAACACCTGGGTATGAGGCGAGCCAGTAGATGGGTCCCCAGGGCGCTGACTGGACGGCACCGTCGCTGAAAGCAGACGGGGAGCGGCAGAACCCGTGCGACGACAGAGGCGCAGCTGATGGAGATGCCGACGCACCTCACCAGAGGCCCCCAAAACCAGATACATAGCGCGGCCGAGGCAGCGAAGAATGCGCCCTGCGAGCCAACGCCGTGAACCTCGATAGTTGCGATAGTATACAACGTCGCCTGGAGCAAAAGCAGGTGGCTGCCGCTACACAGGAACCTGATGCGGCGGATGTAGACTTAGACATTAATGGCAACGTGATCCCATCCTCGTCGCCAATATGAAGTGTCGGCAGAAGTGCCAACACCGTGTTGTTTGACGAAGCCGAAATGCACGCTATAAACTCACGCAGGCTGGCGTGAGGTCTGAAACAGGATACGTAATGAATGCTATAAAGAAAAGTACGTAGCTGCTGGAATACTTAACTTTAATCCATAATTGGTGAACATTGGTCTTGTTACTGTACATGCTTCATTAGATACGTAGCAAAGGAGAAATGGCGCCTTGCTAGGTCGTAGCAATTGACTTAGCTGAAGGCTATGCTAACTATCGTCTCGGCAAATGAGAGCGTAATTCTCAGTGAACCTTTCCTAGCAACGTCGGCTGTACAACTGGGGCGAGTGCTAGTAAGTCTCTCTAGACCTGCCGTGTGGCGGCGCTCGGTCTGCAATTACTGACAGTGGCGACACGCGGGTCCGACGTATACTAATGGACCGCGGCCGATTTAAAAGCTACCACCTAGCAAGTGTGGTGTCTGTCGGTGACACCACACAGTGTTTAAGCGATCTTGGCTTTTGAATTATTTGTGTAAAAATTATTGATAGTTAAATTACAAGTCCTCCCCACAACACACGCTACCTGCTGTTAATCACAATAGTTGTTACAGCCTCGGAAATACGATCTGAGTAGTTACAAGTATCATATTTTGTTCACATAAATCTTTCTGGATTCTGCAGAGCTTAGGATGCTCAACTACCCTTATTGGCTAGAACAAGATATGGTTAGTCAGAATTAGTAATTGTGCACTCGTAATGAGGGGTTTTCCTTGATTATTCAATTAAAATTTCGTTTTCAAGGAATATGACCTTCTGAAATCTGAATAAACTGAAATTAGTTATATATCTATCTGTCTGAAGTACAGAAATAAAGAAATTACCTTTACAATATTAATTTTGATTGCTTTATGGAAAGGACATGAAATAGCCACATAGAAAGCCATAAATAATTACTGGGCTGAAAGTGTCTTGCGAAAAGAAAAGAGAATTGTTCCTATTTGTAAGAACAAGTAAACATCTTACAGGTTTGCTCAGTACATGAACTACTCAGAATTACTAAAAAAAGTTACTAGAAAAATCAAGGAATATACACATTATGTCAGAAAAAATTACAAGATACTTAAGCCTATTTGGAATGCACTAGAACGAGAGGTAGGAAAACAAGTCACAGAACAGGATAACATCACAGTTAATTTAAATTTAAGGGCTATGAACAATCAGTCAAAGAGACCAGATATAATTAATAACCATAACTTAAATGTAGTTCAAAGTATAGGGGCAAACATTTCAATAGAAAAATCAAAAGACTATGTTGAACAAGCAATGTACATAAAATTAAATGTATATATCTCACCAACTACTTCACAATCTAATAAAATTATATATTCTCTCAAAAATAAAAGCTCATTTGGATTTGATGGTGTTTCAGACAGATTATTAAAGACTTATTCCCAAATAAAAAGCACTGTGTTTCCAGAAATAAGTAATGAATCACTAACTCAGGGCGTTTTTCCAGAGAGACTGCAATATGTTGTTGTTAAACCCTCCATAAGAATGGTCATACCAGAGATGTCAGTAACTACCGACCCCTTTAATTACTGACATTATATTCCAAAATTTTACCTATTCTGGAACAGTCTCTCAAATGAGCAACAATAATACCTCAGTAAATCACAGTGTGGAGTTCAGAACACTTGCTAAATTGAGAATGCCATTTACATTTTCACTCATAGAATTTTAAAAGCACTGTAAACAAAACAGCACGAATTGATGTATTCTGTGACTGTGTAATCACAACGTTGTCCAGGATAAACTGAGGAAGTTTTATAGAATTTATGTTAAATAAAACCAATGGAGAATGCTATATGTAAGAGAATTCAGGATGCTATGTATCATAATTCAACCAATATATATAGGGAAGATTCTTATGAATGTGGAGAAATCACTTATGGGGATCCCCAAGGCTCAATCTTATGCATACTATTGTATCTCATACATATAATTTACCCATCTAACATACAACAAGCAGAATATGTTCTTTCTTTGGATGGCACTTGTATTGTTGTCAGCCCAAACATATATGCAACAAAAGAAATGATAAATAATGTTCTCAAACTTATTATTGAGTGGTTTTCTGCGAAACTGTCTTTCTCTCAGTTTCAAAAAGACACAGCACATTCAAAAACTGTTCTAGTTAAAACCTAGACCTCGAGGTACCTATCACACTTTTTATGTTGCTTTCAATCGAAAGTTTGAACTATAAACTGAAGTTTCATTTGAAATACTGTTCAAAGGTTTTATGCTTGTTTCAGGCTACATATATAAATTTTAACCTAGAAATAGCAGATACTTAATCTTTGTACCTGCAACCTACAAATATACTGCGATTAAAACCTAGAACTCAGGCTTGAGACCATTCCCACATTCATCTAGAATTATTAATTATTATGTAAACATGTCTTAATATTCACATTTTTCACAATACCTCATGTAATGTAATCAAACCTTAATGTTCACATTTTTCATCATATATTTTACTGTATACTAGGACACATAAATTTTTTAAGCATACATGTCTGATATTAAGTCAAATATTGTCATATACTTTTCGATGTATTATTTATATATTCTATCAAATTATACAAGTATATCTAAATACTCTTTAGGATGGTACCATAGTCCCCCATTACTATTTATATAACGTTTATGGTTTACCAAAATACAATCTACCAAAAACAGTAATTCCATTATGTACTGCTCTGGATATGAGGTTCTGTTACTTTATGACTATGCAATATATAATTTTCTGTATGAAATTTACACCATTTTTAATTTTCTACAATCTTGTACTGTTACATAGCAGATTTTATGAGGTTTACACACTAGCAAATTGAGATATGTGTACAGGATGTATACCTGTCTTCCTCTAGCTATTAAAATGGGCATGTTATCTAACATCGTACTGCCTAACTTTAAACATTTGATGTACATTTTATTTCTCTAATTACCAGGGAACATTACATAGCATTGCCCTTACTGTGAGGTACACCAGTTATGAACAGAACTTGTATAATTTTATTTAGCAATGTTGGTTTTCTAAATAGTCACCTGATTTCTGTATTACAGTAACATTGTTGTGGATTGTGACGAAGTGTCTACCTATTATGGTGGTTGTTGAGGCTACTACTTGTACTAATGTGGTATGTAGTTCTTTTACTTGTTCCTCTGTTGCTTTATATTACATATTCAAGTCGAATATTCACCTGTGGCTTGTCTAATGCATTTTAAGATTTGAAAATGGCAATTCATGTTTGACGAAACTAGTCGTCATTGCACAAACAATTAGATCTTGGCGAATAAATTATTCACATAAGAAGTCTTCAACATTTAGAATTACAGATCGCCTACTACAAGAATGACTGTATCTCATAATCATAACAACATATTCATTTCTGCACATTTAGAGGTACTACTCCAATGATAAGTGTAACCGACTGTGAGAAAATAATAACTATAGTCAGAATGTCAAATTTTAAGACTTCTATATTGTTAGGAATTTTAATGAAAAAAAGTCTCATTTGAAACTCGTAAAAAAATTACATTTGCATTTCGAATAATTGCAAATTTTGGAGAGAAACAAATCGCTAAGCTGAAATAGTTCAGTGTATTTTCATTCAGTAATGTCATATGGAATAATGTTCTGGGGAAATTCAACTTTAAAAAGAAATCCTTTATTCCGCAAAAAGGTTCTGTAAGTATAATATGTGGTGCCCAACCACTATCATCTTGTAGACATCTGTTTTAGGAATTACACTCTTGAGTACTGCTTCAGAGTATCTTATTCCCCTCATGATGTTTGCTGTATATAATACAGTGCATTTCAGAAGAAACAATGATGCACGTAACTGCAGTAATAGAAGAAAAAAACGTACACTCATTACCACACTTTGAGGTTGTCTTTAGCACAAAAAGGGGTGCACGAGGCAATCACTAAGATTTTTGATCACTTATCTCATGTGATTCTTGAATTGTCCTGACGTAAAGAGTATTCCATGAAGTTTCTGGACTGTAGCCAAATGGCGATGACTTTTTGCCACAGTGTTTTTGTTGACAAGGATTCATCCACCATCAGATGAGTGTTTTGCACTTGAGACTGCTAGTTCACATCGTAAGCTTTATCCCAAATTTCGCGAGGAGGGGCAAAAAATTCAGATATCAAATTGATGGGTCTTTCACGACAGTGTACGGCACCAATACACTCCAAAAAGACCATACTATATGAAACCGTTTCAGTAACGTAGACTTTTCTTTCCATAAGAACTGTATGGGGCTAAAGAAAACGTGTATGAGCTTCTTGTCAAAAATTCTGAAGTGACAGATGTTCTGTGCTTTTATGAACAACTTGAACCACAGTGCTGAAGCGAATAAATATAGAGGTTTGTAGACTAGAATCGCTTTTGGATAGAGTCAGCTTGGAAAAAGGAGGCGTTGCAACGTATGTAAAAGTTGAACACAAAGTGAAAAATATTGAAAGAAGCATCTTTTGTGTACACCAGACCATAGAAGCTTATGCTTGTGGGTTGTTACTACAGAAACTTCTCTTGTAGTTGTCATAATCTATAACCACCCAATAGGAAACTTGCAGCCAATTACGCAGATAGCTAGATTCATTATTGAGTTACAAGGAAAAAGGGTAGTCTGTGGACATTTCAATACTTTTTCTGCCAATATTCTGACAGGAAAACTAAAATCGAATCGTTATTTGCCTATTTCAAGCAGATTTCAGTACTAAATTTTCCAACTTTTGTGTACCAAGGTAACAGGGAATTGAATGATAAAGCGTTTGTACACAATGAAAAAATTAACATGTATCCAGTTGTTAATGGACTATCTAATCATTATACACAATGAATGGAAATAAAAAATGTAGCACCTTATAGCTCTTGGACTTTTTCATACAAAGCAGTGAGCCTTATTAATTGTACTCGAATACAATGAGTTGAGAATAAGTTAAAAGAGGTGTTTTGGTATTAGGTATACGTTGAAAGACATGCTCCTGACAAATTCGATGTAATCCATAGTAAATTTGTGTTAATACTTAAAAGCAATTCTCTTAAATTTCCCAGAAAATACATTAAAAACAGGTAAACCATGGAAAAGTAAGGGGATTAAAATCTCATGTGAGAGGAAAAGAGCAATAAATATAAACACTCAAACAAATCAAGATCTGATGTTACTTACATTCCACAAAAAAATTGTATTATTTTATGGAAAGTCGTTAAAATATACAGTAATACGTATATCACATGTACATTAATAAAAGAGATAGTAAGATTACAGCTACATGGGTTACTGTGAATGTGGAGACAAGGCAATCAATTAGTGCATCAGATACTGTCACAGCTAACTGAATGGCAGTTTCATGACTGATAATTGACAAGCTACTTATATTTTTAACCATCACTTTGTAAATGTAGCAGGAAAATGTAGTTAGATGGTTCAGTTGAAGAAAAAAGAGGATATGTTATAAATGTCATTCGACAAAACTTTAAGCAACAAGATATAGCATCGATATCCTTCGCTGAAATTAATAATATTATAAAAGTTATTGGAAACAAAAGCTCCTGCAGTGTTGATGAAGTAACAAACAGAATTCTGTTCAAATTTAATGAGTAATAACAATGATATATGTAATGCATCACTCATACAGAGAATATTTCCAAATTGATTAAACTGTGCCATTTTCACAACAAAGGCAATGACAGAAACTTAAATAATTGTCGGCTTCATCTAGTATCTTTATCGATATTGTTTCTAAATTTTTCGCAAAGGTAAGAGTAGTATCACATTTAAGTAAAAACAGTTTACTTCTCAGATTTCAGTTTGGATTTCAGGTGGCTTACTTACTCAGTATGCTAGTAATAGATTCACTTACCAAATTTTGCAAGTGTTAAATAAAAAAATATTGCCCAGTGACATTTTTGTGGTATTTCCAAACAGTTTTTCTATGCAGAAAACAGTGCTCTTGTAGAAACTTAAGTTCATAGAAGAACTTGCAGAATGCTGTGTGAGATATCTCTAGACAATATTCGTTTTCTTTGTATATGTACAGTTATTCATATAAATATTTCTGGTATGTAAGCAGCAGATAGTAGATTTCTGTCTCATGTAACATTTTACATACTGTAGATATTTAGATGATGAACAATACATAAAGAAGGAAACCAAATATCATGTAGAGAACTCTCATATGCCTTATTTAAGTTACTCTCAAAATTTTTTAAATTCCTTGTATGGTTACAGACCTTTGACAGTCAAATTGTACTTTGTGCTAGCCTGTGAACGCCACATGTGTGCTCTCTGTAACCTTGAAGGTACCAGTGTACAAAGTTCCCATTTTTATTCTGTCTATTAGGGCTCAAATCCTTGGGATGGCTTCATAGGAGCACTAATTCTCCAAAGTCATAGTCTCTTACTCTTTTTACATTGTTTTCATACTTCCTTTTGCGTTTTTTCTGCTTATTGAGTTAATTTAATTAAAGTTTAACTGATCTTTGCTTCCTGAGATCTCTGACCTGACTAGCTCAGGTGCCTGGATTTTCTCTCATTCTCTTCCTTAGCATCTAACATAATCTCAGCTGGGGTATACGCAGTGGAAGAATGGGACCATATTCTACCCATCGTTTATGTTGTCTAGGGCTGTAGGTTCATATAAATCTGTTAAACTCTTTGTGCTCCAGATTTTTTGGCCTGGTACGTGCCGGGACAATGATCGTGTTAATGTCTCATTCAGCCAACACAAGCCTTACACTTCCACCTGCCTTTGCTACAGCCAATAGTGGGCTGCTATATGGAGAACAGGAAGGCTCTATAATATTCCATTCTAACATCTTCCTGATTTCTCTGGTTATGCATCCCTCTTTGTCCAAGGGGCAGAATAGGTTCCAAGGCAATATTTTCATGTGAATACACCTCTATGTTATAAACATAATCTTTTATGGTTCCTGGTTTCTCAGAAAAGACTTCTGTATAACTGCTTAGTAAACTCATTAATTGTGTCTGCTGATGCGTATCTAAGCACTCTGACTCGGCAACCTTTGGTTGAATCTGTTATTCAGCAGCAATTACCTCACTGCTTTGACCAACTCGTGAGCTACAGTATCTGTGGGTGGTTAAATTATGGTTTATGTATAACGGTTGAGGTCGGGTGTACGTAACATATATACTCTGTCAATACTTGCCACGTATTGTGATCAATTCCAGCACTATTCTTTTTCCTAAATTTTCCACGGTACAGGTACCAGACGAGAGGCAGATTGTTGCGTCCTTCTCTGTGATAAAATACCAACCAAATATCACGGTATAATCACTATTTTTTATAATTCTATATTTTATGATTTTGGTTGGGGTGGCTTTAAATATTGTGAGGTAGCATCAGACTTTTTGTTAACTTATACCGCGATAACATTCTTACGGACGTCGGCTGCCTCAAAGTACGTACGATATAATATTTTTTAAACACAATGCGCGACTCACCGCCTTCTAATTAATAGTTTCCGTGAGCGCTGCTGTTCAGAAAAGAAAGTGTGCGTATTCTTACGCAAATTGTAATTATTAATATGGGCTCTGGTGCTACTGGTTATTTATGTACCAAATTACATAGAGCTTAACTGAGATATTGCGGAATGTAATGATTTTCAATATTTCTTGTTCATTATTTGTAAGGCAAAACTGGAGAGAATCTCGTCACCCGTTAGGCGGCCAAAATGAAACATACTGAACTCATTCAGTGCTGTGAATTTTGGTAACTGAAATTAATTTTAACTTCGAAATTAATGAAAGATAAAAATTGAGAAGGCTCTCGCATTTACATTTTATAACATGAATCGTCAGCGTATTGGCCGACTAAATCCAGCTAGTGGAGATGAGCTCCCTGCACTACGAAGTTCTGTAAAAACTCTGTTAATTATAATTAATGGCTGCGATCATGCGAGGTGACAACTAAGCCAATAATACATACTTTCTAATAACAATTTCTATTACATTTTTCAAAAGTACAGATAAAACTTACGTTAATTATCAGACAGCCTTACAATGGCGGCCTACCGCTAAACGAAACAAAACAGGAGAGATCGTTCAATCAAAGCATTGTCTCCAATCTTCGTGTCCTATGTTACACAGAGATTATACCAAAAAAACTGTGTTTTGTTAATTACATCGATATTTGTGTTTTGATAATAATAACTTACGTTCTTTACTATTTGTGAGACATCGCGCACACGTACACAGTCTTGAAATAATTTATAATTCACACGTCTCACCACAAAAACTTCCTTTCCCTTTCTGCAAATGTCCATTTATGTGACGTACCGTCACATGGGCCCCGTAGTGAGGGTGTACTTAATGTGGTTTACTACTTTAAGTACAGACTCACTACCGTCTTACATCATTATTTAAGTGTTCATGTTTACATGTTTAAGATAGGTACATTTAATTCAATACACAGTTGTATATACAATTATATAAGTCATACATAGTTCATGTGTTTTAGGTATTACAGGTGAGTTCATATACTAGTTCCAACTCTATTTTTCATCAGGAAAGTGAACAATCCGGAATCCTACAGACCCGGTATAAATTTGCTTATGCTCCCCCATTTGGGTCACAGGCGTAAGGAAAAACTGGTCAAAAAACTCGCCCGGAGCCTTCGGATTGTAGATATTCAGTCTCTCTATATTATTTATGCTGATAATATGTCCATTGAATTAATCAAGAATGAAATATATATATCTAGATACACATACATTACAACAAGAAATAGATGTTAACTGAAATTCCCTACACAGTACGTTCGTCATATACACTCCTGGAAATTGAAATAAGAACACCGTGAATTCATTGTCCCAGGAAGGGGAAACTTTATTGACACATTCCTGGGGTCAGATACATCACATGATCACACTGACAGAACCACAGGCACATAGACACAGGCAACAGAGCATGCACAATGTCGACACTAGTACAGTGTATATCCACCTTTCGCAGCAATGCAGGCTGCTATTCTCCCATGGAGACGATCGTAGAGATGCTGGATGTAGTCCTGTGGAACGGCTTGCCATGCCATTTCCACCTGGCGCCTCAGTTGGACCAGCGTTCGTGCTGGACGTGCAGACCGCGTGAGACGACGCTTCATCCAGTCCCAAACATGCTCAATGGGGGACAGATCCGGAGATCTTGCTGGCCTTCTAGAGTACGTTGGGTGGCACGGGATACATGCGGACGTGCATTGTCCTGTTGGAACAGTAAGTTCCCTTGCCGGTCTAGGAATGGTAGAACGATGGGTGCGATGACGGTTTGGATGTACCGTGCACTATTCAGTGTCCCCTCGACGATCACCAGTGGTGTATGGCCAGTGTAGGAGATCGCTCCCCACACCATGATGCCGGGTGTTGGCCCTGTGTGCCTCGGTCGTATGCAGTCCTGATTGTGGCGCTCACCTGCACGGCGCCAAACACGCATACGACCATCATTGGCACCAAGGCAGAAGCGACTCTCATCGCTGAAGACGACACGTCTCCATTCGTCCCTCCATTCACGCCTGTCGCGACACCACTGGAGGCGGGCTGCACGATGTTGGGGCGTGAGCGGAAGACGGCCTAACGGTGTGCGGGACCGTATCCCAGCTTCATGGAGACGGTTGCGAATGGTCCTCGCCGATACCCCAGGAGCAACAGTGTCCCTAATTTGTGGGAAGTGGCGGTGCGGTCCCCTACGGCACTGCGTAGGATCCTACGGTCTTGGCGTGCATCCGTGCGTCGCTGCGGTCCGGTCCCAGGTCGTCGGGCACGTGCACCTTCCGCCGACCACTGGCGACAACATCGATGTACTGTGGAGACCTCACGCCCCACGTGTTGAGCAATTCGGCGGTACGTCCACCCGGCCTCCCGCATGCCCACTATACGCCCTCGCTCAAAGTCCGTCAGCTGCACATACGGTTCACGTCCACGCTGTCGCGGCATGCTACCAGTGTTAAAGACTGCGATGGAGCTCCGTATGCCACGGCAAACTGGCTGACACTGACGGCGGCGGTGCACAAATGCTGCGCAGCTAGCGCCATTCGACGGCCAACACCGCGGTTCCTGGTGTGTCCGCTGTGCCGTGCGTGTGATCATTGCTTGTACAGCCCTCTCGCAGTGTCCGGAGCAAGTATGGTGGGTCTGACACTCCGGTGTCAATGTGTTCTTTATACCATTTCCAGGAGTGTATTATTAACGTTCGTCTAGGTGAATAATGTTCGTCTGTGCTTTCACGTACAAATATACATCACAATAATACATGTGTAGTGACTGTAATTACATATATCGTACGTTTGGTCTGACATAAGCAATCAGTTTCTCCATTTCTGTGTCCTTTGCACATTATGTCTCTTACAAATTTACATTCTAGTCGGTGTTTATTAATACGTCATCAACCGTAAATACATTTCGAAATGTCATCGAAGTAAGAGTTGTCGATGCTAGTGCATTGTTGAGCTGTCGGCGAACCGTTGTTGGCGACGACAGAAGCGTGTGCGGCAGCCTGTCACTGTTAGCGACAGTTCGTTGACCTGCGCCTTGACGTCCGCGCAGACAGCTGACGATCAGTCGACAGGCCATCAGTTGTGCAGTCGGGAACATCTGCCGGCCGCTCGCTCGCGCAACATGCAAATATTCTACCGCGTAACAGTTCATCAGCAAAACAATACAAATACACATATCGCAAGGGCTGCAAGAAATGGTATTGATTTTCAAGCACTCCACAGTCATTCGTGTTTACTGTTTTTGTGTGCACTGATATAATGTACGAACGTATGAGATCCAGTTCTTTAAATAAGTTTCTGGCTCGAACTCACACATTTCGCTACTCAGATTTAATCATTGTTTTTTGCTAAGTGATCACTACTCAGCACAACACACTGTCACTGTGGTGAGTGTTCATGCTAATTCAGTGCTGTGACACTTTCCATTTCACTATAATTGGCCTGCGTCACTTACGGCGTGCGTTTCTCGTCCCCGGAATCCGCAGTTCGCTGTGTGCTACCCGTTGCGTCCATTCACAGTCCACTGGAAGTATTCCGTTCACAGAAACATTTTTCACACAATGGATGTCAGTGTTATTTCGCATATTAAATTGTTTCTGGCGGGAGGCACCACCATGTATACTGTTAGTTTTATTTATCTTCGTTTACTGTAATCAAACAACAGTTTTTCACTGCTAATTACAGTCAACACTTAGTGTGTTATCACACAGTTTACTGTTCACTTTTTCCATCACATTTCAATTAGTGATTCAGTTTATCCATATTGCACTAACTAAGCGTCCAGATAGTCTCACTTGTAAATTGGAACATATTTTAACACCTATTACTTGAGCGACCTAAGAAATATGGCTCTCACTTTACATAATCGAATTTCATGCGTTACACAAATCAGAGTTCGTTCTAGATATATCTTATCACTCTGTACTAAGTGATAAAAGTTGGCACCTCTTATTTAAAGTGTCAACCAATTGGTCTTTCTGGACTCCTGAGTTCAATAGGTTTTTTACACATGTTCCTTATATTCATTCAACAATGATTCATTGCTTATATTGTTGCTGTGTTTGCAGTAACCTTGCTTGTACGGGTGTAACTGCAAGTGCTTCCAAGCTGGAATCTGTGTAGATGTTAATTCTCTCTGTCATACCTTCAGGTATTACCCTGTTTAGAGTTTTAAGGGGCTCCGGAACGCCCTATACTTGCAATGTTAAAATAACGCTTATAAATTACATCTTTCCTCACAAAGTATTTGAGGTAGGAAGTTGAACTTTTTACAGATTATTTATTGGAATATGGGCTACAACTTAACACAGGGATTTTACAAAATTTTAGTTCAGTTATTAAAGATGATTGTTTTTTCAATTGTAATGAAAATTCACAACGTTTTTTTGCAATTTTTTATTTATATATTCTAAAATATACAGTTTTTTGGAAAATGGCTGTGTTAAATTATGCAGAAGGTACTGTGTAACATTTACTGAAAGTTTGAAACAATTATGTTTGGAAGATCCTTAGAAAACATGTAATTAGTATGAGAAAATAAAAGTTTTGGGAATCGAGCGACAAAGATTGGATTAACTTTTTAGTGCATTCCAGGTCCATAGGATGAATTATCTTCATCCTCTGCAAACTCCTCCTCCAGCTTCCTCTTGTTCCTCCTCCTGTTTACTCTTGCTTGTATTTTTAGACTCTTTACAACCCTGTCTGCAGCCCGAAGGCATTCCTTGTCTAAAGCAAGCATCGCTCGTACCATGTTAGAACCTATCTTCATTCCCATATTTCTAAATACCTTTGGCTTTCCAACATTTCTCCTTTTCTTAAAAGCCTTCAGAGGATTTCTAATAACTTTACTTTTACTCATTATTATACTTCAACAAAACAGAGACTCAAGAAACAGAATTAATTACGAATATTTTCGAGATAACGACAGAGTAAATAAACATGAAACAATCGACAATCACACCAGCGATATATATTGAACCATCACAGGTTAGCCACAACACATACTTTATCTCACATCACTAAAATGTACCTGATGAACACGGACGTTAATAATAACACCATTTGACAGCAGTTTAACAGCGCCACAGTGGGTCACGCCCATGTAGAACACATTTCAAAAAAAATTTAAAAATAGTTGTAGTCTTCGGAATTGAATAAATTATATATCTATTAAAAGGTAATAGTCTCCAGATTCAGAAAACGCAAAAAAGTAAAAATTGAACTTTCCATGTTTTTGAGCCTTTCCGGAGCCCCTTAATCATCCTATTTATCGCATTAGGTAAATGATCTGCTGCTAGTATATATTTCCGACAACCAATCACAATGCCTGTTTCTCATTTTCACTTCTCTGCAAAGTGCCAGTACACAGATTCATTTTATATTACTTTGTCTGATTGCACACATTTAAATGCAAGACCTTCATTCACAAGCAAGTCAATCATATGCATACTTAAAAACTACCACTTATATAATAAGCATATCTACAAAATCAAACATACATAAAATAAATCTTTACTAGCTATTTTCTTTAGATCTCTTTTCCCACGGTTGGTCTTTTCGACCACAGCATAGAGTAGGTCGCACGATAGAATGTTTGATGGGGCTTTAACCTGCATGTCAAATTCATATCCCTTAATGATTCCTGGTTTCTCTGAGAACACTTTTACAAATTGATTCAATACTTAAGTCAGCTTGTTGTAACTGGCTTAAGTAAAATTAATTCGGCTACTTTTTCTTCAATTTGTTGTTTGATAGTGGCCGCTTCCGACTCCCATTCGGGTTCCTGTTCATTACTGTTTTGATTAATGACACAGTCATCGATATTCAATGTATCTAGATCATTTACAGTTACTCGGGCATTCTAGCAGTTATTTATGTACGCGTCTGGAGTCCTTATCAGTACCAGCTCAATTTGCTGGTTGCGATAGGATAAAGTACAGTTGGACCGGGAGAGGTCAATTCTAGCCTTCATTTCCCGAAGCGCATCAAGTCTCAGAGGCACTGTAAGATTCTTAACCACAAGGAATGAGCATATTATGGCTTCTTCTTCCGTGGCAATCTCAGCCTACACCTGATTCCAATCACTTCCACTCTGCCCCGTAGAGCACCTACGACCTTACAATTTTTCACTGGCAAACTATGCAACCCCCCCCCCCCCCCCCATGAGCCATGGACCTTGCCGTTGGTGGGGAGGCTTGCGTGCCTCAGCGATACAGATAGCCGTACCGTAGGTGCAACCACAACGGAGGGGTATCTGTTGAGAGGCCAGACAAACGTGTGATTCCTGAAGAGGGGCAGCAGCCTTTTCAGTAGTTGCAGGGGCAACAGTCTGGATGATTGACTGATCTGGCCTTGTAACACTAACCAAAATAGCCTTGCTGTTCTGGTACTGCGAACGGCTGAAAGCAAGGGGAAATTACCGCCGTAATTTTTCCCGAGGGCATGCCGCTTTACTGTATGATTAAATGATGATGGCATCCTCTTGGGTAAAATATTCCGGAGGTAAAATTGTCCCCCATTCGGATCTCGGGGCGGGGACTACGCAAGAGGATGTCGTTATCAGGAGAAAGAAAAACTGGCGTTCTACGGATCGGAGCGTGGAATGTCAGATCCCTTAATCAGGCAGGTAGGTTAGAAAATTTAAAAAGGGAAATGGATATGTTAAAGTTAGATATAGTGGGAAATAGTGAAGTTCGGTGGCAGGAGGAACAAGACTTCTGGTTAGGTGAATACAGGGTTATAAATACAAAAGCAAATAGTGATAATGCAGGAGTAGGTTTAATAATGAATAAAAAAATAGGAGTGCGGGTAAGCTACTACAAACAGCATAGTGAACGCATTATTGTTGCCAAGATAGACACAAAGCCCACGCCTACTATAGTAGTACAAAAAAATGGTTCAAATGGCTCTGAGTACTATGGGACTTAACAGCTATGGTCATCAGTCCCCTAGAACTTAGAACTACTTAAACCTAACTAACCTAAGGACATCACACAACACCCAGCCATCACGAGGCAGAGAAAATCCCTGACCCCGCCGGGAATCGAACCCGGGAACCCGGGCGTGGGAAGCGAGAACGCTACCGCACGACCACGAGATGCGGGCTATAGTAGTACAAGTTTATATGCCAACTAGCTCTGCAGATGACGAAGAAATTGGTGAAATGTATGATGAGATAAAAGAAATTATTCAGGTAGTGAAGGGAGACGAAAATTTAATAGTCATTGGTGACTGGAATTCGTCAGTAGGAAAAGGGAGAGAAGGAAACATAGTAGGTGAATATGGATTGGGGGGAAGAAATGAAAAAGGAAGCCGTCTGGTAGAATTTTGCGCAGAGCATAACTTAATCTTAGCTAACACTTGGTTCAAGAATCATGAAAGAAGGTTGTATACATGGAAGAACCCTGGAGATACTAAAAGCTATCAGATAGATTATATAATGGTAAGACAGATTTAGGAACCAGGTTTTAAATTGTAAAACATTTCCAGGGGCAGATGTGGACTCTGACCACAATCTATTGGTTATGAACTGTAGATTAAAACTGAAGAAACTGCAAAAAGGCTGGAATTTAAGGAGATGGGACCTGGATAAACTGAAAGAACCAGAGGTTATACAGACTTTCAGAGAGAGCATAAGGGAACAATTGACAGGAATGGGGGAAGAAATACAGTAGAAGAAGAATGAGTAGCACTGAGAGATGAAATAGTGAAGGCAGCACAGGATCAACTAGGTAAAAACGAGGGCTAGTGGAAACCCTTGGGTAACAGAAGAAATATTGAATTTAATTGATGAAAGGAGAAAATATAAAAATGCAGTAAATGAAGCAGGCAAAAAGGAATACAAACGTCTCAAAAATGAGATCGACAGGAAGTGCAAAATGGCTAAGCAGGGATGGCTAGAGGACAAAGGTAAGGATGTAGACGCTTATCTCACTAGGGGTAAAATAGATACTGCTTACAGGAAAATTAAAGAGACCTTTGGAGAAAAGAGAACCACTTGTATGAACATCAAGAGCTTAGATGAAAACCCAGTTCTAACCAAAGAAGGGAAAGCAGAAAGGTGGAAGAAGTATATAGAGGGTCTATACAAGGGCGACGTACTTGAGGACAATATTATGGAAATGGAAGAGGATGTCGATGAAGATGAAATGGGAGATATGATACTGCGTAAAGAGTTTGACAGAGCACTGAAAGACCTGAGTCGAAACAAGGCCCCTGGAGTAGACAGCATTCCATTAGAACTACTGACAGCCTTGGGAGAGCCAGTCCTTACAAAACTCTACCATCTGGTGAGCAAGATGTATGAGACAGGCGAAATAACCTCAGACTTCAAGAAGAATATAATAATTCCAATCCCAAAGAAAGCAGGTGTTGACAGATGTGAAAATTACCGAACTATCAGTTTAATAAGTCACAGCTGCAAAATACTAACGCAAATACTTTATAGACGAATGGAAAAACTGATAGAAGCCGACCTCGGGGAAGATCAGTTTGGATTCCGTAGAAATGTTGGAACACGTGAGGCAATACTGACCCTACGACTTATCTTAGAACAAAGATTAAGGAAAGGAAAACCTACGTGTCTAGCATTTGTAGACTTAGAGAAAGCTTTTGACAATGTTGACTGGTATATTCTCTTTCAAATTCTGAAGGTGGCAGGCATAAAATCTAGGGAGCGAAAGGCTATTTACAATTTGTACAGAAACCAGATGGCAGTTATAAGAGTCGAGGGACATGAAAGGGAAGCAGTGGTTGGGAAGGGAGTGAGACAGGTTTGTAGCCTGTCCCCGATGTTATTCGATCTGTATATTAAGCAAGCAATAAAGGAAACAAAAGAAAAGTTCGGAGTAGGTATTAAAATCCATGGAGAAGAAATAAAAACTTTGAGGTTCGCCGATGACATTGTAATTCTGTCAGAGACAGCAAAGGACTTGGATGAGCAGTTAAACGGAATGGACAGTGTCTTGAAAGGAGGGTATAAGATGAACATCAACAAAAGCAGAACGAAAATAAAGGAATGTAGTCGAATGAAGTCGGGTGATGCTGAGGGAATTAGATTAGGAAATGAGACACTTAAAGTAGTAAAGGAGTTTTGCTATTTGGGGAGCAAAATAACTGACGATGGTCGAAGTAGAGAGGATATAAAATGTAGACTGGCATTGGCAAGGAAATTGTTTCTGAAGAAGAAAAATTTGTTAACATCGAGTATAGATTTAAATGTCAGGAAGTCGTTTCTGAAAGTATTTGTATGGAGTGTAGCCATGTATGGAAGTGAAACGTGGACGATAAATAGTTTAGACAAGAAGAGAATAGAAGCTTTCGAAATGTGGTGCTACAGAAGAATGCTGAAGATTAGATGGGTAGATCACATAACTAATGAGGAGGTATTGAATAGAATTGGGGAGAAGAGGAGCTTGTGGCACAACTTGACTAGAAGAAGGGATCGGTTGGTAGGACATGTTCTGAGACATCGAGGGATCACCTATTTAGTATTGGAGGGCAGCATGGAGGGTAAAAATCGTAGAGGGAGACCAAGAGATGAATACACTAAGCAGATTCAGAAGGATGTAGGCTGCAGTAGGTACTGGGAGATGAAGAAGCTTGCACAGGATAGAGTAGCATGGAGAGCTGCATCAAACCAGTCTCTGGACTGAAGACAACAAAAACCAACTGTGTAACTTCTTTACACGATCTATACATTTAAATAACTGTTCATCTACGCAAGAGGCACTCGCCCCTGTATCAAGTATTACTGTCACTTCTATGCTATTTATTTTTGCTCTGAATGCAACTTGTACATGTTCAACGTCCTGTTGTTCCGCAGATCGCGGATCAACTGTTAATTCTTCCCTTATATCACATCCGTCATTATAACGGAGTAAATGCACACCCACATTCTGCCTGCCCCCCTCTTTAACTCTGCCGACCGTCTGGGAACTGCTTACAGTGGTCGGCCAGAATCTGACGGTCTGTCACACCCTGCTGACACTTGTTCTGTCACGTCTGTAATTCTCACCCCGCCAGTCACAGTTTGCGATGTACCATGCGCGACATACACATGTGGCTGACTATTCGGTGGCAGAGGTGGGGACGGTGGCATCGGAATAACGTCAATATGATTGACAGGCATATGACCTGTTGGAATTGGTTGTTGTGCCTGCCAATTCGCTGGCCCTGTCCGTTGCGACTGCTGATTGTTAGTTCTCATATGACGAAGTAGAAGTATCCTCCCACTTCGCTCCGTCTCTTTCGGTTATAATTTTCTCCCCCCCCCCCCCTTTTTGGTGGAGACTGGTTCATGCTTGCGTACTTGTTAGCATTATAATAACCATTGGTATTCCAGTTCTTATTCGCAGGCGGCCCATTATTCACTGAGTTCGCCTTCTTACTGAGGTTCTTTCCATGCGAATATTCGTTATTTTTGGCATAACCAATTTTATGAGGGCTATCATTACCCTGATTTCTTGCTTTATTACTACCTTGACCGTTATTTGAATTCCCTTGCTCATTCTGCCGGGCATCCTCATGTATTAAGTCTCAAGAATCTATTGTTGCCTTGAACAGATCCAGTTCGGTATCTGGTACGTGCACTAATTTTTCCCTAATCGCTATTGGTAATTTGCCTTTTAGTATTCGTAAAACATCTCTCGCGGGCATGGGTTCATCCCAATAGCTCGTCTTTTTCAAGTATCGTTCAAAGTATTACCTTAGATTACCACAGAGAGGGTTAAAGGGTTCAGCGTTGTACACCTGTTTCGTAGCCTCTCCTGTACAGATCTAGACCAGTACCTGGTTAGGAATTTGCTTTTAAATTCCGAGAACGTCGGACACTGTTCGGCGTCTCCCGTTATGAATGAAATCACGAACTGAATTTTTTTATGTTCAGAGGTGACACGTTTCGAAAACTTTTCACGAAAATCAAGGGATTTGTGATTTTCTTCTCATCGTTAAAAGTTTGAAATTGCCGGTGATTGATTAACAATTCTTCATGTTTTACTTGTGGTAGGGTTGGTAGTATTCCACCCTCGTTTGCAGCGACAATACCTGTATAATTCATCGGCGAGAGCGGTTTCATTCTGTCGCAGTCTGAGTTTTCTTCCCTATATATTTTAAGCGGTACATTTCCATACTGCAAATTCATGCGAGGTGTCGCGCTAAGTGTTGACTGTGCCTCGAACTCCAGCCGAGCCACAACTTGCGTGATATAAGTGTCAATCTTTCGAAATAAATTGCCTGCCGTTTTAACAAATTTCACTTGATTTTCTGAGACGCTATGCGCTTTGTGCAATTGATCTACGCGTTCGTATGATTGTGTTACCTTTTACGGAATGTCTTTGTTTTGCTCAACCAATTCTGCGACTTGTTGTTTTACCACATCGATCTCCTGTGACAAAATTGACATTAGCGCCTTGTCACGTGGTTCAAACATTTCATTCATATTTACCATGAACTGAGCGTCACGCTCCTGTTCCATGCGTTCGCGTTTAAGGCGTTCCTGTCTTTCCTTTTCCTCACGTTCCGCTCGATCTACCGCTAAAATTTCTTTGACTTCTGAAATTAACACCTGCTCACGAATCGCGCGATCTTGCCTTTCTTTTTCTTCATGTTGCTTCTCCCTTAGATCTCATTGTGCCATAAGTACAGTGAAGAAATCAGCTCTTGGCGCAGGTACTTGCACAACATTAGCTGTTGATGCAGTAGCATCATCTTTCCCTGTCCCAGCAGCTGAGTGAACGTCTCTGCTCATCTGAGCCTGATCGTCAGCATTGCCTGGTACATTGTCTACCACAGGCTGCTCACCTCTCTGTCTAGGAATTTGAGAGCCTGACATTTCGGGTGCATTCTTTACTGGAAATTCCTGTACGTTATCATCTGTACCATACCCAGACATATTCTCGCTCCCTACTAGCTTTTCCTTTCGTGTTTTAATCATGTTAGCATAAATTCACTATCTTAACTGGACAAAAATATACACAGAAATCTGTTTCCCCCAAAATGTCACACAAATACTAGAAATATACAAAACACAAACAAAAATACTGAAATAATCCAATGAAATCCTGTCGTTAATTGCACTGGAGTTCATCTAAAATCCACACAGCTGATTTTGTGACCTCTACTTCGAATAATATTCGCTGTCTAGCAAATTCTATCAATAATTCACTCACTAGTACTACGTTATAGTAAATGAATCTGACCAAATTTTCACTGTGGTAAAAGAACGTTATTCACTTTATCTACAAATTTATGTGAAATTTGTGCCAAGAAAGTCAGCACAGTGGGTGGCACCGGGATTCGTTCCTCTTCTCGGTTCCTGCCCAGAATCACATGCAGTTATACCCTTACCTGTAGTAATTAGTATTGCTTGCTGCTGAGTATATCTTGGTTGAGACAATTGTTTGTATTGATTCAGCTTCAGGTCCATAAATCTTCACTGCCTCAGTCTCGTGTAAGTTTTTATATTGGGTACATGGAACAATGTTACATATATGATATTAGTTCTTGCATCATAAACATCATTGCATACATATAAATATTTTTTACCAATATTTTTGTAAAATTTTTGATAAATACGACTATACATCAATTCATTTTATGTATTCAATATTTCTGTATATAGTGTTGGTACATAACAATTTGAGCCCCACGCTCTTGGCCGCCATTTATTGCGGTAAAATTATATATTTTTTATTTTTATAATTATATATTTTACGATTTTGTTTGGGATAGCTTTAAATATTGTGGGCTAGCATGAGACTTTTTGTTAACTTATACAGCGATAACACTTGTACAGACATCGACTGCCCCGAAGTACGTACGATATAATATTTTTTAAACACAACGCGCGACTCACCGCCTTCTAATTAATAGTTTGCGAGAGCGCTGCTGTTTAGAAAAGAAAATGTGCGCATTCTTACGCAAACTGTAATTATTAATATCGGTCTCCGGGGCTACTGGTTATTTATGCACCAAATTACATAAAGATTAACTGAGATATTGCGGAATGTAATTATTTTCAATATTTCTTGTTCATTATTTGCAAAGCCGTTAGGCGGCCATAATGAAACATACTGAACTCATTCAGTGCTGTGAATTTTGGTAACTGAAATTAATTTTAAGTTCGAAATTAATGAAAGATCAAAATTGAGAAGGCTCTCGCATTTACATTTAATGACATGAATCGTCAGCGTAATGGCCGACTAAATCCTGCTAGGGGAGATGAGCTCCCTGCACTACGAAGTTCTGTAAAAACTTTATTAATTATAATTAATGGTTGCGATCATGCGAGGTGACAACTAAACCAGTAATACATACTTTCTAATAACGATTTCTATTATATTTTTCAAAAATACAGATAAAACTTACGTTAATTATCAGACAGCACTACAATGGCGGCCTACCGCTAGACGAAACAAATCAGGAGAGATCGTTCAACCAAAGCATTTTCTCTGATCTTCGTGGCCTATGTTACACAGAGATTATACCAGAAAAACTGTGTTTTGTTAATTACATCGATATTTGTGTTTTGATAATAATAACTTATGTTCCTTACTATTTGTTATACATCGCGCACACGGACACAGTCTTGAAATAATTTATAATTCACACGTCTCATAACAAAAACTTCCTTTCCCTTTCTCGAAATGTCCATTTATGTGACGTACCGTCACACCAGGATATAGGCCACCAGGAACGTCCACTTAAAGGCTCCGTTTCCCATTAAAGGTTCGAACTGGACTTGTATTGTAACTACTCTTGATTTGGCGCTGATAGCACGGACTACCCTATAACCTTGCACTAGAAAATTCGGCATCTTATACAATTGACACAACTCTTTGTATAAACGAAGCTCATCACAATATCGTTGCTCCTGTGGCTAAAACCACAGTAATCGGCGTACTGCCTGTCTTAGCATGCACTGCAACTTGCACCACGGATTTACTACAGAATTTCGGCTCAGCGCATAATTCATTGCCTTTGGCATGGCCGGCGTTGTATTGCAACATGTTTATATCACTCGTAAAGGCGCCTTCACTTTTCTCCCTGACCACTATCGTCTCCCACTTCCTCGATTCTTACTTTTTGTCTTGATGCTGTTGCATCGTATGACTGTCTTGTCCCTGCACGTAAATGTTCTCATTCCGGTGTTGACTGGATTCAGCAGGTGGCCCCCAATTCGGATTAGGTCGACCTGCTTTTTGGTTTGGTCAGCTATCGGGATTGTATCTACTTGTTTATGCCTGCTGGAATTTAGGATCATTGTTCCCTACGACGTCTCAGCGTCTCTTCCTGTTACCACATTGCTGATTGTTATCGTAACCGTTCACACCTGAATTCTGATACGCAACGTTACTTTGTGGTTGCCTATAATCACCATTGGCATTGTTACTATTATTCCCCGTTTGCATCTTTTATTTCCCCCGTGTGACGGAGAATAACTACCGTTATTTGTGTTAGTCTTCTTGTATGAGATCGAGAAAATCTATAATAACTAAGAATTTTTCCAAATCGTCTGCAGAGGCATTTACTAACTGTCCCCTCACCGAGATAGGTAGTTTCGGTTTAAGCATATGAGTATTTCTTTCGTGGTCATGGGTTCATCTCAGTAACGCGTTTTACTGATGCAGTTCTCGATATATTTACGTGTGATACTAAGTTTTGAGTTGTGCATCATGGGAGTGTACACGTCCAATCTCAATCGTTCTTGGATGCGCGTGTTCCAATATTTGGTTAAGATGGTGATGGTGGTTAGTGTTTAACGTCCCGTCGACAACGAGGTCATTAGAGACGGAGCGCAAGCTCGGGTTAGGGAAGGATTGGGAAGGAAATCGGCCGTGCCCTTTCAAAGGAACCATCCCGGCATTGGCCTGAAACGATTTAGGGAAATCACGGAAAACCTAAATCAGGGTGGCTGGAGACGGGATTGAACCGTCGTCCTCCCGAATGCGAGTCCAGTTTGCTAACCACTGCGCCACCTCGCTCGGTATTTGGTTAAGAATACCTTCCCAAATTGTGCTTAAGTATGACACATATCTGCTGTCTCTATAGCCCACAATACCGCTTCACCGATAATGTGCTAAGCTACAAACTGTATCTTCTGACGTTCTGTCCAGACTTTGTGCAGAACGTGTCTAAAACTCTTGGTAAAAAATATAGTCTTTTTCTCAGCTGAGAAGGTCTGAAAGTACCTATGTCTGATTAGGCTTTCCTGTAATTTAATATCTCAGAAGCGTGGTTAAATCTTGTGTCACAGGACAGAGCGGATCAGGTTGTGGAAAGGGGCCCACATCAATCGGTGCTAGTTGCACAAACATACAAACTTTATTTTCTAAAAACACTTAAAGACACATGCCCCTAAAAGAATTCAGAAACAATACGGCTGAAGGCCAAAACACTTCTTAAAATTGCATTAAGGAATACACACGGCTGAAGGCCTTAGTTACAAAATAGAAGAACTGAGGGCTTAAGGCGTCGATAACAAGAACTCCAGTAAGGAAATTTTATAAGGTTTTAGACAAAGACCTTTCAAATTTTAATTTAAGTAGGCTGAAGGCTTAATCTTAAAATAATACTGAACATATAACAACGCAAGGCTTAAGGCCTGGATAACAAATTAAGATAGAGAGGAAAATTTTGAAATTTCAAATGATTTTTTTCTTTGACAGCTGAAAGCCTTCTCTTATAATACTTCACATAAAGTTAGGCTGAAGGACATATACTGAACGTAGAACAACTCAAGGCTTAAGGCCTGGGTAATAAATGAAGATAGAGAGAAAATTTTGAAATTTCAAAAGACAGAGAGAAAATTTTCGAATGATTTTTTTTTTTCTTTATACTTCAGACGGGTGAAGGCCACATCTTAAAATATTTCACATAAGGTTCGGATGAAGGCCACATACTGAACATTAAAACAAGCTAAATTAAAACACGGCTGAAGGCTTCACACAGTATTTGAGATATAAAAAAAAGAAAACACAATCCCAAACAACAGAACAGTAGTGCTCAGAAGTGTTCCAAGGGTTGGCCTGGGGGGGGGGGGGGGGGAACTCTAACAACAGATTAGGTGATACAGGCAGCCAAGCGTAACACTAAATAATGAGGTGGCAGCACGACCTAGGGACAGCTGAAGATCCAACCAACAACCTAATCAATTACCTTCCAACCAACCAATGGCACGACAACTGAAATATCAGCGAGGACGAAGATCGCAGCAGCACTAAGTCTTGATAATTGGCATCTAAACACAGTCACGACACAATAACCACTCAAAGGAAAAAAAAAGGGAGAACAATATCAAGCTGTCGAACTACACACCGTGCCAGACAGCATTCACAGGGTGAAGAAAATACACTGCCAGAAAACTACGCTAACGACCAGGACAGGTAACCGGAACGTTAAGGGCCACAAGGCAGAAGTTACCGCTGGTGCACTTCACTAATAAGTTATAATCATTTCAATAGTTAAACACCATACAGGAAGATGGCTACAAAATTTGCCGACTCCAGCGCACCATACGTTGTTGCTTGCGGGAATGGCCCAGAAAGCAATAACTGGCAATGAACGAAGAGATGTTACAGCAGTTGAAGTTTCGTAACAGGTTAATTGATTACTCAACTTCAGTATGCAGGGCCGGTGGGCGACGAACTTTGCAGTTCTCGCAGCTAGCGCCTCACAACTCCAGCCACACGTGCACACTGCAGCGGCCCCAGCCTGGCCACACTCCGCGAAGACTTCCTCGCTGCTCTGTCGCAACCGACCGACTACCCCACACACCGCCACACGGAAAATATAGCGGTCACACCAAAGATAGTACAGCAGTACTAGTATCGACAAACGTTGCTGCTGCAACTGACGGAGGCAAGTGAGCAACTCGTTCAGGTAGTAACTGAGGGAGCAGTAAGGCGCCACTCGATGGTGACAAAATACCAAAAAGAAAAAACGGCATCAGCGCGAGCCAGCCACAGCTCACTTGGTTTTTGTTCCTCAGTTTCAACTACTTCCTTTTCTGGAATCGGACTGTAAATGTTTCGCTCCGGGAAAGCACTGGGTTCATAACAACTTTTGTTCCTTCATCTTTTACGATCTTGCATCATATTTTCATCACTATTCTGCCACTAGATTCGTTTGGTTCTTGACGTGCAATACGTGCTGTAATTTCATTGTTCCGCTGTGGAAGTTCCTCATCTAATGTTCGTTGAACCGGTTTAATTCGGTTGTTAATTCAGTTATAGATTCATCACTATCGGATGCGGTTTCAGTCGTGATTCTTTGTAATGCTGCTTGTACTTGATGGTTACGTGTTCTCTAATCTCAACGTCTTTCTTCGCTAACCAATGAGTTATTTCAGTTCGTATTTTCTCGGCTTGATCCTTCATGAGCGCTTCTAGCTTTTGGGTTTCTTGTTGAGAAAGCTGGTTTAATCAACCAGTGATCTCCTGTAGCTTCCAGGGCAATTTGTGCTTCTTGACGCTTTTGTATCTCATTCGTGACCTTGGTTAGTGCAACAAGCAGCCCACGATAAGCTTCCTTCATAGTATTCACCGCAGTTCATAGGGTTCCTAGTTTTCCATTTAGTTTTTGTAATAAAGCTTTATCACGCCTTATTAAAACTTCATTTCATCGACGAGCGATGTTTTCATCCCGCAGTTTCTCTCTAGCCTCTAACCTCTCTAGCCTCTAACCTCCCTAGCCTCTGTCCTCTTTTTCCTTAAGAGCAAACATCTCTTCTCGTTTCCTTTCCTTAAGGGCTAATGTTTCATTCAATTACTTATCACGATCTTCTTGTTGTTGAGTTGTTGACTCAGCTTTGTTAAAAGAGCTACGTGACGTACCTTTTCTCTAAGTTATAATTCTTGAAAAGACAATGTAACCACTGCCCAGCATTCCTGCCGGTGACGATTTGACTACTATTGGATTTAACCGCGCTTTCGCAGAGGCCTACGCTGCTGATTTAATATCATCTGCGGACATACTGATTTCGGACTCGCTGAGTTATCAGCTGCTCTGATTCCGTTCCTCTCATGATTTCTTGGGGAAAGGGTTCGGCTAATTCATTGCCTTCAGTTTGTTATTCTTGCAAATTACCTACAGATTCGGAATCGGACATTTCTGTTTCTCTTCTCGTTTTCTCTCTAGTACGCTCCATAACGCGAATAAATACATTCCGTTCCTCTCATGATGTCTTGGGGAAAGGGTTCGGCTAATTCATTGCCTTCAGTTTGTTATTCTTGCAAATTACCTACAGATTCGGAATCGGACATTTCTGTTTCTCTTCTCGCTTTCTCTCTAGTACGCTCCATAACGCGAATAAATACTAAATTTGTGGCGCTAGCTATACCGTAAAAAATCCACAGTCAATTGCTGACTTAGTAATTTGGCTGCGAGTGAGTCTCGCTATTAATCGAAATGAAAATGTAACTCAATCTCACAAGGTTACAGCCTTTTGCTGCTATACACTCAAGGCACATGCAATACAAGATCTGACACACAATAAATGGAAACTTGCCATCGACTTTCGGAGTAGCTTCCTGCCCTATCAACATAAAAACCGTAGAAACACACATTAGTGCCTTATTTCAGAAGGAATAGACCCAGGTCGTTTCGAATTTAGTCTTGCCCAGTAATATTTAATTCCTTGCGGTAAAATTTTTCTCGTCATTGCAAGATTATCCTTATTCTTTTACCATTGAAACAGAAGTCGCCAAACATGTGGAAAAAATAAGCACAAATTAATTTTAAGTACAACACAATACAGTACAACGAATCAATGTATTTTCTTTTCTGTTCTAGGCAAACAATTCTGAGTAACCATACTGGGTTTGGTTGTAACAATTTACTTAATGTTATCAACACACAGGATAGCTAAAAAATACGCGTGATTTGTTTGAAACTGTAGTGGTTGATGCCCGATAAATACATATTGTTGCAGAGAGAGACACGATATGATCAGCTACGTAGCTGCACTATTATTCTCAGTGTTACGTAAATTCTCTGTGAAACACTGACCTTTTATATAGTTATTTATGATGTGAATAACATTTACGGCAGTGGAAACAAGATTTTTACCAGTCAGCGATTTACTCATAAGCTAGCCTGAGCCTCATATTTTATCTTATTACCTTTGAGTTAATCGTGCATATTTAATGAAATCAATTCTGCAAAAAATATTTTCTCTTCCTGGTATCAAAATATTTACTTTTCCCTGTTATCTTGAGCGTGAATCCATAAAATCATGTGATTAATTATACTTCACATAATAGCTGCCAATGCACCATTAAGACAAAATAATGGCACATGGTCAACGGTAAAACTTGAATTCTAGAAGTAATTAATTATTTCCACTCAATTATATTTACATAAAGGGAGAGGTATGAAATGAGACTAAAAGGACACATACTTTTTATACTTAAATTGTGAAAAACTTACAAGCAGTTAACAAAATCGAGCGCTCAGAAGCAACCTCGTACAAAAGTATATAATAGTTCCGAGAGCTGACATTAGAGTGATCCTTTTATTCATTCAGGTCTTTATCTCATAATTATATCCCAATTCCTTGTCATGATATACTCATAGTCTTTGTTATTCTTAGTGTTCCTTACACATAATTTTATTTATTTATTTTTATGTTCAAAACACGTAAAGGTGTGTAGTTTTGTCGATCTAAAATAATATTTCACCATTGATAGTAATTTACATACATAAAAACGCATATATTTATTGGTTATTTACACAGTTGACTTGTGGTTATCGTAACATTTTACTATGGTGTTTTAGAAGGTTATCCAGGAGACGTTACACTAAGGAAAAATCAAGCTGAGATTCTGGATCTCCTCCAGTTGTGCAAAAACGTGAATGACCTTGCACTTCACATTCATGAGGTATGATTGGTAGTTTTTACAGCCAATTTTAGTGTTATAGTAAATCCCGTTACAGACGCGTTTCAAAGAGTTATTTGATGGTCCTCTGAAAACGGTATCTGCCTTAAGCTTGAGAGAAAAATAACAATTTATTCCGTTATGTGCAACAAATAGAATCATACCGACAATTGATGTCGACCGATAAGGAGTAGTAAACAGGGTAGAATGCTCCAAAATTTTGGGTTACATGTTGATGAAGGCTTGAACTGGAGCAAGCATACTACTGAGTTGGTGAAGCAGTTGAGTTCAGGTACGATTGCCCGTCACATAACTGGTAGTCTTGGAAAGGAACGAATCAACCTCATAACTTATTTTGCATACTTCCACCGAATAATTCTTTATGGAACAGTTTTCTGGGGAAACTCGTCATTTCTACATCTACATCTACATCACTAGTCTGTAATTCATACTTAAGTCCCTGGC
This sequence comes from Schistocerca nitens, assembly GCF_023898315.1. Lineage (NCBI taxonomy): Eukaryota > Metazoa > Arthropoda > Insecta > Orthoptera > Acrididae > Schistocerca > Schistocerca nitens. Next base: position 212,578,933 of record NC_064614.1, read on the forward strand.
AGAGGCTTCTTGGAGCCACCTTCAATCTATTTCTCTACCGCTCCAGTCGCTAACAGACAATGTGAAAAACGAACACTTAAACCTTTCAGTATGAGCACTGATTTATTGTATTTTATTACAATGATCGTTTATCCTTATGTAGACTAGCAACAGTAAAATATTTTCACACTCAGAGAAGAAAGTTCGTGATTGAAATTTCGTGAAAATATTTCGCCGCAAATAAAAACGCCTTTGTTTTAATTATTGCCCAACAACTTGCTTATAATACACGTGGTAATATATCTACCTTTCTCTGGACTTTTTCGATGTCCTTCGTTAATGCTATCTAGTAAGAATCTCATACCACACACCAGTACTTTAGCAGCTGACTGAAAGCGTAGTGTAGACAGTTTCTTTAGACGTCCTGTTGCATCTTGTAAGTGTTCTACGAATATAATGCAGTCTTTGGTTTGCCCTTTCCGTAAGATTGTCTATGTAATCTTTCCAGTTTAAACTATTGGTTATTGGAATTTCCAGATATCTATGAGCCATGCAGAGAGGATCGATAGCTCGCGCGCCCGCATCTCGTGGTCGTGCGGTAGCGTTCTCGCTTCCCACGCCCGGGTTCCCTGGTTCGATTCCCGGCGGGGTCAGGGATTTTCTCTGCCTCGTGATGGCTGGGTGTTGTGTGATGTCCTTAGGTTAGTTAGGTTTAAGTAGTTCTAAGTTCTAGGGGACTGATGACCTTAGCTGTTAAGTCCCATAGTGCTCAGAGCCATTTTGATAGCTCGCGCCACGCTTCTGGGTTTCACCACAATCTAATAAACACGATCGCGACACTCTCTGTTGCGAAAGCTGTTACGTTTGACGTAGCACTCCAAGCGGTGAGAAAGCAGAGTGGGGCATGCATCGGAGCAGAATATATGTTTCATTTATTTTTGTGGTTAAGTAATGAATTATTCTTATATTTTAGTATTCCATGCATTACTAAATTTCCAAGGGGGCATGAATTATCGTGAAATAAATCTAAAAAGAGCCGAATTTCATTGATTCACTGACACAAGCTATAACTTATTCATGAAGAACAATCTTCGGATTTTTGAAAAATTGCAGCTTACATCGCTGACAGCAAGACAATATAAATATATATCTCATGCTCAAGAAGAATATACTTCTGTTGTCTTTTCTTATAGTGATAGGCACTTTTCCTGACAGGTAAAAAATTTTTGTGGAGTCTACTGAATTGCCCATTCTTCGACTTCATTCGATTCTCTGATACACGGAAATCTGTGTGAATGTAATTAATTTTGCTTCTAAAACGAATATGTTGAAGATTTTTGCCCTTTGTGGCTGCGATGTAGCAACAATTGTGGAATTGTTTGCATCCCTGCTGTGCAACAGTTTTATTGCGTTTTGACGTTTTATTATGACGTTTGAGCTTTTTTCCCTTCAACTACAAGGCGGTGGCTTATTTGGTACGTTAAATGGTGTAGGTATTACATTCCATAGCGTTTCTTACGATCCACATGTACTGGTTTGGCTGGAAGTGTAGCAAACAAAACTTCGCGTTGCTGGACGTCTTTCTGTAAAAGGTTAGGTCTTTTGGTGTTAACTGACAATGTTTTGTTATTAATCGAAAATGACATTCTTTAGTCAGATCCGAACGTTACTATAAAATCGTAAAGAACTGTAATCTACAGTTTCATAGCTCCCAGGGTCCTTAGCAAACTGAAGAACGACAAATGAAGTGTTATTTTTTAGTTATCGATTTTTCTAGTACTAGATACACTGTATATTGTAACAACTACGTTACAGATCAACATAAATGATAGTACTCGCCCTCATCCGATAACATACTCAGAAGTTTAATAACTTTTTCATAATGTGAGGCCACAGTCATAATATATTTCATTAAAGTAAGTAAGTGTAAATGTAACATTGTAAATAAAAAACAATCTAATGGCGGTGCTGACTTCAAAAAAGCACTCAGAAGTGTCACTTGCTGGTCGAAAAGAAATGGCTCTGAGCACTATGGGACATAACTGCTGTGGTCAACAGTCCCCTAGAACTTAGAACTACTTAAACCTAACTAACCTAAGGACATCACACTCATCCATGCCCGAGGCAGGATTCGAACCTGCGACCGTAGTGGTCACGCGGTTCCAGACTGTAGCGCCTAGAACCGCTCGGCCACTCCGGCCGGCCTTGCTGGTCGCTTGGCACGCTGCTATCGCATTGGGTAACGAAACTCAGACATGTTAGACCTTAGTTTCACAGACTTTATTCTTCAGTGTGTTCTTCGCTAAGGGTGCTCATGCCGCAGGCCTACTTCTCTTAGTGTGACGTGAGACGGAAGAGGGTCTCACTCTGGGGTAAAAAAAATGGCTCTGAGCACTATGGGACTTAACTTCTGAGGTCATCAGTCCCCTAGAACTTAGAACTACTTAAACCTAACCTAAGGACATCACACACATCCATGCCCGAGGCAGGATTCGAACCTGCGACCGTCACTCTGGGGTAGGACGAGCTCGCTTGAATAGTAGTCTGCCACCTTCCGAGGCCGCTTCTTTCGATTGAGTCCGGAGACGACGGCCGACATTACGTAAGCACGCTGGGCGTGGGCGAGGGTGCTGTACATCGTGCGGAGCGTGGCGGGGCCGCCCACATCGGCAGTATGCCGTTAGCAGCTGGGACAGGAGGCTTTGCGTCTGGCCACGGACAAGCAGTGTCCGTTCGTGTTGGAGTGTGGGCGATTGTACAGACGCCCGGCATACGTCATATCAGCAGTGCCCGGCAAACTCAGGCGCGAGACAAGAGGTCGTGTGGGGAGGACCTCTCAGAGGAGGGAAGTACAGGCTGCGAGGGCACGGCTGCGACACCTATACGAGTCTGCTGCCACAGGCAGACTCGTGCCGAAAGACTAAGCCACATGAGTGCGTTTAGAACTGATTTATATTACCGTCTCCTGGCTGTTTTGTATGAACCAGAAGGAGGTCATTATGGTTTGGCATCTACTCTGAAGAGCCAAACAAACTGGTACACCTGCCTGCTATCGTGTGGAGTCCCCGTAAGGACGCAAGAGTGCCGCAGCATGACGCAAGGACTTCAGTAATGTCTGAAGTAGGGCTGTAGGTAACTGACAGCATGAATCCTGCAGGGCTGTCCAGAAATCCGTAGGAGTAAGATGTGGTGAAGATCACTTCTGAGCAGCACATTGCAAGGCATATGCTCTATACTATTCATGTCTGGGGAGTTTGGTCGACAGTGGAACTGTTTAAACTCAGAAGAGAGATCCTGAAACCGCTCTGTAGCAGTTTTGGAAGTGTGGGATGTCGCGCTGTGCTGCTGGAATTGCCCAAATCCGTCGGCATGCACAGTGGACATGAATGGATGCAGGTAATCAGACGGGACGCTTACGTACGTGTCACGTGTCATAATCGTATCTAGATGTATCATCGGTCCCCTGTCACTCCAACTGACAGGCCCGACCCCATTACAGAACCTCCACCAGCTTGAACAGTCTCATGTTGACATGAAACGTCCATGTTCATAAGGTTGTCTACATACCCGTACAAGTTCATCCACTCGATACAAATTGAAATGAGACTCGTCCGACCAGGCAACATGTTTCCAGTCATCAACAGTCCAATGGCGTTGTTGGCGGGCCCAGGCGAGGCGTAAAGCTTTGTGCCGTGCACTCATCAAGGGTACACTAGTCGGCATTCGGCTCCGAAAGCCCATATCGATGATGGTCCGATAAATAGTTTGCATACTGACACTTGTTGATGGTTCAGAATTAAAATCTGCAGCAATTTGCAGAAGGATTGCACTTCTGTAGCGTTAAACGATTTTCTTCATACGTCGTTGGTCCCGTTCTTGCAGGATCTTTTCGCGGCTGCATCCATGTCGGAGATGAAATGTTCTACCGGATTCCTGATATTCACAGTACACTCGTTATATGTTCGCACAGGAAAATCCCCACTTCTTCGTTACCTCGGAGATTCTGTGTCCCAGCGTTTGCGTCGACTATAACACCACGTTCAAACTCGCTTGAATCTTGATAACCTGACATTGTAGCAGTAGTAATAGATGTAACAACTGCGCCAAACACTTGTCTTTTATAGGTGTTACCGACCGCAGGGCCGTATTCTGCTTGTTTACGTATGTCTGTGTTTGAGAACGCATGCCTGTACCACTTTCTTTGGCTCTTCAGTGTAGTTCAGCCGGACTTGTTGTGAGACTCACATTTAATAACTCGTCCGTGTTGCACCCTTGTGCCAGCCACATTACGCTGCAGGTCTGAGTGCTGTTTGACTAAACTAGCATTTATTCTAAAGTATTCAAAGGTTCACTGTTTTGAGCTATAGTACGGCTCAATCTCTCGTGTTTGCACGTTTGTTAATGGGTTTATTCTTGCTTTCAGTGTTTAATGATCGTTTCTGAGGGTTATTTGTGTGATTGTTGTATGCTAAATGTTAAATGAATTTTGTTATGTAATATTACTCCTACGTCGAAACGAGTTGTGGGCCATTCATAACTTTTCTGCCAATTACGCTCCGTTGCTTAGTCAACAAATTGTAGCCTCATTAAAGCGTTGTTGTTGGCCTGTAAATTATCCTGGACGTTACTCGACTTTTTGGGTTAATTTATTTCACTGTACAGATGGGGCATAAACTTGCAAATTTGGCACCCGCCTGTTAGTTCACTCTGCTGTTCAGTGTTATTTTGAGCGAGTGCTTTCATGTACTATACTTCTCCACCTTCATACTGATACTATTTAGCCTACGAGCAACTTACGGCAAAAGTACCGAGTTCCAGTCCTGATGAGGCACTCAAATTTATTGTGCGAACAAGTTTCATATATCCGCACACTCAACTGCACAGGGAATTTCTCATTCTGAAAACATCCCAGTGCGTTACTGAGTGAATTTCTCATTCTGGAAACATCCCACAGGCTGTGACTACTCCATGTCTTGCAAGTTTCCTAGTAGATGAGGTACTGACGGAAGTAAAGTTCTGATAACGGACTGTGAGTAGGACAGTTTTAATCAGCGGCAAGTTTAAACTCATTGTTAGCCTTATTAACAGTCTGATTTTTGCCACGTATTTGCCCTTGTTGTACGTATTTTAAGAAACTTTTGCATATGTTTTCTAGAAGTTCCCTATGCTCGTTTCACCTGTCCAGTGTGTTCTGTGACATGTCCAGTCTAGTGGGCGGCGAAGCGGTATGAATTCTGTCTCCCGATGTGTCACTAGCTAGCGGGCTTTCTGTACTGAAGCAACCGGTCTTTGTAATGGTGCTGTCAAAATTATCTTGTCAACTATTTACTGCAGACTGGGAAATTCAATAAATCGTGTTACTGTTACGAATGATGTTCAGTTTACCCATTCTCCAGTCCTTGCAACCACTGACAGCTGGCGGTGTATCAGTTTAATTGAAATGACAGTCTCCATATTTCTGATTGTGGCATCGCCAAAATTTAACGGATTTCTTTTCGTAATCATGTGGATGACCTTCTTATTAACTGTTATGAAATTGTCATTTAATCAGAAAAAAGATAAAAATGCATCAACCAAAATACCCGATCATTTGTCCAATACCGTAAACCTAAACCAAAATCATTTCTTCTGGAAAACTTCTCTTCCATAGGCGAATTTATATTTAACAACTAGCTGATAGTATAAATAAGGTTTTAAGTGTAGTTGCGTGAGTAAGACTGAAAAATAAATTGTTCATTAAAGCTGAAAAATATCAGATATACACGTACTGAAATCTGATTTGTTCCGTATCATTTTGAAAAAAAAAAAAAATCGCTCAGATGAGTGTGGAGCATGTAACTAACTAGCTACCTAACTACATGCCTGAAGACAAAAAGTACTGGAAAGAATTACCGCCATGTGATTTTATTTCTACATGCCAGCCCTGCACATCTCCACCCCTTTACTACCATACTGGTAGAAATTTTTCCTTACGTTCCTGACTTATGCTGCTGTGTTATCCTCTGTTCATGAACCCCCCGCCCCTATAGGAGTTACGAGCCTGCTACATCTAATTTAAACGTTGAATTTCTACAATTTTTCTTAAATTACGGATAATCTCCTATACGTGACATCGGGGTAACAGTTACTCTCCAAAAACCCGTGTTTCATTTTTTGGATTCAGGTGAGTCACGTTCTTCATTTTTGAAATATTTAATCTTTGTGGCATGAGGAATAACTATATCTATATCTGGAATGGATCATATATTGCCATTCTCTAAGCGTGTTGTGAGTGACTACTAATTTTTTTAACATACCGCGATTTCATCTTTTCCATTTAATATTACTGAATTCAAATCTACTTCAGAAACGCCTTTTTTTCATTCTTTGCTGGTGTTAGGAACGAAGAGCTAGGGCGGTGCTTAGTGGGCACATTCAGTGTGACTGGAATCCCAACAGCGAGAAACGAAATCTGCACTGAACACCTGACGAAGAAAGCAAGCGCCGGCCGAAGTGGCCGCGCGGTTCAGGCGCTGCAGTCTGGAACCGCGAGACTGCTACGGTCGCAGGTTCGAATCCTGCCTCGGGCATGGATGTGTGTGATGTACTTAAGTTAGTTAGGTTTAACTAGTTCTAAGTTCTAGGGGACTAATGACCTCAGCAGTTGAGTCCCATAGTGCTCAGAGCCATTTGAACCATTTTTTTTTTTTTTTTTTTTTTGAAGAAAGCAAGCGAAGTTGTCAAATGATCGTGTAAATAGAAAATGACAACATGAAATCGCTTGCATAACCCATACAGTAGGAAATAAAGTGCAAAGTGATTTTTTGTAGCTAGTGCACGGAGTAGAACTGCGCGTCCTTTTCAACGAATTCTTGTTATTATCGACACGTTTAAAAAACTGGTTGCATGAAATTAGCGAACTGACGTTTCAGGTCTTATAAGATCACCACGTTTTGGCTTAAGAATATTATTTACGACTGTACAGAGTAATTGTAAAATGTGATACAGTATAACATACAGTCAAAGTTAGCAAAGTAAGTACGTATCCTGAGTCTCTAGAGAATATTCCTGTAACGAAAATGAAAGCATTCAGTTTCTCCACAGCATGATGAATGTGATACCTCCAATAGGTGTTTTATTTGCCTTAATACTGTAATTTCAAATATTTCTTTTGACTGATTGTTTTATCACAGTGTGAATCTAAATTTTCCTATTGTTCGATACTTTCATTTGAGAACAGATGCTCGTTTAGTTTTCTTGCACTTTAAGCGCTAGTCTGTTGTCTCTAAGGAACATGGTTGTTTTACCTTCAATCCTATTTGTTAAATCATTTACCTTATAGTCATTTACCCTATAATCTGTCACAGTAACCCATATCACACACAAAAAAATCATGAATGTTTAATTATGTGTCATTGATACAGATTAAGAAAAGCGGTGGTTGTAGAACAGAAATCCGCACCCACCATTCCGTATTTACAACCAATTCTAAATGAAATATTTGTCAACAATGGATATGGAATGAACAATTATGAGCAATTTCCCTGATTCCTTAATGTTACAAATCCTGCAGCTTATGGTTCACACAATAAAATAATTTTGTTAATTCAAAGAATATCGTTACAACCTACAACCATCAACTTATACTATGGTTCAGCAAGTATCTCACACGCTACAGAATATCATCTTATTTCTATTGAAACTTCCCTTCAAAAGTGGAATTTTGAGAACAGCTACTAATAATTTTTGTTGAGCTGCGTTCATACTTACTTTAAACCTCACCGAGGAAATATTCGTCACTTCCTCGAAGGAGAAGTCTAGTCCCCTTGGTGTAGAAGAGGTACCAGTTAGTCATTCGAGCGTCCTTGGCTCATGCAAGCCGTGGTAGTGAAGTGATATGCACACCGAAGTAACGAAAGTCATGCGATACCAATGGGTGCATATACAGATGCCGGTAGCATCGTGTACAAAAGGTATAAAGGGCAGTGTATTGGCGGAACTGTCATTCGCACTCACGTGAGTCGTGTGGAAGTGTTACCGATGTCATTATGGTCGCAGTTAGAGAATCCGAAGTTAGAGAATCCAATATTCCGAGAACGATAGTGTCAGTAGTGTGTCGAGAACATCGAATTTCAGAAATTACCTCTCACCAAGACAACGCAGTCGGCGACAGCCTTCACTTAACGACCGAATGCAGGGGCCTTTGGGTAGAGTTGTCAGTGCTAACAGACAAGCAACACTGCGTGAAATAACCGCACCAATCAATGTGCGACGTAGCAGTACCATATCCGTTAGAACAGTTTGGCGACATTTGGCGTTAATGGCAGCAGACGACCAAAGCGAGTGCCTTTGCTAACAGCACATCACCGACAGCGCCTCTCCTGGGCTCATGACCTCATCCATTGGATCCTAGATGACCTGGTTGGGCCGATTTCAGGTTGACGGTAGTGTTCTGATGTGACACAGGACCTACGAAACCATGGACCCAAGTTGACAAGGGACTGTGTAAGATGCTGATGGCTCTAAAGCGGCGTGTACTGTGGGCTACAATGTACTGGGTCCACGGTTCGGCTACTTGGAGACCTTCTGTAGCCCTTCATGGATGTCATGTTCCCAAACAAAGATCGAACTTTTATGGATGACAATGACAATGCGCCATGTCACCGGGCCGCAGTTGTCTGTAGTTAGTTTGAAGAACATTGTGGACAGTTCGAACGAATGATTTGGCCACCCAGATAGCCCGACATGGATCACCTCGAAAATTTTTAGGACATAATCGAGTGGTCTGCTTGTGAAAAAAATCGTGCACTGCCGACACTAAAGTAATTATGGATTGCTACAGAGGCAGCATAGTTCATTATCTCTTTAGGGAACACCCAACGACTTGTTGATTTCATGCCACGTTGAGTTACATCACACCGGGAAAAAAGATTTGAGACACGGTATTAGGAGGTATCCTATGACCTTTGTCACCTCACTGTATGTGGCAATCGAATGTATGTAAACAGTGCAGTAAAATGGATCACCGTGGAGATGTCGTAGAATGCCACAAACGAGCCATTGCTTCTGGAGGTGCCCATTATCGGGCCATGAAAGAAGTTGCCCGTTTGTAGCTGCATGAAGGCGGCCTGTCCAACGTTACACGGAATGGTTGCGCCACTCGCAACCATTTGACACAGCGTACCAAAAGCGGCTGTAAAATGGTTGTAAACGTAATGGGCCAAATACATGTGTCATGCCTAGTCAATGGCCATCAGTTTCATATCCTATAGGAACTGCTACTGTCCGTTAATGTTGGTCCTTCTCAACCAGTTTCGGAGCCAGAATTGCTAAGGGAGCAGCAGGCAATAATCATCTGGAATCGAATACATCCTATAGGGATACTGCAGCAGCGACCCGCCAAGTTAGTCGCAGCAACAGGGAAATAACCGATTTTGAGACTTTTACGAGTTCCTAACCGGAAGGAATTGTTTAATTACTTTTGAATACAATGTGGGAGTGAACAGTGCAACGTGTTACAAATATTTGCTATCGAAAACAGTCTTGATCACAATATATTTATTATGGTGACCGGCTTCGACCACTACTGTGGTCATCTTCAGACCAATGAGTAAGAACCTTCTTCTGGTGGTAAATCACTACTAGTCATTGGTTTGAAGATGACCACAGTAGTGCTCAAAACTGGTCACCGTAATAAATAAATTGTGATCAAGACTGTTTTTGATACCAAATATTTTGAACGAATTGTATAATTTCATCTACGTTGTTTGATAGTTTAATTTCTTGAGTTTGTGCGTGTTAATTTAATATCTAATAGCCACAATCCTCGCATTTTGTTTGTGTCAGAAAGTAAACCGATTTTGTTACATTACAAGTTCCTCATCAGGAACGAATTGTTTAGTGTCATCTAAGTGCTTTGGTACTTAGGTTATAGAATCTCTGCCTTTTAATCTATTAGACACAGTTCCTGCCTTTTCGTCAGGGCCTACAGTAGAGTTCTGCAGCAGGTGCCGATAGACCGTTTTCTCGGTATCCAAGGCCTTCAGTATGGATAGGGACTGCAATTGTTATATGTGGATGCGAGCCGAGTTGGCGACACCGCTCTCAGCTCCAGGCTGTGATGGCTTCGGTTACACAGCTTGAAGCTGCAATTGATGGGCACCACTGTTGTGGGCCAGCCGTGGGGATCCAACAGACGTCCAGGACGTCCTAGTCCTCCGATCGGTCCTCACCACTGGCCTGCCCAGTTACTGCTTGCACTGAGGTTGCCCCTCACCTGTGGTCCAGTGGGAGGTCGCCCCAGGGTACAGCAGGCAGCGAAAAACTTCCCAGGAGCCCTGGTTAGCCTGACAAATAGGTTCCAGATTCCATCTGTGGCTTGCACTGATGCTCAGCCAGATGGAGTCGCCTGTCCTGTTGCAGAGGAAACCTATCAGCCTGCAAGACCTGGACAACCAGAGTGGGATTATTGATAGTAGGGAGCTCCAACTTTAGGCATGTGGTGGGGCCTCTTAGGGACATGGCCCCCAAGAAGGGGAACAAAGCCAATGTGCACACAGTGTGCATGCTGGGTGCAGTCATTCCAGATGTGGAACGGATCCTTCATGATGCAATGAAGAGCACATGGTGCAACTAACTGCAGGTGGTGACTCAAATCGGGACCAATGATGTGAGTTACTCTGGATTGTAAGAGATTTTCTCTGGTTTCGAGCAGCTAACAGAAGTGGTAAAGGCTGACAGTCTTGCTTGCGAGATGAAAGCAGAGCTGATCATTGGCAGCATAGTCGACAGGACCGATAGCGGACATCTAGTACAGAGCCGAGTGGAGCGTCGGAGCACGAATCTCAGATGGTTCCTCGACGACGTAGGCTACAAATTTCTCGACTTTCGCCCTAGGGTGGTTGGTTCTGATGGCTCTGAGCACTGAGGACTTAACATCTGAGGTCATCAGTCCCCTAGAAATTAGAACTACTTAAACTAACCTAAGGACATCACACACATCCCGAGGCAGGATTCGAACCTGCGATCATAGCGATCGTGCGTTTCCGCGCCTAGAACCGCTTGTACACCGAGGCCGGCAGGATGGTTGGGTTTCGGGTTCTGCTGAATAGGTCAGGAGTCCACAACACACAGAGGAGGCGGCTACATGGATAGCAGGGGCTGTGTGGCGTGGACTAGGCGGTTAGAGGGGCTCAGGAAAACACAAAAAGAGCTTCTGTCACAAAGGGTGCAGACCGAACGCAGGAAGAACGTAGATAACGCCAGAAATGCATATCCTCCTATTTCCATCTATTGTACTATTAATTTTTTCCTTATTTTGGTACCTGAAGGTATCACATTTCTGTGTCTTTATATATTGTAATTGTTTCACAATTTACATATATATATATATATATATATATATATATATATATATATATATATATATATATATATATATATGTCGATGTATAACTGGTTTGTTTTGTAAATATTATTTGTATTTTTACGCTGGGTCTTGCCTAGGGAAAACTATGCTATCGAACGATTACATCGATAGGTCGTGTGGAGAACCAAAGTGTTTAGGATCTTGGGTAGTGTTAACTCTGCCGCGTGGAGCGCGGGCAGAGCAGAATCTGGCTGGAGTAGGGCGGTGGAGCAGGTGTGTTGAGTGACGCTCCAGCGAGTTGCCTCGCTTTCGGGGTTTGGCAGCATGTAATTGCGCTCGACTTGCTATGGTAGTTTCTAGCACGGTGTCGCGGATGGGAAACATTAGCTGGCACACATCAAGAGCCCGTTTCGCCTGACCGTGTCGAGAAGAAGGCGCGCCAACATCCAGATTCTGCAACAGCGACGGCCGACAATAAGTGATTCTCGCCACCTCCTCGATGGACGACTTCAAACTAACAAGGAAGACTGAAAGCACGTAAAGTTTTAGAACTGTATGGCAGACCTCAGCTTTTCAAACTGTTCCATTTACATCACTAAAATACAGCAACTTAGCATGAACTTTTTGCTCGCCGGCCGGGGTGGCCTTGCGGTTCTAGACGCTACAGTCTGGAACCGCGTGACTGCTACGGTCGCAGGTTCGAATCCTGCCTCAGGCATGAATGTGTGTGATGTCCTTATATTAGTTAGGTTTAAGTAGTTCTAAGTGCTACGGGACTGGTGACCTCAGAAGTTAAGTCCCATAGTGCTCAGAGCCTTTGTTGCTCATTGTCCCAATTGCATTACCTAGCACGATCCCTTCCTTTTCCGAAATGAACCCGAGTGTCGTTGAAATTCAAACGCTAGCATTAAAGTGATATGATTCCATTTCACTGCTTTAATTTCAAAGTTCAGTTAAAGTATTCATAGCTGGCTACAATAAACAAACATAACTACACAATCACTGATTAAGAGTGCGAGTTTTGTTTCCATATTTTAGCTGACTTGTGACTGCAGCTCAGCTTGGTATGTACTAAATTTTACCATTGTTAATTGTTCAAAATCATTTAATTCAAGTTCAAAGTTAAATATCTCTTATTTCTAAATTGCGTAGATTCAAGTTGCTCTTGAGATGATTGTTGAGGTAGCCCAAGACTAACACTATTTTATTTTATTTCGTAGTGCTTCAGAAACAAAGTTCACTCTTAATTTCTGTCACTAAATTAACTTTCCGTTTTCCGGTTTTATTAATTCTTTTCCTAAATTAAGTCAGAGTGTAGCGAAATTTATTACTTCTGACAAACATTCAGTTTTCACACTACACGTGTCAACCATCAGTTGCCACGCTTCTAGTGCTAATTATATGTGCAATAACCTTTCTTTTTCAGTTATTATAGTAGTTGTTCATAGGACTGGCGACCGTAATTTTCCCCAAATCTCAAATATCTAATTAACGCCAGGTAATTGTTAACGTAACGACCGCACATTTACTTTCTTTATTAACTTTACCCTTTTTCAAAATTTATTTCCACCAATTTCATTCGCATTTTTCCTTCATTTAGATGTAACCCTCCCTTCCTCTTTACCGACAGATTAACTTCGGTGACGATTGCTTTTCCCAAATTTCCATTATGTATACGCGGTTTAACTTTTCGCTATCATTAAGGTCGATAAGTGAGGGGGAGGTTACAAGGACTATAGGTATACCAGTTGTAAATTGTCTTAGCTGTGTTGTAAAAGTACCAGAGCTCCAATGGCTAATAGAAAGCACTGATGCTCAAATAGTTATAGGCACTGAAAGCTGACTAAGGCTGCAGATAAGCTCAGCCGAAATTTTTGCGGAGAACCTAACGGTGTTGCGAAAGTATACAGGACAGTTGGTGGTGGCGTGTTTCTTGCTGTTAGTAGGAATTTGTCTTGTCGCAAAATTGAAGTAAATAGTTCCTGTGAGATAGTATGGGCAGAGGTCATTCTTGGCAACCGGTATAAAATAATATTTGGATCCTTTTATTGACCTCCCAGTTTACATGATACAAGTGCTGAAAGCTTCAAAGAATATTTGAGTTTGATGTCAAACACGTGCCCGATTCACACAATTATAATTGGTGGTGACTTTAAGTTAACCTCGATAGGTTGGCGATAATACGTGTTTAATTTCGGAGATGCGCATAAAACATCATCCGAAATTGTGCTAAACGCATTCTCTGAAAATTATTTCGAGCAGGTATTTCATGGGCCCACGCGAACAGCAAACGGCTGTGAAAACACACTTGACCTCTTAGCAACAAATAGTCATGAGTTAATAACGAGCATCAAAACGGATACAGGGATTAGTGAACACTGGGTTATCGTAGCGAGAGAATATTGTAACCCCCGAATCCTCCAAACGTAAATGAAAAATATACCCATTCAAAAAAGAAACTAAAAACTCAATTAAGGCATTCCTGAGAGACAATCTCCACTCCTTCCAAGTTAACAATACAAGTGTAGACCAGATGTGGCTTGAATTCGAAGAAATAGTATCGGCAGCAATTAAGAGATTTATTCCAAACAAATTAACAAACTACGGAACTGATCCCCGCATGGTACACAAAACTGGTTAGAACACTGTTGCAGAAATAATGAAAAAAACATGCCAAATTTAAACAGACGCACAATCTCCAAGAATGGCGATCTTCTACAGAAGCTCGAAATTTAGCGTGGACTTCAGTTCGAGATGCTTATAATAGTTTCCACAACGAAACTTTATCTCGAAATATGGCGGAATATCCAAAGAATGCTAGCTGCAAGATAAATCAGTGCCTTCTCTGCGCGATAGCAATGGAGATACTATTGAAGAGAGTACTGCCAAAGCAGAGTTACTAAACACAGTCTTCCGAAGCTCCTTCACCAAAAAAGATGAAGTAAATATTCCAGAATTCGAATTGTGAACAGATGGCAACATCAATAACATAGAAGTAGATATCCTCGGAGTAGTGAAGCAACTTAAATCACTTAACAAAAGCAAGTCTTATGGTCCAGATTGTATACCAATTGGGTTACTTTCAGAGTAAGCTGATGCAGTAGACCATAGTTAACAAGCATATACAACCGTTCGCTCGGCGAAAGATCCGTACTCATAGACTGGAAAGTTGCACGGGTCGCACCAGTTTCAAGAAAGGTAGTAGGAGTAATCCACTAAATTACAGACCCATATCATTAACGTCGATAGGCAGCAGCATTCTGGAACATACATTGCGTTCTAACATTATGAATTATGGTCTATAGACTCACAGGCAGCACGGATTCAGAAAATATCGTTCTTGTGACACACAACTAGCTCTTTACTCGCACGAATTGCTGAGTGCTATTGTTTTTCGTTGTCGTGTTTACATGTTAAGGTCCGAAGCGGATTTGTTAGTCCAGTTAAATACGGCTCCTGGAAAACACTGATACATTTTATGATTTAGTCAGCACAATCGCTATTTCTTTTCAATTAGACTAGGTGTAAGGAGATTCAGTCTACTATTTCTACTTATCCTTCACTGTATAAAGAGCCACTCCTCCTGTATTAGCCGAAAATTTTTAAAAACAAGACGAAAACTGACAGCCGAAGCACGTTTCAAAAAAGGCTGCGTTTACATGGGAGCAAAAACAGAGTGCGAAATAGGAAAATCGGCAACCAGAAGCTGTTTCCAGAATCCGTTATCAAGTGTTTACGTGACCACCCAGAAGCGGAATTGGGAAATCGGTTTACGAATTCTTCTTTTGGGTACCCCATGTAAACGGGCTGACTGAAAATAAATTGAGACCAGAAGCAGGAATACTACTACGGAATGGTCCAATAATTCCACGATTTTCAACAAACTGCGACCACGCATAGCTGTTATGCTAAAAGCTAGGGACATCATGATAGATCCTCTGTGTTTGCATATTGTGGTTAACGATAAAATCTCAGAACATCCGTGGCTCATAGTTCTTTTCTAAAGAATTTTTTATTTTTACGTCTGAACTTCGGGCACGATGCAAACACCAAGTACATGTTTTCTGGTTTAGTTTTACAAAAATTGAACGGTCAGCCAATGTCGATTATTCAGCTGTTACGATGTTTTTGTAAAATCAGTAAATTTATTGTTCCTCAGTAAGCCTATAATAATATATTTTGCGTGTGAATACTCAAACAGGTTACGGTAACAGTAGACCGGTTCAGAAACATAGATTCAACAACTGAGAGCACGGATGAAAATTTGGTAGGAGAGAAGACCGCAACGGAAACAGAAATTGAGAATATTTGTCTGTTTTTGAGTGCAAGCAGCACCTTCTACAATGATTATTGTAAAACAGTTTGTATTAGGTCCATTTGTAGCTTTACTGCTTAAACTCGAAGAACGTGATAATTTGTTAGAACTGCTGAACAAACGTACAAAAGAAACCTCAAAGAACTTTGCTACACAGCAAAAGAAACACGCCGATCAGCAGGCTATCAGGAGGAATGTATAAAACAGTTACAACGGCAGTTAGAGGGTATCCAGACCGAGTTCACTCAACTAAAGCAAGCAGACGAAAACATTCGTGACACATTAGTAAATGTTGACATTGAGATGCAGAAAGTTCTTTCAGCACAAGCTATGTTAAAAACGACAGTTAGTAATTTATCTGAACAGGTACAAACTTTATTTTTAGAAAATGCCTTACAAATTCAAAAGCAGTTTGAAGAACACGAACAAAAGGTAGTAAAAAAGACACACAGATAGCTGAAAAGTTAAATAACGAGTTACCTCAAGTCATACAATAGGTTAGTTCAAAGACAATTCTTGGTTCAAAAATGGTTCAAATGGCTCTGAGCACTATGGGACTTAACGTCTATGGTCATCAGTCCCCTAGAACTTAGAACTACTTAAACCTAACTAACCTAAGGACAGCACACAACACCCAGCCAACACAAGGCAGAGAAAATCCCGGACCCCGCCGGGAATCGAACCCGGGAACCCGGGCGTGGGAAGCGAGAACGCTACCGCACGACCACGAGATGCGGGCACAATTCTTGGTACAACAGAGAATACAGAAAGCGTAAAAATCGAAAATCAAGTTACTAGTAAAGTAACAGAGTTACAAAAGGAACTACAGGAAGTAAGGAATATAAGACAGGAATGTTCACCCATATCTCAAAGTAGAAATCTACGTTATGATACTAATCATTTTGAACAACCATACACCGAGCATGTAGAAAATCCAAGTATGTCAAGTAGCCCTTTGTCTGGCGCTGTGAGCACTATGTACATAGTATCCAACATACTGGCAGGGAAAGCTTGATAAAACACCATCATTTTCACGTATTATACCGAGAAGGGAAAGGTCCACATCCTGTTGTGTTCATGAAAGTATTTCGAAATGTTTTACCAAAAATGTTGTTCGGGCAGCAAAAGATTACATTTGCTGTAGTATACATGCATGGAGACGCAGATCTCTGCGTTACAGGAAGAGCAGAAAAATGTGGAACTTATACACAGTTAGAAAAGATATTTCTAACCAGTTATTAGTCGGCTTGCATACAAGAAAAGTTTGAAGCAAGCTTACAACCACCAACCATAAAACAGCAAATAGGTTATACTGATAAAACATTTCGTAAGGTATTTGAATACGAGAAAATACCTATTTTATACCAACATGTGTTGAGGATTCTAAAAGTCAAATTATGTTTGAAGATAAAGAGGCAATTTACTTGAAGTACCAGATACCGATTTTTATAAATTTTCTCTCTATGTAGGATTCTCTAGATTTGTTACATGAGAGAACGAAACAAAAGAATAATAGCAATGGAGACGATTATCAATCTGTGAGTTACGGTAATGGTAACACCAAAGGAAAGAGAAATCGTAATTTTCAGAATAATGGTTCACAAACGCATGCAGGACAAAACAATAACTTCCATTCTTAGTGTAATAATAATACAAAGTGGTAACAAGAGACGCAGATCTAATAACAGATTTTACACAGGGTACAATCCGAATCAGAATGGCAACAATAATACGAATCACTATAACAACAGTTGGCAACATAATTTATCATGCAGGGCCGTGGCAAGAAAACGGTGGTCCAACATCTGCTTAAAGCCTACCAACAAGCAGTCTTAATGTTAGACTGAATCGGAAGTAGAATGCATGGAAAATTGGCAACGTCAAACACATCATGTTCAGATAGTTGAAACGACCGAAGACAACTGTCAGAACCTGTCTGGACCGCCAAACTAGAGACGACCTTATAAAAATATTTGTTTATGCTTCATTTAAATTGTTTTATACTTTTTTTTGTTAAAAATTTTCGAAGACGGAGAATATATTTGTCAACGTACGAAAACGAAATTTTGATTCATGCATAGAATCTGCGACTGGTAGTGATAATGGACGGACTTGCTGACCAAGCATAAGAAAACTGTAACATTTACAGACTACAGAAGCGTCTCAGATTTGAATCCTGCCTCGGGCATGGATGTGTGTCATGTCCTTAGGTTAGTAAGGTTTAAGTAGTTCTAAGTTCTAGGGGACTGATGACCTCAGATGTTAAGTCCCATAGTGCTCAGAGCCATTTGAACCAAGCGTCTCATAGACTGTAATGAAAGATGTGTTTGTTAAGCACAAAACACATGATAATTCAAGAAAAAATGTTTTTAATCCGAATATAAGACAGATCCTGTTTAGAGGACCGGTAATTGTCGTGTAATGTGTGATCTTCGCCCATACATCAGGTACTCGTGGCGACGCCTAGAAATCCAGCTTCTTGACGCGGCTGACAGCGGCACACAGAAAATATCTAAACGATTACGTTTGTAAAACTCTGAACAACGCTTGGTGCAGGGAACGGCAATTGAATCTCAATGTAGACAAGTGTAATGTGCTGCGAATGCATAGAAAGATAGATCCCTTATCATTTAGCTACAAAATAGCAGGTCAGCAACTGGAGGCAGTTAATTCCATAAATTATCTGGGAGTTCGCATTCGGAGTGATTTAAAATGGAATGATCATATAAAGTTGATCGTTGGTAAAGCAGATGCGAGACTGAGATTCATTGGAAGAATCCTAAAGAAATGCAACCCGAAAACAAAGGAAGTAGGTTACAGTACGCTTGTTCGCCCACTGCTTGAATACTGCTCAGCAGTGTGTTTCCGTACCAGATAGGGTTGATAGAAGAGATAGAGAACATCCAACGCAGAGCAGCGCGCTTCGTTGCAGGATCATTTAGTAATCGCGAAAGCGTTGCAGAGTTGATAGATAAACTCCAGTGGAAGACTCTGCAGGAGAGACGCTCAGTAGCTCGGTACGGGCTTTTGTCGAAGTTTCGAGAACATACCTTCACCAAAGAGTCAAGCAGTATATTGCTCCCTCCTGCGTATATCTCGCGAAGAGACCATGAGGATAAAATCAGAGAGATTAGAGCCCACACAGAAGCATACCGACAATCCTTCTTTCCACGAACAATACGAGACTGGAATAGAAGGGAGAACCGATAGAAGTACTCAAGGTACCCTCCGCCACACACCGTCAGGTGACTTGCGGAGTATGGGTGTAGATGTAGATGTAGATCTTTCGTGAAGAGACCATTTTGTAAGTGGAAATTATCCGTAAGAGAGTATGATATTGCCGTACGATTTTTCATGTCTATCGATGGTACGAGCGGATGTCAACCCTGATGCTGATCTTCGACTGCTCCGGATGACCTGCCGACAACTATAGCATGCTGGCAGCCACTGCAAGGCACATTGCGAGCACCGTCGCCCATACATCAGGTATTCGTGGCGACGACAAGAAATCCAGCTTCTTGACGTGGCTTACAGCGGCACACAGAAAATATCTAAACGATTACGTTTGTAAAACTCTGAACAAAACGAAAAGTCAAATTCCAGTTTACAATGGATAATATCTCAATTATGTTGTTCAACAACAACTGATGAATCTGATGGTAACAATTTGTCTGAAAATCTGCATACAAATGAACACATTTTTCGCATGAAACCATACTACCAAATGCAAAAAACTTTCTAACTGGTACGTAATTTAAAAAAATATCGGATGAAGAATTTGAAATGAAAGTTATATATAACACTTCAAAATTTTCATCTAAATATGGTCAGTATATGTGAATGGTAATTTCCTTCAGCTCTGTTATGGTCTTTGAGCTCGGATTTTTCCAATGATCTTTACCCGAATGGGCGAGTTGAATTTAAATTTATTACTGTGCATAGTTAAACAATTTTTTGACGTTATCTTTCTAGCAGAACTAGAAAATAAGTAGCAAGATAACGGAATGCAGTACAAGGTGAAAATAAGTTTCATTAATTGTAAACGACATAGAATCGTAAAGAGGGGAATCCTAATTTAAATAATGTGGTAATACCACCGAATATCTGCGAGGAAATGACCGATGAAAAAGCTTTAACGATGACAGTAAGGATGATAGACCTTTTTGAAAATGATGGGCAGGTATAACCAATGTTGATTGCTTAACCCCCCAATTCTATGCAAACTCTAAGAACCTTCCCCTTGCTGGTGGCATAAGGCCCTAAAGTATTGTAATGGATCTGAACATAGCAAGAATAATACGAGTAGTTGGCATTAATCGATGGGACCATTGGGGGAGAGTACACAGAAAAAGGGTTTGCGACCACGACATGCAAAAGATTTCCTTAAAATATGATCAATGAAAACGATTTTGTTTCCATTCCTCTGTTTGTAATACGTAACGATAAATGTTATCTAGAAGACCCACTGTAATCACTGAATAACTACAAAGACGCCAGATATCGTAACACGCATACTACTCTTAGCAAATAAAAGCAAATAATCCACGAACCAGAATCGAACTCTCGACTCCCAGCATGCTAACCCAAAACGCTATCCACTGCAGCAGCTGCACAGCACCAGTGCTGTAGGCTGACAGAGGTAGTTACCGTACACGTAATTATAGTGCTGCCAGATTGCCGATCTTTAACGTCCATTCATTGCCCGAAAAACAGGCAGGACGAATTTTTGTGAGAGACATTTTTATATTCCCAGCATACGAGGAATTGCGCTGCGAAGTCGGCGTGTGCGAATTTTTCTGCAAGCTATGTAGAGACCTGTAGTGCAAATCTCTTCTTACATACCTCGTCTGCTAACATTAAGTTAATTAGGGTCGTTAGTTACGGCAAGCTGTGAAGCCCACTTTATCACCTGAGGTAAATTATTACAGAAGCGTCTTGTAACGATGAAACGTCACTCACACTCTAATGAGACAGGGCTACGAAGAATATGTGGGTAGAAAGACTATAGGCTAGTTGTCGACGAGTGCCTTCTCAAACGCCGGCCCACAACGTTCAATTTTTATTACTTAGCTACACCGATGATGTATTTGTCGTTGTAGTACAACTGAATTCTCTCCAGAATTCAGATCACCACGAAACTTATGAGTCAGTGTACATTATGTTCAGATTTCATCGTTTTAGTGAAAATATGAAAGAAATAAAGTTAGACACCGTTACCGTTGCTGTTAGACATTAACGAGCACAGCTAGGTAACGATCATTCCTGATATTACACCATGGCGGTCCTCCTTATGTTCTCAGCTCATATCATCATGTACACTCCTGGAAATGGAAAAAAGAACACATTGACACCGGTGTGTCAGACCCACCATACTTGCTCCGGACACTGCGAGAGGGCTGTACAAGCAATGATCACACGCACGGCACAGCGGACACACCAGGAACCGCGGTGTTGGCCGTCGAATGGCGCTAGCTGCGCAGCATTTGTGCACCGCCGCCGTCAGTGTCAGCCAGTTTGCCGTGGCATACGGAGCTCCATCGCAGTCTTTAACACTGGTAGCATGCCGCGACAGCGTGGACGTGAACCATATGTGCAGTTGACGGACTTTGAGCGAGGGCGTATAGTGGGCATGCGGGAGGCCGGGTGGACGTACCGCCGAATTGCTCAACACGTGGAGCGTGAGGTCTCCACAGTACATCGATGTTGTCGCCAGTGGTCGGCGGAAGGTGCACGTGCCCGTCGACCTGGGACCGGACCGCAGCGACGCACGGATGCACGCCAAGACCGTAGGATCCTACGCAGTGCCGTAGGGGACCGCACCGCCACTTCCCAGCAAATTAGGGACACTGTTGCTCCTGGGGTATCGGCGAGGACCATTCGCAACCGTCTCCATGAAGCTGGGCTACGGTCCCGCACACCGTTAGGCCGTCTTCCGCTCACGCTCCAACATCGTGCAGCCCGCCTCCAGTGGTGTCGCGACAGGCGTGAATGGAGGGACGAATGGAGACGTGTCGTCTTCAGCGATGAGAGTCGCTTCTGCCTTGGTGCCAATGATGGTCGTATGCGTGTTTGGCGCCGTGCAGGTGAGCGCCACAATCAGGACTGCATACGACCGAGGCACACAGGGCCAACACCCGGCATCATGGTGTGGGGAGCGATCTCCTACACTGGCCGTACACCACTGGTGATCGTCGAGGGGACACTGAATAGTGCACGGTACATCCAAACCGTCATCGAACCCATCGTTCTACCATTCCTAGACCGGCAAGGGAACTTGCTGTTCCAACAGGACAATGCACGTCCGCATGTATCCCGTGCCACCCAACGTGCTCTAGAAGGTGTAAGTCAACTACCCTGGCCAGCAAGATCTCCGGATCTGTCCCCCATTGAGCATGTTTGGGACTGGATGAAGCGTCGTCTCACGCGGTCTGCACGTCCAGCACGAACGCTGGTCCAACTGAGGCGCCAGGTGGAAATGGCATGGCAAACCGTTCCACAGGACTACATCCAGCATCTCTACGATCGTCTCCATGGGAGAATAGCAGCCTGCATTGCTGCGAAAGGTGGATATACACTGTACTAGTGCCGACATTGTGCATGCTCTGTTGCCTGTGTCTATGTGCCTGTGGTTCTGTCAGTGTGATCATGTGATGTATCTGACCCCAGGAATGTGTCAATAAAGTTTCCCCTTCCTGGGACAATGAATTCACGGTGTTCTTATTTCAATTTCCAGGAGTGCACTTTCATTGTCTTCTCCTTTGTCTTTGCCCTCCACTTAATACCCATTCTTAAGTAAATTTGCTGCATTAGTTGCCTGATCTTTGACTTGTTATACGAGTACCATTGCCATTTCAGTTTTAAACTTGGGCCATTGGTTCCTTTGTTTTAAACGTAATTTATTTTTACTTATATGTACAAGGCTGATATGTAACACATTTTTCGTATCGGCTTTGTGTCACTCTGATTTCGTATTACTGTGTATGGGAATACTTTCTTGGAATAGGGCAGACGAATAGTTTATATACTGGAGGTCCAAATAATAATTACTCTACGTGTTCTGAATTAAAGATACAATTTACCAGGGTAAACTCTCCCACTACATGGCATATTCTTTATCACCAGCTCTGGTTACAAACAACATCCTTGTTGATATCGCAGTTGACGTGCACAGTATTGCCCCGAAAAGACAATCCTTGGTTCTGGGTCTAGTTGTCCTCTCTGTGCCGGAGCCGAGGTGGTTCGAGGTTCGGCGGAGCACCTTCCTAGCTTGTCTTTTGTTGCCGTCCGAACGGGAAGGTTTTCCTCTTCTCCGGAGAAGGAAGACAGTTCGGCATGTGGCAAGCGGCCAGACTGTGAACATACAGCGAACACAGAGAGCGAGCCATGATATTGGAACAGAAGAGGAGCTTCGTCTTACAGTCTCGCTAGTATTTTGCGTATTGAATGCGTCGCACTGGCAAGGTGACGTCAATCATCAGCTATCCTGGGACTCGTGTGTATTGCGGTGCACTGCGGACGTATTAGACAGGTCTGTTGTCAACGAAACTTGGGTGCATCAGTTCGATACTAAATGAATTGCCAGGAGGGAACCTGTATACGAAGGGGTCCAACTCAACAACTTCGCGAACTGAACTGATACGCAAAATTCCTGTACCTGTGCACAAATTTGCCAAATATTTATTTCGTTTAAGTTTGAGATGCAGAAGCGCCCTATGTCACAGCCGGGCTGTAAGCTGTGGATGTAGATATACTCTGATGAGCCAGAACAATTTGGCCCCCTACTTGAAAGCGTGTTGGTCCACTCCTAAAACGCAGTGCACCAGTGGTTCTGCGCGCCATGGATTCGATAACTATAAGATAGGCTTCCAGAGGTTTGTGACACCAGATGCCTATACACAGGTCACACACACCCCGTAACTTACGGGCGATTGGTTTGTGGGTGCGCAGCTGGCGGCCGATAGTGTCCCAGTTGGGTTTCATCGGACTCAGATCAGCCGAGACATCAACGTGAGTTCACTGTCATGCTCCCCAAACCATTGTGGCAGATTCTGGCCTTGTGACATGGACAGTTATCCTGCTGGAAGATGGCATCGCTGCTGGGGTAGGACAGGGGTTACAGGTGGTCCCTAATAATGTTCACGTAGTTCACAGATATGATGGTCCTTCGGTCACTACAAGAGGTCCAACGGAAACCCAGATGAGTGTCCCACATGACATAATACTGCTCCCACCGGCCTGAATGCGTTGCGCGCTGCATGTTTCAAGCAGCCGTTCCCCTGGATGACGGCGTATCTGGACACGACGAACGACCTGGTTTCACAATAAACGGGATTCATGCGACCAGCCGACATGTTTACAATGACCCGCGCTCCAATCTCGATGATCCGGTGGCCACTGTAATGATAACTGACGTTGTTGGGTCACACATTGGAACATTAGGGGTCCTCTGCTGCTGGACATCATGTTCAACACAGTGCGCTAAACGGTGTGCTCCAAAACGTGTCAGCACCATAAATATATTCTGTGGTCAGATCTGCCACAGATCACCGCCGCCGGCCGTGGTGGCCCAGCGGTTAAAGGCGCTACAGTCTGGAACCGCGTGGCCGCTACGGTCGCAGGTTCGAATCCTGCCTTGGGCATGGATGTGTGTGATGTCCTCAGGTTAGTTAGGTTTAAGTAGTTCTAAGTTCTAGGGGACTGATGACCTTAGAAGTTAAGTCCCATAGTGCTCAGAGCCATTTGAACCATTTTTTTTTAGATCACCGCCTGTCCTGCTTTAGAGAGAGGGAAAGCGTCGGATGTGTTCTGTGATGAGGAATGGACGATCAGCTTCTTGTCGCCTACTCGTGGTTTCAGCGTTCTTAACCACTTTCAGTAGATGCTGAATATAGTAGGGCGAGAACAGCCGACCAGCTTCGGCGTTTCCGAGATGCCCTCTCCCAGGCACTGGACCATAACAATCTGGCTTTTATCCAAGTCGCCTAAATCGCCGAATTTCCGCATTTGTGCCACTTATCGTCGCTATAATGATTCCCCGTTCGTCTCTGATTCGCTCAAAAACTTCTCTTACCTCGCACGTTCCCTCAGCGCCATCAGCTAGCCTAAAACTCTCGGTGGGTAGTGGTAATAATGTTTCGGGTCATCGGCGTGTATTTGTATGAGAAGCAACGATGTTACCAAGGAGTGAAGGCAGCTACTGTCGTTACATCGAGATCACAGAATTGCTGTTAATGAAAACTGATGAGGCAGGCGGTGTAATTTATGGATCAAATGGTTCAAATGGCTCTGAGCACTATGGGACTCAACTGCTGAGGTCATTAGTCCCCTAGAACTTAGAACTAGTTAAACCTAACTAACCTAAGGACATCACAAACATCCATGCCCGAGGCAGGATTCGAACCTGCGACCGTAGTGGTCTTGCGGTTCCAGACTGCAGCGCCTTTAACCGCACGGCCACTTCGGCCGGCGTGTAATTTATACATGAATATTTTTCTGCTGCGTGATATTGTCAGATATTGGTTTTAAGAACTGTAATATTAAGATAATAAATGTTAACAACTCATTTTGCATATTAATCACTCAGTTTATCCCTCTCACTACATACCAGTGTAACACTGCCGACTGACAGACAGATCTTCGACGGGGGTGGGGTATGTAGATTCGTGTATCTGTTCAATGAATGGCTGCGCATTCGTTCTTAAGAGCTAAAACAAGAGAAAGTTGCGAAGTTGGCCGCTGGGGCCTGAAACGGAAGTCCATGTTCTAATTCAGCCCTAAGATGTTCAGGTCGGGACTCTGAGCAGACAAGTCCATTTCAGGAACGGTACTGTCCACGGACCATTGCTTTAAAGATGCTGCTTTATTACTATTATTGTCTCACAAACTGTTCCTCTGCTGTACACACTAGACAATGCTGTAAAATATGTCCATACCCTTGAATATTAGCACTTCCATAAGCGCAATAGGGGGACCACACAAACTCCTCCTGTAGGCATTACACGTGATGGCAGGTAACGTCACCATCGGACAGCGTTCAGGTTACAGCGTGATTTATCAATCCAGATCTCTCGATCCAGCGATCCACTGCCCACAAGCGTTGCTCTCTGTATCACCTAAAGAATCACTTAGAACTGATGACAGAAATGTGTGGCTTATGTCGAGGTTTTTAACTCCCCGAGCACAGCCTTTTTCTAGGTGGACTATAAATAGTACTTAGGAATTCTCCAGCGACTCTTTCAGCTTAATCTACGCGACTTTTTACAACTCTCCGCAGAGCTCCAAGGTTCCCGTCCGTCAGTACATGATGTCTGCCTAGTCTTGGTTTAACTGTAGTTGTTACTTCGAGTTTTGTCACAGTCATCTTGCACAACATTACAAGGCTTGAAAAATTGCTGAGGCGTTTTAACTCGAGTAGCATCCAATGACCAGTCAACGTTAGAAGTCAATGAGCTCTCCAGACCGATCTATTCTGCTGCTGATGCTTCTCTCTACAGACAAACACGGGGATGAAACACATCTAGGGACTTCGGTAACACGACCTTGGTTCGCTGCCAGATCACTTGGAGCACTGCAGGTTTGTGAATCGTTTATCGTTTTCCTGTTGGGTAATTTAAAGTCCGCCAAATTTGTTTACATTTTGTAGCACACAGAAGCTGATTTCAACGAACTGTGTTTTTGATTACGACCTTTTGTGTATATCGCACTCTTTGAATTGCATTCCAAATATGTTGCTCGCATTCTTCCGGATTTCGACACGCAACCATAATACTGGGCAGAGTAAGTGACTCTATATTTGCTTTTGTTTAATAAAAAAAAAGCTGCTTTCGTCTCATGGTGTTATGTGAACGTATCTACATTTGCTACAGTCTACGATTCCGTGTGAGAACCGTTCGATTTAAATGTATTGTAAGTATGCTACTCGTATTCTACGTTGTTTTTGTTTGCGTCCGCTTTTCGTACATTCTCATACGAAATGGAGTACCACATGTTAGCAGCTTTGACAGATTTAGTCTTCAGTTTTATTACCTCTTGTCACTGAAGGTATATCTAATTTTGATTTATTGGTGTTGTTTGTTGCCACTGAGTACCATGCATTTTACAGTGGTTTGCAGAGTACGAACGTAGATGAGTGTGCTGTGTAGTCTTACTGGCTACAACATTCTTTCTTGCAAATACTAAAAATGCTACGCTAGTTACGCAAAATACGTCCACACGTAATTAACAGTTACTAAAAACATCATTTTAGCAGAAATCCTTGTACTACGAGGGGCGTTCAACAATGAAACAATTAAAAAAAATTTGTTTGGTTTTATTCTGGATTCCAGTACACCATATTATTCCACACTCTTTTGGCTACAAAACCCCGTTCTTCAACATAATCTCCATCCAAAGCGACGGCCTTACACAACTTTAGCTGGAAGGCCTATATGCCTGCTTTGTACCACTCTACTGGTCGGTGCCATAGTCTTGCCGGATGAATATTCTCCACATCGTCCACACACTGCTTCCCACGGAGTGCATCCTTCAGTCTTCGGAGGAGAGGTAGTGTGGCGCCACCGATGGATTGCCGTTTTGTTTCCGGTTCGAAATCGCCTATGACGATTTTCGCAAAAAAACTGTCACGGTGAGACTCGTAACGGACAAGCAATTCTGCTCAGTTGCTCTTCATGGCCTCTGTTGGGCGTCGAGAAACCCCGCGGGCACATACCTTTCAGTATCACAACTAGTGTCCGAGTGTCTCATCACTACCAACAGAGACGTCCAGATGAGCAGCGCGGTATTTATCGCAAACTTGCGGTGACAAAACACTAAAGAAACAATGCTGCTTTCGCGAGAAACCTCTACCATGCCTATTTCGGTGTGAAACTAGGCGGCATCTGCATAGCATGAGCTGCACAGGTCATGTCTATTGCGTATGTAGACTATATACGACAGTGGGTGGCAGACGAGAAGTCATTATGAATTGGCATCCCTATGGTCTGGCGAGAGTGACAGAATCATAACGATGACTGCTACTTCTGCTCTTGTAGGTTATTAGTTTCAACAAGAAAAGCAAGAAGACTATTATCTGAATAACATTTGCGCAGCGATTCGTTCTGTTCCACATAGCCCCGACATACCTACACCACAACCGCCGCAGACAGGTACGGACGACTGTGATGACAGACATACTGTGCAGAAGATCCATGATAACAACTTTGAAGAATGCACAAGTGAGGGCCCTCTACTGTTCACTCACCCAGATCTAAACGATATATTCCGTGATAGCAACTGGTACGTCCGTTAAATGCTATAGAAATGGGTCTTAATATTCACACAGTATTTTTCTCAAAACGACTTGTTAGTGTACTGATGGGCAAGGTTTGATGGGTCAGCGCCGGCCGCGGTGGTCTAGCGGTTCTAGGCGCTCAGTCCGGAACCGCATGACTGCTACGGTCGCAGATTCGAATCCTGCCTCGGGCATGGATGTGTGTGATGTCCTTAGGTTAGTTAGGTTTACGTAATTCTAAGTTGTAGGGGACTGATGACCGCAGATGTTAAGTCCCATAGTGCTCAGAGCCATTTGAACCATTTTTTTGATGGGTCAGCTCAACATACTGCATACGCCGGGTTTTTTGACTCATCTCAAAGAAGCCTTAAGGAGGTTCTGTAGCACAACGGTAACATGTATGCCTCAATACCTGTCGGTAATTCTGTGCACCTGAAGGAAACTTATGACAGCATGAAGGTGCTTCTTACAACCATTCATTATGAGGATAACAAGTGGATGGTGTACGGTGATTTGAAAGCGTTGGATAGACTACTAGGATCACAATCAAGGTATACCAAGTTCTCCTGTTTCTTCTGTGGGAGGGAGAATTCGACTCGTGACAAACATTGGGAGCAAAAACTTGGACCCAAAAAGTTGGCACTGGCTCCAGCAGGCAAAAATATCAAGTGTGATCCTATACTGGGAAGAGACAGAATACTCTTGCCGTTTATGCACATTAAACAGGGCATTATGAAGCAGTTTGTAAAGAGTACTGCTTGAAATATCTATGTTCCAAGCTCCTAAACCTTTAAGATGATAAGCTGAAAGAGCGCGTGATCATTGGTCACGATATCCGGAAACATCATGGGAAACAATCGTAGTCCTAAGTACATAGATATAGTTGAGAACATGCTGACGAAATTCAGAATGCTGGGATCCTCAATGAGTCTGAACCTACATTTATTAAATTCACGCCGTGACTTTTTTCTTGCAAAGCCAGGTGCTGTAAGTAAGGAGCAGGATGAAAGATTCCATCAGGGTATCAAGGACATGGGGCGACGATGCAAGGCAACTTTAGGTATTCAAATAGTGAAGGACTGCTGCTGGATGCTTGACTGTAAGCACACAGAAATGCCCCATAAGAGGAAAAACAGGGGGGGGGGGGGGGGCACGCCATGACAACTAAAAAATCATGGAAGAAATAAGATTACTGCATATTTTGTTCCGCATTCTCTGTATATATCTGTTCATTGTGTGCATAGTTCAGAATGTTGGTGTTTTAAACTTGTATTCTTCTTCAGCGTGATTCGTCTCCCATATTCACTGAGATGATAAAGGTCATGGTATATCTGCTAACATAATGTAGGACAGCCTTTTCCTGCCGTAGTGCAGCAACCAGACGTGGCATGGATTCAACAAGTTGTTGGAAGTCCCCTGCAGAAATATTGAGGCATGCTGCCTCTGTAGTGTCCATAAATGCGAAATTGTTGCACTTGCAGGACTTCGATGCGAACTGACGTCTCGATCA
Source organism: Schistocerca nitens (assembly GCF_023898315.1). NCBI lineage: Eukaryota > Metazoa > Arthropoda > Insecta > Orthoptera > Acrididae > Schistocerca > Schistocerca nitens. Next base: position 212,608,352 of record NC_064614.1, read on the forward strand.
TGTCACGTAAATGTTTAATGGGGTTCACGTCGCGTGATCTGCGCGGCCAGGTAATTAGCTCGAATTTTCCAGAATGTTCTTAAAATCAATACCGAACAATCTTCCCCCATTGACGTATCGCTTTTTGGGAACACAAAATCCATGAATGGCTTCAAATGGTTTCTAAGTGGCAGGCCGGAGCCATTTCCAATCGGTGATAAGTTTGCCGGCCGCGGTGGTCTAGCGGTTCTGGCGCTGCAGTCCGGAACCGCGGGACTGCTACTGTCGCAGGTTCGAATCCTGCCTCGGGCATGGGTGTGTGTGATGTCCTTAGGTTAGTTAGGTTTAAGTAGTTCTAAGTTCTAGGGGACTTATGACCTAAGATGTTGAGTCCCATAGTGCTCAGAGCCATTTCAGTGATAAGTTCAGTTACACCAGACGACCCAGTCCATTCCATGTAAACAGAACCCATACTATCAGGGAGCTCCTACCAGCTTAGCTCAAATGGTTCAAATGGCTCTGAGCACTATGGGACTTAACATCTGAGGTCCTGTCACCTAGAACTTAGATCTACTTAAACCTAACCAACCTAAGGACATCACACACATCCATGCAAGAGGCAGGATTCGAACCTGCGACCGTAGCGGTCGCGCGGTTCCAGACTGAAGCGCCTAGCACCGCTCGGCCACCCAAGCTGGCCATAAACAGTTCATTAGGTTATTATTTCGTAACTTACAGAGAAACACTTGTTTTGTAAATAAAACCGTCTCTTCTCGCTGCAGCTGAATTTATTTTTCCCAGACGTGTTTCGCCTTTTTCTTGCTCTAAGGCAGGGGCGGGCAGGAATCCTGCACGTGTGCGGTGCACTTGCACGCGTGCAGTTAACAGGTGTTCTGCGTGCACACAGGGGCAAGCTGGCCACCCGCTTATCTCCCCTCCCCACCATACTTTCTGTCCGCTCCTTCTTCTGCAATGCGTTTTGTTTCCTAGCTCGCTTTATTGAATGAAGGAATAAGATTAGTAGGAGTGCTTGAAAGATATCGTGATTTGAAAGAGTACCTATTACCTACGATACGTTTTATTTAATTATCACAGGTGGAGTGGAACAAAATTTCTACATACAGACAAACGCAAACAGTTACTTAAATTTTTGTCACTGATATTTGCTCTTAACCGACACTTACTAATTCAGCAAATGGTTTTCCAGCTCTCGCTATATTAAGCGTAATCTTATAACTTGCAGGTACCGCTGGGCTATTATTGTTGTCGTCCTGAAAAATTGAAAACAGTGCTCCATAAAATGTTAAATCAGTTACATGAGAGACATGACGAAAGGAAGTCTCAGATCTCTCGTGACCACAGCAACTACGACAGATTCATCTAGTATTGTCAGATCGCTCTTCTTAAGCTCAGTCAGTTTCCCCATGTGCTCAGAATCCGACAATAAATTGTACTCGTCCTTGTGAAATTTGTTATAATGGCCTTCAATACTAAACTTCCGCTTACCAGCGAGAATACTGCCAAATATTAAACATTTCGAATTTTCACGTTTTTGCACAAAGAAAAAATGATTGTCCCATTACTTTTTAAAAGATAACAAATCTCCACTTCTTCGTTTCCTTGTTTCACTCAGCATTTTCCGATTCTTGTAATACAACGCTCACTACGTAGTGGTCGCTTCGCTTCAACGTCCGCAGCTTAGCCTGGTACTACAATGCCGCAACCTGCCGGCTGTCGCCGCTGTCCCAGTCGACGATTGCACGCGAGCAGCACACGTGCAGCGCTGTGCGCTCATGAGCCGCGTGCAACGTTTGCCCGCCCCTGCTCTAAGGCATCATCCAAAACAAAAATAACAAAACTGCATCGTTCTAGATTCCATTGATAATACATTAGAGTATGAAGAAGGCGAAAAGCCTCTGTGAAAAATTAGTTTCAGCAAGAAAAGGAGGTTTTATTTACAAAACAAGTATTCCTTTGCTTGCTGCGAAGGGGTTGTCACGCAAACGTTTTACAGAGAAACACCTTATCTGAAACATCCTGTGTCGCCCTCTCTCTGTTTAGCACAGAAGTGAAACGGCGTTATTGACGCCACGTTACACATATCTCATACAGCCTCAAAGCCCGGAGTCCACCACGGATCCAGGGTTCACTCGCGTCCAATTCCTTTAAGCGCGCTGGCTTGATTTCATAATCCGATGCACAGTCACAGAACAAGTTTCATTTGTGATTAATTCCCGCAAGCAACTGTCAGAAAGTTCATTTCATCGGATCGAGTACAATGCTGGTTTAATGCAGCACGCTCTCCACTTTTCTGGCTCTAATATCCATGTAACTGTAGAGCATTAATGTCGTCACCGCAGTTAATATCATTCAAACCCAAGTTTACCATAGGGCATGCACATTGGCAAACGGAATGCGTAGCTCTGATCCTTCAGCTATCTCTCAAATTCTATTTCATTCGACTCGTCTCTGTGGCACTGACGGACGTTGTTATTCGCCAAAACGTTTTTTTTTCAGTTACATGATACAATCACCATCCTACCATATCGAACAAAGGTTCCGCAGATCAGAGGAGCGTCGAATAATCAGAAGCAATCAAATGGAAAGGACTTTGTATGACGCAGAAAATTTTATCTCGCTCCCAAAATTGGAAGAGTAAAAGGCAAAGGCTATCGTTCTGCGGAAATTACTAAAATAAATTTATATAATAACTCTTTCCATCTCGAATACTTTAATGCACAGTGTCAGAAGCTGATTATAACGCTACTGATAAATTCAAAATTTAACAGTTTCCTTCATCCCGTATTGTACTAATGCTTCCACTTAAGCACTGCTGTAAGGCTTAGAATTTAGACATTCTGCATCACGCAATTCAATCTTTATTATTCCTTACAAGATAAGTCTACTTGATGATCCCATCACCAATTTCGGCAAAAGTTAACCGTATGGAGCAGATCATTATCCACGATCTCAAACATAAAAAAAACTACTCGTCTTAATTTGAAAGCCTCATGTGAACTGTTTTGTGTGACCATTTTTAATTGCCATAAAGTCAATAACAGGTCACATATTGATGCAAAATTATTGTACTCGGGTGCCATTCAAAAACACACAAATCAGTACACTCAAAATAATGAATGGTGAAGGTTTCCTCTATATCTTCAGTTATCTCTCTAAATCAGAATAATAAATATTATATATTACGACAAAAAAAAAAACCACAGATTCAGTGCTGAATTTTATCTGATAAATATTCTGTTCTTTATTTATTTTGTTACTCTTACCTTAAAATTTTGTAATAATTTTTCCTTTTTTTTGCAACAGTTAATATTGTCTTATAATCCTTTATTCAAAAGTAATGCAAGGCTGAAACATACAATATTTATTTTAGTTGTATTATTCAACAATCAATACATCTAAAAGGTTTATGTTTCAAGCGACAACTAGCCACAGGTGTAGTATACAAAATTTAGCTCAAACCATTACCGGTTTCGGAATTATTAGAAACACTCCTTCAGATGACGTCTTACAGCTTTTCTTTCTTTCCTGCAGGTGCCTGGTTTTGTGTTCGTTACTGGTGTGATATATTAAGATAGACAAAAGGTTTCAATATGGTAAAGTTATGAAATGATTTTTTTAATAAAACATGAAATATGGCGAAAAACTACGTAGTTGATGTTCCTGTGCGACGTATTCGCCCTGTATTTGTGTTTTGCATTATAAAGTTAACACATTTTTTCACATACACGTGTAAATTGTTATAACACAGAATTTTATGTTTTATGGCAGAGAACGTGCTCCAGTTTTCGAAACTACGCGCGAATACACTTTATTTATAACAGTGACTTTTATCTGTAGTGAAAATAAGCTTGACAAAGGAAGAACTTTAAATCAACAATTACCACAGGATAGTAAATACGCGAGTATGAGTTTGGTAGCTTTGGAACAAAGCACCCATGGTGTAACATTTCCAATTTCTGTAATAAGTGATAGTAGAATGAGACTGATTAGGTAAGAGCAATGAAAGTGATGTTAGTTTAGTGAATTACGAATTTTCAGTCTTAAATGCCTGAACCTTAGACAGTATTCACTCAGTCTCCACTGACAGCACACAGGCACAAGGCTACACGAAGAAACGAAGCAGAAAAAGATGAGAAAAATAATTTTTGGTCACAATGTGAAATTGAGGACCAACCAGGACGAATGCAAGAGGAAAAAGCTTGAGAAACCGATATATTCACATCTATATCAGTATCGATAGCTATTGTTACAGAGAAAAATATGTAAAACGTTATTTCTGTCTACAGAAAAATAAATTTCGCGACGTGGCAAACGGCTGCTGTAACTTATTTCTCATATCACACAAAAAGCGAATATTCGGAAAATAAGTGATCATCTGTCAGCTAGTAAATGACAGATAAATGCCATAATGATAAATTACAAATTTGCTTTCGTAATGTTAAAAAATACACAGTTTCGTAGATGCGGTATTCCTTGACACCTGACTTCTGTATCAGATGAGTATGGAGAATTATGTCAGAGGCAGAACAGAAGATACAGAACTGGACTGCAGTAAGTTAAAAGAAGTTTTAATTAAGACTTCTAAGGAGTTACTTGGAACACAACAACGACGAAAACCAAATCGTTTGAATTTATGGGATGATGAGCTCAACAGGAAGAAAGCAGAAGAGTAATAGAAAATAAGAAACAAGAAGCGAAAGTTCGCAAAGTTGCAAGACGAGCAGACAGAGATAGCTGGAAAAAATTTTCAAAAGACAAGAATGTTATATAACTGGAGTTCAAAATATTGAATACAGCGATTTCAAACATTTGGAGAGCGAAATCAGTGACAAAGTGAAGAAGGATATAATACCAACAACGGAATGGTTGCAGTATTGTAAGCAGCTTTTACTCAAGGGAAATAAGCGCTTCTGTACCAAACCTGTGAACGTTCGAGAACACGATGCAACTGCTGACTTTGAAAGTAGTTTAAAAGAGGACAGGAACTGGAGGAAAAGGTGGAATAAAACTGGAACTTATGAAGTATGCCAGCACTAAATGGAAAAAATTATTTGTGCAGCTGCTGAAGTATATTTGAGTCTCGTGAAAAATTCCAGAAGAATGGTAGGTAGCAATAATTATAAATATGTACAAGATAGGAAATGAAAAATGAATATTCAAATTATAGAGGTATATCCATTTTAAATTCTGCTTATGAAATCTACCCATATTTCATTAAAAAGAAATTCCGTCCAATAGCACACATACTTGTACAAAAGGAACATTGCAGATTTCTACAGGCAGGTCCTGTGCAGACGCAACATTTGTTTTGAAACAGCTGATAAAAAAGAGAAGAGAGTTTAACAAGCCACAACTTCTGCTCTTTCTAGGCTATGAGAAGATAAGATATTTTGAGAAATACTGACTGACTACACTGTACCGCTAAATTTGTTAAATGACATTAAATCACAAAAGGATAATTCTGAAATTAGAATAAACAAAGACTTATTGACTGTAAAACAGGTACTAAAACTGGGTTGCAGTCTCTCGCCAATCATATATATATATATATAATCAACGAAGTTCTAGAAGAATGGAATTCTAAAAATTTATATATATATATATATATATATATATATATATATATATATATATATATATATATATTGACGAGAGACCACACAACCTATTTTTAATCCCCGTTTTACAGTCAGCAAAGTTTTGTATGTATACCAACAAAGTTCTAAAGAAGGGAATTCTAAATTAAGTCAGAAGTGAGACCTAGGGAGAGATAAATTTATTACCACTATTTTATTTACAGATGACCAAGTTCTCCTAGCCGATGGTGAAAGTGCTTCACAAGAAAAATGTGTTTAAATTGAATAATGTTTTAAAAATTTGTCAAATGGTTATATCCATAAATAAAACAAAAGTGACGGCAGTCGAAGGGAAAGACATAAAGGGAACAAAAATAGTGATGAACAACAAAATAATAGAACAGGTAAATCCTTTTAAATATCTCTGGACAGAGATATAAACATACAACACTAAATCAAATGTGGGTCAAAATGTACAGAAATATAATACTATAAATGGTGGTACGGTATAACTATGAGGGAAGAGGTAACACTGAGATCAAATAGCGTGATGGCTAAGGCTGCTGTTATGTATGGTAGTGAAAACTGCGTCATACGGAAAGGGGACGAACGAAGAATTCAGGCAGTTGAGATTTCTTGGTGCAAAGATGGTCAACTTGCTTCAAAGAGGTATAACTGGACCATTAGGATAATGGGTGGAGCGATTGAAAGAGTATAGGGTTATGCCTTTAACAAAGCATTTATTACCATAAATAAATAAATGTCCTGAAATACAATAACCCACACAGATATCTTCACCAGGAGCACTTTAGTGACACAATTAGCTTTACAGACTCGATGTCAGATTACAACCACCAGTGACAGTTACGTACGTTATACTGCATCACACAGGTGTAACTAATTTTCTAAGCAGATTCGGTTATCTGAGAATCTGACCTCAAGATTACAATTACTAGTCACGATGGATTAATCTGGAAACAGTGATTAACTTCTCACTCACATGGCTTCCAAAAAATGTTCATTCAGTTACACGAACAAACTTTGTTCTAACAGGGAACACGGTTGCCCCTATACTACAAGCTGAAAACTGGTCACTGATCTTTAATGGCAGCTTATTAAGAAAATTAATTGATTATTATTATACACCATTTCAACCATAGCTTAAACCGCGCAAATTAGAAACCAGATTAAGGCAAGGTTTTAAACGTTTTTCGAAAACATGTGAAATTCCGACTTCGGATAATATCATGATCATATGTGCTTTTAGATGCACAGTACCTTCTGTAGTACACAGGTGTATATAAAACCTTCAGTTAGAGAAGCATGTACCGGATACAGCTTCACTTGCTAACGGCAAACTATGTCACGTAACAATACTTCCCACATGGGACGGATCTCAGTATATGGCAACTTCAAACTCAATTGCGTAATTAACAGTAACCTGGCACAGACTATTCTTAATATGAAGAAATGACAAATGGTCTTACCAAAGGTGTTCAGTTCTTATTCTAGTAATGATAGTAACAAACAGCATACAGTTCTCACACATTACAGGACACTCGAATAACAAGAATTAACTTGACTTCCAAAACTACGAAGCGGTGGCAATTAAACTTTCCCTATTTAACACGTCATTACACGGTATCGTACGAGTACCAAACTTGATAGCACTAATGTCAAGGACATGGGGAAGAGAAATAATGCAAAATCAGTTCAATCGAAACACTTTTAATGTGCTGCTGCGGTACACCACACCATTACATACCGGTACCATTACTGCTACAAAATGGGCTCAATGTGCCCTCAAGAGTCTGAAAGCGCTGGGTTGCATTCTGCACGACAGAACGAAGCATGTCCGTAGGTATGCTGGCTACCTCTCTTGATATACTGCGCTTCAGATCAGCACATGTGAGAATGTTCACCTGGTAAACACTGTCCTTCACGTAGTCCCACAACCAGAAATCACAGGGAGTGAGATCAGGTGATAATACCGGCCAGGCATTTGGGAACAACAGGTTGATAATACGACCGTGTCCAAATGTGTTTGGGTGAAGCAGCCACATCTTGCATGAACATCTGGCATGTATACTGTTGAGTTCAATGCGTCTCTCTGCTGTAGGGCGGGTATGCCATGCTGGTGGAGCATATCACAGTGACACTGGCCGGTCACACTGCACGTCTTTGGTCTTTGAACGCCAACCTGTTCAATACAGAAAGGGCCAACGATGAATGTAGCTGTGAAGCCACACCATATGGTGCCACGTTCACCACACAAAGGAACTTCATGCACATTGACTGGTGATGAAGATCCCCACACTCGGCAATGCTGTATGTTCACCTCACCTGTAGCGAAAAATGAGGTTCACCTGTTCAAAGGATGGTCCACGGCCAGCCCTCATCAATTTCAATCCTTGGGAGAAAGTGAAGAGTGAAGTGAACACGTCGTTCTGCGTCTTGTGGTGTAAGCTGCTGTACGATATGGATCTTGCACGAATAACATTTCAGAATGGTTCAAAGCACCTTCTGTAAAGTGGACCACAGGATGTTCAACTGTCACGACACAGTACGTGCACTGCCTAAAGCCGTCGGCACACGGACCGTGCATCCGAACGTTGAGCGTTGAGCGTGCCGATTTTCTGACGTCATAGCGTGGAATAGCACGTTCGGGAGTCTTTCCGAACGTGCAGAGCAATAGCTGGTATGTCAGATATTCTGAGCGTGCGTCTGAGCGTTGACCAATGAGATGGCACAACGCCATCTACGTCACATGCACGCCGTCACCTTCAGTACAGAGTTGTGAGGCGCCATATTGGCATTCATTTCTAGCCTGTATGTATATTTGCCGTTTCTGAGCACCAGAAAATTGAGAATCACTGGAAAACCCGTTACTAGTTGCGTGGTTTGTTCCAATAAAATAATGAGAAACATCATATTCGTGACAAAAGAATTATTGTAACTTGCGTATTATGAGAAAAGGCTATTTGAAGACAGCGACACACTGAAGATCGACCCAAAACGTATTATGCTTGGAACAATTTGTTATAGTTAAATTTCAGTTAGTAACATAATTATGTACGATTAACGTTTATAGCACGGGTAATACAATATGATTACATACAAGGAATGAGTGGTAGGATTAGCTTAATGAGTACAGTCTGCTTTAGGCAGTGGCGCGGAACGGACCTGCTGTCCCGGCCGCGGGCGCGCGTGAACGAGGAGGTGTTTACACCGCCGGTACTCGCGCGTGTTGTTGTCTGACTCGATCGCCATGGCACACAATTTTCGAAAGACTACGCTCCAATTTACGTTCGACAACGAATATGCCAGACCCAAAGCTTTCGAAATAGAGCGTTTTTTGAGGGACGAAGTTCGTTTACCTGCTGCAGACATAATTGGAATACACCTGTCCATTGTAAGCAGTACAATGTACGTAAAGATGACCGATGAAGCTGCGTGTGAAAGAACTCTCTCCGCTGCTCAAAGAGGATTTAAATTTCGACACTCTGATGGCCATATCAGCGATGTAACAGTAGCTCCTTCAGGATTGGGTGTGAGGGTCGTTCGGATCTTTGAATTGCCGTTTGAGGTGCCAGAATCGATGGTTACTGAATCGCTGCGACCATATGGAACGGTACTTAGTTTTAATACTAGTTTTAATACCTATCCTGTGCTAAACGGCGTGCGACAGGTGCGGATCGTCCTTACTAAACATATCCCGTCTTATTTATACATTGGCGGATGTCGAGCTATTGTGATCTACGATGGCCAGCCACGCACCTGTTCTGGCTGTGGTGGAGAAGGACATATCCGCTCGGAGTGCATACAACGCCTCGTCGTGCAACTGCCACATGGAGACGCGTCACAGCGAGAAGTTCCCACGCAACTGCCGATGACGTACGTGTCGGTGGCCCGCCGGGAAGTGTTGCCAAGTTCGGAGCGTGACAAGGACGTGTTTATGCAAGAGCAGACCGAGTTACGGGAGCATGGAGGTGACTCGGAGAATGTCCCTACACCCATGTCACGACAGTTGAGGGAGGAACCTTCCGAAAACTCACATGTAGCACGCGACGTGGAAGTGGAGGTCCAGACGGTGGCGCCGGCAACGGACCAACGAACGAACGACGAACACAGTGAGGCAGCAGAGGGCAGGGCACGCAAACAGCGATCGCCGAAGCGTCGCAAAAAGCGTCGCCATAGTTCGGGTGGCACGTCCCCCTCTAGCCTAGGGGACACGGAAGGTATCCTAGCGGAAGAACTGTCTGACACAGAACACGTGCCTTTAGAGGACGCTGACAGGATTCCGTCCGATGGTGACCGGATGTCCTGCCCTTCAGATGGTCCCTCTTCATTGACACCGACTGAATGGTTCAAATGGCTCTGAGCACTATGGGACTCAACTGCTGAGGTCATTAGTCCCCTAGAACTTAGAACTAGTTAAACCTAACTAACCTAAGGACATCACACACATCCATGCCCGAGGCAGGATTCGAACCTGCGACCGTAGCGGTCTCGCGGTTCCAGACTGCAGCGCCAGAACCGCGCGGCCACTTCGGCCGGCGACACCGACTGACCCAGCGCTGCCGACGAAGGAGTCAGGGACACCAATGTCCCGGCAGCCACGTCGAAATACATCACAGGACGTTTCTCGGATGGATGACCACTGCGACTGGGCTGAACCAGTCGAAGACCTACAGGAATTGCCACCCCCAAATGATGACCACTCACATACAGGATGCACACCACGGAACGACAACGAACGAGGGCAGCCCGTTGGCGGGCACCCCTCTGAGCACGAATAGTGGACTAAAGCCCTTGGAGTTCTCAATGACATGACACGAGCATGACAACGACAACGAACCAAGCATATAAGGTGGGCACAGTGAACATTAACACCGCACGTTCGCTTGCAAAGATGCAACTTCTCCGGGACATGATTTACGCCACAGACGTTGATATTCTGCTGATGCAGGAAACCTTCAATGCTGCTTTTCCCCCCGTGCATGGATACACCACTTATCTAGCGCCGACTCCAGATGGAGGACGTGGCACAGCGATACTAGTCCGGGAAGGGATTCCGATGTGTGACCTCGATTACCTTCCTTCGGCTCGGGGTTTGGCTATGACCGTGAACGGCATTCGTATCGTCAACATCTATGCACCCTCCGGATCTGACAATCGACAGGCGCGTGCACGATTCTACTCGGAGGAGATTGCCCCCCTATTCCGTGGGAGATATGACCACATCTTGGTAGGGGGGGATTTTAACTGTGTACTCACACCGAAGGATCAAACTCCTAATTTCAGCTCCTGCCACGCATTGAACACGATCTGCCGGGACATGGCCCTTATGGACACGTGGGAAAAGATCCATGGGCAGCGAGAGGGCTACACGTATTTTACTAGCCACTCGGCGAGCAGGCTGGATCGGATTTATGTTTCTGACGGATTAAGAGATCACGTGTTGGCTGCTGAACGTTGGCCCACAGCTTTTACGGATCACCTTGCGTATTTATGCACGTTAACCCTCCCACGGCAGCGGGTCTGGCGGAGTCGTAGTTCCTGGAAACTTAACTCCTCCTTATTGGTGGATCTCGAATGTCGCCAGCGGATCGAAGAAACATGGCAGACTTGCTCTCGCCGTCTGCCGCTGCACCGTACGGTGCTTTCGTGGTGGCTGCAGTGTGCAAAACCGGCGATACGAAGAGCTCTCATAACGTATGGCAAGGAAAAAGCGAAATGGCTCCGAGATACACTTGACTATTACTACATGGTGCTCCGCGACCTGTCCTCCAGGGCCCCATCGCCCGAACGTCAAGCGGAAGTCCATCGCATTCAGGCCTGCATTTTATCGATCACGAGACGTCGACTGGAGGGACTTTCGATCCGTGCTCGGTGCTTGGACAACGTCGATGGAGAACGTATTGGCATGCATCATGTGTCCAAGGGACATGCGCGTAATCGCCGATCCCTAATCACAGTCCTCCATGATGACGATGGTCGGCCCTTGACGTCACAACAGGCCATTGCTGCTGAGTTTCTGGAGCATTACCGCCTCCTTTTCACTGGGACGCCGACGGACAATCGGACAGAAGAAGAAATTTTGCGACAGATGCAAACGGAGGTGGATGGTCCGGATGCAGAGGCGCTATTGGAACCCCTAACGGAAGATGACATCCGGGGCGCACTCGCGAAGGGTGCGGTGCATAAATCCCCTGGGCCAGATGGGTTGACACTCGAATTTTACCGCGCATTTGCGGATTTAATGATGTCCCAGTTGGTATTGATGTATAACGAGTTATTGAGCCCTGACACGGACGTTCCGTCGCAGTTCATGGCGGGATTGCTTATACCAATACCGAAATCGACAGCGAGTCACAGCGCCCATCAATTTAGACCGCTCACGATGCTCAATACTGACTATAAGATCTTTGCGCGAATGTTGGCGGCAAGGCTCAAGATTGTAATATCCAAGACAATACCACCAGACCAGGCTTGTATAGGGGTTCGGAGCAACATACATTCTATCCTCGGCGAATACCGTGACGTAATTTCCCTGACGGAAGCTTGTCACATGCGAGCGGCGTTCGTATCGGTGGATTTTGATCGTGCCTTTGACAGGATCAACCATGATTTCCTTGACTCGACCATGAGACGCATGGCGATACCACAGGATTTTATTACCGTCCTCATGCGCCTCCTTCGCGGCGCTTCTTCGACGGTGAGAGTCAATGGCAGGGAGGTAGGAACGATTCCTGTTCGCAGCTCAGTTAGGCAAGGATGTCCCTTGTCGATGATACTGTTTACAATAGCGCTCGAACCATTGATGCAGACTCTTAGACGGACTCTAACAGGCGTCCGACTCCGTGCGAGCTCCTTCACGTGTCGTGCATATGCCGACGACTTGATGATGCTCGTCCGGTCGGAGAACGAAGTCAGTCAGGTGGTTACCCTTCTTACTACGTACGGGGTAGCTGCGGGAAGCAGGGTCAACACGAATAAAACCAAGATCATGCACATCGGTCGAGGGCTGGACGCTCTGCGAAGTCCGTTTACGACGGTGGACATCTTGCGATGTTTAGGTGTCTTGTTCACCCGATCGCTACGGCAATCAGCGGCGGCGAGCTATCGACGTCTCCTCCAGAACGTCCGACTGCACATACGCAACAATTCACTCCGAACGCATGACCTGCTCCAAAGGGTGGACTACACTAATGTTCACCTGGCCTCGCGACTGCCGCACGTGGCACAGGTACTGCCAATGCCACATGGTATCGCTGACAGATTAATGGCGGCTTTTGGATACTATGTCAGCCAAGGAATGTTGTTTAAGATCAAATACGAGACTTTAACTCTCCCACACCATTCTGGAGGACTTAACCTCACGGATGTGCGGAACAAGGCTCTAGCTCTATACCTGCGAGCGACGCTACGAACTTGGAACCAGCGGCAACACGCCATCACGTCGGCCATCCTGGATGTGCTTCTTCCAACGTCCTTTGAACCACCGGTAGCAGTAGGCACCATCTCGCCCTCGTTTTCTCACGTCGCGGGATTTTTTGTTGATTTTAGTTATGTTCAGTTACAGATACCTTCTACCAGAATCCCCACTACCCGTGAGATATATCGATACTTGCGGCGTCATCATGGCAGCAATGTTGTCGAACTTGAATACCCAACACGAAACTGGCGACAGATTTGGCGAGCTGTCCACACACCACTCCTCACCACAGCAGCGCGATCGTCATGGTATACATTAATCAACCGAAAGACGGTCAACCGCCAACGATTATACGACATTCGCATGGTGGATTCCCCGCTCTGCCTTAGATGTGGCATGCAGGACACCGACGAACACTCTCTGCAGTGCGGTGAGGCAAAGGATGTTTGGCGGCTGACGCAACGCATCATGGCCCTCCTCCGACACACCGACGAATCAACGATCACCACGGACGCTTTATTTTTCCCTGACCCTGTCTTTTTCCCCTCACAAAAAACATCGGCAATCCGATGGATTTGAGGACACGCATCGCACTACGTGCTCTCGCGGACCTTGATATCGGTCATGGACTATTGGCATTATCTACTAGAACAACACGAAATCATCAGACGCCACTCTAAATATAAAACGCATTTTGCGAACTTTCTAGGCAGCATGTTTCATAACCCCCCGAAGCGGTGGGGAGTCCCAGGTTTACGTTGTTTCGAGGGATAGGATTTACTCCCAGTGAAGTGACGAGGATGTCACTTCGGCCCTATATTTATTTCCCTTCTTTTTTATATATGATTTTTCTTTTGGGACATTAAAATTAAATGAATAAATACAATATTATTGTTACTAAAAAAAATACAATATCAATGTTTCCTTCCTGCTGCCTCTCCCTTATCCTGTCAGAAAAAAAAGTAGTGTCTTTGATCAATAATGAGTTTTTGTTGGGGCGGTTGTTCGCGTCATAACACTCCCAAATTTTTTTTCGTAACATTCGCGTTTTTATTAGGTTCTGATACTCTATTGTTATTTTAATATAAGTAAATGCTGTGATTTGATGTTATGTAAATATAAATTCACCTTTTTTGAGGGGTGATTTTGTTCGATTGACTTAATCTACAAGACAGCTTTGTTCCTTTTCCTTTTACGCTTCGTATTTCACATGTCGCAAAGATTCTGCTACTGGGTAGTGATCAAGTAAGGCTGACCTTCGGGTTTTACTAAAATGTGAGAATGATGAAATAATGTTTATCTTATGCAGAGAAGTATTCCAAATTTGTACCGCACTGTTTGTAATGGAACTTTTATAAGCCTGTGTCCTTATTGATTGGACATGGTAATTTCCTTTTCGTGGACGATGGAGGAAATGTGCGTTTTAATAGAGCTAACGTGGGAATTTTACGCGCGTCCGTTGTGTAAACAGTGTGATTTACGAACTAGAAACATCCCTCAACTGCCGCTGGAGCGCGTTGCGATCGTGTATACCACGTTGGGGCCCACGTACCGTATGCACAAGTCGCATCGTTCCTGAGCGTTCAGCATCACGTTGAACTTGGCACGCTCAACGTTAACGTTCGACAGCACGGTCCGTGTGCCGACGGCTTAACGATCGGTAACTGCGCTCAGCGTTGTCTGCCATAGCAACAGCAATTTTATCAACCGCATATGGAGCAACCAGTCGTTGGCCTCTTCCCGGTGTGACGCCCAGTTCTCCAGTTGTTTCATGAGTCATGCTCCAAACAGGAGGTGGATAACAGGATGCTGTCGTTATCCTTTCAGTTGGCGAAATTCTCGAAGTGCAGCTGCACAGCGTTAGTGTTGTTTTGATAACAGAGCTTCACCAATAATGCCCTGCTCCTTTGGTCAATTGCTCATGTAGACATGTCAACAAGTGTACTGCGACTGGTCAGGTGTGTGAGACTATGAATCACAATGACTGATCACTGCAGCTGGTTGGCATAGTTGGAATTGGATGGTGGCGCTGTGATGCATGGAAATCATGGACCACTTACTGTGGATGTTAATGCTACCAAGTTTGGTATTCATACAGTAATTAGTTTCTGTGTTATACTGTGTTAAATAGGCAAAGTTTAATTATAACCATTCTCACAAACAATGCTGACAGAACTTCACACAGTGCAATTACCCTTCAGTGAACTCGCCACAGCTCGCTATTATTCCTGGCACAGTGTCACAAATGTAAGGAACTTTGACACAGAGCATAGGAAGAGCACAACTAGTTCCACATCGTCTACATTCACTTCCTTCCTCTTGTGGCCCACTGGACTAGTGATGACCGCAACATACACAGTGAACTCACAGCACCAGTATTACCCATCTGACCAGCTGCAGACTGCACTTCCGACGCTAGGAGCCGGCCGAAGTGGCCGCGCGGTTCTGGCGCTGCAGTCTGGAACCGCGAGACCGCTACGGTCGCAGGTTCGAATCCTGCCTCGGACATGGATGTGTGTGATGTCCTTAGGTTAGTTAGGTTTAACTAGTTCTAAGTTCTAGGGGACTAATGACCTCAGCAGTTGAGTCCCATAGTGCTCAGAGCCATTTTTCCGACGCTAGGGCATCAACAATCATCACCATGGTCCATGCAGGATATGGTGGTTGATACGCTGTGACTAATTTTCGCTCAAAGCACAGGGTGAGACTATTCGTTTGTTCAGCAGGAGAGGCCTACTCGGTCGGCGGTGACAGAATCGAGGCGCACACACTGCTGTCTGTCTCCAACCATTTTACAGAAACTATTCGCTTAAAAGAAATCAATTTTGCTTTACTTGTAGCTTTATACGAGGCCTATTCGGAAAGTAAGGTCCGATCGGTTGCAAAATGGAAAATAAAAAAAAAAATTATTTGCAACAGTTAGCTACATCTTCCAGCTACTTCTCTACATATTCGCTGCGCCGATTTACGCATCTGTCGTAGCATTGTACGAGGCCTGTTCAGAAAGTAAGCTCCGATTGATTGCCAAATTGAAACCACAGTGAACATCAGAAATGTTTTACTTGTAACAATTAGCTACAACTTTCAGCTACTTCTCTACGTAGTCGCCGTTCTGACTTAGACTTTTGTCATAGCGTTGTACCAACTTTTCAATAGCCTCATCATAGAAGGCAGCCGCCAGTACTTTCTGCCAATTCTCCACGCTGGCCTACATCTCGTTGTCTGTGTCAAAATGTTGTCTTCAAAGACAGCGGTTCATGTGACCAGAGATGAAACTCAGGGGGAGACAATTGCGGACTGTATTGTGGGTAATCTCACATTTCCATTTGAAAACGATGCAGGAGCATCTTCATTGCCCCTGCAGAATGCGGCTGAGAATTGTCTTGAAGAAGAAACAGCACGACAGTTATGTAATGTTAGCTGCATAGCTTCAGGCGAAATTTCTCACCAGGCCCTCGTACTTGGCGGCAGACACTATTTTCTAGACATCTTTACGCACTCACTGCGAGCTCAGAAATGAGAAGAGCGACGTGATGCTAACTGGGGTTATACTAGAGACACTATCCAACACATCTGTGCAAAGCTTTATCGGATTTTCATAGTCGTTTCCATTTCGCGACCGATCGGAGCTTACTTTCTGAACGCCCCTCGTACAAACTTTCCAATACCCTCGTCGTAGAAGGTAGCCGTCTGTGCTTCCTGCCAGTTCTCTACACTGGTGTACAGCTAGTCTGGGCCAGAACATTCGCTTCATACGAGCGGTTCGTATGAGCAGAGATGAAATTCAAGGAGAGTCAATTACAGGCGCTGTTGAGGGTGATCAAACACTTCCCATCTAAAACGTTGCAGAAGCATCGTCATTGCCCGTGCAGAGTGCGGTCGAGAATTGTCATACAGAAAGAAACGCATGACAGCTATATTATGTGGGCTGCATGACATCAGGCGAAATCTCACACCATGCCCTCATACTTGGCGGGAGACACTATTGTTCTAAGCATCTTTACGTGATCACTGTGTACTCAGAACTGAAAAGAGTGACGTGACGCGATCACGGGGCATACTAGAGATACTGCCCTATGCATCTGTGCAAAGCTTCATCAGATTTTCACTGTGGTTTCCATTTCATACCGTATCGGATCTTACGTTCCTAATGGCCCTCGTATGTCAGGTTCAGCATAAACCGACCGTCATTCGTAGTTATCGTGATATTTGCACAGAAGTAATGCGACAAAGTTTGAAATCAAAAGTAGGGGTCGCAATGATTTTCGGTTTGGTGCATATTGTACAGTACGTTGCTATGTATGAAATTTAGCTAACACTTTGAATTTTTCTTTAGACTTGGGTGGAGGTCTCTATCTGTCACCAACCTCAAGAAAATTCGTTTGACGTAGCACACTCAGAGCCGGACAAACGATAAAACCAGAGTCAAATATCCACAACATTCCTCATATTTTATAAACAGTTTGAAATGTCGAAATGATAGTTTGGCAAATGATAGCACACAAAGAAGAGAGTATTTGGCTTATGATTGTTATGCAGAACTTAATTATCTATCTTGTTATTCCCCTAACTACAGCGTTTTAGATGAAATAATATAATTTTTAAGGGGCGTCAGTACATCTACACCTACATTTATACTCCGCTAGCCACCAAGCGGTGTAATGTGGAGAGCACAATTCGCGCTAAAGTCATATTTCCCCTCCTCTGTTCAACCACCCGCGGATCGCGTGAGGGAAAAACGACTGTCTGAAGCCGGCCGGAGTGGCCGAGCGGTTCTAGGCGCTACAGTCTGGAACCGCTCGACCGCTACAGTTGCAGGTTCGAATCATGCCTCGGGAATGGATATGTCTGATGTTGTTAGGTTAGTTAGGTTTAAGTAGTTCTAATGACCTCAGATGTTAAGTCCTATTGTGCTCAGAGCCATTTGAACCATTTTTTCTTACTGTCTGAACGCCTCAGTACGAGCTCTAATATCCCTTATCATTGAATGGTGATCATTGCGTGATTTGAAAGTTGCTGGTAATAATATACGCTCTACGTCCTCGGCGGAGACCGAATTTCGGAATTTAGTGAGCAGCCCCTTCTATATAGCGAGTCGTCCATCTGCAAGTGAGTCCCACTTCAAATTTTCTATGAGATTTGTAATGCTCTCGCGATGTGTAAATGTATCAGTCACGAATCTTACCGCTCTTCTTTGGACCTTCTCAGTCTCATGAATCAGACCCAACTGGTACTGGTCCCATACAGACGAACAATACTCTAAGACTGGACGAACAAACTTATTGGAAGCAGTTTAATTCGTTGAAGGATTCTACCGATAAACTGCAATGTAGAGCTCGCCTTGCCCGTTACTTGTGTAATCTGATCGTTCCATTTGATATCATTTCGAATAGTCACACCCAGATACTTGAGGGATGTTACCGCTTCCAAAAACTGGGTATTTATTTTGTACTCGTACTGTAATGGGGATTTTTTATACGCAGTAGGTTACACTTACTAATATTGAGAGATAACAGCCAGTCATTACACCACGCATTTATTTTCTGCAAATCCTCATTGATTTGTTCACAACTTTCATGTGATACTGCTTACCTGTAGACTACAGCATCATCGGCTAACAGTCTAATGCAGCTGTCAGTACCATAAATCAGATCGTTTGTGTAAATCGTAAAAATCAGCGGAAACGAGAAATGCTGTGAGTTTTGCAAGAACGTAAGTGAAGACATTACACATTCATTTTGTACCTAGGATGTGCTTTTTCATAAGCTACTGACCTTCTTTCTCCAACACCCCACTCAATAAGCTTAATAAAGCACCGTTACAGAATTCTCGCGCAGTTGCTGCGTTTCGGCAAAAGAAGCAAATTTTAGCATGGGAACAAGAGGAATGTGAAGATTTTATTCAAAATTCGCCACTCATGACACTTGTCTGAGTGTTACAAATGGTTAACAAGCCAGGCGAAAATTAAAAAAAAAATTGGTTCAAATGTCTCTCAGCACTATGGGACTTAACATCTGAGGTCATCAGTCCCCTATACTTAGAACTACTTAAACTTAACTAACCGAAGGACATCACACACATACATGCCCGAGGCAGGATTCGAACCTGCGGCCGTAGCAGCAGCGCGGTTCCGGACTGAAGCGCCTAGAAGGGCTCGGCCACAGCGGCCGGCCAGGCGAAAATAAATCACAGAATTTTTGGCTACTAACCAAAACTGGGGTGACAGACCTTTTTAAATGGTCCCATGCAGGTGTAGGCATGGAGGGACCCCGCTTAATATTTACAAAAAAATTTTGAGTGCAGGCTTCAGTTTAGAATGGCACTTCCGCTCCAGCGCTCGGAATTTCCCCTAGAGCGCCCACCACCAGTCTCCCGACGCTTGCCCTGGCGTCTGCGTATCTACCGACCGCGGTATTCTGCTCAGGCTCTAAATGGTCACCGCAACTCATCCCTCTGTCCTCGTTGCCTATCTCTGATAAACAAACTGCCTCACCAGCGACATCACGAGTCAAGGAGGCGTAAGTACTGCCAACCCCTGTATGCAGTACCAACCCAGGCACTCAGGTCACAGCGTATCATTTTAGCACGTCTAGCCGTTACCAGTGTTCGTACCATCTAGCCCTTGCCGGCAACGTCATCTCGTCACAGTAATGCACAGGTATCACCCACGCGAGCAGCTTCCATTTGTATTGACCCGGAATAATTCGTGCGAGCCGTCTAGCAGCAAGCGAGGCGGCACTGCGCAATATCCGATCGTATTTCAGACATGTGCGATCACGCAATGGCGAGCTTAGCTTCGGATCGCACGTGAGGTAACAGCACAGCGCGACCCCTAGGCTCGAAATAGTCGCCCTAAATGCGGCTCCAGCAGCTTCGACATTCAAAAGCGATGTCGCAGTGTGCTAGATATGGAACGCTAAGCGGCGGTATTACAGACGCGCACGCATTGTCGAAAGGGCGTCAGTGATCCCATTATGCAGGGACGGCGCGTGCGATGGAAGCAGAAGAGATCCCATGTGGTCCGGCGAGCACGGACAAAAGTGCTTTGGGAGGCAACCAGTAACCATGAGCGTTCGCACTGGGTGGCCGCGGAATTTTTTGCGTCTCACACGTCGCTCCCACACGCAGATAAGCTTATCGCGCCGAGCAGGCACGCCATGCACATTAGTTTCTCGCCGCGACGAGCAATTCCTGTATTTAGTGGGTAATAAAGGCTAGAATTTAATGTCTGTTACGCTTAGAGATTGTTGATTTCCGTACAGGGTGTCCAAGATTAGAGATCCAATTTCAAAACGATGTATAAAGAGAACCACTGCTGAGGATGACGTGAAATATGAGCGGCATATTATTGACGGAGGGGGAAAAGTCGAGGAAAAAAAAAAGAAAAAAAAAAAGAAAAACAAATACCAATATGTGGCGATGTAACTGTCAGAATACGCACGCTAACAGAAGCGTCTGAGAATCCCAACACAACTTTCTTCATGAAGGATCGAGCACAGCTCGTAAAGTTCTTTTACAAGAGGGGTGACTGCACCATTAGCCTCCCAGACGTTCAAGACACACAAAGGTATGAAAAAAAGGCATTGGTCCCGTGTCTGCAAAGAGTCTGGTGAAAATGATTACACGATTCGAAAAAAAAAACAGGTTCTTTTGAAGTGCAATGTGCCAGAGGGAGGAAAGCACTCGATCCGATGTCTGTCGAGGTGGCCACATCATTGCAGGAGGGGTCGAGCGGTTGTGTGCAAACATGTAGTGCACGGGGAAGTGCACAAACGTTCGACATTCCTGAGAGCACGGTGCATAAAATACTATGAAACATCTTGCACTGATATCCATACAAAATCACCTACGTTGAGGAGTTGCTTCCTGCAGACCTGCCAGAAAGACAAACGTTCGCTCTGTCATTTCTTGCTCTCATGAAAATGGACAATGGATGGCCGTGAATTATTCTTTGGACAAACGAAGCCTATTTACATTTTCCAGCAAATGTCAATGCGCAAAACTGCAGATATGGGGCAATGAAAATCAGCATTCACATCGACCGGTAACATTTTATTTGTGTAAAAATGACTGTTTTGTGCTGGTTGACGGCACCGTTTATGGTGGGGCCGTATTTTTTCGAATAGGTGTGTCCTGTGGATTCTGTACCATCACTAGAAAACGCTATGAGAGTCTTTTGCACATCAGTGTTATTCCAGCCTTTCCACAGCGTAGGTATGTGAGTGGGATCATTTTTATGCAAGATTACGCTCCTCCCACATTAAACAGTGAAGCGGCTGTTGTTGAGGCATTTAGGAAACGCTAGAATTATCAGCCGTCATTTTCCTACAGCCTGGCCGTCCAGGTCACCTGATCTTAAACCGAGTAACTTTTGGCTGTGGGGTTATCTGAAAGATGTTTTCATTGCTCTAGTTACGAACGCACATGAATTGAAGGCACTCCTTGTGGAACGCATTCTGCACGTGACGCCCTCATTCTTCAGTCTGTTGTGGAACATGCTGTTCCTCAATTTCGACTTGTGGCAGAAAACGGTGGCTAGCATTGTGAACATGTCTTACATCAGTCTTACATCAGTCTCACGACAGTTATAAAACAATGTCATTTCGATTTTTTAGCGTTTTTTGGCTCCAGATCAACTAAAAACAGATGCCATTTTAGTTTCACTGCAGTGTAAAGGAGTTCGTGTCGGGAATGGTGGATATAATTGTTACATCCCACTCCTGACACCAATTGTAAAGGAGTTCGTGGTTTGTGGATGGGGAGAGAAATTTCTGACACCAATGTGAATGTATAAAATGGCAGGAAAGGGGCAAGAAGGTTGTTCAGTATGCCTCGTGGCGGCAGTGTGTAGGAGGTCGAGTGGTCAGGATTTGACAGTGGGCATCCAGGGCTGCCGTTAAATGGCAGAACAGGCTCTGAGCACTATGGGACTTAACATCTATGGTCATCAGTCCCCTAGAACTTAGAACTACTTAAACCTAACTAACCTAAGGACAGCACACAACACCCAGCCATCACGAGGCAGAGAAAATCCCTGACCCCGCCGGGAATCGAACCCGGGAACCCGGGCGTGGGAAGCGAGAACGCTACCGCACGACCACGAGATGCGGGCGGCAGAACAGGAAATTAAGTACAATACAGAGGATATATTTCAATATACGGAGTACAAAGGGCGCGCGTAGGGTCGGAAGTTGGCACGTTTAGGCCAGTCTAGGAGGTCAAACAATTAACTGAAATGGACAACGGAAGGGGAAGCGGTTCATGTTAACTAACGTTGGTGGCCGGTCGTGAAAAGCAGAGCCTCTAACTGTGTTCTGAACACTCCAGCGTCCACACACGTGATCGGTATCCCGCGCACGCTACTGGCTAAAACCAATGGCGTGAATTCGCTAGCAGCTTCAGCAGAGAGCTCAGGGCGTCTGCTGCCAGCAGCCTTCACTGGACAAAACTACCTCGGTTTTGAAAGGCAAGCGACTTGTGTCACGTAGACACGGCGTGAATTACTCTGGGAGAAAACTTGTAAGGATTCCACTGGGCATTTGAATTTTTTAAACTAATTCCTTAAAATATTCCTTGACTGGCTGCCATCCTGTACAGCAGTTTTTGGTCTCAGCACAATTAAAAACCGATTTTTCCCATTCGATGTGATACGACTTTGCCATGGTGGATGGTCTTACCTAACTAACATTGCCACAAATGTTAGCTGCCGAACTTGTGCACCGAACGGATGGTGTAATGTACAACCCAAACCACAGCCGTCACATTCCGATTCATCTGCCATTTGTAAACGGTCCCATTTACGTTTAGACGCTTACAGCGTCATGTACTGGAAAAATTTTCGTTAAATTTATTTTTTCCATGACGTTTCATTCTGCGTTAATAATACGCTGTTCATATTTGACGTCATTCTGAACAGTGGTTCTCTTTCTACAGCGTTCTGAAACTGCAGCTTTAATTATGGACATCCTGTATATCCCCCTATATGAAAACTTGTACTTAAGGGGCTCCGGAACGCCCTATACTTGCAATGTTAAAATAACGCTTATAAATTACATCTTTCCTCACAAAGTATTTGAGGTAGGAAGTTGAACTTTTTACAGATTATTTATTGGAATATGGGCTACAACTTAACACAGGGATTTTACAAAATTTTAGTTCAGTTATTAAAGATGATTTTTTTTCAATTGTAATGAAAATTCACAGCATTTTTTTGCAATTTTTTATTTATATATTCAAAAATATACAGTTTTTTGGAAAAAGGCTGCGTTAAATTATGCAGAAGGTACTGTGTAACATTTACTGAAAGTTTGAAACAAATATGTTTGGAAGATCCTTAGAAAACATGTAATTAGTATGAGAAAATAAAAGTTTTGGGAATCGAGCGACAAAGATTGGATTAACTTTTTAGTGCATTCCAGGTCCATAGGATGGATTATCTTCATCCTCTGCAACTCCTCCTCCAGCTTCCTCTTGTTCCTCCTCCTGTTTACTCTTGCTTGTATTTCTAGACGCTTTACAGCCCTGTCTGCAGCCCGAAGGCGTTCCTTGTCTAAAGCAAGCATCGCTCGTACCATGTTAGAACCTATCTTCATTCCCATATTTCTAAATACCTTTGGCTTTCCAACATTTCTCCTTTCCTTAAAAGCCTTCAGAGGATTTCTAATAACTTTACTTTTACTCATTATTATACTTCAACAAAACAGAGACTCAAGAAACAGAATTAATTACGAAGATTTTCGAGATAACGACAGAGTAAATAAACATGAAACAATCGACAATCACACCAGCGATATATATTGAACCATCACAGGTTAGCCACAACACATACTTTATCTCACATCACTAAAATGTACCTGATGAACACGGACGTTAATAATAACACCATTTGACAGCAGTTTAACAGCGCCACAGTGGGTCACGCCCATGTAGAACACATTTCAAAAAAAAATTTAAAAATAGTTGTAGTCTTCGGAATTGAATAAATTATATATCTATTAAAAGGTAATAGTCTGCAGATTCAGAAAACGCAAAAAAGTAAAAATTGAACTTTTCATGATTTTGAGCCTTTCCGGAGCCCCTTAACATGTACTTGGTCCGTTGTTACAAAACAACTTAAAAAACAGTTGCACAGCATAAATTTTAGACAGGTGCATACAAGCACCCTGGACAAAAAATGCGTCACACCCCTGTGAGCGTCACGTTAATACCATATAATACTGCCTCCAGCCTAGATAATGAGCTGAAGTTCCTATGTGCCATGTCCAGAGGATGCTGATTAGATACCAAAACTGCACATATTCGTTACAAACGAGTAATAAGCGATCCCTATTTACAAAAAACATATTTCTTTCTCTGTCAGTCGACTGCTGTTTTTTATATCCAAATTAAATGTTTCGGGCAATTTCTCCCATATTCTGATCCCTTAAACAACAAAATCAATTACAGCTGGCTCCTAATGCTACCATTACAAGGCTTAAAAGCTTTTTGAGTCTAATTTCAGTACGAAAGTTTTAACATATTATACCCGTAATTATAGAGTAATCTGTCGTAACGAAACTATCAGTTCACTGTCGTATACTGAAACTACACTGGCAAGTTGTCGCTTCATATTAAGATTTTAAAATAAATTTGAAAGGTTGACACATCTGCAGTTTTAACGAGTGCTCTGCATCCGTAGTAGCGGATTTAAAATGCAGCACTGAAATAATTTGTATATAAATACGTTCCTAAACATTATATTCAAAAAATTGATGGGGATTTCTTAGCTTTGGCAAACATATTACTATTTTAAGAGAATTGTATTAGAATTTTTGTTTTTAAAAAATTGTGATGGGCGCATTGCGCCTGCAGCATTGAAAAATGCCTTCTGTGCGTATTTAAATACCATACTGTGTTAACGAATTTATAAAATATTCAAGGCATTATATACAAGACGTTAATTATAATTCCGTAACTAATAATATGTCGCATCAAATTTGCAGCTGTAGAGGCTTTGCAGCGGGTCGCAACTATTGATGTTTTGTAGAGCGTTCGGTCCCATCCCAAACAAAGCAAGGAAAAATCATGACTTCAGAAACTTCGTACGCGTACCTATGGGCCAAATCACTTCGTTAATTCACCAGTTTTTCTGGGAGTTTTATCTGGTGGGAGTACATCTGAAGACCCTCCAGCACATTCATATAAAAACTCTTTGGAGCTCTATATAGTATCTTACTTCGTTCACCTATTTTGCTGGTTTGTTGTTTACTGCTTTACATGTGCACTCCAAACGCTGTCCGATTACTGTGGGCAATACTTTCCGTTTAGAAAGGGAAGCAGTCACCAATCCGGAGATTTTTGTACGTCCATCCCTGTGAGTGGAGGTCTGAGGGACTTCGGCCGTTTACTTATGTAATAAAATTGAACACCTGCAACCGTCCTTGCGATGTTATTTATTATATGGCAACGAGTTTCGGCGCTTCAGTGCACCATCTTCAGGCCTCAAGTGACGACGGGGGATTTAAGACCATCCGTATACACGATTCATCAGTCGCCAACATCTATAACAGGTTTCCGCAGACTGCCTGTAACAACGATGTTATCCCTCCAACCATCGGCTATCAAGTACGCCTCTAACTTCCATCCATATGGTTTTGAAATGCAGTTTGCTACTGAAGAATAGTCAGTAATCCAGCAGAACAATGGACTCGGATGTGTAACATAGTTTACAGGCAAATAACTGAAGCTTTAGAAAGACAGAGTATAGCATATAATTTTTTATCGGCCCGGATTGTCTAGAAGATGCGTTAAGCCTTGCAAATGTGTCTCTGTATAAAAGTATTGCCTGAATACATTTATTCCCAGGAGAAGTATAATAATATGTGTGATCAGAAATTAAACACATGTTATAACTTTTAAGACAGTGGTAGTGTATCATATTTTTTATGCCCAGAAACTTTTAATACAGCTCATTTTTCTTCTTCTTTTATCAAAACAGTTTGCAATGTGTCAATATTTGTCAAATAATTGGTCACACACGTTAAATTCAGCATGTAGGTGCAGCTACATGTTGTCCAACTTGGGAACCACGTACAGGTAATGTTGCATTATACTTTTCACCTCAATGATTACGTTTTTCACATTTTCAATTACCTCATATATTCGGTTAGTAGAAAAACATATATTGTGTACTTTCTGGATGTCTGTGACAATCTGCTTTTTTTCAACAATACACCATGCGTTGTCTGCCAGTCCAGTAGTTTAAGCGCAGTGGTACCAAACATGGTTTATATCTGATGGCTGCTGTTGTTGCTGCTGCTTGTATTGACGTCACTGATGCTAGAGAAAATATTGACATTGATCTGGTCTGGTTTGTGAATGATAGTTAATTGGCTGTCTATAGTCTGTCTTCAGTGACTTGAACGTTCCGATGGTACAGTACATTCTCCACCTCAGTTGCCACCTTAAACTCTGTGTCCGATGAAATGCCAACAATGGCACGATGCAACCCACAATTGGTCAAATAAAACACACTTGTCCACAACAACATTGCTTTTAGTAGCTCGAGGAACTCGTCGGCTTATAGACACCCAGCCCCTGCCTATCCCAACTGCTGTCCACCAGTCGCGGTAGTCCCACATCAGTCAGGACTGGTGGGTTGGGGCTATCAATTTGAAACCAGTGTGAATGCTGCATAATACTCACTTCACAAGATGACGTACAACGTCAGTGCGCCGTAATTGTATGTTGAACTCAGTATTACTTTGTACATTTGAAAGTGCCTAAAAGCTTATTATTCGAAAACGGCACAGAAGTTTTGAGTTATAATTCAAAGATGTGTTGCGTCAACATGATATCAAGCACATAGTAATACGTAAGTATCACTTCCATGGAGATCCCGCCATGTTTATGTAATGAAAGTAATAGGCGATCTCTGTAGAACTTACTGTTTTTCTGGACATTTTTGATGGGCCGGATTATATGTCTGAGTTTGAGGAGATCTTAAATGAACTACCTCAGTTCAATACAAGGTTTGCTGTCTTGCACACAGTCGGCAGAAAGTAATTGGAGAACTAAAAGTAATTGGAGAACTACTACTATCGCAATAATCTGGCTACCAATTGAGCGGGATCCATTGACCGTACGAAATGTTGTCCAAGACTGTTATAAGGATCCGCTAAAAGTCAGTGAAGTACCACACCAAATAGCTCTGATTTTGAATGAACTGGTGTCTGGCGTTATTAAGGGTCTTTATAGCAGGGTACCAGTGAAATAATTATTCATAAAGCATAATGGAAAACCTAAGGAGTACGATACTGATGGGTGCTTATTACTTTTTACACTTTTGTAACCCCTTTACCAACTAGTTGATTAGTGCCTATATATGTATATTTATAAGCCCCCCTACTGACAGAGTTAAATATTTACTGATTAATAGATCCATAAAGAAATGCAGTAATAGAGGGACGAAGGACAGAAACAGAGAAATGTAATGTAGTTTTACAGTAGACACGGAAAGTAAGTGGGCATTGAGTAAGTTTGATATTTAACTGATCCTAGCTAAACTAGCATTAAACAAACACTTAGTGTTACTCAGATCAGTACGAAGAGAATAAGTGATAGTAAACTTAATTACAAAGAATGCTGAGCTAAGAGCTTTAAGGACAATATAGTAGTGGAAGACCAACTGCCTTTTTTTGTGAGAAGCGCTAAAGGATATTGCTTCTTGTAAGGAAAGAGGGTAAGTATATTCGGAGTAAACTTAGAAACAACAAACTATATTACCATAAATACTGTTCATTTAGAGCGTATGGAAAAGGTGTCTGACAGTTCGTTGAAAGAGAAGAGTAATACCAAATAAAGTTCCCACGGTGAAATTTTCACTCTGCATCGGAGAGTGCGCTGATATGAAACTTCATGGCTCATTAAAACTGTCTGCCGCGCCGAGACCCAAACTCGGGACCTTTGTTCCCCTGCTCCTACGATGGTTGATTGGCGACTCCATGGAGTGCTTTGTGCACAACGACCATATATGTTAAATTAAAAGGAAGGTTAGCGTTGGCCGTAATATTGATGGTTTATTGATAGCTACATCGATTTTTAATCACATAGTGATCATATTCAGTGCTGTGGTGAACAAATTAAACTCATAGACACTGGTATGAAGTTATCAGTAACCAAAACTGAGAAGCGCTCACAAGAGATCTAGTGTCAGTGCATAGCTTTCCAATGCTTTAGAATATCCTCAGTAACATCATGTTAAGTTTCATCATCGTTTTTGATAAGCTAATAATGCAACTATCAAGTTCTTGAGAGTAATGTGTAGACTTGGTATGTTATTGTGATCGCTTTTCAGTTTTGGTTACTGATAACTTGATACCAGTGTCTATGAGTTTAATTTGTACACCACAGCACTGAAGATGATCGCTACGTGATTGAAAATCGATTTTGCTATCAATAAACCATCAATATTACGGGCAACGCTGACATTCCTTTTAATTCCTATGATGGTTATAACAGCACAAGTGTGAGACATTGTTTACACTGTTCTTTAGCGAGTGTGCACATACTCTAAGTGTGGAAAGGACAGTGCATAGCTTTCCAATGCTTTTATATATCCTCAGTAATGTCATGTTAAGTTTCCGCTTTTGATAAGCTAATAATGCAACGAGCAGGCTCCTCACAGTAATATGTAGACTTGGTATGTATAATTTCTTTAAGTAGAGCGCTACGTTGCTATCTGCCAAGTATTTAAAGTCTCTAATTTATGTGTGTCTTTCGATGACGACATAGAAAAAATTTGCAAAATATTAACGAATAGCCCCAAAATTGTAAACAGCAGTGGTGGCTGTCATACGCAGCTTGTGGGCTATTCTTTGCTGTCGACTGCGAAAACGAAATAGGAGATACCACATCAACAGCAGTTTTAAGCAGCGTGAGATCATTTTTGGGTTACAAACTGTACCAGTTGATATAACCTAGCTGTACTTGACACAGGACAATAACCCACTCACCAGATCTTTTTTACCCAGCAGTGTTTAAGCCACTCTATTGGCCTAGAGCAGGGGAACCCAAACTTTTCCTCAACACTTCGACAATCCTGGTATTTTGGTGAAACACCTTTTTTAGTTTGAAGGATAATAAACTTAAAAAAATGAGAAAAACGTTTTCAGTGTTTTACTACAATTTTAAAATCATGACTAATAACAATTAAATCATAATAAAATTAAAAAATATATGTAGTGTCTTCAAAATGCCTAAAAAGCCGTCATGTTACTAGAAATTTTTTGTGGAACACTTACTCAGTTCCCACGAAACACTGGTGTTCCGTGGAACACAGTTTCGGATCCCCTGGTCTTGAGAAGGGGGAAGGATAAAACTGGCTTATCTCACCCTCGCCTCCAGCCCCACTAAGAGAACAATGCCTCACCCACCGGTTTTGTATTTCCCACCATTTTAAGCCACAAAATTGGCTGAGAGCGATGAGGGGGAGTGAGTGAAGTGGGTCAGAGAGGGGAGGAGGAAGAGGAGTTGCGACCTTGACACCTCCCATACACCACATACAACTGTCCTACAGGTGTTGTTCAGGTATCAGGTTAAACAGTGACCTTGAGATAACATCATTATCAGTGTCCATACTGGTTCTGATACATTACTTTTGTAGAGATTAGAGCAATGCCAGTGTTTCAGCAGGTGGCACGGTGAAAGGTAACAGAAAGCAGCAGTTCTCGAGATCGATATAACTTTTGCGTTTTCGTATAAGGGGCAACCGACCACAATAACCCATCTTATATGGTAATTGTTGAAAGGATGCATAAGGCGAGCCAGAAAGGTGCAAATATGATAAACCATATTGTCACTTCAGGGTACTGAATGACATATTCCATGAGACCCCACACTACAGTTCACACCAAAAGTGGCTTCAGAATTGTCCAGTCCCCTAATATGTCAGACATAGAAAATACTTGTGATCTGATGGGAGAACATACATTATCTGATCTGGACATCAATTAGTGGATGTTAATATGAGGTGTGTGCACCATTCGCTTTATTAATGGTTCGAACGTTGCTATGAACACTTCCAGTCATGTGTCTGAATGTCTGTGGAAGAAACGCAGCTCATTTTTCCTCAAGATTGAAACCAGGAAAGGTAGTAATATTAGCCGCTTGAATCTGGAACGAAGTCTGCGTTCTGGCTCGTCCAAAAGAAGCTCCACTGGGTTAATGTCGGGACTCAGGGCAGACTAATCCATATCCACATACCTTACAGCTCGCGCTTTATGAGAGGCCGCACTGTCAAGGTAATAAAGACAATCATCATCACAGACCTGTTCCTCTGCTGTATGCAGTACAGAATGATGCTAAATGTGTTCTGAAACTTCTGCATTTAGCATCTTCTTAAACAGAGTAAAAGTACCACACGATGATCACCATTCCAATATGGTAACATTACCTCAACTGTATTTTAGTGTTGGTAGTACACATGATGGCAGATACCTTTCGTCAGGCATTCACCAAATCCAAAGACTCCACTCGGAATACCACAGGGTATAACGTAATTCGTTACTCCATATCATTCGTTCTCACTCATCTAGTATACAGAAGTGTCGCTTTTTGCACCACCTCAAGCGCAGCTTAATACTGACTGCAGAAATGTGTGGCTTATGTGCAACAGTTCGGCCTTTGTATTTCATTGTTCTTAATTAGATAGTTTTAATTCCCCCTCCCATAAACCATGAACATTAACATGGTGGAGTGGCTTGCGCGCTCCAGCGATGCAGATGGCCGTCCCTAGGTGCAACACAACGGAGGGGTATTTGTTGAGAGGACAGACAAATGTTAGTTCCCGAACGGAGGCAGCAACCTTTCAGTAGTTTCAAGAGCGACAGTCTAGATGATTAAGTGATCTGGCCTTGTAACATCAACCAACATGGCCTTGCAGCGCTGGTACTGCAAACATCTGAAAGGAATCGGAGATAAAAGCCGTAATTTTTCCTGATTACATGTAGTTCTTCTGTGTGGTTAAATGATGATGGCATCCTCGAGGGTAAAATATTCCAGAGGTAAAATAGTCCTCCATTCAGATCTCTATATGGAGACTACTCAGGAGGATGTCGTCATCAGGAGAAACAAACTGACATTTTACTCGTCCGAGTGTGCAATGTTAGATCTCACTCGCCTAGGTACGTTAGAAAATTTTGAATTTTAAACGGATAGATTGAAGACACACATAGTGGGAATTAGCGATGTTCTGTGGCAGAAGGAACATGTGAGCATAGATCTCGAAACGCAGAATCAAATAGTGGTAATGCAAGGAGTAGGTGTAATTAGGATTAAGAAAATTTGAATTCGGGTATGCTATTACGAACAGCATAGTGAACACACTACCATAGCTAAGATAGATGTGTGCCCAACACCCACTACAATAGTACAAGTTTAAATGCCAACTACACTATTGGCCATTAAACTTGCCACACCAAGAAGAAATGCAGATGATAAATGGGTATTCATTGGACAAATATGTTATACTAGAACTGACATGTGATTAAGCATAATGCAAATGAATATCGACAAAATATTGCTTCAGAATAATACATTTTATGTTTTTTGTGTGCGCTGCAAACTCTGCTCACATGTGCAAATTACGTAACGGTGCGATGTAACATTACTTATTCTTCGCTAAATGAATCATTATGAACTTTAGAGATACATCTTTCTATAATAGAATATAAGGACTTATGGACATTAGCATTTCTTAAGTTAGTAATAGTTAGCATTACAGTGAGAAACACAGAGCTGCTCATTACGCGAACTGTTTTGCAAACAATTAACTTTTACGTGCTTTATTCATTACAAACTATCTGTTGGTTGTGTGATCAATTCTGAATCGTGGTATTAACTGTGTTTTTCCGTTCTAAACTCGATTAAGTACTTTTGGTTCCGTTCCCACCTGATTATAATTCAGTGAATAATTCGCAGTTACAGTTTATAAACAGTTAATAAGCATTCAGCAACTTTTGCTCAACCGGTGAGCTTGCCACCCTTATATTTTATCTATTCCAAATTTCAGTAATTTTGTTATTTTGACCTTTTTTGTCAATTTCAGTAACTTTCTTATTTTTAAATTTCTTGCCAAGATTAATTTCGATAGTTATCGTGCAAAATTAGTCGCACGATGACCATTTGGTAACAACTGTATCTGCACTTGACCGGATTTTCATTATTTTCCGGAATAGCTGCTTTCCACAAATATAAGATTCATGCGTCCTTTTTTGTGAGTCATCAGTCTTCTGACTGGTTTGATGCAGCCCATCGCGAATTCCTCTCCTGTGTCAACCTCCTCGTCTCAGGGTAGCACTTCCAACCTACGTCCTCTATTGTTTGCTGGATGTATTCCAATCTGTGTCTTCCTCTTCAGTTTTTATCCTCTACAGAACCCTCTAGTACCGAGGAAGTTATTCCCTGACGATTTAACAGATGTCCTATCTTCCTGTCCCTTTTTCTTGTCAGTGTTTTCCACATATTACTTTCCTCTCCGATTCTGCGCGGAACCTCCTCATTCCTTATCTTAGCGGTCCACCTAATTTTCAACATTCGTCTGTAGCATCATATCTCGAATGGTTCGATTGTCTTCTGTTCCTGTATCCCCACAGTCCATGTTTGACTACCATACAATGTTATTTTCCAAGCGTACCTTCTCACAATGTCATTTAAGAATACCAGTTAAGCAGAAGTATATATCCGTTATAAAATGACCTAGATAAGTGAATAAAATTCTTCTGGGTTTACGACCACATTGTCAACTATAAAATTCCAACGTTTCGGCGACTATTGCAAGACGCCTTCTTCAGGGTGTACTGACCTAGATAAGTTGAATGAAACAGGGGTTTCTGAGGTTCGGAGGAAGCATTTGACAACGACTGACAGCAACAGGCGAAAGGAATACAGTGCAAAACGAATCGGTAGCTTTAAGAGATGAAATAATGATTACAGCAGAGGATCAAATAGACTAAGAGACAAGACCCAGCAGAAATACTTGGATATCACAGGGAATACTGATTTAACTGATGAATGGAGAAAATATAAAAGAAAATGCAGCAAATGAAGCAGACGAGAGGGGATGCAAACGCCAGAAAAATGAAATCGACAGGGAGTGCAAAATGACTAAATATGAATGGCTAGATGACAACTGTAAAGGTATAGAAAAACCTATCACTAGGGATAGATAAATATAGCCTGTATAAAAACTGAAGATGCCTTTGGAGAGAAGCTGCTTTATGAATGTCGATAGCTCAGATGGAAAAAAAATTGTATAAAAAGAGAGGAAAGATGAAAAGTGGAAGGGACGATACAAGGGAAATGAACTTCAAGGTAATATTATACAGGGGAAGAGGACGTAGATGAAGGTGAGCTGAGAACTGTATTACCACGAGGAGAATTTATCGGCTCACTGAAAGGCGTAAGTCGATAACTGCCCTTGAAGTAAGCGACATCCGTCTGAGATATTGATATCCTTCGGAGAGTCAGCCATGACAAAACTAGTCCACGTGGTGCGCGAGATGTATGACACATGGGAAACATCCTCAGACCTCAAGAATAATATAATAATTCCATTCCAAGGAAATCACATGCTGAAGGATGTGAATATTACGGAACTATTAGTTTAATAAGGCATGGTTGCTTAATACTGACAGAAGAACGGAAAAACTGGTGGGAGCCTACGACTTCTCTCAGAAGAAGGAATAAGGAAAGACAGACCTACGTTTATGACATATTTGGACTTAGAAAAATCTTTTGGCATTGTAAAGTGGAAATTCTCACTCTTTGAAATTCTGAAGGTAGCAGGAGTAAAATACAGGTACCCAAAGACAAATAACAGTTCTTACAGAAACCAGACGGCAGTTATAGGAGTTGAGAAGTTGAGAAGTGAGTGAAACAGGATTTTAGCTTATCCTCGATGTTATTCGCTCTGTAAACTCAGGCGACTTGAAAAAAATTGGTGACGGAATTAAAGTTCAGGGAGAAAATATAAAAACTTTGTGGTTTGCGGATGATATAGTAATTCTGTCGAGAAAGCAAAGAACTTCGAACAACATTTGAAGGAAATGGACAGTATTGGGAAGAGGATAAAAGATGAATATCAACAAAAGCAAAACGGTGGTAATGGAATGTAGTCGGATTACATCAGGCGATGTTGAGGGAATTGTGTAAGAAACGAGACACAAAAAGTAGCAGATGACTATTGCTATTTGGGCTGTAAACTAACAGATGATGTCCCAAGTATAAACGATATAATACGTGGATTGGTAATGGTGAGAATAGCGTTCGTGAAGAAAGGAATTTGTTAATACAGGATAAAGGTGTAAATGCTAGGAAGTCTTCTGAAGGTATTTGTATGGAGCGTAACGTTCTATGTAAGTAAAACATGGACGATAAACGGTTCAGACAAGAAGAAAATAGCTTTTGAAATGTGGTGCTATAGAAGACTACTGAAGGTTAGATGAGTAGATCACATAACTAATTAGGAGATAGTGACTACAATGAGGGAAAAAGGAAATTTGTGCGACAATCTGACTAGAAGAATGGATCGGTTGATAGGACATATTCTCAGTTATCAAGGGATCACCAGTTTCGTGTTGGACGGATGAGTAGTGGGTAAAAATTCTAAGGGGGTACCGAGAGAAAAACAGAGTAAGCAGGTTCAAATGGATGTAGGTTGCAGTAGTTAGTCGGAGAAGGATGCTCTTGCATAGGATAGAGTATCATGGTGAACTGCATCAAACCAGCCTTCAGATTGAAGACCACAACAATTCAACGCACAGTCGTTGTGCTAGGTAGACTGCCGGTAGCTCCTTGTAACTCAGGAGCGATTCTTCCCGCTGATTTGACGCGCTATTTACAACCACTCTCCGCAGTTCTCGATGGTACCTGTCCGTCAGTGGATGCTGTCTGGCTGGTACGGTTTAGCCGTGGTTGTTCCTTCTCTCGATTCCACTTCAGAATCAGATCACCAGTAGTTGACTCTGGCAGATTTAGGAAGGTCGAAACCCCCGCGACTGATTTGTTACTCAGGTGGCACACAGTAACTAGTGCAGTTTCGAAGTCACCGAGCCCACCTAACGGACACATTATACTTTTACTGCTTCTCTGCTGACAAAACATTACTCCCCCAGCTTTGTTTGGTGGTGCGTCCCCTTCTCACGAGATCTAGTGGTCAGTTCCGCACTACATAAAAAAAGTGTCCGGATATTTTTATCAGATATTGTAAAGTTTCACATCAGCTTCCACGCAAGTTTCTGACATGTATTTCAAGCATGACAAGAAATCCCTCGTTGCGACATTCGTGGACTCTTCCCTTCCATGCTACATCGAGTAAAAGAGTGTATTTGTATCCGTGGAGTCACAACTCATATTGTTGTTGATAAATAAGCTCGGAATAAATTGAAAGTTTAATCATTTAATACATGTTGTGAGATGAACGTCTCCACAGATTAATATTTTCGTAGACGTAAGTGATAGTTGGCTTTTATCTGACGGGTGCCATGCCACACCTAAGTTGAGCTTAAGCTTCACTAAGTGGAACAGAATGGAGTTTTCCTAGAGAAAGGCTATTAATTTGATTGTAGATAGCGGGTTTTCAAGATCAACTCTTGTGAAAGCATACTGACAACGTAGGTAAAGCGCTACACAATTATTTCTATAGAATTTAGTAATATGCTCGCCGCTGAGATCTGTCCTCTGTGTTGGGTTGTGTGGATCTACATATAAGTTGAAAAGCTACCAGATATTTTATATGAAAGAGATTTAGAGGAACGAAACATGAACAAAGAAAAAATAAAGCGAAAATTCTAGCTTTCGGTATTACTTCCACTACTACATTGCTGTGATTTATGACAAATACGTACTGCCGTGTCATCTAATTATTTCCACATTCGAATGCGCAGCAGAAATCGAAAGTGACAGTAAATTTTAAGCACCGCACACTCCGCTAGCAATATCGGATTGTAAATGGACGCATTATTTTGGGCTGTCAGCAGCAGCGCGGCGCCGTCGAACATAATTAAAGCAGTAATTGTGAATATAATTAATGCGTAATAAAATCTTCGTATTGTTTTATGTGTCATGCGACAATTTATTGGGCAAATACTTTCGATCAAACGTTTTTCATTTAATTTTTGAACAACGACTGAACTTCATTTGCATTTGATGTGGAAAGGACGCCTTGATCTCCCCAATAACGGGTGAAAGAACTTCGCTTAACGGGTGCTCCGACTAAAAGGTTTGGATAGTATAGCAGAACAGTGTATTTTACAGAATCTGGATAGTTTGATGTAATGTTCCTCCGGACGTGCATGCACGTCAAAGCAAGACAAATTGATGAGCAAAAACAATGCCTCTCGATTTGCGACAGTCATGCGAGTTGTGTGCGGGCGCTATCGGATCTAGACACTAGGACGTACGGAAGTTAAGTATCGTGTATGGATATCCAAAGCGGTTGAGGCAAGCTCTCGCCTAAATCGGGAAATCCGGGTTCGAGTCCCGTACCAGCCCAAATTTTCGTATGTCACTAGTAAATCTTATAGATGGTGTACAGTTGTATTCGCAGTTTGAGGAAACATTTCATAATGACTAGTTTAGGTTGGATCGCAGTCTCAGGACGAACAGGCTTCTACACTTGCAGTCCTTGTATTCATTTCTCAGTAGTCACAGAATGGGAGCACGGAAGTTATAAATTGCTTAAAAATGACTTTTGAATTGTTTTTCATGTAGTGCTACACTTAAGTTACATTAGTGATATTGTGTGGAAGGAAATTTGCACGCTATGATTGTAAAAGACCGGTGGCCAATCCAGAATGATTATCCCGATAGACATCGGACCACAGTCTCTCGAAAGAAGTTAACTCACAATTTTGTGCGCAGCTGACACCTTTTCACTTAGTCGCAACCGTAATCTCTAGAGGAGTTAAGCAACGCTTGTTAATCAACCGTAGGATAGATAGAGAGTAAAATAATCGTTGTAGATTGAACAGCATTTTACGCTCGTTGCTCTAATCGCAATTGTTCTCAGTTTGCTTCACTGCGCTGCTGTATTTATGTCATCAGTTAAGTACCTAAAAGAAATAAGGCTACGTGTGTAAGGTGGGCATTCATTTTGATTTTTGTAAGTTATCGGTGTGCACGTCAGAGAGAGAGAAAGTTACGTCACTGTCAAACGATGATTGTTCTTGTAGGGAAGAAGTTTGATGTAAGACTGCAGCACTGCGCAAATTTTCTGTCGGAATGATTATTGAAATGGTAATTAAATCAAGACCCTAAGCTGTCGACAGGCGTTGGTATACATGAATGGGGAGAGTTGAAAATGTGTGCCCCGACCGGGACCCAAACCCCAAATCTCCTGCTTACATGGCAGATGCTCTATCCATCTAAGCCACTGAGGCCACAGAGGATAGTGCCACTGCAGGAATTTATCACTTGCACGCTCCCCGTGAGACCGACATTCCCAACTTAACGTCCACACACTACATTCGTAGTGCCCCTGCCCATTACACTCATTATTCGCGACAGACAATCTTACCGAGTCCCGTAAGAGTTCGGGCAATGCGTGTGCATCCAGCACAGAAGAAGAGGGTCAATGGCAGGTTAGCCTTAACTATATGGAGATGGTATCTGTTCTTTCGGACATGTCAGAAAGAATAGATACCATCTTCATATATGGAATGATTATTGTCAGCTAGTTTATTTACTTCCTCAGAGCTGAGAGAAAGACCACCCCCAGCTTTAGAAGTCACGCATTATCGCATCAAATCATGAAGCTGTTCGTTTTTATAGAAATTCTCTGTTCACATAGTATAATTTTGAAATCATTGTTCACTTTGATAAGGATATTATTTTTCTGACCAATGTGATGCGTGATTATCACGCAAAATTTTGCTTTGTCTTTGTGAATACATACTTCATTCTAAAATCGTTGTCTTGGAATATCATTACATGGGAACAGTTACACTCCCCATCCCACTGGCTGAAGAACGTTTATCATTACGCATTACCACATTGCACCATGTGGTATGCCACAGTTTGAGTATTGTGTGGAAATTTTATTTAAAATAGAAATCTGGCTTATCCGCTGTCTGATTGTTGTTTGTTATTGTGTTTTCCAGAAACCTGTAATGATGTTAATACGCGACGTAACAGGAAATTTTTGTGGATGCCAGATAATTGTTTTACTTCACCTGCGCATTTAATATAATGACAAGTTGTATTCAGACCATTTATAGTTCACTTCAAATTATGTTCTGGTTAGTGAAACGTTAACATACGAGTTTGAGTTGGATAACAATTCGTGGGTACATAATTTTGGAAATAAGTGGACTTTTTGTAGAGTGGGAGGTAAATCTCGGCTAGACTTCATAGAGATTCCCATAGTGGGGAACTTACAAGGGAAGGCCTCAGACACGGCCAACCGACTCGGCTCAAATTTGGCAGGTCGCTTGTGTACAACCTAAAACGAAGGAATCTAAGATATTTTGGGTCAATACCCCTGCGTTTTTGAGAAAATCACCACTAAAGGTTATGACGAGCAATCGACTCAAAATTGACGGGATCGATAGATAATTGTAAATAGAGCATTTTTCATCATCCGGTATGGGTCCGAAAACGCATACTTTTCCAGAAATCGAGGTAAGAAACTTTTACAACTGCCGCTTCTGTACCCACATGGTAAACGCTTTTCCCCGACAGCACAGATAGTCGCCTGCTCGGTAGCTCAGCGTGTTTGGTCTGTAATAGAAAACTGAGTCAACGGCTCAACACTGAAATAAAACGGGTGTCATGTGACATTCGCACCGAACAAATGAATCGAACAAAACGAGAACAATAAAAAAAAATAGCGCAACGGCCAAGGTAATTGCCGGGGTTGAGAGAGCCCAGGTTTGAATCTCGAAGAAACCTAGCGGATGTTCTTCTTTTCGTTTGTATTTTTCCATATCTCTATTGATAGGGATAGGAGGGTCAATAAGGTAAGTAAATCAATAAGGAATGGTAATATTAAGGTAGGCAAATAAATTTCTCCAACGCCGATAAACAGAAATGCCTGCTTCCGGTAGTGCATTGATAATGCATCTGTCTTGCAACACTTTAACAAACCAAAACACATCGTCGGTAACTTCCCGCTTGTCTTCGTCTGTGACAGGCTCCCAATTATACACTCCTGGAAATTGAAATAAGAACACCGTGAATTCATTGTCCCAGGAAGGGAAACTTTATTGACACATTCCTGGGGTCAGATACATCACATGATCACACTGACAGAACCACAGGCACATAGACACAGGCAACAGAGCATGCACAATGTCGGCACTAGTACAGTGTATATCCCCTTTCGCAGCAATGCAGGCTGCTATTCTCCCATGGAGACGATCGTAGAGATGCTGGATGTAGTCCTGTGGAACGGCTTGCCATGCCATTTCCACCTGGCGCCTCAGTTGGACCAGCGTTCGTGCTGGACGTGCAGACCGCGTGAGACGACGCTTCATCCAGTCCCAAACATGCTCAATGGGGGACAGATCCGGAGATCTTGCTGGCCAGGGTAGTTGACTTACACCTTCTAGAGCACGTTGGGTGGCACGGGATACATGCGGACGTGCATTGTCCTGTTGGAACAGCAAGTTCCCTTGCCGGTCTAGGAATGGTAGAACGATGGGTTCGATGACGGTTTGGATGTACCGTGCACTATTCAGTGTCCCCTCGACGATCACCAGTGGTGTACGGCCAGTGTAGGAGATCGCTCCCCACACCATGATGCCGGGTGTTGGCCCTGTGTGCCTCGGTCGTATGCAGTCCTGATTGTGGCGCTCACCTGCACGGCGCCAAACACGCATACGACCATCATTGGCACCAAGGCAGAAACGACTCTCATCGCTGAAGACGACACGTCTCCATTCGTCCCTCCATTCACGCCTGTCGCGACACCGCTGGAGGCGGGCTGCACGATGTTGGGGCGTGAGCGGAAGACGGCCTAACGGTGTGCGGGACCGTAGCCCAGCTTCATGGAGACGGTTGCGAATGGTCCTCGCCGATACCCCAGGAGCAACAGTGACCCTAATTTGCTGGGAAGTGGCGGTGCGGTCCCCTACGGCACTGCGTAGGATCCTACGGTCTTGGCGTGCATCCGTGCGTCGCTGCGGTCCGGTCCCAGGTCGACGGGCACGTGCACCTTCCGCCGACCACTGGCGACAACATCGATGTACTGTGGAGACCTCACGCCCCACGTGTTGAGCAATTCGGCGGTACGTCCATCCGGCCTCCCGCATGCCCACTATACGCCCTCGCTCAAAGTCCGTCAACTGCACATACGGTTCACGTCCACGCTGTCGCGGCATGCTACCAGTGTTAAAGACTGCGATGGAGCTCCGTATGCCACGGCAAACTGGCTGACACTGACGGCGGCGGTGCACAAATGCTGCGCAGCTAGCGCCATTCGACGGCCAACACCGCGGGTCCTGGTGTGTCCGCTGTGCCGTGCGTGTGATCATTGCTTGTACAGCCCTCTCGCAGTGTCCGGAGCAAGTATGGTGGGTCTGACACACCGGTGTCAATGTGTTCTTGTTTCTATTTCCAGGAGTGTATATTACAGCGCTAGTCGAAGGGTGTACATCCTCCATTATTCAGATTATGCACCTGAAAGATGTGACACAACAAACAATAACTAGCTACTACGGCATAAACAGACGAGCTAATTACTACAAAGAACATACAGTACTCGTCACATGTTACTTACGGAAGAACACTGTATTCATTCACAAAACTTACTTCATTCGGCGCATTAACGATGGAAAAATCACTACATGTATCCGCGAGGTTCGCGGCAGCCTAATAACGGAAAACAATTCTTTCCGATGGCTTCTATTAGGCTCGTGCTGGACACCTTCATTCTTCCAGGTGCACAACTATGATATGACGAAGAGGCAACCGGGACAACATAACTCTCCCCGCGTGCATTCTGTCCCGTGCCTCCCTGTAAACAAGCGTCGCGCGGTTGGTTATCTGTGATCCCTCGTGAGGATTTCGCACCACTCTTACTCGAAGTTGTTTTCATGTGACAAGGCTTAAACGTTTAATACTTTACTAACTCACGGCGTTTGGAAAATTAGTTTGCCTACCTTATTATTATCATTCCTTATTGATTTACGTACGTTATTAAGCCTCCTATCCCTATCAATTGAGATATGGGAAAATACAAACGAAAAGAATAACATCCGCTAGGTTTCTTCGAGATTGTAACCTGGGTTTTCGATTCCAAGCCAGTTATCTTGGCCGCTGCGCTATCGGCACTGTCGGCGGAAAACGTTTACCATGCGCGTATAGAAGCGACAGTTGTAAAAGTTTCTTTCCTCGATTTCTGGAAAAGTTTGCGTTTGCGGGCCCCATACCTGAAGATGAAAAATGCTCTATTTACAATTATCTATCGATCCCGCCAATTTTGAGTCGATTGCTCGTCACAACCTTTAGTGGTGATTTTCTCAAAAACGCGGGGGTATTGACCCAAAATATCTTAGATTCCTTCGTTTTAGGTTGTACACAAGCGACCTGCCAAATTTGAGCCGAGTCGGTTGGCCGTGTCTGAGGCCTTCTCCTTGTTAGACGTGCTGAAAAGAGAATCACAGGGTTTCTCGTCCCTTCTCCTCCAAATCTAACGTAATATTTTGTTCCACGAGAAAAGTAAATGTTCTTGAATCACAATAGGATAAAGTGTCACAAATGTAATGGAAAGGCCGGCCGTTGTGGCTGAGCGGTTCTAGGCGCTTCAGTCTGGAACCGCGCGGCCCCTACGGTCGCAGGTTCGAATGCTGCCACGGGCATGGATGTGTGTGATGTCCATAGGTTAGTTAGGTTTAAGTAGTTCTAAGTTCTAGGGGACTGATGACCTCAGATGTTAAGGCCCATAGTGCTCAGAGCCGTTTGAACCTTTTTTTTTTTTTTTTTTTGTAATGGAAAGTTTTACGCCTTGCCTCGCTTTTCCTGGAGATAGTATTTGAAAATGAAAATATCACTGAAGAAGATATTATAAAAGAGCATAGGTGTTAAATAACTGCTTTTGCTTCTGTTAATTGCGGTTGTGTCTATGCTGAGGTCATTATTTGCCGCATGTTGTCAAAATGTTTCCCATTTTTGGCATGGGTCGAGATTTTTCAGTGTCCGTTTTCGATGTGTGATGAACAGTCGTAGTAGGTAGCTGCTCGTTGATGTATTATGTGTTACAGTATATGCAAGCATCTTGATTTCAGCGTTGTCTTTTTTTCTCAGGAATGTCAGTTTTCCCAGGCACATATATTCAGTTATATCCAAAAGTGCAAGGGTTGTCTCCTCGATCGCCGGCAAATTCTAATGGACGATATTCTAAATATCACTTGCTTGTCCACAAGTAAATCTGTCATTAATGTGTCAACATTCCTATACAATACACTTGACTGATTCAGCCGCTTCTAACAATAGGTCTTACGCAATCCACAATGCCTTAAAAAACACACGAAAGATTTTCATATTCTCTCACCAACTACTCGCAAACCTTGCAATTACTAGCAGTCTGTGTGTAGCGATGAGACAATATGAAAATCTTACACACGTTTTTTGAGGGCGTTGGTGGTTGCATAGTACCTGTTGCTAGGAGCAGCTGAGTCGCTCTTTATAATTCAGGCCTCTGCCTGGCTAAGACAGAGTTCGCGGGATTATTTATCGGCTGGGAATTTGTCATTGATGATAATGTTCCATTTAACCTTCATAGCTGACAAGAGAAGAACACTGGGCTCGTTCTTCTAAATGATGTTCCAGTTCTATCGAGGATATTTTTCTTCAGATCAATTACTGTGGGCTTTTGCTGTGAGAATATTATAAATGTCTCTTGGTAAGTTGTTTGGGTTTGTATGCCTTGCTGTTTATGTAACGGAAATGGTAGTGTTGAATGATGTGCGGATGTCAAATGTTAATTTCAGCCAGGCTTATTCTTATGCACATACTTGAGTACCAGATTTTGGATTAGACTTTGATTTCGCCTTTTGACTTCTTTCTTTATGCGATAATGGAAAGTGTTCGGCACTCAGACGATTAAGACCTGTTTTCTAAACTGGTAGGGTCAGATTGTCTAACTGTAAACGCACTGCGTCTCAATAACAGTCAGCAAAAGGCTCGTTGAATGGTGTTAATCAATGGGTCCGAGATCTGCGCCATGTGACATAGTTCACCTGCTATTGATATGTGTACGATCCTCACTCTTTGAAATAAGTCCGGTTCACTGTTAGTGAGAATTTCAAGACGGCTCTTAATTTGTTCATTATTTATCTCCATTTGCAAGTTTTCATAGGAGATGGGAGTGCATTGAGCTTGACGCGAAGTGAATTATGTGATATGCAACTTTTGCGTCAGTCCATGATGCAAGTAATATTCCTCCCTTGTCCAATGTTTGAGGTTGGCACGTTCGCTGTTGTGAAGGCTCTAAGAATATAAGCTGATTCTTGACATCATCAGGCGATGAAATAGTTACACACATATCATCCGCGGATGACATCTTGATGTTTTGAAGCGTTAGACCTTGTATCTCAGATGGTATGCTAGGCAATAATGCTTCAACTGCGACAGCACACATCGCTACCGATGGAGGACACCATTTCCTCACGGAATGACCAATGGAAAAATCTTTGCTCATTGAGTAAGACCTTGGAGCTTGTGTTCTTGGTAAGTTTCCTAATGAATTTCGTCAAACGGTCTCAATAATCGATTTTATGGAGCGTCTACAGTAGATCATTCATGGTTAACGCGATTAAAATACTTTTTCATGATCGATGAAAAGTAACACCCTGTATTCGTCTGTATCCAGTGTACTATAGAAGGGAATCTTGATGACAGTCACTTTGACAACTACTATTAAATTTCCTTGGAACACGATGTTTCAAATTAATATCCCTAATTAGGCTGGCGACCATTTATTCTTCCATTCAAATGAACTTTCCTACTTTCATTATCCCCAAAGTAAAGCCTGTTTAGCTTTTCTATTAGTTATATTCGAAATTACTGCCCAATACTTTTATCAGACACTAACACACGGTCAAAACATAAAAATCCTCCCAGAGGGTGACACTAGTTTATGCCTCAGCAAACGAATAGCTAAGGTGTAATACATATCACTGGCCAAATGTTAAAACTACTTCAGGGTCAATGATATGCATTTAATACATAAAGTGGTGCACTAGCACACTGCATTGTATTTCACAACCCTC
Organism: Schistocerca nitens; assembly: GCF_023898315.1. NCBI lineage: Eukaryota > Metazoa > Arthropoda > Insecta > Orthoptera > Acrididae > Schistocerca > Schistocerca nitens. Next base: position 212,652,613 of record NC_064614.1, read on the forward strand.
TCCATTCCTCTCTTAACAATCAGTACCTAGTATTAAAATGAAACAGCCGACTACACTGCAGCTGTGTCTGGATTGCACTGGAAAGTATCCCAAATATTTCACGAAATGTTTGCCAAGGCATCTAAACTGTGTAAAAAAATTCACGAAGTGAGTTTTCATTAGTGAGTCCAGAAGATCGTTTATGGACTGGCTTACTAGTAGCGTGAGCAAATTTCATTCGGAGCTATATATGGAATATTCGATCGACGCATGCGCCGAAAGACGCCAGTACATCTCGCATGAGCGAGATTCGGCACAAATACGTGAACGCACATGGGCTCTTCAGTATTTGTCTCCTCACCTGAAGATCGCTGGACGTCTCTGGGCCAAAATATTGTAGCATATTATCGACAGGATCCGGCTGCACAGAAGAGAGACGCCGGGAAAGTTTCAGAAGTTACATTGTGATTTAAATACCTGTATTATAATATTTCACACATTTTCAAGCAAGTTAAATATTCTCGCATCTATATTGTCTGTTTTTCCTGTTAAAATGCATGCAATCTGCGTAGCAGCACTATTGATAAGAATCTTTAGTTTAAGTAGCACTCGTTTACGACGAAATTTTGATGCGTGTACCACACTTACAAAGCGTAAGGACCTCCAGCTTAAATATTTTTGCAGTTTTAAAAGTGCCTATATAACTTATTAAAACGCAGTTTACATTGTAATAGTAATATGCTATATCTCTACGAAAATTCGAGAAAAATCTAATTGTATTTTATGTAGGATTTCGCAGTCTAAAAACACAATAAACTTTGAAATTAAATACTACTACATGTGAAATGTCTGCATGGATTTTTAAAATACACGGACCTACTGATAAACTAGTTTTAGGCGTATTTCAGACATTGAACTTACTATGGAAAAAAATGTATAATTCTCGCTGAACGAAGTTTCAGTTCCATCTTAAGGCACTAGCTTTTGGTGTAACAGCACTAAATACACACGCCATACCATGTGTTTTGACGAAGACAGACCTCCTGCAGATATTGGATACGTGAAAGCATTTTTGAGGAGAAGATGAGCTGTACAAACATAGATATGAGACACTGAGTCTTGATACTTCGCCCAAGAACAGTAACACCCTGGAGAGGGTTATATCGAATTCTTAGAATTAACTTAGATCTCTCTCACAATTTCGTGCTCCATTAAAATAGTTAGATGCAGATGGCTTATTATTGCTTCGAAACATACGTTCTTTGATGTGTCACCACAAGTATGTAGTAAAACTTGGGATATTTGTAACTGCCTCATTTTTGGGCTAAGTTGATACATTTACTCTAGCTGAAGCACAAATTCTCCCTCATCCATTTCTTATTTTTGAAAATAATCTACCATTTTGATGAAGTGACGCTCTCAACTGATCCAAAATGTCCGCAGAGTACACAGGTACTAGGTCTACAACTTTGCTTCCGTCGTTTTTTCTAGAAGTTCGGGGCTTTAATGTGAAAAACTTACGAAAAATTTATGATTCATAGTATTGCCCATCGCTGGCCACTACATTTTCCCGTCTTTTGGGTAGTATACGAATCCCGTGGCGGAATAACTGGGTGTCTTTTGTGGGGATCCATGAATCGATTCAATTTTGCACTTGTTCATGTGATCGGAAGTCCAGGTCAGCCAGACTGTATGCCACTGATCGAAGAAGGTGGTAGTCAGAGAGAGCAACGTACGGAGAACACGGCGGGAGGGATAGGACTTCTCATTTCAACGTTTCCATGTATATTTCGGCGGGCTTTGCGACACGGGGTCGAGCACTGACCTGCTGCAAAATTACCTTTACGTGTCTATCGCTGTATTGTGGCCGTTTGTGTTTCAGTGCTGGGCTCGAATGCATCAGTTGCTTTCGATAATGATGTCCTGTGACTGTCTTTCGTCTGTTTCAGTAGCTACGAAAAAGTTCTGTCTTCCACCGCTATTCCGGTCTTCAATATCAAAATCACCGTTCTTAAGGCGTTGAAAATATTCTCTGCACGTTCTTCCACTAATAGTTCCCTCACCATTGGTCTTACCGAGCATTTTAAGAGCCACAGCCGCAGATTTCTTCATGTTAAAGCATAAAAATAAAACTCCCGCAAATGGAGTCCTGCAAATGGCGAGAAATGGGCACGTAAGTTGACGCACTTAATTGAGAATAACCTTATGATGCAATCACAAATCGACTAATATTTTTATGGCGTTATTTTTCACAGGCCAAAGCTTATTGTATTACACCTATGACCAACCACCCGAACCCCACTTGAAGCTACTACCGTCTATTGCAAAACGGCGGAAGCAAAGTTGTAGACCTAACATATTTCCTCCACAAAAAGTACTTATTTAAGAGTGAACAGCGTAAAGCTAAAAATATTTTGTTTCTTGTGCTTGCTTCAGTGTTCGTCCTTGTGAAAACTGAGTATTTAGCTTTCCTGTTGTGCTTTTCTCAAGAGCTACTTGTATTTTTAGAAATCCCGACATTCGCGACGTAGACCTAAATTTTCGAGTGATGGCAACATTAAAAATTCTACGATATTGATATAGACTAAAGCAACGAATTTGTTACAGATTTAGTGAGTGGAAGGGCTAGGGGGAAGTGAGTGTGACATTGTTTTGAACAACTGTTTTTTACAATTGTAAACAAAGCAAACATTTTAAAATCCCAAGATCAGCAGTAAGGAAAATCGTTCATATAATCCCAGACACAATAAATGGTAACGATACAAATAATGACACAGAATTTCAAACAGTTGATTCCAACGACTTAGATCAGTTAAACGCATAATTGAGTGAGTTGAACTCTCCAACTAGTACACAGATAAATGATCTCAAAAATCCGCCGCCTTAAAACAGAAAAATTTACTACTCCGTTCATAAACAAGACTTCCACAAAAATTCTGTACCAGAATCAGCCTAAACTACGTGCCTGTTTACCAAAAGAACAAATCTGCTTGCATTAAATAGCAGCAGTACAATAATCAGACCCATCTCCCGCTAAAGTACATAGGCCAAGTCTTTCCGCAGCACCCTACAGATTCCACTGCGAGCAGGAAGTCTTTCTTAACCATTTATAAAGACACGAAGTTCAATGACGGCGGCGCTGACACCTATACCGACCAAAATGTTAACGCTGCGATGCGGCGAGCAGTGTGCTGCAGGAAGGCGAGCCCTCATCGACCCTTGCAGACGGACGGCACGGTTCTAACATTCTGCGTGGTGTCTGTTGTTCTATGTCGTGTCTCCCTACCACTTTCGCGCAACGACGCTCTGAGCGTGTTTTTTAGGGAATTGACTAGTTTGAACCTGGGACCTGTTGCTAATAAGGAGACGCCAGACCACACATGACATGTAGAGTTCAGAAGAGTTCAGTGAGACTAGCGATGATATAACCAAATACTTAATGATTTCAGCGTCGGCTCCACTGCACTCCCTGCAAAAGAATCGTAATACTAACTAAATTTAGCGGAAGGGGTTCAAGGCTTTCCTATTTTTAGTTAGCTGGTAAAATAACGTCGAAAAAGCAGTTAAGTTTACCATTGGAAATTTTATTCTACTCACAAAACATTGTTTATAAATTGCACTATTGATAAAAGAAATTTTTAAATACAGTATGATAAAAACCAACTGCGTTCAACAAAAATGTGAACGAATATTCCCTAATGGGTTTCCAAGTTCTACAATGGATCGAAGGATGACCTATGCCATATCACATCTATAATCTAGGTTTAAATTAAGTTTCACAAAAGAGAAAACTATCAGAATGGTCTACAGTGACTCTCAATTATCTAACTTGTCGTAAATTACAGTGGCTGATGTGGCTTCTCAATAATTATATAATAGAAAAATCATCGCGTTTCAGATTTTAACTTACGTAGCAAATGTGAATACCATGAGCTTCAATTGACGATCGACACTAGTATTACGTAAAAAGGGGATGTAACAGAGGAGACTTCTGCAGTTCTGAGTGAAGCCTTATGCGCTCAAAAATGCGGCATCGCGTGCGTTCATTACCTTGTCGGTGTTCGTCAGGGGGCGGCGGCCGGCGCAGCTCCATACAGCTCGCCGTCTCGGAAGCAATTCTCCCCTAATTTCTCCTTACTACAATTTACCGAAGTTGGTTTAAAAAAAAACTATCTGGCTGTGTTTTCATCTGACCAATCAGTGTCTCAATGTTAACCTTAAGCTCCACCTACAAAAGTTCTGTCTATCCAATGAGAAACGTTATACTTTTCGTGGTGGGGCAATGTTTTTAAAGTTTGCAACGTAACAGAGACGCGAAAAAGTCTCACGCTTAAACTTGCAGCTGGTGTGGCCCTTTTAGTGTTATCATAAGATCAATACTGTTCTTCTGGAGGGCTCTATCTTTTAACATGGGCTGGGGGGTGGTCCTGGCGGCTACTTTTCGTGGTGGGGCAATGTTTTTAACGTTTGCAACGTAACAGAGATGCGAAAAAGTCTGACGCTAAAACTTGTGGCTGGTGTGGCCCTTTTTGTGTTATCGTAAGATCTATACTGTTCTTCTGGAGGGCTCTAGCTTTTATAATGGGCTGGGGGTGGTCCTCGTGGTTAGCTGGCACGTGGGTGTCCGTCCCTTATCATAGGGCCTCCTAGCTTAACACAGCTCTGCTCTCGGCTTCTGTTCTCGTTTCTCCCCTCGGAACTGCGTCTATCTCACGGTGGGAAGGTATGACATGCATTTAGGCATTCTTGTGTTATTGATATACTTTCCGGGATGTGAGGTCGTGGTCCAAGAACTTTTCTGCTCCTTACGTTTCGTCCAGGACTGCGCTGGACTTCCTCAGAGACGCTGCTCCGCTGAGTCTAACGTGCCTTTAAGTCTCGCGAATTAGTGTCTTTAGATGATGTGACAGAATTGGTCCCTCCACACGTGTAACTGTGTCCGACGTATGATGTAGGTAGAGCAATGTGGGTCACGTGGACTGGGCAGAGCTGATGTCTGTAGAGACGGCAGACGGCAGACGCAAACGGAAGGGAGCGCGGACAGAGGGCAGCCTTCCAACCCGCGCAGCATACACATGCTAATGCGGCCCGGTTCCGTCCGCCAGCCGCCAGCCGTGGGTACGAAGACAGATGGCGCCTCGTCCGTTCGGTGGTCCGCTGGTCAAGCGTACCTCCCCTCCAACGCCCACAACGGCCTGGAGCAAATTGTGCGGAATGCACCTATCGCTTATCGAGAACTCTTTACATCCACATCTACATCTACATTGATACTCTGCAAATTACATTTAAGTACCTGGTAGAGGGTTCATCGAACCACCTTCACAATTCTCTATTATTCCAATCTCGTATAGCGTGTGGAATGAACGAACACTTATATGTTTTCGTACGAGCTTGTATTTCCCTTATTCTATCGTGGTGATCGTTTCTCCCTATGTAGGTTGGCGTCAACAAAATACTTTCGCACTCTGAGGAGAAAGTTGGTGATTGCAATTTCGTGAGAAGATTCCGTCACAACGGAAAACGCCTTGCTTTTAATTATGTCCAGCCCAAATCCTGTATCTTTTCTCTGGCCCTCTCTCCCATATTTCGCGACAATAGACAACGTGCTGCCCTTCTTTGTACTTTTTCCATGTACTCCGTCAGTCCTATACGGTAAGAACCCAACACCGCGCAGCAGTATTCTAAAAGAGGACGGACAAGTGTAGTGTAGGCAGCCTCCTTAGTAGATCTGTTACATTTTCTAAGTGTCCTGCCTACAAAACACAGTCTTTGGTTACCCTTCCCCGCAACATTTTCTATGAGTTCCTTCCAGTTTAAGTTGTTCGTAATCGTAATACCTAGGTATTTAATCGAATTTACTGCTTTTACGTTACACTGATTTATCGTGTAACCGAAGTTTAACAGATTCCTTTTAGAACTTATGTGGATGACCTCACACTTTTTGTTATTTAGGGCCAACTGCCAATTTTAGTACCATTCAGATATCTTTTCTAAATCGTTTTGCAATTTTTTTATCTTCTGATGACTTTGTTAGTTGATAAACGACAGCGTCATCTGCAAACAACCTAAGATGGCTGCTCAGATTGTCTCCCAAATCGCCTCGTAGATAAGGAACAGCAAATGGTCTATAACAGTACCTTCGAGAACGCCAGAAATCACTTCTGTTTCACTCGATGACTTTCCGTCAATTACTACGAACTGTCACCTCTCTGACAGGAAATCACAAATCCAGTCACATAACCGAGACGATATTCCATAAGCACGCAATTTCACTACGAGCCGCTTGTGTCGTACAGTGTCAAAAGCCTTCGGGAAATCCAGAAATACGGAATCGATCTGAAATCCCTTGTCAGTAGCATTCAACACCTCATGTGAGTAAAGAACTAGTTGTGTTTCACAGGAACGATGTTTTCTAAACCCATGTTGACTGTGTGTCAATAGAACGTTTTCTTCGAAGTAATTCATGTTTGAACACAATATATGTTCCAAAATACTGCTGCATATCAACGTTAACGATGTGGGCCTGTAATTTAGTGAATTACTCATACTACCTTTCTTGAATATTGGTGTGACCTGTGCAACCTTCCAGTCTTTGGGTACGGATTTTTCGTCGAGCTAACGCTTCTATATGATTGTTAAGTATGAAGATAATGCATTAGCTTGCTCCGGAAGGAACCTAACTGGTATACAGTCTGGACCAGAAGACTTGCTTTAATTGAGTTAAGTTGCCTCACTGCTCCGAGGATATTTACTTCAACGTTACTCATGTTGGCAGCTGTTCTCGATTGGAATTCTGGAATATTTACTTCGTCTTCTTTGCCAATTGTTGAGGACCAAGGCGAAAAATGCATCCGATCAAATTCATTTTAAGAACGGCCAATCTTAATCTTCAGTATTAGTACACAAATGAGACTTCTCGACTACAGCAGTTTCTTCATCGCATGAAAGACACAGGAGAAGGACAAGTTAAGGTTAGTAGAGACTGTGCGTCTGTGAAAAGGTCTATGCGTGAAGCATACAACAACTACAACCGTCATATCTTAGCAAAACATCTGGCAACGAATCCTACAAAATTCTGATCCTATGTAAAATTGCTCAGCGGGTATAAGGCTTCCATTCAGACCCCTGTTGGCCAGTCTCGTGTGGCAGTTGAAGACAGCAAAACGAAAGCCGAAGTTTTAAATTTCGCGTTAAAGAAATGGTTCATGCATACCGTCATTTGACCATCGAAGAGACTCCTGTATGGACGACGTAGTAATAAGCATGTCTGGGGTAGAGAAAGAACTGAAAGATACGAAAGCAAATAAGTCTCCAGGCCCAGATGGAAACATAACTCTGTTTTACAAAGAGTAGTCTACGGCTCTGTTCCCTTACCTAGATTTTATTTCTCGCGAATCTCTCGCCCAGCACAAAGTCCGAAGCGACTAGAAGTAAGCGCAGGTGACTCCTGTATGTAAGAACGGTAAAAGAATCGGACCCGCAAAATTACAGACCAATATCCGTAACATCGGTTAACTGCAGAATCCTTAAACATATTCTCACTTCGAATATAATAAATTTTTTGGAGACCGAGAATCTTGTGTCCACGAATGAGCATTGTTTTAGAATTCGTCGCTCACGCGATACTCAGCTTGCCCATATCTCGCGTGATATACCGCGAACTATGAGTGAAGGTTAACAGGCAGATTCCATATTTCTAGAATTCCGGAAACGATTTGACACAGTGCGGGCTGTTAACTCAGGTACGAGCATTTGTAGTAAGTTGAGAGATATATGAGTGGCTCGAAAACTACTTAAGTAATACTTAACAATACTTAAGTAATACTTGATTAATAGAACCCTATATGTTGACCTCGACGGCGAGTGTCCATCAGAGACAAGGGTATCGTCAAGGATTCTCCAGGGAAAGACAGGACCGCTGCTGTTCTCCACGTACTACATAAATGATTTTGTGGAGAGCTGGGCATTCATCTGCGGTTGTTTGATGATTATGCCGTGGTGTACGGTGAGGTGTCGAAGTTGGGTGACTGTAGGAAGATACAAGATGATTCAGACAAAAATTCCAGTGGGTGTGATCAATTGCAGCTACCTCTAAATGTGGGAAAATGTAAGTTAATGCTGATTAATAGGAAGAACAAACCTGTTGTCTTCAGATACAGCATTAGTAGTGTACCGCTTGACGCAGTCACATCGTTTAGATACCTGGGCGTAACGTTGCAAAGCCATGTGAAATGGCACCAGCATGTGAGGAATATGGTACGGAAGGCGATTGGTCGGATTCGGTTTACTGGGAGAATTTTAGGGGAGTGCGGTTCAGCTGCAAAGGAGACTGCACATAGGACGCTGGTGCAACCTGTGCTCTAATACTGCTAGAGTATTTGGGATCTGTACTAGGTCCGTTTGAAGGAGGACATCGAAGCAATTCAGAGGCGGGCTGCTATATCTGTTACCGGCAGGTGCGAACAACACATAAGCGCTACAGAGATGCTTCGTGAACTCAAATGCGAATTCCTGGAGGGAGGGTGATGTTTCTTCGAAGAAGAATACTGAGGAAATTGAGAGAGCCGACATTTGAATGTGACTGACGAATGATTCTGCTGCCGCCAACACCCATTACGCGTAAGGACCACGAAGTTAAGATACGAAATATTGTGGCCCATATGGAGGCACATTGAATGTACACTCCTGGAAATGGAAAAAAGAACACATTGACACCGGTGTGTCAGACCCACCATACTTGCTCCGGACACTGCGAGAGGGCTGTACAAGCAATGATCACACGCACGGCACAGCGGACACACCAGGACCCGCGGTGTTGGCCGTCGAATGGCGCTAGCTGCGCAGCATTTGTGCACCGCCGCCGTCAGTGTCAGCCAGTTTGCCGTGGCATACGGAGCTCCATCGCAGTCTTTAACACTGGTAGCATGCCGCGACAGCGTGGACGTGAACCGTATGTGCAGTTGACGGACTTTGAGCGAGGGCGTATAGTGGGCATGCGGGAGGCCGGGTGGACGTACCGCCGAATTGCTCAACACGTGGGGCGTGAGGTCTCCACAGTACATCGATGTTGTCGCCAGTAGTCGGCGGTAGGTGCACGTACCCGTCGACCTGGGACCGGACCGCAGCGACGCACGGATGCACGCCAAGACCGTAGGATCCTACGCAGTGCCGTAGGGTACCGCACCGCCACTTCCCAGCAAATTAGGGACACTGTTGCTCCTGGGGTATCGGCGAGGAACATTCGCAACCGTCTCCATGAAGCTGGCCTACGGTCCCGCACACCGTTAGGCCGTCTTCCGCTCACGCCCCAACATCGTGCAGCCCGCCTCCAGTGGTGTCGCGACAGGCGCGAATGGAGTGACGAATGGAGACGTGTCGTCTTCAGCGATGAGAGTCGCTTCTGTCTTGGTGCCAATGATGGTCGTATGCGTGTTTGGCGCCTTGCAGGTGAGCGCCACAATCAGGACTGCATACGACCGAGGCACACAGGGCCAACACCCGGCATCATGGTGTGGGGAGCGATCTCCTACACTGGCCGTACACCACTGGTGATCGTCGAGGGGACACTGAATAGTGCACGGTACATCCAAACCGTCATCGAACCCATCGTTCTACCATTCCTAGACCGGCAAGGGAACTTGCTGTTCCAACAGGACAATGCACGTCCGCATGTATCCCGTGCCACCCAACGTGCTCTAGATGGTGTAAGTCAACTACCCTGGCCAGCAAGATCTCCGCATCTGTCCCCCATTGAGCATGTTTGGGACTGGATGAAGCGTCGTCTCACGCGGTCTGCACGTCCAGCACGAACGCTGGTCCAACTGAGGCGCCAGGTGGAAATGGCATGGCAAGCCGTTCCACAGGACTACATCCAGCATCTCTACGATCGTCTCCATGGGAGAATAGCAGCCTGCATTGCTGCGAAAGGTGGATGTACACTGTACTAGTACCGACATTGTGCATGCTCTGTTGCCTGTGTCTATGTGCCTGTGGTTCTGTCAGTGTGATCATGTGATGTATCTGACCCCAGGAATGTGTGAATAAAGTTTCCCCTTCCTGGGACAATGAATTCACGGTGTTCTTATTTCAATTTCCAGGAGTGTAGTTTTTTCCTCATTCTGTCTGCGAGTGGAACGTCAAAGGAAATGACTAGTAGTGGTACACCGTGGCTTGCGAGTATCTATGCGGATGTAGATGTAGATTTAGACTTGTTAATTCATTAGGGTTAGAAACCACCAACAACTCAAGACGGTTGTTTGAAACAAGAATCCCAAAAACAACGCACGTAACATACACTAACGTGACAAAAGTCATGGCATAGCGATATGCACACATAGTATTGGCGGTAGTATCGCGTACACAAGATATAAATGGGCAATAAATTGGCGGAGCTGCATTTGTAATCAGATGATTCATGTGGAAAGACTTTCGATGTGATTATGACTGCACGACGGGATTTAACAGACTTTGAACACGGGGTGGTAGTTGGAGCGAAAAAAACTGCACATCCTATTTTGAAAGGCGCTACGGAAGTCAATATTCCGAGATACGCAGTCTCTAGAGTTCGCCGAGAATAGCAAATTTCAGGCATTACCTCTCATCACGTACAACAGAGCGGCAGACAGCCTTCACTTAACGAACGAGAGCAGCAGCGTTTGCGTAGACTTCCCAGTGCTGACAGACAAGCGACATTGCATGAGACAACCGCAGAAATCAATGCGGGGCGTCCGACGAACGTATCTGTTAGAACAGCGCGAAGACGTTTGGCCTTAATGGGCAGCAGACGACCGACGCGAGTGCCTTTGCTAGCAGCATGACATAACCTGCATCGCCTCTCCTGGGTTCGTGACCATCTCGATTGAACCCTAGACGACCGATAAGCCGTGGACTGATCAGAAGAGTCCCGATTTCATTTGGTAAAAGCTGGCGCTGCGCAGACCTCACGAATCCATGGACCCAAGTTGTCAACAGGACACTGGGCACGCTGGTGGTGGTTCCATAATGGTGTGAGCTGTGCTTATATCGAATGGACTGGTGATCTAGTCCAGCTGAACCGATCATTTACAGGAAATGGTTGTCGATCTTGATACGGATATGGTTATGTTCGGCTGCTTGGAGACCATTTGCAGCCATTAATGGATTTCATGTTCCCAAACACCGTTGTTATGGCACTGGTGCACATTCGTGCGAAGAATGAAGAACATTCTGGACAATTTGGGCGGTTGATTTGGCCATCCAGATCGCCCGACATGAGTCCCATCGAACATTTGCGGGACATAATCATAAGGTCGGTTCCTGCACAACATTCTGCACCGGCAATACTTTCACAATTATGGATGGGTATAGAATCAGCATGGCTTAGTATTTCTGCAGGGTACTTGCAACTTCTTGTTGAGTCCATGCCAAGTCGAGGTGCTGCACTAAGCTGGGAAAAACGAGGTCCGACACGTTATTAGGAGGTATCCCATGACTGTTCTCATCTCAGTGTAAAACTGCCACGAAAATAATCCAAGAACATTAACATATTCATCCCAACTTACAGCGCCTGCCTCAGGTGTGGATAATGCAACTTGTGTTGCCTATTTGAGATACATAGAATATCTTCCAGGCCAGTTTTACTCTGCCCATCCTGCGTGTAATTTTCTCTCCATAGCCTACTAGAAGCCCCGAACAAGCAACAAATCATGTATGAGTCAAGCACCCCAACGGTTATGAAGCAGCGAATGAGCCATACTCAAAGGCGCCGGCAGTGTACTGAAGAGGGGAGAAGGAACTCACGCTAGTATCTGCTAGTGAATATCCAATACATGTAATGTTGCAGATACGGAACTGAAAGTCAGTCTGTTTGTGGAAGCAGGTTCCAATTCTGTTCACAATGATATTTTTCCTAAGGTCCGAAGGGAGGGGGGGGGGGGGCGGGGGGGGAAGGCCTCAAGGCACGTACCAAATGGTTCAAATGGCTCTAGCACTATGGGCCTTAACATCTGAGGTCATCAGTCCCCTAGAACTTAGAACTACTTAAACCTAACTAACCTAAGGACATCACACATATCCATGCCCGAGGCAGGATTCGAACCTGCGACCGTAGCGGTCGCGCGGCTCCAGACTGTAGCGCCTAGAACCGCTCGGCCACACCGGCTAGCGGCACGTACCATAACAAACAAATAAGCACTATCAGCAAGCAGCAAGTTCCTGTATCATTCACCCAGGAACAACGAGCAACAGCGCCTGGCTTTTTAAAGATTTAATTGCATACAATAAAATTCGCACTCATTCTAAGAATTTACACTGTACTGACATAATCCATCACTAGCATATCATTTAAAAGAACTTAATACGGAGTATCGAGGCACATGATTTCAGTTTTAATACAATGAGCAAAAATGTTAAGATTGGAAGTATGTAACACGATAGTCACAATTAGGTCCTTTCATGTGATACCGGTACTGTTATAATTGGCCAGAAATGCGTAAACGGGTAAAGTTACTTTAGACCAAAAAAGATGTGCTTATTGTCGATATATATATATCCTACCATCGGCGTTTGCCAATATATGCTGTAACTTGTAACCTCCCCGCAATAAAGTAAGTCTATATTAACGGAATAATAAAATGAGCCAAGCGTAACCTCCTTGCAAAATTAAAGAATAACAATGCCCAAATGTAAACTTCCCACAAAATTGAAGAATAATAATTGATCATAAACCCACACAATAATATTAATTAAATAATGAACCATCAACTGAATGTAACATCTCAACACAAATAATTAAACCTGATAAATTTTATAAGGGCAGCTGCGCTGACCTTCGGCCCTGTGAAATAATTAAACCTGAATAGAAAAACCAAAATTCTTACCTCAGTAAAAATGCATCCATATCTGCTCTTATTTTCCGGCACAGCTCCGTGCAATGCTTTCCTGTATTTAATTTTGATTCTTGGAGGGAATGCATAGGATATATTATTTAACTTGAAATGAATCTTTTTCTTTAAATGAGTTACTTTATAAAAAGTTATTATTGGGGCATCATTTTGAACAAATTAATTACAATTAACATACGTTATTAGCTGAGCGCAATGCTGCTTCATTACCTTCTACAAAAATATACATATCGTCCACCACAATCGCGACCAGATTCGGAAGAACAGCACGCCGTCGAGGCATGCCGACTCCCGCTCAATACAACCGTCCACTCGCTACAACTACTGCCGACAGACTGCCGATCGAGTGCAACTCGCAACTGAACTGCCGACTCGGTACACGCAACTGTATCCGACTTCTACTACAGACAGAGTGCAACTCGCAACTGCCGACTGACTTCGACTACAGACAGAGTACAACTCGCAACTGAACACTCGCGCGGTCAAGCGCAGACTAGCAACGATAAATAACTCTCTGGTCAGAGATTCTGTCATGCCTCGCCATCGCTGGTAATGAATACATATGAAACGTACGCGTTTCATAACCCTCCACTGTGGGGGCAAAAATTTGGCAGCGATGGTGAGTCATTTGGACTAGCCATGAGCAACAAATTTTTTCTTAACTAACTAACTTTACAATCACAGAATATACAGATATATAGTTGTAGAACATGAAGTAAATATAGTGTACATGAACTGAGTACAGAACATATCAGGTAATGACAAAATATACGTACAATGAGTACAAAACATATTCACAAATGGCAAAAGTGCACACGTACAATAGTACAGAACATATCAGCAAATCACAAAAGTGTATATACAATGAGTAGAAAACATGTTAACAAAATGACAAAAGTGCACATGCGCTGTAGTTCAGAACATATTTGCAGAATCACAAAAATGTATAGGCCAAAAATACAAATCATGATAACAAAATGATTTTTTTACTTTGTCACAAGAATTAGGATAGGAAAGGGAAAGATTGCGTCATGGCTGTAGCACTTTAGGTTGCACGCAGCTGCACTGAAAGTCCGATCGAGTACAACTCGTAACTGAACTCGGTACACACAACTGTATCCGACTTCTACTACAGACAGAGTGCAACTCGCAACTGCCGACTGACTTCTACTACCGACAGAGTACAACTCGCAACTGAACACTCGCGCGGTCAAGCTTTTTAAATCTTAAAAAGCCGGGCGCTGTTGCTCGTTGTTCCTGGGTGAATGATACAGGAACTTGCTGCTTGCTGACAGTGCTTATTTGTTTGTTATGGTACGTGCCGCTAGCCGGAGTGGCCGAGCGGTTCTAGGCGCTACAGTCTGCAGCCGCGCGACCGCTACGGTCGCAGGTTCGAATCCTGCCTCGGGCATGGATGTGTGTGATGTCCTTAGGTTAGTTAGGTTTAAGTGAGGCAATCTAAAGTTCTTTTTCCAGAAGTATTAATCAGCGTAGCCAAGACACTGAAATGCCGTAGTAATATTCCATGTTAGCCTTTTGGTAGTACATTAGGTACACCAAACAGTGGGACCATAATAGCATCTCATCGCTCATTGTGGTGAACAGCACGTCGTGTCAACACCATGTTCTTGTAAAGTAGACCAACGTAGAATTAGTGCAAAAACCAAATATAGTGCTCCATGATCATGAGGATATACAGGACCAACGGATATTGCAGTAATTCCAGGTAATTAGGTTAGAAGGTGAAGGACATTAAGTCACATACTAGTCTTCATTGAGAATTACACTAGTAATGGGTGGCACTCATTGCCCAGTCATTGAACATTTCTGTACCATGTACGTAGTATTACAGAATAATGTTCATGAGTAACTTTACAGAGAACATTGGCACTCATTGCCTAATTACAAGCCCGCATCTCGTGGTCGTGCGGTAGCGTTCTCGCTTCCCACGCCCGGATTCCCGGGTTCGATTCCCGGCGGGGTCAGGGATTTTCTCTGCCTCGTGATGGCTGGGTGTTGTGTGCTGTCCTTAGGTTAGTTAGGTTTAAGTAGTTCTAAGTTCTAGGGGACTTATGACCACAGCAGTTGAGTCCCATAGTGCTCAGAGCCATTTGAACCATTTGAACCTAATTACAAACCATCAGAAGTCATTTGCAGAGAACATTGGCACTCATTTCCTAATTACAAACCATCAGAAGTCATTTGCAGAGAACATTGGCACTCATTGCCTAATTACAAACCATCAGAAATCATTTACAGAGAACATTGGCACTCATTGACTAATTACAAACCATCAGAAATCATTTACAGAGAACATTGGCATTCATTGCCTAAATACAAACCATCAGAAATCATTTACAGAGAACATTGGCACTCATTGACCAATTACAAACCATCACAAGTCATTTACAGAGAACATTGGCACTCATTGCCTAATTAAAAACCATCAGAAGTCATCATAGAAAATGAGTTAATAAATGGCATAATTAATCTAATTATAGTAAACATTGTCCTCATAGTTCATCTTATTATATTAATCAGTGGCTTTCAATTGCCAGTTACAAAGCATTTTTTTTGTGCTAGCAATGCATTGCGTTGGGTTCGATAATTAATAACAATATTTGCTTTTGAGTTATTGCTGCAATTGAAATTGTGTAACGTCATTCGTCATGAGTCAGCTGTATCAAGATTATGAAACAAGTAGAGCATATGTAATCACATTCATAAATGACATGGGTTTAATGAACAACTGCTTATAGTACATTAATTTCATGAATAATTTCTCCTGCAAAATATACAAAAATGGATTATTAGACTGAAAGAAGAAACGCATTTTATGCTGAAAAGTAGTGAACTTCGAATTAACAGGTAGTGAAATGTGTATAAAATGTGTTCCCTAGCTGTCCTTTCCAAAACCTTCAGTCATCATACTATGCAATACAACACATACCGTCAAAACGAACTGCAACAAATACTTAAATAACTACAGAGCATAAATACATAAACTTCAACATCATCCTCATCTGTAAAGAGAAAACTTCATTATCCATCCCTTCATTATCATAACTCCATTATTATCATCACCTGTAAAGAAAAACTTCATTATTCATAGCTGCATATTCTTCATCATCACCATTCATTATCATCTGCAAAAAAAAAATCATTTCATTATTCATTATACAATTATTCCTTATTTTTATCATATTTCATCACTAAAACTAAGATGTGAAGTTCTGTCTGACAGCCTGCATCAATCGCCTCGTATTCTGAAAAAAAAAAAATTTGTTAAGACTGCTATTCTACGATGTGTATAGTATTTTCTTGTTAATGCTTGTTAATTCTGATCCATTTACGCTTCCTCATAAGGTTTTTGCATCTTCTTTCGTTTATTCCGTAGGTGAAATTCCCATTTCTGTTTAATTTATTTCCTTTACACGTTATTTCTTTCTGAAAGCGATGAACAAAGATTAAAGTCTTGCACTTAATTCATATACCCATTAGATAAAAACTGGTTTATAGTGATATAATTAAGCTTATAGCATAGCATGACAGAAAACGTAATATGTCAAAAAATATAGACAGTGTTCAATGCATATCATAATGCAGCAACAAAAAATGTAAAAATAGTCACGATGTTGAGATATCGTAGGGCAAAAATGTTAAAGTCAACTGGTGTTTGCTATATCTTAACTATTTCATAATGCATACAAACAAACATAAAAACAATCATACATAGATAAAAAATGGAAAATATGTGCATGGTCCGATATGTAACGACAAGAAATGCCTCTGTTAACCTTACCTTGCCGGGCACTTGCCAAGAAAAAATACGACAATCATCAGTAAGTAATCACATAAATATATTTGCATAAGTGGTCATAAAATGTGTAAATTCATCTGGAAAAATATGCACGGTCTGATGTGCAACGACAAGAAAAGCGACCAGCTAACCTTACCTTGCCGGGCACTTGCCAAAAAAAAATGCGATAATCATCAGTAGGTGTTCATGTGAATATAATTAATCATCAGTAGGTGTTCATGTGAATATAATTGCATAAGTGGTCATAAAAAATTAGGAAATGGCATTACAGTGTGATAAATCATAAAGTATTTTCATTCAATAAAAGGTTTGACGTTCGACACGTGGTGGTTTCCTTTCGATTTTCTGGTTCTCAAAGTTTCGACGTGTACAACATTGGGGTGAGGAATGCTGCGAATCCGATATGGACCTGCGTATAGAAGTTCAAATTTACTGCACCTACCTTTTATTCTGCTGGATAAATAGTGTGTACGTACTAATATCTTCTGTCCAACGTGAAAATCACGGCGTATACAAACCTGTTTTTGCTGTCTTCTCCGGCGCTCTGCGGCACGTTTGATGTTGTTCAGCGCAATGTCAATTATTTCATGGTGTCGTAGTCGACGAGATGTAGGAAAGTTTACTAATTCTTTAATTTTGTTAGGTGGTTCAACATTTTTCAGTATAACAGACGGAGATAGCATAGTAAATTCATTCGGTATGGAATTAATTACATCTTAGAATGAGAGTATGTGTGTTTCCCAATCAATATGTCTTTTATGGCAGTATATTATACACAATTTACCAATTTCTTTCATTATTCGTTCACAAGGGTTCGAAGAAGCATGGTACCTGGATATATATATCGCAGAAATGTTTCTAACTCGTAACATACGTGTCCATATAGCAGATCGAAACTGTGATCCATTGTCGGAAATTACTTTCAACATATGCCCTACATGAAATAGAAAATGTTTTACAAATGCTTTCGAAACAGTTTTAGCAGTAGCTTTGCGTAACGGAGTGAAGGTAACAAATTTTGAAGTGAGTTCAACAGCGAGAAAGATGTAGCAAAAACCTCTATTAGTTCTGGGAATCGGACCAAAAATGTCTACAGCGGCAATATGTCTCAATTTAACAGGTACAATGGGATATAATGGAGGAATATGAGAAGTTGTGTCTGACTTAGCTTTCTGGCAGATTTTACATGACGCTAAAACTCGTCGTATACGTTTCTCCATGTTGGCAAAATAACAGTTCTGTCTCAGTATAAGAAAACATTTTCTAGCTCCGTAATGTGCGTAACTTAAATGAGTATACCAGATTAATTTGTTAACAAGTTCGTCAGGAATGCATAATAACCAATCGTTGCTGTCAGGATGAGAGCGGCGAAACAGAATATTATTGCGTACAGTGTAATGGTTTCTAATGGTAACATTATTCCTATCTTGCCAAAGGTGTTTAATCTCTTTCCATACGTTGTCTTTATTATGCTCTTGTGCTATGTCTTCTAACGACGACGAAATAAATTTTTCAAATGCAACTTGTTGAATGTACATGACGCTGAAATTTGCTTTGCAGAAGTTGGTTGCGGTGTCTTGCTGATTGTTGCTAAGAGAACGAGATAGTGCGTCTGCTACAACATTTTGTGTGCCGGGAATGTGAACAATTGAAAAATTAAATTCCTGTAAATAAAGTTTCCATCTGCTTAAACTGTCGTGTGTAAATTTAGTGGAAAGTAAAAACTGTATAGCTCTGTGGTCTGTGTAAACTGTAGTGTGTTTTCCATAAAGAAAATGCCTAAATCTAGTAAAAGCCCATACAACACAAAATGTTTCAAGTTCTGTAACAGAATAATTTCGCTCAGCAGGTGATAGAATGCGACTTGCAAATGCTATGTTTTTAATTACAGTAGAGTCATCTTCTTCAATTTCCTGAAAGATATGTACGCCTAAAGCGGTGTTAGAACTGTCGGTGGCAATGAAAAAATTTCTAGTAAGATCTGGGTGCGATAAAAGTACTGCATTCAACAAAGCATGTTTCAGATAACGTTTTCGTGAACAAGATTCTGCGTGTCAAAAGTATTGCTTACGTTACTGGAATATGCAATCTGTACTGTATCTGGTCAAATCCTATCTGACGTTTTATTATTTTCGGGAGGATGCTGTGGCATTTCAACTATTTGTACTGTTCTATTATTTCTTCCTGACGTATTACACTCTGGATGATACCTACTGTCTGGTTCATTCATGATAATATGTTGTTGCTGATGTTCTTGCTGCTGATAAGACCGACTGTTATTATACGTACGCTGAAAATCGTGCTCATTATTTTTACGTTTGTCGTGATAGTCATTCCTATACGGTGCATTGCGATAGGAATTGAAATAGTGTGTTTTCTGTACGTAGTTATTTCCTTGTTGCTGTGCACTACCATTTGTTGGAGCTGAGACCAGATGTGCACGCGGCGTAACATTAAAGTTTGGTTGACCTTGTAGACTGCATTGCTGGTTAGGTATGCTAACCAGCTGGTTTTGTTGCTATTGCGGAGAAAAACGTCTATTGTTACCAAAATGTGTTTGCGACTGCTGAAAATTTTGCACATACTGATGATTAAATTTTTCTCTGATGTTAAAGTTCTCGTGGTTGTCATTTCTGGAGCGTCTAATGAAAAATCGTCACTTACGGTATAACTTGTCATTTCGGGTTTTCTTTACACTTTCTTAATCCTAGATAGGGCGATAGGTGAAGAGCTGTTTTGATAGATATAAAGGATAGTAGAAGAGAAGGCAGCAGTGCAGAAAACTAAAGATGAAACAGCACTACTGCGGCTCGGGACCCTGTGCACGCTACGGCACATACTCATTAAAGCGTAATGAATCCCCTGAAGTCTATTACGCGCTGCAAATAAATTTTAGCTTTTGTGTTACAGGCAATGGCGGTAAAAATTCAGAAATAAATTGCTGTATCCATGCTAATTGTTGTTTCTTCATTACAGGCAATGCTATTGAAAGTACAAAAATAAATTGTCGTATACAGTTCAAATCGTGTATCTGTGCTCTGTCATTATTAAATTCCTTAGATTTTCTTACGGATAAAAATTGCTCGTAACCAACGTTATCGTCTCTGAATTTGTGAACACGTTCAGGTTTGTGTGAGAATCAGTTTGTCTGTGTCATTTCGTATTTCAAATTGCGTAGCTTTTCAGATTTTAAGTCGCGTAGCTTTTCCGATTTTAAGTCGCGTAGTCTCTGTAAATTGCTTAAGTTACACTGACTGTGAGAGTGCGACAAACGTTCAGAATGTGCCGCACGCTGTGACGCGTTAGCAACTGAAACATTTTTCATTTCTGTTACTTTAATACATTCGTCAATTTGGCTGATATGTTGTTCAAATTTCTTATTGTTTACCGTATCCAGCGTGTGTGACAGTTCTGGTGACTTTTAATTAAACTCGTCGTGTATCTGTGCTCTGTCATTTTCGAATACTTTAGATTTTCTTATGGATAAGAATTGCTCGTGATCAACGTTATCGTCTCTGAACGTGTGAACAGGTTCATGATTGCATAAGAATTTATTTGTCTCTGTCACTTCGTATTCTAAGTTATTAACTGAAATATTTTTCATCTCTGTTACTTCTTGCTGTAAAGTTGACAATTTTCTATGTAATGTGTTATTAGATGAATCGATCTCATTGATTGTCTGCTGTAAATTTTGGAATTCAGGTGTTTGGTTAAACAAAATTGGTGCAGTATCGTCTGATTTGCTGTCATTATTACTTTCGATAACATCAATACGACTGGCTAATTCATCATATTTTTCTGTCAGTATTTTTGCCTGATCATCGTTTTTAGTGTCAGAAGCATTAATCTGTTTTTGTATTTTACGTGTGGTTTCGCTCAATTTTTTAACGTCTGCTTTAATGACATCGGAATCCTGTGTTAGTTCTAGTTGCTTGAGTCTGTCTGTCACTGTCTGAAAGTCTGTTGTGTGTGTGTCTGATTTCGATTTAAGATCGGAAATTTCATCACATAATTCTGCGTTCAACTGCTTGATGGTATTAATTTCGTCGGACACTGTAGCAATATTGTTGTCTACGCATGTTTTTGCTTTCGCGAACAATTTGCGTTTGTCTTCTTGTCTCTGTGCTGTGATTGTTTCCATGACTTGTCGTTTTACTTTATTCTGTTCCTGTATAAATTTACAGAAACGCGTATCACTGTTTTGTAGGTGGTGATTAAAAAGTTCGTCAATTTGAATGTTCTGTTGTTCAAATTTCGCGTCTATCTTTGCATCCATTGTGCCCGAAAGTTCTGCTGTCATGAACTTAAACTCGTCGCGTAATTGTGTTGCCTTCTCAGAGCATTGTTTACCGACTGCACTAATTTCGTCTCTAAGTGATTCTGTTGCAGCTGTTTGCATATCCCTTAATTCTTGAGCAACAGATCTAATTTCCTCACTACTTTTCCTAGCACAATTCTCAATTTCTTCACGTAATTGTTCCTTAGTATCATGACACTGCACGGCAACGGCTCTAATCTGTTCACTAAGCTGTGTGGAATTGTTGTCTAATTTTTCATTTAACTGTCTGGAATTGTTGTCTAATTTTTTATTTAACTGTCTGGAATTGTTGTCTAATTTTTCATTAAGCTGTTGTTTGAGATTTTCGTTATTTTCATTAAGTTGTTGTTTGAGATCTTCTTTAAGTTGTTTGGAATTGTTGTCTTGTCTTTCATCCGACAGTTTTGAATTGCTGTCTAATTTGATTCGACCCAAAATTAGCAACTCTATTCTCTGTGCTGTGTAATGGTGTATCTAAAATTGTCACGGTTTGTGTATCCATTTGGATATTCTGTGATTCTTCAAAATGTTTGCTAATCGGGCGTGCACTGTTAGTCACTACCTCGGAATCAAATAAATCTGTCCTACTTTGAGTATCCTGTTCATTTTCATTAGAAAAATTTATCTGTTCGTCACGTGAAGTTTGCAAACCGGTTGTGTTAAGCTGGGCAGCGTTCACTGCAACAGAACGCCCCGCGTCATCAATTGTAGTTAAATTAACAGAGGACACAATTCAATTCGTCTGTTCTAGGATCAAAATCAACATTAGTGGTCGGTACACACCGATTCTCAGAAGATGGATGATTGTCATCACTACAAAGCATGTCGCAAGTACTATCGGTCAAGTTGTTTAAGTCAGTTACTTCACTCATTATACATCGCGATGTACTATTAACAGTTTTTCGCGGCATTTTTACACAAATCCGAATTATTCAATAATGAAACAAAGGCAATACCAAATGCAACAAAGAGAAACGAATTGCCGATGATCTGTGAAAGAAAGTGACAAAATTAGTAAATGCGTTGCGCCAAGTACTAATTATATTTAAGTAAATAAGAGCAGATATCTGACTACTTATCAGAGGATTCACAAAGAAATACGATCCTGGTCCGGATGTTGCCAAGTGTAACCTCACCGCAATAAACTAAGTCAAAATTAATGGAATAATAAAATGAGCCAAGCGTAACCTCCTTGCAAAATTAAAGAATAACAATGCCCAAATGTAAACTTCCCACAAAATTAAAGAATAATAATTGATCATAAACCCACACAATAATATTAATTGAATAATGAACCATCAACTGAATGTAAAATCTCAACACAAATAATTAAACCTGATAAATTTTATAAGGGCAGCTGCGCTGACCTTCGGCCCTGTGAAATAATTAAACCTGAATAGAAAAACCAAAATTCTTACCTCAGTAAAAATGCATCCATATCTGCTCTTATTTTCCGGCACAGCTCCGTGCAATGCTTGCCTGTATTTAATTTTGATTCTTGGAGGGAATGAATAGGAAATATTATTTAACTTGAAATGAATCTTTTTCTTTAAATGAGTTACTTTATAAAAAGTTATTATTGGGGCATCATTTTGAACAAATTAATTACAATTAACATACGTTATTAGCTGAGCGCAATGCTGCTTCATTACCTTCTACAAAAATATACATATCGTCCACCACAATCGCGACCAGATTCGGAAGAACAGCACGCCGTCGAGGCATGCCGACTCCCGCTCAATACAACCGTCCACTCGCTACAACTACTGCCGACAGACTGCCGATCGAGTGCAACTCGCAACTGAACTGCCGACTCGGTACACACAACTGTATCCGACTTCTACTACAGACAGAGTGCATCTCGCAACTGCCGACTTACTTCTGCTACAGACAGAGTACAACTCGCAACTGAACACTCGCGCGGTCAAGCGCAGACTAGCAACGATAAATAACTCTCTGGTCAGAGATTCTGTCATGCCTCGCCATCGCTGGTAATGAATACGTATGAAACGTACGCGTTTCAAACTCATTAAGTCCGAAGGGCTTTTACCATGAAGCTAGCGTATACAGACAACATTTAGTCCCTACTGTACATCATAACATGTGGGAAGGAAGTTTCTGTACCCCTCAGCGCGGAGCGATTTGCTGTCAAACATAATCCTGCATAAAATAATTGAGTGAACTTCTGCAACGAAACCTCTATACCATTTGTTTGTGTTGTATTTATCTCTGTTACGGTTAGGCAAACATCTTTCATGGTTAACTGTGACCATTTTATTCAGCGTAGTTGACCGCGACAGATGACCCTCGTATAGGGAGCAGTGGTTTCCAAACCTTCTGAGACACCCCCCCCCCTACCCCAGAGTGCAATTAAATATTAGCTCATACTTAAGACCCTTCCTCCCAACACCTTCATCAACATGACCGCGCATCTGAACTTTAGACAGAAAAATAATTTGCTTTGAACACTTAACATGACGAAAGAAAATGGTATTTAGTTTTTGTGGGTGTTTTATTACACCACAAAATAATGAGTCATAGACGCAGTAGGTGCTGCTAACCATTTTTTATTTTATTTTATAGAGTGGCGAAAGAAATTTCAGAGCAATACAAGTACTAAGTACAACTCCTTCCCAGCAAAGAAAGCAAACTATCCACTTTGAGAGACACTTCTTACAAAATATGCTTTCTCGGCTCCACTCCTCTCCCTTGCTTCACGCACCCCTTTCACACTTATTTAAAATCAACCAAGTTAAATGCATGCACTATAGGCTTTGTAAACAGTTTGAAATAATTCTGGTCAAGCGGGTGCAATCCCGATTTGTAAGTGTGACAGTTAGTAGAAAACTTCGTTTTTTGGCGAACTCCGACGCTGCAGTGGCTGTAAAAGAACTGACAGTATCTGCTCCACAAAAATTGCTGCAACTTCTCGAGCTCTTCACAGCATAGCTAACGACTGGATATGGCGGGTAATCAGACCGACATCAAGTTTCACTTTTACAAACACACATTTATTGCTTGGACTGGTACAGGTTTTATGCGCAAAAACTGTTACAGAACTGGTTTCCCCACGGCTGATTCGGCACAGCTTGTATATCGTTTCCATAGCAATTCGTTATTACAGAGAGAAAATTTGAGGTTTACAGTTACAATCATGTTGGCCTTCACAAACTATAGCTGAGCATTAAACAATAATTTGTTCATTTTATATTGGAATAATAAGCATTGCTTGGTTCTACGCATTTCAATAACAAAATTTACAAAATCCGTTTGGAAACAACACTTTTACAAAATCACCTACATCCGAAAGTTACTGGCTGGAAAAAGTTCTTAATACGTTTGTATGTTCCTCACATAAATGCAGACGAATACCTAGATTGACTTGTCGAAAATGTTCTAGCATTACAAAATGAGAACTGTTTATGATTTATGTTTAAGTATCGATTAGTAGCAGCCGAAACGGAACAGAGATGGTTTTGCACTCGATAAAATTGAAATGAAATTAATGACAAAATATGAAGCAGTATAATGAAGTGAGTTTTAAAATGACCAGATAAAAGTTACAAAATTTATGTAAGCCTCTAAATGTGGCAGTCAGACTCTTGCGGTCTACACTTCGTGTCATAATTATCCCAACGATCATGTTATGATAAGTCAACTATTTTGCTCAACTTCATACTTCTCAAATGGTAGAAACTGAAAGCCTTCAAGCTACCACTGCTTTGTGTCTGATCACTGCCACCAATAATAATAATAATAATAATGAAACTTCCTGGCAGATTAAAACTGTGTGCCCGACCGAGACTCGAACTCGGGACCTTTGCCTTTCGCGGGCAGTTTTAATCTGCCAGGAAGTTTCATATCAGCGCACACTCCGCTGCAGACTGAAAATCTCATTCTGGAAACATCCCCCAGGCTGTGGCTAAGCCATGTCTCCGCAGTATCCTTTCTTTCAGGAGTGCTAGTTCTGCAAGGTTCGCAGGAGAGCTTCTGTTAAGTTTGGAAGGTAGGAGACGAGATACTGGCAGAAGTAAAGCTGTGAGGCCGTGCGTGAGTCGTGCTTCGGTAGCTCAGATGGTAGAGCACTTGCTCGCGAAAGGCAAAGGTCCCGAGTTCGAGTCTCGGTCGGGCACACAGTTTTAATCTGCCAGGAAGTTTCATATCAGCGCACACTCCTCTGCAGAGTGAAAATCTCATTCTGGAATAATAATAATAATAATAATACTGTGTAGGCTCCATAGCGCCGTAGTAGCTGTTCCATAATTACCACTGTACTCTGCTGTAGTTTATTTCATTTACTGTAGCAAGGTGAATAATAAATCAGTTTCTCGTCCACTGAAGGAAATACGTACACATCGAGAACGCATTTTAATGAGATTGCAAAGTATGTGCGTAGTGGTTGGGCAGTGTGAGGAAGCTGTTGTTCATACATTCTTTTCACAATATTTAGCGTCTACCACATTGCGTCACGCCTTATAGTTAGTGTTTGAAACAATGTAATTTTTTATTAATTCATGTAAACAGCGTAACACGCCTCCGTAACCGAGGCCGACTGCGCAATCTCTCAGAGGGAAGCCGGTCCGAATCCTGGCGGTGGATGAGTTTTTCCCTGCGAATATTTCGCTGTCAGGAGGAGAAGTGGTAGTGGCTTAAAGGTTCTGATTACCAGTCTTTGCGTCAGTGTCCTGCATGAGATTCAAGACACCTGCGTAGCGTCTCCACAGTGTTGCTGGTGATCTGCCCAATCGGATGGGCAGGTTAAGCTCGGCTGCTCCGTCGTTCTTTTCGAGAGGTGTGGGTTATGTGCCGGCACCGGATTCCACTCTCTCCCTTCCCTTCACCCATAACCACATGGACGTAACGCTACCCTGTACAAGCACTCAGCAGAGTGATCCACACGACACAGATAGGGACTTGACACTTCGTGACAGGTCGCAGGAAGGCAACGACAGTATGGGACTACTTATTATTAAGTAAACAGCATTACACTGTTATGAAATAGTGATAACAGTAACGATATTTTAAAAATTATTTTGTTTTGCGACCAAAATTAACTGAACCGTTTTGTTTTTAACCCACAGAAAATTTAATTTCACCCCTCAGCGGCTAATTACTTCACAGGTTGACAAACACTCAACAAGACTCTCTTGAGGGTTACCTGCCCTGGTGAACGATAAGAACAAAACTGTTTCGGTAGACAGAGATACATCTACATCTACATCTACGTCCATACTCCTCAAGCCACCTGACGGTGTGTGGCGGAGGGTACCTTGAGTACCTCTGTCGGTTCTCCCTTCTATTGCAGTCTCGTATTGTCCGTGGAAAGAAAGATTGTCGGTATGCCTCTGTGTGGGCTCTAATCTCTCTCATTTTGTCCTCATGGTCTCTTCGCGAGATATACGTCGGAGGGAACAAAATACTGCTTGACTCCTAGGTGAAGGTATGTTCTCGAAACTTCAACAAAAGCCCGTACCGAGCTACTGAGCGTCTCTCTTGCAGAGTCTTCCACTAGAGTTTATCTATCATCTTGTGCTTGTCTGATTTCGATCTGAAGCTATGAAATCCAGATATTTCTCTCATTCCGTGAGCAACTACTAGACAGTCGGTAAAATACACTGTAAGACAAAAAATAGACGCACCACGAAGGAGTGATCCGAATGGTACGGCAATCGGTAGGTATGATGTAAATGTACAGATAAACAAATTATTGCAAGTTCATAAAAATTGTATCATTTATTCGGGACAAAGAGCTTTACAAAGTGTGCAAATCAGTGACGCATTGGTCCATATCTGAACCCTACGCAAGCAGTTATTCGGCTCGGCATTGATCGATGGAGTTGATGGATGTCCTCCTCCATGACAAATTCTGGGCAATTGCCACGTTAGTGGGTCAAAATCAGGAGCTGGTTGGAGGGCCAAGCCCATAATACTCCAAACGCTCTCAACAGGAGTAGAACCGACGATCTTGCTGGCCAAAGTAGGGTCTCGCAGGCACAAAAACAAATAGTGGGAAATCTCACCGTGTGAAGGGGGTTTTTTCCTTGTTGAAATGTAAGCCCAGGATTACGTGCCATGAACGACAACCAAACGCGGTGTAGAATATGGTCGACATGCCGCTGTTCTGTAAGGGTGCCACGGATAACAACCAAAACGGTCCCGCGAAGAATAGAAATGGTACTCCAGATCATCACTCATGGCTGTCGGTCCGTATGGCGGGCGACAGTGACATTGGTATGCGACCACTGTCTAGGGCATCCGCAGAACTTCTTCGGCCTAGAATCTCACTGAAGTAGAATTGTATTCAGTGAAGAGTCCCGTTTCACCCCAGTGACAAGCGAAGCCGTGTCTGCAGACGGCCCAGATATCGATGGGTTACCAACTTGCTTGTCAATCGCCGTACCTTCAACAAGGTGGAGTGTTGGTTTGGAGTGCCACTTCTTTTCATAGCAGTCCCTGGTGGTCATGTGTGGCACCCTTACACTGCGGCGGTACGTTGACAATATTCTACACCTCATTGTATTGCCCTTCATGGCAGCTAATCTCGGCTTCGTTCTCAGCAAGGTAATGCGCGCCCGACCAGGGCAGGGTTTTCTGCTGCTTGTCTCTGTGCTTGCCACATCCCACCTAGGCCAGCAGTCACCGAATCTCTCCCAAGTTATGGGGCCTCCAACCATCTCAGGTTCTGTCGCGACAGTTGAACGCTATTTGGGACGGTATCCCCGAGGAGGACATCCAACAACTCTACCAATCAGTGTCAAGCCAAACAATTGCTTGCGTAAGGATTGGACCAACGTGTTATTGGCTTGCTCAGTTTATGAAGCTGTCTTGAATAAACCATACAATTTTTCTGACCTATTTCCATCCCATCCGGATAATTCCTTCGTGGTGAGTCTTTTTCTTTTCTTTTCTTTACTTTTTCTTTGTATTAGAATGTATCCTCCAACATTTCCATCGCACCCAGTGCGGATGTATTGGGTGTGTTTAGACAAAAGAGCTACTGTCTCTCCAACATGACAGCTACTTCATATTTAAACGCTCATCGGCGTGAAGCTGTTAGTTTATAAGAAAATGAAAATGTAGGTTACATGTCAGGAATTACGAAAGCTACACAGAAGTTAGGACGTTGAATATATCACAGAGAGGTGCTAACTGAAATCTTGAAGAATTCATAGACTATTTCCCAAGTGTATTAGCCAATGTGATAAAAACTGACACTGCTTTATAGATTATATGAGTTAGGACGTGTATTTGAGGTTCTGTTTTCATTTTGTTTTTAAATAAGAGCGCCGTCTGTAGCAACTGATGAAGACGGCAAAGTCAGGCATGACTCAACACCTGGAAGCATATCATCTGTCAATAACTTCGGTAAAATCTTGTTACTGAGATTGTCTTTTACAAATATTTTTACAAAATTTCGGTTTATATTGTAGCAAGTCATATTTTTATCCGAAATTCCTTGTTTTGTGATATTTGTCCTAATGGCTCAGAAGAGGATATGACCGATACATATAGCATAACAAATGAGTGAGTTGTACGACTAGCTTACGTTGATCTGTGAGATGCCATTCCTCGTTCCAAATGTGAAAACTGCATTCGACTCATTAAATCAGTAGATGTCAATCTTTTTTGCTCAAGATCCATTGTTGACATTGTTGGGTGACACCTCGAGCCTCACATGTACCGATCGTGTCACTAATTGGAATCCTTCATAAATCAGTATGCTATGAGCCCCAAATAGAACAGCTATAGAAGGTACCGATGACCTGGCCAACGCGGTCTCAGGCGCCGTGCCACAGTTCGCGCGGCTCCCCCCGTTGGAGAGGTTCGAGTCCTCCCTCTGGCATGACTGTGTGTGTTGACCTTTGAGTAAGTTAGTTGCAGTTAGACTACCTTGTGTGTAAACTTGGGGAACTGATGACACCAGCAGTTTGCTCCCATAGGAACTTACGACAAATTAAAAAAAAATCCATAAGCTCTCCATGGGCCACCAAGGACTCTTCGTCGAAAGTCGGCATCATTCGGAACACTTCGCATTGACTGTCATCTGCTTCAGACTGCAGACACCTTCAGTGACCCCAAAGTTGCTAAGCTGTAATTTCTTGACGAAGTTTTGTTGCATTGTCTGTATGGGAGGGTGATTCACTGATTAATAACAGTAAATACACTCCTGGAAATGGAAAAAGGAACACATTGACACCGGTGTGTCAGACCCACCATACTTGCTCCGGACACTGCGAGAGGGCTGTACAAGCAATGATCACACGCACGGCACAGCGGACACACCAGGAACCGCGGTGTTGGCCGTCGAATGGCGCTAGCTGCGCAGCATTTGTGCACCGCCGCCGTCAGTGTCAGCCAGTTTGCCGTGGCATACGGAGCTCCATCGCAGTCTTTAACACTGGTAGCATGCCGCGACAGCGTGGACGTGAACCATATGTGCAGTTGACGGACTTTGAGCGAGGGCGTATAGTGGGCATGCGGGAGGCCGGGTGGACGTACCGCCGTATTGCTCAACACGTGGGGTGTGAGGTCTCCACAGTACATCGATGTTGTCGCCAGTGGTCGGCGGAAGGTGCACGTGCCCGTCGACCTGGGACCGGACCGCAGCGACGCACGGATGCACACCAAGACCGTAGGATCCTACGCAGTGCCGTAGGGGACCGCACCGCCACTTCCCAGCAAATTAGGGACACTGTTGCTCCTGGGGTATCGGCGAGGACCATTCGCAACCGTCTCCATGAAGCTGGGCTACGGTCCCGCACACCGTTAGGCCGTCTTCCGCTCACGCCCCAACATCGTGCAGCCCGCCTCCAGTGGTGTCGCGACAGGCGTGAATGGAGGGACGAATGGAGACGTGTCGTCTTCAGCGATGAGAGTCGCTTCTGCCTTGGTGCCAATGATGGTCGTATGCGTGTTTGGCGCCGTGCAGGTGAGCGCCACAATCAGGACTGCATACGACCGAGGCACACAGGGCCAACACCCGGCATCATGGTGTGGGGAGCGATCTCCTACACTGGCCGTACACCACTGGTGATCGTCGAGGGGACACTGAATAGTGCACGGTACATCCAAACCGTCATCGAACCCATCGTTCTACCATTCCTAGACCGGCAAGGTAACTTGCTGTTCCAACAGGACAATGCACGTCCGCATGTATCCCGTGCCACCCAACGTGCTCTAGAAGGTGTAAGTCAACTACCCTGGCCAGCAAGATTTCCGGATCTGTCCCCCATTGAGCATGTTTGGGACTGGATGAAGCGTCGTCTCACGCGGTCTGCACGTCCAGCACGAACGCTGGTCCAACTGAGGCGCCAGGTGGAAATGGCATGGCAAGCCGTTCCACAGGACTACATCCAGCATCTCTACGATCGTCTCCATGGGAGAATAGCAGCCTGCATTGCTGCGAAAGGTGGATATACACTGTACTAGTGCCGACATTGTGCATGCTCTGTTGCCTGTGTCTATGTGCCTGTGGTTCTGTCAGTGTGATCATGTGATGTATCTGACCCCAGGAATGTGTCAATAAAGTTTCCCCTTCCTGGGACAATGAATTCACGGTGTTCTTATTTCAATTTCCAGGAGTGTACATTTATATTTTTAAATGAAATGTGCAGTACGAGACACGATCAAAAACTCTTACTAACTGGTTTTAGTGTCATTGTATTACAACAGCCGTAATTTAATTTCATATTCCCTGCTGCGAAAATGTACCAAATTTTATGCTATCAGGACCATTTCTATAATGTGCTTTCACGAATCCATGTTGCTTCCATTTTAAATTTATAACGTGGCAGCAGTTGGGTACGAGTAGCGCACGCCCATGAGTTGTCAGTACTGGAAGACAAACAATAAGGCGTTCCCACTCTCACACCCTCTTAACCTGCAGTGGCAGCGCTGTTTATTGCTCTGTGGCCAACTTTGCTTTGCTCATGCTCAAATTCTCCAACTTCATTTAAAATCAAGCGCATTTTAGAGTATTGCTGTCTCTCTAAGTATTTTTGTTTGTTACCGAGCAGGAAAATTACAGTCTCGTAGTGATGGGAACAACCGAATGAAAACAATCGATTCAATCTGATGTAGTTTTGGCATTGGCGTGAGAATGGAAGAAATCATATGACTGGACAAAAAGTGATCGTCAAGATAAATTCAAACGGCTATATAGTATGGCACGTATGATTCTTATTCTAAAACTACTTTGTTATAAATTCGTCCGCCCCTGCTAGCAGATGTCAGCGCGACGGAATGTCACGCCTAACGGCCCGGGTTCTATTCCCGGCTGGGTCGGAGATTTTCTCCACTCAGGGACTGGGTGTTGTATTGTCCTTATCATCATCATTTCATCCCCATCGACACGCAAGTCGCCGAAATGGCGTCAACTTGAAAGACTTGCACCAGCGGAACGGCCTACCCGACGGGAGGCCCTAGCCATACGGCATTTCCATTACAAATTCAAACGAAATAAGAAAACTAATGTATGACTATAAATATTTCTCGCGAAAAAAATATTTCCTGCAAGTAACAGTAGATGCTCAAAAAGCAAATAATGAAGTCATTAACCAATTTAAAAGACTGTAGTTTACATGCTTGCTGTTCATGTCATCTCAGAATTTACCGAAACAGAATTATCGGTGATGGATGCATACCAGCAGAAAGAGAGACGGAACTTCAATAAGGTTAAATAAAATAGTAATTATTCTTTTATTAAAACATGAATTTATAATGTAGCGCCAGTTACTTTTAAAAACCAACCAAGGACCGTTATTTAATGCCAGAAGTACGAAAAATTCGTCTTTAAGTAAATAAACACATACACTTTGAAAATACTTCATTATCGGAAATATACCTTTTATCTACCTCACCTTCAAATAACGTGCATTATTTGTTTCTAAAAATGGTGTCAAACCTTCCATAGTTCATGTATTACCGAAAAGGCTGAAGGAGTGTGTAAGTGAAATTACTCAAGCCCGGAGATGGAATGATAGCATCCTATGACTATACCTGCCGTGACCCTCAGAACCTTCTATCATGCTGTTGTCTCGCACTCGCTCGCGGCTGAATTAAACGATGTCAATTAAAATTAAATAGATCTTAAAATATTACTGTCTCTGTGAGTATTTTTGTTTGTCACTGAGGAAGAAAACAAGACTCTTAATAAGCTCTTAACGTTGATTCGACTGTTAGTTGCTAGCTGCAAGTTATAACAAAATACTGCTCACAACGACGGGCCGTACGAATACTGGATTAAATATTTTGATGGCGGAATCAAAGCTTCATTTAGCAGAAGCGAAGTCAGTAACTGCTTAAAAATGTAACTGCGACTTCGAATCTACGCTATGAACTTAGAAACTATTACGATGTTACAAACTTCAAGATATATTCTTACGATGAGATGAAAGAAAGTATGCAGTAACCAACACTGTAGTGGTCCGTTACAGGAAGCTGGTGATATGCATTATAATATTTTATTCGAGGCGACTCAATGGCTCGGGTCACTGAGGATTCAAGTTTCCGCCAAGCCATTCTGATTCAATTTACTCGCAGTTGATTGGAGTACTCTACAGGCCTTCATAACTCTCCAGCTCAGCAGCCAGTAGCTATGCTGCCGGTGGGACGATCTTCTCTGAATCCTTCATCCTGTCGTCTAGTTTGATACAGTACTTCCCCTCTGCCTTGAGCTACAAAAAATGGCTCTGAGCACTATGGGACTTAACATCTGTGGTCATCAGTCCCCTAGAACTTAGAACTACTTAAACCCAACTAACCTACGGACATCACACACATCCATGCCCGAGGCAGGATTCGAACCTGCGACCGTAGCGGTCACGCGGTTCCGGACTGAAGCGCCTAGAACCGCACGGCCACACCGGCCGGCCCTTGAGCTACACTTTCCTGCTTTTAGTGCCTAGTCCAATAAAGCAGTGTCACGTCCCTTTATTGTTTTTCCCTTTATCAGCATATTCTGCCATTCAGCTAATCATGCAGGACGCTTTTACCAAAGGTTACATTAACCTAGCTCTTCATTTGGTAATTAAGTCACACACCCATCTCATCTCGTTTATGGTTGCTCGCATCTCTTCATTTGGAATAGTCTATGTATGGTTAGTTCATATCAGTACTTTGTACAGCATTTGAAGTGTTCATAGTTTCTTCTTTGCTGGTATTTCTGCTGTCCATGGTCCACTTCCACTTCATTTTGTGATCAGTATGAATAATTTAAGACACTTTTTCCTTGTGTAATTTTTTCATAGTTATTTATTAAAGGTTTGTCTAGACCAGTCAATATGACCTCCTCGCTTCAGTAATTTGATGTAACATTGTTTACCTGCTTACTAGTTTTTTCCACGTCTTCTACTGTATCATCCACCATTTTGGTCTTACCAGACACTAATTTTCTGCTTAACTCCAAATTTTAGGAGCCCATTGAACAATCCAATTAAAAAAGGTCGAACCGGGGAAAAATTAGTGTAGTGCCAAATTTTTGTACAGTGCTAAAAGGGAATGAAATGACCATGATACTAAAAATATTGACCAGTGGGGTCTGAGCTTGGGGTTGAGGGCGGCGATTAAAGGTCCCATTTCTACGTTTTTCTGAAATAACTCGAAAAATGCATCTTCCAGCTAAATTACTTCCCGGTGTAAAATTTAACTACATTAAATTTCCTAGAAAGAAAGGCCCTGTTAAATTATTTCTAGAACTAATAGTTTCCACGTTTCAGGGAACGATATAGTCACACATTATTAAAAGTAGTGCTTTTATGGTGTAAAATTGATATTTACTGGTAAATGAAGTAGGCTAAAAACAATTACTGAATGTGCGTACCACATCTAAGTGCCGTGAAACCATATAAGGGATAAATTGTATTCTGGCAGTGCGACTGTTTGGAGAGGTGAGGAGGGGGGGAGGGTAGATAGGGTAGACTTGTGGTCATACACTTTCCTTCCTCATATGTTTCCGAAATGAATAGCGGGCAGACGAGTCCTCACCCGCTCTGCTCCAGTACCTCACCAGAAGAAGTTATAGGATGTTCACAAAGTTATACCGGCTCTCCCATAACGCGCCTTATGAATCACTGGCGACGCAGCGAGCAGACGCCCGAGAGCTGTATATTTCATATGAAGGGCGTTATCACTGCATGGAGCACAGTTAAGAGTTACTAATAATACGAACGCTACAAACACGAATGGAGAAATTTTTCGTAAATATCTACACACTTTTCTACACTGCCGGATGCTGCTTAGTCATCCTGCACGGCGGTTGAAGCGTTTTTTCTAGAAAGGCGACTTTCCCCAGAACGAGCGCTACTTGCTTCTCAGTTTAAGAACAGACTCACCATCTTTACCATCCGGTTCTCTTATGTACGCAGACAAAATATCTTCATTGATCCCGCGTTTGTACAGAGGAGTTATTTTTGGTTCTTTAAGTGATACTTACAGTTGTTTAGTTAGCTTTTATGTGTAATACGTTCCTATAACCAGCGGCTAGAAAGTGTTTAACTTGTAAGTGAGATGTAGTTGGTGCCTTAGGTAGCGTTGGCGGAAAAGGGATTGTTCTGGTTAATGTGCCATCTCGCTGTTAACGATCACTGACAGTACACTATAAAGCCGTGTATTAGAGTCGTAGTCACTTGGTGGGGAATTCCGAATTCATGAGTAACCAGAAAGTTACTACACTTGTCCCACGATTAATAGTGTGAATGATAGAGTGAAAAAATGTCTTCCATTGAGGAACGTCTGACTCTTGTAAAGTGAGATGCTCTCAGTTATCACACGTGTACGAAATGTCTTGTTTGCAGGATGTCAATATGTCTGATGGAGACTAGAACAGTAATTTGTTGTACTGTATTGCTCGACTTAAGCTGAAATATCTGAGGTTCCATAACACGTAGATGACCTACTTTTGATGTAGAGGGTGACAATTTAAGCTTGTAGGCGACTTTAGAAAACGAGAGAGCTGAGGCTGCGCTGATCCATTTGATACCACTTAAGGTGTGAAAAGTATTTCAGACAGCGATAGTGGACACAGTGAAATCAACATTGTCGGACAGATACTGGCAACGTGTTTCACATATGCCGGATCTTCAGATTGGCAGACAGTTCATATCTCCAGCTGTTATCCTTTTCTGCATAATAGCTAAACAACTGTAAATAAGAACTCACTTAATAAATTGAAAATAGTTCCATTACATAAACAAGAGTTCGGTGAAGCCATTTTGTGTACTCACATAAGATAAATGGACAGGAAACGCTAGGGAGGCACAGCCTGCCTGTAATCTGGAAAGCGAGGAGCGCTGCTGGTGCGGAAATTCACCTGTGTCAGAAGATTGCTACAGCTGCCGTACAGGATGACTTAGAATCAAGTTTTCCTCTACCAGTGTAGAACAGTGTCCAAAGATTTACGTAGATTCTTTCTCTTTCGGTTACTTGTGATAGTACTTGGTATATTATTAGAAAGTTATACAGGGTGAGTCACCTAACATTACCGCTGGATA
Organism: Schistocerca nitens; assembly: GCF_023898315.1. Classification (NCBI taxonomy): domain Eukaryota; kingdom Metazoa; phylum Arthropoda; class Insecta; order Orthoptera; family Acrididae; genus Schistocerca; species Schistocerca nitens. The sequence continues at coordinate 212,688,100 of NC_064614.1, forward strand.
TATTTCGTAAACCACATCAAATACTAACGAATCGATTCCACAGACCGAACGTGAGGAGAGGGGCTAATGTAATTGGTTAATACAAACCATAAAAAAATGCACGGAAGTATGTCTTTTAACACAAACCTAGGTTTTTTTTAAATGGAACCACGTTAGTTTTGTTAGCACATCTGAAAATATAAACAAATACGTAATCAGTGCCGTTTGTTGCATTTTAAAATGTTAATTACATCCGGAGATATTGTAACCTAAAGTTGACGCTTGAGTACCACTCCTCCGCTGTTCGATCGTGTGTATCGGAGAGCACCGAATTACGTAGGGATCCAAAGGCAACGGTGATAGACCTTAGGTACAGAAGAGACTGGAACAGCACATTACGTCCACATGATAACACCTTTTTATTGGTCTTTTTCACTGGCGCACATGTACATTACCATGAGGGGTGAGGTACACGTACACACGTGGTTTCCGTTTTCAATTACGGAGTGGAATAGAGCGTGTCCCGACATGTCAGGCCAATAGATGTTCAATGTGGTGGCCATCATTTGCTGCACACAATTGTAATCTCTGGCGTAATGAATGTCGTACACGCCGCAGTACATCTGGTGTAATGTCGCCGCAAGCTGCCACAATGCGTTGTTTCATATCCTCTGGGGTTGTAGGCACATCACGGTACACATTCTCCTTTAACGTACCCAACAGAAAGAAGTCCAGAGGTGTAAGATCAGGAGAACGGGCTGGCCAATTTATGCGTCCTCCACGTCCTATGAAACGCCCGTCGAACATCCTGTCAAGGGTCAGCCTAGTGTTAATTGCGGAATGTGCAGGTGCACCATCATGTTGATACCAAATACGTCGACGCGTTTCCAGTGGGACATTTTCGAACAACGTTGACAGATCATTCTGTAGAAACGCGATGTATGTTGCAGCTGTTTGGGCCCCTGCAATGAAGTGAGGACCAATGAGTTGGTCGCCAATGATTCCGCACCATACATTTACAGTCCACGGTCACTGTCGCTCTACCTGTCTGAGCCAGCGAGGATTGTCCACGGACCAGTAATGCATGTTCCGTAGATTCACTGCCCCGTGGTTTGTGAAACCTGCTTCATCGGTAAACAGGTAGAACTGCAACGCATTCTCTGTTAATGCCCATTGACAGAATTGCACTCGATGATTAAAGTCATCACCATGTAATTGCTGATGTAGCGACACATGAAACGGGTGAAAGCGGTGACGATGCAGTATGCGCATGACACTACTTTGACTCAGTCCACCGGCTCTCGCAATGTCCCGTGTACTCATGTGTGGGTTCATGGCAACAGCAGCTAACACACCAACTGCACCCGCTTCTCCTGTGACGGGCCTGTCACGGACCCGTCTGCGTGCTACGACCATACCTGTTGCATACAGTTGGCGGTAGATGTTTTTCAATGTGCGGCACGTTGGATGCTTTGTGTCCGGGTACCGTTCTGCATACACCCTGCAGGCTTCAGCTGCATTTCGTCGACACTCGCCATAGATGAGTATCATCTCCGCCTTTTCAGAGTTCGAATACACAATGGTCACAGTTCCTACAACACTACACTATCACAGACGTCTGGTAACACGGTGTACTACAGTTGGTCTACGTGCGGAGACGAATGCAGAATAACAATAGCAGCAAGCGCTACATGCGGACACTGCGACAGCTAGACCAAACCACAACAGTGCACTACAGCCACACTCGTAAACACGGTCGTCATCGTAAACATGTCCCTGCAGATGCTGCTCGCCGACCGTGGCCCGTGTTTGTTACAACACGCAACTGAACGTCGGAGGTTTCAAGCGTCAACTTTAGGTTACAATATCTCCGGATGTAACTAACATTTTACAATTCAACAAACGGCACTGATTACGTATTTGTTTATATGTTCAGATGTGCTAACAAAACTAACGTGGTTCCATTTAAAAAAACGTAGGTTTGTGTTAAAAAACGTACTTCCGTGCATTTTTGTATGGTTTGTATTAAACAATTACACTAGTGCCTCTCCTCATGTTCGGTCTGTGGAATCGGTTCGTCAGTATTTGATGTGGTTTACGAAATATATCCAGCGGTAACGTTAGGTGACTCACCCTGTATATACAGGGCTATTACAAATGATTGAAGCGATTTCATAAATTCACTGTAGCCTCATTCATTGACATGTGGTCACGACAAACTACAGATACGTAGAAAAACTCATAAAGTTTTGTTCGGCTGAAGCCGCGCTTCAGGTTTCTGCCGTCAGAGCGCTTGAGAGAGCAGTGAGACAACATGGCGACAGGACCCGAGAAAGCGTATGTCGTGCTTGAAATGCACTCACATCAGTCAGTCATAACAGAGCAACGACACTTCAGGACGAAGTTCAACAAAGATCCACCAACTGATAACTCCATTCGGCGATGGTGTGCGCAGTTTAAAGCTTCTGGATGCCTCTGTAAGGGGAAATCAACGGGTCGGCCTGCAGTGAGCGAAGAAACGGTTGAACGCGTGCGGGTAAGTTTCACGCGTAGCCCGCGGAAAATTGGCTCATGCCACAACTGGGGACCGACAGCGCCGACTTCATCTTTCAACAGGATGGTGCTCCACCGCACTTCCATCATGATGTTCGGCATTTCTTAAACAGGAGATCGGAAAACCGATGGATCGGTCGTGGTGGAGATCATGATCAGCATTTCATGTCATGGCCTCCACGCTCTCCCTACTTAACCCCATGAGATTTCTTTCTGTGGGGTTATGTGAAAGATTCAGTGTTTAAACCTCCTATACCAAGAAACGTGCCAGAACTGCGAGCTCGCATCAACGATGCTTTCGAACTCATTGATGGGGACATGCTGCGCTGAGTGTGGGAGGAACTTGATTATCGGCTTGATGTCTGCCGAATCACTAAAGGGGCACATATCGAACATTTGTGAATGCCTAAAAAAACTTTTTGAGTTTCTGTATGTGTGTGCAAAGCATTTTGAAAATATCTCAAATAATAAAGTTATTGTAGAGCTGTGAAATCGCTTCAATCATTTGTAATAACCCTGTATATATATATATATATATATATATATATATATATATATATATATATATATATATATACGAGGGTCACTGAAGGAAAAGCACACTATTTTTTAAATGCATCTTTTATTCTACATGTCTGAAAGTTCTACAGTGTGTAGATACATCCTTTACGAACAATATTTTCATTTCTCCACATAATTTCCATCCCTCTCAACTACGTTACGCCATCTTGGAACCAGCGCCTGAATACCCGCACGGTAAGATTCTGGACCAATCCGTTGAAGCCACTGTTTATCAGCGTGCACAAGGGAGTCATCATCTTCAAACCTTGTTCCACGAAGAGAGTCTTTCAGTCTCCCAAAGAGATAATAGACACATGGAGCCAGGTCAGGATAGTAAGGAGGGTGTTTCAGTGTTTTCCATCCGAGTTTTGCGATCGCTTCAATGGTTTTTTGATTGACATGTGGCCATGCATTGTCATGCAATAGCAAAACATCCTGCTTTTGCCGATGTGGTCGAACACGACTCAGTCGAGCTTGAAGTTCCTTCAGTGTCGTCACGTATGCATTAGAATTTATGGTGGTTCCACTTGGCATGATGTCCACAAGCAAGAGTCCTTCGAATTGAAAAACACCGGAGCCATAACTTTTCCAGCAGAAGGTGTGGTTTTGAATTTTTTTTTCTTGGGTGAATTTGCATGATGCCACTCCATTGATTGCCTCTTCGTCTCTGGTGAAAAATGATGGAGCCATGTTTCATCACCTGTCACAATTCTTCCAAGAAATTCATCTCCACCATTCTCGTACTGTTCCAAAAGTTCGCTGCATACCGTTTTTCTTGTTTCTTTGTGAGCCACTGTGAACATCCTGGGAACCCAACAGGCACAAACCTTTTTTAACGCCAACACGTTCAGTATTCTGCACACACTTCCTTCCTCTATCCCAACGTAGCGTGACAATTCGTTCACTGTGATGCGTCTGTCAGCAGTCACCAATTCGTTAACTCTCTGCTCATTGTCTGGAGTGTGTGCAGTATGAGGTCTACCGCTGCGAGGACAATCCTCAATATTGCCGTGCCCGCTTTCATCACGTAACCTGCTTGCCCACCGACTAACTGTACTGCGATCGACAGCAGCATTTCCATACTCCTTTTTCAACCTCTTGTGGATGTTTCCCACTGTCTCGTTTTCTCAGCACAGGAATTCTATGACTGCACGTTGCTTCTGACGAACGTCAAGTGTAGCAGCCACCTTGAAGACATGCTGTGACGACGCCACTCACGACAACAGGTTGAACTAAGTTTGAAAACGAGCGGGAAGGATGTATCTACACACTGTAAAACTTTCACAAATGCATAATGAAAACTGTATTTTTACAAAAATAGTGTGCATTTCTTTTGGAGTGACCCTCGTTCACACATCAAAAAAAGTTTTGCATCACCTCGGTTCAGAGAGTTTCGGAACCTGTACAGAAAATTGGAATAGAAATCAACATAAATATCATTTCCGCCCTTTTTATTGCTCGTGAAAACCACACATTGTATGTTGTACCACCATACAGCAAGACCTTGAAACGTGGTGGTCCAGACTGCTGTCCACACCGGTACCTCTAATACCCAGTAGAACGTCTTCTTCCAGTGATGCATTCCTGTATTCGTCGTGGCATACTATCAACAAGTTCATCAAGGCACTGTTGGTCCAGATTGTCCCACTCCTCAACGGCGATTCGGCGTAGATCCCTCAGAGTGGTTGGTGGATCATGTCGTCCACAAACAGTCCTTTTCAGTCTATCCCAGGCAAGTTCGATAGGGTTCATGTCTGGAGTACATGCTGGCCACTCCAGTCGAGGAATGTCGTTGTCCTGAAGGAAGTCATTCACAAGACGTGCACGATGGGGGTGCGAGTTGTCGTCCATGAAAACGAATGCCTCGCCAATATGCTGCCGATGTGGTTGCACTGTTGGTCGGAGGCATTCACGTATCGTACAGCCGTTACGGCGCCTTTCATGACCACCCGCCGCGTACGTCGGCCCCACATAGTGCCAACGCCAAACGGCAGGGAACTCCACCTTGCTGCACTCGTTGGACAGCCTGACCGGGTTGCCTCCAAACACGTCTCCGATGACTGTCTGGTTGAAGGCATATGCGACAGTCATCGGTGAAGAGAACGTGATGCCATTCCTGAGCGGACCATTCAGCACGTTGTTGGGCCCACCTGTACCGCACTGCGTTGTACCGTGGTTGCAAATACAGATCTCGCCATGGACGTCGGGAGTGAAGTTGCGCATCATGCAGCCTATTGCGCACAGTTTGACTCGTAGCACGACGTCCTGTGGCTGCACTAACAGCATTATTCAACATGGTGGCGTTGCTGTGAGGGTTCCTCCGAGCCATTATCCCGCAGGCAGCCGTCATCCACTGCAGTAATAGCCCTAGGGCGGCCTGAGCGAGGTATTTCAACGACTGTTCCTGGCTCTCTGTATCTCCTCCATGTACGAACAACATCGCTTTGGTTCACTCCGAGACGTCTGGACATTTTCCTTGGTTAGATCCCTTCCTGGCACAAAGTAACAACGCAGACGCGATCGTACCATGGTATTGACCTTTTAGGCATGGTTGAAGTACAGTCAACGTGAACCGTGTACCTCCTTTCCGGTGGAATGACTGGAATTGATCGGCTGTTGGACCCCCTCTGTCTAATAGGCGCTGCTCATGCATAGTTGTTTACATATTTGGGCGGGTTTAGTGACGTCTGTGAACAGCCAAAGGGACTGTGTCTGTGACACAATATCCACAGTCAACGCCTATCTTCAGGTGTTCTGGGAACCGGGGAGATCCAAAACTTTTTTGATGTGTGTATTTCCTGTAGCCTTACCGCACTTTATGGAAAATAAACTACGTGCGTGTACACTGCGTCGTCAGCCACTAATAAGACGAGATGAGGAAGGGTCAGTACAACAATCCAGGGACCTACCTTGCCCGACACATCTACCCTCCCTAGCCTCCTGCACCCTTTTACACTCCAGAACAAAATTCATGAGTTAATACTGCTGTACAGCATTTATATGTGGTACACACATTTAATATTTCTGTATAACAACTCTACTCAAGAAAAATTTGGGAATACTATCGTAAAATGTATTTTACTATCCTAGAAGTCTCACTGACCTGGACTTTTCATGCATTGTCCAGTTAGAGCCCATATACTGGACAATGTTTGCTACTGGCGTGTTTGTGACCGTTTCCTATTCATGTAAACATACCGCTGCCTCAGCGGCACACCGTGAGTAGTCCAGTTTCAACAACAGCTTCATTCAGTTTATGTGGAGTACTGCAGTAACATGCCACTTAGAGGCATATAACTCTCTCAGAAAGTCACGATAGTGACTTTACATTCATCATCTCATACATAGTAAGACGTTGCCGACCTGTTATATTTCAGTCAAAGTAGTGTGGAGAGAGTACAGAGGCAAGTGAAATGTGAACGATAGATCTTGCAGTGGTCTCCTAGTATGGTAACACTAATGCAGGAGCGTTTCCTCTGACTGTCGGCTCGCAGACGCCCAACATAAGTTGCCAGAAAAAATGGAAATGACTTCTCCCAGACAACAAGGATTCATATATTAGACAAAACAGTGCATAGAAGATTGCATCAGGCTGGTCTTCATTCCGGAACACCAAGGAGAAGTTACGCACTGAACCAGTGGAACCGACGCAGTTGAAGGACTTGGGCTGTTGCACATCAACATTGGACCATTGTAGAATGGGGTAATGTAATGTTTGCTAAAGACACCAGGATTAGTTTGCAAATTGACGCTACCAGGAACGCCGATACGTTCAGGAAGTCCTTCTGTTTGCAGGTGGAAGTGTAATGTTCCGGTAGGCAATAGCGATGCGACGGCGGATCTTCTAATTCCCATCTGTGGTCATCTAAATTGTCCCTGATATCTCCAAGAGGTCCGACAAAAGATTGTAAGGCCTTGAAGTCGGTGACAGTTTTATCTTTGTCGATGACAGTGCAAGAACGCACCGTACTCTAGCAGGGTCTCGGTATCTTCAAAGATGCTACATCAACCGAATGTAATGAGCAGCCCCCAGACATGGATGTTATGGCACGTGTGTGGGGACCTGCTGAAGGTGGCCATTACGCAGCATCCGAATCCATCTGACATTCTTTAGGACCTCACTAAAGCTGCCACTGAGGAGTGAGACCTCGTACACACAGATAAACTTGACGGTCTCATCCAGAGCATCGATATTCAGCGGTACCGTGAATTTGACTACGGCTTCAGAGCGGGCTCTATACAAGGTTGACAGGGTTTAACCCCCCCCCCCCCCCCACGCGCAGGTACGGTGCTGCTAACCGCTCCTTACGACGTTACCTGCAAAATAGTGCCTATCATTCGATGAAAGACGTTGTCCCATACCCCAGAAACTGAGCTGTGGGAACTTTGTTGTTAGAGGTACGATGCTATAGGACTAAACAAAGTGTTTTGTATGAATGATGTGCGACTGTGAAGCGCTACCTCACCCAGTTGGTTCCGGGCTTGGTAGTAGATGGCAACGTATTTTAGCAGCGACGTGTAGAGGCAGCGATGGATCGATCTCTCGGTGGAAGGATGCATGCAAATATTCAATTATGCTGCCATCAGTATTACTGATTATTTTGTATGTTCTTTTGAGAAGAATCGCAGTGCTGGCTGTCAAAGCACGACTCACTACAGCTTCCACTGCCGTCAGTACCTCACCTCCTACTTTACAAAATTCTCAGCAGTTCTCCTGAACTCATTCTGGACGGTACGATTAAATAATAAGTTTAAAGATCATAAGCATCGTTCTTTTAAAGTGTAATGCTTGTAAACTACTTCGCATCTCAACCTACCCGCCGGCCGGGGTGGCCGACCGGTTCTAGGCGCTACAGTCTGGAACCGCGGGACCGCTACGGTCGCAGGTTCGAATCCTGCCTCGGGCATGGATGTGTGTGATATCCTTAGGTTAGTTAGGTTTAAGTAGTTCTAAGTTCTAGGGTACTGATGACCTCAGTAATTAAGTCCCATAGTGCTCAGAGCCATTTCAGCCTTCAACCTACCCAAGATTTTAGAGCATTATATTCAAACCTCTGTCAAATATAAAAATAACATTTTCAACTCATCGTGGAAAATTCATGGTTTAATACAGAACCATCTCTAGTTTACATTACATGGAAATGACGTCTAGAGGTAACAATGCTTTAAGTTAAACGTACGACGCAATGAACTTTCTTGAAGAGCGCGCTGTGGCATAATCGTCAACGAAACACAAGTCTGCTTTTTATTTGAAGTTTCAGGATAATATGGTATTATTTGCAGAGAGTGAAAGAGCTATGACTGGAATTTAAAAGAATTAAGTAAGACCTCTGAGGGATTCGGAATTGCTAATTAATAAGAAACATTCAAAATGTTTGGTAAAAATGCTAGAAATGTAAGAACATCAGAATTAGGACAGGAAGACAGAACACAAGTTAGTGTTGTCGAATATCTCAAAGGAATAATTACCAAGACATTGATGCAATAAGGAGGTGAAAACGCATATAGCAATTGCTGTGGAGGCATTAATAAGAAGAAGAGGCTTCTATTTTGGTGCACTGACAGGGACCTGAGGAAGAGACTGGTGAAGTGCTTTACATAGAACGTGGCTGCATACGGAGATGAGAGATGGACACTATGGAAAGAGGAAGAAAGGAGAGTGGAAGCATTTGAGATGAGGATTACGAGGAGGATGGAAAGTATAAAATGGGCAGACATAGTGACAAAAGAAGAGGTGTTGAGAAGAGTGGGGGAAGAGAAAGAAACATAATAGGTAATCGGAAAGAGGAAACACAATTAGCTTGGAGGTTGGATGAGAAGAGATTGCGCATTGATGCATGGTATGGAATGGACGGGGAATGGAACATGAAGGACAGGGCACAGAAGATATCGGATGGTGGATAGCATAAGTATAGAAAACAATTACGAGAAAACGAAGAGGGTAGCAAACGACAGGATTACTTGGAGAGCTACATGTTAAGACCTGCCTTACAGCAGAATACTAATGATGGTAACGATAGTGATGCTTATGATTAGTAAATGTTATTGATCGTTTCTGTGCTACAACTACAGCTTCCGTATGTTTTTCTTGTGGTGAGCCGAGCACGAGAACAGAGTGTGCATTTGGAATGTGCGCCGAGTGAGTTATCTCCGTCGCTATTTTTCATGCTGGGTGTCTAGCGTCACTTGCGGTCGTTATCGTAAAACGTGGAACAAATTGCAGCCAGGCTCCGATATTCGGAGCACGCGGCGCACACAACCAGTCACGTGCGAACGCTTGTGGGCGTTTCTGAATCGCAGCTCTGACTATTATTTTGATCTCCACGCTCGATAAAATGCATTACGTCAAAATTAGCTCAATAATTTCTGATTTCATATTTAATAAGAAGATGAAAACATTTAAGAATGATTATTGCCGGCCGAAGTGGCCGTATGGTTCTAGGCGCTGCTGTCTGGAACCGCGAGACCGATACGGTCGCAGGTTTGAATCCTGCCTCGGGCATGGATGTGTGTGACGTCCTTAGGTTGGTTAGGTTTAACTAGTTCTAAGTTCTAGGGGACTAATGACCTCAGAAGTTGAGACCCATAGTGCTCAGAGCCATTTGAACCATTTTTTCTATCATTGAGTCCACTGACTTTACTCTACTGTCCTTACTTATGTCTTAAGTATTAGGCTCAGTCTCTGTTTGGAACTCTCTATGCTTCTATTAAACTATACCTAACCAAATCGTTAGTCAATTCTTTTTCCATTACGTTAGGTCCATCATTATTGTTGACCGAAAATGTATTTTGCAACTATTTTCGTCGTTATACAATGCATTTCGAAGTGTTTAGGTTTATGTTACCTCTCTCTACATTTCGTGGGCGAATGAAGCCAGTCTTTTCAGTCACAGAACGTATAAAACACCACAGCACGTTGTACTTTGAAATAGGACTATAAGATGAAACAACAGGTTCCAGAACGCGCTGTTTGTGGGAAATGAGAAATGAAATTCTTACAGAGTGGAGCGTGTCAATTCATCCTTCATTTAGAGTAGTGAGAGGCTTGAATTAACAGTATATCACCAGATAATACTTAAAAGTAATCGAGAGTTTGCCCTCAGACAATTCACTCATATCATTTAACAGAAAAAATTGATTTTTAATTTTACTGTATTTCATGTGCTGCAGTTGTTACTCTAGTATTTGATACTGTGTCTTTCCTTTCAGGTCACTGCGAATTTGGGGGAGTCTCGTTCCCACCCAGAAGTATTGTAATTCACTTGTAACATCGTTATAACGATGTTCACTTTTTTCACCCCTATTTACTCTACCAAAGATTGTTTCTGTTGTTACTGTGTATCAGTGTAATCAAGTGGAAATGTGCAATGTGAAAATCACGTTATCACCGGGAGAAAATGCTCCAGACAAAACTGTTGACATTAATAATTATTGTTTTATGTATAGGAATGGGCCAAGGAATTGTCAATGAATGAAATAATATTCCTCTTGGTACCTGATGCAACGAAGTTCGTATTTAGGTAATTAACCAGCCTAGAACTCCCAAGAAATGTGTTTCCATCAGCAGGTACAAAGGATAAATGTATGTTTTTAACAACACGATTTGGAATAATCTGCTTCCGCAATTACTAAAAGCTGGGTCTACGGTGTCGTTGTGACATGTAACAGTATAAGCGCTACCATGTAATTGTGTTACAAAATTTAGAGGTTACTACTGGGAGAATAGAACAATTTCTCTTAGTTGTTGTAAAAAGAGAGAATGCTGGATGCTGGAGAGGGTCTCAGTCACGGAAAAGTAGTGAGGCCCATAACTCGAAGTTTCTAAAAGCCGTTCAAAGCCATACCAGAATAAGATAAGTATTGACAATACTTAGTTGCAACCATCAGCCAGTATGATAACTTATCTTTTCGTCTATGACTTCATTGCTATAAACGAGTTGTGTAACAAAAGTAATTAACTTCACTTACTGATAAATATAAAGACGCAAGTTCCTTTGTGTACGTAAATATTGAGTACGGTCAAACATAGACCGCCAAGAATTCAGAAATGTTGCATTTGTTTCTTCTGAACAAAGATAAAAATGAACAAGGCGTGTCGAAACTTACGACCAAATAATTTTTCATTTGATTTTAAAAAATGTGAACGCTAAATGCTATTTTAGGTTCAGTACAATAGGAAACAGATGCACAATTCTGGGTAGAGATTTAACCGGCTTACTTTGAAATGTATTTCACAAACAATACAATTGTTTTTGTAAAACCAACATTGAGGCGTGGATTACATAACGTACTAGTCCCGTTATTTTGCTTGTCTGAAGTGGGAGCGGCTTTACCGTACAAACCCCCTTTCATAGAATATAGTTGCTTAGCGCAGCAAAAGATGGATGAGTGACCAAGTCGCTACCTCATCTTATAAGAACTAACCCTGAGCCTAAGTTAGCAGATTCATAATCATAAAAAACTTTCTGCAATGTGAGATGTGTTGAGAGTCGTCAACCTAACGCTATGTCTACAGCTCATTGTATTCCTGTAATTAAGGACGCTTGGTAGGGCCTGACCTGTAGGAAGATTATTATGGTTTGTAGGAAACACGTGAACCAATAATGATCCTACGGCCTAGCTAAGAAGCATTTGTAAATTATAGCATTTGTAAATTACAGTGTTTGTAAATTAAAAAAAAGAAACCTTGGCAACTGCAATATCCAACTGGTTTGCTAATGACGTAATTTTGACAGTATCGGCATTGGACCTGGAAGGTAAATGAAACATAATGAGTAGTGTCTTCAGCAGAGATTATAAGATGCACTTCAACAACGCGAAAGAATGGTGATGGAATGGAATAGAGCTAAATCATGCGACGGCGGGGCAATTAGATTAGGAAATGAGGTGTTGAGAGTAACATACGGGTTTTGCTGTTTTGGTGGAAGAAAGAGAATATGAAATATAGACTGGAAAACTTCCCCCCATGAACCATGGACCTTGCCGTTGGTGGGGAGGCTTGCGTGCCTCAGCGATACAGATAGCCGTACCGTAGGTACAACCACAACGGAGGGGTATCTGTTGAGAGGCCAGACAAACGTGTGGTTCCTGAAGAGGGGCAGCAGCCTTTTCAGTAGTTGCAAGGGCAACAGTCTGGATGATTGACTGATCTGGCCTTGTAACAATAACCAAAACGGCCTTGCTGTGCTGGTACTGCGAACGGCTGAAAGCAAGGGGAAACTACGGCCGTAATTTTTCCCGAGGGCATGCAGCTTTACTGTATGATTAAATGATGATGGCATCCTCTTGGGTAAAATATTCCGGAGGTAAAATAGTCCCCCATTCGGATCTCCGGGCGGGGACTACTCAAGAGGATGTCGTTATCAGGAGAAAGAAAACTGGCGTTCTACGGATCGGAGCGTGGAATGTCAGGTCCCTTAATCGGGCAGGTAGGTTAGAAAATTTGAAAAGGGAAATGGATAGGTTAAAGTTAGATATAGTGGGAATTAGTGAAGTTCGGTGGCAGGAGGAACAAGACTTCTGGTCAGGTGATTACAGGGTTATAAACACAAAGTCAAATAGGGGTAATGCAGGAGTAGGTTTAATAATGAATAGGAAAATAGGAACGCGGGTAAGCTACTACAAACAGCTTAGTGAACGCATTATTGTGGCCAAGATAGATACGAAGCCCACACCTACTACAGTAGTACAAGTTTATATGCCAACTAGCTCTGCAGATGACGAAGAAATTGAAGAAATGTATGATGAAATAAAAGAAATTATTCAGATAGCGAAGGGAGACGAAAATTTAATAGTCATGGGTGACTGGAATTCGAGTGTAGGGAAAGGGAGAAAAGGAAACGTAGTAGGTGAATATGGATTGGGGCTAAGAAATGAAAGAGGAAGCCGCCTGGTAGAATTTTGCACAGAGCACAACTTAATCATAGCTAATACTTGGTTTAAGAATCATGATAGAAGGTTGTATACATGGAAGAACCCTGGAGATACTAAAAGGTATCAGATAGATTATATAATGGTAAGACAGAGATTTAGGAACCAGGTTTTAAATTGTAAGACATTTCCAGGGGCAGATGTGGACTCTGACCACAATCTATTGGTTATGACCTGTAGATTAAAACTGAAGAAACTGCAAAAAGGTGGGAATTTAAGGAGATGGGACCTGGATAAACTGAAAGAACCAGAGGTTGTACAGAGTTTCAGGGAGAGCATAAGGGAACAATTGACGGGAATGGGGGAAAGAAATACAGTAGAAGAAGAATGGGTAGCTTTGAGGGATGAAGTAGTGAAGGCAGCAGAGGATCAAGTAGGTAAAAAGACGAGGGCTAGTAGAAATCCTTGGGTAACAGAAGAAATATTGAATTTAATTGATGAAAGGAGAAAATATAAAAATGCAGTAAATGAAGCAGGCAAAAAGGAATACAAACGTCTCAAAAATGAGATCGACAGGAAGTGCAAAATGGCTAAGCAGGCATGGCTAGAGGACAAATGTAAGGATGTAGAGGCTTATCTCACTAGGGGTAAGATAGATACTGCCTACAGGAAAATTAAAGAGACCTTTGGAGATAAGAGAACCACTTGTATGAACATCAAGAGCTCAGATGGAAACCCAGTTCTAAGCAAAGAAGGGAAAGCAGAAAGGTGGAAGGAGTATATAGAGGGTCTATACAAGGGCCATGTACTTGAGGACAATATTATGGAAATGGAAGAGGATGTAGATGAAGATGAAATGGGAGATACGATACTGCGTGAAGAATTTGACAGAGCACTGAAAGACCTGAGTCGAAACAAGGCCCCCGGAGTAGACAACATTCCATTGGAACTACTGACGGCTTTGGGAGAGCCAGCCCTGACGAAACTCTACCATCTGGTAAGCAAGATGTATGAAACAGGCGAAATACCCTCAGACTTCAAGAAGAATATAATAATTCCAATTCCAAAGAAAGCAGGTGTTGACAGATGTGAGAATTACCGGACAATCAGTTTAATAAGCCACAGCTGCAAAATACTAACACGAATTCTTTACAGACGAATGGAAAAACTAGTAGAAGCCGACCTCGGGGAAGATCAGTTTGGATTCCGTAGAAATACTGGAACACGTGAGGCAATACTGACCTTACGACTTATCTTAGAAGAAAGATTAAGGAAAGGCAAACCTACGTTTCTGGCATTTGTAGACTTAGAGAAAGCTTTTGACAATGTTGACTGGAATACTCTCTTTCAAATTCTAAAGGTGGCAGGGGCAAAATACAGGGAGCGAAAGGCTATTTACAATTTGTACAGAAACCAGATGGCGGTTATAAGAGTCGAGGGGCATGAAAGGGAAGCAGTGGTTGGGAAGGGAGTAAGACAGGGTTGTAGCCTCTCCCCGATGTTATTCAATCTGTATATTGAGCAAGCAGTAAAGGAAACAAAAGAAAAATTCGGAGTAGGTATTAAAATCCATGGAGAAGAAATAAAAACTTTGAGGTTCGCCGATGACATTGTAATTCTGTCAGAGACAGCAAAGGACTTGGAAGAGCAGTTGAACGGAATGGACAGTGTCTTGAAAGGAGGGTATAAGATGAACATCAACAAAAGCAAAATGAGGATAATGGAATGTAGTCGAATTAAGTCGGGTGATGTTGAAGGTATTAGATTAGGAAATGAGACACTTAAAGTAGTAAAGGAGTTTTGCTATTTGGGGAGCAAAATAACTGATGATGGACGAAGTAGAGAGGATATAAAATGTAGACTGGCAATGGCAAGGAAAGCGTTTCTGAAGAAGAGAAATTTGTTAACATCGAGTATAGATTTAAGTGTCAGGAAGTCTTTTCTGAAAGTATTTGTATGGAGTGTAGCCATGTATGGAAGTGAAACATGGACGATAAATAGTTTGGACAAGAAGAGAATAGAAGCTTTCGAAATGTGGTGCTACAGAAGAATGCTGAAGATTAGATGGGTAGATCACGTAACTAATGAGGAGGTACTGAATAGGATTGGGGAGAAGAGGAGTTTGTGGCACAACTTGACCAGAAGAAGGGATCGGTTGGTAGGACATGTTCTGAGGCATCAAGGGATCACCAATTTAGTATTGGAGGGCAGCGTGGAGGGTAAAAATCGTAGGGGGAGACCAAGAGATGCATACACTAAGCAGATTCAGAAGGATGTAGGTTGCAGTAGGTACTGGGAGATGAAGAAGCTTGCACAGGATAGAGTAGCATGGAGAGCTGCATCAAACCAGTCTCAGGACTGAAGACCACAACAACAACAGACTGGAAAAATAAAAAAAAATTCGAGAAAAAGGGAATATAATTCTTTTCTGAAAGTGCTTGTCTTGAGTATAGCTGCGTATGACAACGAAATGTGGACCGTAAGTGATACGTAGAAGAAGGCGACAGACTCATTTGAGATGTGGCCTTACCGAAGAACGCTAAAGACTGAATCAGGTGATTAGTGACGAGATTCTGAATCGATTCGGGAAGAAAAAGCTTTATGGCACAATTTGCCTAAATGAAGAGTGCTAAGATTTACACTGTGGCTTCCAGGAAAAACTATTTTGGTTTTAGAGCTTTAACTTTAGCTATATAGCAAACAAGCCTAACTGAAGTAGGAGATGATCTACAGAGGAGAGATTAGCATGTGGAGCTGTATTACAACGGTCTGGAGACTGAAGATTACAACAGCAGTAACAACAACAACAATTACAATAACAACAGTAATAGGAACTGAACTGACTTGTCCTTTAGATAGACGCGCGAGGCTCTCTAGTCCTATACCGTTGGTTTAAAAGACCCTCACCTTTCATTTCGTTTCCGTTTCAGTCCGCAAAAACACTAACGTTGCACTTCTCCACGGAAATGCTCAGCAATTATCCAAAGGACACATTTAACATTCTTCACACTGTGTTCACTTAGTGGGAAAAAGTAGGATACCACCTGTTTAAAGCATTCCAAAAAAAGAAAATCCACATCTCACTACTATACTTATTCAATGAGTAAAAGGGTTTGGTCAAGTAAAATGAACATACGTTTATCTCCAGAAGAGACTCAGCTGTGTGATAAGAGATCTTTGAACACAACAAATTGTTGCATCATGGCTGCCCAGCTGAATAATGGGGGAAACACTTGACGTACGATGTACACCAGTACCAAACAGCCTAGTGCGCCGCAACAGTCTGTGTGTGTGCACAGAGATCTGTAGTGGCTCTGACTGGAGGTTATGTTTATTTACTCACACCATTTGAATCACGAGGCAGCAGGATGCTATAACGGAAATATACATCTACGCTGTCCAGTCACATTAATGTGAACACCTGTCAAAAGCTCGAATAACCACCTTTTGCAGCGCGTGACGTGCAGAAAGAGAGTCAGTGAGGTTCTGTAAGGTACCGAAAGAAATATGGAGCCGTGCCGACTCCAGTTCCGTGGCAAGCTGCGCCAGGTTTCTCGGTTTAAGGTCCTTGGTGCGTTGAGCCTGATAGAGGTGGTTCCACAGATTTCCGATTGGTCTCATATTTCGTTAGTTTGGCGGCCTGGGGGCTACGGTGAACTGATTGCTTTGCTTACGCTGCTCGCTATGTGACACACTGTATTGTCTCTCTGGTAGATACCATTGTGCCGAGGAAGAAAAAACTGCATGTCGGGGTGATCGTGGTCCCCGAGGGTGGATGCATCTTTTTATTGATCCATAGTACCGACCAGAATGATTAAATCACCCCGGGAATGACACGAAAACATTCCCCAGATCATAACTCTCCCTCCTGATTGCAGGGTGTTTGCTTTCAGACGTATCACACCAACTGCCATCTGTTGATGGACCATCTGAAAAAGCCACCTGTCGCCATTCATTGGACGTTCAGTTGCAGTATTGCTGTGCAAATTGTAGCCTTTGTAGCAGATGAACAGCAGTCAGAATGGGTGCATCAACCAGGTGCCAGCCGCAGAGGCCCACACGCACAACGTTCGCTGAACGGTCGTTGAGGATACAATGATGTTAGACCCTTGGGTCATCTAAGTGATCAGTTGCTCAACAGTTGCACATCTACTCGCCCGTACACATCTCTGCATCTCGTAGTGAAACTGCGTGCTTATGGAATATCGTCTCAGTTATGTGACTGGATTTGTGATTTCCTGTCAGAGAGGTCAACGTTCGTAGTAATTGACGGAAAATCATAGAGTAAAACAGAAGTGATGTCTGGCGTTCCCCAAGGTAGTTTTATAGGCCCTTTGCTGTTCCTTATCTAAACGATTTTGGAGACAATCTGAGCAGCCATCTTCCGTTGTTTGCAGATGACGCAGTCGTTTATCGACTGATAAAGTCATCAGAAGACCAAAACGAATTGCAAAACGATTTAGAAAAGATATCTGAATGGTGCGAAAAGTGGCAATTGACCTAAATAACGAAAAGTGTGAAGTCATCTACATGAGTGCTAAAAGGAATTCGTTACACTTCGGTTACACGATAAATCAGTCTAATCTAAAAGCCATAAATTCAACTAAATACCTTGGTATTAGAATTACGAACAACTTAAATTGGAAGGAAAACATAGAAAATGTTGTGGGGAAGGCTAACCAAAGACTGAAAAGTCCCCTTACAAAAATTTGTGAATTACTGTGCTGGAAAACCCCTTACGTTATTTGATTTTCAAACAGCTGAGCAGAACTGAACGTACTCAGACATTTCTCACTTTACTTATTCTGATCATCACTAAACTGACACACAATATTTTTAGCCCAACGCAATCTTACTTTCAATAATCCCTACAATAGAATGGCCCTGACTAGCAATAACTTATACCTTTAATGAATCACTTACCTCACAAAAATCTTCGTTACTCGAACTACTGCAATACAGCGAGCGCCAATACTGCCAGCTAAATAAAAAATTCTAACTACTGAAGTCACTAACTACTGATGGGAACAGTTAGCAAATGAAAGCTTTTGATAGAGAACGAACAATGTATTTACCTTAATAGTGTTCAAAAGTCATAATATGTATATATCAGTTCATGACATCCAGTCTTACAAATTTACTCTCTCTGTTGAACGCACGTCCAGATCATCCGCTCTCAAGACTCCGCCATTTCTCTCCCCACATCCACCACTGCTGGAGGCTCACCTCCAACTGCGCGACGCTACGCGCTGTTAACAGCCAACTGCCCAACACTACAATAGTGATTATCCCAACAATGCCACCCAGACACAGACTGCACACAGCACAGCCAGTGATTTTCATACAGAGCGCTATGTGGCGTTACCAATATAAAAACCTAAAGAGCCTACTTACATAGCCCCCACGCTCCCCACAAAAATTTTTACAAATTGTTTTGGGCACTGGCCATCCAATACATGTTGTTGTTGTTGTGGTCTTCAGTCCTGAGAGTGGTTTGATGCAGCTCTCCATGCTACTCTATCCTGTGCAAGCTTCTTCATCTCCCAGTACCTACTGCAACCTACATCCTTCTGAACCTGCTTAGTGTATTCATCTCTTGGTCTCCCTCTACGATTTTTACCCTCCACACTGCCCTCCAATGCTAAATTTGTGATCCCTTGATGCCTCAAAACATGTCCTACCAACCGATCCCTTCTTCTAGTCAAGTTGTGCCACAAACTTCTCTTCTCCCCAATCCTATTCAATACCTCCTCATTAGTTACGTGATCTACCCACCTTATCTTCAGCATTCTTCTGTAGCACCACATTTCGAAAGCTTCTATTCTCTTCTTGTCCAAACTGGTTATCGTCCATGTTTCACTTCCATACATGGCTACACTCCATACAAATACTTTCAGAAACGACTTTGTGACACTTAAATCTATACTCGATGTTAACAAATTACTCTTCTTCAGAAACGATTTCCTTGCCATTGCCAGTCTACATTTTATATCCTCTCTACTTCGACCATCATCAGTTATTTTACTCCCTAAATAGCAAAACTCCTTTACTACTTTAAGTGTCTCATTTCCTAATCTAATTCCCTCAGCATCACCCGATTTAATTTACTACATTCCATTATCCTCGTTTTGCTTTTGTTGATGTTCATCTTATATCCTCCTTTCAAGACACTGTCCATTCCGTTCAAATTATTTAAAATTTTTTTTATATTAATGCTAACAAATATATCAAATGCACACACTTATCGATACAATGTTGGTCAAAAGCTAAAATTTTCTCACAGTCCATGAAGACAGTCCTGATCATTCATCACAGTAGTAAATGCACACGGAAGAAGTGGATCTCCATGCAGTCTTGAAAAAGTACTGATGTCCTTCCAGCGGAAAGACAATGCTCTCTCTTGACATGGAGACAGGTAATGGGCCACAACAGAGCAAACCCACACCAGAGTCAGTTGAAGCTTTGAAGAATATTGGTAGGTAGGTCATCACAGAGCAGGCCCACTGTAGAACTGGTGGGCCACCAGAGGTGCAGACCCACTGTAGTCCTTGTAGAAATAATGGTATTGGTGAGTCATCAAAGGTGTAGACCCACTGTAGTTCTTGTAGAAATTATGGTATTGGTGGGCCACCAAAAGTGCAGATCCGCTGCAGTCCTTGTAGAGATGGCTAGAAGCCATCCGTTGTGACTGTGCAGGTGCACAATCACCATTGAAGAGTCTTGCAGATAATATAGCAAGTCCATGAACCACCATTTGTGCACTCACAAAAACAGCAATGCAGTTAACCAGTCCCTTGCTGAATTATCAACACACGTACGAGCACTAACAGTCCTCTTTTTTTCACATATTGTGCATATACTATGACCAACAGAAATGTGTGCAGTGAAATGAAAGCTTCAAGTTACTTAATTTGATGAACTGGTGTCAATTACAATTTTATAACATGAGAATACAATCACAAAGGTACAGAAAACATCATTAAAAAACATAATAATACAGATAACATTTGTAGTAATTCAGGCTTTACAAAATAATCGAAATAACATATATATCAGTGTTACAGGAATTATGACACAATTACATACATAAAAGATTAGAATAATTTTTGAAACATCAACTTCACACATGAGCATTAAAACAAAACAGAATAAATAATGGCTAAACATCTTTGCAAAGTAAATAACATATTATTAGAAAAATTCTACAACATAACTCTTATCAGCTTATACACATAAAGACAGGAAAAACACAAATACACAAGAGTACACAAACACATAGCGGAATACCACAAAAGGAAAGGACAGGGTTTGTTATCAGTGTAACATTTGGTACTGCAGTCCAACCCAAAACTTCATTCCACAGACCTTTCCTCTTATTTCAACATTTGTTTCCACCAAAAAAATCCTATCCAAGCATACTTTCTGTATTTGTATGTTCACTTATTTCTTACCTCATTATTTATTTTCCATTATCTTACCTCATCATTTATTTCCAAGAAAATCTTACCTAAACCTGTCGTCCCTAAACCCTACTGTTTGGTTCATATCTTCTTTCAAAATAATTATTTCTATTGTACAATACACATTTTGGACCAAATCTTTTTCATATAACTTCTCAATGCATTCTTTCCCTGTTCTGTGTAGTTAGTTTTGTATATAGTATCCCCCCTCCTCTTAAGTTAACTTAAATCTACTGCGCTCGGATACGTAAACTAAGGGACAAGGCAATGAAGCAGTACAAAACAATTAACACAACAGCAATGACAAAAAATGCAAATTGGCAAAGCAAGCAGCAGTATATCTAAATTAGCAAAGCAAATGCAACATTACAACTAATATAAGGCAAACAAGAAAAATAATTCAGTAGTAAAACTGGCTTAACAGAGTAATACAAAGCGAAATTCAGTATCACTATGCCTGGCAAACAGCAGCAGCAAATGCAATAACTAATATCTAATCATGACAAACCAATAAGCAGAAAAAATAGTACACTAAAGACAACAATGCTGATAAGGGAAATGTCTATTCACATCTTAATGTCTATGTCATTAAAGTGGTGCACCACAACTTATTCTACAAGACAAATTTCCAAGTACTTGAAAAGAAAATTATGCATGCAGTTACTGTTATTAGTCCCTTCTTATTGTTCTTTCCCTTCCAAGTGCTCCTCCTTCGAAAAATGTGGATCATAAAATTATTATTTAATAGATATGGTGACAGAAAGTGTTCACATTAGCAAATGCATTTAACCCTGCTGTTCTGTTCACTTTTACTTGACATATATACTGTTCGGGTCAATATGACCCGACATATCAAAATGCTTTAGAAACATAAATTTTGGTACAGTTTTAGCTATCGACATTGTTGTTCTATTCCAGTACCTTGTTAGTAATAATAATAATAATAATAATAATAATAATAATGGTAATAATAATAATAATAACAATGCATACAACTTTATTGAGGGATATTTTTCATTTAAATATGCACATAAATTTGAAACAACAGACAGTTTCCATTACAGGCATTCAACTTAGAAAGCACTACAGTTTTTCCATACTTCTATTCTTATTGTTGACAGTTTAGACGTAAGTATTGACATTTTCTAACAACAGACAGTTGTCATTACAGATATTCATCTTAGAGCACACTACAGTACAGAACACACTACAGTTTTTTTATTACATTCCAACATAGAAAGCACTACAACTTTAGAATCCTCTCTTCTTACTGATTGTAGTTTAGGCACAAGTATTCACATAAATTTGAAACAACAGAATTTTCAATACAATCATCTTATAAAATACTACAGTTCTTTTCTTACTGCTTGCACTGTGGACACAAGTAGGTTACATGTTTCTTGCAAATATGTTTACTACATTTTCCACACACCATGTTTGTTTTATTGTCATTACTTGATGGACAGAACTTACAGCGTGCACGTTTTGTAGATTTTCTTGTTGTTACCGATTCTGACACACCACCCACATCATTCGGGTTTTGGATGCTTGTGACCATTCTCAAAGAATCTTCTGTTCTTGGGAAATGCGTTCTTGATGCAATATGTTCTTTTATCAGTGACTTTCCAAGTTCCTCCAAGAATATTCTCCTTCTAGTCAATTTGCTTGCATTCCAATTAGGGTCAACCGAAATCCACAAAACGTATGCATTATAAGCAGAAACATCAAGAATATTGTAGAAAACTATCATTGGCCACCTATTACTTTTTCGTTTGCATGTATATGTACCTAATAACTGATCAAGCGTGTCTACAGCACCTTTGGTTGAATTATAGTCCAAAATCATTTTTGGCTTCTTATCAGCCCTGTCACTGATTTCCGCATCATGGTGGAGAGTGCTCATAAGTACAACATTCTTGTGTCTCTTAGGAATATAATTAACCACAGTAGTGTCATTTGTGAAGTAAAATGAAGAGCTGTGTACCTCCTTGTTGGTCATTTTGTGTGGAAGCTCCGGCTTATTTTTCCGTATAGTTCCCAACATAGTCAATTTCCTTTTCAGAAGCAGCTGCCCCAAATTGTACGACGTAAAAAAGTTGTCACACGTGATATTCTGACCACGTAACTCAGAAGTGAGATCAGATACCACCCTCATTCCCTGATTTCTTTCTGGTGCCGCTCCACTCACCTTTCCTGTATAAATTTGGGCTTTCAGTACGTATGAAGTTTTGCTGTCACACATGGTCCATATTTTGATCCCATATTTTGCCGGTTTACTTGGGATATACTGCTTGAATGGACAGCGACCTCTAAATGCTACTAACTGCTCGTCAACAGTAACATTTTCTCCTGGATTATACAGTTTAGGAAGGACCTCTACCCACTTCTCCCAAATACTACGAATTGCGGCAAGTTTGTCAGTACGTCGTCTTTCCTCTCTAGTAGATTTCTTGTCAAATCGCAGGACACGTGATATCTTACAGAATGTTTCATGAGACATGGTTGCTCGAAATATGTTTCGCCCAGTATCTTTATCCCACAAACTTTTTGTAGACTCCCCATGAGATCGATATACACCCGCTAGGAGTAAGAGTCCTAAGTATGCATGGAAAACAGAACCATCAATATCTGTCCACTGTTCACCATAAACTCGCTGCCCTTCAATATTTGTCATCTCTATTATTTCATTTTGAAGCGCTGTGTGAAATACTGCTTCAAATGAACATTTTACATCAGATATTCTGCTGACTGCATACCTGGTAACTCCTGGGGTACTCTTGATGATGTTCGAAGCTGGTAGGCGACCATGTTGTGCTGGTGGATGCAACTGCCATTCTATATTCCCATTTTTAGAAAGAAAAGTCTCTACACTATTTTGTATGGGCTGTGGACTGTCGTAACTGTCATCGGAACACTCGCTTTCAGATGCATTGCTGATGTGATCTTCAAACTCAGAAAGTGATCCTTCATCTGGTGAGGCATTTACTATTTCTTCCAACTCACGATCATTCAATGGTCTCATCGCCATGGTGTCACAAGTCAAACTGGGCAGAAACAAAGCATTCCAATTATTGAGAACTGCCAATTATTATTTCCTGGGGAAAGCAACAAACAAGCCCATTGTTGTGAACGCATGGAGCTTTAGGTGATTGTTGAGAGTAAGTTGGAATGATGCAGTCACTATTCCCACACAACACAACAAAAATAATTTTCGCCATTTCCAGATTTTAGAAATAAATACGAGTTACACTAAACATATTTGTGTCGGGTCATTATGACCCGAACATTACATATGCAACTATTACAGTTGAAGCCCAAACTTCTTAAACTTTTTTAAAACCTTTTAAAACACATGCTGCTCATCCATTTTCAGACAAAGTCACAAAGTTTCATAAATATATATTGGTATTTACATAATGTAAAATAACGTTCATATTCGTTTCGGGTCATATAGACCCGAACAGAACAGCAGGGTTAATTTTCCAGAACGAAAGGCAAAGGTCCCGAGTTTGAGTCTCGGTCTGGCACACAGTTTTAATCAGCCAGGAAGTTTCGTTGCATTTAATTTTATTTTGTAAAATCAATGCTGCAACACAGCTGGAAACCAGATATCAAATGAAATAAGCAACTATGTAAAGCATAGCATAAAAATATCATTCAATAGTTATGTGGCATTTCATAAGTTAGTAGAAATTCTCTCAACTCTCGTAGAAAGACACTTGTCATAATCAGGTGTGCAGATGTAATATTATTTCCCATCAATTCATAAGCATTTCAGCAAGTAGCACAAAGTATGTGTTCCACAGTATAATCATATGTTTCCAAGTAATAGCATATCATATTTGCGATGCTTTCAACAAAGAAATGTCAATAGCGAGGATAATGGCCTCTTTTTTTTCTCCACCTAAGGGCTTTCTTTTTTTCAGGCGACTATCGCTCAGCTGGGCGCCCACAACGCAGTACGTCAAGGTCACTTACCTTTCTTACAGAAGTTTCCGCTACAGTGTCAGTTTGATACAAATAAAATTTCACAAGTCGAGAAATTACAGTAGAAACGTGTAGAAACAAAATCCTATAAATATAACAGTGTCCAAAAAATTTTCGCCGGCATTGTGATACATTCAGGCATTTACACACATTTCATAACTCTTAAAGTACGATTCTTGGTTTCCAACATCCTTTTTCACAAATCAGAGTCCCTAACCACTACTCATCACTCCTTACCTTATTGCACATATACATATTCGTCGACACTTCTTCAATATTTCATCATAATCAATATGTAGCATAATCAAATTCCTCATATAGCATCAGCTTACTGATCATACACATACCTCAACAGCATGATACACATCGTCATCGTAATAATAACATCAGAACACCTCAATCAAATCTCAAAAACGTCGTAGCTTTCTGCAATAATTTCAAAACCTAAAGAAAATTCTCTGCTCATTTCAATAGTGTCATCTATCTCAAACGTACTTTAAAAATCATGATCCCATACCAAATACATCATTCAAAGGTCTTGTAGTATCACAATGGTTCCGAAAAAAAAATGAACAGTTTACAAAGTACAGACAAAATACAATTTCATAAGTGTGAAGTTATCCAGTTGTGTAAACATCTGTCACTGACGCAGTAAAAAAAATGTTTGTCTCTCTCTCAGTTAAATGATCAGATAGCTGTGTAATTTCCGTGTTAGAAAAATACGGTACCGATGAGTAAACTTGTATAAGCAAATACCATATTAGCTAGGGCTCCTTGTGCTTGCCAAATACGTGGTACACAAAGTAAGCGTGTACCCCCCTGAGGATTAATGTAATTATACCGTCAGGTGTTACAGATTACAGCAATGGAATGAAATGTATCACGGAAAACCTTTGTATCTTTGTCATTCAAAAATTTTTAAAAATAAATGTTTTAGGTACAAAATTAATCACTCAAATACGTGTACTGTAGCGCTAAACTGTGCATCTTGTTATAAGATAATCCCTGTCATTACTTAAGGGTAAAAAATGTGCCAAGTGTCGTAATTATCGTGTCTGTAAGCAAAATTCTGTGGAAGTCAATGTACTTACCTCGTAATAAACAAAAGCGAAATGCTATGCTTATAGATATCGTATAGTTATTACGTACAATACCGTGATAAAGAAAGTACTATACTGTAATGTATTGTTGTCCTACGAAAAAGGCTGTCTCATTGTAGCTATACCACAAAAGTTACTACTAAAACATGTTTTACTTTCCAGAAGAGTACAGGAAACCAGTGCAGATATAAAACAGATACAGCGCAAAAGCAATAATACAAATTGTGTCACTCATTAGTAGCGTCGTGATATAATCGTGTAGCTGTCAAATAAACTAACCATTGAGTCATCTGATATCTCTCAGAAAGCACTTTAAATCCATCATGTATTTTCAAGTAAACCAAAATGTTGCATTAAAATCTTATTAGCAGTACCGGTATATGTTTTAAGTATGTGAGCCTTATAGTCGTTATGTAATTGTGCAAGCAAGAATTTACACACACAGTAACACTGTGTTGTCTGTTCACTATAACAATGTATTCGTAATTACTGTCTAAATATGTTCCCTAGGTTCTAGACTGGATAGTTAACTTCAAAACATTGTTGTATGTTAACAGTTTCTAAGTGTGACAAAGCTCACTAGTAGCGTGAAGTGAAAAATTTTATGGCAAAGACAATGTAAAAAAACAAATTATCTTTAAATAAACTGTTTTACATGTGAAATGTGGTGCAATCCTTTACTCTTCTTAGTACGCAGAGTTTCAGCTTCAACATAATTATCATGCGGTATACGTCGGTAAGGAAAGCTAAAATTTTTCTCAAGGTTACCGTCTATGTTATTTTTCTCTGAGGCAGCCGACGCACGTGACTGCCTGCGGTGCGACTGTCTCTTTGTTGGCGCGCGTCGTTATTAGGATTAGGAGACCTAACTTCTACAAATTCACCTTGTCGAAAGGGCCCTGCCCAGATTGAATCCCGCCAGTTCTGATGAAATTCAGGTCTGTCGTTACAATTATATCGTCTGTCGTCATGTCGGTAGTTTCCATATTTTCTTTCTTGTCGGTCACGTGGTGGAGAATATCTCCCTGAATCATAACTGCGCAGTGAACTGTTGCGTCTGAAGTTATTCTGTCTCCCTTGATAATAATTGTTTTGGTTGCCATATGTCTGTTTTTATGGTTAACTGTGTCATATTCATTACAACCGAAATGCGATCTTTCTATGTGATTATTATCACTCTCCCAGTGGTTGTCATATGGGTGGTGTCTGTTTTGGTCACGATTTGTGTTGTAAGAATAGCCTTGCCGTTTCCACTTATTATTTGTTTCATCGCGTAATTGTGGCGGATGTGACCTGTAATTGTTGTATTCCTGTTTTCGCGTCCCGCGATTGTCAGTGTCGATTTCCAATTCTTGTAAGAGTCCCTGAAAAGCTTCAATGTCGTCTTTGCAATGTCCTGCCAAAGTAATATGTCGTAAATGTTCAGGCAATTTGATTAAGTAAATGCGGATGAGTTCTGAGTGGCTGTATGGCTTTGACAGGTACTGAATCTTGTGCAACATGTATTCAAAATATTTCACAAGACTGGAAAATTCAGATTGTTCGAAATGTTTCATCATTATGATGCTATGTTTTACTCGGTCTTGTGTAGCTTGAGACCGACATGCTGAGAGGATGGCATGATGAAATTCTCCTCCACTGTGACAATCGTGAATGACCGATAGCATTCTTACAGCTGGTTCATTCTCTAAGTAGCCACACATAAATTCTAACCTGTGCTCCAATGACCAGTGTGGAGGAAAACAATGAGAAAATTGATGAAGCCATGCTTGTGGATGAATGTCGTTGCCTGAATTCTTAAATGTTTTGAACAGCTTATAGTCAAAATCATCATGTAGGCAAGTCGCATGTCGGTCATTGTTACGTCGTGTCGGCGGCTCCATCTCCAAATTCGGTGCACCTTGCCAATTTCTTTCATAATTTCCGAAATTCCCTGTGTTATTATTTTGTGGCTTTTCCGTAATTCTAAGTCCCTCTTCCCGTATCGGAGCACAACTCTGAAATATGTAATTCTTGTATTACTTGTTCCAACTGATCTTGTACTTCCCGGATTTCTCTTTTGTACTCTGTGTTGATTTGATGTTGATTTTGTTTGAATGTGTCTTGTGTCATTCAGATTATCATCTACCTTCGTAGATAAATTATTTAGCTGATCCGAAAGTTCGACTACTTTCTCTGATAATGAACTAATTTCCTTCATGTGTCTTTCTGAACCAATTTACAGAGTATCTACTGTGTCCTTTAACTTTTCCTGAGTTCTTACAAGCTGCGTAAACGAATCGGTAGATGCAACTGAGTCAGTTTTTGCCCGCAAGGTCTCATGATTTTCATGTACAGTAGTTTCCAGTTCCTTTATGGCTGCTTCGTGATTCTGTAATGCATTTTCATGAAGCGAAAAAATAGGTTGAAATTGCTCAAAAATTTGTGTTTTACGTCATTACAGACTTTGTGACATTTCGATTCGATTTTAAGTAACTCAGCAGTTAAACCTTCACGCGTTTGTTCAAGCATGGTGTCTAACTTTTGCAGATTTCGTTCCATTGTGTCTAACTTTTGAAGATTTTCTTCCACTGTGTCTAACTTATGAAGATTTTGTTCCATTGTGTCTAACTTTTGAAGCTTATGTCCCATTTGTTGTATTAATTGTAATAACAATGCACTGGTGTCTGAAACATGTTCCTCAGTGCTATGCGGCAGTGCATTTGAACCGGCAATATTCGCATTTTGAAAAGCGGAATATGTGTCTTGACTTATTTGAAAAAACCGTGAGGACGCAAAACCTGAATCTACAGTATTTGCAAGATTGTGTCCTGTCATTTCGGAATCCTGAGGCGAGCTGTTGCCGACCGATCGGTCGATAATGCTTGCCTGTTCACTAATTGTTTCCCTGTCTACACCATTATTTGCCGCCCGCTCCATTTCCCTATGCACAGTTACCAAATTACTACTTTGAATGTCTGTTAATTCATTACACAGTGGTGCTGATAAGCTACGCTCGTCGTCACTATTATTTCTCAGTTTACTTTGGAGCCTAGTGTTACGTTTTCCACACACCATTATTGTCACAATATATGACACGGTAACACACAAAAGCACAATTTTAAGAGGAAAATAAGAAAACACATTAACATAGCACTGAAAATAATATCTCGTTAATTGCAAGCGCAGCTGCGATATACTTGGTGCAAATCCACATGCATGCCACAACTGTTTTACTGTACAACAATGAAAGACTGCAACTACAAAGAAGATTCTCTCTACAATTACGCGCTAGCAATAAACAATAGCTACACTAATTACACAAACTACAAGAAAAAATCAGAAGATTCCAGTGAGGTATCCTCCGCTAAGGGTCGACATTTCAAACGTCCCCTTAGAAAAATTAGTGAATTACTGTGCTGGAAAACCCCTTACGTTATTTGATTTTCAAACAGCTGAGCAGAACTGAACATACTCAGACATTTCTCACTTTACTTATTCTGATCATCACTAAACTGACACACAATATTTTTAGCCCAACGCAATCTTACTTTCAATAATCCCTACAATAGAATAGCCCTGACTAGCAATAACCTGTACCTTTAATGAATCACTTACCTCACAAAAATCTTCGTTACTCGAACTACTGCAATACAGCGAGTGCCAATACTGTCAACTAAATAAAAGATTCTAACTACTGAAATCACTAACTACTGATGGGAATAGTTAGCAAATGAAAGCTTTTGATAGAGAACGCACAATGTATTTACCTTAATAGCGTTCAAAAGTCATAATATGTATATATCAGTTCATGACATCCAGTCTTACAAATTTACTCTCTCTGTTGAACACACGTCCAGATCATCCGCCCTCAAGATTCCGCCATTTCTCTCCCCAAATCCACCACTGCTGGAGGCTCACCTCCAACTGCGCGACGCTACGCGCTGTTAACAAATGGTTCAAATGGCTCTGAGCACTATGGGACTTAACATCTGTGGTCATCAGTCCCCTGGAACTTAGAACTACTTAAACCTAACCAACCTAAGGACATCACACACATCCATGCCCGAGGCAGGATTCGAACCTGCGACCGTAGCGGTCACGCGGTTCCAGACTGAAGCGCCTAGAACCGCACGGCCATACCGGCCGGCCGCTGTTAACAGCCAACTGCCCAACACTACAATAGCGATTATCCTAACAATGCCACCCAGCCACAGACTGCACACAGCACAGCCAGTGATTTTCATACAGAGCGCTACGTGGCGTTACCAATATAAAAACCAAAAACGGCCTACTTACAAGACTGCGTTTTATTGGCAGGACACTTAGAAAATGTCACAGACTTACTAACGAGACTGCCTACACTACGCTTGTCCGTCCTCTTTTAGAATACTGCTGCACAGTGTGGGATCTTTACCAGATAGAACTGACTGAGTACATTGAAAAAGTTCAAAGAAAGGCAGTACGTTTTGTATTATCACAAAATATGAGAGAGAGTGTCACTGAAATGATACAAGATTTGGGCTGGAAATCATTAAATGAAAGTCGTTTTTCGTTGCGACGGAATCTTCTCACGAAATTCCAATCACCAACTTTCTCCTCCGAATGCGAAAATATTTAGTTGACACTGATCTACATTGGAAGGAACGATCACCACGATAAAATAAGGGAAATCAGAGTTCGTACTGAAGGATATAGGTGTTCATTCTTTCCACGCACTATACGAGATTGGAATAATAGAGAATTGTGAAGGTGGTTCGATGAACCCTCTGCCAGGCACTTGAATGTGATTTGCAGAGTATCCATGTAGATGTAGATGAGGGCGCTGCATGTCCGTGACGTTCTGTCGTACAGAGAGTTCCCTCGGTCATAGCCAACCTTGATCTGACGTCATACCCGATGGCTTCCCCCCTGTGACGTCAGGAGAAATTCTGCTGTGCCTCTCCAAAATTTTGGAAGAATAGAACCTCTCCCCAGGTCGCTACCACACTCACCAACGATAGTCATCCGTAATAGCGCAGAACTTCGAATCATCGCTTAACACAATGCAAAGCATTCATTGGCAATGCACGCTTTTCGGTCACGCCACGGCTCCAGGCGCAGCCGTTTGTGTTGTGGTGTTAACGGCAGCCTACACAACGGACGGTAATTCCCTAGTCCGTCTGCTGCTGGTCTCTGACCATTGCTGCGTAATGACATCGACTGCTACAGGGAGTCCATTACTTGTTCTCGTGTGGCAGGCACAACGCGAAGGAGATACGATATGCTTGGTGCACAATAGGGCGAAGTACCATCGTGGTGGTCAGATTTTGTCCTACAGTAACAAGGACGACGAGTATGCCTGCCCTGAAGTCCCCGGTCCTAAACAACATCGGGCCACTGTCACATGCGATAGCCCTTCAAATCTCGCTAATGCACAATTCGACCAGCCGACCAAATGGAGTCCCAAAAATGTGGCACCTCTAAACTCCTGCCAGGTGCTGATGACGACGTCTCACGGAACACGCGGTATCTCCGTGCCCTCCATAGTGATCACTCAACATTTGACGATATTCACTCCCGTTATGCACCCTACAAGGCCTGGTAACAACACCAAACACGAATTATACAAAATCACTATGGTGGCCGTTCTGTCACACAGAATTAAAACTCTAATCACTTACATACTCGCCGGTGATGGGTAAGTGTACGGTTACATTGGAATCCGATCGTGTTTTCTTGGTGCTTGACTTTTGTATGTGTCATCGAATTCAAGATATTTCTCTGGAAGATTGGCAACACGCCAGCTACTTTCCTCTTGCATCACGATACTGTGCTGATAGGAAAAAGTCACTCCAGGGTCAATCAGAACAGTGATCGTCAGACTGGCGGATTCTCAGCCTTATTTTACAATAATATGCCTCTAGTGACTAACAGCCAAGCCCAAAGCCGTCAAGAGCTTCTTACACGACGTAGTGTTCCTGTTACAAGGGAGACTTTCCACCGCACCTCCGTCTGATTTAGAGGTAATATGCCGCAGCGGATAGCCCGTCAAAAACTGAACACAGATCAAGCAAGAATACAGGAACTGCCAAAAAATACGCAAAATAGAAGGAATGAACGACCCACGCTCAAGATCTGCAACATCGACCGCATTATAAGAATCACGTAGTCGTGGATGTGTGGTCACGGTGTTCAACTGCAAAGTAGGAGCCCAATGTTCAAAGTTCCCTCGTGTCTCACTTTTTTTGACAAAGTTATAAACATTTCTACTGGTCGTTGACGTGTCTGTTCTCCTTCTGCAGTCTTTGCAATTGTCATACTAAACATTGGTTATACAGGGTGTTACAAAAAGGTACGGCCAAACTTTCAGGAAACATTCCTCACACATAAAGAAAGAAAATATGTTATGTGGACACGTGTCTGGAAACGCTTACTTTCCATGTTAGAGCTCATTTTATTACTTCTCTTCAAATCACATTAATCATGGAATGGAAACACACAGCATCAGTACGTACCAGCGTGACTTCAAACACTTTGTTACAGAAAATGTTCAAAATGTCCTCCGTTAGCGAGGATACATGTATCCACCCTCCGTCGCATGGAATCCCTGATGCGCTGATGCAGCCCCGGAGAATGGCGTATTGTTTCACAGCCGTCCACAATACGAGCACGAAGAGTCTCTACATTTGGTACCGGGGTTGCGTAGACAAGAGCTTTCAATTGCCCCCATAAATGAAAGAGGATTGAGACCAGGAGAGCGTGGAGGCCATGGAATTGGTCCGCCTCTACCAATCCATCGGTCACCGAATCTGTTGTTGAGAAGCGTACGAACACTTCGACTGAAATGTGCAGGAGCCCCATGGTGCATGAACCACATGTTCCTGGAACCGCGCGACCGCTACGGTCGCAGGTTCGAATCCTGCCTCGGGCATGGATGTGTGTGATGTCCTTAGGTTAGTTAGGTTTAAGTAGTTCTAAGTTCTAGGGGACTGATGACCTCAGTTGTTAAGTCCCATAGTGCTCAGAGCCATTTGAACCATTTTTTGAACCACATTGATCGTAGGTCAAAGAACATGGGGCCCAATTAACACATCACCAACAATGTCTGCCCAAACTTTCACAGAAAATCTGTGTTGATGGCGTGATTGCACAATTGCGTGCGGATTCTCGTCAGCCCACACATGTTGATTGTACAGTACATACAGTACATACTGACGAAACTAAAATGAGCTCTAACATGGAAATTAAGCGTTTCCGGACACATGTCCACATAACATCTTTTCTTTATTTGTGTGTGAGGAATGTTTCCTGAAAGTTTGGTACTTTGGTACTTTGGTACTTTTGTATCACCCTGTAGAATACGAGTCTTGTGGTAAGAACATATTACCGTTGTAAGTAAATGTGGTGAATAGCGGCAGCAGGCTAAATGACGCATAGACCTCCCATAAAAATTAAAACTACGAATAAACTGGTGTGAACTGTGTTACAACAAAGAAATTCAAGAGCCAAAACTTCCAAAATGGAACGCAAGAGTCCTGACATTTGGTACTTGTGTACAACAAATAGGAGGTCGACATTTGTCTGGAGGTCGCTTCCTTACACCTCGCCGTTGAAAACGGACGGTACAGCACGACACAAATTTGAACACAAGGAAAAGATAGGCCAATGACCGGACGGAGAGTTGATAATTTTGTGACAAGAAAAAAGGGGCACTAGGAAGATTTCAACGCGGATCTCCCCCTTCGCAGACCACCATGTCTGGACCGTTCACTGTTTCGGTTTTGTTTCCTTTTTCTCAGATTGGTACTTCTTCTCGCTGTTTTCATACTTGATCTGTGTCAGTTTCTGACGGACTGTCTACTTGGCTGTCTCACCAGAAAATGTGTGGGGGGCGGGGGGTGCGATGGGGAATTTCCCTTGTCAGTAACGAACAAAATTATTTAGAAACAATAATGTTTTATTATCTGCTTAACTTTAATTAACTTTCGTGAATTCGGTAGTGCGCTAAGCAAAGTTTGCGGCTTACGTCAGGGGTAGGGTGGCATGTAGCGCCACTATTGCAGGGTTAGAGAATGTAAGAGAGGTAATCTTTTACTGTTATCATCCATTTCTGTAAACTCACGGGCGCGCACGATTCGCATCTACCAGCTATTATAATATAATTTTTGACAAGGAAGTAAGGAAGTAACATGGATTCGTGAATGCGCATTACGGAGATGGTCGTCTTCAAATGAGGTACTTATTTGTAGCAAGGAACACTAAATTAATTGAGACTGCTGTAATAAAGTACAATGACTGAAAGAAGAATGACATTCAAGACATCTAGTAACAATTTTTCATCCTGTTTCATACTGAAAACAGTCGATCAGCGTAACTTTTCACCAGTCAGGGTGTCTTTTCACCGCTAACTACATTTGATTTAACTGGCTGGTATTCCAGCTAATTGCATAAAACTGGTAATTTTATTAGCTCTATGATATCTAGCTTGTATTTTATCTTTTCACCTCACTACTAAATCTTTGGTTTGAGATTATTCTTTAAGGGGAGGTTTACTATCTTTGGCCCGAAAAAAGCATGTTTTCTGAGAATTTTTTTCTCGGGATGTGTTATAGGTATCAGTGTCAAATTCGGTCAAAATGTTTATTGGTATTTCCTCTACAAACTAGATTACTTTCGACGGGAAATGTTGAAGAGCAAAGGGGGAAGTGCCGTCGGAACGAAACAAAATTTCTATGTAGACCTCCACGCACGGTATATCACAGGTCAGCTAGCTCGTCTGAAATCAAAGTTGAGTTGACGTTAGTGAATTATATAAAATTCTTTAGGATTTGTACTTCGCTTAAGTTATTTGGACCATAGGAAACAAATGGAGGCCATTTGAAGCAAAACAGGGTGTTTTTCATCGATCAATAGTACAAGTATTTATAGTTGATGGATCGAAATAAAAGTGGTACAACTCCTAGACAATTTAGTTAGCTTTGTCGGAAACAAAGAATCATGCCAATCGGTTCAGTAGATTTGAAGTTACCATACCGCGCGATAAATTAAAAAAAAGTCATTTCGAGAAAAACGCGTTTGAAGTTTTGACTACATATAAATGCAATATTATGCAACTTACGTTCAATCTGCTTTTCCGGGTCCATAAACTAGTCCTTCCTCTTCCTCATAGAGGGCGTTCTGCTCGATCTGGGCCATCCTGCGCTGCTCCAGATCCGCTCGTAGTGCCGGTGACAAGCGGTTTTCAGCAGCTTGAATCCGGTGGTCGTCCGAATTCTTGGCGAACTGCATCGAATAGAGTCCCAAGGTGAATACCCTTCGTTGAAGCTGCTCACTGTCTGGAAAGTCACAATCTCCACAGTCTTCGCACCAGAATGCAAATGCTTAGGAGCTAACTTCCAAACACACTTATTCAAACTTTCATTTGAATTTTGTGTGTTTCCTCCCAAGCACCGGTACAATAACTCGTCCTCCGAAAGGGCCTCGTAGATCGGATGAATCACTTTTGGAACTTCTTTGGAGAGCGGCTGGTCTTGTTGATATTCGTCCACATGTCCGGTAGCCTCTGCACTGCGCCACTTGCACCAAATAGTTTCCCCAGCCGGACAATTTGGGTGTTGTGGGTGGTCATCCGTTGAACACTGGTGGAAATACGTTGCCCAAACTACCTTCTTCATCTGTTCCAGCGAAATGGAATGCTGTCGGATTGCCAAGCCGTAGTACGTCGTAAGCTCCGTGATCACATGATCACTTGTCCTTGGGCAAGCAAATAGAATAATTTTTCGCAGCTACAAAGTCGAAATTCCCGAAAAAAACTGGTACGTGGAAAAGGCCGATTTCAGGCAGATTAATGTTTTTGTTCCACCACGAATAACAAACATTTCTGTTTCTTATTCGGAAAAACTGTTTCGGGGGTGGATTCAAACAATTTTATGGATCCTAAAATGCAATTTTAAAAAAACTAATTTTTCAACCAAAATATAGTAATTGTGTCTGTCGAGAAGAGGGTTTCAGACAATAGTGACTGAAATTCAATAATACTTAGTCGATTAAAATATGTTGTTATTTCAAAGTAAATCTGCATATGGGATCAACACTATTATTTACTTCTTTTTAACGGATGTAAAGGTGCTCAGAGCAGTGGATACAGAAAAAAAACTACGTTTTTTTTGAAAGATTGGTCTAAGGTTAACCTGAATGACGGGGTAACTTTGGGTCAGTATTAAAATTGAAATTTTATTGCAATAGGACATAATTAGTGTACGGTTTTACTTTCCCTAACACTCAGTAACCGTTGATATAAGATGTAACAATTTCTGTTGTGATATGTAATTCTTATTTTGTGTTCAGTATTTGCAAGTACTGGAAGAAAGTAGTGTTGAGTTACTCCAGCTGACCGTAATACGTTTTACTATAAGTACAGTTATTCTTATTAATCAGTTATACATCCGCTCACGTAGACAAAAAAGCAGTACTTCGACAGCTAATTGCAGTGTCGAAACTTTGGGGTTTTTGAGGGTGACAGCACCCCGAAACGAAGAACAGTAGACACATACGGTAGCAGGAGCGGGGGTGGTGATGGGAGGGAAATCTCCCAACTTATTGAGCCCTTAGAATAATTATCTATGGGGCCTCGTAATATACTAATTTATGTTTACCAATTAATAATATGAGCGGTACCTGTGCAGCCAGAATTGCAGCTCACAGCTCCCGTATAGGCCCTTGAACAAAAACGTTTGACGACTACTGATGTAGAAAAATTCCATGAATCGTAAGCAGAATATATGTCACAACGACGCTTACGCTGCGGAAAGGTTGACGTCACTTTACGAGAATGAGAATGACTGGATGTGTTTCCTAGGGATACACTGATGAATGTAGTTCATATGAATAAAGTCCTGGACCAATATATGCCCCGTTCACGCCGTACCCTAAATCCAGGGGTGATAATTTATGAGGTCATCAGGTGCCTAGACTGATCAACCACTCTCAAGACCTAATAACAGTTGAGTATGCGTGGGTCCCTTCAGTCTGTCGCACTGACGATCAAATACTGAAATTACGGGCAGTTTTAGGCTTCAAATAGAGGATTTCCTGGGAAATGGAAATATTACGAGCTATACTGCACGGCCTGATACACAGTGTGCAAAGCCATTTCGAACCCTGTATTGCCATGAAAGGACTTTATACACCTAGTATTGACGTTCATCATGCTACTAGGGGAGGGACACCACACAAGTAGAAGCCACCGACAGAAGGTTTTCCTGAGCGTTTCAAATCAATATCGTTGTGTCACGCGTCGCAATGTGTTCACAGCAGCACGTTTTAGTGCACACGTTATTGCCACACCTCATGTTGTATCGTAAATCTTGGAGATCCATTAACCTATGTAGCATGTTTGAATGATTAGAACTGGAAAGATGTACGCGTTTTGGGATACTTTTGAGACAGATAGTGATATAATCCCATGAAATTGAAGCTTTCTAAACTATGATATCTGGCACGTGGCCAGCAACTTATCTGTTGCTTCAGATTGCAGGCCCTCTGTTCATCTAAGCTAAATTTAAAAAAACATAACATTAACATAATATATCATTTTACTACAGTAAACGATTGCCGAAACCCAGTTCTAAGCAAAGAAGGGAAAGCAGAAAGGTGGAACGAGTATACAGAGGGTCTATACAAGGGCGATGTACTTGAGGACAATATTATGGAAATGGAAGAGGATGTAGATGAAATGGGAGATACGATACTGCGTGAAGAGTTTGACAGAGCACTGAAAGACCTGAGTCGAAACAAGGCGCCCGGAGTAGACAACATTCCATTGGAACTACTGACGGCCTTGGGAGAGCCAGTCCTGACAAAACTCTACCATCTGGTGAGCAAGATGTATGAAACAGGTGAAATACCTTCAGACTTCAAGAAGAATATAATAATTCCAATCCCAAAGAAAGCAGGTGTTGACAGATGTGAAAATTACCGGACAATCAGTTTAATAAGCCACAGCTGCAAAATACTAACACGAATTCTTTACAGACGAATGGAAAAACTAGTAGAAGCCGGCCTCAGGGAAGATCAGTTTGGATTCCGTAGAAATACTGGAACACGTGAGGCAATACTGACCTTACGCCTTATCTCAGAAGAAAGATTATGGAAAGGCAAACCTACATTTGTAGCATTTGTAGACTTAGAGAAAGCTTTTGACAATGTTGACTGGAATACTCTCTTTCAAATTCTAAAGGTGGCAGGGGTAAAATACAGGGAGCGAAAGGCTATTTACAATTTGTACAGAAACCAGATGGCAGTTATAAGAGTCGAGGAACATGAAAGGGAAGCAGCGGTTGGGAAGGGAGTAAGGGTTGAAGCCTCTCCCAGATGTTATTCAATCTGTATATTGAGCAAGCAGTAAAGGAAACAAAAGAAAAATTCGGAGTAGGTATTAAAATCCATGGAGAATAAATAAAAACTTGAGTGTAGCCATGTATGGAAGTGAAACATGGACGGTAAATAGTTTGGACAAGAAGAGAATAGAAGCTTTCGAAATGTGGTGCTACAGAAGAATGCTGAAGATAAGGTGGGTAGATCACATAACTAATGAGGAGGTATTGAATAGAATTGGGAGAAGAGGAGTTTGTAGCACAACTTGACAAGAAGAAGGGACCGCTTGACAGGACATGTTCTGAGGCATCAAGGGATCACAAATTTAACATTCGAGGGCATCGTGGAGGGTAAAAATCGTAGAGGGAGACCAAGAGATGAATACACTAAGCAGATTCAGAAGGATGTAGGTTGCAGTAAGTACTGGGAGATGAAGAAGCTGGCACAGAATAGAGTGGCATGGACAGCTGCATCCAACCAGTCTCAGGACTGAAGACCACAACAACAACAACAGCTCCGTACTCCTCAAATACAATGCAGTCGACTGATGTTCATGAAGATATCGTTCACATTAATTAAAATTGTGCCAATAATATACAAAATTTAATGTCTCATCTTTCTAGTGCTTCTGGCCTTACACCAGGCCGTTTCGGTCGTTGTCTTGTAAACATGATTTGTGTGAGTAAAGAAGCGGCATTCCGTGAGGAACTCCCTACGCTATTGTTAATCTCTGAATTAGGAGAAGTGAAGCAGTTGAATACTGACAAAGAACCCGTTGTGTGCGACGTCGCAAAAGGCCCATGATGTTCACGGTATTCGATGCCCCACTTATTGTCTACCATGGAGCCACAACATTGGCTGCTAATGGGAACAGGTTGTGGGACAGGAAGTATCCAATGGTGTACACAGCATGAGGCTACGGAGAGTTGCTGAACTGTTTTGTTGACGATTAACTCACAACAGTGCCTCAGTGCTAGCGGTGTTGACGAAAAGAGGCGTTGCTTTTGGCCATTAGCTGGTCAAAATAACTTCCTTTTGCTACATTCCTGATCTGCGTATAAAAATCATACTCTTTCAGCGCAAACTATCCCTCTTGAAAAGTGCTGGCACTGTAACTCATACCACCTGGAACCACTAGAAAAATCACACTCTGGATATTTTTTCCGTGTTTGCAAAATATATTATCGCACGTTTTGCAGCTATGCCTTAAACGACAGCCAGTTTCACGATAAGTTCTGTGACAGTTCGGTTGCATGCCATCACATTCCATCACTTTTCATCTCTCCTTTACATCAATATATCTCTACACTGATAAGCCAAAATATTTTCACCACCTTTTGAATAACTTCTGTGTCCATCTTTGGAACGAAATACGTCACTGAATATGCGAGTCAGGGGCCCGACATTTGGTTAGTAGGTTTGTGAAGCTACGTGGCATTAAATGTATACGCCCAGAGCATGTAATTCGCGTGAGTAACGGGTCCTGATTTGCGTACGTAGTGATGGTGCGCTATAGCAACCCGGGTGGGTTCCATAGTATTTAAATCAGACGAATTTGGTCCCCGAGGCAACAGCGTGAGTTCACTATAATGCTCCTCAAACCACGGTAGCAAGTTCTAGCACCCAACACGAGCAGTTTTCCTGCTGAATGAAGACATAACCGTCGGGGAAGGCATCAAGAATGGAGGTATGCTTTGGTTCGCAGCTGTTAGCGTGTCATAGATTTATACTACAGGTCCCACGAAAGCATAGGGGAATGTCTCCCGTGGCATGAAAGCTCCCACCAGTCAGCGTCCGTGGCGCACTGCACGTTCCGAACCGCCGTTCACCTCGATGACAGCGTTTGTGTAGATGACCAGCGACCTATTGTAGCAAAGATGAGATGCACCCGTAGAGCCGACATGTTTCCATTGATCGACAGTCGAATTCCGATGGCCCTGTGCCAAATGTAATCGTAACTGACGATGTCATTGGGTCAACATGTGAACATGTAGCGGTTGTCTGCTGCGGAGCTGCATGTTCAACAAAGTTCGTTGAACGGTGTGTTCCGAAACATTTGTGCGTGCACCAGCATTGTGCTCTTTCGGCAGAGATGCCAC
This sequence comes from Schistocerca nitens, assembly GCF_023898315.1. NCBI lineage: Eukaryota > Metazoa > Arthropoda > Insecta > Orthoptera > Acrididae > Schistocerca > Schistocerca nitens. Next base: position 212,728,045 of record NC_064614.1, read on the forward strand.
AGATCACCATCTATCCCACTTTACAGAACAGACGAGGCTACTAAATCCACGTTCTGTGAAGAGCCGTCTACGTGCACACCATATGGCGCCTGGTGGAAGTTTCACTGTCGTGTCTTCTTCCGTAGCTGTTCTCGACAATAGCACGCGATCATTCGACCAGCTTCACCGTTATCGAGATACTCGTTCACAGGCTCTGCATAATAATAATCTACCCTTTGTGAACGTCGCTTATCTCAATGTATTTCCTCATTTTCAGCCCATATCTTCGCTCGCGTGACCCTCTGTCCGAGTCTGCTCCGCTTACATACTTCTGTTGCCACGACACGAGCCCTCAACGCCACCAGGCGGCATCTAGCGTCGCGGAGGGCAGTGGTAACACTGTTTTGGTTTATCAGTGTATAAGCGTTCTTTACGAATTTCAGCCTAACTGAATGTCCTCCACGGTTTGTAACTCCCAAGAAGATCGCCTTCGATCTTGATGGTGCGAACTTTCGTGATCACTGTGGCTTGCCATTTTCGATGTGGTTTTCATGGGGCAAATTAACGGTTTGCTTTGAACTCTTTTCGAATGTCATCGATGTTCATTTTGTGAACTCTAAAACATTTATCCCATGGAAAGTTGACCTCAGCACATGCAGGACACGCAAATAGTTGTTTGGGTAGTTTATTGAGGGGACGAAACAGCGAGGTCATCGGTCTCATCGGATTAGGAAAGGATGAGGAAGGAATCCAACCGTGCCCTTTCAAAGGAACCATCCTGATATTTGCCTGAAGCGGTTTAGGCAGGATGGCCAGACGCGGGTCTGAACCGTCGTCCTCCTGAATTCGAGCCCAGTGTGCTAACCACTGCGCCACCTCGCTCGGTGATGTACATGGTGAGCCGTTAGTAGCTAATATTTTTCTTATCATAGTTGTTAACACAACACTTTCAAATGAGCCTAAATTAAGACCGAACCTTCGAACACGCACTCAAGGTGTACTTTGTGAGACGTGCTGTACGAGAGTCCCGTTGAAGTTCCATGAGGTAGTGTTCTTAAGTTGGTAGCAGTGAATTCAGTCACGGTTATTATACAAGCAACGTCATGGATAAACGTCTGTTTTTGTTATGTGGTAGTGAATATATGAAGTGTCATGTATATAGTTCCATCCGTTGGTCATATAGGTACTTTGTTTGGGAATGTCGTAGCTCTGATGGAAAATGATTGTTTTTATGTTTCTAGTGTCACCGTACTCATACCAATCCGCGTCAGTCACTGCCTTGTAAACATGATTTGTGCGAAAAAAGTTCCTAAGTTCTGCTGGTGGTCTCATTGGGCTATTACTAATCACTGAACTTGCTAAAGTCAAGCAGTTGAGTAGGGAGACATGATAATTGAGAATCCTATTACTGAATTTATGTGCCAGTGTTCTTAATTTGGCAGCACTGAATTCAGCGAAGATCGTTTTACAGGCAATGTCAGTAGTAGCATCACTTTTTGTTTTGAAGTATTGAACGTATATAATGCCATGTACATCAGTGTACCTGTTGGCCATATAAGGAAACATTCCTCACGAGAACCACAAGGACTGCACCTCCTGATGAGATGATACTAAGTAGCAAAATACATCTGTTATATTCAGGATTTGATAGATTCTTATGCATATACAAGGTGACTCGTAAAACTTGTTAAAGAACTTTTAAAATACTCCAGAGTAGACTAGTTTCAACGCTTTACTGCTTGTCCCTTTAATACTCTGATATTATGCGGGGAGGAAGACTTTTGTTTTTACATGACGTGTCTATAGTAGAACTAACAAATTGTGTTCCTTAAGATTCGCATTCCTTACAACGTGTAAATAACCAAAAGGTAGTTCCATCTTTTCGCAGATAACGTCTTTATAAAAACTTCTCCTGACCGCTTGTAGCGTCGAATATGGTTTGTATTTCACTTCGTATACAAATCTATAAACAGTTATAACCAAATCGCTTTTCTCAATGTGTAAGTCAGGAACACAGTGGTGGATTCCGGTTAGTGTTTCTTTTTAAGTGGTTTACGTAGCGGCTGAAGAGCTCCATTATCTGCCACGGCCTTCAGTTCGCCTTTCTCTTTTGCGGCGTTCTGCCAGACTAAAGAACAGACGCTCTCCTAAGAGGAGTAACATGAAGAGGTCGTATCTTTCTTTTAAGTTGGTGGAAGGAAAGATTACGTCAAAAGTCCTCTGCCAGTGAGACAGAAAAGAAAAATTAAACAATGAGATTTAGCTTAAGAAACCCTTTCAGCTACGTTCCAGGTTACACAGCGAATTAAAAGCAGAGCCGTACATAAATTAGAGCTCAAGTCTTCTCTAGAATGAAAACCTTCCACAGATAACATCTTACGAGTAATTTTTATTATAAAAAAATCATTGTATACAGCTGCAGGCTTTCCGTCGATGTGAATGCATCAAAATTTGCGTTGCAAAAGGACTCAGAACATACTTCATTTACATACAGCCGTAACTGACAGAACATATTCTGCTTATTCAAAGGCAAATGAATTCCACTAAACATCTGAGCTTATGAGAATGTAATGTGAAAATAAGTGTATTCATTATTATGTGGCCACTCAAAATGAAATGAAATTTTAATTTTATTTTTTCATTATTATTTTTGTGTCTGTTGGGCACTGGAGACAAAGTCCATAAAGCCTTCCAGATTGCTTACAACTATTATTATCAATGCATCAGCGGATTGTCTGTATGTTACAGTGTCTGCTTGCATGACCGAAGGAACAGAAACTGCTGACGATTTGTAGCCATATTAAATCAGAAATTTATTCGCAAATTGTGAATATGATACCAATACAACTATACAATTTACTGGAAACAAATGAAAATTTGTGCCGGACCAGGACACGAAGGATCAATGCCAAGTCAGGCAAAGTGAAATGAACACACGAAACACTAGCAAAGAGAATATACACTCTTGGAAATTGAAATAAGAACACCGTGAATTCATTGTCCCAGGAAGGGGAAACTTTATTGACACATTCCTGGGGTCAGATACATCACATGATCACACTGACAGAACCACAGGCACATAGACACAGGCAACAGAGCATGCACAATGTCGGCACTAGTACAGTGTATATCCACCTTTCGCAGCAATGCAGGCTGCTATTCTCCCATGGAGACGATCGTAGAGATGCTGGATGTAGTCCTGTGGAACGGCTTGCCATGCCATTTCCACCTGGCGCCTCAGTTGGACCAGCGTTCGTGCTGGACGTGCAGACCGCGTGAGACGACGCTTCATCCAGTCCCAAACATGCTCAATGGGGGACAGATCCGGAGATCTTGCTGGCCAGGGTAGTTGACTTACACATCGTAGAGCACGTTGGGTGGCACGGGATACATGCGGACGTGCATTGTCCTGTTGGAACAGCAAGTTCCCTTGCCGGTCTAGGAATGGTAGAACGATGGGTTCGATGACGGTTTGGATGTACCGTGCACTATTCAGTGTCCCCTCGACGATCACCAGTGGTGTACGGCCAGTGTAGGAGATCGCTCCCCACACCATGATGCCGGGTGTTGGCCCTGTGTGCCTCGGTCGTATGCAGTCCTGATTGTGGCGCTCACCTGCACGGCGCCAAACACGCATACGACCATCATTGGCACCAAGGCAGAAGCGACTCTCATCGCTGAAGACGACACGTCTCCATTCGTCCCTCCATTCACGCCTGTCGCGACACCACTGGAGGCGGGCTGCACGATGTTGGGGCGTGAGCGGAAGACGGCCTAACGGTGTGCGGGACCGTAGCCCAGCTTCATGGAGACGGTTGCGAATGGTCCTCGCCGATACCCCAGGAGCAACAGTGTCCCTAATATGCTGGGAAGTGGCGGTGCGGTCCCCTACGGCACTGCGTAGGATCCTACGGTCTTGGCGTGCATCCGTGCGTCGCTGCGGTCCGGTACCAGGTCGACGGGCACGTGCACCTTCCGCCGACCACTGGCGACAACATCGATGTACTGTGGAGACCTCACGCCCCACGTGTTGAGCAATTCGGCGGTACGTCCACCCGGCCTCCCGCATGCCCACTATACGCCCTCGCTCAAAGTCCGTCAACTGCTCATACGGTTCACGTCCACGCTGTCGCGGCATGCTACCAGTGTTAAAGACTGCGATGGAGCTCCGTATGCCACGGCAAACTGGCTGACACTGACGGCGGCGGTGCACAAATGCTGCGCAGCTAGCGCCATTCGACGGCCAACACCGCGGTTCCTGGTGTGTCCGCTGTGCCGTGCGTGTGATCATTGCTTATACAGCCCTCTCGCAGTGTCCGGAGCAAGTATGGTGGGTCTGACACACCGGTGTCAATGTGTTCTTTTTTCCATTTCCAGGAGTGTAGACAGTTGCTATTCCATTAGCATCCGATCATCAGTGCGTAACAGCAAGTGCTTCATACCGGATTCTGTTAGTATGCACACTCAATCCTTAGCAATGAAATTAAATCCAGATATCAAACTGCAGAAAAGTGTCATGCGAAAAATAACTGTAAAAACTCATTTAAAGAGTCTAGGGTACTATCAGCGTCGACTGAATGCGTATTCCCAACCAGCGTACACAAGGAGGAAATGTTATTTATTATTACACGACCAACTCTACCCATGACAGCGAGACAATAAGAAACTTATCTTACATTCTCAAAATAATAATAATAACAATAAGGAACAGAAAACAAAAAACAGTATTTTTAATACAAAATCAAACTACAAAATAAAGTGCCCGATTGCATTAAAGAGTTAATTAAAATCTATATAGCGGAGTTAGCCCCAAAGGAAAGGAGATAGAAGGGAATTGAGATGTTTTATAAAGGCCTACAGTGAGCACTAGACAAAATAAATGAGAACGACTACATTGTAACTGGTGGAGAGTAAAAAGAAAGAACAGGAAGACGAAGAGAGAGAGAGAGAGAGAGAGAGAGAGAGAGAACGGATAATATAATTGGATCTACTGAGGACACTACTGTCAGTACCGGTACAACCATGTTAAGAGATATAGCAATCATTAATAACTTCACAGTTTGGAACACTTTCTACAAATACAAAGCAGTTCAGAAGATCCTGAACTATAACTATTTTTGTTTCATGATATGCCTGTATACAGGGTGGTCCATTAACAGTGACCAGGCCAAATATCTCACGAAATAACCATCAAACGAAAAAACTACAAAGAACGAAACTCGTTTAGCTTGAAGGGGGAAACCAGATGGCGCTACGGTTGGCCCCCTAAATTGCGCTGCCATAGGTCAAACGGATATCAACTGCATTTTTTTTAATAGGAACCCCCATTTTAGTACATATTCGTGTAGTACGTAAAGAAATATGAATGTTTTAGTTGGACCACGTTTTTCGCTTTGTGATTCTGTAATAGTCAGAAACGTATAAGTACGTGGTATCACGTAACATTCCGCCAGTGTGGACGGTATTTGTTTCGTGATACATTACCCGTGTTGAAATGGACCGTTTACCAATTGCGGAAAAGGTCGATATCGTGTTGATGTATGGCTATTGTGATCAAAATGCCTAACCGGCGTGTGCTATGTATGCTGCTCGGTATCCTGGACGACATCATCCAAGTGTCCGGACCGTCCGCCGGATAGTTACGTTATTTAAGGAAACAGGAAGTGTTCAGCCACGACCTGCAACAAATGATGATGCCCAAGTAGGTGTTTTAGCTGCTGTCGCGGCTAATCCGCACATCGGTAGCAGACAAATTGCGCGAGAATCGGGGGAGTCGGTGTTGAGAATGCTACATCAACATCGATTGCACCTGTACTATATTTCTATGCACCAGGAACTGCATGGCGACGACTTTGAACGTCGTGTACAGTTGTACCACTGGGCACAAGAGAAATTACGGGACGATGACAGATTCCTTACACGCGTCCTATCTAGTGACGAAGCGTCTTTTACCAACAGCGGTAACGTAAACCGGCATAGTATGCTCTATTGGCTTGGCTCTGAGCACAATGCGACTTCTGAGGTCATCAGTCGCCTAGAGCTTGGAACTAACTAAACCTAACTAACCTAAGGACATAACACACATCCTAGCCCGAGACAGGATTCGAACCTGCGACCCTAGCGGTCACGCGGTTCCAGACTGAATCGCCTAGAACCGCACGGCCATACCGGCCGGCTATGCTCTATTGGACAACGGAAAATCCACGGTGGCTGCGACAAGTGGAACGTCAGCGACCTTGGCGGGTTAACGTATGGTGCGGTATTATGGGAGGAAGGATAATTGGCCTCCGTTCTATCGATGGCAGTCTAAATGGTGCAATGTATGCTGATTTCCTACGTAATGTTCTACCGATGTTACTACAAGGTGTTTCACTGCATGACAGAATGGCGATGTACTTTCAACATGATAAATGTCTGGCACATAGCTCGCGTGCGGTTGAAACAGTATTGAATAGCATATTTCATGACATGTGGACTGGTCGTCGAAGCACCACACCGTGGTACGCACGTTCACCAGATCTGACGTCCCCAGATTTTTTTCTGTGGGGAAAGTTGAAGGATATTTGCTATCGTGATCCACCGACAACGCCTGACAATATGCGTCAGCACTTTGTCAATTCATGTGCGAACATTACGGAAGGTGCACTACTCGCTGTTGAGAGGAATGTAATTACACGTATTGCCAAATGCATTTAGGTTGACGGACATCATTTTGAGCATTTATTACATTAATGTGGTATTTATAGGTAATCACGCTGTAACAGTATGCGTTCTCAGAAATGATAAGTTCACAAAGGTACATGAATCACATTGGAAGAATCGACATACAATGTTCAGACGTATTTACGATCTGTATTTTAATTTAAAAAACCTACCTGTTAGCAACAGCTCGTCTAAAATTGTGACTATTACAGCGCCATCCCATCACAAAGCGAAAAAAGTGGTCCAACTAAAACATTGATATTTCTTTACGTACTACACGAATATGTAATAAGAATGAGGGCTCCTATTTAAAAAATCGCAGATGATATCCGTTTGACCTATGGCAGCGCCATAAAGCGGGCCAACCATAGCGCCATCTGGTTTCCCCCTTCAAGCTAGACAAGTTTCGTTCATTGTAGTTTTTTCGTTTGACGCATATTTCGTGGGATATTTGGCCCGGTCACGATTATTGGCCCACCCCGTATAGAGGATATGGAGAAATTACAGACCGTTTTCTACTTCGAGCAATAGTTGTCTTAAAAAAGAGGTAGTATAAAACACACAGAAACTGCTCAGAGCAGCCAAGAGAGATGTATTATGTATACTTGCTAGAAGAGGAGTTATTAAGAGTCTAAACCAGAAGCATCTTGACCAAATAATGAGCAGACTTCTAGAAACAGACAGTAGTGATCAAGAATCTGAACACATTAAGAAGATAATGGGGATGAGACGCCACGCTAAATCCGCAGGACAGGACAGGTAGTTTAAGTTGTGGAAAGGGCCAAAATAAGCGGCTGTCAGTTACACTCGAGCATACAACCTTTTATTTGATCAAACATTACAAGAGCCAAGAAAAATTATAAAAACAAACATATTTAGTTTTGGAACTTAGTTAGCGGCTGAATGCGCCGTACAATCTCATGCCTTAAGGGCAAGACCACTTTAATTTAAAAACGACTGAAAGCCAATAACTTAAAACTTAACCAAAATCAGAAATTTAAAGGCAAGCCTTATCTTAAAACAGTTCCTTAATTAGGCTGAAGGCCAAAGAATCTGAAACTTTAAGAACAAACAACTTAAATTCAAAATCGACTGAAGGCCCAACACTTATAGCTCAATAACATTAATTTTAAAAATGCCAAAGGCCTTACGTAAAACAGGTCTTAAATTGGGCTGAAAGCCCAAACCATCTGTTGCCTTAAGGGCAAAACAACCTTAATCTAAAAATCGGCTAGAAGCCATACAAGTACAAACAACAAGAACAAACAAGAAAAGGCAGTACACCCAAGGGCGCTCAGAAGTTCCGAGGGACGGCCTGGAATTCAAACACTAACGCCCACTTACGTGAAACAGGCGTCGTCCCAACTACTGTCGATCTAACGACAACCTAACCGACAATTAGTCAACGGACCCACGAACAAGATAACCTCCACTCCATCCAACCAGCACACAACAGGGAGTTCAATGGAACAACGTTGAAGGTATTGGCAGCCACAACCAATTAAACATCGAGCTGTCAAACTACACATCGTGCTGGACAGTGACAACACGATGAGGAAAATACACTGCCTGAATTTACGTCAACGGCCAGGGCAGGTAACTGGAGCGTCAACGGCCGCAAGGCAGAAGATTCCGCTGGTGCACTTCAATTAAAATAATCAAGTGCAGTTAAACTACACCGGAAGGTGGCTAAAATTAGCCATCTTGAAAACACATGTTGTTGCTCGCGGGAATATCCCAACTGCTGACAATGAACTCCAAAAGATACAACGTGAACAGATGTGACTTGCTGGTAGATTAAGTCAAAACTCAACTTTCATGTCCAGGATCGGTGGGTCACGAACCCCGTAGCATTGGGAGCAGCACCACACACTGCATAGAGGCCGCCAGTAGGCCCGGCCAAACTACACTCCTGGAAATTGAAATAAGAACACCGTGAATTCATTGTCCCAGGAAGGGGAAACTTTATTGACACATTCCTGGGGTCAGATACATCACATGATCACACTGACAGAACCACAGGCACATAGACACAGGCAACAGAGCATGCACAATGTCGGCACTAGTACAGTGTATATCCACCTTTCGCAGCAATGCAGGCTGCTATTCTCCCATGGAGACGATCGTAGAGATGCTGGATGTAGTCCTGTGGAACGGCTTGCCATGCCATTTCCACCTGGCGCCTCAGTTGGACCAGCGTTCGTGCTGGACGTGCAGACCGCGTGAGACGACGCTTCATCCAGTCCCAAACATGCTCAATGGCGGACAGATCCGGAGATCTTGCTGGCCAGGGTAGTTGACTTACACCTCGTAGAGCACGTTGGGTGGCACGGGATACATGCGGACGTGCATTGTCCTGTTGGAACAGCAAGTTCCCTTGCCGGTCTAGGAATGGTAGAACGATGGGTTCGATGACGGTTTGGATGTACCGTGCACTATTCAGTGTCCCCTCGACGATCACCAGTGGTGTACGGCCAGTGTAGGAGATCGCTCCCCACACCATGATGCCGGGTGTTGGCCCTGTGTGCCTCGGTCGTATGCAGTCCTGATTGTGGCGCTCACCTGCACGGCGCCAAACACGCATACGACCATCATTGGCACCAAGGCAGAAGCGACTCTCATCGCTGAAGACGACACGTCTCCATTCGTCCCTCCATTCACGCCTGTCGCGACACCACTGGAGGCGGGCTGCACGATGTTGGGGCGTGAGCGGAAGACGGCCTAACGGTGTGCGGGACCGTAGGCCAGCTTCATGGAGACGGTTGCGAATGGTCCTCGCCGATACCCCAGGAGCAACAGTGTCCCTAATTTGCTGGGAAGTGGCGGTGCGGTCCCCTACGGCACTGCGTAGGATCCTACGGTCTTGGCGTGCATCCGTGCGTCGCTGCGGTCCGGTCCCAGGTCGACGGGCACGTGCACCTTCCGCCGACCACTGGCGACAACATCGATGTACTGTGGAGACCTCACGCCCCACGTGTTGAGCAATTCGGCGGTACGTCCACCCGGTCTCCCGCGTGCCCACTATGCGCCCTCGCTCAAAGTCCGTCAACTGCACATAGGGTTCACGTCCACGCTGTCGCGGCATGCTACAAGTGTTAAGACTGCGATGGAGCTCCGTATGCCACGGCAAACTGGCTGACACTGACGGCGGCGGTGCACAAATGCTGCGCAGCTAGCGCCATTCGACGGCCAATACCACGGTTCCTGGTGTGTCCGCTGTGCCGTGCGTGTGATCATTGCTTATACAGCCCTCTCGCAGTGTCCGGAGCAAGTATGGTGGGTCTGACACACCGGTGTCAATGTGTTCTTTTTTCCATTTCCAGGAGTGTATGTGCCGCGGAGATTTCCTCGCTGCTCCATGCCAACCGACCAACTGCCCACACCCGGAAATGGTGAAAGGACCAAGTATACGTCGGTCGATGAGACGACCAACCGAACGACCAACCAACAGTCGTTCCGCTCCAATCTCCCTGTGTCGGACATTTCATGTGTGTCTCCAGCAGTCGGCGAGAACTGGCTGTCAGCACCTCCATCCCATGACTTCACTGCTGCTGCATCCCGACTGCACTGCTGGTCCGTCCCAAACTCCTTGCCAGACACACGATGACCCGGAGATACTATCGGTCACTTCTTAGATCGTATGACAGTGCACTTAACGATATGTGCTGCTGCTGGGAAAGTAAGGCAGGAAGTTAGTGACGCCAGTAAATAGAATAAGGAAACGAGGCGGCACTACCGTAATAGAAGATGACAAACAATAAATGGAGTAAACGCGAGCCGTGAAGGGAGGAAAAGATACCTCTTTTGGACAAAAGAAATGTGAGAGACAGTTGAAATAAACGGAAAATCCATACATCAAATACCTATAACATCCAACGCTAGAGAATAAGGAACCATGTAAGAAGGAAAGAGCAAGGGTGAAATGCGAAGCTAAGAAGCTAATCTGTATCAGAATGGCAGGATTGAAAATGATGTCCATGGCAGACAAACATGTATGTATAAAATAGTAATACATCCGAATTAAGTGGAACAGTGTATGGCAGGTATCAGTGTAGTAAGGAACAAGGACTGACTGCATAAATTCAAATAACGTGGACTGCTGAAATGAATATACAAAACTAGGGAACCTCTGAACCAAATCATATTGAATACCAAAAATTAATGCATGCTCCCAGATACACAAGGGACAGCAAGCCAATAGGAAGTGATGGTGTAAAAAGTTCACTCTTCAGTAGCATTTAAAACGAGGTTTCATAGCTCCTGAATTTTTGCTGGGTTAGGAAGTAAATACCAAAAAAAGGGACGGTACTGTTACTGACCTCAGCAAACAGTATATGTTACTGACCTCAGCAAACAATATATGTGCTAGAATAATGACTGAAAGATTGAAACCCATAGTGGAGTCTCTTCTGTAAGAGGAACAAAATTTATCCATAAAAGGCTATACAAACAATATGTTTATACTACAACAAAATGTAGAGAATCACAAGGAATACAGTAAAGAAAGGCATAACCTGACTATAGAGTATATAAAAACCTTCGATAAACAGACAATTGTCTTAAAAGATATGAAGAAGAAGAGGCATACCAGTACATCTTGTAAAGAAATTCAGCAGATCTATGATGATTATACCGGAATACAACTACCTGGTGATAATGAGAAAAGAACACGAGATACTAACTTAGGAGTTAAACAAGGTTGCAGTCTTTCACGAGTGGTCGAAATTGCATGCCAGTGGAAAATGAAACTACAGAATTATAAATACCATTTTAACCATGGTATTTCCAGTTGATGAAGTTTTAATCTCGAAGAGTGAAGACTGACTACACAGAGCTGCCTAAAAATTACACAAAATATGTCAGATACGTAACGTGTCAGTTTCATTACAAAAAAAGCAAAGCCACGGCTTTCTGTGGGAAAAACTCAGCAAGGACAAAAATAGTGAAAGAAAGCAAGATCAGAGGGCAAATATATAGATTTACGAATGTAGGATCCGAGCTTACTACTACATTTTTTGGCAATATATTCCAAATTTGACGACCAACAAAAGGATGCACGATGTAGCTACAACAGGCCGATCAACGACTAACACATGACAGAAGAAGCCCAAGAAGAAGAAGAAGAAGAAGAAGAAGACGAAAAAGAAAAAGTCTAAAACGAACATATTTCAAACAGGCAGTTAAGGCTTAAGTCTAAAATAATACACAATATACATTAAAAGGATTATTTAAGTAACAATGAGCAAGGGGAAAGGATGCTTTAGTCCCATTTCATTATCACTTTAATTGCTTTCCAGTGATACAGAACTCTCTGGCATGCGTGAGTGAATGAATATGGTTGTGTTTCATTATGCTATACGTGGTTTAGTCTGCTGCAGAGAATCAGCGGTAGTCGTACAGAGTGGTCAACCCTCGTAGTTTCCCTTGTGTGAAAGTTACCGGTGTTAGGTTGGTGGAGGAAGCCTCATCTTTGGGTTTTCCTGGCCACAGGGTAGCGTGGGAGACTGGAGTGTGTGAGAGGGTCAGTCTGCTTCCAGCTCGACGAGGGTCTGCAGCCAAAGTCTCCTTGAAGAACGGTGAGTTGACTTAACCGCATGGCACATTGTCTCATTGCAAGAGGGGAGCGTTTAGCTTTTGGTTTCGCGTTTCATCTTACAAAGATTGATTTGTTGGATCACAGCAAGGAATGCACAGCTTTTGCAGACTTTCAGTTTGATTCCTAATGCAGACTTGACTTTGATCTGTAAGACGAACGTAGCACGAAGGTGTTGCATAAGCTGAAGCGCCTTCGGTTCAGTGTGAATGTTTGCGTGCCTGCGGCTGCTTGTGTATACATTCTAATAATTTCCGAGTCTTGGTAATTTTTGCCCCTTTGTGAATTTTCTTTGTCTCATTACTCTATGTTCGTTGTAAACCAACCAGGTGGGTTAATATAAGAATTTCTTGACCCTTTGCATTACCCTTTGTCTATTGAAATGTGTCCTCTGTAAAATGTTAATTTTTCGCGACTGCGTGGTTTGATGTTACTAAAATTTGTCTCCGTCTACCACGTGGGCACACAAGTCTGTCGAGAAACGTATAGCGTTTCAGGAGCAATTTTACTCAGTTACCAGGCAACAGCAGTTGTATAGATACCTTACATCAATGTTGTAAGGAATAGATAATTTTATCTCCAATCTTATCCAGTGTGCCGATGTTATGTCTCTGTTACCTACACCATTTACCTTGTAGTTTCCTTGTTAGCCCATCCATAGCGTTTCCATGCACAAAGGTCGAATAATTAGTATTCCCTTTTTACTTAAAACAAATGCCTTAGAATAGATCTTGTTTTCAGGGATGTTGCTGCAAGGCGCTCTTATGCACAGTGTTCATGCACTCTTTATTTTAATATATGATTCACGTGAACAATGCCTGGATCATATTAATAATTACATCCCATTTTTTATGAACGACTTTATAATGAATGTTGTTTTATGAGTTTTTCTTATGAATCAATTAAGTAATTTTCCGACTCAGCCCAACCTCTTATTTTTCGTGTGGCTAGAGTTGGTGGCGACGCAATCTTTTAAGTTGACCTCAATGTCAGATAGCATTTTCTTATTCAAAGTGCGCTTCAAGCACGTTACATATAGCTTACATTTATTTACGCTACTTACAAAGGATTGATAAAATGTTCTATTAATGATAAACAAAACAAATGTCACAGTATTGCAGTATAAGGTCAATAAGAGTTGCTGGAAGATGTCACGGAGATGTTGCAAGATCTTAACCCGCAGATTCTTGAAGACAGACGTCAACCGTGCCGCGAGAGCCCACTTGCAAAAATTAGTATCAAGTCAGCGATTCGGGAATGTACTGCTGCTCCTAAGAATTGCTCTCGTAAAACCGTGGAGGGAAGATCTGGTTAAACACAACGCGCACATAGTCATATCAGCCACAATTCTTTCCCCGTTTCAAGAAAAAATAGAACAAGAACACTGCCCAATATGTAATACAGTGGCAAGTATCGATGGCCATACACTTTCCAGTAACTTGCGGAGTATGAACGTACTCGTAGATGTTGATGTAACGCAAGTTACGGGAGAAGTGTATGGCCAAGTGCTGTCATAGTAATCTACTTTTATCTCCTTCAGTTTATATTGTCTATTAAAGAGGGATACTTACTACTTTTTTTCCAGGATGAAAGATCGAAAACAGAAAGGATATTACGGTAAGACCGGTTATTGTTACGATCCTGATTTTAGCGAAAGTGTGTTTTGTAGGTGTATATGAGTACAGCATTGGAAGATGTGAAAGAACAGTATAGCAGTTTTGACACTGCCAGAAACTGTCTGCAGCCAAATATATAAATGAGCATCAGATACAGTGTGTAAATCCTTGCCAAAGTAAGCCAGCAAGTAGTTATTGGGTTGGCGGGCAGCATCAGACCAGTCAGACGACTGATAACTAAAAAACAAAAAAAGACAAAGGGAAAGAAAGGAGAAGCAGAATATCTGCACAAAACTACATTAAGTAATTTATATCACTGCTAAAACCATGAGCAAATTTTGCACTGGAGAAACTACTAATTTTTTGTAATTAATATATGCACTCTACAGAATTTTAACACTTAAAGCCAAGAGTGATATTGATATTAGAAAGTGTGATAGTGATATAAATAAAGCTATATCAGGAACAGTGCATTTTAATCGCTTGAGAAAGACCAAATGTGTCACGCAACAGACTTTTTCTGTTTAAATTCTTACATTTACGCTCTTTTGTGTATTACATTTTATTAGAAATGGGGCATATAACTGGTTTCAGAAGGTTTTTGCCACATGTAACGCCCCAATACCTTGAGGAGGGCATCGGTCCCTTAATAACTTCAATTCTCGTCGTTCAGCTTACAACTCTTGCCAATGTGAAATCCGTCAGGGGGACGCTGCGTGGTTGGAAGAGCATCAGCATGAGTTGTGGTACTCCGCTGGCCAGCAAACACCTCGGATTTAAGCTCAATCGGGAATCTGTGGGACCATCTCGATCGGGCCGTTTGCGCCATGGATTCTCAACAGAGTAACTGAGCGCAGCTGACCACGCCACTGGAATCGGTAATGCTCAACATCCCTTTCGATACCTTCCAGTACCTCACTGCCTCTTTTCCTGTATGTCTCGCCGTGGTGCGCGCTGCGAAAGGTTGTTATTCAGAACTTTCACAGGTGAACACTTTAATGTGGTTGGAGAGTGAATAACACGCAAAGAAGTGATAGCTTTTGTAGCTGACATCAATGCTGACTTACCAGAGCGGCGCACATGAAATGTAGATCGAGAAAGAGGGAACGTTATCGATATGCTAACTACGTGATTTTCTTAGTGAGGATTCAACATTATCCAATGCAAGCATGATCTTGTGTTTCCTTCTCGGAAATAACAAGTCGTCGTATATGTCGAAGGGGCCGGTTTACATATATATACGTGTAGTCCGCATATCATATGAAGTGAATAGCAGAAGCTAGTGATCGTTGTCATGAATTGATAGAAATATATGATGACTTTTGAACAATATTAAGGTACATACATTGATTGTTCTCTATCAAAATCTTTCATTTGATAACTATGCCTATGAGTAGTTAGTGCTTTCAGTAGTCAGAATCTTTTATTTAGCTAGCAGTATTGGCGCTCGCTGTATTGCAGTAGTTCGAGTAACGAAGATATTTGTGAGGTAAGCGATTCAAGAAAGGTATAGGTTATTGTTAGTCAGGGCCATTCTTTTGTAGGAATGATTGAAAGTCAGATTGCGTTGCGCTAAAATAGTGTGTGTCAGTTTAGTGATGATTAGAATAAGTAAAGAGAGAACTGTCTGAGTACGTTCAGTTTTACTCAACTGTCCTTGTATCAAATAACGTAGAAGTTTACCAGCACAGTCATTCTTAATGTTTCAAAGGGGATGTGATTTGTAAGGAAGGAGTGCCACAAAGGAATCAGTCGCAATCCCATTACTTTTTATTACCCTACCGTATCTAGATTTCAGCTATAAATACCGATCTTCAGGGTTAAAATACAAGGGAATTACGTAATCAGGATTAATTTACTTTAGGTAGAATAACAAGTAAAACATCATTATACTCATTAGCAGCTAGCCATTCTGGGCCACATACACATTTCAGTTACAATCCAACAGACCCGCGGAAGTACATATCACCATACGATCTTACTCGTGTATAGACAGCAGCAGATTGAGGCGGTTGTTTACATCAAGAACAGCAGCTTTAGTTTACGTCATATAGAGCAAGTAACGTCCTCTATGTTACAATTTAAGTAACGAAGTCTCATTTCAGTACAGTAGCTTAAACCTTTTTTCAAATTCAAATCACTTTGAAATATTCCAGAAACGCCATCTTGCAACGTGCTAGCTCATATGTTAGTGGTGAACCGTTGTACCAGAACCTGTGCAAAGGATCATTAATATGTTCGTCTAACTGACGTATATAAAATTGTTATATCACTTTAGAAATAACAATTAAAAAGATTTTGTTGAAGATCATCTTCATAAAATACAGTTACATAACAATTTGAAATTCGTTAAAGGCTGAAACCTAGCGTAGTCGATCAAATCATACTAATTAAGTGATCCACAAAATATTTAATGTAAAAGAAATGTAAAAGTTCTTACAAACAATATTCACGAAGATACGTTAATATCATAGTAAAAAAAGATCAACATGACAAGTCACGTATATTTAATAAAACAAACAAACACCCTCTACTGACGTAAAATTAAATACGTAACCGTATCATGTAGTTCTAACTGTAGTACACTGTAGAAAGCCGTTAAAACAAACTGCCATAATACCTAGCCTTTAAGGCTAAAAACTGAGTAGTGATTTATTTGTATAGAGGTAAAATAGATACGGTATTGGGTAGCACGAATGAAATGGAAGACAAATGATGCACTAACAATAGTAAATATTCTCACGCTCTACCATGCTAAGTGTTATGTTTTTAAAAACTGATGCGATTCCGACTGATTGCTATGTGGTTCTCCTTCTTTACGGTCTACAATTGCTGTGCACAACAGTTTCTTATGGAATCAAAGCTGATTTGTAAGTGGTCTTCTTTGCAGGGTATACAGAAAACCTAAATATGGCTTTTCACATTCTCAGTATTCTAGCAATGAAACGAAGTCTGCCCCGCCTGCCTCACCTTCGACTGAGCCTAAGTGACTATTTCATTTCAAATACATCCAAGTATTTGTATTAGATGACCGGTTCAGACTATGAGTCACTGATGTTTTAATCATAGGATACAACGTTTTGTGAAATGATTTGACATCCTTCGCATAACACTGGACATCTAAAGCTCTTATTGGATGTTTGTGCAGTTTTTTTTTTTCAAATAGAACTTTATTATAAGAAAATCATCTGAAAAAGTCTTTGATAAATATAAATGAGGTGTGGCAGGTCATAAATATATGTATAACACGATTATCAAAGGTCCTGACAAACCTTCTTCGCTCACTGTCACTTCAGAATATAGAGTGTTGAGGAAAAGGACATTCGTCTTCTTCCTCCTATGGTACATTGTCTGGGTGCACTCTGGGGATGTCATTTTTAAAACGATGGAGTGTAAGTCAGGACTCAACTCCTTCATGCAAATGGAGATTTCTCGATGAATCTCTTTCGTTGTTCCCAGTAAGGATGTTTTCTTCTGTTGAAATTTCTATGCAAGCTGAATGGATGTAACTAATTTGTCTTTTATTACATTCGTTCCTTCGTTTAGAAAAAAGCGAGGGAGATTAGGGTTTTATCCTCCTGTCTATATCGAGGTCATTAGAGACGGAGTAGAAGCTCGAATTCTTTCAAGGATTGGAAGGAAATCAGCCAAGCCCTTTCAAAGGAACCATACTGAAATTTGCCTGAAGCGACTTAGGGAAATCACGGAAAATCTAAATATGGATGGCCGGACGTGGAAATGAAACATCGTCCTTCCGAATACGAGTACAGTGCGCTAACCACTGCGCCATCTCGCTCAGTCCTTTCATTGAGAAACGGCTCCGTGAAGTGAAGAACGACTTACTCTGTCAGTGGCTAGTTTAGCGTTCCTCCTACCAAAGCAGGTGAACAAATTAAAAAATGTACTTTGATGTCGCGTCTGTAGCTATCCGAAAGTTTCTGCCATATTTGTCAGGTTTGTTTGGCACAAATGAGATAAACTTGCACCTTGCTTTCCAGTAACCGACTATCAGCCGTAAGATTTTCACCAGGAAGGAAACAGCAGTACAAGCTTTCCTAAATACGAAGCAGTTACTTCACGTTCAAGCCATTTGCCAATTAACCTCACGAGCCACTATGCATTTCGTTCCGGCCCTCCCTCCAACGAAAAATTCCAGGCAGTACTAGGAGCTAAAGTCAAGTCCTTCGCATGACAGACTAGTGACTACTCAGCTACGGAGGCGCACCTTATTATGGAAATGATTTATCTTCTTCGTTGTAATAGTGTGTGTGCACTAGGGTCCAAGTAGACAATTTATCTGTGAGTTTTTGTGTTCGTATAAATCGCAGGGAAACTATCGTTACTATTTCGCTCGAACAGGCCATGACGGCCCAACGGTACCGACCGGACGCCGTATCACCCTCAGTCCTCAGGCGTCAACAGCGTCATTTACTGAACTGGTTTAGAGAGAGGCACACTTTATAAGTAAAATCAAGGCACTTCTGCGGGGAGAAGATATTTTTCAGCAAGATACTAAGGTACGGGCTTGGTTCAAGGCAGTATCAGAATAATTATATTTACCTCAAGAATTTCGGCCATGAGTTTGAGCAAAGGTAAAGATGTCAAACTGTTATAAAATTATAAATTTGCTGGTAAAGGTTGTGACATTTTACTAGACTCCGTTTGCGTCTCCTGTGTTGCGAGTGATGAAAATGTAGCGTAGTTACAGAATGAACGTCATTTACAGTGACCGTCAGATGTGAGAGGTAATTTTGTTCACCCTCCTATCTATTCTCGCAGACATCCTGCTAATTTCAATTGTCAGTAAAACACACCATAGCAGACATCGTCACCCCCCCTTACTGCCGTATAAACTTTACCTGAAATGCACTCCTCCGACATTGCAAACGCTTCTAGATTCTTAGTCACATAATGAAAAACACGGCATGTGAACTGATGCAACCGACTTATTACTCGATACACACGTTTTAATTCTTAGCTGGGAGAATAAGAACGTTCTCCTAGAAATAAAATAGTTCCAGTCACCCAATTCCGACCAAGGATGTCGAACAAATTCCGAAGCTGGAAATCCCCTACAGAACATTCCATTTGGTGACCCTCGTGCTCCAGTTCTACAGCTACCCACCTTGTTCTCATCAGTAAGCATCGGAAGATGTAAAAACATACCGATTAATTAATAAAAAGTAACTGATTTGCTTGCCTCCGATCGTGGATCACCCGAACAGCTTCTAATTCATAAATTCTCTGTCTCAGTATGGTATTTACGTTATTTATCAAATTACATGTGGTATAATATCAACCTTCTAATGAGCTACAAATTATGCTGTTGATAAGCACGACTAAGTGCTGTTACAATTTAGGAGGACAGTAGGTCAATGAATAATAGTTTCGCGCCAAGACCCTACACATAATCAGCAGAAGACTTCATTGCATTTTTATTTATTTTCGGTCTTTAATCTCCAGAGTAGATGTCTCGTAGATGCAAGGATAACATTAAAATTGTGAGCGGCCAGTCAGAGGCCTTATGTCATAAATTACACTTTGGAATGAAGAAACAATTTGTGTGACAACCAACGCAAATTTCTGTCAATCTGTGCCTTTAGAACTAATAGTACCAGTTGACGCTCCTGTTTCACCTGGTACTGAAACCAGTCGCTTATTTTTGTTTATAAGTTTTGCGGGTATTTATTTTCTGTCGTTGTGAGTGAACGTTAACGTGTTCTCGGGTTAAATTGCTTACCAAATTTTTGTGACGTCACTTAGCAACCCTCATTTCAAAATTCTCTCTCTCTCTCTCTTTCTCTCTCTCCCCCGAGTGTGTGTGTGTGGTGTGTGTGTGTGCGTGTGTATGCGTGTGGTTTTGAGGACACGCTACTGCGGGCCTCTTTTACTGGCTGAGTTTTTACGCCTACATTTGAAACTTTATCATTGTTCACGAGAGAAGCCAAAGCTTTTACGTACACTTTCACAAAACTGGAAAAGCATTCATCCCTCTTGTTCTCGCACATGGTGCAACATAGCATACGAATAATAAGTGCGTCAATTTTCAAAACTTTTCAGCTTTATGAAAGTTTTCTTTAGAACAACACAAGATTTTTGTTGCTTTTTTATTTCGCTTAGAACATTTACTGTAGGTAATATTCTTGGGAAACTAATATTGTAAAGTGTGCCACTGTTTCACCAAGAATAATAGACAGCGCATGCATTTTTCATGAATAAAACGTTTGAAGAAATTTTCTCGCCGATAATATCGATTTTTTAGAAATGTCTATTCCTTTTAAACACTACCTCACAATAGATGCATATAATTGCTAATACATTTACCATAAAGTACTAGATGATACATACACAAAATAAATATCGTTATAGTGTCAAATATAAAATGCCCTTGGCAAAGTAAACTGTGTATAAGATATTCGTAGTGCTTTCTTCACAACTCTTTTTGGACTTTTGTACGTTTGCGTTAATGCTTCAGTGATACTCTAAAAGTAATTAAAAAGTGTGTTTGGGGAAAATTGAGAAGAAAGTCTGATATGGGAAACGTTCTTGTGCTCGGAAGGAGTGCTATAGAGTATGACACAAAATCTGTTCAATGGTAAAGAGATTTCACTGTTGCATGGTACCTTTCGAGAGGCTAAAAAGAATTTTACAGTGAGCTACATAACCAAACTGGCGACTGGATCGGACATTATTCTGTAAATTCTCATGTAAATGTTTGGCAGAATTTGCAAAGAACATCCAGAATATTTCTCTACCGCTCCACTTTCGAAAAAGACGTGCGAAAAACGAACACCTATGTCTTTCCATGCGGTCTTATTTTATCTCGACTACCATATTCCGATGTCCTCTATTTTCGATAATCTCCACTAATCCAGCCTGTTAAGATTCTCATACTGCGTAACAATAAATGTGAAGAAGGCGGACAGTCGCGTTATAGGCACATTTTAAGTGCTCTGACAATAAAACGCTGGATTTTATACACCTTCCTTTTTGTGAGGTAGTCCTAATTTCAGTTGTTCGTTGGCGTAGTCCTTAGGTATGTACTTCAATCGTCAACAATTAAATTTGTGTGGTTTATCGTGTAAACGAAATTTAACGGATTTCGCTCAGATGGAATTTCTGACATATTGCATTGCTCAGGGTCAGTTGGCGTTATTCGCACTTTGCAGATATTTCGCCTAAATCATATTTCAGTTCATTTTGATCATATGTTGACTTTACTACACGGTAAAACAAGGCATCATGTTATTCTCTACAGACACTAGAATACAGAGGCTGAGCTAATACATCGTTATCCTCACGGGTGTGTAATATTATCGTCTTTTTCATATTTCACACACTTTCCACAAATAATTCATTCGTTTTGAAAGCTCTATATTTCTGAAGTATTACATGTGTAAATACGACCGATGCATGAAGAAAACCGCACACTCAACCAAGTTAGCGATTTACGCTCCTCAAATGCTCTGTGAGGGATCCTCTGGTCACACGACACACGTCGAAGCGATAGTCGAGTTCATTTTACACCTTATGTAGTAACACCCTGTCGATAGCAATCACAGCATCATTGACGCGTCCTCTGAGCTGTTCCAGTGCTCTTACCAGTGGGGGGTATGTAAGCACGGACGTTAACGTACGCCCAAAGGAAAAAACAATCACTTAAGGTTGGGAGACGTGAAAGCTTTAGCCACATCACCTTAACTACAACGTCCAATCCAGCGATACGAAGTTCGTCGTTTAAACAGAGACGAACATCGAGGCTCCAGTGACAGGGTGCGCCATATTTGTGGAATAGGAAGTTTTTCTGAATCAGCAGTCAGTTGAGGGAACAACCATAACTGCAACATAAACAGGTAACAGCTACCCGTCACAATCATCTCACAGAAGAAGAACGGCCCGTAAATCTTCGTCGAATCTCGTTCATGTGCCACGGTTGCATGAGGATGTTTAGTGCCCCACACTCTCAAATGGTCAAATGGCTCTGAGCACTATGGGACTTAACTTCTGAGGTCATCAGTCCCCTAGAACTTAGAACTACTTAAACCTAACGAAACTAAGGACATCACACACATCCATGCCCGAGGCAGGATTCGAACCTGCGACCGTAGCGTTCGCGCGGTTCCAGACTTAGCGCCTAGAACCGCTCGGCCACTCCGGCCGGCCCCATACTCCCACATAATGGCAGTTAACCTTTTCAGGTAAATGGATGGTTTCCTCGTCGTTGAATATCAGTTTGGAGGCGAAATGTTTATCCTACAGTGCTTCCTGCATTGTGATGCAAAATCAAAGGCGCCGGTCACAATTTTGGTTTAAACTGTAGCACGAGCTGCAGACGATACGTTTCGAAACGGAAGCGCAATCACAAAATCTTCCACACAGTTTGCTGTGATATTCAAAATTAGGCCGCATACGAAGGCATTCCCTCATCTGGCACACTTGATCTACGTGTACTTTTCGGTTTACAGAAGCAACCAGCGTCCTAACTCTCGATACACACGCACAATGCTCTGTTTACATGGTGGTTGTTTTCAATAATTCTTTCGGAATGTGCGTTGAAACAGATAAACATCTCGCACATTCCAACAAACAAAAATTATTTTCTTGCTTTGTCGCCATTTGGTCAAGGCACTGGACTCCTAACGCCAATTGGTGGGTAAAATGCAAACTAGATTAATTTAAGGTCCTATTCATTCGTCGGTCACATTTGTAATAATTTGGAAAATATTGAACTTCGAAAACGAATGAATGATTTATAGAAGCACTGTTGGTAATATATTGTTATTTGCAATGTAAGTCTTTTCGCTGATGAATCAGTTCTTGATACGGAAATTCATTCCAGAAGAAAATCGAGTGATATGTGGTTAAATTTCGACACAATAGCAGCTTTGTATAAAACCTAGCAACTAGCTCCCATTAACGTAGTGAAATGCAAATCTGTGCACTACACGAAACGTACCAGCGTGGCGTTCATGATTACAAGACTGAACAGCTAGACTCAGTTACTTCATACAAATGTTTAAGAACAAGAATATCAACAGATATGAACTGAAATTACCACACAGACACAATTATAGGTAAAGCGTTTGACAGGTTACTGTTCTTTGGTGGAATACCGGGAAGCGCCATTTATCTACCAAAGATATTGCATTCGAAGCACTTAATGGCTTATATTTGAATAATTAGATGACATCTGTCTCATTTGCGGGAAACGGAATTTTGCTTGTACGTAACGGAGATGGACGATTTGAATTTTCTCGGGCTTCTTTGCCTAGCGAAAACTGCGGAAGAAATGGCGAAAAGTCTAAAGTGGCAAACACTGAAAGATATATTTCGTACTTTGAGATTATCTGCTTAATAAGCTTCCGAAGCTTTTTTCTGGGCAAAATACTGTTCAGTTTCCAACACATCTATTATGTAGATATCATACAGTAAAAATTAGAGATGTAACAGCTCTGTCAATGGTTCAAATGGCTCTGAGCACTATGGGACTTAACATCTATTGTCATCAGTCCCCTAAAACTTAGAACTACTTAAACCCAACTAACCTAAGGACATCACACAACACCCAGTTATCACGAGGCAGAGAAAATACCTGACCCCGCCGGGAATCGAACCCGGGAACCCTGGCACCTCTGTCAATGGAAATGGACATTAATATATGGCACAATAAACAACATCCTTTTCAACGCGCTTCACAGTGATTCGCAAAGACTACTGTTATAATACCGAACGGATAGAGAGAAACGATAACGAATATTTACGTCTCACGATTGTTGCACCATATGCATTTTGTAATATGTGGGGGTACTAATATCGGTTTAATTATCACATCGAAAAAAAGTTTCTTTATTATTTTTTTTGTTTATAGCCGGGTATCCATCAGCAGTCCTGGACACATTTAGATCCCCGTGCGGCAGTACCTCAGCGTGACTCTAGGCTAAAGAAACCAAAACAACATGGCGTCGTCTACTGATTAAATGGATTATCATCACAGTAATTAGTTTTCAGCAGCAGTCGAAATGTTGCACATGTGTCAGGTTAATACAGGTGACTTATTTAGCTTCATCAGTGCACACTTGATGGACGATCGAAAGTACCAACTACGAACATTAGTTTTCTGAACAGACTGCAGCACAACTTAAAATCCACCGGAGTTTTCTTGGACGCTGCGAAATGTAGATGCACATGCTAGTCATCCTAGTAACCTTTGATTATGTCGATGCATGTGGTGTACATGCATGTTTAGAATCACTTACACTAACTTACACTAACTATCCCCTTCCGTATTCATACATCTGGAAAGAAGCTATTATCTATTGTGGTAATTCCTTACGTCTTTTAACTAGATTAGTTTTACATTTAACTGTTGTCAGTAACAGATTACAAGAGGTAATTTTTCAAGCAGTTTTGATCAGTATGCTGTCAGATACTAATCGCAATATTTTATACATAGTGATGATGTAGATACTGAGTCGGCACTTGCACAGCCCAAATGGAAATAATCGTGTGGAATTATTAGCCGGGAGGCCCCGTCTGTTTGTTGGCTGTCTTCCCCTACCGCTTCTCCTTTCTACAGCTCCCTCTAAAACCATTGAATATATTCCCTGATGTCTTAAGTTATGTCCTATCGTCCTGTGAATTCTACTTGTCAGTGTTTTCCAGGGATTCCTTCCTTCGCCGATCCTGCAGAGAATCTCCTGATCTTACCAGTTCTCATAATATTCAAAATTCTTCTGTAGCACCACATCTCAAACGCTTTGGCTCGCTTCCGTTCCGGTTTTATCACTGTCCATGAGTCACAACCGTACTCAAATTAAGGCCTATGATTCACACTAGTAGACATCTCTCCACCAGAACTACCTTCTTTGCCTGTACTAGTCTATATTTTATGTTCTTCTTGTCGTCCGTCCTGGTTTATTTTGCTTCCAAGGTACCAAAAATTCTTTAACCTCGTATAATTAGTGATCACCAATTATGATGTTGAGTTTCTCGCCATTCTTGTGTCTGCTACTTCTCGTTACTTTTGCCTTTTATCGGTTTACTCTCAATCCATACTCATTAGACAGTTCATTCCATTCAACACTCCTGTACTTCTTCTTCACTTTCAGTGAGAATAGCAATATTGAAACTTCCCCCTAGAAAAATTATACATGACTGTGCTTAAACTGACACACAATATTTTTTAGCGCAACGCAATCTGACTTTCAAAAATCTCTACAAAAGAATGGCCCTGACTAACATTAACCTATACCTTTCACAAATCACTTACCTCACCAAAATCTTCGTTACTCGAACTACTGCAATACAGCGAGCGCCACTACTGCCAGCTAAATAAAAGATTCAAACTACTGAAGGCACTAACTACTGATAGGCATAGTTAGCAAATGAAAGATTTTGATAGAGAACAAACAATGTATTTACCTTAACATTCATAATATATATAGCAGTTCCTGACATCCAGTCTTACAAATTTCAAAACTCCGCCATCGCTCTCCCCACATCCACCACTGCTGGCGGCTCACCTCCAACTGCGCAACGCTACGCGCTGTTCGCACCCAGCTGCCCAACACTACAATGGCAGACAACAATGCAAACTAGCCACAGACTGCACACAACACAGCCAGTGATTTTCATACAGAGCGCTACGTAACGTTGCCAATAAGAAAACATAAACAGCCTACTTACATAGCCCCCATGGTCCCCACAAAAAATTTTACAATTTGTTTTGGGCAGTGGCCAATAATGATTTGAAAATTTTTTTCATAATTACAATAACAAAGAAATCAAATCCACACATTTGTTGATACAATGTTGGTCAAAAGCTACAATTTTCTCACAGTCCATAAAGACAGTCCTGATCATTCATCACAGTAAAATTGCAGTGTTTTTCTCAAAGTCGGAGCAGTAAAACAAAATGCACACGGAAGTAGTGGATTTCCGTGCAGTCTTGAAGAAGTAGTGTTGTCCTTCCAACGGAAAGACAGTGCTGACTCTCGACATGCAGACAGGTAATGGGCCACAACAGAGCAAACCCACAGCAGAGTCATTTGACGTTTTGAAGAATATTGGTAGGTAGGTCATCACAGAGCAGACCCACTGTAATCCTGGTAGAGATGGCCAGCAGCCATCTGTTTGACTGTGCAGGTGCACAATCACCGTTGAAGAGTCTTGCAGATAATATAGCAAGTCCATAAACCACCACTTGTGCACTCACAAGGTTGTTTTTTCTAATTGTCCTTAGAACCAGCAATGCTGTTAACCAGTCCCTTGCTGAATTATTAACACACGTGGAAACACTATCAATCCCTACTTCTCACATATTGTCCATATACTACGACCAACAGAAACGTGTGCAGTGGAATGTAACTTACAAGTTACTTAATTTGATGAACTGGTGTCAATTACAATTTTATAACATAAGAATACAATTACAAAGGTACAAAATACATCATGAAAGAACATAACAATACAGATAACATTTGTAGTAATACAGGCTTTACAAAAGAATCGAAATAACACATACAACAGTATTACAGGAATTATGACATAAGTAAATACATAAAAGATCAGAATAACTTTTGAGACGTCAATTTTACACATGAGCATTAAAACAAAACAGAATAAATAATGTCTAAGCATATTTACAAGGTAAATAACATATTATTAATGCCAATTATATTTGAGGATAACAGTATTCCTCATCATAGTGAATGTAGCTTAGTATTAGAAGAAGAAAAAATTCTATGAAACTACATAGAGACAGGAAGAAAACAAATACACAAGGGTACACAAACACATAGTGGGATAACACAAAAGGAAAGGACAGGGTTTGTTTTCAGTGTAACATTTGGTACTGCACTCCAACCCAAAACTTCATTCCATAGATCGTTCCTCTTATTTCGACATTTGCTCCAGCCAAAAAAAAAAAAAAAAAACCTATCCAAGTATGCTTTCTGTATTCTGTTCACATCCTTTTTCAAAAATAGTTTTTCTCCACTGTACACTTCTTTTTTTTGGCCAAACCATTTTCTTATAGCTTCTCAATGCATTTCTTCCAATCCATCATAGTTAGTTTCTTATATAGTCTACCCCCTCTTAAGCTAACTTAAATGTACTGAGCTCAGATATATATACCAAGGGATGGGGCAATGCAGCAGCACATAACAAATTAACACAAACAGCAATGACAAAAATTCAAATTGACAAATCAAGCAGCATAAATTAGCAAAGCAAATGCAATATTACAACTAATATAAGGCAATGCGCAGCAAACAAGAAAAATAATCAGTAGTAAAACTAGCTTAATACAATGTAAAATTCAGTAGGACTATGCCTGGCAAACAGCAGCAGCAAATGCAATAACTTATACCTAAACATGACATAGCTCAAGCAGAAAAAATATTACAGTAAAAATGGCCATTTTTAATACCTATGTCACATCTTAACACTAGAGTGATGCATCACGATAACTTACTCTACCAAAAAAATTACCAAGTAGTTGAAAAGAAAATTATATATGCAGTTACTGTTATTAATCCCTTCTTATTGTTCTTTCCATTCCAAGTGCTCCAGATCATAAAATTATTTATTTAATAGATCTGTTGGCAGAAAGTGTTCACATTAGCAAATGCATTTAATTTTATTTTATAAAACCAATGTTTCAACACAGCTGGAAACCAGATATCAAATGAAATAAGAACTATGTACAAAGTAAAGCATAAAAATATCATTCAGTAGTCATGTGGCATTTCATAAGTTAGTAGAAATTCTCTCAACTCTCATAGAAAGGCGCTTGTCATAATCAGGTGTGCAGGTGTAAGTATCTTTCCAAGTAATGAGCGTGTCGTATTTGCGATGCTTTGTAGAAAGGAATGTCAATAGCGAGGTTAATGGCCTCTCCTTTTTTCTCCACCTAATGGCTTTCTTTTGTCAGACAACTATCTCTGAGCTGGGCGCCCAAAACGCATTACGTCAAGGTCACTTACTTTTCTTACTGAAATATTTACGACAGCAGTTTCCGCTACAGTGGCAAAATTTCACAGGGCAAGAATTTGCGTTACAAATGTGTAGAAACAAAATCCTATTGATATAACAGTGTCCAAAAAATTTTCGTCCGCATTGTAATACATTCACGCATTTACATACATTTCATAACTCTTAAAGTACGATTCTTGGTTTCCAACAACCTTTTTCACAAACCAGAGTCCCTAACCACTACGCATTATTCCTTGCTTTATTTCACATATACATATTTGTAGACACTTCTTCAATATTTCATCGTAATAAGTATGTAGCATAATCAAATTCCTCATTTAGCATCAGCTTATTGATCATAAACATACCGCAACAGCGTAATACACATCGTCATCATAACACAATAAAACCTCAGCCAAATCTCAAAATCGTCGTAAAACCTAAAAAAAAAATCTGTGCATGTCAAAAGTGTCATCTACCTCAAACGTACTTTAAAAATCATGCTCCCATACCAAATACATCATTCAAAGCTCTCATAGTATCACAATGGTTCCGAAAAAATATGAACATTTCACAAAATACAGTTTCATAAGTGCAAAGTTATTCAATTGTATAATTACGTAAACATCTGTCACTGATGTAGTAAAATAAATGTTTGTCTCTCCCAGTTAAATGATCAGATAGCTGTGTAATTTATGTGTTAGAGAAATATGGTACCGATGTGTAAAGTTGTATAAGCAAATACCATATTAGCTAGGGCTCCTTGTGCTTGCCAAACACATTGTACACAAAGTAAGCGTGTACCCCCTGAGGATTAATGTAATTATACCCTCAGGTGTTAGAGATTACAGCAATGGAATGAAATGTATAACGGACAACCTTTGTATCATTGTACTTCAAATATCTTTAAAAATAAATATTTTAAGTACAAAATTTATCACTCAAATACGTGTACTGTAGCGCTAAACTGTGCGTCTTGTTGTAAGATAATCTCTGTGGAAGTGTCGTAGTTATCGTCCTCTGTAAGCAAAGTTCTGCTGAAGTCAATGTACTCACCTCCTCATAAACAAAAGTGAAATGCTTTGTGTATAGATATCTTAGTTATTACACTTATTGCCGTGATGAAGAAAGTACTGTGCTGTAACGTATTGTTGTGCTACAGAAAAGGCTGTCTCATTGTAGCTATACCACAAAAGTTACTACTATAACATGTTTTACTTTCCAGAATAATACAGAAAAACTGTGAAGATATAAAACAGATACAGCGCAAAAGCAATAATATAAATTGTTTCACTCATTAGTAGTGTCGTGATATAATCGTGTAGCTGTCAAATAAACTAACCACTATGTCATCTGATATCTCTCAGAAAGTACTTTAAATCCAGAATGTATTTTCAAATAAACCAAAACGTTGCATTAAAATCTCATTAGCAGTATATGTTCTAAGTATATGAGCCTTATGGTCGTTACATAATTGTGCCACTGACAAGCAAGAATGTACACACACAATAACACTGTGTCGTCTGTTCACTATAACAATGCATTCGTAATTACTGTCTAAATATGTTCCCTAGGTTCTAGACTGGATAGTTAACTTCAAAACATTGTTGCATGTTAACAGTTTGTCAGTGCGACAAATTGTACCAATAGCGTGAAATGACAAATTTTATGGCAAAGACTAAGTTAAAAAACAGACTATCTTTCAATAAATGGTTTTACATGTGAAATGTGGTGTAAACCTTTACTCTTCCTAGTACGCAAAGTTTCAACTTCAACGCAATTATCATGTGGTATACGTCGGATTCTGTAAGGTCCATTGTAAACTAGAAAGAATTTGTGACTCAAGTGTTTCTTCTTATGTGACAATGAATGAGCTTTAATGAGAACTTTCTGACCAATATATAATTTCTTTGCATTTGCTTTACCGTGTAGTTTTCTCCTTTTGTGCTGCAGATTTTATATTTTTAAGAGCCAAATCAATTATGTCTTTGTGTCGAAGTTTACGTGTATTCGGGAAAGGTACAAGTGCTCTAATTCTGTTTGGTGGTTCTTCATTCTTCAGTACAACAGTAGGTGGTAAAGCAGTGGAATCATGAGGCATTTCATTCAGCACATTTTGAAATAAACGTAAATATCTGTCCCAATGCTGATGCTTTGTGTGACTAAAGTCTGCAAAGCTTATTGATTTCTTTCATAATCCGTTCAGACGGGTTACAATGTGGTGAGTACAATGAAATAAAAACAGGTTTGAATTTATGATTCCGAAGCATGCGTGACCAAACAGCAGATCTGAATTGCGGTCCGTTATCTCAAATGACTTTACTAACGTGTCCAACTTCATGTAAGAAATTTTTAACAAAGGCGTTGGATACAGACCGTCTAGTGGCTTTACGTAACGGTGTGAAAGAAACAAATCTTGAAGTAAGTTCAACAGCGACTAGAACGTACGAAAATCCTTTAGATGTTCTGACAAGTGGTCCCAATAGATCAACAGCAGCGAAGTCTTTTAATTTAGAAGGAATAATAGGAAACAACGGAGCACGATGTGAGATAGCAGATGGTTTCGCCTTTTGACAAAGTTTACAAATAGACAAGACTCTTAGAATTCTCTTTTCCATATTGTTAAAATAACAAGTCGTTCGAAGAATATGATAACATTTTCGTGGACCAAAATGCGCATAGCTGAAATGAATGTACCAAATAAGCTTATTAACAAAATCGTCAGGAATGCAAAGTACCCATAGCTTGTCATCAACGAGTGCAGCGTTTGAATTGTATGTTGTTTCTAACCAGGTAATAATGGCGAATCTGTGTGTGTGTCTTTTCATACCATTTGCTCTTGATGTCTTTCCAAATCGGATCTTTATCTTGTTCATGAGCAATGTCATTTAAAGATGTGGTGATGAAGTTTTCAAAGGCGACTTTCTGAATGTAAAGAATACTGAAATTTTTCTCGAGATTGCTTTCTGTGTTACTTTTCTCAAGCCCAGCCGGTGCGCGTGACAGTGCGTCCGCAACAATGTTCTCCTTGCCGGGAATGTAGGCTATTGTGAAGTGGAATTCTTGCAGAAACAATGCCCAACGTTTTAACCTGTCATGATTTAATTTTGAAGACATAAGAAATTGTAATGTACGATGATCACTGTATACTTTTACGTGCTTACCAGAAAGAAAGAAACGGAATTTGTTAAATGCCCAAACGATAGCTAAAGCTTCTAATTCAGTAACGGAATAATTTTTTTCAGATTTTGTTAGCACTCGGCTAGCAAAAGCAATGGTTTTCTGAACGGTAGTGTCATTTTCTATGGCTTCTTGAAATAAATGGGCACCAAGACCGACTTTAGAAGAATCCGTGCTAAGGCAGAAATCTTGTGACAGATCTGGTTGAGCTAGTATTGGCGTGTTAAGTAGTGATTCTTTCAAAGAATTGAATTCCAACTGTGCTAGTTCGTCCCAGTTCCAAATAGTATTTTTTCCAGTGAGAGAACAAAGTTTTGGTGTATAAAGAATTTGCATATTCAGAAAACGACGGTAAAAATTTACGAGACCTAGAAAACTGCGGACATGTTGTTTTGTGGATGGAACTGGAATGGCTCTGATTGCTTCTAACTTTCCAGGATCCGGCTGAATGCCTTCAGAAGAAATAATATGTCCCAAAAACCTCACCTTTGACCTACCGAATTCAGACTTTTCCAAGTTAACTGTAATTCCAGATTCTGCAAAAATACGTAACAAACTGTTGAGGATGCGATTATGTTGTTCCCATAAAGCTTCTGCTATTAGAATATCGTCCACATATAAAGTTATGTGACGTTTTAAGAACTCAGGTAATATGGAATTTAGCCCGCGAATGAATGCTGCCGAAGAAATGTTCAAACCAAAAGGAAGTTTCCGAAACTGATAACAAACGCCGAAACAAAGGAAAGCTGTGTATTTTCTACATTCTGGATGAAGTTCGATCTGATAAAAGCTGGATCTGATATCAATGGAAGACAACACTTTTACACCATTAAAATTTTGAAGAAGTTCTTGCAACGTTTGCGGCCTGTCTGTTTCAGGAATAATGATAGTATTGATGTGTTTCGAATCTAAGACAAGCCTGATCGATCCATTTTTCTTCTCAACATCATGTAATGGATTGTTGTATGAGCTTACTGCAGGCTCAATAATGCCCTCGTCAAGCATAGATTGTATTTCTGTTCTAACACGGTCCCTATAATGTGCTGGAATTACGTATGGTCTAACACAAAATTTAGTATGCTCATGAACACGAAATTGGTATTGAAATCACTTGATTGTTCCTGTTTTGTGAGTAAAAACTGTGGAATGTGCTTGTAAAATCTCAAAAAAGTCCTGCCTATCAGTGTCAATACAATTCTCAATTGTTTGAATTTTATTCTGAATTAACTCATTAGTATCAAATGCGCCGTCGATATCATCCCTGTCAGTACTTGCAGAGTGATTGTTAGTGTCTAGTTCCGTCGAAAATTCTGAACTGTTGTCTAACAGAAGGTAAAGCCGATTAATTTCCTCGTCATGGTTTGAGAGCCAATCTTCAAATTTCAAAGCTACTGACCAACCTTCTTTCTCTAAACTTATTTCAGCATCGTGAAAGTTTAAGATTACTTTGTATTCATTCAAAAAGTCTACTCCCAATATAATTTCCGTCGACAATAATGGAACAATAAGAAAGTTCATAGAGAAGCTGTGGCTTTGACTAAAGAATTCTAAGTTGGTTTGTTGGCGTACATCTACACTTTCTCCATAGATTGCACCTTGTAATGTAATCTTACGTAACGGAAGTGTGGGACAATCGTTCGATTTATTGCATTTGCTAAAAGCTGTTTCACTAATTACTGAAATGGGACTGCCAGAGTCAAGTACTGCCGTAAATTTTACGTCATTTACAGTAATGTGAATCACAGGATATGCAATGTTGTTACGTTTTACGTCGTGCTCCTGGAGTAAGATGTCCCTAATGTCTTCCATTTTTACGTAATTACTACCTACGGCAGCTGCGTCGTCTGTTTCAGAAGTACGTTTTGTGGCTGCCAGCGGTATGAGTCACTGCCTATTGTGTCTTTGTTGGCGCGCGTCGTTACTGGGATTTGGAGACCTAACTTCTACAAATTCACCTTGTCGAGAGGGCCCTGCTCTGTTTGAATCCCGCCAGTTCTGATGCAATTCAGGTCTGTCGTTATGATCATATCGTCTGTCGTCATGAAGGTAGATTCCATAGTTTCTTTCTTGTCAGTCACATGGTGGAGAATTTCTCCCTGAATCGTAACTGCGCGCTGGACCGTTGCGTCTAAAGTTATTCTGTCTCCCTTGATAATTATTTTGGTTCCCAAATTGTCTGTTTCTCTGATTGTCTCTGTGATAGTTACTACTGCGGAGAGGTGATCTTTCCCTATAATTATCACTACTCCGCCAACGGTTGTCATACGGGTGGTGTCTGTTTTGGTCACGATTTACGTTGTAAGAATAGCCTTGTTGTGTATTATTTCTGTCATCGCGGAATTGCGACGGATGTGACCTGTAATTGTTGTGTTCCTGTTTACGCGTTCCGCGATTGTCAGTGTCAATTTCTAATTCTTGTAAGAATCCCTGAAAAGCTTCAATGTCGCCTTTGCAACGTCCTGCCAAAATAATATTTCGTAAATGTTCAGGCAATTTGATTAAGCAAATGCGGATGAGTTCTGAGGGGCTGTATGGGTTTGAAAGATACTGATTCTTGTGCAACATGTCTTCAAAATATTTGACGAGACTGGAAAATTCAGATTGTTCAAAGTGTTTCATCATCATGATGCTATGTTTTACTCGGTCTTGTGTAGCTTGAGACCAATATGCTGAGAGGAAGGCATGAAAAAATTCTCCTTCACTGTGACAATCGTGAATGACCGATCGCATTCTTACAGCTGGTTCATTCTCCAAGTAGCCACACATAAATTCTAACCTGTGCTCCAATGACCAGTTGGGAGGAAAACAATGAGAGAATTGATGAAGCCATGCTTGTGGATGAATGTTGTTGCCGGAATTCTTAAATGTTTTGAATTTACGTGTAGTAATGAACAGCTTATAGTCAAAATCATCGTGTCGGCGAGTCGCACATCGCTCATTGTTACTTCGTTTCGGCGGTTCCATCTCAAAATCCAATGCGCCTTGCCAATTTCTTTCATAATTTCCGAAGTGTCCTGTGTTATTATTTTGTGGTTGTTCCGTATTTCTATGTCCCTCTTCCCGTACTGGAGCGCGAGTGTCCTCTGAAATATGTAATTCTTGTATTACTTGTGCCAACTGAACTTGTACTTCCCGAATTTCTCTTTTGTACCGTGTATTGATTTGATTTTGATTTTGTTTGAATTTTCTAATTTGTTCATACTCTTCAGTGTCCGTGAAGGCTACAGGTCTTGTGTCATTCAGATCATCATCTACCTGTGTAGATAAGTTAGTGAACTGATCTGAAAGTTCGGCTACTTTATCTGTTAGTGAAATTATTCCTCTGTGTGTTTTTCTGGACCAAGTTTCAGAGTGTCCATTTGTGTTGAAATCGTATCTACTGTGTCCTTTAAGTTTTCCTGACTTTTTGCAAGTTGCGTAACCGAATCGGTACATGCAACTGAGTCAGTTTTAGCTTGCAAGGTGTCGTGATTTTCATGATCAATAGTTTGCAGTTCTTTTATGGCTGCATCGTGATTCTGTAATGCATTTTCATGACGCCAAAAAATAGGTTGGAAATGCTCACAAATTTGTGTTTTTACGTCATTACAGACTTTTTGACATTTCGATTCAATGTTATGTAACTCAGTAGTTAAATCTTCACGTGTTTGTTCAAGCGTGGTGTCTAACTTCCGAAGATTTTGTTCCATTGTGTCTAACTTTTGAAGCTTTTACTGTGCTTGTCTCTGATTTTGTTCCAAGGTGTCTAAATTTTGAAGATTTTCTTCCATTGTGTCTAACTTTTGAAGATTTTGTTCCATTGTGTCTAACTTTTGAAGCTTTTGTCCCATTTGTTGCATTAATTGTAATAACAATGCACTGGTGTCTGAAACATGTTCCTCAGTGCTTTTCGGCAGTGAATTTGCACCGGCAACATTCACATTTTGACAAGCGGAAAATGTGTCTTGACTCATTTGAGAAAACGGTGAGAACCCAAAACCTGAGTCTACAGTATTTGCAATATTGTGTTCTGTCATTCCCGATTCCTGAGGCGAGCTGTTGCCGACCGATCGATCGATAACGCTTCCCTGTTCACTACCTGTTTCACTGTCTACACCATTATTTGACTCCCACTCCATTTCCCTATGCACAGTTACCAAATTACTACTTTGAATGTCTGTTAATTCATTACACGGTGGTGCTGATAAGCTACACTCGTCGTCACTATTATTTCTCAGTTTACTTTGGAGCCTAGTGTTACGTTTTTCACACGCCATTATTGTCACAATATTTCACACGATAACTCAGAAAAGCAAAATTTGAAGAGCAAAAATAAGAGAACACATTAACATAGCGCTGAAAATAATATCTAGTTAATTGCAAGCGCAGCTGCGAAATACTTGGTGCAAATCTACATGCATGCCACAACTGTTTTACTGTACAACAGTGAAAGACTGCAACTACAAAGGAGATTCTCTCTACAATTACGCGCTAGCAATAAACAAAAGATACACTAATTACACAAACTACAAGAAAAAATCAGAAGATTCCAGTGAGGTATCCTCGGCTAAGGGTCGACATATGAAACGTCCCCTTAGAAAAATTAATTAAGACTGTGCTTAAACTGACACACAGTATTTTTAGCGCCATGCAATCTGACTTTCAAAAATCTCTACAAAAGAATGGCCCTGACTAACATTAACCTATACCTTTCACAAATCACTTACCTCACCAAAAATCTTCGTTACTCGAACTACTGCAATACAGCGAGAGCCACTACTGCCAGCTAAATAAAAGATTCAAACTACTGAAGGCACTAACTACTGATAGGCATAGTTAGCAAATGAAAGATTTTGATAGAGAACAAACAATGTATTTACCTTAATAGTCATAATATATACAGCAGTTTATGACATCCAGTCTTACAAATTTCAAAACTCCGCTATCTCTCTCCCCACATCCACCACTGCTGGCGGCTCACCTCCAACTGCGCAACGCTACGTGCTGTTCGCACCCAGCTGCCCAACACTACAATGGCAGACAACAATGCAAACTAGCCACAGACTGCACACAGCACAGCCAGTGATTTTCATACAGAGCGCTACGTAACGTTGCCAATAAGAAATATAAACAGCCTACTTACAATAGCATCAGTGAATATAATCGTTGATATCCTTTCACCATGGATTTTAATCTCACTCTTGAATCTTTCTTGTATTTCTGTCATTGCTTCTTCGATGTGTAGAGTGGCCAGGAGGGTGAAAGGCTGCATCTCTGTCTTACACACTTTTTAAACAGAACACTATTGTTGGCCTTCCAATCTCACTCTTCCCTCTTGCTTCATATACACATTCTAGGTTACCCGTCTTTCCCTATAGCTAACTCCTATAGTTCTCCGAATGTCGAACATCTGTATTATTTTACATTGTCTAACGCATTTTCTAGGTCGACCAATTATTCAAGTGTGTCTTGCTTCCATTAGAAATCGCCAAGTTAGAACTGCCTCTCAGGTGCATTTACCTATACTAGAGCCAAACTGATCGGCATCTAAAAGATCGTCAGTTTTCTTTTCCTTCCTTCCGTATATTATTCTCGTCAGCAGATTAAATGCATTAGCTGTTAAGCTGATTGTGCGATAGTTCTCGCACCTTATCTGCCCTTGCTATCTTCAGATAGTAGATCAACAGTCACCCAGTCCGTGGGCGAAGAAAATCTTCAACCAGACTGGGAATCAAAGCCGGGACCCCGCTATCTAGAGGCAGCTACGGTAACGCCTTTTTTTGTCTCAGTTCTTTTTATCGATTTCTTCGTCTCTTTTGAGTAGTTCTGTACGGATGACGCGTGGCATCTTTTAAATTCTACTGATGAGAACTAATCTCCGTCTTTTTTTATTATTAGTGGTGGCTATTCCACTACCTGGACATTCTGAGTTAGCGCGATGTCAGCCACCAGTCCAAAAGATGTGGAGAGTCCAGAGATCCTTTATGGAAATCTTTCCATAAAGATTGCCTTAGCTGTTCAGGATATCCAGTCCCAGTCGCTAATGCTTACAATACTAAAGTATACCAAGAAAGCAATGCAGACACTTCATCAGAAATCAGCGTGAGCTGTACGTGGTTAAAATTTGGCACCTTCAACCTATGTGTGTAAATGATTTGATACCAAGTATCTGCAGTCACGACTTATGAGCGTAATGTTCAAAACCCATTGCTGGACTAAAACACTGTCGATCGACATCAATTTTGTATCCAATGAATATTGATCATTTATATTAGAGCTTAATGACTATTCTCTGGAAAAAAATGACTCTTAACGTACGGACAGTGAGGCAGCAACAGCCAACTGAGACACACGCAGCAATAGGAAAGTAACCGATTTTGCGACTTTTGCGCGTTGCTAACCAGGAGCGAATTTTACAATATCTTCTGGGTGCTTCAGTAGTTTAGTTTCTTGAGTTTCTGTGTGTAAATTTAATATCAAATACCCACAGTTCTCGTGTTTTCGTTTGCGTCGGAAAGTAAACTGACTTTGTGATCTATTACAAGTTCCTAATCAGGAGCGAGTTATTTAGTTTCACCTGAGTGCTTCAGTAGTCAGGTTTTTGAATCTCTGAGCATTAATCTATTAGACACAACTACGTGTTCGTCAGTGTCTACAGTAGTTTTGTGCATCATGTGCCGATAGCCCGTTTATCTGCATAGTTTAGTTTTACACGGTCTTCAGTATCGACAGTGACTGCTATAGTTGTGTGCGAATATGAGCTGAGTTGGTGACACTTTGCTCTCAGCTCCAGGCTGTGATGGCTTTGGTTACACAGCTTGAGGATGCAGTGGATGGGCACCACTGTTGTGGGTCGGCCGTGGGGATCCAACGGGCGTCCAGCATGTACGAGTCCTCTGACTGCTCCTCACCGGTGGCCAGCTCAGCTACTGCTCGCACTAAGATTGACCCCTCACGTTTGTTCGAGTGGGAGGACGCCTCAGGGTGTAGCAGATGGCGAAAGGTTTCCCAGGTGGCGTCACATAAGGCCCCCCCCCCCCCCCCCCCGCATTGTCAGACAAACAGGTTCCAGGTGCTGTCCGTGGCTGAGCCAGATGCTGTCACCTGTCCTGTTTCAGAGGAAACAGCCTGCAAGATCCGATCAATCACAGAGGGTGGGATTATTGGTAGTTGGGAGCTTCAGCATTAGGCGCGTTATGGGGCCCCTTAGGGACTTGGCTGACAAGAAGGGTAACAAAACCAATGTGCACCCCGAGTGCACACTGGGTGGAGTCATTCCAGATGTGGAAAGGGTCCTCCCGGATCCCATGAAGAGCACAGGGTGCAGCCAGCTGCGGGTGGTTGCTCACTTCGGTACCAATGATGTGTGTCACTTTGGATCAGAAGAGTTTCTCTCTGGTTTCGAGCGTCTAACAAGAGTGGTAAATGCCAGAGTTGCTTGCAAGATGAAAGCAGAACTGACCAAATGCAGCATAGCTGTGGAGGGTCTGAATCAGAGGCTCAGACGGTTCTGCGACCGTGAAGGCTGCAGATTCCTCGACTTGCGCCAAAGGATGGTTTCGTTTCGGGTTACGCTCATTGGATCAGGTGTCCACTATATGCAAGAGGCGGCTGGACGGGTAGCAGGGACTCTGTGTTGTGGACTGGGCAGTTTTTTAGGTTAAAGGGCCTTGGGAAATTACAAGAAGAGCTTCAGTCACAAAGGGTCCAGGCCGAACACAGGAAGAACGTAGATACGAGAACCATCAGTATAACAGTTGTAAACTGTCGTAGCTATGTTGGGAAAGGTTCTGAGCACTATGGGACTTCTGATGTCATCAGTCCCCTAGAACTTAGAACTACTTAAACCTAACTAACCTAAGGACATCACACACATCCATGCCCGAGGCAGGATTAGAACCTGCGACCGCAGTGGTCGCGCGGTTCCAGACTATAGAGCCTAGAACCGCCCAGCAACTCTGGATATGTTGGAGTGGGAGTGGGAATTCGGAGTGGGAATTAAAATCCATGGAGAAGAAATAAAAACTTTGAGGTTCACCGATTCTGTCAGAAACAGCAAAGGACCTGGAAGAGTAGCTGAACGGAATAGACAGTGTCTTGAAAGGAAGATATAAGATGAACACAAACAAAAGGAAAACGACGATAATGGAATGTAATCGAATTAAATCGGGTGATGCTGCGGGAATTACATTAGGAAATGAGACACTTAAAGTAGTAAATGAGTTTTGCTATTTGGGGAGCAAAATAACTGATGATGCTCGAAGTAGAGAGGATGTAAAATGTAGACTGGCAATGGCAAGGAAAGCGTTTCTGAAAAAGAGAAAGTTGTTAACATCGAGTATAGATTTAAGTGTCAGGGAGTCGTTTCTGAAAGTATTTGTAAGGAGTGTAGCCATGTATGGAAGTGAAACGTGGACGATAAATAGTTTAGACAAGGAGAGAATAGAAGCTTTCGTAATGTGGTGATTAGATGGGTAGATCGCATAACTAATGAGGAGGTACTGAATAGAGTTGGAGAAAAGAGAAATTTGTGCCACAACTTGACTAGAAGAAGGGATCGATTGGTAGGGCATATTCTGATGTATCAAGGGATCACCAATTTAATATTGGAGGGCAGCGTGGAAGGTAAAAATCGTAGAGGGAGACCAAGAGATGAATACACTAAGCAGATGCAGAAGGATGTAGGTTGCAGTAGGTACTGGGAGATGAAGAAGCTTGCACAGGATAGAGTAGCATGGAGAGCTGCATCAAACCAGTCTCTGGACTGAAGACCGTAACAACAACAACCGACCTCCCAGTTCAGATGATACAGTTGCTGAAAGGTTCAAAGAAAACTTGAGTTTGATTTCAAACAAGTACCCGACTCATACGATTACAGTTGGTGAGGCCTTTAATTTACCCTCGATATGTTGGCAAAAATAAGTGTTTAGTTCCGGAGATACGCATAAAACCTTCTCTGAAAATTATTTCGAGCAGTTAGTTCATGAGCCCACGCGAATCGTGAACTGTTGTGAAAACCCATTTGACCTCTTAGCAACAATTAATTAATAATGAGCATCAAAACAGGTGCAGGGATTAGTGAGCACAGGGTTCTTGTTGCGAGATTGAATATTGTAACCCCCAAATCGTCCAAAGATAAACGAAAAACATATCTATTCAAAAAATCAGATAAAAATTCACTTGACGCCTTCCTGAGAGAGAATCTCCACTCCTTCCAAATTAGTAATATGAGTGTAGGACAGATGTGGCTTGAATTCAGAGAAATAGTATCGGCAGCAATTGAGAGATTTATGCAAATAAATTAACAAACCATGGAGCTGATCCTCCTTGGGTCAGAACAGTTTTGCAGGAACAACGAAACAAACGTCCCAAATTTAAACAGGCGCTAAATCCCAAAGATTGGCGACCTTTTACAGAAGCTCGAGATTTAGTGTAGGCATCAATGCGAGATGCTTATAATAGTTTCCACAACGAAACTATGTCTCGAAACCTGGCATAAAACCCAAAGAGATTCTGGTCCTATGTGAAGTGTGTTAGAGGCAAGAAACAATCAGTGCCTTCTCTGCGCGAAAGCAATGGAGACACCACCGAAGACAGGACTGCCAAAGCAGAGTTACTCAACACAGCCATCCGAAATGCCATCACAAAAGAAGACGAAGTAAATATTCCAGGTTTCGAATTAAGAACAGCTGCCAACGTGGGTAATAGCGTAGAAGTAAATATCCTCGGAGTAGTGAAGCAACTTAAATCACTTAATAAAAGCAAGTCTTCTGGTCCAGATTGTATACCAGTTGGGTTCCTTTCAGAGTATGCTGATGCATTAGCTACATACTTAACAATCGCAAACAACCGTTCGCTCGACGAAAGATCCGTACCCAAAGACTGGAAAGTTGCACAGGTCACGCCAATGTTCAAGAAAGGTAGTAGGAGTAATGCACTAAATTAATAGCCTATATCATTAACGTCGATATGCAGAAATATTTTGGAACATACATTGTGTTCGAACATTTTGAGTTACCATGGATTTAGAAAACATCGTTCTTGTGAAATGCAACTAGCTCTTTATCCGCATGAAGTGTTGAGCGCTATTAACAAGGAATTTCAGATTTAGTCCGTATTTCTGGATTTCCGGAAGGCTTTTGACGTTGTATCAACCAAGCGGCTTGTAGTGAAGTAGCGCGCTTGTGGAATATCGTCTCAGTTATGTTGTAAGTAGGCTGTTTAGGTTTTTATGTTGGTAACGCCACGCAGCGCTGTATATGAAAATCACTGACTGTGTTGTGTGAAGGCTGTGGTTGGTTTGCATTGTTGGAGTATATGCTATTGTAGTGTTGGGCAGTTGGCTGTTAACAGCGCGTAGCGTTGCGCATTTGGAGGTGAGCCACCAGCAGTGGTGGATGTGGGGAGAGAGATGGCGGAATTTTGTGAGCGGACGATCTGGACGTGTGTCCATCAGAAAGAGTAAATTTGTAATATTGGATATCATGGACTGATATATATATATATATATATATATATATATATATATATATATATATATATATATATAATGACTTTTGGACACTATTAAGGTAAATAAATTGCTTGTTCTCTATCAAAATCTTTCATTTGCTAACTATACCTATCAGTAGTTAGTGCCTTCAGTAGTTTGAATCTTTTATTTAGCCGACAGTATTGGCGCTCGCTGTATTGCAGTGGTTCGAGTAACGAAGATATTTGTGAGGTAAGTGATTTGTGAAATGTATAGGTTAATGTTAATCAGGGCCATTCCATTCTCTTGTAGGGATTATTGAAAGTCAGATTGCGTTGCGCTAAAAATATTGGCTGTCAGTTTAGTGTTGATCAGAATAGGTAAAGAGCGAAATGTCTGAGTACGTTCAGTTCTGCTCAGCTGTTTGAAAATCTAATAATGCAAGCACAGTAATTCATTAATTTTTCAAAGGGGATGTTTCAATTTGATTGGATTTGTGATTTCCTGTCAGAGAGGTCACAGTTCGTAGTAATTGACGGAAAGTCATCGAATAAAACCTAAGTGATTTCTGGCATTCCTCAAGGAAGTGTTATAGGCCCTTTGCTGTTCCTTATCTATATAAACGATTTGGGAGACAATCTGAGCAGCCGTCTTAGATTGTTTGCAGATGACGCAGTCGTTTATCGACTAATAAAGTGATCAGGAGATCAAAACTAATTGCCGAACGGTTTAGCAAAGGTATCTGAATGGTGCGAAAATTGGCAGTTGACCCTAAATAAGCGAAGGTGTGAGGTCCTCCATATGAGTACTAAAAGGAATACGTTAAACTTCGGTTACACGATAAATCACTCAAATTGAAAGGCAGTAAATTCAACTAAATACCTAGAAATTACAATTACAAAGAAATTAAATTGGAAGGAACACAGAAAATGTTGTGGCGAAGGCTAACCAAGGACTCCGTTTTGATGGCAGGACACTTAGAAAATGAAACAGACCTACTAAAGAGCCTGCCTACACTACGCTAGTCCTTCCTCTTTTAGAATACTGATGCGCGGTGTGGGATCCTTACCAGATAGAACTGATGGAGTACATCGACAAAGTTCAAAGAAGGGCAGCACGTTTTGTATTATCGCGAAACATGTGAGAGAGTGTCACTGAAATGATACAGGATTTGGGCTGGACATCATTAAAACAAAGCCGTTTTTCGTTGCGACGGAAACTTCTCACGAAATTGCAATCACCCACTTTCTCCTCCGAATGTGAAAATATTTTGTTGACACCAGCCTACATAGGGAGAAACGACACCACGATAAAGTAAAGGAAATCAAAGCTCGTACGGAAAGATATGTGTTCGTTCTTTCCGCGCGCTATACGAGACTGAAATAATAGAGAATTGTGAAGGTGGTTCGATGAACTTTCTGCCAGACACTTAAATGTGATTTGCAGAGTATCCACGTGAATGTAGATGTAGATGTAGGCGGAATATAAAGCTGCTGAATTTTGCGGACTATTACTGGAGAATGTTTCACATTCATTGTATTATGTGTGAGTAAATCATTGTTCTTTCATTGCTTTTAACTGTATCTCTGTGTGCAAAGACAATTGTTTTCCCAGAAAGTAATGAAGCGCGACTGAATGATATTAATATTGTTATTATTTATCGTTAGATTTTCTCATTATGTTATTTTTAAAAGAACGTTGGTACCAGATTTACTACCATGGATTGAGCTTACTCCAGTTTGCCATCACACTTCATAATCCCCACCACCAGAATTTAGCTGTATTTTCAGCTGTAACGTTCCCACATGCCTGAGAAACTATACCCTAACGATAACGTAGGCGGTGAGTTCCTCTGTAGCAGTAAGTGCTTGTCTTCAACACATAGGTCCGTCTTTAATTTATTGGATGACCTGGGCACTCTAGTATGATGGGGACCCTATGACCTTGACTGAGCACTATACCGTTAGAACAGACAAAGAAATTACATATATATTTTTTTCTTTACAGTCGCATTAAATGAGTAGATAATACAATACAATCCACATTAGTAACTCTTTTAGCATTCACAGGTTAGTGCTTAAAAATCTTCTAGAATGCTCATCTTCAATCTTCTTGATTGGAGATGGGCAAATTCGTTAATCAGTTCTTCGTAATCTATATTTGTGAGCATATCACACTCTGTGGACATCAGCGATAAACTGATTAACCTCTCTTGAAGCATTGTACTTCTGAATTAATTTTTTGTTATTTTCAATTTGAAGAAGTGGCGTTCCGCACTGCAGTTCGTTACCATCATGCTTAAAATGATTCTTAATGCGATTTCTACATTTGGTAATGTGTCTTCAGTTTTGTTTTCTTTCAAAAGGAGATATATTTCCAATATAAATTTCAGCAACTTCTTTGCATCTTTTTCTAACAATTCAGAGCTTTCAAGCGAAAAAATAAACCAAAACGTTGACTAATGTTCTCATACGAACTTAATCGCTGTTTTAGATGAATGCTCCAGGTATCAATTATGGGAAGAAAGGTTTCTACTTTGAATTTCTGTTTTCCCCTCTGTTGAATTGACGGTGCAGAGCTATAAAAAAGCTCTGGTGTGAGCTTCTACGTTTTGTTCTTTGAGATAGGTCCTTGTAATCAGATTCCGTGTTCCTTTCTTTGGCGGACGATGCGAAGTCAGCAAATTTATACCTGAGGTTAATGATAATATCGTCAAGCAAAGTTAACAAATTAGTT
The DNA here is from genome assembly GCF_023898315.1 of Schistocerca nitens. Taxonomy (NCBI): domain Eukaryota; kingdom Metazoa; phylum Arthropoda; class Insecta; order Orthoptera; family Acrididae; genus Schistocerca; species Schistocerca nitens. The sequence continues at coordinate 212,772,275 of NC_064614.1, forward strand.
GCAACTTCTAGTGTTATTGTTTCTTTCTGAAAACAATTACTTGTTTTGTCTATTCTTTCCAATATAGAGCTTCGAATATCCGTTAGTATAATAAATTCTAGGTTTCCCATTTTTCTGGACAGACCAAGGGCTCCGTCTCTAGATGCTCTTGCCTGTCCTGTATCTTCTGCGATGGACATCAAAGTTTCTGTAATTTATTAAGACCTCCATACAATGCATTTACTGCATCAGCAGGGCTTATTACCACGTTTGTGAAAAACTTTTAACATTTTTTTTAATCTAAATGTCCTGTCAGTATATTCCATCGGTGGATAGAGTTCGCCAAATGTTGTACACTTCATGAACCATTTCAAAAACCTCTATTACATCTGATACACACCCAACAGCTTGGACACCTATCAAGTTTAGTGAATGTCCCACACATGCTACTAACGTGGTAAATTAATATTTCTCCTTGATTTTTGCTTGTATACCAGTATACTTCCCCGAAATATTTGAAGCATTGTCATAGCTTTGTCCTCTGGAATCTTTTATGGGAATATTATGAATTTCTAAGAAATTCAAGAATGTTTCCGCTAAATACTCGTATTTATCGTCTCTAATAAGTGTAAATTTTAGGAACCTTTCAACAGGAACAAATTCTTTTACGTATAGAATTATAAAAGTTAGCTGGTCCACATGAGACAGATCGGGCGTACTGTCAACGGTAATCGAAAAATATTTTGCTAATTTAACTTCATTCATAATTTTTTATGACCTGTTTTCCAATTACGTCAGTAAACTTATTACAGATATTCGCTGATAAATAAGAAGTGTTACCTTTTCCAGGATTAACAAATTTTTGTTAGTCATCTGCAAGAGATGCATCGAATTCACTCAGTAATTTCACACATCCCAAATAATTTCCATTGTTGGGAGATTCAAGGATTTCACTGTCACTGCGAAATGGAAGCCCTCTCGATACCAAAAATTTTACAATACCTACAATCCGTTTAAGTACATTTCTCCAGTAATCGACTTCTTTATGATGTTGAGATAATAACTCTATTCTACCAACCGCTTTACCTCGTGTCAGACAAGTCATCATAGATTGCCTGTCTGCTTGGCTATTTTTGTGTATAAAAATTATGTGATTAATGTGCTTCCAATCATTACATCCACTCGGAGAGTACAGATTTACATCAGAAGGGTTAAATAAACAGCGTGAAAAACAAAATACAGAGCTTTTGGTAGAACAACAATTTTCTTTCGACGCTGTCATTGTTCTTTAAACTGCGAATAAATAATGCTTTGTTAAAATACCTAGTTACTGATGTATTACCATCTTTGTAGATTCTGGATGCCTCTGAAAAATCAGAATCTTTATTTTGAAAATATACAGATCCCTTGCGAATCAAAAATGTCGATTTCTTTCTGTAAAATTGTCATGCAAATAGTCATCGGGATCGTGTGACATATCTTCTTTGTCGCACTTTCGTCATAGGGACGATCGCTTTCTGAAACTGGTGTGGAACATTCATAAATTTCCGCAATTTGCGATCGACACAACTCATCACGGGGAAGATTCATTATTTGATTGCTGCTTTCGTAAGTTGCTCCAGTAGCAGTGGTAAAATATGCTGTTGATTATGGTAACGTTTCAATTAGGCTACTTCCTTCTGATGTACAGCTCTTTTCCTTTTTGCAGATCCACTAGCATATGACCGTTTCGACATTTTATATGGTAATTCAGTAGTTATTATTATACCGGAAATAGTCACTAACGCAAAAGAAAACAGGCAAACTACGATTTAATCAAAGACTTCCTCATAGCACAGTCAACAGCACCTACAAACAAAACAAACGTCTCAATACCGCTGATAAAACAAGGGAATTTCCGATCGTAAAATCGGTTATTTCAGTCGGTCGGTCACATTTAATTTTTCGTCGCTATTCGCTCCGTGCAGAACAGTGCACCGCACAAAGCTAATAAACAAGTAGTCACTCATTATCGTTCGATTTTTTCGAAATAAATTTGTTTTTCGGTAATAAATATCGGTTATCGCTTCGTGATCTGGGCAAAAAACTAGGGGCCCCTAACGGTCGCGTGGTTGTGGGCACGTGCCCAGAAAGAGGGGTCTGTCAACAAGTAGTACGGAAACAAAACGCAGAATGCTGTTGGTGAGAAATAACATCTCTCACTAAATAAGTATTTTAAGACCGTAAAAAAAAAGGAAAATAAGTTGTGAAAACGTGTTACGCTTTTCTAATTAAAACGTAGCAGGCTTTCGACTAGCCGCTGCAAACTTTTGTGCTGTTATTGACCAAATTAACCTATATGCAACCATAAATCTGGAGCAAATGACTCGTTAATAGGTTAGCAATACGCAATGAAATAATTTAAATAACGTTTACAGTCTACGTTTCTGCAAAAGTACATAATTATTTTTTAAAGGATTGGCGTAGTCTACTACAAATCGCATCTGGCGCAATGAGAAAGAAGGTACGTATGTTTCCCGACAGATGGCGGAACTGTACGTGAATTCGCTGCCACCGCATGGTGGCAGCACGTGCTTGGCTCAGCGTCTTTAGCTGTTTCCAACAGCCGCCACATGATGGCGACGTCGTAGTCAAAACAAATTTTCTCTTGTCTTGCTGTGTGTATGCACAACACGGTAGACCAATCCAGACTGGACAAACTGATCACAATAAAAACGAGTTCGTTCTTTTCTGGCACAGTGAATATCGAGCGATAATTACTTATAACTGATTTGTACAAAACTAGGTCTTAAATGAGAAGTGCTTTACCGTGCCACAGAAGTGATCAGCAACATTTCTTTAATACCGGTAAGCCGGCCGGTGTGGCCGAGCGGTTCTAGCTAGGCGCTACACTCCGGAACTGCGCGACCGCTACGGTCGCAGGTTCGAATCCTGCCTCGGGCATGGATGTGTGTGCTGTCCTTAGCTTAGTTAGGTTTAAGTAGTTCTAAGTTCTAGAGGACTGATGACCACAGCAGTTAAGTCCCATAGTGCTCAGAGCCAATACCGGTAACATTGCTATCAGGTAACATAACGGTTCGTGTGCTTGTTGACTATTGGTTTTTAATTGATTTTATGCGTAATCTATATTTTGTCACAAGAATCCCTGTAAATCGCACATTTTTATTTCAGTTAATTCAAGGATGCAGTTATAAAAGTGTATTTCCCACACAGCGCTTTGTAATCACAAAGAGAGTATTAGATAAAAAATAAAAAAGATTGGAACTTAAGTGGGTAAAATACTTGCCAGGGACTGACAGAACAACGTCGTTTTTTAAAAAATTCCATCAACCTTGTTGGTAAGAATAGTAATGGTTTACCTCTTCCTGATATTACAGCAACTGATAGTTATGCAGCTCTGACTGTTGACTTCAGGGCGAACTGAATACATCGTGGCAGGACTTTGTACTTATGCAATATGCAGCTATAGTGGTGGTAATCAACAAGTATGTCAGTCATCAGTCTCTGTTAAACTATCAACAATATGAGTCGATGTGAAGACTAGTACGCAATTTGCAAACTGTAGTAACGTTCGTGGTAGTAACGTGAAGTACGCCAGTGACAGCAACTCGCCGTCAACAGTGAGTGAGTGAGTTTTAGAACTCGCAGTCGTAAAAGAAACACTGAGCACAAATAAATAGTTTCAAGGAACATCTAGTTTACAGGCAATATAATATTCATTTCTGAGCTGCTATTCAGGTTTACAAGACTAGATGTTTTCAGTTGTGCAGACGCAAAAGCCATTGCAATTTATCAAAGACATTACAACAGGAAAAATTAATGATAAAAAGGAATAGGTTTCAGGTTTACAAGACTAGATGTTTTCAGTTGTGCAGACGCAAAAGCCATTGCAATTTATCAAAGACATTACAACAGGAAAAATTAATGATAAAAAGGAATAGGTTTAAAGGGACATTACCACCACCATTTCTGCTAATAAGATTCTGTGTGGTATCGGTACTTTATTAAAAACTAATTCACTTAGTACTGCGAATATAATGTTAGTGATGCTGAAATTTATTCTAGCCTTACGCAACGTTTCGAAAGAATTAAGTAATTTTTTGCCCCAAGCAAATTTTTCCAGATTACCACATATGAAATTAATAGCTTTGACGCTCTAAGGTATATCTTTAAACTGTATTACCAGATGCGGAACCAGATTGTCAGGATAGTTTTTTTTCGTCCTAATAGTTTCCCATATCACTGTAACAAACGAAAATTACATAATCCACACTTGGGAGCCAAGTAACAAACTGAAAGTATTTATTACGAATTTCCTGTTTTAAATATTGGCATAAGCGTTCTGAGAAAGGTGATTCATCGGAGGCTGTATAAAAGAATCGAGTACTAGAACATAGCTTAAACAGATCTCTACAGATCATGTAGCACCTCACCTAATGAGATGGATTAACTGCCCCAATTAGCACATTATTAATCACGTCCTATACATATAGCATTACAGACTGTAGTAGATGCACTGTTCCATCTCCTTAGGTTCTATATCTATCTGGTTACAGTCAATGCAAACAACGACGCTGGTATGCAACTGCAGAACAACCCGTCTGCGTCATCTCGATATTGTTTGTTAACATAATTTACTAGAATCACTACGCATCTCCAGATTCCGCATGTTGAAGGTTTCCTTAAGACCTCAAAGGTCCTAAATCTGCTGTTTTAAATTCTTCCTTGAGTATTAACTCAACTCCTGTGACGAAATTAATGATGAGATACAGTTGAACATTCATCCAGTACTCTGACGTAATCTTTCTGACATTTATCCAATATCTTCTCGGTGTTTCAGCTGCGTCAGGTGGCTATACATCACAAGATTTCAGCCGCGAGCACTGTAAGGTGGAGACTGATTGCAGTGAGGTTTTTTTTATTGTTGTTTCAGTTCGCTAAGAAAGAATAGCCAGTGGATAAAATCACTCTTCCGTCAAAGGCTACAGACGTTAAAAACAAGTTTGATAATACACACAAAAATAACATTAAATGATTCTTTTTTTACGGATCTCATTGCTGAAGAACTTTTATTATTTCTAAAATATGTATATGATTTCCTTTTATGGCTTACATTAAATCAGTGACGATGATGTTAATGATGCTGTGGTATAACTTTGATACTGTTGGTGCATGGTGATGATAGTGGTGGAGGATCCGCAGACAGTGACTAAAAGACGCTAAACGTGGGGAAGGGCGACGGAAAATGTAAGGACGGTGTGCAATGAAGCGTACTGACGAGAGCTGAAAAGAAGGATATACCTCAGGATGGATTTCATCTTTGGGTAGGAGTTCGTTGACGTTACGGCGGGAGAGGATGGATGAGGAATGAGGGCGCTTGTAATCTGGTATATGGATGTAGTCACGTAGTTGAGTACCTGGACTGGTGATTAGTGGGTGGGATATTGTGTTCCGAGACTGAGTTTCGGGAATAATGTTTTGGTTCAGTACGTGCTCTAGGAAGAAGAGGAGGATGAAGGATGTATAAGTGAGGATAATGGTAGAAGGATGTATATCCAGAGTGGGTCCTTTTAGTAGTTCTGGCCGGATTCCGCGCATTATGTGGCCGCTGAGAAGGTGAGCATATTTTAATGTGTTAATCAGATAGATGAGTAGGTTATGGACGGAAAGATGGAAACGTGGACCATGGACATGCCAAGTGGTGTAACCACAGATGCCGGCTTGGCTTTTCTGTGATTTTACTTCACGTATCCTCGTATCAGACCATAGCCAGGAGATTCAAGTGGGAGGCATGGGAGAGTTGGAGAATGTGGTAATTATCTAGGTAGGGGCTTCCATCAGTATGTTCGTAGGAGGTAGATGGGTGGTGGCGATTTGAGAATGACTGTGATGGACAGTATGTAAAGGATGGGAGATACTGTGTCTTTTCTGCCCTCCTCCTTATGTATTGGTGTTAATTCCGGTGACACCCATCGCCGTGTAAGGCACTGCTTCCGTCCCGTGCCTGCCGCACCGCTTTATCCTCGCCGTGGCTGGATTTCAGTATGCACTCAGCTTGAAACATCTGCTATCACTTGTACTTTTATGAGATACTTTGTAGATATTAGACCCCAGACACCTTAGCTTTAATGATGATAGAGTTGACATTTAACGCAATATTACTTAAATTTTGTAATGAGTGCCCAACGGCCGGCGACATTTCTGTATATTGCAGTCGCAATATACTTCTCACCCTCAGTATGCTGTTATACTATTGTGCGTACAGTGTGCACAAAGTAACACTATCCACTGCCACACGTTATTTTGTAAACACCGGGTGCTCTGAGGATTACATTATCTTCCTGAAGCCTCAGGAGTTGATGTACTACGTATTTTAAGCGGTGGTCTGAAGTTTGATGACTTTATATTGTGTCTTCAGGACCTGGCTAATCTTACCTGACACTAAATTACAGAGTGGTAAAAATCCAAAATTTTTACTCTCCTCTTCTGCAATGTTCTGCTTCTGGCGTCCTGCTGAAATTACTTCCGATATTTGTTTAGCGTTTCAGCCTTTCTCGCTTGAAAAAAAAAAAATGGTTCAAATTGCTCTAAGCACTATGGTACTTCACATCTGAGGTCATCAGTGCCCTAGACATGGAACTACTTAAACCTAACCAACCGAAGGTCATCACACACACCCGTGCCCGAGACAGGATTCGAACCTGCGACCGTAGCAGCCGCGTGGTTCCGGACTGAAGTGCCTAGAACCCCTCGGCCACAGCGGCTGTCCTTCTCGCTTGATAAGGGCCGAAAAGCTCTCGACGGAAAGCAAGTGGACGCATGATCACATGATCCAGCTGGTGGACTGATATTATTTGATTCAGTACAATTGCAGCGAACTCGTGCATTCATGCACTCGTCTCTCGATGCTTGATTGTTTCTAGGTAACTAATGATCACTGCTTCTGTTATTCGTCAAAGGTGTTAACAGTTATTTCAATATATAAGAAACGGAACTAACGCCACCACATTTGCACATTTGTTCTGTACTTGTCTCTCCTTTCATTCTTCTCCCACCCGAAAGTCACCCCAAAACAGAGTAAATACTGAAAATATTGATGTACTTCAAATACACTCCAGATTGTAAACTGTCCACAACTAAATAGGTTTCCCAGAGATTTTTCGAAATCTACAAGAAGGTATGCCGCCCAAGATCATAGAAAAGTTAGTAAAATAATCAATAGGAAGCTAATGGTGAAACAAGAAGAAGGTGCACAGTTATCCTAAGAAAAAGCAGGAAACTAGAACGATTTCCTTATTATGAGTCAGATTTCTTTGTGAAAAAACTGTTCCACACCGTATCTTAAGTAGGAGGATCGGTATGACAATTACATGATACACTCGAATTTGCATACATACACATTACAAAAACAGATGTACGTATGTGTGTGTGTGTTCCATATCTCGTAAAACCGATTTCAACCAAACTTGGTACACATACCCCACACTGTCAGGCAACAATCGCTGTGACTGTAGTAACCACCTGCCTATCAAGATTCAGAGGATACGTCATAAACAGTGAGACGCGTGGAAACTGCCGCATCATGCATGACATTTAAATTTATTACTTCTTTGCTACTAATTTCATTCGCAACACATTTTGTAGACAGTATCCACATATGCCGCTGAATGCACCTACAAAATTATATTACTGTATGACTCATAGATCAGGAGATACGACGTCAAGAACACTCATCATGCACAACTTTTAGATTTATTACTTTCTTGCTACTAACTCTCTTCGCAACATACTACTAAGACACTCCTACACTCGAGTCAACTTAATAAGATCCCTGACACCTGGTAGCGCTTTTGACAGCATTCAACTGCGAATCGCAAATGGCTGTAGGCGAAAACAATAGCCATCTATTGAGCTAACAGAGGCGTTGCCATAGAAATGTTTCCAATATCTCGTTGGAGTTACGCGAAGCAGCTGGACGTGTAACTGGAAATATTCTTTATAATCAAGTTTTTAGTTAAATAAACATTACAGTGAATTTGTTTTTGCATAATATGTTTCTTCATTTGGATGCTGTACTTGCACATTCGTACATTATTTAATTTATTTGCACGACTGTTTCATAGTTTCAAAGGTGTTTTCACCAATGTATGGAAATGAAATTTTTCCACATTATTCTAAGAACTCAGTTCAGTTTTTGTTTCCGTTTCTAATAGAAAATTAGCAAAATATGTAGCCAGGCAACTTCAGGTTGTTCAGCTAGTGTAGCGATAATGAGCTTGTCATTACAATAATCTACCGAAATGTGAAACATTTGTGATCATTAAGACGATAAAATCATTTATCTGAAAATATAGATCGAAAATGAAACTACAGGATGATCACTCATGTTTTATCAGTGGGGAAATATAGGTCCCACGTCAAAATACCAATGCCACACGTACATGGTTATTGGTAAGTACATCTGTGGCTTCGTAAGAGGAATGGACGAAAGTCACAAGGCATACAGAAAAATCATACAAATAAGTTGACAAAGCCTCTCCCCAAGTTTCGATTCGTGACACGAGCTGTGGGGTAGCTGGGCTTTTGTGTAGGAAATCATTCGGTCCGTATGGTCACATCAACTTAATTCGCACCTGTAGGTAGGCATCACAGTGAACAGATGTGCAAAACGTGCAGAGTTGCGCCTTTCGAGACAATTCGTATCAGTGAATTAACATTTTCACCGTCACAAAGGGTGCCCATATTAAACATATGTGAAGTGAGTTGAACGTATCTTTCTCTTTATGGGACCCACAGCTGTTGATACTCATCAATGATAAGATCCGCAACAGATGTAAATGTTTTTTATTCCCTAAAAGGAAAGCACAACCTGGTTTCGGGATCCTACCTAATTTAATCTTTGCTATTCGAATTTTTTTGGATTCACATTTTATATGCACCTGAAGATGAGACACAGGGTCCTAAACCGGGATACGCTTTCCTATTAGGAAATAAAAAAAATTACAAATGCAGCGGATATGGTCACTGATGGCGAGTTAAACAGTTGGAGATAATCTCTGTTCACTGATGTTCGCCCGTGCAAGCGTTAGCTCTTCATGTGCCACACATCGCAATGTTGGAAAACGGACCTGTTGGAAATACCTTTTTCATATTTTTTGACAACGACATTAAAAACCATACCTTACTTTCTTTCAACTGTTAGTGAAAGGATTAAAGTGAACTGCCCTTTATTACACAAAGTGGACCCGTTGTCAAAGTATTTCTGCAATTCGTAAGGAACGACCAACCAAAATACTCTGTGTAGACAACAGCATCGTTGGCGAAATATACTACATTGCCACAGATTCTATCTGATAAACCAGCGGTGTCCAACATTCTCATGTGCTCAGGCACATTAAAGTCACACTTAATGAGATGCAAGTGACGATGCCATTACAATCACTGTTTTACTATTGCTGCTGCTACTACTACTACTAAATTGTAATGCTGTCAGAGTATTTCAAAGATTTATAATTAAAATTATCCATATTTACAAGTTACATAATTAATGTGAAGTTTGGCACTGCATGTTCGCTGTAACTTCAGAAAAATCTGGTTTGTAGGTGGAACTAGCTGTACTTAATGCGTTATCTAAATCTAAGTCTGTCGGCTTGATCAGTATTTGTAGTTGACGGCGCTCATAGACGAAAATGTGACACCGCAAAGAAATGTCGACCCGAAACAAGACTAAGTTTTCAAAGCGACAATATAGGCAGTTATTTATTCCTGTTCACCAGAGTCCAGAAATTGCTTTAAGTCGCAAAACATCATTTCAAAGATATAGCTTCTTGAAGATTTAAAATATCCGTTTCTAATTCTTAAAGATTACAGATTCCGAAGGTATTACATATCTTACCTCCAGGCTCAGTACTGTCAAATGAAAGGAACAGATTATCGGTGAACATAAATCACTGGTTCAAATGTTGAAATCTGACGAAATCTGTTACTGAATTCTGCGAGCAATATTGCAAAATTTTTGGCAAAAGCTAATTACGTTCGACGAAATTTACGGTTTCCATAACTGAATACAAGACTAAAAAGTGTGACAGGAAGTTTCTTTTTAAGTGTGCAATCCATAATTTTAGTTTCCTCTGAAAAGCGTTTACTGTACTTATTGTCGCTGAAAACTTGCGATTCTTCCCTTGCAACTAGAGGTCTAGCTCACTTAATTTTAAGGTGATGTCTACTAGGAAATCTAACTTTATGAGTCATGGTACCTCATCAATTTCCTCTCGATATTGCCCAGAAGATGATTTCAGAAAATCTCTTATCCCCTTCAAAAGACTGCAGAATCGTCCCCATACTCAGGATATGATACATTCAAAAGATTTCTGAGCAATCGGTGATGTGTGTAACATTGCCGGATTTAATTTACTACGTGAGTTACAACTTTCATGAATGGTCAAACTTAACATCAATGCGCTGCAACACTTCTTGGTGGATAATACAGTGATAAGAAAATAATTCTGGAAAGCAATTTTCTTTAGCACAAAGCACAAGAAATCCGTTATTCTTTCCATTCAGTCTACTGTTATAGCAACAAATTTAGAATGTGAAATGTTGCTATCTAATTTAGTGAATGCTTTAAATATTTCTTCACGCCTAGTAAATTCATCAAGTGCCAGCACTTTTTCAAACTCATCCTTAATATTAAAATCCTGGTATACCATTTTAATACGAAAACGCAACTCTCCATTATCGGAAATATTAATGTTTTCTTTAAACTGAAGCGAAAAACCTTCACACAATTGCCGGTCCTGATGTAACTGAGATTCTTAATTTTTAGAAACCTGCAACAGTTTGAGGAGACAACTGAAGTCCATTAATTAAAGACAACTGCTGATTTATTCTTGTGACCACCAAATAGAGATTCCGCGGCATTAACCATTACTTCTGTAAGTACTTTCCCGTAATGAAAGGATTTTCTTTTTCCTTTTCGCGAAAACATAACACACTTTCTAAGAGACCATTTTCACGTTACCATTTTGCTGAGCTGATTTTGCAAACACATTTCGCTGTAATCCTAATTTAAATTTTTAACTCTCTAACTTTATCTTTTCGAAATTCAGAATTAACAGGGAACCCACTATTAAAGATTTGTCGAAAAATGACTTTAATAATCGAAAACACATAAAGCACGTAAATAAACCTACAATCACAAGCTCTCAAGTTATTAGCACAGTAGACACAGCTCTGAAAAATGAGTTGAGCTGCAAAAGATGGAGTAATTTTAATTTTTAGGATTGTCGTACGTATTGCCCTCTCGTAGAAGTGGCAACATATACGACAGCTGCTGAACTTGGATGCTCCACTGTACGTGTTCATTGCAGTAAGGCACCAGAGGTTGAATTCAACATGGAAGAAGACGAGTTAGATGATTCACTACCAAATGGTTGAAGTGATGAATTGTACACATTAACCACAACCAAGTCAAAACAACAATGGATAAATTTTTGCCTTTTGATATTGTCTATATCATTAAAATAAAATTAAAAATGTATTTTGTTGAAATATAAGTATGTGTAAAAGTGTTAAAATTTTTTGTTTTTCTTTCTCAGAAATACTCATTCCCCCTGAACTACATGTACATATTGCATACTTAATGGCTTACAGATTACATTACATTCTGGAATGTTATTATTGACTGAGAATTGTATTTTCGGTTTAGAGTACATTGTCACCAAGGCTGTTAATGCAAAATTTCTTGGGAAAACAAGGAGCGATAACAAATACTTTGTATGATTCTTGAAGGAAATTAAATCCTCTAGAACACTGATTATTGTGCATTGTGCACGAAACTGCACATAAAAAAGTTTTTAAGGGGAAATCATTAACATATCTAACGTTTTGCGTTTTCTGGATTTTGTCGAATTGTCACAGCCTCGTATTTCAATAGCTATTCCAGTTTCCAACATATCTGATATATGAAACTTAAAGGAAATTTAACGCTGTTTAAAAGTGATAATGGCATTTTTACCTAAACTGCACTGTAAGCGTTTTACTGAGGAAAAACTGAAAAATGTGACATTCTTGATGGGTTTTTCAAGATGGCGGATATCGCACAAGAGGGGAAAGGTCTACAAGTTGGATTTTTCAAGATAGGGGCATTACATACATGTAAATCAAATTTACTACACCATTTGCAGTCCAAAATATTACCTCTACTGAATTATATAGCGGATAGCACCGAAAGCTTTGCACAGGAGGAAGCTATCAGGACAAACAACAATGTAAAAAAGACAGAACTTAACGATTGGTGGCAAAGTTTTGTTGGGAGTAAAGTGAATGTCTCCAATTCAAAACAACTGAAGTCTAATACTTGATCATGGAAATAATAAATACAGCTTTGAGAGTAAGAAAAAGCTTTGATATAAAATTCGTTGTAATACATTGGTCAAAATCAATGATGTGTATTGCCGAAACTTTAAAACTGAACACTGTGATCGAAAAATACTTAATGATATCAGTGCAATGGTTTGTTTGTAATATAACTCTGGTGGAAACGGCCCACGTCTCTTACGTGAGGGGAGGGGGGGGGGAGATAGAGAAGGGGGAATGGGAGTATGTGCACTCTGTGGCAACCGTCACCTGTAAATATTTCACTGGTTCAAATGGTTCAAATGGCTCTGAGCACTCTGGGACTTAACATCTATGGTCATCAGTCCCCTAGAACTTAGAACTACTTAAACCTAACTAACCTAAGGACACCACACAACACACAGTCATCACGAGGAAGAGAAAATCCCTGACCCCGCCGGGAATCGAACCCGGGAACCCGGGCGTGGGAAGCGAGAACGCTACCGCACGACCACGAGCTGCGGACTAAATATTTCACTACGTTTGTGTCATCACGTTTGTTGTGTTGCTTCAGGATGGTTTGGACAATACATGAAACCACTGTTTGTGATACAGGCAGCAGTCGTACACAACTCTCTTTCCTGATGAAATCCGTATCAGTCTCCACTCTCACAATACTGATATTCGGGTTTGGAATCAACAGGGACAACGTTTAGACCCCACCTGTATCGTAGGCATCCAGCATTATCATGACAGTTCAGTCACGTTTCGGGGTGTAATCATATATGACTGCAGGACACCCTTCGTGCCAATACATGAGAAGATAAACATGTGGAGTATCAGGACGACATCCTTGCACGAATTGTAGCTCCGTTTGGTGGCTATACAGGACCGAGATTCACGCTGATGGACGACAATGCCCGCCCCCATCATCACAGTCTCGTGAACAACCTTCCTAATGGGGCATACGAACAATCAGATGTAGTGGCCCCCATATTCCCCAGATCTCACCTGAACTAAAAATGCATAGGCCACGCTAAAATGAGCAGTTGTCAATCGTAATGTCCTGACATGTACCAAATAGGTGCCGCTATGGAAGACTGGAGCAATATCTCACAGGTTTATCTGGACAATTTGATTAGAAGTGTGTCTAGCCGTATTCAAGTATCTCCAGATACAAGGAGGGCCAACTGGTTTAAACAATGTCTTATGTAAGATGACAGGGGAATCTTTTGTAAGGTTTTGTTTTCGTTGTTTTGTTTATGTTTATCAAGAGGAAATGTGTATGTCTTCTTTATTTTCGTTCTTTTTGTGACTTCCTGACAAGCGAAAAGCACTTTTGTCTGCTATTACTTCTATTGACAATAAAGCAATATGCCACATTTATTTTGATTACTGTGTTAGCAATCGCACAGATAGAAATTTGCTTACGGATGGCGGCAGAAGAACACATCACGAGCGTCGTGAGGGGGGGGGGGGGCGCCACGCCGGACAGCCCTGGAATAAACCGTTTATGTATAGAGGAGCACCAGCTGTTACTTAGTTAACATGGTGAAAACGCGACGAAAATTCTGTTACGAGTGCTTCAAAAGCAGAGATGAATGATGAAACTAAATACGAGAGGACACGAGAATCAAGTTATCAACAGCGGGCACGACCTTTTTGGGGAAAGATATCGTCAAACCGTGCGACGCTCTGACAAGGGGAAGGCCTCAGACACGGCCAACCGATTCGGCTCAGATTTGGCAGGTCGCTTGTGTACAACCTAAAACGAAGGAATGTAAGATATTTTGGGTCAACGACTCCGCGTTTTTGAGAAAATCGCCCCTAAAAGTTATGACGAGCGATCGACTCAAAATTGGAGGGGTCGGCAGATAATTGTAAATAGAGCATTTTTCATCACCAGGTATGGGGTCCAAGACGCATACTTTTCCAGAAATCGAGGTAATAAACTTTTACAACTGCCGCTTCTGTACCCACACGGTCAACGATTCTCGCCGATAGCACCGATAACGCAACGGCCAAGGTAACTGGCTGCGAATCTCGAAGAAACGTAGTGGCTGTCATTCTTTTGGTTTGTATTTTTCCGTATCTCAATTGATAGGGATAGGAGGGTTAATAAGGTAAGTAAATCAACAAGGAATGATAGTAAGGGAGGCAAATAAATTTCTCTAACCTCTTGGAATAGTAAACAACTAAAAAGGTTACTCCAGGTCACTTTACAATGGCTCTTCCAGTCACTGCTACGTGTCCTCACTTTTCTTCGAACAACTAGATTGATGGTACTTGTCATATAAACATTCGAAAGAAATATACTCACGGCACTAAGAGTATCTAATGAATGCAATCTTTCGACAGATACACTGTTCCTTCCCTATAATATGACGAAGAGGCAACCGGGACAACATAACTCTCCCTGCGTGCATTCTAACCCGTGCCTCGATGTAAACAAGCGTCGCGCGGTTGGCTATCTGTGATCCCTCATGAGGAAGTCGCAGCACTTTTACTCTGAGTGTTTTCATGTGACAAGGCTTAAAGTTTAATACTTTACTCATTCACGGCGTTTGGGAAATTAGTTTGCCTTCCTTATTATTATTATCATTCCTTATTGAAGTACTTACCTTGTTAACCCTCCTATCCCTATCAATTGAGATATGGAAAAATACAAATGAAAAGAATAACATCCGCTAAGTTTTTTCGGGATTCGAACCCGGTTTTTCCGATTCCCCGCCAGTTATCTTGGCCGTTGCGCTATCGGCACTGTAGGCGACAAGCGTTAACCATGTGAGTACAGACGCGGCAGTTGGAAAAGTTTCTTACCTCGATTTCTGGAAAAGTATGCGTTTTCGGACCACGTACTTCATGAAGAAAAATGCTCTATTTACAATTATCTATCGATCCCGCCAATTTTGAGTCGATCGCTCGTCATAACCTTTAGGGGTGATTTTCTCAAAAACGTGGGGATGTTGACCCAAAATATTTTAGATTACTTCGTTTTAAGTTGTACACAAGCGACCTGCCAAATCTGAGCCGAATCGGTTGGCTGTGTCTGAGGTCTTGCCTTGTGAGTAGCACATCGGCTGTCTGGGTCGCCCCATGCGGCAGCAGCTCTGGAGTTACGGACGCTGGGCGTCGCAGCGGCTGTCACGTGGGCGAGATACCGCGCAGCCGGCGGACAGCGCGCGCCCCGCTCAGTAATTAGGATCGGCGTGCGAGGGGATGGGCTTCTACTTGTCCGCGCAGCGGTCGGACGGCGCGACACGTGAGCAGATAAGCGGCTTCCAGGTTTACGCTCTTTCTGCCGGCCGGCCCCTGGCCACGGCCAGATAAGACCCCCGCCCTGCCCTGCTCTCCGCCGTGCTGCTGTCGGTCGTGCTTGCTAGCACGGCTAAAGGTTCTGAAGCCTCCAGAGCGCACAGTAATTCTCGCAGCGTTTGTGGGATTACTGCCGTTACGAGCGAGCGGGTCGTTAACTGGCCGGAAGGGAACGAGTTATGCCACCAGCGTGACACACAGGTTCTTGTCCGGCGACGGTATCAATACCCGCGAGTCATGCAGAATGTTAATAGCTGTTTGTTGTTGTTGTTGTTGTTGTTGTTGTGGTCTTCAGTCCTCAGACTGGTTTGATGCAGCTCTCCATGCTACTCTATCCTGTGAAAGCTGCAACCTACATCCTTCTGAATCTGCTTAGTGTATTCATCTCTTGGTTTCCCTCTAAGATTTTTACCCTCCATACTGCCCTCCAATACTAAATTGGTGATCCCTTGATGCCTCAGAACATGTCCTACCAATCGATATCTTCTTCTAGTCAAGTTGTGCCACAAACTCCTCCCCAATCCTATTCAGTACCTCCTAGTTATGTGATCTTCAGCATTCTTCTGTAGCTTCACATTTCGAAATCTTCTATTCTCTTCTTGTCCAAACTATTTATTGTCCATGTTTCACTTCCATACATGGCTAAACTCCATACAGATACTTTCAGAAACCACCCCCTGACACTTAAATCTCTACTCGATGTTAACAAATTTCTCTTCTTCAGAAACCCTTTCCTTGCCATTGCCAGTCTACATTTTATATCCTCTCTACTTCGACCATCATCAGTTATTTTGCTCCCCAAATAGTAAAACTCCTTTACTACTTTAAGTGTCTCATTTACTAATCTAATTCCCTCACCATCACCCGACTTAATTCGACTACATATCGTTATTCTCGTTTTGCTTTTGTTGATGTTCATCTCATATCCTCCTTTCAAGACACTGTCCATTCTATTCAACTGCTCTTCCAAGTCCTTTGCTGTCTCTGACAGAATTACAATGTCATCGGCGAACTTTAAAGTTTTTACTTCTTTTCCATGGATTTTAATACTTACTCCGAATTTTTCTTCTGTTTCCTTTACTGCTTGCTCAATATACAGATTGAATAACATCGGGGAGAGGCTACAACCCTGTCTCACTCCTTTCCCAACCACTACTTCCCTTTCATGTCCCTTGACTCTTATAACTGCCATCTGGTTTCTGTACAAATTGTAAATAGCCTTTCGCTCCCTGTGTTTTACCCCTGCTACCCTCAGACTTTGAAAGAGAGTTTTGTGACGGCCTTCGTAGCGACAACACTTCGCTGTAGAAACGGCCTACGAAGTCACCGCCACACTTTTAATAGCGGGCCGACCGGTCCGCTGGAACAGTGAACAGAAAGATGAAAACCCAAACACTCGGATTAAATGAAAGTCGGTACTTATCTTTATTAACGACGATACAGAACACAGTGGTGAACATGGTCTACAGAAATCTGTCTAGTTCGAGTCGGAGCGGCTTGGTCAGCGTCGGCTGACGACAAACAACAACTCTGCTGCGATGAACACACAACTGACTAGCAGGTACACAATTCGGTGGCGAGTCTACAACTGAGCGGCGAATCCAGAACTGTCCTAGCGCTCGCGACTCCAGCGCTTAAGAAGCCAGAAGCCAGCGGTGGCGCGCGCAGACTTGCGGCGATTTCCTGTATCGCTGGCGCTGCATATGCGGACGGCGTCCGGACTTTGATGCTGCCAACCTTTTTGGCAGCGGGCTCGGTTGGCATTACTGGCTAGGATATAACAGAGAGTATTCCATTGAACATTGTCAAAAGCTTTCTCTAAGTCTACAAATGCTAGAAACGAGGTTGTTAGCTGTTTAAGGAGACTGAATGCTCCGCTCTGTTCTGTCCACAAACACTTCAATATAACCAATTATCTTGGGCCTGATTTATGCAGTCCCACATCTTATCTCGTATCCTGCGAACGTTTTCATCTCTGCGTCTAAGGGCCTTACACTTTTACACATAATTTTGCTATAAAGTAATTACAATTATTAACAAATTAAATTGGGACGATGATAAAGATAATGTTGTTGGGAAGGTAAACCAAAAACTACGATATATTGGCAGTACGATAATTTGCTGCAACACCCCTACTATACGGTATGCGTATTTAATGTCGTGAGCATTGTCTACTGCACATGATCTCAGTGATTTTGGGACCTCGCTGCTTGTCTACAATTCGTGGTAATAGCGAAACTTTAATATTACACGTATTCTCCATGTTTGAGTTTCATTAACATCTATTGTGCAATATTGTCGTTGCTACAGATGTAAAGCGACTTATGTGAAAGGAAGAACAGTTAGTTTTCATAGATATGTGCAACAAACGTATAACTGTAAACGTCATGCTCGTATGAGGCTCTTAGTATGTTGATATCGAGACCCGGTATTACGAACTCTTGTATCGTTGGGACAATTTCTGCGATTTTATGGCCATTGTTTACGAGACAAGCGCTAGAGAAATTTTCAAGAGTCCGAGAAACTGCAAGGCAATGTATACATATTGGTGCTATGTTCATACGGAGACAAAATTTGTGCTTGACAGTCCAACTAATTTCCTCCAATTTATGCAGGTTCTCAAACCCTTGTGTGTATCTAAGCATTTCACCATGAGAGAGTATCCTATACAGTGTCATTTTAACCTAATTGATTTAAACGGATTCGACACTATGAATCAGTGCAATACTCTAACTATGTCCGAACATTATGCATTACCTCGAAGAGAGCGGTCTATTTATATAGTCCACACGGATTTGGAAAACATCGGTCTTATTAAACACAACTAGCTGTTTACTTGCACGAAGTTTTGAGTCCCGTTGTCAATGTATTTCCAATTGAATCCGTATTTCTAGATTTTCAGAAGGTTTTTGACACTGTACCTCATAATCGGCTTATAATCAAATTGCGTGCTTATGTAACATCGTCGCAGTTTGTGACTGGGTTCGCGATTTAATGCCGGAGGGCTCACAGTTCGTAGTAACTGAAGGAAAGGCATCGAGTAAAACAAAAGAGATTTCTGGTGTTCCACAAGGCATTGCTATAGGCCCTCTGCTGTTCCTTATCTATGTAAATAGTCTAGGAGACAAGCCGAGCAGCAGTCTTAGGTTACTTGCAGATGATGCTGTCGTTTGTGGCCTAGTAAAGTCATCAGAAGATTTAAAAAAATGGGGAACCAATTTAGAAAACATATTTGTATTGTGCTATAATTGGCAACTGATCCTAAATAATGAAAAGCGTGAGGCCATCCACACGATTGTTATAAGGAAGCCATTAAACTTCGGTTTCGCCGGAAATCAGTCAACTCTAAAAGCCGTAAATTCAGCTAAATACCTAGGAGTTACTATTACGAACAACATAAATTGGAAAGAACATATAGAAAATGTTGTGGGGAAGGTGAACCAAAGACTGCGTTTTATTAGCTGAACACTTAGAAGATGCACCAGATCTACTAAAGAGACTGCCTACGCTATGCTTGTCCGTCCTCTTTGGCACAGTTTGGGATCCTTACCAGATAGGATTAAAGGACTACATCGAGGAAGTTCAGAGAAGAGCAGCACGTCTTCTATTATAGAGAAATACGGGAGTGAGTGTCACTGACATGATACAGGATTTGGGGTGGACGTCATTAAAACAAAGGCGTGTTTCTTGGCAGCGGCATCATCTTACGAAATATTAATCATCAACTCTCTCCTCCGAATTCGAAATATTTTGTTACTCTGACCTAAATAGTGGGAAACGATCATCACAATTAAATAAGGAAAATCAGAACCCGAACGGAAAGCTGTAGGTGTTCGTTTCTTCCGCACCCTGTTCGAGATTGGTAATAAAGAATTATTGTGAAGTTGGTTCGACGAACACTCTGACGGACAGTTAAGCATGATTTGAAGAGTATCCATGTAGGTGTAGTTGTAGATGAATAGAAAGCCTAAGAAAAAAAGTTACGTGGCTGTCACTTCTTTTCTTACTCCAAAATTTGAGCATCGATCTTGTATTTTTTATTTTATTGTGCGTAGTTTATGGTTTAAATTTTCTTATGAGATGGTAAAAAAATGTTATGGATATTTTACTTGTCTTTAAAAAGCAGAAGAGTAAAAGAAGAAAAATTGAAAGTAATAACGGACAAGCGGATGGTGCATATCGCTTACAGTATTTATTGTGACAGTTTCATAATTCCAAATGTGTTGCTTTTTCGAGAGATTTGGGTGCTGTCTGCACTGTCACTGTAACGCAGTTAGTTAGAACATAGATTCCAAAATGTGATAAGTGTAATAGAAAACATAAAAAAATTGTTGGTTGTCACTTCTTATCTCGTAACAGAAAAAAACGTGGATGAATTGGAATGTGAATTATGGTACCATGGCTGAATACCACAATACCATTGCGTTTTACAACTTCAGGTCCTGGTATCAAAGTATTAAAATGTCTCTAAAACGCATATACAAAGCTTTACGGTAGTTCTGAAGGCGATCAAGCTTTAGTGGCGAAGTTATACCACTCAAAATACGCTAAGCGCTATAGGATCAAAAACGCGCAGTCACAAAATCACGTGACTTAAGCTGTAGATGTTGCGGATAGAATTCTCTTTCTGTGCATCCGAATCTCATTGCATAGATATTTATACTCTTTAAGGCCTGTTAAAAGATTGCCTACGTTAGGCTTGTCCATTCTCTGCTAGAGTATTGCTGTGCGATTTGAGATCCTTACAAGGTAGGATTGAGGGAAGACATCGAAAAACTCAAAATAAGAGCAGCTCCTTTAGTATTATTGCGATATAAATGAGAGGGTGTCATGGATATTATGAGCGAGTTGGGGTGACTGCCATTAAAAACCACCTACAAAACAGTGAAACGCGTTACCGTAAGTTCATACGGGAACAAAATAAAGTAAAACGACAAGTCATGGAAACAATTACCGCGCAGAGACAGGAAGATAAACGTAAATTGTTTACGAAAGCAAAAACATACGTAGACAACAATATTGCTACAGTATCGGATGAAATTAATACCATCAAACAGTTGAACACCGCATTGCGTGATGAAATTTCTGATCTTAAATCAAAAACAGACACACACACAGTAGACTTTCAGACAGTGACTGACAGACTTGAACAATTAGAACTAATTCAGGATCCCGATGTCATCAAAGCTGAAGTAAAAAAATTGAATGAAAGCACACGTAAAATACAAAAACAAATTAATGCTTCTGACACTAAAAACGATGATCAGGTAAAAATACTGACTGAAAAATATGATTAATTGGCTAGTCGTATTGACGTTATTGAAAGAAATAATGACAGCAAATCAGACAATACTTCACCGATTTCGTTTAATCAAACACCTGAATTCCAAAATCTACAACAGACAATCAGTGAGATATATTCGTCTAATAATACATTACGTAGAAAATTGTCTACTTTACAGCAAGAAGTGACAGAGATAAAAAATATTTCAGTTAATACCACGTCACAGCGTACGACACATTCCGATCATTTCTCACACTCGTACAGCCAGTATAACTTAAGTAATTTACAGAAACTGCGTGACTTAAAATCTGAAAAGACACAGACAAATAGAGTCTCATGCAATGCTGAACCTGTTCACAAAGTCAGAGACGATAACGTTGATTACGAGCAATTTTTATCCGTAAGAAAATCTAAGGAATTTAATAATGGAGCACAGGTACATGCTTTGAACCGTATACGACAATTTATTTTTGTACTTTCAATAGCATTGCATGTAATGCAGAAACTAGAATTAGCATGGATACAGCAATTTGCTTCTGAATTTTTAACGCAGAAGCTAAAATTTATTTGCAGCGCGTAATTGACCTCAGGGGATTCAGTACGCTTTAATGAATATGTGCCGTAGCGTGCACAGGGCCCCGAGCCATAGTAGTGCTGTTTCATCTTTAGTTTTCTGCACTGCTGCCTTCTCTTCTACTATCCTTTATATCTATCAAAACAGCTCTTCAACTATTGCTATATCTAGGACTAAGAAAGTGTAAAGAAAACCCGATATGACAAATTTTACCAAAAGTGACAATTTTTTATTAGACGGTCAAGAAATGACAAACACGAGAACTTTAATATCAGAGAAAATTTTAATCATCAGTATGTGTAAAATTATCAGTAATAGCGAACACATTTTGCTAGCAATAGAGGTTTTTCACCGCAATAGCAACAAAACCAGCCGGTTAGCATACCTAACCAACAATGTAATGTACAAGGTCAACCAAGCTTTAATGTTTCGCCGTGTACAGGTATAGCATCAGCTCCAACAAATAGTAACACACAGCAACAAGGAAATCAGTACGTACAGAAAACACACCATTTCAATTCCTATCGCAATGCACCGTATAGCAATGACTATTACGACAGACGTAAAAATAATAAGCACAATTTTCAGCGTACATTTAATAACAGTCTATCTTATCAGCAGCAAGAACATCAGCAACAACAAATAATCATGAATGAACCAGGCAGTAGGTATCATCCAGAACGTAAGACGTCAGGAAGAAATAACAGAACAGTACAAATAGTTGAAATGCCACAGCATCCTCCTGAAAATAATAACACGCCAGATAGAACTTGATTAAATAGAGTACAGGTTGCATATTCCAGTAACGCAAGCAATAATTTTGACACGCAGAATCTTGTTCACGAGAATGTTATCTGAAAAAAGCCTTGTTGAATGCACCACTTTTATCGCAACCAGATCTTACTAGAAATTTTTCCATTGCCACCGACAGTTCTAACACCGCTTTAGGCATACACATTATGCAATTGTATTTATTTGACTACTTACTGATGATTGTCGTATTTTTTCTTGCCAAGTGCCCGGCAAGGTAAGGTTAGCAGGTCGCTTTTGTTGTCGTTACACATCAGACCGTGCATATTTTCCATTTTTTATGTATATATGATTGTTTTCCTGTTTTGTTTGTATGCACTATGAAATATTTAAGATATAACAAACACCAGTTGACTTTAACATTTTGCCTTATGATATCTCAACATCGTGACTACTTTAAATTTTTTCTTTTTGCTGCTCCATTGTGATACACTGTGTACATTTTTGCTTCTGAACACTGTCGATGTTTTTGACATATTACGTTTTCTGTCATGCTATGCTATATGGTCAATTATGTTACTATAAACCAGTTTTTATCTAATGGGTATATGAATTAAATGCAAGACATTAATCTTTGTTCATCATTTTCAGAAAGAAATAACGTGTAAACGAAATAAATTAAACAGAAATGGGAATTTCACCTTCGGAATGAACGAAAGAGGATGCAATACCTCGTGATGAAGAGTAAATGGATCAGAATTAACAAGCATTAACAAGAATATACTATACACATCGTAGAATAACAGTCTTAACTAATTTTTTCTTTCAGAATACGAGGCGATTGATGCAGGCTGTCGGACAGAACTACACATCTTAGTTTTAGATATGAAATATGCTAGAAATAAGGAATAGTTGTATAATGAATAATGAAGTGACTTTTTTGCAGATGATAATGAATGGTGATGAATAATGATGAAGAATGTGCTACTATGGATAATGAAGTTTTTCTTTACAGGTGATGATAATAATGGAGTTATGGTAATATGAATAATGAAGTTTTTCTTTACAGATGAAGATAATGATGAAGTTTATATATTTACTGTTAGTTAAGAGATGCTATGTAGTTATTTAAGTATTTGTTGCAGTTCGTTTTGACAGTATGTCTTATATCGCATGGTATGATGACTGAAGGTTTTGGAAAGGACAGCTAGAGAACATATATATTTTATACACATTTCACTACTTTTCAGCATAATATGCGTTTCTTCTTTCAGTTTCATAATCCATTTTGTATATTTTGCAGGATAAATTATTCATGAAATTAATGTGGTATAAATAGTTGTTTATTAAACCTATGTCGTTTATGAATGTGATCACATCTACTCTACTTGTTTCATAACCTTGCTACAGCTGACTCATGACGAACGACGTTACACATCTTCATTTGCAGCAATAACTCAAAAGCGAACAAAGGAATTACCAGTCCCAAATAATGCGACTAGTTTAAGAGAATTCTGAGTAATACTGATCAGCTATGAATAGTATGTCATTTCAATAATGACTTCTGAATAATGCAAAAAATAAATGCTTTGTAGCTGGCCAATGAATGCCACTGATTACTGTAATAAGATGACCTATGATGCCAATGATTACTACACTCCTGGAAATGGAAAAAAGAACACATTGACACCGGTGTGTCAGACCCACCATACTTGCTCCGGACACTGCGAGAGGGCTGTACAAGCAATGATCACACGCACGGCACAGCGGACACACCAGGAATCGCGGTGTTGGCCGTCGAATGGCGCTAGCTGCGCAGCATTTGTGCACCGCCGCCGTCAGTGTCAGCCAGTTTGCCGTGGCATACGGAGCTCCATCGCAGTCTTTAACACTGGTAGCATGCCGCGACAGCGTGGACGTGAACCGTATGTGCAGTTGACGGACTTTGAGCGAGGGCGTATAGTGGGCATGCGGGTGGCCGGGTGGACGTACCGCCGAATTGCTCAACACGTGGGGCGTGAGGTCTCCACAGTACATCGATGTTGTTGCCAGTGGTCGGCGGAAGGTGCACGTGCCCGTCGACCTGGGACCGGACCGCAGCGACGCACGGATGCATGCCAAGACCGTAGGATCCTACGCAGTGCCGTAGGGGACCGCACCGCCACTTCCCAGCAAATTAGGGACACTGTTGCTCCTGGGGTATCGGCGAGGACCATTCGCAACCGTCTCCATGAAGCTGGGCTACGGTCCCGCACACCGTTAGGCCGTCTTCCGCTCACGCCCCAACATCGTGCAGCCCGCCTCCAGTGGTGTCGCGACAGGCGTGAATGGAGGGACGAATGGAGACGTGTCGTCTTCAGCGATGAGAGTCGCTTCTGCCTTGGCGCCAATGATGGTCGTATGCGTGTTTGGCGCCGTGCAGGTGAGCGCCACAATCAGGACTGCATACGACCGAGGCACACAGGGCCAACACCCGGCATCATGGTGTGGGGAGCGATCTCCTACACTGGCCGTACACCACTGGTGATCGTCGAGGGGACACTGAATAGTGCACGGTACATCCAAACCGTCATCGAACCCATCGTTCTACCATTCCTAGACCGGCAAGGGAACTTGCTGTTCCAACAGGACAATGCACGTCCGCATGTATCTCGTGCCACCCAACGTGCTCTAGCAGGTGTAAGTCAACTACCCTGGCCAGCAAGATCTCCGGATCTGTCCCCCATTGAGCATGTTTGGGACTGGATGAAGCGTCGTCTCACGCGGTCTGCACGTCCAGCACGAACGCTGGTCCAACTGAGGCGCCAGGTGGAAATGGCATGGCAAGCCGTTCCACAGGACTACATCCAGCATCTCTACGATCGTCTCCACGGGAGAATAGCAGCCTGCATTGCTGCGAAAGGTGGATATACACTGTACTAGTGCCGACATTGTGCATGCTCTGTTGCCTGTGTCTATGTGCCTGTGGTTCTGTCAGTGTGATCATGTGATGTATCTCACCCCAGGAATGTGTCAATAAAGTTTCCCCTTCCTGGGACAATGAATTCACGGTGTTCTTATTTCAATTTCCAGGAGTGTATAATTAAGTGAATTATGTTAATACTATGCCATTCATTAGCTTCTGTTTTGAATGATGACTTCTGATGGTTTGTAACTGGGCAATGAGTGCCAATAATTACTATATTCAGATAATTTATGAACATTATTCTGTAATACTACATACATGGTACAGAAATGTTCAGTAACTGGGCGATGAGTGCCACCAATTACTCAAATCAGTTGTTAGACTAGTGTAATTCTCAATGAAGACTACTATGTGACTTAATGTCCTTCACCTTCTGACCTAATTACCAGAAATTACTGCAATATCCATTTGTCCTGTCTATCCTCATGATCATGGAGCACTATATTTGGTTTTTGCACAAATTCTACGTTGGTCTACTTTACAAGGACATGGTGTTGACACGACATGCTGTCCACCACCTTGAGCGATGGAGATGTTATTATGGTCCCACTGTTTGGTGTACCTAGTGTACTACCAAAATGATAGCATGGAATATTATTACGATGTTTCAGTGTCTTGGCTACACTGATTAATACTTCAAGGAAAAGAGCTTCAGATTGTCTCACTTGGTGTTGTGCTTCTGTAGAAAGATATGGACTTTCAGTGCAGCCGCATGCAACCTAAAGTGCTACAACTATGACGCAATCCTTCCCACTCCTTTCCTAATTCTTGTAAAATGATAAAGACATATACAGTGCGTGTGCACTTCAAAAAAATGGTTCAAATGGTTCTGACCACTATGGGACTTAACAGCTATGGTCATCAGTCCCCTAGAACTTAGAACTAATTAAACCTAACTAACCGAAGGACATCACACAACACCCAGTCATCACGAGGCAGAGAAAATCTCTGACCCCGCCGGGAATCGAACCCGGGAACTCGGGGGCCGGAAGCGAGAATGATACCGCACGACCACGAGCTGCGGACGTGTGCACTTCATTTGATTTGTTAACAACATCAGTTGTCCTACAAATACTAAAGACTTCTATAGTGCGTGTGCACTTTATTTCACTCCTTGATATGTTTATTTGTTGTAAAAACATTAGAGAGTTTTACAGTGCGTGTGCACTTGATGTCATTTGTAGTCATTACGTATACATTTTATTTGTGATTCCCAGATATGTTCTGTATTACAGTGGGTGTGCACTTTCGTCATTTTGTTAACATGATTTGTATTCATTGCATATACATTTTTGTGATTTGCTGATATATTCTGAACTACAGTGCGTGTGCACTTATGTCACTTGTTAATATGATTTGTATCCATTGCGTATACATTTTGTGATTTCCGGATATGTTCTGTACTCAGTACATGTGAACTATATTTTATTTCATGTTCTGCACCTATATATATGTATATATTCTGTGATTGTAAAGTTAGTTAATTAAGAAAAATTTGTTGCTCATGGCAAGTCCAATTGACTCACCATCGCTGCCAAATTTTCGCCCCCCCCCCCCCCCCCCCCAGTGGAGGGTTATGTAAGGCGTATGCTTCGCCGGCGATAGCCGAGGCATGACAGAATCTCTGACCAGAGAGTAGTTTATTGTTAGTTGTTGCTTGTCGCGAGTCTGTGCTAGTCTGCGCGAGTCGACAGTAGTAGTCAGTCGGATACAGTAGTGGTCAGTCGGCTTTAGTAGCGAGTGGACGGTTGTAGTCTGCGGGAGTCGGCATGCGTTGGGTGGTGCTCTGGTCGCGACTCTGGTCAGGACTCTGGAGGATGAGTATTGTTGTAGAAGGTAAAGAAGCAGCCTTGCGAATAATTAATAATGTACGTTAATTGTAATTTAATTTGTTCAAAAAATGCACCAATAATAATTTTTTATAATATAAAGTAACTCTTTAAAAGAAAAGCATTAATTTCAATCTACAATGCATTATCATTGCTTCCAAGAATAAAAAATATATATACGCCAGCATTGCACGAAGCTGTGTCGAAGAATGTATAATTAAGAGCAGATATGATTGCAGTTTTATTGAGGTAAGAATATTTTCCTTTTGCTTTTTTATTCAGAATACAGGACCGAAGGTCAGCGCTGCTGTCCTTATCAAATTTACCAGATATTATTATTTCTGTTAGGATGTTACATTTCCTTCATGGTTCATTATTTAATCAATATTATCGTGGGTTTTTGGTCAATTTTCATTTATCAATTTTTTGCGGGGAGTTTACACTTGGCTCCATTTCACATTATTCATTTAACAATATTTCGTGTGGAGAGGTTACAAGGTTAACGGAATGCAGTCGAGGCTGAGGGCACTACATTAGGATATGATTCACTAAAATAAATAGATGAGTTTTGCTATCGGGGCAGTAAAATAACTGATGATGGCTGAAATACGGAGGATATAAAATGATGGCTGGAAATGGCAAGATAAGCGTTTATGAAGAAACACAAATTTCTTGGGGAATTTTTTTCCGAAGGTATTTGTCTGGAAATTTGGAAATCTGTGGTAAGATCTTACGGGACCAAACTGCTGAGGTCACCGGTCCCTAAGCTTACACACTACTTAATCTAACTAAACTACGCTTAGGACAACACACACACACACCCATGCCCGAGGAAGGACTTGAACCTCCGAAGGAAATGAGACGCGCGAACCGTGGCAAGACCCCGAAGACCGCGCGGCTATCCCGAGCGGCATTTGTGTGGAGTGTTGTCTTATATGGAAGTGAAATTTGGTCTATAAACTGTTCAGACAAGAAGAGATGGTCATGCTACAGAAGGCTGCTAAGAAATAGATCCAGGGATCATGTGAACAATGTGTAAGTGCAGAAAAGAATTAGGGAGAAAAGAAATTATTGGATTCACTTGACTAAAGGATGGAATCAGTTGATAAGACACATTGTGAAACATCGAGGGATCGTGTGTTTAGTACTGGAAGGAAATGTGGGGCGGTTGGGAGGGGGGCGGAATGTAAAAATTATAGAGGGAGATAAAGAGATGAATACCGTACGCACTTTCATATGGACGTAGGCTCGGAGATGATGAGGCTTAAACCAGTCTTCGGACTGATGACAACTACCTCAACAACGACGACGACGACGGCAACAACTACAATGAACTTGGCTGAAAGCTTTTAAAAGATAAGAGCAGAAAAGGAAGAATGGAAGAGTTTAATGACCCGCGACGGTGGATAACGGAAAAGCATTTTGCTCGTGTGCCGCAGAGACGTCGCTATGTTTTGTTGTAGGAAATGAAGGGATATTCACCGCAACTTTCCTAGGTTCTGTACTGCTCTTTATCGTATTTCTGAATATCTGTTTTACCAAATTACGCTTAGGTGCGTTTCGCATAAGAAAGTTACCAGTTTGGCGAACAGTAACTGAACAGGTGGATTCAAAGAAATAGGTAATACCGCAAATTCGGCTGAGACAGAAGTATGCTAATTCTTGCTTATTAGCTGAAATCGGCAACGTATTCTAAAACATATCGGTGTATTACTTAGATAAAATAGTTTTGCCCGGCCCAGATCAACTATACAAGTGAGTTCCAGTTACAAATGACAACTTGTCTAAGCCCATGATTAACTATACAATTGTACACACCGAATCACTAAGACAAATAAAAGACTCCCCGAAATATTTTTTTGAAAGAATAAACCACCATTTAACTTTCTTTTCTACTGTCTAGATTACAGTTTTTACGCCACTGTCGAGTTTAATGCCAAAAGCTGTTAGACCAACAACACGTCGTATCTGGTACAGTAAGTCCAAAGTACTAAACAAGACTAGCGCAAGGTGTGACTGTTAAAGGCATGTGCTAGTCTTGCTTACTAACTCGATAAGGATGTAAAAGTCGAAATCTAGATAGTACAGTAGAAAAACACCACATTGTATAGTCAAATGGCGGTTTATTCTTTCACTAAATACTTCACGACTGTGGCTCAGCACTGTCGAACATTGCAATATCTACTATCATCCTTCACCATCTGACACATCAGCCCCAAAAGGCCGAACAACTGCACAGAACTAACTACTAAAGGAACCATAAAAAATGAGTACAATCTACAATACCTCATCGTCTCCATAACTGTGGTAACATTTATCATTTTGTTTACCGATCTCCGTTGATTTTCTGCAAAATTACCTTACAATGAATCCTACCTTATTCCGTCACAAGTAAATGAATATGAGCATCGCTACCAGTAAATGACCTACGGTTTCTTTACTAAATACAGCGCCTAAGCAAAACAAAAAGAAGGAACAAAGGAAAGAAATATAAACAGCTTTTGCTTGGTTACACCGAGGACAATAATTCCGTAACTTCTATGTTTACAACAGCTCACATTCACAAAAGGTGTTCGAAATCTGCACATTTTGCTTGAATGCAAGTATTGCATGGCTCAATCATCCCTTCACGCATGCGCTCGAAAATACCCTCCATATGTTTCTCTCCGCAGCGCCGACGGAGGGCTATGAGGACCATTTAGGACTCTACCGGGGTGTTGGAAATTAGCTTCTTCATACGACCGCAAAAGAAAAATCTAGTGTCTTTCAATAGAAGGAGCTTGCTGGCCATCAAATTAGTCTGCATCACCCAATCCACCTACCTGGATTCAACTGATTTAACCAATTGGTTGTTATGATTGTATAGTGCGTCGGATCTCCACGCTCTGTTGCCATGTGATTGCTCTTATTCCATAGCAATATCTTCCACTAGCTCTGGATGAACCTCCATCAAAAGACTGAGTAATTAACGTCCATTTATTGTTAAATGTGCACCGATGAGCCAAAAATTATGACCACCTGTGTAATAGCTTGTTGTTCCATTTTTGGAATAGAGTACAACAAAACTTCTGCTTGGCGTGGATTCTACCAGGTGTCTACGCAAACGTCAAGAAATTCCCGAAAGTTACGGTTTGGTGGCTTACGGTCACGCAGCTGGTGTTCCAATGGAAACATATCAGGCACATTTGTTAGCCAAGACGTCAATGTGAGTTCACTATAATGCCACCCAACGCACAGTAGTACGATTCTGACCTCCCAACACAGCCATTTATCCTGCTGGAAGATGTCATCGGCATAAGGGGAAGACTTCAAGCATGAAGGGATGCAGGTGGTCCGTAATAATGTTCATGTAGTTCACTGCTGTCGTGATGACATCGATTACCAACATATACCCTATGGAAGCCAAAGTCAATGTAGCCCATACCTTAACTCTGCCCTCAATGGCCTGGATGAAGGCGTTTAAAGGCCCAAACATCGACCTGGTGTATCAAGAAATGCGAGTCACTCAAGACGCGACACTTTTATATCGTCCACGGAGAAAAGTCAGTGTGCCCACTGCAATCGTAACCGATGATGTCGTTGGTTCGACACAGGAACACGTAGGGGTCGTATGACACGGAGCTGTACTTTCAATAATGGCCTTTGAACGTGGTGCTCCGAAACAGTTGTGCCTGCATCAGCATTGCACTCTGTCGTCATATCTGCCACAGATCGCTACCTATCCTGGATTACACAGTGGGGACACACCGACCTCTAAAGATGAGACGTGGTCGTCCAATACCACACGGCCTACTCGTTCTTTCACCGTCCTTCAGCCACATTCCGTAGGTGCTTCCGACAGTAGCTCGCCAACAGGCGACCAGCTTCGCTGGCTCACAAGGGGAGGCCGCCAATTGTGAAATTCAGATTCTATTCATACTACGCATAATAAAAGCTCCTGGCCAGAGGTGTAATGAGGCAAAGCAACAAGATGCACTTCTCAGCCGTTATCGAGAAAATCGACAGTTAAAAGAAACCGTTGCTGTGAAATACTCTCTACGATTGACAGTTTTCTACAGCGTCGTGGTGCAGCGGTAAGCGCTCGGGTTCGTAATCCGAAGGTCGCCGGATCGAATCTCACGCCATGTAATTTTTTTTTATAATTAGTTTTTTGTAATTCATATATGAATTGCTTATGCATGTTGGTGAAGGCGGATCGCTCTCCAATTGTACCGCCTCCATTTTTCCGTTTTTTCAACAAGGTGTACCAAAGCTCTCCAGTCCGCACTGACTTTCGACGATGTTATAAGTTGCGCTAGCGACCGCATCTACCTTCTTTCGAAGTTAGCAGGCAACTACGCTAGTTATGCGGCGGCTCGTTTCGGCCCATTCAACGTCTGTTCTTCAAGTGTAACGAGCGAGTAACGGAGTTTATATTTCATATCTGCCACAGCAAATTTATGTTCGTGGGGTCACTATTCTAATTCGAACGTTTGACTTACGCTATACGTATTCGTTTCGGAATATCGTTTCTACGTCTTCCGTTAACTATACGTGGTTAACATTATGAAGACAATTAATAACATTTGTGAAATACAACTTTGTTTACGGGAAACATAATGATGTTCGAAGTCGCCAGTTTTTCCACGACAAACGACTTTCAACAACTTATTATATGCATAATTGTTGCAACTGATTGCCGGGAATTATATATATATATATATATATATATATATATATATATATATATATATATATATATATAATGAATTGCTTATATGTTTATGTGCCACCGCACCAACAGCGTTCATAAACACTTGCGTAATACAAGAATTACAAGAAACAAATACTAAAAAAAAAAAGGTTGCATGGCGCGGGATTCCATCCGGCGACCATCGGATTACGAACCCGAGCGCTTACCGCTGCACCACGACGCTGTAGAAAGTTATTAATCGTAGAGAGTATTTCAACGCAACGGTTTCTTTTAACTGTCGATTTTCTCGACAACGGCTGAGAAGTGCATCTTGGTGCTTTGCCACATTACACCTCTGGCCATGAGCTTATATTATGCGCGGTATGAATCGAATCTGAATTTCACAATTGGCGGCCTCCCCTTGTCAGAGATTCTCATTTCCAGCCGCAAGGCCACAACGATGTGCCCTTTGTCTAAACCGCTCAAACCAGTGTATTTCCGTATATGCGGCCCTATATCTTCGCTACAATGACTGCCCATTCGACTCCCTTCTACATGATTTCATTACTGAGTTCAAATGGTTCAAATGGCTCTGGCTCTATGGGTCTTAACTGCTGTGGTCATCAGTCCCCTAGAACTTAGAACTACTTAAACCTAACTAACCTACGGATATCACATACATCCATGCCGGAGGCAGGATTCGAACCTGCGACTGTAGCGGTCGCGCGTGTCCAGACTGTAGCGCCTAGAACCGCTCGGCCACTCCGGCCGGCCATTACTGAGTCACATGAATGCAACACAACCAGGAGGTATTCAGTCTCGCGGTGGACAGTGGTCATAATGTTGTGGCTCATCAGTGTATGGTCCTATTATGTGGTTTTTGTTAAAAATGAAACTCCTCCAGCAGTACTTACGATTTTATATTTATTTGGCTACTAGTTTCCACGTTACGTCAACGCCATCTTCAGGCCCGTACACTTTGATTCATCAAAAAATTAATAAATCAAAGTGTACCGGCCTGAAGATGGCGTTGACGCAACGTCGAAACTAGTAGACAAATAAATATAAAATCTTTAGTACTGCTGGAGGAGTTTTACTTTTAACAAATATTATACCAGCTGTGCCCCACCTTCATCCAATTTAAATATGGATGTACGAAGATGTTATTTGGTTGTCTAAAATTCCCTCCAATGCATTAATCTTAAATTCAATTTTATGGTCATATTCGTACATTTGATGTGGGTTAGCATCGGAGCAATGAACCTTACTTTTGGTGTTCAAAATCCTTCATTAAAGGTCGCTTCGTCGGTAAACGTAATCACGGAAGTAAAATTAGGGCCCTGTTGGCGCTGTACGAGAAACCATTCACAAAGTTCATTAAGAGATGCATAACCCCTTCCGTACAATAGTACAAAGTGTGCACATTAGCCACGTGGTACGCTTTTAAATCTTCTCAGTTCCACACATGCCATACTGTTGACTGTTTAACATCCAACTGTCTTGCGACTTGTCGTGCACTCGTTTCCGGGTTGTACTGTACTCGCGCCAAAGAAGCTTACTCCATTTGAACTCTTACATGTGGGAGAAGCCCAATGTTACCGACACGTCCGAGACACTGGAAAATTGAAATTAACGATAAAACATCCATACGTAACGGAAACATCTTGAAAAACAGTACGAATGGAAAGTGGAAGTTACTTCTATGTTTAAATATTCGAAACAAAAATAAGGTTTTAAGCTGCTGTGCGTATTTACAACAGCATTCTTTTTAAGCGTTAGCAAAAAGTCCCTGAAGTAAACAGCAACGAAGTAGAAATCATTTGATACGTTAGACCTTGTCTGGCAATTAACATTGATTTCAGAACGCTGCATGTCTGACCATTGTGTTACCGTAACTCAATACATTTTGTACCTTCAGTGTTTACTTAGGCGCGTGGTCCCTCTTTCACACATTCGACGATCCACAGTAGCAAACGATACGTGGCGATGTAAAACACGCTCCGGGAAACATTCTGCATAAATAAGTCTTGCCGGCCGGAGTGGCCATGCGGTTCTGAGCGCTACAGTCTGGAGCCGAGCGACCGCTACGGTCGCAGGTTCGAATCCTGCCTCGGGCATGGATGTGTGTGATGTCCTTAGGATAGTTAGATTTAATTAGTTCTAAGTTCTAGGCGACTGATGACCTTGGAAGTTAAGTCGCATAGTGCTCAGAGCCATTTGAACCATTTGAGCCAATAAGTCTTGATGCATGCGCACTGGATTTAATAATGCCATCACAGAGATGCATGTCTGCAAGCTCTTTAAATGTAAACCGATCCATCGTAGGCTTGTATTTCCACTACCACGAGCACTACCGTATTACATCAGATAATGCAAGAACGCGATCAGCGTAGCCTTGCGGAACTATGTGTAGCACTGCCGGCGAGAGCGGGATCGACAAGCGCAACATCTGCACATGCAGCAGGTGCGTCATCTGGTGACGTCACATGATCAACATTTGTCATCCACTTTTGGGGCCGGCCGCGGTGGTCTAGCGGGTCTAGGCGCTCAGTCCGGAACCGCGCGACCGCTACGGTCGCAGGTTCGAATCCTGCCTCGGGCATGGATGTGTGTGTTGTCCTTAGATTAGTTAGGTTTAAGTAGTTCTAAGTTCTAGGGGACTTATGACCACAGATGTTGAGTCCCATAGTGCTCAGAGCAATTTGAACCATTTTTGAACCACTTTTGGGATATATCCCGAAATTTGTGGCCCCAAGTGCCTTACATCAAATTACCACACTCAGAGTCATCTACATCGCTTCGCGGTTTTTTAAACGTTAGTAAGCATTACCCTGTATATGCGCATACCGCCCACTGTAAACTAAACTACCAAATACTCTCAGTGCTAGCTGCTAACGGGAATAGCTCACAAAAGCAAACAACACAATAATCTCTGTACCGTCTTGCCTTCGTTAACACTGGCTGTGAGCTGCTGTCTTCTCCTGAACACCTGCAAGAAGACACAGTCCGCTACCTAGATCGACGATGTCTGCCTATACCTGATTGTTGCAAACTCCTGCTGCTCTCTTCTTCTGAGCTGTCCTCTCCAGTCTCTTTTGCTCGGAGGCCGTCAACGAAGCGATGCTAGTTCCGTCATGCCTCCAAATGTCGGACAAAGAATCTCTCGCACTGGTGTGCGCACATAGTAGAGTAAGTGCAGTTTCGAGGAGCGCACCACAACAATCTTCACGAAAACTCGGCACTTGTTGCGGAGTTTCAAGTGTGCTGCAATACACGGTACACCATCGTATTTCTATATTTCTATTTTCGCATTCATTGATTTCGAATCTGTCAGGCTGTCGATGGTATGTACACGATAGCAGGCCAAAGAATTTCCAGCTGCGGACCACCAACAATGGACAACGGAGAATCAGTGTTGGAGCTGCCAGCATTCTTCGTACTTCTTCGGGTAACAATATGATTAATGGAATAGAACATAAAAGAATTAGATTGCAAAATGAGGTCATGCATCCCCGTCGGAGCCTGCCCGCAATGTAGAGTTTCATTATACAGGGTGGTCCATCGTTAGTGACCGGGCCAAATATCTCACGAAATAAGCATCAAACGAAAAAACTACAAAGAACGAAACTCGTCTAGCTTGAAGGGGGAAGCCAGATGGCGCTATGGTTGGCCCGCTAGATGGCGCTGCCATAGGTCAAACGGATATCAACTGCCTTTTTTAAAAATAGGAACCCCCATTTTTTATTACATATGTGTGTAGTACGTAAAGAACTAGAATGTTTTAGTTGGACCACTTCCTTCGCTTTGTGAAAGATGGCGCTGTAATAGTCACAAACGTGTAAGTACGTGGTATCACGTAACATTCCGCCAGTGCGGACGGTATTTCCTTCGTGATACATTACCCGTGTTAAAATGGACCGTTTACCAATTGCGGAAAATGTCGATATCATGTTGATGTATGGCAATTGTGATCAAAATGCCCAACGGGCGTGTGCTATGTATGCTGCTCGGTATCCTGGACTACATCGTCCAAGAGTCCGGACCGTTCGTTACGTTATTTAAGGAAACAGGAAGTGTTCAGCAACATGTGAAACGTCAACCACGACCTGCTACAAATGATGATGCCCAAGTAGGTGTTTTAGCTCCTGTCGCGGCTAATCCGCAAATCATTAGCAGACAAAATGCGCGAGAATCGGAAATCTCAAAAAGGTCGGTGTTGACAATGCTACATCAACATCGATTGCACCCGTACCATATTCCTATGTACCAGCAGTTGCATGGCGACGACTTCGAACGTCGTGTACCGTTCGGCCACTGGGCACAAGAGAAATTAGGACGATGACAGATTTTTTGCATGTGTTCTATTTAGCGACGAAGCGTCATTCACCAACAGCGGTAACGTAAACCTGCATAATATGCGCTATTGGGCAACAAAAAGTCCACGATGGCTACGACAAGTAGAACATCAGCGGCCTTGGCGGGATAATGTATGGTGCGGCATTATGGGAGGAAGGATAATTGGCCCCCATTTTATCGATGGCAATGTAAATGGTGCAATGTATGCTGATTTCCTACGTAATGTTCTACCGATGTTACTACAAGATGTTTCACTGCATGACAGAATGGCGATGTACTTCCAACATGATGGATGTCCGGCACATAGCTCGCGTGCGGTTGAAGCGGTATTGAATATCATATTTCATGACAGGTCGATCTGACGTCCCCGAATTTCTTTCTGTGGGGAAAGTTGAAGGATATTTGCAATCGTGATCCACCGACAATGCCTGACAACATGCGTCAGCGCATTGTCAATGCATGTGCGAACATTACAGGAGGCGAACTACTTGCAATTGAGAGGTTGACGGACATCATTTTGAGCATTTATTGCATTATTGTGGTATTTAATGGTAATCACGCTGTAACAGCATGCGTTCTCAGAAATGATAAGTTCACAGAGGTACATGCATCACATTGGAATAACCGAAATAAAACCTTCAAGCGTACCTACGTTCTGTATTTTAATTTAAAAAACCTACCTGTTACCAACTGTTCGTCTAAAATTGTGCGCCATATGTGTGTGACTATTACAGCGCCATCAATCACAAAGCTAAAAAAGTGGTCCAACTTAAACATTCATATTTCTTTACGTACTACACGAATATGTAATAAAAATGGGGGTTCCTATTTAAAGAAACGCAGTTGTTATCCGTTTGACCTACGGCAGTGCCATCTAGCGGGCCAACCATAGCGCCATCTGGTTTCCCCCTTCAAGTCAGACAAGTTTCGCTCTTTGTATTTTCATCGTTTGACTCTTATTTCGTGAGATATTTGCCCGGTCACGATTAATGGTCCACCCTGTATAATGCTTCAGTCGTGCTTTGTGGCACGCGGTATTTTGTGTTTTACTGTGAAGTTTTGTGGAGACCTAGTGATGACCAAGTATAAAAACGTTTTCGGTAATTTATGCCTGGATTCTTATATTTGTTTTCTGAGAACGATTCAGCTAACTCGAGAACATTAGAGTTCGTAAAAAACTACATTAAAAAATTGAAAAAATGCATTTAGCTTTTCAAACAATAACGGATGCTCAATAATACTGCACTTCGTTGACAAAATTCGATTTGCATTCGTAGCAGCAAGAATTCAACCCCATTCCTGTGACTAATAAGTAAATGTATGAAAGCAGGGTAAATACATCTTATATCAAAGTTTCGATCGTAGCGCCAAATGTAAACTACGTGTACATTTCAGTACATTTACTTCAACAATATTTAAATCCATTTATTTAAACAATACCTAATTCGAAATGAAGTACTCTCTCAATCATTTACTCATTACAGAACACTGAGGACATTCCGATACATTTGAGAACATTCCGAAACATTCCACAACATTTCAAAAGATTTGAAACTGTTCGAGAACGTTAAACAAAATTCTGGGACATTCTAGAACATTTCAGAAGATTCTACAACATTCGGGAAATTTAAGGAACACTCCGGGATGATCTGGAATATTCGGGAACATACTGGTCCGTCTCTGCCAATTTCACACTCGTTTCACACCTGCTTCAACGACTTCGACTAAGATAACTGTTGATGCGATACCGTATTTTAGCACACGGTTCTTCGAACCCAACGCCTGCAGTTCCAAACTGAAACCATACCATCTTACGCCCATGGAGTTGTGGAACGTGGTGGGCGAGGTGGGAGGGGGGGTGGCGGGGGGGGGGGCGGGGAGTGACTATGCATTTGTAGCGGTACGCACAGACAAACCACGGTTACATCTATTATATATATTGGTTACGGAACAGACGTTCATTTTACGACATGTAATAGTGGTAGGTGATACATTGCTATTACTTCGTCGTATGAGGAATCGACATATGCACAACTAATGCACCCATCATCCTCTACAAATTATACAGCGTGTACTGTTTCGTCTCCGATACTTCTACAGCACCAAGTTCACTATTCGTGGATGCCGTGGCAGATATGTCACTAGTAGTGGCAACCGCGTGCAAGTGATCTGTGCTACCCATCCACGCCTCACGACTCTCCCTCACTGCATGACTTCCGCCAGTCCCAGGCTCGAGTCCCAGTCCGACGCGAAGTTTCAATCTGCCAGGAAGTTTCGTAGCCTTCTTTTCGTTGATTCTCCTTGTTTTATGCGTTATCTGTCAACTTACTTTCAGTCTCCCTTGATGGTATCGCGTTTCACGTGTCCAGTTTCTGCTTTTCCGGATTTCAAATGAACCGTGGTCCATTTCCATACAATGTGGCACTCTGCATATGAACATGCACGTCTACATCCATTATCCGCAATCCAGCTTACGGTCCGTGGCGGAGAGAAATTGTGTCACCACTGTCTTTCCTACCATGTCCATTGTCAGCTAGATGCCATTCGAAAGTTCTTTGCGGTTTCTCATACTCTGTGATGCAATGAGTATTCGTGCACTTACCCAAGTGCCGATGCAAATAAATACAATTAAATGTAGTGCATGGCATTTGTGACAACGTAACATGTCTAAATACTAATGGTCCTTAAACCATTAGTGCACGACTTATTTTTTGTTAGTTTTTTATAATGTATTTATCTTCGTCGTTACACTGAAAAGAAGCTTTTAAAGTCAAAAAGTTTTACCTTTCTAGTTTTGTTATATTATACCGTGCCATATATGTCACTCTAAGCACCATTCAGAGCAAAACATATATTCAGATAAAAAGTGTACGCACTTTTGTCACTCTAAGCACCATTCAGAGCAAAACATATATTCAGATAAAAAGTTTACGCACTTTTGTAGAATATTGAAACAAACAAAAATAACAATTTGCTTGTTGTTAGAAGGAAAAAAAACTCCACACACAGCCCCCCCCCCCCCCCCACTTTACATTTCTTGCACCAAGTACGTGCTGATCTCTTACAGTTTATTCTTGTCTTCATTTCACTTCCTGTATTTTCACAAACAGGTAGTTCATTCAACCGAAGTGGAGCTCATCTGCTTCGCTGCTGGAGAGTGGGGTTCGTTCAGGTTCTTTCAGTTGCGTCGATTACATCTGCACAACTTCCCTTTAAAATGTACATGAATGATTGAATTTCAATTTTTGCGGTAGAATAGCCGAGAACTGTATACAATAACTTTCAATAACCAATCAAAAAGAGCCCAGTACCAATTGCTGTAACGGACGTTTATCGGAAATGATTCACATTTTGATCCATTCGACCAGTCCGACCCATGTGGTTCAAAATGGCTCTGAGCACTATGGGACTCAACTGCTGAGGTCATTAGTCCCCTAGAACTTAGAACTAGTTAAACCTAACTAACCTAAGGACATCACAAACATCCATGCCCGAGGCAGGATTCGAACCTGCGACCGTAGCGGTCTTGCGGTTCCAGACTGCAGCGCCTTTAACCGCACGGCCACTTCGGCCGGCTCGACCCATGTGCCGGTTGTAATCTGTCAAGATGGATGGTCGAGGAATTTCGATGTGTTTCCTTAACCGCTGAGGATATCTTATAACATTAGTTACTACACTCCTGGAAATGGAAAAAAGAACACATTGACACCGGTGTGTCAGACCCACCATACTTGCTCCGGACACTGCGAGAGGGCTGTACAAGCAATGATCACACGCACGGCACAGCGGACACACCAGGAACCGCGGTGTTGGCCGTCGAATGGCGCTAGCTGCGCAGCATTTGTGCACCGCCGCCGTCAGTGTCAGCCAGTTTGCCGTGGCATACGGAGCTCCATCGCAGTCTTTAACACTGGTAGCATGCCGCGACAGCGTGGACGTGAACCGTATGTGCAGTTGACGGACTTTGAGCGAGGGCGTATAGTGGGCATGCGGGAGGCCGGGTGGACGTACCGCCGAATTGCTCAACACGTGGGGCGTGAGGTCTCCACAGTACATCGATGTTGTCGCCAGTGGTCGGCGGAAGGTGCACGTGCCCGTCGACCTGGGACCGGACCGCAGCGACGCACGGATGCACGCCAAGACCGTAGGATCCTACGCAGTGCCGTAGGGGACCGCACCGCCACTTCCCAGCAAATTAGGGACACTGTTGCTCCTGGGGTATCGGCGAGGACCATTCGCAACCGTCTCCATGAAGCTGGGCTACGGTCCCGCACACCGTTAGGCCGTCTTCCGCTCACGCCCCAACATCGTGCAGCCCGCCTCCAGTGGTGTCGCGACAGGCGTGAATGGAGGGACGAATGGAGACGTGTCGTCTTCAGCGATGAGAGTCGCTTCTGCCTTGGTGCCAATGATGGTCGTCTGCGTGTTTGGCACCGTGCAGGTGAGCGCCACAATCAGGACTGCATACGACCGAGGCACACAGGGCCAACACCCGGCATCATGGTGTGGGGAGCGATCTCCTACACTGGCCGTACACCACTGGTGATCGTCGAGGGGACACTGAATAGTGCACGGTACATCCAAACCGTCATCGAACCCATCGTTCTACCATTCCTAGACCGGCAAGGGAACTTGCTGTTCCAACAGGACAATGCACGTCCGCATGTATCCCGTGCCACCCAACGTGCTCTAGAAGGTGTAAGTCAACTACCCTGGCCAGCAAGATCTCCGGATCTGTCCCCCATTGAGCATGTTTGGGACTGGATGAAGCGTCGTCTCACGCGGTCTGCACGTCCAGCACGAACGCTGGTCCAACTGAGGCGCCAGGTGGAAATGGCATGGCAAGCCGTTCCACAGGACTACATCCAGCATCTCTACGATCGTCTCCATGGGAGAATAGCAGCCTGCATTGCTGCGAAAGGTGGATATACACTGTACTAGTGCCGACATTGTGCATGCTCTGTTGCCTGTGTCTATGTGCCTGTGGTTCTGTCAGTGTGATCATGTGATGTATCTGACCCCAGGAATGTGTCAATAAAGTTTACCCTTCCTGGGACAATGAATTCACGGTGTTCTTATTTCAATTTCCAGGAGTGTAGTTTCACACCTGTTGTACTTGATGCTGCAGAACAAACTGAGTTATCACACAAACCCAACAGACCATTTTCTGTTTGTTCAGCAGAATGAATAGTATGTTGTGACACAACAGTGCGTTTCGCCGTGACAAGCGGACGAAATCATAAGCATCTTTGCCGCTGTTTGCGTAATTACAGGAGAACTGATGTTCCCGGCACCCGCACACCCGGTCCTTCGGCAGCTGTGGATCCAGTTTGCACAGCAACTCAGTCTCTGAATGAGATTCATTCAGCATACCACTGCTGTCAGAGGCGGAGAACAGCAGGCGTCTGTGCACAAAGACTTAGCAAAAACGACTCACGTTGGCGCAGGAATGACACCTGCGTTTCCCCTCGTTTCGTCGCTTTCAGGACATTACAGAGAAATCACGCGTGGAAATCTCACTTTCGGGATAGAAAAAGACGGTAAACAGGAGACAGGCCGTCGATACAGTGTGGCTCGGATGTCGGAGCGTTTACGATTTAGAAGGCGATGAAATACACGTGATAGAATAAAAGTAAACAACGAAACCATATATCACGCAGACAAAAGAAAATATTGGTTGAACGGCTCCACTTACGAATGAAATGTGATTCCTTTAAGGTTTAGATTGTGAACGGATCGTAAACGACGCAAGTTAGAATTTCTGATGAAACAATTACGTCTCCACATAAGTAAAGCGCCAGACACTATTTGGGATACGACCACAAAAGTTGACAGGTACCTCCAACGGTCGAAACTGGACACGGGCACGTCAGAATGATATCGTGGGTAAGTATCACCGTGCTGAACCACGGAGGTATAAGTGAGGTGAACCTAATGTTTTGAGCTACGTAAGATGGCGGATGTACGCTTCAAGTTTGTGACGTAATGAGGACCCCTTTCTTCTTTTTACCTCGGTGCGCAGCACCTAATACTACTCCTGGATTGCAGTGAAATTATTCTCAAATCAGTCAAGGTTTTTTTTTTTTAGATTGTCTCACCATGATCGCTTTCCAGATTTTAAATATCGTACGTTTCACTGATGAACAGCTTCTAGCTCCTTTCCTTGCAAAAACACCAACATAATCTGTCATAAATTTACTCCGTCATAATATTTCAGGACCAGAGACTAATAAACTGATTTCTTTTGCTTTGTTTACATTAGCTTTAATTCTGGATTATCAACGATTTCTGAATTAATTTTCTTGTGCACATAATGCAGAACAACTTCGGGGAAAACATATTCAACAAAATACATCATGCCAACACATTTTTTAAAATTTCAACGCTTCTAATGAATTTATTGCATCTCGCAACACTTATTTAGTGTCACATAAAAAACTATTAGCTACTCAACACATATGTTAAAGCAAATGTGGCCAAATGAGAACTTATGACGGAGGTTTTTCACCCACATAATGAATATACAATCAATTCACTGTGTTACAGGGTTTCCTTAATTATTCCATATTTTATTACTGATTTTATATGAATACGAGGCGTAAAGTGTATACTTGAAATTTTATTTACAAATATATTCTGTTATTGTGCTTTTGTTTATATTAATATAAAAATTAAATATGATTTGTGTATAGTACTATGCCCACTAGGAACAATTGCTATGTCTGTAAATGAACAACGAGAAAGTTGATCTAGTGGAAAAATTGCGAGAGACATGGAATTACGTTAAGGGAGGAT
Source organism: Schistocerca nitens (assembly GCF_023898315.1). NCBI lineage: Eukaryota > Metazoa > Arthropoda > Insecta > Orthoptera > Acrididae > Schistocerca > Schistocerca nitens. The sequence goes on from NC_064614.1 coordinate 212,815,130, forward strand.
CGGTTTATGTGTAGAGGACGAAATCAAGCTTTAAACTGTGATGTGTGGAGCAGGAGGAGATAGAGGTGTTCTAACGAGAAGAGATTAAAAGGTAGCAGTCTGGAGGAATTCCACACGCAGTGAAGAGTGTTGTCAGAGACAGAGTAATGGCGTCTTGCCGAGAACTGCCGAGCTTAAAACTGAGGCAGAAGATGAGGCACAATCAATTTTTGGTGAAAGTGTCATGTCAAGAGAAGGAAGGGGAGAACAAATTCAAGAGTCCTTTAATGATGGACGGGAGACACGGCGTAAATGAAGAACAGAACAGCTAATAGTACTCTGATTTGAGGAAGAGAACGTGAACGAAATGCTCAGCGATGTGAAAGGCCACCGCCTACTTCCTGTCCCTCCCTTTTGAACCTAGACATGTACGTAAATGTCTGTCTTCATGAAGTACATAATTTTTGTTATTCTTAATTTGTATTACCATGGCATGTCTAATAACGTTGCAAAAGTAATCTCAGAATGAATATAACTACTACTACTACTACTACTGCTACTACTACTATTACTTATTTGGACTGTGGAGTTAAGACGGGTTGTGGTAAATTTGCCAACTGTGTTTTGGTAAAAGAAACGTTACACAGATTCTCGCATGCGTGATATAATCTTGATTAGCTTAATTTGCTGTGAGGACATAAGACGTTTGAGTGAATCTTTTAATACGTGTGTACTTCTCTGCGCAAATACATGTATTGTGCGATTGCAAAGTTGCAAGAAACAGTTTTTTTTTTGCATGTATTGCCTCTTATAAATCCCATACATCAGTTATTGGAGAGCTAACGACAGCTCTTGCGGCTCATTTGATTTCTGGAAATTTCGGTTAGGGAATTTTTTTGGGAATTTATAAAGTTGAAGTGGGAGCAGACGCTCTCTCTTGCAGCCATCTCCAAACAGCAGCAAGAAGCGATCCAGAGATCAGCTCACCCAGCTTCCTCTACCAGCAACTACTATGAGAAAGACAAATTGCAACACAGAGCTCAAAACTGCATACCAAAATTAGAATTTACGTATGAACAATGGAGGCAACTACAAAACACATGGCTGAAGATCGTCAGACGTTGATTAGTGAAAGGAAATAGACTGACATACGATGATCCTTTAAACAACAAAACTATTGCGAAGGTGAAGAGTATCTGATCAACCAGTGGTTGAAAGAACAGAATCATTCACCTACAATATAAAGAAGAGGCAGCGGAGGCAAGTGGGAACAACAGAGAGGGAAGCGAATGTGAAATTCAGACATTTGGTAAGTCATCTGTTTATGAGTTTACGACATAGATTTTATACATAAATACTTTTGAAAATAAAATAAAAGAAAGATCCACAACTCGTTCAATGTTAATTATTTTGTTATTAGATCAGTCGTTTAACTTGCTGTCTTTCAGATTATACTTGCCATATTTTCTCAAACAAATTTACCTCAACCGATATCATTAACCTAAAAATTCATTTGCCTCAAGTAATAAAGAGATGATAACTTCAAACTGTAATGGCGCCCCAGCAGCGGCAGGAAAGCCGTTTTCGTCCTAATAGCTACAGTAGAAACGCTACGTGATGATATTGTGAAGTTCCATTCAGAAGTCCCGAGATAAACTTCTTGATAAAATGCTACTGTAATCAAGCACCAATTTAAGGATAATAAATTGCAAACTATTACAATGAAGATGGTAAGTAAATACCAGAAAACAGTATGATAAAGACTTCCCATGATTCTTTCAAACTGTGGTAGTTAGAACATTTCATGTTAACAACACTAAAAAAGTTCGTGTAAAACATAAATTGAAACGTACATATGATAAACTTGACGACTCCGCAGTATACAGGATTGAATTGTGGTAAGTACTATATCGGCAAAACCTGCCACTCTTTTAATATAATGCTTTTTTTGGGGGAGTCATCAGTCTTGGCAGCCGGCCAAGAATTCCTCTGCTGTGCCAACCTCTTCATCTCAGAGTAGCACCTGCAATCTACGGACTCAATTATTTACTGGATGTATTCCAATCTCTGTCACCCTCTACAGTATTTGCCCTCTACAGTCCCCTCTAGTGCCACGCAAGCCATTCCCTCATATCTTAACATACGTCCTATCATCCGGTCCCTTCTTCTTATCTGTGTTTTCCACATATTCCTTTCCTCTCCGATTCTGCGCAGAACCTCCTAATTCCTTACTTCATCAGTCCACCTAATTTTCAACATTCGTCTGTAGCACCACATCTCAAATGCTTCGATTGTCTTCTTTTTCGGTTTTCCCACAGTCCATGTTTCACTACCAGACAATGCTGTACTCTAGAAGTACGTTTTCAGAAATTTCTTCCTCAAATTAGTTCCTATGTTTGACTCGAGTAGACTTGTCTTGGCCAGGAATGGCTTCTTTGCCATTTTTAGTCTGCTTTGTATGTACTCCATGCTCCTTCCGTCATTGGTTATTTTACTGCCTAGGTAGCTGAATTCCTAAACTTCATCTACTTCGTGACCATCAATCCTGAAGTTACATTTCTAGCTGTTCTCATTTCTGCTACTTCTCGTTACTTTCGTCTTTCTTCGATTTACTCTCGATCCATATTGTGTACTCATTAGACTGTTCATTTCGTTCAGCAGATCATGTAATTCTTCTTCACTTTCACTCAGGATAGCAATGTCATCAGTGAATCGTATCATTGATATCTCTTCACCCTGAATTTTAATTCCACTCCTGAACCTTTGTTTCATATCCATCATTGCTTCTTCGATATATAGATTGAACAGTAGCGGGGAAAGACTATATCCCTGTCTTATACACTTTTTAATCCAAGCAATCCGTTCTTGGTCGTCAACTCTTATTATTCCCCCTTGCCTCTTGTACATATGGTATATTACTCATCTCTTCCTGTAGTTTACCCTTATTTTTTTCAGGATATCGAAGTTCTTGCACCATTGGACATTGTCGAAGTCTTTTCCTAGGTCGATAAATCCTATGAACGTGTCTTGATTTTTCTTTAGTCTTGCTTCCATTATAAACCGCAACGTCAGAATTGCATCTTTCGTGCCTTTGCTTTTTCTAAAGCCAAACTGATCGTCATCTTGCAGATCCTCAATTTTCTTTTCCGTTCTTCTGTATTTTATTCTTGTCAGCAACTTGGATGCATGAACTGTTAAGATGATTGTACGATAATTCTCGCACTTGTCAGATCTTGCAATCTAGGGACTTGTGTAGATGATATTTTTCCGAAAGTCAGATGGTATGTCGCCAGACTCATACATTCTACACACCGATGTGAATAGTGGTTTTGTTGGCACTTCCCTCAATAGTTTTTAGAAATTCTGAGGGAATGTTATCTATCCCTTCTGCCTTATTTGATCTTAATTCCTCCAAAGTTCTTTTAAATTCTGATTCTAGAAATAGATACCCCATCTCTTCTAAATCGACTCCTGTTTCCTCTTCTATCATATTATACAAATCTTCCCCCTCATAGAGGCTTTAAATGTATTCTTTCCACCTATTCGCTCTGTCCTCTGCATTTAATAATGGAATTCCTGTTGTACTCTTACTGTTACCACCCTTGTTTTTAATGTCACCAAAGGTTGTTTTGACCTTTCTGTATGCTGAGTCTGTCCTTCCGACAGTCATTTCTTTTTCGATTTCTCCACATTTTTCATGTAGCCATTTCGTCTTAGCTTCCCTGCATTTCCTGCTTATTTCATTCCTCTGCGACTTGTTTTTCTGTATTCCTGAGTTTCCCGGAACATTTTTGTACTTCCTCCTTTCATCGATCAAATGTTGTTCTGTTACCATGGTTTCTTCGCAGTAACTTTCTTTGCATCTATGCTTTCCTTTCCAACTTATGTGATGACTGTTTCTAGAGATGTCTATTCCTCTTCAACTGTACTGCTTACTGAGCTATTCCTTGTTGCTGTATGTACAGGCCTAGAGAACTTCAACCGTATCTCGTCATTCCATAGTACGTCTGTGTCCCACTTCTTTGCGTATTGATTCTGCCTGACTAATGTCTTAAAGCTCAGCCTACTCCTCATCACTACTATACTGTGATATGAGTATACAGGGTGAGTCACCTAACGTTACCGCTGGATATATTTCGCAAACCACATCAAATACAGACGAACCGATTCCACAGACCGAACGTGAGGAGAGGGGCTAGTGTAATTGTTTAATACAAACCATACAAAAATGCACGGAAGAATGTTTTTTAACACAAACCTACGTTTTGTTTAAATGGAACCCCGTTAGTTTTGTTAGCACATCTGAACATATAAACAATTACGTAATCAGTGCCGTTTGTTGCACTGTAAAATGTTAATTACATCCGGAGATATTGTAACCTAAAGTTGACGCTTGAGTACCACTCCTCCGCTGTTCGATCGTGTGTATCGGAGAGCACCGATTTACGTAGGGATCCAAAGGGAACGGTGATGGACCTTAGGTACAGAAGAGACTGGAACAGCACATTACGGCCACATGCTAACACCTTTTTATTGGTCTTTTTCACTGACGCACATGTACATTACCATTAGCTGTGAGGTACACGTACACACATGGTTTCCGTTTTCAATTACGGAGTGGAATAGAGTGTGTCCCGACATGTCAGGCCAATAGATGTTCAATGTGGTGGCCATCATTTGCTGCACACAATTGCAATCTCTGGCGTAATGAATGTCGTACACACCGCAGTACATGTGGTGTAATGTCGCCGCAGGCTGCCACAACACGTTGTTTCATATCCTCTGGGGTTGTAGGCACATCACGGTACACATTCTCCTTTAACGTACCCCACAGAAAGAAGTCCAGAGGTGTAAGATCAGGAGAACGGGCTGGCCAATTTATGCGTCCTCCACGTCCTATGAAACGCCCGTCGAACATCCTGTCAAGGGTCAGCCTAGTGTTAATTGCGGAATGTGCAGGTGCACCATCATGCTGATACCACATACGTCGACGCGTTTCCAGTGGGACATTTTCGAGCAACGTTGACAGATCATTCTGTAGAAACGCGATGTATGTTGCAGTGCTCTCCGATACACACGATCGAACAGCGGAGGAGTGGTACTCAAGCGTCAACTTTAGGTTACAATATCTCCGAATGTAATTAACATTTTACAATGCAACAAACGGCACTGATTACGTATTTGTTTATATGTTCAGATGTGCTAACAAAACTAACGTGGTTCCATTTAAAAAAACGTAGGTTTGTGTTAAAAAACATACTTCCGTGCATTTTTGTACGGTTTGTATTAAACAATTACACTAGCCCCTCTCCTCACGTTCGGTCTGTGGAATCGGTTCGTCAGTATTTGATGTGGTTTACGAAATATATCCAGCGGTAACGTTAGGTGACTCACCCTGTATATCTGCTCCTGGATAAGCCTTAGAATTCCGTATCTGATTTCGGAATCTCTGTCTGACCATGATGCAATCTAACTGAAACCTTCCTGAACCACCGGGCCCTTTCCAAGTATACTTCCTCCTCTTGTGATTCTTGTAAAGGGTATTCCCTTATACTGGTTGAAACTTGTTGCAGAACTCAAGTAGTCTTTCTCCTCTCTCAATCTTTGTCCCAAGCTCATATTTTCGTTTAACCTTTTCTTATACTCCTTCCCCTACAAATGCATTCCAGTCTCCCATGGCTATTGTATCTTCGTCTCCCTTTGCATAATGTATTAGCCTTTCAATATCCTCAAATACTCTCGTCGCTGTCTCTTCATCTTCAGCTTGCGACGTCGGCATATATACCAGGACTATCGGTTTCGGTGTTGGTTTGCTGTCGATTCTGATAAGGTGAATCCTATGCCTTAACTATTCACAGTAACACACTCTCTGCCCTACATTCCTATTCATAACGAATTCTACTCCCGTTATACCATTTTCTGCTATACTCATCTCACCGGAAATCCTTGTCTTCTTTCCATTTCACTTCACTGACCCCTACTATATCTACATTGAGTCTTTGCATAACCCTTTCAGATTCCGTAGTTTCCCTACCACGTTCAAGCTTCTGACACTCCACGCCCAAGTTCGTAGAATGATATCCTTTTGTTGATTATTCAGTCTTTTTCTCGTGATCACCTCCCACTTGGCAGTCTCCTCCCGGAGATAAGAGTGGGGGACTATTCCAGAATCTTTTACCAATGAAGAGATCATCATGACGCATTTCAATTACAGTTCACATGTCTTGTGGATACACATTACGTATCTTTAATGCATTGGTTTCCATTGCCTTCCGCATCCTCGTGACGTTGATCACTGCTGATTATTCCGCCTTTAGGGGCAGTTTCGAACCCCTAAGACAAGAGGGTGCCCTGAACCTCTGCCCGCTCCTCCGCCCTCTTTGACAAGGCCGTTGGCAGAACGAGGGTGACTTTTTATGCTTGGAGTCTTCGGCCGCCAATGCTGATTATTAATCAAAGTTTAAGCAGTGGCGTGATTCGAATTGGGGACAGACGACGTTTTGATTACTTATCATAGACGCTACCCCTAGACTACGGGTATGTAAGGCTTAAGGAACATGTACAGGAAAGTAACTGCACTTAGCAGAAAGCGGCCACAATAAAGTGAGCATAGTGAATGGAATGTGTATTCTCTACAGGGTGCAAAGAATCCGTGCTCTCGGTTTGTTGGAAGAGCTTAAAATTTACAATCTAATAAGGAAACGAGTGCATGATGTCATTTACAATGTACAAAGTTTTCTTCTACGTTTAAAACTTTAGAAAGTAAATAAAAGTCTCAAAGATAACGATAAAAAAACAAAGTACACATTTAAAAACATGACAAAGGATGGCGACGTTCTTTAAAAAAGGAGAACTGCACTGTTACTGAAAAGCTAAATGTCCTGCGCTGGGTAAAAGATTGTGGGGTATAGAACTTTGGATGTGCTGTAGCGGGATATTTGTATATGTAATTTTTTCAGTTGGTTGAATGGTACCTATGGAAAGAGGGTAGGTGGTAGGGTGGATACTGAGAAGACGGAAAGGAAGGATGAATTTGGCAGTGATGTGGTCTCTTGAGAGGAATGTGGGGTGAAATGGAGAGGGAGGATGTAGGTTGGAGGGAACTGATGTTGAGGGGAAAGGACGGGAAATACTAAAGCTAGTAGGATGGATAACTATCGGAGCGGATTCGTTTTCTGGGAGAGGGAGACGATTGAATTTTCGTTAGGATATGACATGATGTGTGCGTAATTGTAGGGACTGTGGGGTTTGTTCGTAAAGGCACGTCAGCTTACCAGGTTTGGGGGTGAAAGGGGAACCTGTAGGATTATTGGAATCCAGTTTGCGGTTGTTTACCAGATTAAGGTGTTCGGTGTCGTTGAGAATGGGCGCGAATTTGATGAGATGGTAGACGATCCATGAGGGGAAGATAAACGGAAGCGGTAGCGTGGCGGAGTGCATGGCGTTCGAGAATCTGGAGGGATTTATCTTTGGTTGGGCATATATACGTGCAACATTTGTATAGGGGAGGACGGGTCGAAAGAATATTTTGTAGGTGTAGAGAAGATTGGAGATGTGTGTTCCCCGAGTTCGGCCAGTTAGTAGTTTTTGTAGTTGTAGTTTATAGGCTTTCTGTTTTATAACATTAACAAATTGTTTTTGTTCATTGTTATTTCATTTCCGTCGACTCATATGGGTGGGGACCGGGCTGTCAGTGGTGCTTCCGTCAGTCGAATGAAAAAAAAAATACTATTGAATTAGAAACAAAATGTATGGCTGTTTTTCTATTGTAAATTAAAAGTCAAAGGAAAATACTATTGAATGAAAAACAAAATGTATGACTGTTTTTCTATCAAAGAAAGACATCTAAAAAACGAAAATATGTATACTTTAAAAACACGTCACAGAGGGGTAAAATTCTTCTTATAAGAAACACTGACGCACGGCAAGTTCACTTAAAATCAGAAGGACCTGCGCATGGAGACTAGTGTTGTTGGAAGAATGAATGTGGTTGTAGGGTTGAGGGGCGTGGATACAGAGGTAGGAGATGTTAGGCAGGGAGACTATGGAGAGGACAGGCGGACAGGGAAATACAGTCAGTGGGAAAGACAAAGGGTGAGGAGTAGTGTGCGGCGGGGTAGTGCTTACAAGAGGAGAGGGATAGGGATGGGTAGAGACGGAAAAGGAAAGAGGGGCCCTCATGCGGAGCCAGGTATGTGGTGATAAAAAAGTTTTTTTTTCTTTATTGTTATTTCATACACCCCGCCCCATGTGGGCAGATGTGGGCCGTCAGCGGATACAATATCGCGCTCTTCAGTCACATGAAAGGAAAATTTAAAAAAAACATAGAAGTTGGGCATGGTGGTTGACAAAAGAAACTAAAAAGACAGATCGTCAGTTGCCTAAGTTAAAATATAAAAGGTTGATTCGGTGATTAATTAAAATATAGACACACATGAATAGACAGCGGGTTTTGCACACGAGTATGTAAAAACAGATAGACAGTTGTATAAAGTAAAATGGGAAGTTCGATTTATGACTGATTAAAAAAGATTTACAGATGCCTCAATACATGAGGGGATGGAAGGTGCCAGCGAGAAGGGTATCCTGGGAATTTAGCATTTAAAGGTAGTGCATAAGAGGAGGTTTGTGTGGACGGATGGTTGGAAGGGGAATGGGGGAAACAAGCTAGGGAAGCACAAAGAAAAAAATCTAACTTCAAAAATAAGAATCACCCAGATACACATGTTTTGTAAGAGTTCATTTTAAAGAACATCTATGCGGAATTACAATAAAAATAAGAATATCGAGTGCCTCGATAAACCAATATGGGCGTGAAAACGGCAAATAAAGCAAAGACAGAACACCCAAAGCTGCAGAGCGTTGTACAAGTACTGTTGCATATAGTTCCTCTGGCGTTTATAGCAAATTCCCACTCACTACAATCGACTGGATTCGTAATTCACCATGCTAATGTCCATTCGTCTAATGTCACACACTGACCTTAAGCCTTAGGTTAGGTCAGTAGCCTGTTGAGGTTAGATTATGTCAGAAATCTAGTTACAATTTTGGAAGAAACGACTGCCTTAAAGTTTAGCAACCTAGATTGAAATACTGCAAGGTTCCTACGTCAGACTGATTTTGAGAGACAGAAATATTATCCAAGTGACACTTTAAGTTGACGCAGAAGTGAGAAGGAAATCTATAACATATGACGCAGGGTGTAATCTGGAACATTTTTGTTCTTTTTTTGTCATAACAGTTTTAAGAGTGGCAAGAGATCTGAGTAACATTCTTTGTGGATATCACCATGGTTTGTTTTGTAAAACACGAGTACGTGTTCCATTTGATGTTTCTCCTTACCTATTCGAGAAACAATAAATGTTGTAGATAGCTGTACATCGCCAAACTATGTATATTAAAAAATCACTTTTAATATTCTGATTAAAAATTTATTCACACATTCCCGGAAACCGATGGCATCGCAGCATTTTTCAATCAACTGATGATCGTAAAGCATCTTCATATGGTGTGAACTACATGCAATCGACGTGGCATATCCAATGTAAATTATAAGCTTCAACTTGTTTTATTGTAACTGAAGAAATTCTTTAATCTTAGCAGACGTCTTCGGACGTCTGAAGCTTTTAAGGCTTAATATTCATTCCTCAGAAGTTTTTCTTGCGTGAAGAGCGAGATGGTTTAAAGCTGTACCTCAGGTATAATGAGGATCGACTGCAGGCCTCGTTCTTGCCTTCACTGCCGTATCACAAGGAGAAATCTTTATGAGGACTCTCTTCTCGCGAGCCCTTTGCTGCCTTGACGCACGCGGCTGTGTTGCTCTCGTGAATGTTTCATGAGCATTCATACTCTGTATAGCCTGCCACCGAATCACAGCCGGCAAAGAAGTTCTTGTGGCGCGTGGCACTACTACCATACGAGGTGCGTTCAATAAGTGGTGCAACACATTTTTTCTGAAAGCAGGTTGGTTTTATTCACGATTCCAATACACCAATTTTAGCTACAAAACCCTATTTTTCAACATGATACGTCTTCAATGCGACGGCTTTATGCCACCTTACTGGGAGGGCCTGTATGCCGACATGGAACCACCCTAGTAGTCGACGTCCGATCCAACGTCTTGCTGCGTCAGTAAAAAACCTCCCCATCATCCTCGTAATGCTTCCCGTAGAGAGCATCCTTCACTGGGGCAAACAGATATGGAAGGTGAGAGATCCGGGTTGTAGGGTGGATGAGGAAGAACAGTCCAATGAAGGTTTGTGAACCCCTCTCGGGGCGCAGACCTGTGCGAGGCCTTATGTTGTCATGGAGAAGGAAACGTTCACTTGCATTTTCTTGCTACCGTCGTTTCTCCTATTTATTGAGGGTAGCACAATACATCGCTGCCACTTTATGGAGGGAATCAAACAGAATAGCCCTTTCAGAGTCACAGAAGGCCGTCGCCATGACTTTACTGGCTGAAGGTGCAGCTTTGAACTAAGTCTTTGGAGGAGACGTGGTGTGGTGCCACTCTATGGATGCCGTTTTCTTTCCGGTTCGAAGTGATGAATCCATGTTTCTTCTGCGACTGCGACGACGTTCGACAATAATTGCCACGACCAACATCATAACGCGCAAGCAATTACGTTCAGATGGTCCTTCGTGCCTCGTTATGGTCTTCTGTTAGGTGGTGAGGAAACCTGCGAGCATACATCATAGAGAAACCGACTGGTGGACGAGTGAGTCAGCACTACCAGCAGAGAGGTGTGGTTGAGCAGCGAGGTGATTGTGATCCATCGCTCATGTCTAATGAGAATGTCCGCACGTTCCAACACTGCAGCAGTCACGGCTTGGTGCCACTGACCAGCATACAGGAGATCGGACAGGTCTCCGCGATCTTGGTGCGATGATAATAGACGCCTCGCACAACGACTCACCGTGCTTTTGTTTGCTACCAGGTCTCCGTAGACATTATGCGACCTCCTCCAAATATCTGCGATGACCTGGCTTTCTGCCAAAAGAAACTTAAAGACGTCTCTCTCGTTGGAACGCAGCTCCATTACGGGCGCCATTTTGAAGGCTACTTAGAGCGCCGCCATGTATTGGGCCTTCAGAAAACTACAAAGACTGAAGCGAGAATATTCCACTATGTCCCACAACAAATTCTGCACTTTTTCAACAAAATTGTCCGAGAAAAATAAAGTATTGCATTGCTTATTGACTGCCCTTCGTACTATGTCTTTATTTAAGCGTTAGAAAGCCTTTTATCAAGATATATGTAAGCAAGACAGCCTTCTGCGGAAGGGAAAAGGTACTTCACACAAAAATAGAGTAGAAATTTTGAAAAGTGATGCTGCAGAAGAAAGTTGACAGTTGCATGGGCAGATGTAATAACTAAACTGGAGCCGCCCAGTGTGGCCGAGCGGTTCTAGGCGCTTCAGTCTGGAACCGCGAGACCGCTACGGTCGCAGATTCGAATCCTGCCTCGGGCATGGATCTGTGTGATGTCCTTAGGTTAGTTAGGTTTAAGTAGTTCTAACTTCTAGGGGACTGCTGACCTCAGATGTCTGAAGTCCCATAGTGCTCAGAACCATTTGAACCATTTGAGCTAAAGTGGACACACAGGATCGGATTGGTAAAATCATTGTGTGAAACTTGGCTGAAAGAAGAGATGGGTTGGTAGGACATATCCTAATGCACCAAGGAATCGTCAGTCTGGTAAAGAAAGGAAGTTGGAGGGTGAATGGGTGGGGGTGGGGAGAGAGATAGGAAGAACATAAAGGCAATCAGCAGATTAAAAAAGCGCTGCGTTGCAGTAGTTATGCATAGATGAAGAGGCTTTCGCCGAGAGTTGCATGAAAACATTTTTGGACTGCAAACCGTAATATTAAGTACAAAAAATAACCGATATGTTTTTAAATAGTAGTTTTGTTCAACACATTCAGTCCGCACAATTCAGTCTTTGTCTTTTCCTGAGTATACCGCACTAATCGTAAGACACTTGTTCCCGCGATGTTTCCAGCACTCATTTTCATTCTGGAAACAATAAAACATCTTACAGAGAAGGATCTTGTGAGAAGGGTGGCCTAAGGAAGAAAGTCGTTTGAAGCCTTACTCAAACCTCATGTACTGTCAAAGCCGAATGGGCAAGAGCGTTTTCATACTGAAGTAATCATGAGTTGTCTCGCTTCAACAATGGTCTTGTTTTTCAAATTTCGACCTTAATTTCCCTTTTCTGTCTAGATTCCTTACTAGTACTTTATGATGAGAGGACTTTTGCCTCATTGCGCCGTAAATCCTCGACTTCTATAAAGATCCATTTCATAAATGTTTCATAGTCAGTTAGTTAAACGAGTACCTTGCAAAAGTACAAAATTCTGCGCTCTTTGGTCATCAAATGAATAGCAGCCGGTAGGAGTGGCCGAGCGGTTTTAGCCGTTACAGTCTGGAACTGCGCGACCACTACGGTCGCAGGTTCGCATCCTGCCTAACAAAAAATAATTGGTTAATGTTATCCAACAGAAATCCTACAAACTGTAACTACTAAAACTACTAACTGGCCGAACTCGGGGAACACATCCGTCGAATCTTCTCTACACCTTCGTCGGCCGTTGTGGTCGAGCGGTTCTACGCGCTTCAGTCTGGATCCGCGCGACCGCTACGGTCGCAGGTTCGAAACCTGCCTCGGGCATGGATGTGTGTGATGTCCTTATGTTAGTTAGGTTTAAGTAGTTCTAAGTTCTAAGGGACTGATGACCTCAGCAGTTAAGTCCCATAGTGCTCAGAGCCATTTGAACCATTTGAAACGACGAACAAACATTGCTGCAGCTCGATGTATGTTCAATTTTCCGTTAAAATGTCAGAACACCATGCAGCGGAGATTTCAGCCTCCTCTGCAAGTTCCGACAGACGATGACTGGTATGTACAACATCCTTCATTTTTTGAATGTGCACACTATGAATAACGGTCGAAGGCCATCCTGATGGAGAATCATCTTCTGCTGATTGATGTGTTTTGTAATGAGAAGAGAGCTATTCCTAACAATGTTTTCGATGCAAAGCCTTTTATCCTTAAGCTTCATTCGCAAGTTTAATCGTTTGCTGAAACGATTTCCTCCACAACTGCCGAAATTTCCGCTGCACCGTTGATTTCATTGCACACTGCACAGATCGCGATGAAACATTCGTTCAAGAAACAATAACTTTGACAATAAGTATCAAAAATGAGAAACTACATGGCTACTCAACAAGTTTTAAGTGATATATTTTTGCTAACGGAACGTCGTAAGAACGCTTCATTATCAAACAGGGAACATAAAGGTTAGTCAGAAACAGCCTGAAAAGCTTGTTATGGCGTTAGAGGGTAGACTGTAATGAAAAATAACTTTTAAGACAAAAATTCCGTACGTTGTATAGTTTCCGAGTTATTAGCATTGAAGTCGGCCAAAACAACCATTACGCGCGCCATTTCAAGCGGCCCGTGATATATAATAGCCAATCGGGCCGTTGTGTACGCAATTACAAGCAGCCCGACAGATACATGTGTTAGATGTTCTCATAGTGTAGATGAAAGCACACGAGACTACTCAACCTTTGGCTCGAGTTACACTACTGGCCATTAAAATTGCTGCACCACGAAGATGACGTGCTACAGACGCGAAATTTAACGGACACGAAGAAGATGCTGTGATATGCAAACGATGAGCTTTTCAGAGCATTAACACAAGGCTGGCGCCGGTGGCGACACCTACAATGTGCTGAAAGTTTCCAACCGATCTCTCATACACAAATAGCAGCTGGCCAGCGTTGCCTGGTGAAACGTTGTGATGCCTCGTGTAAGAAAGAGAAATGTGTACCCTCACGTTTCAGACTTTGATAAAGGTCGGATTGTAGCCTATCGCGATTGCGGTTTATCGTATCGCGACATTGTTTCTGGCGTTGGTCGAGATCCAATGACTGTTAGCAGAATATGGAATCGGTGGGTTCAGGAGGGTAATGTTTAACTTATTTACTGAACTCCCCTAGTACCTACGAGATATGGTGGTGCGGAGTTTAGCTCCCACCTGACGACTAGTTCGTATTCACTTATCTCTATAGAGGATGTTGCCGTAAGAGCGAGTGAAAATGTAACGGGACACAGAGAATGCTCCTCTGAACAATTTGAGGTAGGGAACCTGGGGTGGGAGAAGGCAGCTGAAGGAGACATGGATGTAAACTTGTGTACCGCTTTGTCTAGCATTACAGTTCTCCAGCTTACTTATAACTAACGTGCGTACAGGTTTACACGTACTGTTCTGCTTATTTACAAGTACATTCTTTAGTTCCAGTAAGGAAACAACGAGGACGAGCCTGCTTACCAAGGAGACAAGATGCACATTTTGTTTACTTTACTTGTCCATAAGGTGGCTCTGTTGTATCGTATTTACATTGTCCCACGACAGAACGCGCTATGAATCAACAACAGACCCACTCATTACTCAGTGGTTTTCGCAGACTTACAGTACTATACGATAGAACCGTACGGGTACAGTTTTTCAAAACTCACTGAAATGTGCCTTGCTGCAGTGCTCTCGCTGCTGAAAGGCTGTACAGGGAACGATTTCCTAAAAGGCATCATCCATCACAACGAGTGTTTATTTCTCTCGATTGACGAATGCGGGAGACTGGTTCATTGGGAAGAAGAAACGAGAGACCTGGCGACATGAGGAAACTCGCACAACCGATTTTGAAAAGGAGATAGTGGAACTTGTTGCCCCGAACGCCACTACATGTACTCGTCGTACTGCACGTGAAATGGGCGCTGCACATACTAGTGTGTGCCGAGTACTCCACAAAACAATTACATCCATATAACCCACAACGGGTCCATGCAATGCTTGTGACTGACTTTTCACCAAGAGTCGCATTGTGGCAGTGGACTGATCGATTAGATTTTCACAGATTGTGCTGTTTACTGTTGTTGTTGTTGTGGTCTTCAGTCCTGAGACTGGTTTGATGCAGCTCTCCATGCTACTCTATCCTGTGCAAGCTTCTTCATCTCCCAGTACCTACTTCAACCTACATCCTTCTGAATCTGCTTAGTGTATTGATCTCTTGGTCTCCCTCTACGATTTTTACCCTCCACGCTGCCCTCCAATGCTAAATTTGTGATCCCTTGATGGCTCAAAACATGTCCTACCAACCGATCCCTTCTTCTAGTCAAGTTGTGCCACAAACTTCTCTTCTCCCCAATCCTATTCAATACCTCCTCATTAGTTACGTGATCTACCCACCTTATCTTCAGCATTCTTCTGTAGCACCACAATTCGAAAGCTTCTATTCACTTCTTGTCCAAACTAGTTATCGTCCATGTTTCACTTCCATACATGGCTACACTCCATACAAATACTTTCAGAAACGACTTCCTGACACTTAAATCTATACTCGATGTTAACAAATTTCTCTTCTTCAGAAACGATTTCCTTGCCATTGCCAGTCTACATTTTATATCCTCTCTACTTCGACCATCATCAGTTATTTTGCTCCCTAAATACCAAAACTCCTTTACTACTTTAAGTGTCTCATTTCCTAATCTAATCCCCTCAGCATCACCCGATTTAATTTGACTACATTCCATTGATTTTTACTGATGACCCCTCATTTGATCGTGATGGTATTTCGAACAGCACGACAAGCTATGTGTGGGATGAGGAAAACCGTCACGTTGTAAAAATGTTCAAATGGCTCCGAGCACTATGGGACTCAACTTCTGAGGTCATTAGTCCCCTAGAACTTAGAACTAGTTAAAACTAACTAACCTAAGAACATCACACACATCCATGCCCGAGGCAGGATTCGAACCCGCGACCGTAGCGGTCTCGCGGTTTCAGACTGCAGCGCCTAGAACCGCACGGCCACTTCGGCCGGCCATCACGTTGTAGTAGAGTCACACGATCAGGTACATTTACTGTGAATATCTGGGCAGGAATTGTAGGTGACAATCTCACTGGGTCGTATCTTCTACGTGGCCCTCTCAATGGCCACCTATACTTGAGGTTCGCGGAAAGAAATGGTTCAAACCGCTCTGAGCACTATGGGACCTAACATCTGAGGTCATCAGTTCCCTAGAACTTAGAACTACTTAAACATAACTAACTTACGGACATCATACACATCCGTGCCCGAGGTAGGATTCGCACCTGCGACCGTAGCGGTCGCGCGGTTCCAGACTGAAGCACCTAGAACCGCTCGGCCACACCGGCCGGCTCGTGGAAAGAGTTCTACCTGAGTTGTTGCAGAACGTACTATTGGCAGTTTGTGAGAAGCTGTGGATACAACATGACGGTGCACCGCCTCACTTCAGTGTGATGTCCGCAACCATCTCAAAGCGCTATTTCCTGCTAGCTGGACTGGAAGGGGAGTCCTACTCCATGGCCTGCGAGGTCTCCTGACGTGAATCCCCTTGATTATTTCCTATGGTTATTTCTAAATTCACTTGTATATGACTCCTCAGTGGATACAGAGGCCGGCCGGAGTGGCCGAGCGGTTCTAGGAGCTACAGTCTGGAACCGCGCGACCGCTACGGTCGCAGGTGCGAATCCTGCCTGGAGCATGGATGTGTGTGATGTCCTTAGGTTAGTTAGGTTTAAGTAGTTCTAAGTTCTAGGGGACTGATGGCATCAGATGTTAAGTCCCATCGTGCGCAGAGCCATTTCAACCATTTTTTGGATACAGAGATGTGATTCGAAACACACCTGGGATATTTGTCGGGGCGCTTCAGGATCTTGTTCGCCGACGCCATGCTTGCATTTAGGTTGATGGCTGTCAGTTTCAGCATATTTTGTATGATAAAATACAAATGGTATGTTCATTGTTTCAATGATGGTATTTGCATGTAATTATAACTAATGTAAAAAAAAGTACACAGTAACATGATTTTATTCCTATTATCTCCTTAATCTTTCTCGACTCCAGGTTTCCTACTTCAAATTGTTCAGAGGAGCATCCTCTACGCCCCGTTTAATTGTTGCACACTCTTACGGAAACACCCTGTATATAAAAGGCAATGTCCTGGCTGACTTATCATAGCCCATCTCAAACAACTGAAGATAGAAATTTGAAATTTGGAGAAGGTGTGGATCTTACACTGTAGGCGTCGTTTAAAAAGGGATTTTCCAAATTTCCGGTCCCAAGGGACTGACTCATCACCGCCCAGCCCAAACCTCTAAGGATAGAAACTTGAAGTTAGGAGAGGGTGTGGATCATATACTGTAGGCACCGTTTAAGGAGGAATTGTCCGAAACACCACTCCTAGTGGGTTTAAATAGTGGATCAAATGCTTATTGAAAGTATGTCACTATTAAGGGAATTTAGAAGCTAGAACTACGAAAATTGGTTCTTGGTTTCTCAGCCAGACTACAAAAATACGCGTTTCAGTATTTTTGGAAATTCGACCGCTAATGGAGTAAAACAGAGGGTGAAAATAAATAATTTCTAAACAACTACTAAAGGATTTTTAAGGCTACATCTGTAACAGTTGCTATTTGAATTCTCGGTTAAAAGTAAATACATGAGTGCTTCAGTGTTTCTAGAGTTTCAAACTCTAAGAGAGTGCCTTAGAGGACGAAAATTTTTAAGCAAGTATATCGTTATGTGAAAAAAATTTTGAAGCTAAATTTACGAAAATTGCTATTTCACTTCTCGGTTAGATATAAAGAAATATTTGTTAGGGGATGAAAGCTGCTACTTTGGATTACGGCTGCCAGAATAGCGGTTTTGTCAGAAGTACATTCGGAGAAGATCATGCGTATATGGTCTTAATTAGCGTGGAGCGCTCAGAAGGTGCTGCAGTTTGTGAACAACGTAAAAATTATTCGATTAAATAAAAACAAAAAACTTCTCTGCAGGTCGTACAGTCTATACGAGCGAGGCATCTGGCGCTGAGCTAGTAAGCAATAATCATTTACTTTAAACAGAGATGAGTCGGTATTGGATAAACATCGCATTCGAGAAGTATAGAGAAAAAATACATTTCTTTGTATGATCAAAGAAGTTATTTCGGCAGTGTCCATGACTAATTTATTTATAAACGGTCATTTTTTACCTTGTTTACGTATATACTGTATGATCCGTGAGGTTCTAGGAGACAACCGGAAGTTATTACGTCGCCTTGATTATTTCTGCCAGCCTGATATTCTTCGTTGATTAATGTCTCCTCGTATCACATACGCTGTTCCGTGGAATTTAATATCTCGAAAAGCAGCGACGTGTAGGCACGCGGTACATTCCTGACACATTACGAAGAAGAAAGTTGAAGGGCAATGCCAGTAAGGGTCTACGGCACGTGTTTGTACTCAGTAAAAGCTAGGAGTGCATTAAAACTTTCATGCACCAGTTGTTTTCTTTATTAGAATGACAAAGAGAAGCAAAAAAATTTCCGTCATTCAGCCTATATATGTAGTACAGTTTTTATGATGATTTATGCTTACGGTGTACATGGTACGCTTCGGAGCAGAAAACGTCGTATGGAGCGTGTGCTTTGGAAAATAAACATACTTGTTTTTAGTTTGACTTGATGTATCAATTTTTGAGCGATATTGTATGATAAACAATAAAATGAACGGTCTTTGAATATTTCTGGCACTAATCAAACCAATAAGGGACACACATTTGCATTTAGGTGTTCGCAGATGGAATCCATTTCACGAAGAAAATTTTGTCAAAGATGTTTGGACTATAAGAGGAAGAGGGCGGGTGTCGTATTTTATCTGATAAGCACAACGTACACAAAAAATGGTTCAAATGGCTCTTAGCACTACGGGACTTAACATCTGAGGTAATTAGTCCCCTAGACTTAGAACTGCTTAAACCTAACCAACCCAAGGACAGGACACACATCAATGCCCGAGGCAGGATTCGAACCTGCGACCGTAGCAGCAGCGCGGTTCCAGACTGTAGCTCTAGGAACCACTCGGCCTCACCGGCCAGCCAACGTACACCGATATCATCGATGGAATTACAAATCTTTCCATAATATTTATATTGGCCTGATTGAACAACAAATGATGAACTAGTATCTGACAGGACTAAAGGCTTTTTGGTACACGTTTCCCATGGCAAACGGCATATACTTGCAGTAACATTTTTCTTATTCGCAGTTTTGTATAAAGAAGGATGGTCATTCTAAGTAAAAACTTTATCCAGTTGCAGAGATAAATGTTCGCGAGTGGTAATCATAAATATAAGGATGAATCCTGCTGTTATGTCATCTCATGATCAAACGTCCAGTGCGATTTCACGTTGAGTATAGTACTTTTGCTAGTGCATTGGATGTTTGAAGAAACGAACACTAAATACGTGACAAAGTCGTCTCTCTTACTGTGAAATTACCTTTGAACAGGTAACTTCGATTACCTCAAAATGGACTGCAGAATGCGTGAAGAGCGACCTATTGTTGAACTCTCCTTTTTTGCAGGAAGGTCAGGTATTATTAGTTTACTGTGCAGAAGGTCTATTTTGGTGCTTGCCGTTATAGTAAATTTCTGTGGCAACACAATCGGTTGATTCCATCTATAATAACTGTAGCGAACGTGGCTTTCGCGGTTACCAATGCAGATGAGTAGAGAAGCCCATACAAATCATTAACCAGTACGAACTGGCGTCAGGAGGAAAGTAAAATAAATCAAAATCAAATATCATGAATATCAGACTCCGAATATGTTGGCAAAATAGAGTATAGTTAAATGTCATCTCCCATATGAAAATATTAGGTATCGATTTCAGATCTAACATAAAACATGCAATTTCCGCTAATTAAAAAAAAACTACTCACAAGCTTACGAGCAAGTGCACTAGAGCGCAGGACGAGGAAACTCGACAAATTTCAGAGGGCATCCCTGGCAAATATGTATATCGTTGCTAAAAGCAACTATATGGCGTGATGCCCATTCCTCGAGACATGGCTACCAGAATCATATCGGCCTTAGGTCAGTTGGTAACCAATGGAAGCACATTCAAAGTTAAATTTGACACTATAACTCGCCCTGCAGAAAACGGTGAAAGAAATGTCGTGTTAGCATGAAGTCTAAGACTTAATTTGTACGTAAAATGTACAAATTAAGGAAGAGGTTAAACATTTCACTTGCTCAACGAACTTACTCCAGTCAGTGTGAACCAGCCTATAAATGTGCAACATGTCCCTACCGCATTTCGTTGTCTGAAAGAATTTTAATGGAATTCACTTATATAAAGACAAGCATTCCGCAGAATGCAGGGAAATTTATCTTACACTGATGGGAAACAAAAGTACAAATGGGATCTAATTAAGATTTCCAGCCTTTGAGTGGAAAGCCATCTGGAAAAATATCAGTTGTCGGAATCCACCATCAAATCTGAGGGCAATCTGGTACATACCAGTTAGTATCGAGGAACTGAATACTTTATGATGTCCACCTAGCAGACTCATCTTTGTGTCCGTCTTGTAATGTAATGGACAGCGAAGAACACACATGTCTGTGTAAGAAAGGTAACTGAAATTTGGGAGATTGTCAGACGAAAGCTAGCACATTTAAAAAGAACAGCTACCAAATACACTACACCAGCAGATTTTCTAAACCCAAAACACGTGTCCTACTGGATCAAAGGACATACAATACACTAAATTATGACAGAAGAAAATAAAAGCTAGGAAGATTTATAGCTGCACTTCACTACAGTGTCAAACAAAAAGAGTTGCTCAAAGCGCCCGATCATCCGCAACCGGCGTCTCCCAGTCAATAAAGTATATGTATGTTCCGTTTAATTTTACTGATATGCGAGCACAGCCATGGGTAACAGCTAGAATACAATGCTGATACAGTCATCGATCTGTTTAAACCGTGCCAATCCATACTTCCATACTAATGTCATAAATGCGTAAGCAACTCTTACTTTTCACGGCTGGGTCTGTGAACCGATACCCATGAAATTTGGCGTGAGATAGCTTCTTGAACCCTGATGAAGAAGA
The DNA here is from genome assembly GCF_023898315.1 of Schistocerca nitens. NCBI lineage: Eukaryota > Metazoa > Arthropoda > Insecta > Orthoptera > Acrididae > Schistocerca > Schistocerca nitens. Next base: position 212,836,071 of record NC_064614.1, read on the forward strand.
TAAGCTACTTGAAAAAGTGCTCAGCACAAGGCATTTATTGATCTGAAGAATATTACCCAAACTACGGAAAACAATTTTTATTTGCTCTTTCACTTTTGAACTTTATCATACTTTATCATCCTTTTATTGGTTGATATGTACTGCGTAATACGATTCAATGTAATCAATAGAATGTTCATTCACATCTGAAGGTGTTTAATCCATACGTCTATATAATAACACTATCATTAATTGCGAAAGTTGCTCACTCTGTTACGTTATTACTACTCTATTTGTGAACCGATTCCGATGGTATTTGGTGTATACAGCTTGAACGCTAAGCAACACCATATGCTACTTTAGAAAATTGAATCTTTTTTAGTATTATTAACATTTTTATATATTATGTAGGAGAGTGGTATGCAAACGACGCTGGCGCGGTGGTCGGCAACTTTTATTGATGAGGATGATGATGTTTTGGTTTGTGGGGCGCTCAACTGCGCGGTCATCAGCGCCCGTAAAATATTTCCATCTATACACAGTCCAATATGGCCACTGTCACGAATGATGACGATGAAATGATGAGGGCAACACAAACACTCAGTCCCCGGCCAGAGAAAATCCCCAACCCGGACCAGGAATCGAACCCGGGACCCCGTGATCCAGAAGTAGGAACGCCCACCACTAGACCACGAGCTGTGGACAACCTTTAGTGCCTATAGATTGTTCCGTAACAGTGCAGCTCCATCGTTACTGTGTTCATGGATAATGGTACTCGGTTCCTGCACCACCTGGCACAGCTGCAGAGATCTGGTGGAGATACAACAATAAAATAGGATGGAAAACCCGTGAATCATATCTGAAACTGTTACTATAATCCTCGGAAACGTAAGTCTGGTTTAGTGTATAGTTATAAGAGAGCTCAAGGTGCGGACATTACTCGAATTCAAAATGGCTCTGAGCACTATGGGACATCACATCTGAGGTCATCAGTCGCCTAGAACTTAGAACTAATTAAACCTAACTAACCTAAGGACATCACACACATCCATGCCCGAGGCAGGATTCCAACCTGCGACCGTAGTGGTCTCTCGGTTCCAGACTGTAGCGCCTAGAACCGCGTGGCCACTCCGGCCGGCTATTCGAATTCAACAAACCTCAGAGCAATATCATGTCCACCGGAACTTGGATGCAGAAAGTTAGGTGGCCTTAACAGCTTCGGAGACATCAGAACAGCCGCAGGTCCTTCGCATTTTAGGCGCAGAACGTCATGCGTCTCTTAAGCTTCCAAGACACTCGAAGACCCACAACGACGGCCTCATTTAAACACTGTAAGGCAAACAAAGCGTCTTTCCTTTACATATGAAACGTGGGAAGGTTTTGGTCAGGATGCATTTGATTACGATCTATTAACTGACTATGTTAATCACAAATTAGTAGGATGGATCAAAAATGTAGGAACCATAATGCATTAAAATGGTAGGGAGAAACAGTTGGTATGTGTTGCGCTGGTGGCAAAATGGCATATCCAGTATTAGGTGACCAAGAGAAACCTCTAAATGCTCTGCTTCTACACAAATGTAATGATTCGAGGCATTTTTTAAATATAATTAGTACATTTTTATCACTCGTCGCTACACCACTGTATATATATATATATATATATATATATATATATATATATATATATATATATATATAGACATTATGGAAATGGAAGAGGATGTAGATGAAGATGAAATGGGAGATACGATACTGCGTGAAGAGTTTGACAGAGCACTGAAAGACCTGAGTCGAAACAAGGCCCGACAACATTCCATTAGAACTACTGACGGCCTTGGGAGAGCCAGTCCTGACAAAACTCTACCATCTGGTGAGCAAGATGTACGAGACAGGTGAAATAGCCTCAGACTTCAAGAAGAATATAATAATTCCAATCCCAAAGAAAGCAGGTGTTGACAGATGTGAAAATTACCGAACTATCAGTTTAATAAGTCACAGCTGCAAAATACTAAATGGAAAAACTGGTAGAAGCCGACATCGGGGAAGATCAGTTTGGATTCCGTAGAAATGTTGGAACACGTGAGGCAATACTGACCTTACGACTTATCTTAGAAGAAAGTTTAAGGAAAGTCAAACCTACGTTTCTAGCATTTGTAGACTTAGAGAAAGCATTTGACAATGTTGACTGGAATACTCTCTTTCAAATTCTAAAGGTGGCAGGGGTAAAATACAGGGAGCGAAAGGCTATATACAATTTGTACAGAAACCAGATGGCAGTTATAAGAGTCGAGGGGCATGAAAGGGAAGCAGTGGTTGGGAAGGGAGTGAGAAAGGGTTGTAGCCTCTCCCCGATGCTATTCAATCTGTGTATTGAGCAAGCAGTAAAGGAAACAAAAGAAAAATTTGGAGTAGGTATTAAAATCCACGGAGAGGAAATAAAAACTTTGAGGTTCGCCGATGACATTGTAATTCTGTCAGAGACAGCAAAGGACTTGCAAGAGCAGTTGAACGGAATGGACAGTGTCTTGAAAGGAGGATATAAGATGAACATCAACAAAAGCAAAACAAGGATAATGGAATGTAGTCGAATGAAGTCGGGTGATGCTGAGGGAATTAGATTAGGAAATGAGACACTTAAAGTAGTAAAGCAGTTTTGCTATTTAGGGAGTAAAATAACTGATGATGGTCGAAGTAGAGAGGATATAAAATGTAGACTGGCAATGGCAAGGAAATCGTTTCTGAAGAAGAGAAATTTGTTAACATCGAGTATAGATTTAAGTGTCAGGAAGTGATTTCTGAAAGTATTTGTATGGAGTGTAGCCATGTATGGAAGTGAAACATGGACAATAAATAGTTTGGACAAGAAGAGAATAGAAGCTTTCGAAACGTGGTGCTACAGAAGAATGTTGAAGATTAGGTGGGTAGATCACGTAACTAGGATTGGGGAGAAGAGGAGTCTGTGGCACAACTTGACTAGAAGAAGGGATCGGTTGGTAGGACATGTCCTGAGGCATCAAGGGTTCACAAATTTAGCATTGGAGGGCAGCGTTCAGGGTAAAAATCGTAGAGGGACGCCAAGAGATGAATACACTAAGCAGAGTCAGAAGGATGTAGGTTGCAGTAGGTACTGGGAGATGAAGCAGCTTGCACAGGAAGATTGGCATGGAGAGCTGCATCAAACCAGTCTCAGGACTGAAGACCACAACAACACAACAACAACAACATCTCGTAAGACTACTAGCTTACTTATTCACCACTACTCATCGTAACAAAACTGATATGCGAACGAAGCAGCGGGTAACAGCTACTATAGAATATGGAAAAAACCGGTAGAATTTCCGGGGCCATTTCTTTCAACTCCCAGTCACTGCAATGCTGGCGCTTGGGAACACTGACTTCACTCTGGTTCGGAGGTGCCAACCTGAACCCCAGGACGCCAGCGCCGACCCCTCAGCCAAAAGCAGTAGGAACGGTTTGCACTGCCACCACCAGTCAAGTTGGCTACAAGACCTTTACCTGTCGGTGGCCAACTGCTGTGCAGCGTCCGATATTACAAAACTACTGAGAAGTGCTATCTTAGTCCCATTTCGTTGCACTTCGTGACTCGCTGTAGCGTGGTAGTTACCACCATTTTGCGATGTATTTGCTGATTTCGACCATCTTGGAGGCAACCACGAATACATTCAGTGGCTTCAGTCGAGACGTTTCATGGTAGAATACTCTTGGCAGCTTAGTGCGTGATTAAGATGTAATGTGCGATTTGCAACACGAACAACAATCTTTACGGTTCCTCCAGCGTCTGAGTGCTTCTGCCGTTGACTGTGGGCTCGTATTAGGTGACATCTCACGGCTAACAGCTTTCGTTCTGATTCCCTATTACCAAGATTCGTCTGTTTTTTTTTCTGATTTTCATTCTCTCTCGGGAGTGGACGAGTGAAATTGCTTCTCGTCTGATTCTATATATGTCTTATGTACATTTACTCGATGTTCAGCAAGCTGGCGGCTCGCCACATAGGTTAGAATTGTGGCTGATTAAATCCCACTCTTTGTGACAAAACTGAATCACATTTATGTATTTTTATCAAGAACATATCCACTTTAATTACAGTTCCCTATCTGTTACTGGTCTTTAGTTCTGCCCCTGTTCCATTCACTAATCTAGTAATTTTCCTCGGCAAAAGAATTCCCTGCTGTAGGTAACGTAGTCTGATGCCTCCTCGGTCCAGGGAACAAAAGATCAACGTATGTGATCATTATTATCCGCCGCAAAGGGGACACGTTGACAGGCAGGACTTCTCATTTACATCCCGCCAAACATCTGCAGACTTCGCAGTCCGATCTACGATAGTAATGAGGAGTAGCAGAAATGGGATCAGCGATAAACTTAGAATCAAAATTGGAGACCACGTAACACTTGAAGTGAAGGAACTCTGCTAGCTCGGAAACAAGATAACACTCGACGAAAAGCAAGTAGGACATGAAATTCAGTCTAGCACAGGTGAAGACGGCATCCCTTCCCGAAAGAAGTCTATCAGTTCGTGTAATTTGAGGAATAAAAATGCAAGTTTAGAGCACAGTATTGTCTGGAAATGAATCTCTGTCTGTGGGAATAGCGGCAAAGAAGAGGACCGAAGCTCTTGGGATGTGGTGCTACACCAGGATTTAGAAAATTAGATGGAATGATGAAATAAAGAGTGAGGAGGTTCTCCGCAGAATCGTCGAGGGAAGAAGTATATCGGGAACACTGACAAGAAGAAGGGACAGGATGATAGTATCGCATTACGACATCAGAAAATAGTTTCTGCGGTGCTAGACAGACCTGCAGAGGTCAAAAGCTGCTCACTGGAATACATCTGTGAAATAACTGAGTACGTACGGTACAAATGCTGCTTTGAGATGAAGATTTTGGCGTATGAGACTAATTCGTGGTGTGCCCCCTCCGGTTAATCAGAAGACTGATGGTAGTAATACAGAAAAAACAAGTCTTGATTGTGGTTTCTTCAAGCTCCCTGTACTAAGGAATTTCGACAGTAGCGTGAAGAGCCTGACGTTGGCGGTGCACAGAAACGATGTGAGGCTGTGAGGTCTCCTGTATCTGAGAACATCAGTAGGATATCAGTTGACTCGTTTTGTTCCCCAAACCGTCGTTGATTACGAAATAATAGTATGGGATCTGCTGGGTTGCCCATTGTACCTGCTTATTTTGCCAACTTAACAGTAGTTTGATTCCTTTGGTGGCCTCAGTAGCCTTTTATCCATACAAAAATAATTTCGTTGGTCATCTCCTGCGCATACTCCACGTGGTGGATAATACTGTACGCAAAGAGGTCATAAGGGTGTTGTTAGCTGCAGTAGTATCTCAGTACTAGTAGTGTTGCTTGGGAGTCTCACATAGGAATTGCCTTCAGACCAAAGTTTTCTGCTGCCTGCTTCTGCACCTCCAAAGTTGCTTTAGTCCTGCAGCCACAATCGACGTTTTGCTTCAGTTTATATCGTCCTGCGTCTTCTGAGGTAGAGGAAATGTGTGAACAATCAGTTGGTCCCGATCTCCGTGTGTTATTCGATCGGAAAGTGCCTCTGCCAGGTGCTGGAATTCTCCATTAACATGGTCTACTACTCGGATAACATTCGCATCTTCAGATATTATCAGTGCCAGGTCAAACTTACAGTTACGTATCTTTGAGTGGGAAACATCTTGTTCGAAGATTTTGACCCTCAGCTCATGTAAAGCGATTCCTTCGTATGTAATATGTGCCAAATTTCACGACGATTTAAAAACTAAAATTTCCACTAAAATAAATTTCAACGGATAGATTCTATAAAGGTATTCTCAGAAATCAACACCAGTACTAAAGTCTTAAGCAGAGTGTAAACTGTATGTATTCATAAAGCTGAAGTTTGTGATGTAAAGATGATTCGGAAAATTAGCCTAATACCACTAAAATATAGTGCCTCACATGTCTCAGAAATCTGTACATACAACTTACCACTGTTGAATGTTTACACCTCCGAAACGAATAGTGAAAATCGCTTTATAATCGCTGGTTACACTTTGTATTCAATACACTCACACATTAGCCCATAGTAAAAAGTTCGTACATCAAGCAACTCCCGTACTTGAGACAGTTAAACCATACGAACGCACCGTGTTATGCACAGGGTAAACCAGAAGATGAAAACATTAGAAACTTGTATGCAGATGCGCAATGAAATGGTCGCACCATCTGATAAGAGTTTTTGGACGGTTTTCACAGTATCTGGTAATTGGTGCCGTTTGTTGAACAAACGGAGAAAGGTAGAACACGTTGTACCAAATGCTAAAACATTTGGCTTTAAGAAATTCAATTAGTACTCTCTCCTTAAACGATTTTAAGTGGTGTAAAGAGTCTGTCCTCCCGTTCGAAGACATAATAAAAGTCTTTCGAAGAAAGTTCGGAAACAGCTGTTTGGTGGACAGCCAGAAGAACACTTCGTTGACTCTAAATCAAGAGATCTCAGAAATTTTCTGCGGAATGCTGCTACATTCCTCAACGGTAGAAATTGCACCCCATGCTTGCAGGCAGTAAATATACAAATAACGGAGCGTGGCGTACAGCTTCTTTCGCATGCGCGCTTTTGTGAAACCCGAGCCCGGTCTGGAAACTGTCGCCCACGAAACGAGTTTCATCTTCTTTGCGGAGCACCAGAGTGTGTACAGACGCCGGCTGTGGCCGCTGTGTGGCCGTCAAAGAGTCGTTTGCTGAGCAGAAACGTGAGCCGGCTGTGATGTTTGCGCCTCTTCCGTGAAAAGTTGCAGAAAACGGTAAAAAAAGAAAAAAAACTGCTCTCAGCACAGCTCCTCCATAACTTCTTTCCATTGCCGCGAAAAATAAATCTCGTCGTCTGATGTTGGTTCTATATCTAAAGAAGTTGGCGTCATTTTGCACTAAGTGTGTGCAGTCTGGTTTTTTTTTTTGTATCAACTTCCATACTTCTTACCGTCGAACCTACAGGTTTTTCTAATATTGTGACCCTCCCTTTATAACTCCATGTGGTGGGCACGTGTTCCTGTATATCATTCACTTAAATTTCCAAAAACCCTTTTCAATGTTTTTTTTCTCTCGCAAAAGTCTAGAATCACTTTTCTTCCCTTTTATCGGAAGATCAAACTGCTGCGCAGAAGTCGGAATGTGAACCTAAAAAGGGTAATTAAGTTTCAGTGTTCAAAACTAGGAAGAAAGAGAGATCCGTTACGCTTCTTGAATATGCACGGTGGTCAGAAACAGTCTAAAGACTTGTAAGAGTGTTGCAGCGGTAAACTGCGTTAAGAAATGATTGTTAATAAGAAAAATTCGATACGCTGCCCCGGTTTCGAGTTAATTAGAACTGAAAACCATTAATGCCGTTGCGCTGGCAAATTCATGCGACCCGGTAGAGACGGTGTCACCAAAAGTGTTCTCGTTTGGTTTCCTAAAACTAAACAAGAGAGTGATACAAAAATCGGAAATGAGATCTTAGTAACGATCTAACCTGAGCCAAGTGCTGAACAGCCTCGTGCCCTATTATCTACGTTATGAGAAAAACTGACACAATTTTATCTCGTGGGACTGTTGAATTTGCGCTCGCAGCGGCCTGATCGGTTAACCTCGATGTTAATTAACTCGGAAATCGCACTACGTATCGACTGTTTTTTCAGAATGGTTCAAATGGCTCTAAGCACTATGGGACTTAACATCTGAGGTCATCAGTCCCCTAGACTTAGAACTACTTAAAACCAACTAACCTAAGGACATCACACACATCCATGCCCGAGGCAGGATTCGAACCTGCGACCGTAGCAGCAGCACGGTTCCGGACTGAAGCGCGTAGAACCGCTCCGCCACAGCGGCCGGCGATTTTTTTCGTAACAATTAATTCAGGGCGCAATCTACCCTGCATCACCCTTTCAACCCTTCCAGACTGTTTCTGACCACTCGGTACGTACCAATTACATCGACGAATGTGGGAAACGGTGACACCCTATTGGAAGCTAAGATTTAAAATTTCGTCACCGTGTCATTTTCGTATATTTTTTCCAACTAAAATACCGAATTGCTCACACTCAGTGTGAAGCACCAGTCGCTTGGAAGCCTTAGATTATTGAACGACTTTGGCGCAATCGAGATGTCTGCAGTCACGGAAGGAGATAATGGACCGTAAAGATCCGTCCACATTAATGATCGCAGTGTTCAGTCTATATCTAGGCCTATGTGTCAAAAAGGACTAGAATGTATTCTAGAATGCAGAGATGATCAGTCGGTAAATATCATACTACAGATAGGACGTAGTTGTTTGTTTGATGAAGTCTTGGTATGGCATGTAAAAGGAATTTAATTTGGAGAGATGCGTTGTTGATATTTAGTGATTGATGATGTATTAAAGTGAGTAATTGAAATGGGCTAAGTTGCGTGTATCGTAAAAGTCTGACAGAATTCAACGAGATATCCGTTGTCATGCCGAGTAGGGGCCAAAGTAGCATTAGAGTGCAATGAGGTCATTGAGCGCTGGAATATGGGTCAGAGGGGCGAATGGAGAATGGAACACATAAATCTCTGTGAATGATGGAAGAGGTCGGAGAATGAAGAAGTACGTTCCGTGAGGCATATCAAGGTAACTAAAGAGTAAATACCTACGATAAAAACGGCAATTTTTTTAACTTTATGTGCCGCAGCAGAAGTTACCCAACCGAAGATAATACTGCAAACGAAATGTTGTGGAAACCTCAAGCAACAAATGGAAACGTTCGTGAACATAGTCTGGGGTCAGTGTACAAGCTAACGTAAGTCTTCAAAGATAGGGATCTTATGTTTGTTTTTGAGTCATCAGTCTTCTGATGGGTTTGGATGCGACTCGCCACAATTTCTTTCGTTGTGTCAGTCTCTTCATCACAGGAAAGTGAAACTAGCCTGTGCACGGAGAGAAGAAACGTTTAGTTACATAACTAGTTAATTGATATACGTGTAGTATAAAAGTTTTACAGCTGTTACTAGAGAGTATGAGTGCAGTACAACATTCAACATCAAAAAAATGACAAACTGCCTATTGGCTTCTGTCTCGGGTTCTTCGGCCGACGTTCATCTAATGATTTTTCTGACGTTTCGCCAGCACGAGTGGCTGGCATTGTCAAAGCTTCACCCTCCATTGCCGGTATGGAGGGTGAAGCTTTGACAATGCCAGCCACTCGTGCTGGCGAAACGTCAGAAAAATCATTAGATGAACGTCGGCCGAAGAACCCGAGACAGAAGCCAATAGGCAGTTTGTCAACAAGTGGCCACGAAAGCCTTAACAATTTTGTATCAAAAAAATGCTTCACACTCGATTGGTTTGGATATTATTAATAACCGATTATCAACCTAATAAATGAGTTATACTGACTATGTCCTAAAGATAAGAGGCTGATATGCTAACACTGCGGTATTGCATTATTTAGCATTAACACAATCAATATTTTCACAATAATCACTATGGCGTTCCACTGTAATTAAGCGTTATACTCTGGATTTTGCAAAAATGTGACGCAGCCACCATTCGCTGAGGCAGTTACTCCCTTCGCCTTACGATCTAATGATGTTGATAAGCATCACAGGCCATTCTTTACTATCCTCACACGCTACAGCGTTAACTAGAACAAAAGGACCACAGTCTTCACTGCAATCGAGTTGTACGTGGCTGTCTACGATGTAAATATTTCACATAGCACTTCAAAACAAAGTCTTTTGTCACGATTGGTAAATTGCCGATGGTCAACCCGCATCGTCGGGGACATGCTCAGTCGACAATACATACTACGGAAATGTCCGAAAGAACAAATACCATCTTCATATAGATAAGGCTTTCCGACCAATGATCTTCTGTGCGGATGCACTCACACTGCGCGAAGTCTTACGGGAATCGGTAGATTGACTGCCGCGAGTAATGAGTATAGTCGGCATGGTCACTAAAAATGTAGTGTGGACAGTACTTTTGAAGTGTAGATCTCACGGGGAGCGTGGCAGAGATAAGTCCCTGCAGTCGCACTGTTGTCATTGTTCTTAGTGGCCCCGTAGGATAGAACGTCTAGCATGTGAGCTGGAGATCCCGGGTTCAAGTCCCGGTCGGGGTACACTTTTTCTACTGTCCCTCTTGATATTTTTTTCAACGCCTGCAAGCAGCTAAAGGTCTGGATGTCATTGTAATTTCATACGTATTACGAGGGGCCTTCTGCCATTACACCACATATTGGTCGCTGAGAGCTCTCTTATTTACTTCCGCCCCTCAACATTGCCAGCACTACACTGCTAACAATTGTTCTAGGTCTCTGGCACTCGTGGCGTTCTACTATCGATATCTAGCCTACCTCGACGTATGTGACACAAAACTACATGTATATTTACGTAAGGGGCTGTGTACTTTTTACAGTACTTTTTTTTCCTTTGTGTACATGGATTACCTTCAAGTAGAGATGATACAGCATACGTACATAAGGTGTTCGTAGATTCCCGTTACAAATTACTAGCACACGTAGATGGGAGTGAGTACGTAATATTTAAGTGCATAAGCGTACGTTTCCGTTCCATGGAGATTTCAGTACAGAGACTCGTCCACGTCTGCTGTGGAGGAAAGAAAAGTCTCAGGGTTCTGAATTGGCGAAACCGCCTTGTCTGGGTAGACGGAAACCCTTGTGCCATGCACATCCAAAGATTTCAGCACCGGTTTGGTATTAACGTGAGGGCAAGTATTCTACACTGTCATGTGATTGTCTAGTCTCTTCTGCCACTCAAGTGAATTGGTCCTGCGTACTTGATCTTCCTACAAGACGTATTGGACCCGCATGATAGTACAACAAATCACTTCTCACGTGTATTCCGGACACAACCCTGGCTTGGTTGTGGAGTGGCTGCATTGCAGAGTCGAGCACGGGACACGGAGATCCTATGTTGTGTTGTCGGTAACTCTGCATGGGAAAGCCATTATTATGAAGTTCAAGTGCGGCTGCAAGTACTATTATTGTGAAGTAATGAGACATGGTAGTGGATTCAATGAAAAGTGCATAAAGAAGTAATTAAGTATGAGTGGTGCCGCCGATAATGCATTTGAGTATTTGCCCGTTTGCGTGCCTGCAGTACATCAACCATCCGCGTCGTGTTCGGCCTCCCAGAATGAAACTAATGTGAATCAGTAAAATAGTTTACCAAAAAGGAGAGCAATCCAGTGCCAGCGTGTTGTAGCGAGCGTGAGAACATGCGTTCGGTCATCACGTTTCCGCTTCGTCAAGAATCAGCCACGTGGCAACGGCTACGCGCACGCTCGTAAAGTGTGAACTGTGAACTGTAAATTAGCTTTTATGAGCAGTGTTATACGGGGTGTTCAAAAAGTCCTCCGCAGTGCCGTATGATTGTTATCCGTGCGTGCCGTATGCCACAGCAAATATACCGAAATGGAACTCAGTGAAATACAAGTTATTAATTTATTGAATATTCATTTTTACTTCCAGATTTTCACATCAAATGTTGAAAGTGTCCCCCCTGTTGTTGGATACACAATTCAATTCGTCTAATCATGTTTCCAAACACAAGCTGTAACATTTCTTCTGCAACAGAAGCAGTGAAAGTGGATATTGCAGTTCTCAATTCATCGATGGTTTTTGGACGGTTTTTATACACAGTTGCTTTCGCTGCACTCCAGAAGAAAAAGTCAGGTGGTGTTAGGTGAGGCGATCGTGGAGGCCAAAGTCCCTGTGAAATTATGCGATCACCAAAAACATCAGCAAGGAGTGACATTGAAACGCGAACTGTATGCGCGGTTGCATCATCTTGTTGAAAATAAGAGTTCACTATTTCACTTAACACAAGTTCTCCTATGAATAGGTACAAAATATCACTGCAGTATCGTTGTGCGTTTATTGTTTCGTTCAAAAATATGGGACCCACAATCCGACGTCTAGAAATTGCAATCCAAACTCCTATTTTTACAGAATGAAGTGGTTCCTCATGAATACACAATGGATTTGCAGTACTTCACATACGAGAATTTTGGGAGTTCATGTAGCCGGATAAATGAAACCAAGCCTAATCTGTGAAAAACGTTTTATTAAGAATATCCCTTCCATTTTGTTGAACGAAATTTTTGAACCATTGACAATAATGCAGTTTCTTGTCATGATCAATATTTTTCAGTTCTTGTCACTTTGTCACTTTGTATAGGGACTGTCACTTTGTATGGGGGAAGTTCTAATTTTTTCATTACAGCTGTGTGGGCAGTTACGACACTAACATCGATTTCCTGGGCGAGTTTTCTCACTGATTTGTTCGGACTCATGGACATTTTATCGGAAATATCCAGTAGTTTATCCTCAGACAAAACGCTAGGACGACCACTTCTCGGTGCATCTGTCACTGAAACCGTACTTCGAAATTTGTTAGTCAAATCACGCACCGAATCGCGATGTGGGAGTGTTGTCTCCGGGAAAACTGAATTAAATGTTTAACAAACTGAAACTGTATATTAACCGCCAGCTTTGAGCACTTGTTCGACTAAAAACGGACATTGTTCGATGGTTAGCGTTTCAACAGAGACAAAAACGAAACAAACGAACAAAGGAACTAAACTTAAACGTTCACGTCAACACGTAACGACACACACCAACGATACTACTAACGCTAGCTGAGATAAACGAAACAGTGGAATGTGGGAGAGTCCACATAAAGGGAAGTAATCCAGGCAGGCGAACAATCATACGGCAATTGCGGCTAACAATCATACAGCACTGCGGAGAGATTTTTTGAACAACCTGCATTATTACAAGGGTCAACAAGGACTGGTACCATATATCTGTGTGTACATGATAAGTGTAAGAACTTTCGTAGGACCATTCGGCTTCCGCGTCATCAACAATCACCCGCGTCGTATCGGTTGCGCGTACGCTAGTCCAAGTGATAATTGTGGACAGATAATCATCATCATTGTCTGTGTATCTGGCACCGAAGGTTTGGCCGGGGTAAGACTGTGAAATACGTATGGCAGCGTGAAGTACAATACTGACGGACATAAAATGATCAAGAAAACTGTACAATAATAAGGAAATGATAATTATGATGTCTCATCAAATTAGCAAGAATGTTAATTGACATCAACACTTACAACTTAGTGTGTGAACAGTGCAACCTGCGATTTTCTTATCGTCCAAGAATATAATTGTTCATACCAGATGCAGGACAGTGTTGTGTTTAGCGTTGAGTGGCTGCCCTAAGCCCGCTTGTATATTTGTATACATAATTTCAGACAAGCTAGCAGCAGTGTGGAGCAGAAATAATACGATCACCACGGGAGTAACAGGTAAGTGGCGTGGTCAGGGCGCACAGTCAAACTGAGAACAGTTTAAGGGTCCTCCACCAGTTATACCCCCAGGCATGTTACATGGGAACGTGTTTACAGGACCTGCGAATTTCGGATAAGAAGTTCTGTATAATTAAATAGTAGAGGTAGCTATCAGTGTATAAACAGTGACTGTTAATTTGAATTGTTGACTGACATCACGCGAGCTGTAAGATGTGTATGCCAATGAACTTGTGACACAGTGAATAGACTCGTCCGACTCGAGACAGTACTAAGAACTTAGGTTGTGAAGTAAACATACTCCCTTGTATTACGCTCATGACGGCACCAGCGGCACCTAGGTGCAAAAGTGAATAACAATTGGCAGCCATTAAGGTCAACGACGCTAGCGGCACCTAGGTGCAAAAGTGAATAACTATTTGGCAGCCATTGCTGTAGGCAACGTGAGTGGCGTCTAGTAACGACGCTGCAATTACTACCCCGCTTTGCAAAGAGGGTGCTGTGCTGATAGCGGCCCGGCGTCAGCTGATTCGGCGCCACGCGCGACTACAGGGCCAGTAGACAACGTAATTAAGTCGCGCATCACAACGATACCTCACGCAACTGAAGCAACGAGAGTAAATAAATGGCAGTGCAGACTGCGTTCTATAGTTATGTAATTACAAACAGTGGTAGTTACAATTCTTTTGTATCACTAAATTACGAGACATTAATTACTTTGCTTATCATAAAGTAAAGTAAATGTGACTGCCAGACCTTGCTTACTTAGTAGTGTAATTTTTAACAACAGTGAATACAACTGCACAGCTATATTTACCTTAGCTTATATTTCATTCTTTTTCTTCCAAGTCCAAATGCGGTGTCGTCACCAACTATGGAGACGCCCAAATGAGATGAGTATAAACTTAGGTCTCACTTGTCGATCGTTGACATGGTCAAAACATTATTACATGATAACAAACAATTAAAGGAAGAAATTATGTTCCAGAAAGAGGATATTAGGCGATCAGTAGACAACCAGAAAATATTATTGCATGATATCTAACAATTAAAGGAAGAAATTATGTGCCAGAAAGAGGATATTAGGCTATCAGTAGACAACCAGAAAATATTATTGCAGGTTAACAAACAATTAAAGGAAGATATTAAGCGATCAGTAGAGCAGATAAACGAACGGCTCAGTAAAAATATCGACGAGACTAGTGAGGGTCATCAAATGATAGATGGCCTGACCATTCGGTTTGAGGAGTACATTGCAAGCAATACTAAATGTTTTGAAAAGGTAGAATTGGATGTCAAAGAAGTGAAGGAAGAACTTACTGAAAAGGTTGAGGTTTACAACGAGCATTTCGAACGACTGAATGAAGAAGAGAAACACCGTAAACACAGGGCATCAGCTGTGGCTCTAAACCCGGATTCTTATGCACGGTGAATAGAAGTACAGGTCGGTTAGCAGGTGAAGAGCGAAGTGAAATCACTTTCATGTAATGGAAGCATTGTGGGAGGTAGCTTAATTGGTATACAGAAAATGATGAGGTCTTTTTTGGTATAGGGAATTTTAAGAACTTCGAACCAAATGGAAGATGGCATCCCAGATATTTCTTAGAACAATTTAAGAGCTTGTTACCTGAATTATGGGATGAGCAGAGAAAGGTACGCTTTGTTGGAGCAAGATTGGAAGGTGAAGGTGGTACCCAAGGTATGAAAATAGGACATAAGTGTAAAACCTTTGCTGATTTTGAAAAGGCATTTTAGCAGCAGTACTGGTCACGACGGAAGCAAAACGAACTATGTAACCGTCTAAAGCAAGGTAGAAGGTTTGAGAGAGGGTGTGACCAAAACTTATAGAATTTTTTTCAAGATTATTATGAGAGGAACTTGTATTCAAAAGAACCAATGACGACAGACGCTATAGTGTCCCTGATCATAAGTAAACTACCAACTAGAGTTCAGGATACGTTGCTAGCAATCCCTAGAGATGACATAGAGGCAATGAAGTTAGCCTTAGAACTATTAAACATATTGAGTCACGAGGAACTGGAGGAAGAGAAGATGACAGAAGAGTATCAGGAAACAACTAACCCAATACAAATACCCATTCAAACCTTAACAATAGACATTGCGAACGACGTAGAGTAATAATAATGGCAGGAGACATAGTGGTGTTTTCCGTGGCCATGGTGGTCACAGAGGACACCTTGGCAGCTACACATATAAGAACTCTAGGCATGACACATCGGATGACGAAGTGCGAAACTCAAACCACAACCCTGACAGGAAGCATAGGCAAGGAACATCAGAAAACTAGAGGAGGTTCCTGACGCGGCCCAGTCAGGAACGAAGGATGGAGGGCCCATAATTATGTAAATATGCAAGACGGATAATGTGACCGACAATGTGGAAGACCTATTGCAAGAAGTTGGTGAAGGTCGTAAGGAAGCAGAAATCGTTGGTACCCGTATCGATGTTTTAGTGTATTCTGATAGCCAGGTCAATGCAGTATTCCAGAATCTCCATATGAAGCAGTTAGAACAAGGAAAGAGGATACCCAATTTTCCTGGACATGGAATATGTATCAGAGGTGCTGCAGATGCAAAGAGCAAAGTTATTAAGGAACAGACCTTAGTCACAATGAAGCATGGTGATGAAGGTTATAACGTGTTGGCGCTAGTCGTGCCCGTGTTGGTGTTGCCCACAACCTTAGGGGTAGACTGGTTAAGCGAACAAAAGACTCGATTAAACTCTGGAAAAGGCTGTGTGGAGATGCAGAAACGAGGAACGGAAGTTGTTATTTCCTTCAAAGAGAGGATCAGTGTCAAAGAAGTAGTTGGAACACGAAGATATGCTGTGATATCGACCTGTGACTACACAAGGCACTGTGAAAGGGGATTCGGGAGCTCTGAACAAGAAGCAGTGGAGATGGGAATTCAAGGCCAGCATGTAAGACACTGAACCTGTTGTGGAGCGGAAACTCCAGTCACTAGAATATCAAGGCCATGAGATCATGGAAGAACTGATGAGGGTCCTGCGCAGGTACAGGCTTTCTTGGCTACATCGTCAATGAACAGGGGATCAAACCAGATGAGACAAACTACGAGGTGCATTCAAATTCTAAGGCCTCCGATATTTATTCTAATTAACTACTCACCCGAAATCGATGAAACTGGCGTTGCTTCTCGACGTAACCGCCCTGCAGACGTACACATTTTTCACAACGCTGACGCCGTGATTCCATGGCAGCGGCGAAGGCTTCTTTAGGAGTCTGTTTTGACCACTGGAAAATCCCTGAGGCAACAGCAGCACGGCTGGTGAATATGCGGCCACGGAGAGTGTCTTTTACTGTTGGAAAAAGCCAAAAGTCACTAGGAGCCAGGTCAGGTGAGTAGGGAGCATGAGGAATCATTTCAAAGTTGTTATCACGAAGAAACTGTTGCGTAACGTTAGCTCGATGTGCAGGTGCGTTGTCTTGGTGAAACAGCACACGCGCAGCTCTTCCCGGACGTTTCTCTTGCAGTGCAGGAAGGAATTTGTTCTTCAAAACATTTTCGTAGGATGCACCTGTTACCGTAGTGCCCTTTGGAACGCAATGGGTGAGGATTACGCCCTCGCTGTCCAAGAACATGGACACCATCATTTTTTCAGCACTGGCGTTTACCCGAAATTTTTTTGGTGGCAGTGAATCTGTGTGCTTCCATTGAGCTGACTGGCACTTTGTTTATGGATTGAAAAATGGCATCTACGTCTCATCCATTGTCACAACCGACGAAAAGAAAGTCCCATTCATGCTGTCGTTGCGCGTCAACATTGTTTGGCAACATGCCACACGGGCAGCCTTGTGGTCGTCCGTCAGCATCTGTGGCACCCACCTGGGTGACACTTTTCGCATTTTCAGGTCGTCATGCAGGATTGTGTGCACAGAACCCACAGAAATGCCAACTCTGGAGGCGATCTGTTCAGCAGTCATTCGGCGATCCCCCAAAACAATTCTCTCCACTTTCTTGATCATGTCGTAAGACCGGCTTGTGCGAGCCCGAGGTTGTTTCGGTTTGTTGTCACACGATGTTCTGCCTTCATTAAACTGTCGCACCCACGAACGCACTTTCGACACATCCATAACTCCATCACCACATGTCTCCTTCAACTGTCGATGAATTTCAATTGGTTTCACACCACGCAAATTCAGAAAACGAATGATTGCACGCTGTTCAAGTAAAGAAAACGTTGCCATTTTAAGTATTTAAAACAGTTCTCATTCTCGCCGCTGGCGGTAAAATTCCATCTGCCGTACGGTGCTGCCATCTCTGGGACGTATTGACAATGAACGCTGCCTCATTTTAAAACAATGTACATGTTTATATCTCGTTCCAGTCCGGAGAAAAAAAATCGGAGGCCTTAGAACTTGAATGCACCTCGTACAGGCAGTCAAGGATTTTCCTGTGCCACGCTGTGAGAAGTAATTAAGAGGTTTACTTGGTTTATGTGGATGGTTTAGGAACTTTATAAGTGAACAGTGACTTAGTAATGCATATTTGTTGAATCTGCTGCAGAACAAAGTGTTGTGGGATTTGGTAGATGAATACCATGGTGCTTTCGAGGAAATAAAGCAACAGCTGTGCAATCCTAAGCTGCTTTTGCACCCAGACTTGAGCAAAGAATTTTACTTTGCTTGTGATAGCTCAGACTATGGTTTAGGAGTGCACTTATAACAGTTTGATGAAATGAACTCATATAATATTAAAACAATAGCATTTGCAAGCAGGACTCTGACTGCATGGGAACAGAACGGCAATATAAAGGCACAGAGAGAGAGAGAGAGAGAGAGAGAGAGAGAGAGAGAGGCACTTGCTGTCCTGTGGGGTTTCACAGAACTGATTTGGGAACCAAAACATCATACCTGATGCACTTTCAAGGATGCCACCTGGCGTTAATGATATAAATGTTAATGGGCCACAAGGGGAGAAACTGAGCATTAATTTGATCAAGGGCGTTCAATATGAGTCATTTGTTACCAAATTACTTAAGAATATCTGGCGAGAGCAAAATGAAGATCCTACATTGAAGAGTGTGAAGGTGAGATACGGGTGTGCCGGAGAAGATAAATTGAGGAAATATTACTTAATTTATCACAACATTTTATACCATCGTGTGAATGAATTGTCAAAAGACTCTAAGCTGTGCATTCCAGAACATGCTATAGAGAAGCTGGTGTGGTACATACACTTTAGTAATGCCTACTTTGATGCAGACAAATGTCCACAAAAACTAAAGAAGGAGTGAATTTTCTTTGTCATCGGCAAAAGGATTAGGAAAATATTATGGTCCTGTGATGTGTGCCAGAAGACTAGGAAAACTACTGTTAGCCATCAAGGACCTATGCACCCCGTAATTCCTGACGAAATCAAAGACATCATGGCTGTCAGTTTACTTGGTCCATTGCTTAAGGCCGGTGGCAATTTTACACAGCTCATGGTGGTGTTAGAAGTGTGTTCCCAATATGCAAAGTTCTACCCCATGAGGGTGGCAACCAGTAAGGCGATATCGGCGAGAATGTAGAGAAATTATTTTATACAGATGTGACCAAAACAGGTGCTATCAGACAATGGACTGCAATTTATATCAAAGGAGTGGAAGGAGATGTTGCAGAGGAATGGTGTGGAACAGGTTCTGATAGTTAAATATAGGCCTGCCTCAAATCCGGCTGTGAGGATCACGAAAGAGGTGAACCACATGTGCAGAACGTATTGCAGTCAGAAACATAGCGTG
This sequence comes from Schistocerca nitens, assembly GCF_023898315.1. Classification (NCBI taxonomy): domain Eukaryota; kingdom Metazoa; phylum Arthropoda; class Insecta; order Orthoptera; family Acrididae; genus Schistocerca; species Schistocerca nitens. The sequence continues at coordinate 212,855,148 of NC_064614.1, forward strand.
TGGAAAGAGTATATAACAGATCTTGAGTTTGTAATCAATGGCTCACATCATACCATGACATATTTTGGACTGTGTGAAATTCTGCTGAACGAACCTCCTGAAAGTATATTCTCCAACCTCTTGAACGAGGTTTCCTCTGTGGATCAATCGTGGGACAGGAAAATTGAATTGGTCATGGAGCATTTACGTGATGAGGCTCAGTAGCAGAAGGAAAGACATTATAAGATCGTGCGACCGATTAAGTATGAAGTCACCGACCTTGTGTTAATCACAACCCACATACGTTCTAGGAAGCTGAACGAAGAAATTAAGAAGTTCCATCATGAATACCAGGGTCTGTATCATATCACTGATATTGAATACCCTAATACTGTTGAACTGGTTGGTGTGAAGTCAGGTAAACATGAAGGCAATCGCCATGTGGAAAACATTAAATCATACCGTAGTGAGCAAGATTAATGACTGATTGATATATGTGATTTGTCTGAATCTGTATATATGTAAGCTGCTATTGTCCTTAATTAAAAACATTCATTTCTCATTATGTATAAGGTTTTATGAGGACACTCTAATTGAGTAAGTTTTGACTAGGATGTGTTACCATCATATGCAATATTATAATGCATTACCACTATATGCAATGTTACGATTTTTTTCACTTTCTATCTGTACAGTCGAGACTATATGTATTATGTTTCTTCCTTCCCTAGTGATACGGCTTGAGTGATTACTAGTGTCTATAGGTTGTGCTATCCAAAAGATTTTTCATTTAAAAATTTCTTCTGCTTAATGATTGTGTACCTGTCAGTAACTGAATTCAAGATAGAGGAGTTTCATATATTCTTTTTTTAGTAGCCTATGTGTTTATTATGTCAGATAGAATATTGTAATGTCCACTGTAGCTGTAACAGACCATGAGTACGTTGAAAAGGCATTGTTAGGACAACACAGAAAGCGTCACTAACCTGTTTCATGTACGCCAATGGACGGATTACCGTGATTGGAGAGTGGCAAGAGTGGCAGGCAGACGACTATAATGCCCATCTGCCTGTCGGAGAAGCATCGAAGCGACAGCCATTCCACACCCCGTTTCAGTGCAATAGACGCTCCCTTGTGATGCAATGTTGTGAATAGTGAAATAATTTTTTTTGCTGGATTTTGATAGCCTATTGCTGATGGAGGTTCTCTAGTTTTTTTTTAATGCCTAGTAGTGTCACCAGTGATATTGTCTACCTGGAGTAGCAGTGCATGCGTGTGTTTCACTACTATTATTTGTTTTTCTTCCCTCTCTTTCTTTCAGGGACCTGTACATCATATATAACCTTTCTATTTGTAAAACTTTCTGCTTCAAGGACTTAATATTCTTGCGTCTTGTAATATTAACTCCTTGTTTATCCACTGTATCGTAACTGTGATTTGCTATACAGGTTGCACTGTAGGTAGGTCCCTTTGTTAGGTTTTTCTCTATTTGACAACTGTTTACTTACTGTTCTTTATGTTTCTATGATTGTGGGTAACTTATGTCTGGTCCACAATGTGGGAATGGTACCCCCCGGCGTGTTACAAGATGGATAGGCCGAGGTTATCTAATTGCGTGGCCTCCCAAATCGCCTGATTTCACTCCTATGTATTACGTCTTGTATTCAAAGTGTAATTTACGAGACTCATTTAGAGACAGACGCCTTCGGTTGACACTCCACAATTTACCAAAGGCCGCAAATCCTAACGTTCCTATAACCTTAAACACAGATCTCACTGTGATAGTAGCCGAAGCGACATTATGAAAGCGATGTAGTCGGTTTTATTCACAAAATATTGAAAATGTTCCCGGACTCATACAGGAAATTTTTTTTCTGTATTAATAAGTTTCGAGCTGATTCAGTTTGTACTATGAGAAAGTAAATTCGTGTAACACAAATATGTAGTAAACCATTGTGAATTTGGAGGCTTGTCTAACGTTTTGTAGGTATATTCTGTGTCCGGAATGAGATTTTCACTCTGCAGAGAAGAGTGTGCGCTGATATGAAACTTCCTAGCAGATTAAAACTGTGTGCTGACCGAGACTCGAATCCGGAACCTTTACCTTTCGCGGGCAAGTTCTCTACCATCTGAGCTACGCAAGCACGACTCACGCCCCGTCCTCACAGCTTTACTTCTGCCAGTACCTCCTCTACTACATTCCAAACTTCACAGAAGCTCTCCTGCGAACCCAGCAGAGCTAGTACTCCTGGAGGAAAGGATATTTCGGAGACATGGCTTAGCCATAGCCTGTGGAATGTTTCCAGAACGAGATTTTCACTCTGCAGAGCACTTGCCCGCGAAAGGCAAAGGTCCCGAGTTCGAGTCTCGGTCCGGCACACAGTTTTAATTTGCCAGGAAGTTTCGCATCAGCACACACTCCACTGCAGAGTGAAAACTCATTCTTCCCCACAAAACACGATTTGGCTTCACATATTCAGTAATCTTCACAGATATCAGCCTACTATAGGTAAAATTCATAGGACAGAAAATTACTGTTGCAACTGGTTCGACAGAGATATAAATATAACAGTATCAAGTTAAGGTATTACATAGCGCTGTGATTACCTCACAGCCTGTGGTGCAAAAAAATGTGATTTCGAGTATCACCATATAAAAATATATTTTTTCCTGTTTTAAATCTTTACCAAATGGCTGGTTATTATTGTTTTCATTGGTTTCAGTCAAATTTTTTTGTATTTTTAACCTTTTGTTGCCTCATTTTTATCATCGTATTGACTTATTTATTTTCTCTTGTTTCCCTTTTTTCTTTTAGATTCTGCCTGTGTCGCCTATAACCCGTAAATGTGTTCCATTCCAAGCAGGACTGTCTAACGGTCGCTATCGTGTCAGTTCGCGTAACAGAAGGCGAGAGGTTGAAGCTCGCTTTTAGCGCTGAAACTAAATGTTTTCCTGTCTAAAGTTTACTCGTACACGTCAGCCTTAATCGCCGTGAGCAAAGCGAGCATGATTAATAGATCCGCCGTAGGTTGCTGACGGCCATTTTCTTGGCTACATTGTATATCAAGGGGTTATTTTTAGATGAGGACATGAGTGTAAATTCAGGGCTACAAAACGCCTGTGTGCCACATTTCAGCCATTTGTCATTTAAAATCAGCTGTGGACAGAGCATCTTGCGTTCCTGCCATACCTTACTCTGCATTACATACCTTACTCTGCATTACAAGGACAGCATTTCACATCTGGTGAGAGCGGTAATGGCGTGGGTTACAGACAGACGCTATAGTGGAAATGCCGGAGAAACGTGCCGTTTATCTAGCAACAATTCCACTGGAAATGCAAGAAAATCAGCTATTTCCTTTCTCCTGTCTTGTTAATTATTTGTAACTTTCAGGGAAGCGTCGTGTTGCTGTTGGGGGTCTTGTACAAAGATTGGTTGGATGCAGTTCTCCAAATGGTTCAAATAGCTCTGAGCACTATGGGACTTAACTTCTCAGGTCATCAGTCGCCTAGAACTTAGAACTACTTAAACCTAACTAACCTAAGGACATCACACACATCCAGGCCCGAGGCAGGATTCGAACCTGCGACCGTAGCGGTAGCGCTGTTCCACAGTGAAGAGCCTAGAACCACTCAGCCACACCGGCCGCCGATGCAGCTCTCCACGCTACTCTATCCCGTGCAGGCCTCTTCATTTTCGAGTAACTACTGCAATCTACATCCTTCTGAATCTGCTTACTGTATTCATCTCTCGGTCTCGCTCTACGATTTTAACACCCCCCCTCCCCCGCGCTTCACTCCAGTACTGAATTGGCGATCAGTTGATGCCTCAGAATGTGCCCTATCAGCCGATCCCTTCTTCTAGTTAGGTTATACCACAAATTCCTCTTCTCTCCATTTCTATTCAGTACTTCTTCATAAGTTACGTGATCTACTCATCTAATCTTCAGCATTCTTCTGGAGCACCACATCTCAAAAGCTTCTATTTTCTTTCTGTCGAAACTTTTTATCGTCCATCCTTCTCTTCCATACGTGGATATACTCCACACAAATACTTTCAGAAAGGACTTCCTGACACATAAATCTAAACTCAATGTTAACAAATGTCTCTTATTCAGAAACGCTTTTCTTGCTACTGCCAGTCTACATTTTATATCCTTCTTAGTAAAAGCTACAGATTTCTCTTGTTGCCATGTTAAAATTTGCTTGTGCTAGCAAAACACAGCGGAGCTGACATAGAGTTACCTCATTTACATGTTTGGGAAACACAGTTGCGAGAGAATGCTGAAACAGTGGTTTATTAAGTTGACTAAGCGAGGAACTGAGGAAAAGTAAGGACACTAGCTTACGAAAAAGCACGTTCTAGGTACAAAAACAAACGTATGATGTCTACACTTGTTTTGTACCAAAACCCATAGCATTTTCTGTTTCACCAGCTGCTGACGGCGGTTAAATATCACATTCTTTCATCGAAAAAATCTGGAGTTGGTGGAATAACACGGAAGATATTGAAGTTTTGTGTAATAACCATATGGCAAAATACTCTGCTTTTTGTGTGCTATCATTTGCAAAATTTCATTTTGATATCTCAAACCGTTCATGAAACACGAGGAAGGCTGTGGATATTTGACTCTGTCTTTACAGCTGGCGCGCGTGATCACAAATGAGTGTGCTACATCAGATCTAGAGACTCAAGTCTAAAGAAAAACGCAATACGTTGGCTAAACTTCATATGCAGCAACTTATTATGTAAGTTGCACTGCACACAAGGTTACCGACCCCTAATTTTCATTGCGAACTTTTTTGAATTTCGGGTTGTGTTTTACTTATACGCAGATAACACATTAACCATCTCCATCAATGATATGATGAGAACACCATTATGAGGCTGAAATATAAAGCTAAAAGGAGCGCGAAAATGAAATTTTTTCCCAATAGTTTCTGCAAAATCATTTGACAAAGTCTGCAGGGCGTACGCCTCGATTCTGTCATCTCTGACTGGCCGAAAGGGGGCAAAACACTGAGGTCTCCCGTTCTGGACATACGAATGAACTCGCCCAGCGCCTTGGACGAAAACTGGTCACTGTGCGTCGTCCACCTTTTCCTGCGCAGACTCTGCTGCTGTTTCTGTTAACGTTCTTGTTTATCCTAATTTTGACAGCTTACTTTACAACAGTATCTTAATATGATGATGTTTGAGGCAAAATACTTGTCTTTTGAAATTGTATTTTTATGCCGGTTTTTCTAAGCAACGTTGAACCACGCCGACTCAAGTACCACCTGTTTAACACGTTGCAAGTGCTCTGCACATCACTCAGTAACTATGCAAATAGTTTCACCCTGAAACGTCCCCTTTGAACAATTATACATGACTGTGCTTAAACTGACACACAATATTTTTTAGCGCAACGCAATCTGACTTTCAAAAATTCCCTACAAAAGAATGGCCCTGACTAACATTAACCTATACGTTTCGCAAATCACTTACCTCACAAAAATCTTGGTTACTCGAGCTACTGCAATAAAGCGAGCGCCACTACTGCCAGCTAAATAAAAGATTCAAACTACTGAAGGCACTAACTACTGATAGGCATAGTTAGCAAATGAAAGATTTTGATAGAGAACAAACAATGTATTTACCTCAATAGTCATAATATATATAGCAGTTCATGACAAATTTCAAAACTCCGCCATCTCTCTCCCCACACTGCTGGCACTGCTGGCGGCTCACCTCCAACTGCGCAACGCTACGAGCTGTTCACAGCCAGCTGCCTAACACTACAATGGCGAGTATTACAACAATGCAAAGCAGCCACAGACTGCACACAGCACAGCCAGTGATTTTTATACAGAGGTGGCGTTAACAATAAAAAAACCTAAACAGCCTACTTACATAGCCCCCATGCTCCCCACAAAAAATTTTACAAATTGGTTTGGGCACTGGGCAATACATATTTGTTAAAATTTTTCATAATCGTAATTACAATAACAAAGAAATCAAATGCACACACTTATTGATACAATGTTGGTCAAAAGCTAAAATTTTCTCACAGTCCATAAAGACAGTCATGATCGTTTATCACAGTAAAATAGTAGTGTTTTTCTCAAAGTCTGAGCAGTAAAATAAATGCACACGGAAGTAGTGGATTTCCATGCAGTCTTGAAGAAGTAGCGTTGTCCTTCCAACGGAAAGACAGTGCTGACTCTCGACATGCAGACAGGTCATGGGCCACAACAGGGAAAACCCGCAGCAGAGTCAGTCGAAATTTTGAAGAGTATTGGTAGGTAGGTCATCACAGAGCAGACCCACTGTAGTCCTGGTAGAGATTACGGTATTGGTGGGCCACCAGAGATGCAGACCCACTGTAGTCCTTGTAGAGATGGCCAGCAGCCATCTGTTGTGACTATGCAGGTGCAAAATCACCATTGAAGAGTCTTGCAGATAATATAGCAAGTCCATAAACCACCACTTGTGCACTCACAAAGTTTTTTAATTGTCCTTAGAACCAGCAATGCTGTTATCCAGTCCCTTGCTGAATTATTAACACACGTGCAAACACTAACAGTCCCTACTTCTCACATATTGTCCATATACTATGACCAACAGAAACGTGTGCAGTGAAATGTAACTTACAAGTTAATAATATGATGAACTGGTGTCAATTACAATTTTATAACATAAGAATACAATTACAAAGGTACAAAATACATCATTAAAGAACATAACAATACAGATAACATTTGTAGTACAGGCTTGACAACAGAATAGAAATAAACATATACATCAATGTTACAGGAATTATGAGATAAGTAGATACATAAAAGATCAGAATAAATTTTGAAACATCAACTTCACACATGAGCATTAAAACAAAACAGAATAAACAATGTCTAAGCAAATTTACGAGGTAAATAACATATTATTAATGCCAATTATATTTGAGGATAACAGTATTCCTCATCATAGTGAATGTAGCTTAGTATTAGAAAAATTCTACAACATAAGTCTTATCAGATAAACATATAAATACTGGAAAAACATAAATACACAAGGGAACACAAACACATACTGGGATAACACAAGGAAAGGACAGGGTTTCTTTTACTGCAGTATTTTGCAAACAAAACTTTCTTTACTTCTCGGGGATCTCCCTTCGTTCTTCATTATTTCCAAAAAGTCCTATCTATACCTGCTTTCTGTACTTTTTTCGTATGACTTCTCAATGCATTTCATCGCAACTCATTCTCTTATATAGTCTACCCCTGTTAAGCTAACTTAAATCTACTGAGCTCAGATATTAAACTAAGGGACGAGGCAATGCAGCAGCACAAAACAATTAACACAAACAGCAATGACAAAAAAATGGAAATTTGCAAAGCAAGCTACAGTAAATCTAAATTACCAAGCAATTCACATTAGAACTAATATGAGGCAATGCGCAGCAAACAAGAAAAATAAATCTGGCTTAGCAGAGTAACAAAAATTCAAATTCAGCAACACTATGCCTGGCAAACAGCAGCAGAAAATGAAATACCTAAACATGACATAGCTCAAGCAGAAAAAATAGTACACTAAAAATGGCCATGTCTAATACCTATGTCACATCTTAACACTACAGTGATGCATCACGATAACTTACTCTACCAAAAAAAATTACCAAGTAGTTGAAAAGAAAATTATGTATGCAGTTACTGTTATTAATCCCTTCTTATTGTTCTTTCCTTTCCAAGTGCTCCTTTTTCGAAGAATGTGGATCATAAAATTATTATTTTATAGATCTGTTGACAGAAAGTTTTAACATTAGCAAATGCATTTAATTTTATTTTATAAAACCAAATGCTGCAACATAGCTGGAAAAAAGATATCAAATGAAATAAGCAACTATGTACAAAGCAGAAAAATATCATTCAATAGTCATGTGGCATTTCATAAGTTAGTAGAAATTCTCTCAATTCTCGTAGAAATACGCTTGTCATAATCAGGTGTGCAGATGTAAGTATCTTTCCAAGTAATGAGCGTGTCGTACTTGCGATGCTTTCTACAAAGGAATGTCAACAGCGAGGATAATGGCCTCTTTTTTTTCACCTAATGGCTTTTTCTCCAGGTGGCTGGCACACCTGGGCGCCACCTGAGTCACTTAGCTTCCTTACCGAAATATTTACGACAGCAGTTTGCGCTACAGTGACAGTCTCATATAAAAAATTTCACAGGTCAAGAATTTGCGTTACAAATCTGTAGAAACAAAATCCTATGAATATACCAGTGTTCAAAACGTTTTCGTCGGCATTGTGATACATTCATGCATTTACACACATTTCATAACTCTTAAAGTACGATTCTTGGTTTCCAAGAACCTTTTTCACAAATCAGCGTCCCTAACCACCACTCATTATTTCTTACCTTATTACACATATACATATCGTCGACACATAATCAAATTCCTCATATAGCATCAGCTTATTGATCATAAACATACCTCAACAGCACAATACACATCGTCGTCGTAAAAATAACATCATAACACCTCAGTCAACTCTCAAAAACGTCGTAGCATTCTGCAATAATTTCAAAACCTAAAAAGAATTCTCTGCTCATGTCAAAAGTGTCATCTGCCTCAAACGTACTTTAAAAATCGTGATCCCATACCAAATATATCATTCAAAGCTCTCATAGTATCACAATGGTTCTGGAAAAATATGAGCAGTTCACAAAGTACAGACAAAATACAAGTTCATAAGTGTGAAGCTACCCAACTGTGTAACTGCATAAACATGTGTCACTGATGTAGTAAAAAAAGTGTTTATCTCTCAGTTAAATGATCAGATAGCCGTGTAATTTGTGTGTTAGAGAAATATGGTACCGATGTGTAAAGTTGTATAAGAAAATACCATATTAGCTAGGGCTCCTTGTGCTTGCCAAACACATGGTACACAAAGTAAGCGTGTACCCCCCTGAGGATTAATGTAATTATACCCCCAGGTGTTACAGATTACAGCAATGGAATGAAATGTAGCACGGAAAACCCTTGTATCATTGTACTTCAAATATCTTAAAAAAATAATTGTTTTAAGTGCGACATTAATCACTCAAATACGTGTACTGTAGTGCTAAACTTTGCGTCATGTCGCAACATAATCTCTGTGGAAGTGTCGTAGTTATCGTCCTCCGAAAGCTAAGTTCTGCAGAAGTCAATGTACTTACCTCATGATAAACAAAAGTGAAACACTTTGCGTATAGATATCTTAGTTATTACGCTTATTGCCGTGATGAGGAAAGTACTGTGCTGTAACGTATTGTTGTCCCACGAAAAAGGCTGTCTCATTGTTGCTATACCACAAAATATACTATTAAAACATGTTTTACTTTCCAAAATAATGCAGAAAAACTGTGCAGATATAAAACAGAAACACCGCAAAAGCAACATTGCAAATTGTCACTCATTAGTAGCGTCGTGATAAAACCGTGTAGTTGTCACATAAACTAACCACTGTGTCGTCTGGTATCTCACATAAAGTATTTTAAGTCCAGAATGTATTTTCAAGTAAACCAAAATGTTGCATTAAAATCTCATTAGCAGTACCAGTATGTGTCCTAAGTATGTAAGCCTGATAGTCGTTACGTAATCGTGCAACTAACAAGCAAGAATGTACAAATACAACACTGTGTCGTCTGTTCATTATAACAATGCATACGTAATTTCTGTTTAAAAATGTTCCCTAGGTTCTAGACTGGATATTTAACTTCTAACATTGTTGCATGTTAACAGTCTCTTATGTCTGACAAAGCATACTAGAAATGTGAAGGAAACGTTTTATGGCAAAGACAAAGTTAAAAAGCAGATTATCTTTCAATACACGGTTTTACATGTGAAATGTGGTGTAAACCTTTACTCTTCCTAGTACGCAGAGTTTCAACTCCAACGCAATTATCATGTGGTATACATCAGTAAAGAATGCTACAATTTTTCTCAAGGTTAGCGTCTTATGTTAATTTTCTCGGAGCCAGCGGGCGCACGCGGCTGCCTGCTTGTGCGAGTCATTGTCTGTCTCTTTGTTGGCGCGCGTCGTTACTGGGATTAGGAGACCTAACTTCTACAAATTCGCCTTGCCGAGAGGGTCCAGCTCTGTTTGAATCCCGCCAGTTCTGATGCAATTCAGGTCTGTCGTTACGATCATATCGTCTGTCGTCATGTCGGTAGATTCCATAGTTTCTTTCTTGTCGGTCAAGTGGTGGAGAATTTCTCCCTGAATTTTCATTGCACGGTGGACCGTTGCGTCTGAAGTTATTCTGTCTCCCGTGATAATAATAGTTCTGGTTACCATATTGTCTGTTTCTATGATTGTCTCTGTCATATTCATTACTACGGAAATGCGATCTTTCCCTGTAACTATTACTCTGCCAGTGTTTGTCATATGGGTGGTGTCTGTTTTGGTCACGATTTTCGTTGTAAGAATAGCCTTGTCGTGTCCAGTTATTGTTTCTGTCGTCATGGAATTGTGACGTATGTGACCTGTAGTGATTGTTTTCCTGTTTTCGCATCCGGCGACTGTCTGTGTCAATTTCTAATTCTTGTAGGAGTCCCTGAAAAGCTTCAATGTCGTCTTTGCAACGTCCTGCTAAAATAATATGTCGTAAATGTTCAGGCAATTTGAGTAAGCAATTGCGGATGAGTTCTGAGGGGCTGTATGGGTTTGAAAGATACTGATTCTTATGCAACATGTCTTCAAAATATTTGACAATACTGGAAAATTCAGATTGTTCGAAATGTTTCTTCATTATGATGCTATGTTTTACTTGGTCTTGTGTAGTTTGAGACCAATATGCTGAAAGGAAGGCATGATAAAATTCTCCTTCGCTGTGGCAATCGTGAATGACCGATCGCATTCTTATAGCTGGTTCATTCTCTAAATAGCCACACATAAATTGTAATCTGTGCTCTAATGACCAGTTGGGAGGAAAACAATGAGAGAATTAATGGAGCCACGCTTGTGGATGAATGTCGTTGGCAGAATTCTTAAATGTTTTGAATTTACGTGTAGTAATAAACAGCTTATAGTCAAAATCATCATGTCGCCTAGTCGCATGTCGGTCATTGTTACGTAGTTTCGGCGGTTCCATCTCAAAATTCGGTATACCTTGCCAATTTCTTTCATAATTTCCGAAGTGCCCTGAGTTATTATTTTGTGGCTGTTCCGTATTTCTATGTCCCTCTTCCCGTATTGGGGCGCGAGTGTCCTCTGAAATACGTAATTCTTGTACTACTTGTGCCAACTGATCTTGCACTTCCCGGATTTCTCTTTTGTACTGTGTATTGATTTGATTTTGATTTTGTTTGAATTTTCTAATTTGTTCATACTCTTTGGTGTCAGTGAAGGCTACAGGTGTTGTGTCATTCAGATCATCATCTACCTTTGTAGATAAGTTAGTGAACTGATCTGAAAGTTCGGCTACTTTATCCGATAGTGAAATTATTTCCTCTGTATGTTTTTCTGAACCAAGTTTCAGAGTGTCCATTTGTGTTGAAATCGTATCTACTGTGTCCTTTAAGTTTTCCTGAGTTTTTGCAAGTTGCGTAACCGAATCGGTAGATGCAACTGAGTCAATTTTAGCTTGCAAGGTGTCGTGGTTTTCATGAACAATAGTTCGCAGTTCTTTTATGGTGCTTCGTGATTCTGTAATGCATTGTCATGACGCGAAAAAATAGGTTGGAAATGCTCACAAATTTGTGTTTTTACGTCATTACAGACTTTTTGACATTTCGATTCGATTTTATGTAACTCAGTAGTTAAATCTTCACGTGTTTGTTCAAGAGTTTGTTCCAATGAGTCTAACTTTTGAAGCTGTAGATGTGTTTGTCTCTGATTTTGTTCCATCCTGTCTAACTCTTGCTGTGTTTGTCTCTGGTGTTGCTCCATTGTGTCTAACTTTTGAAGCTTTTGCTCTGTTTGTTTCTGATTTTGTTCCATTGTGTCTAACTTTTCATGCTTTTGTCCCATTTGTTGCATTAATTGTAATAACAATGCACTGGTGTCTGAAACATGTTCCTCACTGCTTTTCGGCAGTGAATTTGCACCGGCAACATTCACATTTTGACAAGTGGGAAATGTGTCTTGACTCATTTGAGAAAACGGTGAGAACCCAAAACCTGAGTCTACAATATTTGCAAAATTGTGTCCTGTCCTTCCCGATTCCTGAGGCGAGCTGTTGCCGACCGATCGATCGATAATGCTTCCCTCTTCACTAATTGTTTCACTGTCTACGCCATTGTTTGCCGCCCGCTCCATTTCCCTATGCACAATTACCAAATTACTACTTTGAACATCAGTTAATTCATTACTCGGTGGCGCTAACACACTGCTTTCGTTTTCACTGTCATTTCTCAGTTTACTTTGGAGCCTAGTATTACGTTTTTCACACGCCATTATTGTCACAGTATTTCACACGACAACACAGAAAAACACAATTTGAAGAGCAAAAATAAGAGAACACATTAACATAACACAGAAAGTATTATCTAGTTAATTGCAAGCGCAGCTGCGAAATACTTGCTTCAAATCTACATACATGCCACGACTGTTTTACTGTACAACAATGAAAAACTACAACTCCAAAGGAGATTCTCTCTACAATTACGCAATATACAAAATCTACACTAATTACACAAACTACAAGAAAAAATCAGAAGATTCCAGTGAGGTATCCTCGGCTAAGGGTCGACATATGAAACGTCCCCTTTGAACAATTATACAAGACTGTGCTTAAACTGACACACAATATTTTTTAGCGCAACGCAATCTGACTTTCAAAAATTCCCTACAAAAGAATGGCCCTGACTAACATTAACCTATACGTTTCACAAATCACTTACCTCACAAAAATCTTGGTTACTCGAGCTACTGCAATAAAGCGAGCGCCACTACTGCCAGCTAAATAAAAGATTCAAACTACTGAAGGCACTAACTACTGATAGGCATAGTTAGCAAATGAAAGATTTTGATAGAGATCAACCAATGTATTTACCTCAATAGTCATGATATATATAGCAGTTCATGACAAATTTCAAAACTCCGCCATCTCTCTCCCCACATCCACCACTGCTGGCGGCTCACCTCCAACTGCGCAACGCTACGCGCTGTTCACAGCCAGCTGCCTAACACTACAATGGCGAGTATTACAACAATGCAAAGCAGCCACAGACTGCACACAGCACAGCCAGTGATTATACAGAGGTGGCGTTACCAATAAAAAAACCTAAACAGCCTACTTACAACCTATGTAGGTGCTACCACATTCACAGCGGACACCATACAAGCCAGGAACGCGAAATACTGTGTTGCCTTTAACGACGCATAATATCTTTAATCTTATCTGTCTCTTCAGCATGCATCCTGTCGCGCGCATGTCGCTCCGGGCATCTCTGGAGAAATCCAGATGCTGCCATTACATCTATGTAAGCAGAAAACCGTGTCAAATCCCCCAGTCATCGATTTTAACTCCTGATGACGATGGGGGAGACATCTATCGAAAGGTCGAGCATTTTATTCGAAGAGATGTGGCTTGTAAACTAAGAAGATATTATTGGAAATGACGTTTGACACAATTTAGAAAGTACACAAGATGGCCAAAATTCATGAAGTTCAGAGCTGTTGTGTTAAAATTTAAGTTGCAGCCATTCTATCACAGAGGGACAGTAACTCCTTCCTCGCACGGAGAATAGGCGCCAACACAGGTTCAAAATGGTTCCAATGGCTCTGGGCACTGTGGGACTTAACATCTAAGGTCATCAGTCCCCTGGAACTTAGAACTACTTAAACCTAACTAACCTAAGGACATCACACACATCCATGCCCGAGGCAGGATTCGAACCTGCGACCGTAGCGATCGCTTGGTTCCAGACTGAAGCGCCTAGAACCGCTCGGCCACACCGGCCGGCGCCAACACAGGTGATCCAACTTGTGCGCAAAGAGGCTTTGTCGCCTCACTAACCTGAGGCGGCAGCAATCTTTCCATCTTTGCGTCCTGTCTTGTTTGTTACGGGAATCTCTTCGTTATCCTTAGATACACACTAATATGTGGTGCCCAACTTTACAAAATTATGAGGAGATTCTCTCTAAGCCCATGTATCTTCAGATCCTGGGCGTCTTCACATCACGAACAGTAGTAGTGTAGAAGTTAATGCCATTTTTTTTATCTGAGCTCCTCCTAAGAATGCCGTAGTTTATAATTATGAAAAGAGTAGTTTTCTGCTAAAAAAAAAAGGCGGAATCCCTTAGAATCTGATGACGATCAAGCTTTTTTCCTTATCGTTTCCGTTTGTGAACGCCTTTTGTGTGGAACGGGGTATACCGCAGACAGATTGGATTGGGAAGAGATGCAATCCATCAGTGGTCGAGTGAAGACACGTACTAGTGCACCTTCAATATTTTATATATTTGATTCTAACATTGGTGCAATTTAAGGACGTAGGCAACAGTTAACACTTCTGTAATAATCAGTCGTCTCGTGTCGATTGTAGCAGTAAGCGCAACAGTTTTCCAGGCCAAAATATGGCGTTGCAAGAATTGCACCATGTTACATCAGGAATGCTTACCAAAAGTACATGTTATGGCAGTTTTTAGTCTGTTTAATCAATAAGAGACGTGAAGAACCTGCAAAAATATTTTTGCATCACATGCTCAACTGCACTGCTTTTGACAGTCATGCTACAGACATTTTATTTTCTTATTCTTATAAACAAAGATAGACTTGCGTCAGCAAAATCTGTTATAAAAAGTGCTTTTGGTTCAACATATTGACAGGTAATTATTACAATGTTACCATCTAACTATAAGTACCCATAATTTCTTTACCTAAACCCTGTTTTAGAATTTTACTGTGAGGAAAAGTAACAACGGTGAATGAAATATTTTTGTGGTTAGACGAAGTAGAATATAGAGACACACATCTTTGATGTGTCGCTTTGTAACTGTGTTTGCTCAAAATTTCGTTTGTTTACATTTGTTTACTAAAAGTCTCAAGTTTAAAGTAACATCATTATAATGAGATTTACTACATTTTTTGTTTTGCCAAGTTCGTACAATAATGATTGACAGTGAAGTCAGTTAAGATCTTGTTAGTTTCATTCTGTTACAAAAAGCTATGATTACATCTATGAAAATATGAATTCATTATCTGTTCTAAGCTGAATGAACAGACGTACTTTCGAAATTCGTCCCTCGGGACGTGGTGACCAGTAAGGAGAATTATTGATTTTCTGGAGGAAAGTCCTCAAGGTGAGTTTGTATTGCTTCCTGTCCGAGAGATAAATGCTGCCATTGTGTTTTAGAGAAAAACATTAATTATCAGAAATATAACCACGTGTAATACTGAACTGATGTGTATACTTTGTTTCTGGATACTCCTTAGGTTGCCCACGAGACGCTCCAGAAGACGTTCTACAGCCTAATTAATATTCAGACAGGTACAATGCGGTTAACATAAGCAAGAGAGTTCATTTTGCTCTAAAATAGTGTTCAAAGTGTTAATATTGTTGTTTTTAGTGTCGAGTCCCATCCTATACGTTACGATCGACAGTTGAGGTTGCAACAGGTCACGCAGTTTGAGGAGAGACTCCAATCGCAAAACTTAATGTTTTTTTAAATTAATATGCCTTACTTATTTGGAATGTTTACTCTTCGACTCCGCAACTATTTGACTTGTATTCGAATTACAAGTACGTCTAAGAAATATTTGAAATATGGACTACGTGAGGGGTCTTGACGCACTGACAGCTGCCAAAGTGGTCAAGACAGTACCTCCCCATCAGGGGCGTACATCCGATGCACTACTGGCAATATGCGCTGATGGCAACACACTGTCATTTGGTCTAAACGTACCAAAGAACAAAAAAATAAAAAATGATACCTTGGGTCTTTTAGAAAGAGTTTATCAGCTCAATAAGCGATGTGTGAAGAATGAATAAAGAAGGAGTTCCAGCACACCTTCATCACCCTCCCAGAAGAGGATCTGCTTATCTAGAGATCAACGATGGATCAAGCAGTCCACAATATGCTGCCTCGAGAAGGAAAAATTCAAGAAAAATGCCACGCTGATCCTGGAATGACAAGAAGAAACCGCTCAGGAGAAGGAAGAGAAAACGAAAGATGCTGGCGAATTTTAGGGGGTACGTGTCTTGCACTAACATTCATTTTGTAATAAAATTTTTAAATCCAGTTTCCCATAAATTTGTTTTGCAAAGATTAATGCCAACTTTTTTGTCCTGAATATTAGTGAGTCTTATTAGAATTATTGCAGAAAGAAGTCTTGAGTTATTTTACGCATTACCATTATCGAAAATGTAGATTCTTTGTTTTATTATCATATTTCTGCAGTAGTAATAAAAGAACATTTAAGTCTGAAATTTGAACAAAATTTCGAATCTAAATTAATAACATTTCCCGTAAATCAAATGCACAGAACAGTCCAGCAATGTCTTGTGGATGTATCTAAAAGTCTGGAATGTACAAATAAGGTCTGAATACCAAAAGTTGGTTTTCAAAAATACCATTAAAATCATATTAAAAATTCAAACCACGAAAACTAATTCAGTTTTGTACTTCGAAGCTTGCCTTTGCTGCATCTTTGTGTGACAGACAAGATTTTAAAATTCTGTTGAAGTCGGTAAATTAGAAGAAAATTTGAACTTTTGGGTGGATTCTCCCCTTAACACCCACAACCTGTCACTCGTAAAAAAAGAGTATAACGGAACACTATAATTACGAACAGAAAAGAGGATCGCTATAACCTAGAAAATTGTTCCTTAAAATATTTCAAAATCATTTTTTGTTCTGGCTATTCTGAATCGCCGGCCGGTGTGGCCGTGAGGTTCGAGGAGCTTTAGTCTGGAACCGCGTGATCGCTACGGTCGCAGGTTCGAATCCTGCCTCGGGCATGGATGTGTGTGATGTCCTTAGGTTAGTTATGTTTAAGTAGTTCTAAGTTCTAGGGGACTGATGACCACAGATGTTAAGTCCCATAGTGCTTAGAGCCATTTGAGCCATATTCTGAATCGTAAGTACGTCACAAGAATGTTCTCTACCGAGTGATCTATGATTTACCTTATCTCAGTCCTCGAGTAGTGGAGTAAATGCTGTCTGTCATAGTATATTTTGGAGAGAACAGGTGTCAGCCAGTCTCGGGCCTACGTGGCCCCTACGATATCCGTGTGAGCCCTTCAAGAGACACACAACGCTGCCTGTTACTGCTTCCGGTCAGTTTACTATAAACTGCTCTGGCAGTCTCGTTGCCAATTGCTTCCAAGTGTTGGCGCAGGCAACTGGTGTAGTAACTTGCTTTGAAGTTACTTTATGACGGCCACATTTACAAAAAGTGTGGTTAAGTACTGATTGCATTATGCGGCTTGCTGTAATACAGTGACGCCAAAAAGAATCACAGCGCCAAGAGAGAGTTGTGAGGTGTAAATGGAAGTTGGTAGGCATGTATCTAAATCTGAAAGATGACGACTATTCAGATTTCACGCCAGTCCCATAAAAGTGGCGTTAGTAGCGCCACTAAGTGGATGCAAATCAGTCGCTGTAACGGTCGTGAGCTTTAGTTACCTTAAAGACTGGATGTGGTGAGGTGATGCTAAGAATGCTTTAAGGCGACAAAGACGCCATTATCGACACCTCTCTCAGTTTGAAAGAGTTCGTGTAAATAGGATTATGAAAAGCTAGATGTTCCCTCTGCGATATTGCAGAAAGGCTTGTCAGGAATGTATCCACTGTAAATGATTGCTGGCAGTGGTGGTCATGAGATCATACGATCGCAAGTAGACCAGGGACCGGACGGCCATGTTCCACTACCGAGAGAGAAGGCCATCGTGTTCGGCATACGGCTCTGGAGCCTCGTACCGGATCTGCAGCAGCAATCTGAGCGGCATCTGGCACAACAGTGACTCAGTTAACTGTTAAAAAGAAATTATTCCAAGGACAGCTCCGATCCCTGTAGTGTGCATTCCACCGATCACAAACCACCACCGTTTGAGACTTCAGTTATGTCAAGCTGGAGCTCATTGGAGGGCGTAGTTGAGGTCTGTCATGATTTCTTCGTCGGTGTCAGTGATAGCCAGTGATAGAAGGAGGGCACTTGAGGGCCTGCAACCAACCTGTCTACATACTAGACAACCTGGACCTACAGCTGGAGTTATGGACTGGGGTGCGATTTTGTATGACACCAGGAGCACTCTCGGTGTTATTCTACGCACACCGTCTGCAGGTTTGTAAGTCAATCTGTTGCTTCGACCTGGTGTACTGTCATTCATGAACAGCATTCCAGTGGGAGTTTTCCAACAGAATTAAGTTACCCACACACCGCTGCTGTAATCCAACAAGCGCTACAGAGTGCCTGGGTCTGATCGATCACCAGAGCTGTCTCCAGTTGAACACATATGCCACATCGTCGGACGTCATCTCCAGCGTCATTATCATACAGCATTAACAGTTCCTGTGCTGACCGACCAAGTACAACATGCATAGAACTGCGTCCCACAGACTGACATCCGGCTCCTGTACAACAAAATGCATGCATGTTTGCGTTCAACATTCTGGTCGTTACATCGATTATTAATGTACCTGCAGTTCACATTTGCAGCTGCCTGGAACCGCGCGACAGCTACGGTCACAGGTTCGAATCCTGCCTCGGGCATGGATGTGTGTGATGTCCTTTGGTTAGTTAGGTTTATGTAGTTCTTAGTTCTAGGGGACTGATGACCTTAGATGTTAAGTCCCATAGAGCTCAGAGCCATTTGAACCATTTTTTTCACATTTGCAGTGGTTTATCTTGCTTTTACTTTAGCTTGTCATCTTGCAATGTTTATCTCTTAAATATGTTAACTAGACATATGTATTCCCGATATTCATTACTCTACAATAATTATTTTAATGTTAGTGTATTTGTTCGCAACATTTCAGATCTTTAATATGTGTTTACTTGCGTTGAAACTGAACTTCCACTGTTCAGTGAGATAGCTATAGATATACGCGGTAAAGTATCGGGTTTGCAATAGTTCATCCACACAGTAAGCATGTTGATAACATGACGCCCTCGTTTATTTAAATGTTTCTTGAACTTTATAAAATCATTTAAATAAATAAGGACGGATGTAATCAACGTGCCTACTGTGAGGATAAACTACTAAAAAAATGACACTTAATCATGCGCATCTACAACTATCTTACTGAAATATTTCTTCTGTAAACAAAAAGGTCTTCTCTTGCTGTGCTGTATTTTATTCTCCCAGACGCGTTTCGCCTTTTTCACACTTTAAGGTTCAAATGGTTCAAATGGCTCTGAGCACTATGGGACTCAACTGCTGTGGTCATAAGTCCCCTAGAACTTAGAACTTCTTAAACCTAACTAACCTAAGGACATCACACACATCCATGCCCGAGGCAGGATTCGAACCTGCGACCGTAGCAGTCGCACGGTTCCGGACTGCGCGCCTAGAACCGCGAGACCACCGCGGCCGGCGACACACTTTAAGGCATCGTCACTGGATTCTATGATGATACAGTTATAATACACCTTCGTACATTATAAAACAATTCATTTCTCGCTTATCAAAACTGTAGATCCGACTTATGACCCCTTAAAGTGATAAAAACGCGAAACGCATCTGGGAGAATAAAATACAGTGCAGATAGAGAAGGCGTTTTTTATTTGTTGTTGTTGTTGGGGTCTTCAGTCCTGAGACTGGTTTGATGCAGCTCTCCATGCTACTCTATCCTTTGCAAGCTTCATCTCCCAGTACCTACTGCAACCTACATCCTTCTGAATCTGCTTAGTGTATTCATCTCTTGGTCTCCCCCTACGATTTTTACTCTCCACGATGCCCTCCAATACTAAATTTGTGATCCCTTGATGCCTCAGAACATGTCCTACCAACCGATCCCTTCTTCTGGTCAAGTTGTGCCACAAACTCCTCTTCTCCCCAATCCTATTCAGTACCTCCTCATTAGTTATGTGATCTACCCATCAAATCTTCAGCATTCTTCTGTAGCACCACATTTCGAAAGCTTCTATTCTCTTCTTGTCCAAACTATTTACCGTCCATGTTTCACTTCCATACATGGCTACACTCCATACAAATACTTTCAGAAATGACTTCCTGACACTTAAATCTATACTCGATGTTAACAAATTTCTCTTCTTCAGAAACGCTTTCCTTGCCATTGCCAGTCTTCATTTTATATCCTCTCTACTTCGACCATCATCGGTTATTTTGCTCCCCAAATAGCAAAACTCCTTTTCTACTTTAAGTGTCTCATTTCCTAATCTAATACCCTCAACATCACTCGACTTAATTCGACTACATTCCATTATCCTCGTTTTGCTTTTGTTGATGTTCATCTTATATCCTCCCTTCAAGACACCATCCATTCCGTTCAACTGCTCTTCCAAGTCCTTTTCTGTCTCTGACAGAATTACAATGTCATCGGCGAACCTCAAAGTTTTTATTTCTTCTCCATGGATTTTAATACCTACTCCGAATTTTTCTTTTGTTTCCTTTACTGCTTGCTCAATATACAGATTTTCTGTGCTTGCTACGGAGGATGGCCACGCAGACAAGCTCGTTATCTTACGGAACAATGGAAGCTAAGTTTGAACGCAAGTAAAGACACATTAAAGATCTGAAACTGCGAACAAATACACCGACGAAAAAAATCATAATACGGTATAATGTGTGTAGGATTTTCTTTGTTCAATTCAGTGGTTGGCCCTGTATCTCACGTGATAACAAGTTTATGCATTGAATCGTAACGATCACACGTTTAACTGAAGTTTCTGCGCTTTATTTTCATTCAAGTATCTCTTAGCAGTTCAGGTTCGCAGATGCGATTGTCTACGCGCATCTATATTCACTTCACAACGTGCACTTAATTTCGAGCGCGAACTTTAATTAAAACTCTGCCTTCAGCAGGAACGTTGGTAATTACGAAAAAAACTCCAATAAGTATAAGCTCTTTTCAGAACTGTAGTCAGCAGAAACATCTATTTTTTCAATTCTCTGAATGCGCTACAGCTTACAAGGAAATAGTGGCACGGAGACTCCTAAATTGCTTTCTGACCGCCAAATTATGTTCTACGTGGTGGTTGTACATCTTTATATTTAAACTATTTATGCTATCAGACAGACCCACACATACTCATGGAATACGATCTACCCATAAGGATGATCGATTATACACTTGCCGAGCCAGATTATGAAACTGAAATAAGTTATAGTGAAGTTAAAATTCTCTCAAATATTCGTTTATGCCCTTATTCTGCTGTGCAAAATAAGCTCTACCTACTCTTGGATATAAGTGTAACATGCAGTCAGACTGCCTTACAAATTGTTTCATGGGTGAAATCGTTGTACATAAAGGGGCACGTATTCAAGGTTCTTTGCTGAAGACATATTTTCATATACTGGTACTCAGATAATTATGAAAGAGTAGGTAGCGACAACCTCTCTGTTTGACCAATCTTGTCCTCCCACAAGAACCTGTTTTGGGAACGGACAAATGGTAGCATGAAGCCAACAGCAGTTCTTACCAAGTTTGCAGTCGGCGCGACACTGCAGCACGAACTAGAACAATAGTGACGTCACGGAGCCTGGCAGCTGACGCTGTCTCGCGCTGCAGCCCGCAATGTTGAAATTCGGCGGGACCTGGAGGTGACGTCAGAGGAGCCTATAGTTGGCACCGTCCTTGTCTGTACACTTCGTATTCTGAGTTGAACAACATTATCTATTGGTGGACGAATATTTCAGAACGCTGGTGTCAAGGCTGTTCTTCCTCAAGTCCCAAATAGGCCTTAGAACGTTCGTTAGCACTTACGGATAAAGTCAAGGACGTGGACAATTCACACATGATTAGTTTATGGCAGTGTTTTTACACTTTCGCATATACCATAACAAACAAATAGGAGCTCAGAGGCAACTATACCACGAGTTCAGCATATTCGGCCCACAGGACCCAAAAAATGTACTTTCTCAATATATATATTTCGTAAACTGAATTTGACAATTTCTATGATTTTGAGCACGCGACGTAAACATTTTTGAACGAACCAATTAAGGACAGAACCCTTGTATAACATGAAGACCAAATTTTTCAGTGGAAAACTTACGGCATCAGTTTTTCAGGGGTTGAGATGGGATATGTCGTCCTGTAGGAATGTGTGTTTTTGTGTGTATTACCGACTGCAAGACTCCTTTTCTCTCCCTTAAGCGATAACGTGCGCTGAATGGTCGACCGATACCTCCTGCAGCCTACTGGATCGGTGTTGATAACCTAACCATGACTAAAACCAGTAACAAGAGGTGACAACTGCTTGCTGAAAAGTGCTGCCAATTTCTGTAAACCTTCGATTCCCCCCCCCCCCCCCGCCCCCCCTTGTAGGAGACGTATTTCGTGACGTACAACGTTGATCGTATACAAAGGCAATTGGCCGCGCGGGGTAGCCGCGCGGTCTAAGTTGCCTTGTCACTGTCCGCGAGGCTCTCCCCGTCGGAGGTTCGCGTCCTCCCTCGGGCATGGGTGTGTGTGATGTTCTTACCTTAAGTTAGGTTAAGTAGTGCGTAAGCTTAGGGGCCGATGATCTCAGCAGTTTGGTCGCATAAGACCTTACCACAAATTTCTGTTGTAACATTCTAGTACGATAAGTCGATTACAACAAATCGATTGAATATCAATTTATTTATCTGTTTGTGTTTTTCGTATCTTGTACATCCCATATGATATCGATTTTTCTTCCTTGTATAAGGATTGCTGTTGCCTATTTTGCAATCTTTGTAGGTTACAATTTGGATCGTTCTTGGTCAACGTTAACGGTTTGGTTTTAGCATCAAAGTGGATTGGCCCGTTTTTGATCGGCTCGTAACTATCACCAACAACGAATGAAGCAGAGCGTCACTCTGATGTCGACATTTTCCACTTCGAATTCGCACATTTCTTTAACATCAACAAAAGCCATTTCCTTCCTCGGCAGCACAGATCGTCCGGTGAGAGCCTCTTCCATTGATCCAATGGAGTCGCTGCAAGACAGAGGTCAAATTGTGTCAGAGCTGCTCGTCTCGTCAGTTAAGGCAATATCATCCGCATATACTATTTCACTAATGTAGGAGGTGTAGAATGTTGATCCGATGTCACCAAATAACATTTCGGTGCCCCGTATTGAGCCACATTTGATTTCATATTGCGATGTGATATTTTCGGTCGGTACAACCCTCTCTCAGGAGTATCGTGGTGTCAGCACTGTCCACCCATCGCCATTTGTTCGTGGTGGCCACGTCTACATCCTCATCTACATGGATACTCTGCAAATCACATTTAAGTGCCTGGCAGAAGGTTCATCGAACCACCTTCATAATTCTCTTTTATTCCAATCTCGTATAGCACGTGGAAAGAACGAACACCTATAGCTCTTTCCGTACGAGGTCTGATTTCCCTTATTTTATCGTGTTGATCGTTTCTCCCTATGCAGGTCGATGTCAACAAAATATATTCTCATTCGGAGGAGAAAATTGGTGACTGGAATTTCGTGAGAAGATTCCGCCGCGATGAAACACGCCATTCTTTTAATGATGTCCAGTCCAAATCCTGTTGTAACCTTCCAACAGAAAAATGCCGACACTTCCCAACAGTAAAAATATAATAATTTGTAAAATTCACATTCAGTGTAATCTCCCAACAGAAAATAAATTCAGTAACCTGGTAATAATACAATGTGACTAACCTCTCAATTAAATTGTCGCTCACTTATAACTTTTCAATAATTGACTGTCAATTTAACCTGGTAAATTTTGGACGTCAGCAGTGCTGCGTCATGGCCCTGAAAGATCATACTGACAAAATTGAAAATTCTTTCCTCAATAACGCGTATATATCTGCTCCTATAAGAAATTTTTCTGGCACAGTCCAGTGTAATGCTGGCCGATAGATTTGCCATGTATAAAAAGAAACAACAGATTTTTCTTTACAATAATCGGAATGACCATGGATTGGAGAAATTAGTAAATTCTTTAAATTGAGATGAATGATTGTAAAAAGTTAATTTTTATAAGAAAGATTCCTATTAAAAAAATTTTTAAAAACATTTACATAGGACTTGATATAACAATAGTACATACGCGCGAGGCTGCTTTTACCTTATACTACAATGCTCAGGCACCGCCATCGCTCCCCACGACCAGCCCAGACAACTCCATACACCAGACTGCTAGCTACTACTTACTGCTACTGCCACACAGTTCCTACTGCAGTCAACACTGCTCTCTGGTCTGAGATTCTCGTATAGCTTACATATCGCAGGCAGTGCGTGAGCAATCTATCGAAATTACATCTGCTCGAGTGCGCTAGCAACAAATTCCTTAATCATGGACCTCTTACACTGTATCATATCAGTGACACACTCTCCCATATTTCGGGATAATACAAAACGTACTGTCCTTATTTGAACTTTTTCGATGTACTCCGTCAGTCCTTTCTGGTAAGGATCCCACACCGCGCAGCAGTATTCTAAAAGAGGATCTACATGCCTAGTGTAGGCAGTCTCCTTAATGGATCCGTCCCATTTCCTATGTCACCTGCCAATAAAACTCAGTCTTTCGTTAGCCTTCCCCACAACATTTTCTGTGTGTTCCTACCAGTTTAAGTTGTTCGTAATTGTAATTACTAGGTATTTAGTTGAATTTACGGCCTTATGATTCGACTGATCGTGTAACCGAAGTTTAATGAATTCATTTTAGCACTCATGTGGATGACCTCACATTTTCGTTATTTAGGGTCAACTGCCACTTTTTGCACCATTCAGATATCTTTTCTAAACAGGTCTGCAGTTTGTTTTGATTTCTGAAGACTTTATTAATCGATAAACGACAGCGTCATTTGCAAACAACCTAAGACCGCTGCTCAGATTGTCTCCCAAATCGTTTTTATACACAAGGAACAGCAAAGAGACTGTAACACTACCTTGGGGAACGCCAGAATCACTTCTGTTTTACTCGATGACTTTCCGTCAATTACTAAGAACAGTGACCTCTCTGACAGGAAGTCACAAATCCAGTCACATAACTGACACGATATTCCATAAGCACGCAATTTCACTACAAGCCGCTTGTGTGGTACAGTGTCAAAAGTCTTCCGTAAATACAGAAATACGGAATCGATCTGAAATCCCTTGTAGATAGCACTCAACACTTCATGCGTATAAAGAGCTAGTTGTGTTTTACAAGAAAGATGTTTTCCAAACCCAAGTTGACTGTGTGTCGATAGGCCGTTTTCTTCGAGGTAATTCATTATGTTCGAACACAATATATGTTCCAGAATGCTACTGCATATCGACGTTAATGATATGGGCCTGTAATTAAGTGGATTACCTCTACTAGCTTTCTTGAATATTGGTGTGACCTGTGCAACTTTCCAGTCTTTGGGTACGGAACTTTCGTCGAGCGAACGGTTGTATATGATTGTTAAGTATGAAGCTAATGCATCAGCATACTCTGAAGGGAATCTAAATGGTATACAGTCTGTACAAGAAGACTTGCTTTTATTAAGTGATTTGAGTTGCTTCACTACTCCGAGGATATTTACTTCTACGTCACTCATGTTGGCAGCTGTTCTTGATTCGAATTCTGGAATATTTACTTCATCTTCTTTTGTAAGGCATTTTGGAAGGCTGTGTTTAGTAAATCTGCTTTGGCAGTACTGTCTTTGGCAGCACTTTCATTGCTATCGTGCATAGAAGACACTGATTGTTTCTTGCGACTAGCATACTTCACAAACGACCAGAATCTTTTTGGATTTTCTGTCAGGTTTCGAGAAAAAGTTTCGTTATGGAAACTGTTACAAGCATCTCTCATTGAATACCGGGCTGATCGCCAATCTTAGGGATTTTGTGTCTGTTTAAATTTGGCATGTTTGCTTCGTGGTTTCTGCAACAGTCTTCTGATCCATTTTGTGTACCAAGAAGGATCATCGCCGTCGTTTTTTAATTTATTTGTTATAAGTCTCTCAATTGCTGCCGATACTATTTCTTTGAATTCAAGCCACATCTGGTCTACACATGTATTGTTAATTTGGAAAGAGTGGAGATTGTCTCTCAGGAAGGCGTCAAGTGAATTTTTATCTGATTTTTTGAATAGGTAAATTTTTCGTTTATTTTTCGAGGATTTGGGGATTACAATATTCAGTCTCGCTACGACAACCCTGTGTTGACTAATCCCGTTTTGATGCTCATTATTAACTCAGGATTATTTGTTGCTACGAGGTCAAGTGTGTTTTCACAACCGTTTACTATTCCCGTGGGCTCATTAACTAAGAACTCGAAATAATTTTTAGAGAATGCCTTCTGCACAATTTCGGATGATGTTTTATGCGTACCTCCGGAGTTAAAAACGTATTTTCGCCAACATATCGAGGGTAAATTAAAGTCACCACTCACTATAGTCGTATGAGTCGGGTATATGTTTGAAATCAAACTCAAGTTTTCTTTGAACCTTCCAGCAACTGTATCATCTGAATTGCGAGGTCGTTACAACGATCCAATTATTATTTTATTCCGGTTGCCAACAATGACCTCTGCCCATAATAAATCAAAGGAAGTGTCTACTTCAATTTCGCGACAAGTTAAACTACTTCTAACAGCAACAAACACGCCGCTGCCAATCGTGTTTAGCCTATCCTTTCGGAACACCGTTAGGTTCTTCGCAAAAATTTCGGCTGAGCTTATATCCGGCTTTAGCCAGCTTTCAGTACCTATAACGATTTGAGCATCAGTGTTTCTACTTGCGCTTGGAGCTCTGGTACTTTCCCAAAGTCCGCAGCTCGTGGTCGTGCGGTAGCGTTCTCGCTTCCCACGCCCGGGTTCCCGGGTTCGATTCCCGGCGGGGTCAGGGATTTTCTCTGCCTCGTGATGACTGGGTGTTGTGTGATGTCCTTAGGTTAGTTAGGTTTAAGTAGTTCTAAGTTCTAGGGGACCGATGACCATAGATGTTAACTCCCATAGTGCTCAGAGCCATTTGAACCATTTTGAACTTTCCCAAAACAGCTACGACAATTTACAACTGTTATACCGATGGTTCCTGTATCTACGTTCTTTCTGTGTTCAGCCTGCACCCTTTGTGACTGAAACCCATCTTGTGCTTTCCCGAGACCCTCTAACCTTAGAAACCGTCCAGTTCACGCCACACAGCCCTACTACCCGTGTAGCCGCCTTCTGCGTATAGTGGACACCTGACCCATTCAGCGGAACCCGAAACCCAACCATCCTTTGGCGCAAGTTGAGGAATCTGCATCTTACATTGTCGCAGAACCATCGGAGCATTTGATTCAGACGCTCCACTCGGCTCCGAACCAGAGGTCCACAATCGGTCCTGTCAGCTATGCTGCAAATGGTCAGCTCTGATTTCATCTTGCAAGCGAGACTGGGAGCCTTTACCACTTCCGTTTGCCGCTCGAAACCAGAGAGAATATCATCTGATCCAAAGCGACACACATCATTGGTACCTACGTGAGCTACCACCTGCAGTTGGCTGCACCCTGCGGACTTCATGGCATCAGGGAGGACCCGTTCCAAAAGCTGGAATGACTCCACCCAGCATGCACACGGAGTGTACAGTGGTTTTCTTTCCCTTCTTTGCAGCCATGTCCCTAAGGGGTCCCACAAAATGTCATCTATCGAGGTAGCATTACAAGCCTTTAAAACTGAACGGGAATGACAGAATAGAGAGATGAGAATCTTCAGTATCTATTATGCAGTCACACAGTCGACTAGTATTGCGAATTTGCTATGAACCGACATTACAATAGCATGTCGACAGAACTTAAAGATTTAGTTGACATTGAAAGTGCAAAAAGTTACAACGATTGCCAAATGGGATTCGGTGTTCAGTACGTCACGAAGCACTTTATGCAAAATTTACAGGCATGAAGCATATGAAGATATTAGTGGTACGAAAAGTAAAATTTCTGAAGTCGTGCACATTATTCCACTGTCACCTGCGACAGTTCAGATGGAATTGAACGAAGAACATGGAAACTTTACATATAATTGCGAAGTACTTCAAGGGGCACGCCTGTAACTATTTTTCTATTTAAAACCCGCTATTGTTGAATTTACGAAGGAAAAAGGGGTGCAGGAGTCAAAAATAGAACACCTGAATGGATTGTAGAGCTCGCTTTTTAAGTGGACTACTTGACTGCACTCTGCTCGCAATAAGAAAAGGGAAGGTGTGAAACAACTAGTTCCTGATATGACTGGGACATATTTAAAAAGAAAATATTATTATAGATGGGACAAATTCTGGCAGAAAATACGTTCCGTTTCCCTAGGCTACCTGGCGTTAAAGAACGCGAGGTCTGAAATAGTCACTGCGGACTTGGAGAATTGTAAGAAAAGTTCGCTAAGTGTTTGGAGACGTTTTCAGCTGTTCTAAAGACCGTTTGGAGTTTCAGCTGGAAGCGCCCCTGCACATCTGTAGATGTAACTGATTGATGTACAGGGTAATTCCTGCTTTAACAACAAATCGTTTTACATTGAAACCATCCAATACGTCTACATTGTTGGCTTCTGGGAGTGTTACCACGTCTCCACAATAAGGTTGCCAAAGTACTAAAATACAGGGTGGTCCAAAAGTCCGGAAACACCCTGTTAAAATCCAAATGGAGTAGCAAACAAGGAAACATAGTCCCTACACACGAGGAACGGGAAGGGAGAAACTTTATAGGCTATGCCACCAACATGGCGGCCATCTTGAAAGCCGCCATCTTGGATTCAACTCCAAAATTTCAAATGGGAATGTGGTCATGTGACATATCAAACAGATAGAGAATTTCACCAGAAAAACAATGCCGTTGTTATTTCAAACATAGCTTTGTTCATTCTCGGGTTATAGCCAATTACTTGCGGCAGCAGTGGGACGCTCGGCAGTGTGAGTATTACGCACTGAGAGGTCATAAAATGGGAGTCTGAAACGGTGCAAAGTGACTATCCCATGCCTGATATGTTACATGTGTTTAACTGTTGGGTATATTTTACTCATGCTAACGTTTTAGTCATTGTTTCCTTATTTACAGGTTACAAAATGTCCTTAACTTATGAAGAATGCATTGAAATCATCTTGATATCAGGAGAAAGATGCACACGGGTCACTGCTGAGGATTTCAACAGTCGTCACCCAACCAGACAGCCCATCATTCACAGCGCAGTTGCCAAGCTTTTGGTCAAACTCCGAGCAACAGGTTCTGTTGAAGATAAACATAAGGCTGGAAGACCAAAATGCGCCACCAATGAAGCAACAACAGGGAGCGTGTTGGCATCATTTAGCAAGAGTCCGCAACGCAGTACTCGTCGCCTGTCACAAGAATGTGGGGTTAGCCGTACCTCCATACTGCGAATTTTATCGCAGCACAAATGGCACCCGTACGAAATTCAGCTGCTCCAACACCTGAACGAGGATGAACCTGACCGTCAGGTACAGTTCGCAGAATGGGTGACACAGCAGCTGCAGATACACCCACGTTTCCCCTATCAGGTGCTGATCAGTGATGAAGCCATTTGGTTTATCAATGGTGAAGTGAACAATCAGAATCACAGATGCTGGTCCGACACAAATTGGCACTGGATTGATTCTTCCAAAACGGTCGACTCACCAAAAGTGATGGTCTGGTGTGGTGTGTGGGGTACCAGAGTCGTTGGACCATTTTTTATTGATGGTACGTTAACAGCCAACGGTTATCTGAGGTTATTATATGAAGAAGTGTTTCCCTCATTGTTAACGGAGGACGGGACATTTTCGGAATGCTTCCACCATGAAGGAGCCCCACCACATTATGGGCACAATTTGCGAACATACCTGGATGTGCAGTTCCCTCAAAAGTGGATTGGTCGTAGGGGTGCTGTGGAGTGGCCACCACGTTGGTGGTCTCTCGGGACTTTGTAACATCAGCGTAATGTCTCTTCGGCACATAACACACATGCTGCCGAGCGCCCCATCGCTGCCACACGTAACTGGCTATAACCCGAGAATGAATAAAGCTATGTTTAAAATAACAACGGCATTGTTTTCTGGTGAAATTCTCTATCTGTTTGATATGTCACATGACCACATTCCCATTTGAAATTTTGGGGTTGAATCCAAGATGGCGGCTTTCAAGATGGCCGCCATGTTGGTGGATTAGCCTATAAAGTTTCCCCCTTCCCGTTCCTCGTGTGTAGGGACTCTGTTCCCTTGTTTGCTACTCCATTTGGATTTTATGAGGGT
Organism: Schistocerca nitens; assembly: GCF_023898315.1. Taxonomy (NCBI): domain Eukaryota; kingdom Metazoa; phylum Arthropoda; class Insecta; order Orthoptera; family Acrididae; genus Schistocerca; species Schistocerca nitens. The sequence continues at coordinate 212,885,414 of NC_064614.1, forward strand.
GTTTCTGGACTTTTGGACCACCCTGTATTTTGATCAACATATGTGTTTGTGAATGACCTCCTTTTTGACTATGAAACTAAATAAGTCACGACTACGTGGCAACCTGAATGCGAAAAATCTGTGAAATTGTCTGCGTCTGTCCGTATGTCGACAGTTTGTAGGGGAAGGGCGGGTGGGAGAGTAAAATGATGACAGTAAGCTTTTGAATTTTTTAAATCACCCAACATAGTTTTCTTTCCGACTACTGATTTCCCAGGTTTTCTAAATGTATCATTCATGGAAAGTGATCTCAAACTCTGCTCCCCCCCTCCCCCATCCCTCCCCCAATCACATACGCTCATTGTTGGGTAAGATTATGTAAGCAGGCGGGTAAATTGGCGAGGGGAAACATTTTAAGTACGGAAGTCTCATGCATATGTTCTCCACTTTGCTTCTTCTGCAGCGAGCCCGGTACTAACAGCATGGGCCCATTTACGAATGCGAGAACAAGCATAGCAAGTCTTGTAACCTCCCCAGAGAAATTTGAAAGACTATGAATGTCGTGCTAAGTGTAACCTCCCAGCAAATAATGTAAGTCAATGACAATAAATGTGATAACTAGCAATCTGAGCCATGTGTAAGCTCCCCACAAAAATGTAAGTCAATTCAATGATAATGAAATCTCAGTGACAATGAAACGTAAATAGACCGAAATGTCGATGTTAGGCCCTGTTCTTACCTCAGTAAAATTGCATCTGCTCTTATTTTTCGCCATAGCTTGGAGGAAATGCATCGCAAAAATTATTTGAATTTAAGTAAATTTTTTTTAGGAAATGCATGGGAAATTTTCTTTCAATAAAATGTTAGTTTTGTTAAAATGCTTGGTTTGAAAACAAAATTATTATTGGGGCGATTCTTGAACAAATTAGTTACACTTAAGATGCATTACATTATCAGATGAGCGCAATGCTGCTTCATTACCTTATTTAAAATATATACTTCGTCCTGAATCTTGACCAGAGTCCCATATCGACGCCCGCCGACTCCTCACACACAACTGCGACTGTCTCTCGCGCGCTACTACATGCTCTCGCGACTCGCTACGTACAACTGAACTCTCTCGCAACTCGACCGCAACTGCTACTGCCGACTCCCTACATGCAACTGAACTCTCGCGCGGTCAAGCGCAGACTAGCAACGATAAAAAACTCTCTGGTCAGAGATTCTGTCATGCCTCGCCATCGCTGTTAATGAATACACTGAATACATACGTGTTTCATAACCCTCCACTGGGGGGGGGGGGGCAAAAATTTGACAGCGATGGTGAGTCATTTGGACTTGCCATGAGCAACAAATTTTTTCTTAATTAATTAACTTTTACAATTCACAAAATATTCAGATGTAGAGGTGTAGAACATGAAGTAAATATAGTGCACATGCACTGAATACAGAACATATCAGGCAAAGACAAAATATATACAATGAGTACAAAACATATTCACAATTGGCAAAAGTGCACACGCACAGTAGTACAGAACATATCAGGTAATGACAAAATATATATACAATGAGTAGAAACCATGTTAACAAAATGACAAAAATGCACATGCACTGTAGTTCAGAATATATCATCAAATCACAAAATGTATATACAATGAATACAAATCATATTGATAAATGACAAAAGTGCACACGCACTGAAGTAGTGAACATATCAGGAAATCACAAATGTATACGTAATGAGTACAAATGGCATAAAGTGCACACGCACTGAAGTTAAGTACAAAACATATTAACAAATGGCAAAAGTGCACACGCACTGTAATACTCTCTAGTATTTTTCTACAACAAACAAACAAATCAAGGAGTGTAATAAAGTGCACATGCACTGTAGAAGTCTTTAGTAATTTCAGGACAACTGATCTTATTAACAAATGAAAGGAAATGCACACACACTGTATATGACTTTTTCATTTTACAAGAATTAGGAAAGGAATAGGAAGGATTGCATCATGGTTGTAGCACTTAGATTGCACGCAGCTGCGCTGAAAGTCCATATCTTTCCACAGAAGTACAACACCAAGTGAGACAATCTGAAGTTCTTTTCCCAGAAGTGTTTATCAGCGTAGCCAAGACACTGAAATGTCATAGTAATATTCCATGTTATCATTTTGGCAGTACTTCAGGTACACCAAACAGTGGGACCATAATAACGTCTCCATCGCTCACGGTGGTGGACAGCAAAAAATGGTTCAAATGGCTCTGAGCACTATGGGACTCAACTGCTGTGGTCATAAGTCCCCTAGAACTTAGAACTACTTAAACCTAACTAACCTAAGGACGTCACGCACATCCATGCCCGAGGCAGGATTCGAACCTGCGACCGTAGCAGTCGCACGGTTCCGGACTGCGCGCCTAGAACCGCGAGACCACCGCGGCCGGCTGGTGGACAGCATGTCGTGTCAACACCACGCTCTTACAAGGCACACCAACGTAGAATTAGTGCAAAAACCAAATATAGTGCTCCATGATCAAGAGGATATACAGGACAAATGGATATTGCAGTAATTCAGGGTAGTTAGGTCAGTAGGTGAAGGACATTAAGTCACATACTAGTCTTCATTGAGAGTTACATTAGTAGTTTGCGGCATTCATAGCCCAGTTATTGAACATTTCTGTACCATGTATGTAGTATTACAGAATAATGTTCATAAATCATCTGATTACATTCAACATTGGCACTCATTGGCCAGTTATAAAACATCAGAAGTCATCATTGAAAACAGGAGCTAATGAATGGCATAGTATTAACAAAATTCATTTAGTTATACTAATTATTGGCACTCATTGGCCAGTTACAAACATAAAAAGTCAGCATTAAAAACAGGAGCTAATGAATGGCATAGTATTAACATAATTCATTTAGTTATACTAATTATTGGCACTCAGTGGCCAGCAAGTATTGAATAGTACAAAACATTGTTCATCATTCAGTATTTTGTTAGCAATGCATTGCTTTGGGTAATTATAAGGGAAAGCAAGAAGAGAAACCTGTAAATGAAAAATGTGTAACGTCATTCGTCATGAGTCAGCTGTAGCAAGGTTATGAAACAAGGAAGTATATGTGATCACATTTATAAATGATAGACACAACTGGGTAAAAAAATGCAAGTACTACTATAGGTTTAGTAAGTAACAAGTTTAGTAAGTATCATGAAAAGCTTCTCCTGGAAAAAATACAAAATGAATTATTGAGCTGAAAGAAGAAACGCATACTATGCTGAAAAGTAGTGAACTTAGAATTAACAGGTAATGAAATGTGTATAAAAAATGTGTTCCATAGCTGTCCTTTCCAAAACTTTCAGTCATCATACCATACGATATAAAACATACTGTCAAAACAAACTGCAACAAATACTTAAATAACTACATAGCATAAATACATAAACTTCAACATCATCCTCATCTGTAAAGAAAAAACTTCATTATCCATCACTTCATTATCCATATTATCATAACTTCATTATTATCATCACCTGTAAAGAAAAACTTCATTATTCATAGTAGCATATTCTTCATCATTACTCTTCATCAGCATTTATTATCATCTGCAAAAAATCACTTCATTACTCATTACACAACTATTCCTTATCTCTAACATATTTCATCACTAAAACTAAGATGTGTAGTTCTGTCTGACAGCTTGCATCAATCGCCTTGTATTCTGAAAGAAAAAATTAGTTAAGACTGCTATTCTACGATGTCTCTAGTATATTCTTGTTAATGCTTGTTAATTCTGATCCATTTACTCTTCCTCATAAGGTTTTTGTATCTTCTTTCGTCTATTCCGTAGTTGAAATTCCCATTTCTGTTTAATTTATTTCCTTTACGCATCATTTCTTTCTGAAATTTATGAACAAAGATTAATGTCTTGCATTTAAATCATATACCCACTAAATAATGACTGGTTTATGGTGACATAATTAAGCATACAGCATAACATGACAGAAAACGTAATATGTCAAAAGCATAGACAGTGTTCAAAGGCAAAAATGTACAGAGAATATCACAATGCAGCAGCAAAAAAAGAAAAATGTAAAACAGTCATGATGTTGAGATATCCTAGAGCAAAAAATGTCAAAGCCAACTGGTGTGTGTTATACCTTAACTATTTCACAGTGCATACAAACAAAACATGAAAACAATCGTACATACATAAGAAAGACAAAATGTGACGTTCGTTGTGTTCAGCTTGTATGTAGTGTAGTTAATAGAGGAGAGAATTAAAGACTTTAATGGAGAGAGAATTTGATAAAATCAATACGTCACTACCTAGAATTGCCTAATTATTCATAAAATACGTAAGTTTGTCTGGAAAAATATGCACGGTCTGATGTGTAACGACAAGAAGAGCGACCTGCTAACCTTACCTTGCCGGGCACTTGCCAAGAAAAAATACAATAGTCATCAATAATTAGTCACATAAATATAATTGCATAAGTGGTCATAAAATGTGTAAGTTCATCTGGAAAATATGCACGGTCTGATGTGTAACGACAAGAAGAGCGACCTGCTAACCTTACCTTGCCGGGCACTTGCCAAGAAAAAATACGATAGTCATCAATAATTATTCACATAAATATAATTGCATAAGTGGTCATAAAATGTGTAAGTTCATCTGGAAAATATGCACGGTCTGATGTGTAACGACAAGAAGAGCGACCTGCTAACCTTACCTTGCCGGGCACTTGCCAAGAAAAAATACGATAGTCATCAATAATTAATCACGTGAATATAATTGTATAAGTCGTCATAAGTGGCATCATAGCACGTTAAATCATAAAGTGGTTTCATTCAATAAAGGGCTTAATGTTCGACACATGGTGGTTGCCCTTACTTTTCCTGGTTCTCAAAGTTTCGACGTGTACAACATTGGGGTGAGGAATGCTGCGAATACGATATGGTCCTGCGTATAGAAGTTCAAATTTACTGCACCTACCTTTTATTCTGCTGGATAAATAGTGTGTACCTACTAATATCTTCTGTCCCACGTGAAAGTCTCGGCGTGTACAAACCTGTTTTTGCTGTCTTCTCTGGCGCTCTGCGGCACGTTTGATGTTGTTCAGCGCAATGTCAATTATTTCGTGGTGTCGTAATCAACGAGATGTAGGAAATGTTACTAATTCTTTAATTTTGTTAGGAGGTTCAGCATTTTTCAGTATAACAGACGGAGATAGCATAGTGGATTCATTTGGTATGGGATTAATTACATCTTGGAATGAGAATATGTGTGTGACCCAGTCAATATGTCTTTTGTGGCAGTATATTACACACAGTTTACCAATTTCTTTCATTAATCGTTCACAAGGGTTCGAAGAAGCATGGTACCTGGATATATAGATCGGAGAAATGTTTCTAGCTCGTAACATGCGTGTCCATAAAGCAGATCGAAACTGTGATCCATTGTCGGAAATTACTTTCAACACATGCCCTACATGAAATAGTAAATGTTTTACAAATGCTTTCGAAACAGTTTTAGCAGTAGCTTTACGTAACGAAGTGAAAGTAACAAATTTTGAAGTAAGTTCAACAGCGACAAAGATGTAGCAAAAACCCCTATTGGTTCTCGGAATCGGACCAAAAATGTCCAAAGCGGCCATATGTCTCAATTTAACAGGTACAATGGGATATAACGGAGGAATATGTGAAGTGGTGTCTGACTTAGCTTTCTGGCAAATTTTACATGACGCTAAAACTCGTCGTATACGTTTCTCCATGTTGGTAAAATAACAGTTCTGTCTCAGTATAAGAAAACATTTTCTGGCTCCGTAATGTGCATAACTTAAATGAGTGTACCATATTAATTTGTTAACCAGTTCATCAGGAATGCATAACAACCAATTGTTGCTGTCAGGATGAGAGCGGCGAAACAGAATGTCATTGCGTACAGTGTAATGGTTTCTAATCGTAACATTATTCCTATCTTGCCAAAGTTGTTTAATTTCTTTCCACACGTTGTCTTTATTTTGCTCTTTTGCTATGTCCTGTAATGACGACGAAATAAAATTTGCAAATGCAACTTGTTGAATGTACATAACGCTGAAATTTGCTTTGCAGAAGTTGGTTGCTACGACTTGCTGATTGTTGCTGAGAGAACGCGATAGTGCGTCTGCTGTAACATTTTGTGTGCCGGGAATGTGCACTATTGTAAAATTAAATTCCTGTAAATAAAGCTTCCATCTGCTTAATCTGTCGTGTGTGAATTTAGTGGAAAGTAAGAATTGTATAGCTCTGTGATCTGTGTAAACGGTGGTATGTCTGTCATAAAGAAAGTGCCGAAATCTCGTAAAATCCCATACAACACATAATGTTTCCAATTCTGTAACGGAATAATTTCGTTCAGCAGGTGACAGAATGCGGCTTGCCAATGCGATGTTTTTGATTACTGTAGAGCCGTCTTCTTCAATTTCCTGAAAAATGTGTATGCCTAAAGCGGTGTTGGAACTGTCGGTGGCAATGGAAAAATTTCTGGTAAGATCTGGGTGCAATAAAAGTGGAGCATTCAACAAGGCTTCTTTCAGGTTCATGAATTCAGAATGTGCTTGCTTATCCCAGGACCAAATAGCATTTTTACCTGTTAATTGGCATAATCTAGTTGTGTCTAAAACAGAGTGATGAATAAATTTACGAAAAAAGTTAATTAAGCCCAAAAAACTGCGTAATTGTTTTTTTGTCGTAGGAACAGTAATGTCACGTAAAGCTTGAAGTTTTTCCGGGTTAGGCGTAATGCCTTCTGCTGAAATCACATGTCCAAGAAATTTTATAGAAGTTTTACCAAAGTACGATTTACTGAGATTAACTGTGAGTCCTTGTGCACGAAAAGTTTCTAACAATTGTTCTAGAATCAAATTGTGTTCAGACCAGTTAGCTTCTGCGATAAGAATGTCGTCTACGTACGTCGTGATTCTGTCTTTAAGTTCTGTCGGAAGTATAGTATTCAAACCGCGAATAAAAGCTGCTGAAGAAATAGTTAAACAGAACGGTAATTTACAAAATTGATAACAGTCACCAAAACAAAGAAAAGCTGTATACTTTTTGCAATTCGGATGAAGTTGAATTTGCCAAAATCCCGATTTCAAATCTAATGTAGAATAAATAGCAGTAGCGTGAAATTTCTGTAGAAGTTCCTCTAATATCTGTGGTCGATCTGTTTCATTAATAATAATGTCATTAATGTGACGTGAATCAAGTACGAGGCGAAGTGAGCCATCTTTTTTCTTAACAATATGCAGCGGGTTTATGTACGGACTAACTGCTGGTTCAATAATTCCTTGGTCAAGCATATCTTGCAATTCTTTTTTAACTTGTTCTCTATGAATATACGGAATGGGATAATGTTCAGCTTTAAATGTATCGTGCTGTTTGACTTGAAATTCATACATAAATCCGGACATAGTACCAGGAATGTTGTCAACAACTGGAGCTTGCTGTAAAAGAATTTTGCGTATTTGCGTGCGTTCGTCGTCTGTATTTGCACTGCTCTCTTTAACCTTATCAGAAATCATCTGCGTTACATCGTAGTCAGCTTCGTCTGGAGTGTTATAGTTATGTACGTACGTATCTGTGAACAATGTCAAATTACAGTCTATGTTACGTGATACGGAAATGACCTCTGTGCGGTTAATTGTTTGTTCTTCCGCAGACAAGAGTGCTGAAATTCTAAAGCCAATTGTACATTTTCATCCTTTAGCATTAAATAGGAATTCTGAAAATCAATAACTGCGTCGTGTTGTACCAGAAAATTCGTACCTAGAATAACGTCTGTTGTCAATAAAGGAACAATCCAAAAATTTGAGTGAAAAGTATGACCTGCAATACAAAATGATAAATGTGTCTGTAATTTAACGTCCACTCCTTTACTCGATACTGCTCCTTTCACTTTCGTTTTGCCTAAAGGTGATGTAGGATATGTATTTTCTTGGTTACACTCGTTAAAAGTTTCCTCATTTATAACTGACATAGGTGATCCGGAATCGATTACTGCTGAAAATTTCTATGAACCAATTTTAATTTCGATGACAGGATGTGAAATGGTTTTCTGAACAACTGGTCTTTCCTGCAAGAGAGTGTCTCTGATGTCGTCAAAAGTAATAACATTTTCGTGAACAACATTTTGCGTGTCAAAGGTAGTGCTTGTGTTACTGGAAGATGCGACCTGTACAGTATCTAGTCAGATTCTATCTGACGTGTTATTATTATCAGGAGGATGTTGTGGCATTTATACTATTTTAACTGTTCTATTACTTCTTCCAGACGTATTACGCTCTGGATGATACCTACTGTCGGGTTCATTCATGAGAATAGGTTCTTGTGGATAATTTTGCTGTTGGTATGACCGACTGTTGTTAGATGTACGTTGAACATTGACCTCATTATTTTTACGTCTGTCGTAATAGTCATTCCTATACGGTGCATTGCGATAGGAATTGAAATACTGTGTTTTCTGTACGTAGTTGTTCCTTTGCTGCCGTGCGTTACTATTTGTTGTACCTGGGACTATACGTGCACGGGGCGAAACATTAAAGTTAGGTTGACCTTGTGCATTACATTGTTGGTTAGGTATGCTAACCAGCTGGTTTTGTTGCTGTTGTTGTGAAAAACCTCTACTGTTACTAAAATATGGTTCCTGCTGCTGATAATTTTGACGGTATTGATAATTGGAATTTTGTCTGTTATTAAAGTTCTGGTAGTTGTCGTTCCTAAAGCGTCTGTTACTTTTACTATTGAAATTACGTGGCTGATCGTAATTGCTGTACGTTTGTTGGCCTTGGTTGTTATATGAAAAATTTTTGTTTACAAAGGAATAATCAGATTGTTGTACTTCCAAGAGCTGTAACAGATCTCTGAATGCCGAAATGTTTTCTTTTTGCTGACCCGTTAAAAGTGACACTCTTAATGATCGTGGTAATTTAGAAATGCATAATTGAATGAGTGCAGATTCACTATAAGGTTCACTTAAGTACTAGTTTTGTTGGACCATGTGCTCAAAAAATTGCGTGACAGTGTAAAAATTGGAGTTCTCATAATTTGGTAAACTAATTAATTAATCTTTAATTTCGCGCTGTGTCGTCTTCGACCAATACGCTGATAGAAAGGCATTCTGAAACTCTTCTACCGAATAGCATTGCCTCGCGATCGGTCTCATACGAGTTGCCGGTTCGCCTTCCAAAGAACTACAAATAAATTCAAGTTTATGCGTAACGGGCCAAGTCGGTGGAAAGGCAAAGTTAAACTGTTGTATCCAATCTAGCGGATGAATCTGTGTTCTGTCATTTTTAAACACTTTAAATTTTCTCACTGACAGAAAATGTTTGTAATCAAAATTATCGTCTCTGTATGATGGAACAGGTTCAGTATTGTAAGAGAATCTATTTGTCTGTATCTGTTCGGTATCTAAGTCGTGTACTCTCTGTAGATTACCTAAATTATAAGCACTGCGTGAGTCTGACAAATGTTCGCAAAGTGGCGTCTGCTGTGATGTGTTATTAACTGAAATACTTTTCATCTCTGTTACTTCTTGTTGTAAACTTGACAATTTTCTACGCAATGTGTTATTAGACGAATCGATCTCATTAATTGTCTGCTGTAGGTTTTGAAATTCAGGTGTTTGCTTAAATGAAACCGGTGAAGTATCGTCTGATTTGCTGTCATTATTACTTTCAATAGCGTCAATACGACTGGCCAATTCATCACATTTTTCAGTCAGTATTTTTACCTGATCATCGCTTTTAATGTCAGAAGTATTAATCTGTTTTTGTAATTTACGTGTGGTTTCGTTCAATTTTTTAACGTCAGCTTTGATGACATCGCAATCCTGTGTTATTTCTAATTGTTCAAATCTGTCTGTCACTGTCTGAATATCTGCTGTGTGTGTCTATCTGTTTTTGATTTAAGATCAGAAATTACATCACGTAATTCCGCGTTCAACTGTTCGATGGTATTAATTTTGTCGGACACTGTAGCAATATTGTTGTCTACGTATGTTTCTGCTTTTGCAAACATTTTACGTTTGTCTTCTTGTCTCTGTGCAGTGATTGTTTCCATTACTTGACGTTTTACTTTATTTTGATCCTGAATAAATTTGCGGAAACGCGTATCACTGTTTTGTATGTGATGATTAAAACGTTCGTCAATCTGAGTGTTCTGTTGGTCGAATTTCACGTCTATCTTTGCATCCATTGTCCGCAAAAGTTCTGCTGTCATTGCTTTAAACTCATCGCGTAATTGTGTAGCTTTTTCAGAGCATTGTTTAACGACTCCGCTAATTTCCTCTCTGAGTGTTTCTGTTGCAGCTGTTTGCATTTCTCTTAATTCCTGAGCAACAGACCTAATTTCTTCGCTACTTTTTTTTGAACAAGCCTCGATTTCCTCGCGTAACTGTTCCTTAGTGTCATGACACTGCGCAGCAACGGCTCTAATTTGCTCGCTAAGCTGTCTAGAATTGTTGTGTAATTTTTCATTTAATTGTCTGGAATTGTTGTCTAATTTTTCATTTAGCTGTTGTTTGAGATTTTCGTTATTTTCATTAAGCTGTTGTTTGAGATCTTCTTTAAGTTGTTTGGAATTTTTGTCTAATTTTTCATTAATCTCTTGTTTGAGATCTTCTTTAAGTTGTTTGGAATTGTTATCTAGTTTTTCATTAAATTGTTTAAAAAATCCCATAATTTGATCCAACCCAAAATTAGAACTTCTATTCTCTGTGCTGTTTAATGGTGGATCTGGAATTGTCTCGCTTTCTGTAACCATTTGGTTATTCTGAGATTTACAAAAAGGTTTGCCAGTCGACTGTACACTGTCGGTCACTATTTCGGAATTAAATAAATCCGTCCTGCTTTGTGTATCCTGTTCATTTTCATTAGACAAATTTGTCTGTTCGTCACGTGAATTTAGTAAACCGGTTGTGTTAAGCTGGGCAGCGCTCATTACAATAGAACGCCCCGCGTCATCAATTGTCGTCATATTAACAGAGGACACAATTGAGTTCGTTTGTTCATCAGTAAGATAAAAATTATCATTAGTGGTTGGAATGCACTGATTGTCAGTGAACGCAGGATTGTCATCATTACACTGCGTGTCACAATTACTATCGGTCACGTTGTTTAAGTCGGTAATTTCGTTCATAATACTTCGCGATACACTATTCACAGTCTTTCGCAGCATTTTTGCTATAGTCACAATTATTCACAAAAGAAATAAGCACAATGCAAAAAGCAACAAGCACAAATACAACAGAGCAACGAATTGCCGATGATCTGAGGAAAGAAATTCACAAAATTAGTAAAAGCGTTGCGCCAAATGCTAATTATATTTAAGCAAATAAGAGCAGATATCTGACTGTTTCTTAGAAGATTCCCAAAGAAATACGATCCTGGACTGGATGTCGCCAAGTGTAACCTCCCCAGAGAAATTTGAAAGACTATGAATGTCGTGCTAAGTGTAACCTCCCAGCAAATAATGTAAGTCAATGACAATAAATGTGATAACTAGCAATCTGAGCCATGTGTAAGCTCCCCACAAAAATGTAAGTCAATTCAATGATAATGAAATCTCAGTGACAATGAAACGTAAATAGACCGAAATGTCGATGTTAGGCCCTGTTCTTACCTCAGTAACATTGCATCTGCTCTTATTTTTCGCCATAGCTTGGAGGAAATGCATCGCAAAAATTATTTGAATTTAAGTAAATTTTTTTTAGGAAATGCATGGGAAATTTTCTTTCAATAAAATGTTAGTTTTGTTAAAATGCTTGGTTTGAAAACAAAATTATTATTGGGGCGATTCTTGAACAAATTAGTTACACTTAAGATGCATTACATTATCAGATGAGCGCAATGCTGCTTCATTACCTTATTTAAAATATATACTTCGTCCTGAATCTTGACCAGAGTCCCATATCGACGCCCGCCGACTCCTCACACACAACTGCGACTGTCTCTCGCGCGCTACTACATGCTCTCGCGACTCGCTACGTACAACTGAACTCTCTCGCAACTCGACCGCAACTGCTACTGCCGACTCCCTACATGCAACTGAACTCTCGCGCGGTCAAGCGCAGACTAGCAACGATAAAAAACTCTCTGGTCAGAGATTCTGTCATGCCTCGCCATCGCTGTTAATGAATACACTGAATACATACATGTTTCAGTCTCTGATTTACTGTAGTCGTAACAGATATCACAAAATTCTGCCCCAACAAAATCATGATCATTGTCGTCTTCAGTTTTTTTTGACTAATACATAGGAATCTAAAGAATCTTCCAGAAAGAGATACACTCCTGGAAATGGAAAAAAGAACACATTGACACCGGTGTGTCAGACCCACCATACTTGCTCCGGACACTGCGAGAGGGCTGTACAAGCAATGATCACACGCACGGCACAGCGGACACACCAGGACCCGCGGTGTTGGCCGTCGAATGGCGCTAGCAGCGCAGCATTTGTGCACCGCCGCCGTCAGTGTCAGCCAGTTTGCCGTGGCATACGGAGCTCCATCGCAGTCTTTAACACTGGTAGCATGCCGCGACAGCGTGGACGTGAACCGTATGTGCAGTTGACGGACTTTGAGCGAGGGCGTATAGTGGGCATGCAGGAGGCCGGGTGGACGTACCGCCGAATTGCTCAACACGTGGGGCGTGAGGTCACCACAGTACATCGATGTTGTCGCCAGTGGTCGGCGGAAGGTGCACGTGCCCGTCGACCTGGGACCGGACCGCAGCGACGCACGGATGCACGCCAAGACCGTAGGATCCTACGCAGTGCCGTAGGGGACCGCACCGCCACTTCCCAGCAAATTAGGGACACTGTTGCTCCTGGGGTATCGGCGAGGACCATTCGCAACCGTCTCCATGAAGCTGGGCTACGGTCCCGCACACCGTTAGGCCGTCTTCCGCTCACGCCCCAACATCGTGCAGCCCGCCTCCAGTGGTGTCGCGACAGGCGTGAATGGAGGGACGAATGGAGACGTGTCGTCTTCAGCGATGAGAGTCGCTTCTGCCTTGGTGCCAATGATGGTCGTATGCGTGTTTGGCGCCGTGCAGGTGAGCGCCACAGTCAGGACTGCATACGACCGAGGCACACAGGGCCAACACCCGGCATCATGGTGTGGGGAGCGATCTCCTACACTGGCCGTACACCACTGGTGATCGTCGAGGGGACACTGAATAGTGCACGGTACATCCAAACCGTCATCGAACCCATCGTTCTACCATTCCTAGACCGGCAAGGGAACTTGCTGTTCCAACAGGACAATGCACGTCCGCATGTATCCCGTGCCACCCAACGTGCTCTAGAAGGTGTAAGTCAACTACCCTGGCCAGCAAGATCTCCGGATCTGTCCCCCATTGAGCATGTTTGGGACTGGATGAAGCGTCGTCTCACGCGGTCTGCACGTCCAGCACGAACGCTGGTCCAACTGAGGCGCCAGGTGGAAATGGCATGGCAAGCCGTTCCACAGGACTACATCCAGCATCTCTACGATCGTCTCCATGGGAGAATAGCAGCCTGCATTGCTGCGAAAGGTGGATATACACTGTACTAGTGCCGACATTGTGCATGCTCTGTTGCCTGTGTCTATGTGCCTGTGGTTCTGTCAGTGTGATCATGTGATGTATCTGACCCCAGGAATGTGTCAATAAAGTTTCCCCTTCCTGAGACAATGAATTCACGGTGTTCTTATTTCAATTTCCAGGAGTGTATTTATCACATTTGGTTTTTTTTTTGTTCATCTACCCTTAGCCCCACTACCCCTTTTGACATTTTGTTTTTCAGCTCCTGTCTTTTCGATTTCTTCTTTTTCTTCTCTTTCGCTTTCATCTCAGATTGTTCTTTTTCTAAAGCTCTTTTGATAGTGCTTCTTGTGATGTACAATGAAAGGAACTTTTTCCTCTGTTTGCTTTGTTTTCGAGTAGCATTAGGTAAACGAGGCAGGGCAAAGTACGATGGCTCTACACAAGACGGTCTAGGTGTTACAGTGTCATTAGCGCTAACATCAGGATCATACGATGGTCCAGCTACGCCTGCTTCGGTGTCATTTGTCTTACCTCCAGAGGTATCACTGGGTCCAGCTACTTCTATTTCATCCGAATTAATCACTGAGGCATTACAGAGTGTACTGTTGTCATCGATGAGTCAATGTCAGAATCACTGATTACTTGGGAATTCTGTGGGATTAATCCAGGTGCTTGAAAGACTTTTACGGCATTACTAATGGTAGCAACCTTCGTCTATGCAACATGATATAACCCACCAATATCTTCAATAGCTAACAATTTCCCTGGATGTCTCATAAAATAATTATCACAAGTCCAGGTGCAGGCATTTTTAAATGGGTACCAGAAAACAGCGTCCAGAGGTTGCATACGATGGCTGGTATGCGGGGGTAAACTCAATAAACTAATAAGATTTTGAAAATACCGTTTCAGTTGTAAGTTACTTACAACTGAAGAGGTACTTTCAACCTCTGCTATAATGCTCAGTTGCGGATGTTCTTCCAACAGGACTGTTTATAATATGTTTTTCCCGACATAAACTGACAGGTTTCAGCATAGCTTGTCATGTGTGGTAATCCATCAACAAAACAAGTGGGTTTTCCTTGCTAGACTTCACAATTTTTTAATGAAGAGTCCTAACCAGTGGATAAAGGTTTCAGCGTTCATCCACCCACACACCTATCACACCGAGTGTTGCATTTATCATGAATTGCTGCTGCAACTGCACCCTGCAAAAACTGAATATAGGAGGGAAGTAATAACCAACATCATTGTAACTGCATGCTACACTGATGTTCACACCCCTTTCAGAAGAAGATAGTAGTAATTCGATAACCCTTTCGAGCTTAAGACACTCAAATGTTTCGTGGTAACAGTTGAGCAACCAGTCTATAGGGCATTACACATCTGATGAAGCTCATGCTTTTTCTCAGCCGAAATCAATGAGTACAGATTGAATAGCGTTTGAACTTTAGTTTTGTTAACATCTATCTGTCTGGCTACAGACGTAGC
This sequence comes from Schistocerca nitens, assembly GCF_023898315.1. Taxonomy (NCBI): domain Eukaryota; kingdom Metazoa; phylum Arthropoda; class Insecta; order Orthoptera; family Acrididae; genus Schistocerca; species Schistocerca nitens. Next base: position 212,900,452 of record NC_064614.1, read on the forward strand.
ATCTGGGTTTATAAGGGAAAACGTTGAATTTGTCCTTGAAGCTCTGGACGAAGTCCTTTCCCACTTTTTTTTCTTTGTTGAAGCGATGTGGAATTTTAAGCGTTTCCAAGTAGTCAAACGCGACTTTTACAATATGTTACCTTGTTACCAAAAACCCCTTTTGTCCAAGTCCTGAACATATTCATTGAGGTTTTGCAGCTGTTCGTCTGTGAATATAAATCGAAACCGTCCCCGCGCATGTGTGCATAGTCTGAAAGATATATAAAATTAAATTTGGTTAAACGCAAGACATTAATTATACGTCATGATATTTAGTTCAAATCAAATGGATCTGAGCACTATGGGACTCAACAGCTTAGGTCATAAGTCCCCTAGAACTTAGAACTACCTAAACCTAACTAACCTAAGGACATCACACACACCCATGCCCGAGGCAGGATTCGAACCTGCGACCGTAGCAGTCGCGCGGTTCCGGACTGCAGCGCCAGAACCGCTAGACCACCGCGGCCGGCATATTTAGTTCCTATGGTGCCTGCAACATATACTGAGATTACGTTTAAGCATACTTGCCTCTTCCGTGTATTGCCGGCCGGGGTGGCCGAGCGGTTCTAGGCACTTCAGTTTGGAACCGCGTGACCGCTATGGTCGCAGGTTCGAATCCTGCCTCGGGCATGGATGTGTGTGATGACCTTAGGTTAGTTAGGTTTAAGTAGTTCTAAGTTCTAGGGGACTGATGACCTTAGAAGTTGAGTCCCATAGTGCTCAGAGCCATTTGAACCATTTTTCTTCCGTGTATTCTTGGTGTAACGCCCCGATGTAGCTTCTGCCAAACTGTACTGTGTTTAATACATCGCCGCATCGTTCTTCACCCTTGCACAGCTAGGCCCATCCATTCCCGTGGTCACTGCTGTCTATTGGTCTCTTATACTCGTCACGCATGTTGAGCACAGCAAATTAAATTGAGAAGCTCATTAAAATGATTAACGAATTGTTCGGGTAAGATGACGAGTTCGTCATTTCATCCACCTAGTAAATTCGTTAACTCACCCAAAGGAGCCATTTATAACCTAAACATACGAACAACACTTCATTAAATTCTCTTTTGATATGAATTATGGAAACAGTTCATACTTTACGGGAAAATGGAAACTGTGTTGGACAAACATGCCACACGTGGTCCAGACACTATTTCGATGCACTGTAGTATTACAACAAACACGTGTGTAACCACAAATAATACTGTGTCAGGGCTACATGATTGCAGTTAGCTTTAGTTCATATTGTAGCACATGTAGAGTGCAAGTCTTTCAGGTGATGCCCTCTCTAGGCATTCTCATTAAATCAATGATTGGTCATCTTACACTCCTCGTCATTTTAGCCTCCCTTTCCCAATCAGATAAAAATTATATTATGTTTTCACAGCGCCGAAAATAATTACATAATACTGCAAATTTGTTTTGTTTATGATTTGTGTTGTTGGGAAATGTGGGATATAAAACCAAGTCGTAAGCAGCGCGACTGCACTGCTATTTAAATGCGGCGTGTTCGAAGTTCACCACCCCTCCCCCCCCCCCCCCTTTTCCCTCTCATCTTGATTAAAAAACCTCAGCCAGTACTTCATTAATTAACTCGTTACCGAACCGATTCAAGCCATAGAAAAACATTTCCTTACCGCACCGGATTCTTCCAGGCTTGTCCGTTTGTTTGAGTGCGTTAATTGATTCCAGACGGCTGGCGCCCGCCATCGCTCCAGCCAGCCGGCTCGCTGGAACGTGCTGGACGGCCCCCAGGCGACAGCGGAAGCGGCGTGGCGGCCGGATATTGGCACTTGGCGCGCCGCCGCCGGGCCCTCTAATTGCCGCTTGCGGGCCGCTCCCAATTACTGCGAGACCAGCCAATCCCGCAGCCGCCCGCACCTTGCAGTAAACCGCGAGTAAGCGGCGCCGTAGTGGCCTCATTTGGGAGTGGGAGCGGGCTGCGCCTCTCCAGTGTTACAGCCAGCCGGTGTGGCCGAGCGGTTCTAGGCGCTTCAGTCTGGAACCGCGCGACCGCTACGGTCGCAGGTTCGAATCCTGCCTGGGGCATGGATGTGTGTGATGTCCTCAGGTTAGTTAGGTTTAAGTAGTTCTAAGTTCTAGGGGACTGATGACCTCAGATGTTAAGTCCCATAGTGCTCAGAACCATTTGAACCATCCAGTGTTACATTCGTACTACAGAGACTTTCGGAGGGCATACAATGTCCTGGGCGCGCCCACAACGGCTGTACTAACCACACCCATCACAATGAAAGAGAGCGAAATTAAAATTAATATGATAATTCTAACCACAGATTCGTGTTCCCTACAGAATTACGAACTCAGTGATAATAATCTGAGGATGAATCTTTAATTAACAAGTCATCAAACTAAATCGATCATTCTATGCAATTAGAGTAATATACCGCCAACGGCCTTGCCGCAGTGGTAACACAGGTTCCCGTCAGGTCACTGAAGTTAAGTATTGTCGGGCATGGCTAGCATTTGGATGGGTGACCATCGAGCCTGCCGAGCGCTGTTGCCAAGCGGGTTGCACCCAGCCCTTGTGAGGCAAACTGAAGAGCTACTTGAATGAGATTTTCACTCTGCAGCGGAGTGTACGCTGATATGAAACTTCCTGGCAAATTAAAACTGTGTGCACAGACCGAGACTCGGACTCGGGACCTTTGCCTTTCGCGGGCAAGTGCTCTACCAACTGAGCTACCCAAACAGGACCCACGCCCCGTCCTCACAGCTTTACTTATGCCAGTGAAACTTCCCTTTAAAACAATTATACACGACTGTGCTTAAACTGACACACAATATTTTTTAGCGCAACGCAATCTGACTTTCAATAATCCCTACAAAAGAATGGCCCTGACTAACATTAACTTATACCTTTCACAAATCACTTACCTCACAAAAATCTTCGTTACTCGAACTACTGCAATACAGCGAGCACCACTACTGCCAGCTAAATAAAAGTTTCAAACTACGGAAGGCACTAACTACTGATAGGCATAGTTAGCAAATGAAAGATTTTAATAGAGAACAAATAATGTATTTACCTTAATAGTGTTGAAAAATCATAATATACATAGCAGTTCATGACATCCAGTCTTACAAATTTCAAAACTCCGCCATTTCTCTCCCCACTCCACCACTGCTGGCGGCTCACCTCCAACTGCGCAACGCTACGCGCTGTTCACAGCCAACTGCCCAACACTACAATGGCGAATATTACAACAATGCAGACCAGCTACAGACGGCTAACAGCACAGCCAGTGATTTTCATAAAGAGCGCTACGTGGCGTTACCAATAAAAAACTAAACAGTCTACTTACATAGCCCCAATGCTCCCCACAAATAATTTTACAAATTATTTTGGGCAGTGGCCAATACAGATTTGAAAAAAAATTTCATCATTACAATAACAAATAAATCAAATGCACACACTCATTGATACAATGTTGGTCAAAAGTTAAAATTTTCCCACAGTCCATAAAGACAGTCCTGATCATTCATCACAGTAAAATAGCAGTGTTTTTCTCAAAGTCTGAGCAGAAAAAGAAAATGCACACGGAAGTAGTGGATCTCCATGCAGTCTTGAGGAAGTAGTGTTGTCCTTCCAACGGAAAGACAGTGCTGACTCTCGACATGCAGACAGGTAATGGGCCACAACAGAGCAAACTCACCGCAGAATCACTCGAAGTTTTGAAGAATACTGGTAGGTAGGTCATCACAGAGTAGACCCACTGTAGTTCTGGTAGAGATTACGGTATTGGTGGGCCATCAAACGTGCAGACCCACTGTAGTCCTTGTAGAAATAATGGTACTGGTGGGCCATCAAAGATGCAGACCCACTGTAGTCCTTGAAGAGACAGCCAGCAGCCATCTGTTGCGACTGTGCAGGTGCACAATCACCATCGAAGAGTCTTGCGGAGAATATAGCAAGTCCATAAACCACCACATGTCCACTCACAAAAAAATTTTTTGAAATGTCCTTAGAACCAGCAATGCTGTTATCCAGTCCCTTGCTGAATTATTAACACACGTGCAAACACTATCAGTCCCTACTTCTCACATATTGTCCATATACTATGACCAACAGAAACGTCTGCAGTGAAATGGAACTTACAGGTTACTTACTTCGATGAACTGGTGTCAATTACAATTTTATAACATAAGAATACAATTACAAAGGTACAAAATACATCATTAAAGAACATAACAATACAGATAACATTTGTAGTACAGGCTTTACAAAAGAATCGAAATAACATACACATCAGTGTTACAGGAGTTATGACAGAAGTTCGTACATAAAAGATCAGAATAACCTCTGAAACACCAACTTCACACATGAGCATTAAAACAAAACAGAATAAATAATGTCTAAACATCTTTACAAAGAAAATAACATATTATCAGAAAAATTCTACAACATAACTCTTATTAGCTAAACACATTAAGACAGGAAAAACACAAATTCACATAGTGTAATAACACAAAAATACAGGACAGGGTCTGTTTTCAGTGTAACATTTGGTACTGCAGTCGAACCTAAAACTTCATTCCATAGATCTTTCGTCGTATTTCAACATTTGTTTCCACCAAAAAAATCCTATCCAAGCATGCTTTCTGTATTTATATGTTCACATATTTCTTACCTCATTATTTATTTTCCATTATCTTACCTCATCAATTATTTCCAAGAAAATCCTACCTAAACCTGTTGTCCCTAAACCCTACTTTCTTGCTCATATCCTCTTTCAAAATACTTTTTTTGGCCAAACCAGTTTCTTATAGCTTCTCAATGCATTTCTTCCAATTCGTCACAACTCGTTCTCTCATATAGCCTACCCCATCTTAAGCTAACTTAAATCTACTGAGCTCAGATGCTAAACTAAGGAACGAGGCAATGCATCAGCACAAAACAATTAACACAAACAGCAATGATAAAAAATACAAATGGCAAATCAAGCAGCTTTAATTAGCAAAGCAAATGCAATATTACAACTAATATAAGGCAATGCGCAGCAAACAAGAAAAATAAATTCGTAGTAAAACTGACTTAACAGAGTAATGTAAAGTGAAATTTAGTAGCACTATGCCTGGCAAACAGCGGCAGCAAATGCAATAACTTATATCTAAACATGACAAAGCTCAAGCAGAAAAAATATTACACTAAAAAAGGCCATGTTTAATACCTGTGTCACATCGTAACACTAGAGTGATGCATCACAAAAACTTACGCTGCAAGAAAGTTACCAAGTCATTAAAAAAAGTATTTATGCAATTCCTGTGGAGGGAAATGTCTATTTGTGCTCTCTTTTCTAAGAAAATATATGAGAAACGTATTCTTTACTGGGTCTGTAGACAGAAAATAGTGATATTAGTACATCTATTAAATTTTATAATAACCAATGCTGCAGTGCAGATAGAAACTAGATATTAAAGAAAATGAGCAAATATGTACAATGGAAGGCATGAAACATCATTCATTAGCCATATGGCATTTCATAAGGTAGTAAAAAATCTCTCAACTAGAAAGACAGTAGTCATAATCAGGTGTATAGACATAAAAATATTTCTCATTATTTCATTAGGCATTTCAGTAAATATAATAAATTAAGAGCGCCACAGTGTTATCATACGTTTTCAAGTTTAAGCGTGTCATATTTGCGATGCTTTTGACAAAGAAATGTGAATAGCGAGGATAATATCCTCTTTGTTTTTTTGCATCTAATGGCTTTCTTTTGTCAGACGACTACCTCTCAGCTGGGCGCCCAAAACGCATTATGTGAAGGTCACTTACCTTTCTTACTGAAATATTTACGACAGTAGTTTCCGTTACAGTGGCAGTCTCATATAAAAAAAATTCACAGGTTGAGAATTTGCGTTACAAATGTGTAGAAACAAAATCCTATTGATATAGCAGTGTCCAAAACATTTTCATCGGCATTGCAATACACTCACGCGTTTATGTACATTTCATAACTCTTAAAGTACGATTCTTGGTTTCCAACAACCTTTTTCACAAACCAGAGTCCCTAACCACTACTCATTATTCCTTACCTTTTTACACATATACATATTCGTCGACACTTCTTCAACATTTCATCATAACAGATACGTAGCATAATCAAATAACTCATATAGCATCAGCTTATTAATCATAAACATACCTCAGCAGCATAATACACATCGTCATCGTAATAATAACATCATAACACCTCAGTCAAATCTCAAAACGTCGTAGCTTTCTGCAATAATTTCAAAACCTAAAGAAAATTCTCTGCTCATTTCAATAGTGTCATCTACCTCAAACGTCTTTAAAAATCATGCTCCCTTACCAAATACATCGTTCAAAGCTCTCATAGTATCACAATGGTTCCGAAAAAATATGAACAGTTCACAAAGTACAGACAAAATACAATTTCATAAGTGTGAAGTTACCCAACTGTGTAACTGCGTAAACATGTGTCACTGATGTAGTAAAAAAATGTTTATCTCTCAGTTAAATGATCAGATAGCTGTGTAATTTGTGTGTTAGAGAAATACGGTACCGATGTGTAAAGTTGTATAAGCAAATACCATATTAGCTAGGGCTCCTTGTGCTTGCCAAACACATGGTACACAAAGTAAGCGTATACCCCCCTGAGGATTAATGTAATTATACCCTCAGGTGTTACAGATTACAGCAATGGAATGAAATGTATCACAGAAAACCTTTGTATCATTGTACTTCAAATATCTTTAAAAATAAATCATTTCAGTGCAAAATTAATCACTCAAATACGTGTACTGTAGCGCTAAACTGTGCGTCTTGTTGCAACATAATCTCTGTGGAAGTGTCGTACTTATCGTCCTCCGAAAGCTAAGTTCTGCAGAAGTCAATGTACTTACCTCATGACAAACAAAAGTGAAATGCTTTGCGTATAGATATCGTAGTTATTATGCTTATTGGCGTGATGAAGAAAGTACTGTACAGTAATGTATTGTTGTGCCATGAAAGAGGCTGTCTCATTGTTGCTATACCACAAAAGTTACTACTAAAACATGTTTTACTTTCCAGAATAATGCAGAAAAACTGTGCAGATATAAAACAGAAACACTGCAAAAGCAACATTGTAAATTGTCACTCTTTAGTAGCGTCGTGATAAAATCGTGTAGCTGTCACATAAACTAACCACTATGTCATCTGGTATCTCACTGAAAGTACTTTAAATCCAGAATGTATTTTCAAGTAAACCAAAATGTTGCATTAAAATATCATTAGCAGTACCAGTATATGTTCTAAGTATGTAAGCCTTATAGTCGTTACATAATCGTGCAACTAACAAGCAAGAGTTTACAAATAACAACATTGTGCCGTCTGTTCACTATAACAATGCATTCGTAATTTCTGTTTCAATAAGTTCTCTTGGTTCTTGACTGGATATTTAACTTCAAACATTGTTGCATGTTAACAGATTCTAAGTCTGACAAGCATACTAGTAATGTAAAGTGAAAAGTTATATGGCAAAGACAAAGTTAAAAAGCAGATTATCTTTCAATAAATGGTTTTACATGTGAAATGTGGTGTAAACCTTTACTCTTCCTAGTACACAGAGTTTCAACTTCAACACAATTATCATGTGGTATACGTCGGATTCCGTAAGGTCCATTGTAAACTAGAAAGAATTTGTGACTCAAGTTTTTCTTCTTATGTGATAATGAATGAGCTTTAATGAGAACTTTCTGACCAATGTATAATTTCTTTGCATTTGCTTTACCGTGTAGTTTTCTCCTTTTGTCTGCTGCAGATTTTATATTTTTAATAGCCAAATCAATTATGTCCTTGTGTCCAAGTTTACGTGTATTCGGGAAAGGTACAAGCTCTCTGATTCTGTTCGATGGTTCTTCATCCTTCAGTACAAGAGTAGGTGGTAAAGCAGTGGAATCATGAGGCATTTCATTCAGCACATTTTGAAATAATTGTAAATATCTGTCCCAATGCTGATGCTTTCTGTGACAATAAAGACTGCAAAGCTTATTGATTTCTTTCATAATCCTTTCAGATGGGTTACAATGTGGTGAGTACAATGAAATAAAAACAGGTTTGACTTTATGATTCCGAAGCATGCGTGATCAAACAGCAGATCTGAATTGCGGTACGTTGTCTGAAATGACTTTAGCAACGTGGCCAACTTCACGTAAGAAATTTTTAATAAAGGCGTTGGATACAGACCGTCCAGTGGCTTTACGTAACGGAGTGAAAGAAACAAATTTTGAAGTAAGTTCAACAGCGACTAGAACGTACGAAAATTCATTGGATGTTCTGACAAGGGGTCCCAAGAGATCAACAGCAGCAAATTCTTTTAATTTAGAAGTAATAATAGGAAACAACGGAGCACGATGTGAGATAGTAGATGGTTTCGCCTTTTGACAAAGTTTACAAATAGACAAGACTCTTAGAATTCTCTTTTCCATATTGTTAAAATAGCAAGTCGTCCGAAGAATATGATAACATTTTCGTGGACCAAAATGTGCGTAGCTGAAATGAATGTACCAAATTAGCTTATTAACAAAATCGTCTGGAATGCAAAGTACCCATAGCTTGTCATCAACAGTGCAGCGTTTGAACAGTATGTTGTTTCTAACCAGATAATAGTGCCGAATCTGTGTGTGTGTCTTTTCATGCCATTTACTTTTGATGTCATTCCAAATCGGATCTTTATCTTGTTCATGAGCAATGTCCTTTAAAGATGTGGTGATGAAGTTTTCAAAGGCGACTTTCTGAATGTAAAGAATACTGAAATTTTTCTCGAGACTACCTTCTGTGTTACTTTCCTCAAGCCCAGCCGGTGCGCGTGACAGTGCGTCCGCAACAATGTTCTCCTTGCCGGGAATGTAGACTAGTGTGAAGTGGAATTCTTGTAGAAACAATGCCCAACGTTTTAACCTGTCATGATTTAATTTTGAATACATAAGAAATTGTAATGCTCGATGATCACTGTATGCTTTTACGTGCTTACCAGAAAGAAAGAAACGGAATTTGTTAAATTCCCAAACGATAGCTAAAGCTTCTAATTCAGTAACAGAATAATTTTTTTCAGATTTTGTTAGCACTCGGCTAGCAAAATCAATGGTTTTCTGAACAGTAGTGTCATTTTCTATGGCTTCTTGAAATAAATGGGCACCAAGACCGACTTTAGAAGAATCTGTGCTAAGGCAGAAATCTTGTGACAGATCTGGATGAGCTAGTATTGGCGCGTTAAGTAACACTTCTTTCAAAGAATTGAATTCCAACAGTGCTTGTTCGTCCCAGTTCCAAACAGTATTTTTTCCAGTGAGAGAACAAAGTTTTGGTGTAAAAAGAATTTGCATATTCAGAAAACGACGGTAAAAATTTACGAGACCTAGAAAACTGCGGACTTGTTTTTTTGTGGAGGGAACTGGAATGGCTCTGATTGCTTCTAACTTTTCAGGATCCGGCTGAATGCCTTCAGAAGAAATAATATGTCCCAAAAACTTCACCTTTGTCCTACCAAATTCAGACTTTACCAAGTTAACTGTAATTCCAGATTCTGCAAAAATATGTAACACGCTGTTGAGGATGCGATTGTGTTGTTCCCATGAGGCTTCTGCTATCAGAATATCGTCCACATATAAGGTGATGTGACGTTTTAAGAACTCAGGTAATATGGAATTTAGCCCGCGAATGAATGCTGCCGAAGAAATGTTGAAACCAAAAGGAAGTTTCCGAAACTGATAACAAACGCCGAAACAAAGGAAAGCTGTGTATTTTCTACATTCTGGACGAAGTTAGATGTGATAAGAGCTGGATCTGAGATCAATAGAAGACAACACTTTTACACCATTAAAATTTTGAAGAAGTTCTTCCAACGTTTGCGGCCTGTCTGTTTCACGAATGATGATAGTATTGATTTGTCTCGAATCCAAGACAAGCCTGATCGATCCATTTTTCTTCTCAACAACATGTAATGGATTGTTGTATGAGTTTACTGAAGGCTCAATAATGCCCTCGTCAAGCATAGATTGTATTTCTGTTCTAACATGGTCCCTATAATGTGCCGGAATTACGTATGGTCTAACACAAAATTTAGTATGCTCACGAACACGAAATTGGTATTGAAATCCATTGATTGTTCCTGTTTTGTGAGTAAAAACTGTGGAATGTGTAAAATCTCAAAAAGGTCCTGCCTATCAGTGTCATTACAATTCTCAATTGTTTGAATTTTATTCTGAATTAACTCATTAGTATCAAATGCGCCGTCGATATCATCCCTGTCAGTACTTGCAGAGTGATTGTTAGTGTCTAGTTCCGTCGAAAATTCTGAACTGTTGTCTAACAGGAGGTAAACTTCCCCTTAAAACAATTATACACTACTGTGCTTAAACTGACACACAATTTTTTAGCGCAACGCAATCTGACTTTGAATAACCCCTACAAAAGAATGGCCCTGACTAACATTAAACCTATACCTTTCACAAATCACTTACCTCACAAAAATCTTCGTTACTCGAACTACTGCAATACAGTGAGCGCCACTACTGCCAGCTAAATAAAAGATTCTAACTACTGAAGTCACTAACTACCGATAGACATAGTTAGCAAATGAAAGATTTTAATAGAGAACAAACAATGTATTTACCTTAATAGTGTTGAAAAATCATAATATACATAGCAGTTCATGACATCCAGTCTTACAAATTTCAAAACTCCGCCATTTCTCTCCCCACATCCACCACTGCTGGCGGCTCACCTCCAACTGCGCACCGCTACTTGCTGTTCACAGCCAACTGCCCAACACTACAATGGCGAATATTACAACAATTCAAACCAGCCACAGACTGCACACAGCACAGCCAGTGATTTTCATAAAGAGTTCTACGTGGCGTTACCAAAAAAAACTAAACAGTCTACTTACACCAGTACCTCGTCTCCTACCTTCCAAACTTAACAGAAGCTCTCCTGCGAACCTTACAGAACTAGCACTCCTGAAAGAAAGGATGTTGCGGAGACATGGCTTAGCCTCAGCCTGGGGAATGTTTCTATAATGAGATTTTCACTCTGCAGCGGAGTGTACGCTGAAATGAAACTTGTAACCTCCCCACAAAATACAATAAATAATATATATGAATAATATTCACATTTTGTGTAACCTTAAAACAGAAAAATTCCTTAACCTCTCAACGGTAAAAAATTATAATTATGTCGTTCACATTCAGTGTAACGTCCCAACAAAAAATAAATTCAGTAACCTGGTAATAATACAATGTAACTAACCTCTCAATTAAATTGTCGCTCACTTATAATTTTTCAATAATTGACTGTCAATTTAACCTGGTAAATTTTGGACGTCAGCAGTGCTGTGTCATGGCCCTCAAAGATCATTCTGAATAAAAAAGAAAAATTCTTACCTCAATGAAGTCACCGGGTAACGCATACATATCTGCTCTTACAATAAATTTTTCTGGCACAGCCCTGTGCAATGCTGGCCGATAGATTTGTCATTTATGAAAGGAAACAACTGATTTTGCTTTTGCAATAATCGGGATGATCATGGATTGGAGAAATTAGTAAATTGTTTAAATTGAAATGAATGGTTATTAAAAGTTATTTTTTATGAGAAAGATTATTATTAGGAGATTTTTAAAACATTTACATGGGACTTGAGATAACAATACTACATATGCGCGAGGCTGCTTTTTACCTTATACAATAATGCTCAAGCTCCGGCATCGCTGCACCACGACCGGCCCAGCCAACACGATACAGACTGCTCGCTAGGAACAACATACTGCTACAGCTACACAGTTCCTACTGTAGTCAACACTGCTCTCTGCTCTGAGATTCTCTTATACCTTGCATATCGCAGGCAGCGCGTAACCAATACATCGAAATTACATCTGCTCGGACCTCTTACAAATTTCCTGGCAAATTAAAACTTTGTGCCAGACCTAGACTCGAACTCGGGAGCTTTGCCTTTCGCGGGCAAGTGCTCTACAAACTTTTGAGGAGCTACTTGATTGAGAAGTAGCGGTTCCGGTCTCGTAAACTGACATACGACCGGGAGAGCGGTGTGCTGACCACGTGCCCCTCCAGATCCGCATCCAGTGACGTTGGTGGGCTGAGGACGAAACTGTGGCCGTTCCGTCCCGTTGGGCTTTCATGGTCTTTTCGGGCTCAAATTAGTTTTATTTTTATTTTTTAGAATAATGTATCACCGAAGGACTCCTTAACAGAGGACCATCATAAGGAGGACGCAGCGCAGTTGTGACATTCCTCATTTGAATCACGCTGAAAATGCTCAAAATCACGAATTTTGTTAATATTTCCTGGGCGCTATGTAGGAATGTAAGGTCAAGCCATGCGGTGGCCTAGGCATACCAGCTTTCCCTCATTCGGAGAATTCACCCACAAACAGGTGTCCAAATCTGATAAGGAACCCCTTGATTGCTAGCTTGCAAAAGGACAATGATGTTTGTTGTGACCGTAGAATAATTATTACCAATTGACGTTAAAATGGTTTTGTAACTATATTTTACAGGTATTAATGGCACTTTGGATAAGTGCACATGAATGTATGAGGGCAGTTCAATAAGTAATGCAACACATTTTTTTTCTCGGCCAGTTTTGGTTGAAAAAACCGGAAATTCCTTGTGGAATATTTTCAAACATTCCCGCTTCGTCTCGTATAGTTTCATTGACTTCCGACAGGTGGCAGCGCTGTACAGAGCTGTTAAAATGGCGTCTGTAACGGATGTGCGTTGCAAACAACGGGCAGTGATCGAGTTTCTTTTGGCGGAAAACCAGGGCATCTCAGATATTCATAGGCGCTTGCAGAATGTCTACGGTGATCTGACAGTGGACAAAAGCACGGTGAGTCGTTGGGCAAAGCGTGTGTCATCATCGCCGCAAGGTCAAGGAAGACTGTCTGATCTCCCGCGTGCGGGCCGGCCGTGCACAGCTGTGACTCCTGCAATGGCGGAGCGTGTGAACACACTCGTTCGAGATGATCGACGGATCACCATCAAACAACTCAGTGCTCAACTTGACATCTCTGTTGGTAGTGCTGTCACAATTGTTCACCAGTTGGGATATTCAAAGGTTTGTTCCCGCTGGGTCCCTCGTTGTCTAACCGAACACCATAAAGAGCAAAGGAGAACCATCTGTGCGGAATTGCTTGCTCGTCATGTGGCTGAGGGTGACAATTTCTTGTCAAAGATTGTTACAGGCGATGAAACATGGGTTCATCACTTCGAACCTGAAACAAAACGGCAATCAATGGAGTGGCGCCACACCCACTCCCCTACCAAGAAAAAGTTTAAAGCCATACCCTCAGCCGGTAAAGTCATGTTTACAGTCTTCTCTGACGCTGAAGGGGTTATTCTGTTCGTTGTCCTTCCCCATGGTCAAACGATCAACTCTGAAGTGTATTGTGCTACTCTTCAGAAATTGAAGAAACGACTTCAGCGTGTTCGTAGGCACAAAAATCAGAACGAACTTCTCCTTCTTCATGACAACGCAAGACCTCACACAAGTCTTCGCACCCGAGAGGAGCTCACAAAACTTCAGTGGAATGTTCTTCCTCATGCATCCTACAGCCCCGATCTCGCACCGTCGGATTTCCATATGTTTGGCCCAATGAAGGACGCAATCCGTGGGACGCACTACGCGGATGATGAAGAAGTTATTGATGCAGTACGACGTTGGCTCCGACATCGACCAGTGGAATGGTACCGTGCAGGCATACAGGCCCTCATTTCAAGGTGGCGTAAGGCCGTAGCGTTGAATGGAGATTACGTTGAAAAATAGTGTTGTGTAGCTAAAAGATTGGGGAATAACCTGGTGTATTTCAATGCTGAATAAAACAACCCCTGTTTCAGAAAAAAAAATGTGTTGCATTACTTATTGAACTGCCCTCGTAATTTTGGAGAGAGGTGTTGTGACCGTAGAAAATTTTAATTTTTATTCTTGCTTTTGTGACCATAATAAGAGTCCAGGCTCCATAGGCAAACAGCCAGCCGACATCAAGAAATAGTCCATCAGGATGTAGGGACAAGATTAGCGGCGGAGGCTGCAAAGTATGGCTTGTTGATCAAATACCTTAGTGTTTCACTTCCTGCCAGAGGAAGCAACATGAATCAAATTGGCGCAATGGAAGACGCAAACACCAGGGTAATAATACAGCAAGAGAGAGTGTTAGTCACGTGCCGAAAAGATTCGTGTGGAACCAAATTAGGTTGCGTGCAGCTAGAAACGAAAGTGTGGTGTGGAACCAAAGGCATTCTTGCGCAAGCCGACCAATTAGAAACGAGGGTGTCGTGTGGAACCATAGGCATTCTTGTACAATCCAATCACTTAGAAATGAAAGGGTCGTGTGAAACAAATTAACTCGTGTGCACCCAAGTACTTGAGAAACGAAATAAAAGGCCAGGCAGCGGAGTAGCGAGAAGCAGAGATTCAGATGCAGAATCAGAGCCAGCGCCGGCAGTTTGGAGATCCCGCAGCGAGACGCCAGCTGGGCCGAGTAGGCCCATACCAGCCGATACAGCTTACAGACTTCAACTACGAGAAGACGGTGATAGACTCTGGTGGACACTCATGAACTGCAGGTCAAGTAGGATTTTTAGAGTTTCATTGGAATAGTGTTGAACAGAGGCTGTCAGTCTTTGTATCAATTACTTAGAGAGACTTCAGAGCTAACCAAGAACAAGTGATTGCTTTGTACTTGTTTCTTATATGTACCGGCAATTAGCTTTGAAGTAGCAAGTCCGAATAAATAGACTGAATCTTATTAAGGAGTTTATGGTCCAATACCTCACATAAGTATATGTGAGAATAAACTTGATAGAAACTTACCAATCTTTTCTGCCTATTGCAATTCTGTAACCTATTTTCAGGAAACTTATTTGCTTCAAACCAAGGAGATTCTCTCACTCTCATCTCCGATATAAAGGTTGACAGCAGTTTATAACTAACCCATTTTCGTTAACGTCCGGATTGCGCTACGCAGTTTGCAGTTACTTCATTCTGGTATAGTGAGGCTGTGCCGGGACGCGATATGTTTACAGCATTCGACGTCCCACATATTGTCTGTCTTGCAACCACAATATTGGCTACTAATGGCAACTGAGGGTGGCTGGGGGGGGGGGGGGGGGGAATGTCAGGGTGAGTATTCAACAGAGCTAAGCCATGAAGTCGATCCTCCTCCAGTGTCGACCTCAGCCATGTCTTTATGTCTTTGTACATCGCAATGTTGAGAACCTTCTTTTTACTGTAGCAAAAGATGCAAGTAGACAAGCAAATATTTTCTCTTCGTACGTCCATATTTAAACTGGATGATGGTGGGACATCAGCTGCTATAATTTTTTTATTGAAAATGAAAGTCCTCCAGCTGTATTTAAGATTTCATATTGATTTGGCTACTAGTTCCGACGTTGCGTCAATGTCATCTTCAGGCCCATACACTTTGATGATATCAATTGTGTGGGACTGAGTACTAGAAGTTCGCGGTGAGACCAGTACGTGCCCCTCATGGATGGCGGGCAGTAACAAACAGCTGGAGCAGTTTCATTTTCAATAAAAAAAATCAAATATTTTGTACAGGGTGTGCAAAGTAGGATAGTCAGATCTAGGGCAAACAGACAACGCTTGCATAACAGAACCACGATCATTAAGAACGTTTATGCTCGTTTGCTTGTATTGAAAAATCTCTCACATTAGTCTCTTTTTAATCACAAAGAGCGATTCTTCTTCAGAGAACGGTAGGTCAGTTAAACACCGATTCAATTTATGTGCCAGATCATTACCGTCAAGTTTCACTAGTTGTGAGGGCAAAAGTATGTTGAATTTTAAATGATAAATATTTTCTTCAGCAAAGCGTTCTCTCATGTCAGTCGTAACATGATCTATTGTTGGAATAAAAACAGTTCCTTTCCAATATGTCATAGCATCATCATTATGATTCCAGTTTTGCCTGTGCCTTTGTCTGCCTGTAAGACGAGGAACACTTATCGCCACGTGTAACTCTTCCATAACTGCCTTCACCTCTTCAGCAGTACGAAGAAAGTGTCTACCAGCATTAGCTCTCATGCCGTCGTATACCTTGAGTGTCGAATCTAATTTTGCTTTTGCCGTCGCGACATCCAAGCTAGGGTCTTGTAAGATTTTTTTGAGTGGATATATTATGCTCGTAATGTCACTAAGTGTAAAAGTGAGTGATAATAAACTCGCAATTGGAGAGATCTCGAAGGAGAATATTGGCTTTGGCAGCAGTTGTTCTATCCCTCAAACCCTGTATTTCTCTAAGAACTTTGCAAACTGTTCCGAGATGAGCTCCGAATTGAATAGCTGCATCCTGTCGCTCTACCCATGTCGTTTGACAACGTGACTGCACCTAGTGTTTTAGGTGACTCTTCGATGTTGCGAACCGCTCGCTAGACGCTGTAAAGAACCATACTGCTTCTTCAATAGTACCAAGTGAGTTTCTCACACTTGTAATTTTGCAACTGCGAGAGACAGCGAGGTTGAGCTGATGACTTCGACACCGTGCTACTTGCGCATTGATAGCTTTCTTTTTTATTGTAGCCGCAGCTCTTTTCAATTCTGACATATCAACTGAGCCACCATCACAGCCTACACCGCACAGTTCTCCAGTGACGGAGAAAGGCTTTCCATTGTCCTCAGAATCGTAGTACCTAATAGTTCACCAGTAACGCTACGCTCTTCATCTTGACTCTCTTCAGGCTCATTGTCGCTGTTTCCACTGCAATCATTGTCTTTATGGATGTCAACGAAACCCAAAAATCTTTTGTGTAATTTCCCGTCACCATCAACATATCTTGCAGCTAAAATAAGTTGGGCGATGTGAGCTATATCCGTAGTCTCATCGAAGATTATGCTGTAATAACGAGAATCTTCAATTTCCTCCAGTATTTTCGACAACATCACTGTTTCACAGCATGAAATAGGTTCGTTCCACATTGTTTTACTAATTATGCAAGTGGCCTTCGCTTTAGTGGTCTCAAGATGATGTTATAGCTGCAAGTCTCCAGCGTCAATTCTACACCTTGAAACGTCCCCTTTTAACAATTTTACACGACTGTGCTTAACCTGACACACAATATTTATAGCGCAACGCAATCTGACTTTCCACACACAATATTTTGTTAACGCAACGCAATCTGACTTTCAAAATTCTCTACAAGAGAATGGCCCTGACTAACATTAACCTGTACTTTTCAGAAATCACTTACCTCACAAAAATCTTGGTTACTCCCACTACTGCAATACAGCAAGCGCCACTACTGCCAGCTAAATAAAAGATTCAAACTATGGAAGGCACTAACTACTGATAGGGATAGTTAGCAAATGAAAGATATTAATAGAGAACAAACAATGTATTTACCTTGATATCATGACAAATTACAAAACTCCGCCATCTCTCTCCCCACATCCACCACTGCTGGCGGCTCACCTCCAACTGCCCAACGCTACGCGCTGTTCACAGCCAGCTGCCTAACACTACAATGGTTGAGTATTACAACAATGCAAAGCAGCCACAGACTGCACACGGCACAGCCGGTGATTTTCATACAGAGGTGGCGTTACTAATAAAAAAACCTAAACAGCCTACTTACATAGCCCCCATGCTCCCCACAAAAAATTTTACAAATTTTGTTGGGCACTGGCCAATACATATTTGTTAAAATTTTTTTTCACAATTACAATAACAAAGAAATCAAATGCACACACTTATTGATACAATGTTGGTCAAAAGCTAAAATTTTCTCACAGTCCATAAAGACAGTCCTGATCATTCATCACATTGCAGTGTTTTTCTCAAAGTCTGAGCAGTAAAAGACAATGCACACAGACGTAGTGGATTTCCATGCAGTCTTGAAGAAGTAGTGTTGTCCTTCCAACGGAAAGACAGTGCTGACTCTTGACATGCTGACAGGTAATGGGCCACAACAGAGCAAACCCATTCGCAGCTGCAATTAACTAGATATTATTTTCAGTGTTATGTTAATGTGTTCTCTTATTTTTGCTCTTGAAATTGTGTTTTTCTGTGTTGTCGTGTGAAATACTGTGACAATAATGGCGTGTGAAAAACGTAACACTAGGCTCCAAAGCAAACTGAGAAATAATAGTGACGACGAGCGTAGTTTGCCAGCACCACTGTGTAATGAATTAACAGACGTTCAAAGTAGTAATTTGGTAATTGTGCATAGGGAAATGGAGCGGGTTGCAAACAATGGTGTAGACAGCGAAACAATTAGAGAACAGGGAAGCATTATCGATCGATCGGTCGGCAATAGCGCGGCTCAGGAATCCGAAATGACACGAGACGATCTCACAAATACTGTAGATTCAGGTTTTGGATCCTCACTGTTTTCTCAAATAAGTCAAGACACATTTTCTGCTTGTCAAAATGTGAATGTTTCCGGTGCAAATTCACTGCCGAAAAGCACTGAGGAACATGTTCCAGACACCAGTGCATTGTTATTACAATTAATACAACAAATGGGACAAACACAACAAAAGCTTCAAAAGTTAGACACAATGGAACAAAATCTTCGAAAGTTAGACACAGTGGAACAAAATCTCAAAAAGTTAGACACCACACTTGAACAAACACGTGAGGATTTAACTAATGAGTTACATCACATTGAATCGAAATGTCAAAAAGTCTGTAATGACGTAAAAACACAAATTTGTGAGCATTTCCAACCTATTTTTTCGCGTCATGAAAATGCACTACAGAATCACGAAGCAGCCATAAAAGAACTGCAAACTACTGTTCATGAAAATCATGAGACCTTGCAAGCTAAATTTGACTCAGTTGCATCTACCGATTCGGTTATGCAACTTGCAAAAACTCAGGAAAACTTGAAGGACACAGTAGATTCGATTTCAACACAAATGGACACTGTGAAACTTGGTTCAGAAAAACACACTGAGGAAATGTGTTCACTATCGGAGAAAGTAGGCGAACTTTCGGATCAGGTCACTAACTTATCTACAAAGGTAGATGATGATCTGAATGGCACAAGACCTGTAGCCTTCACTGACACAGAAGAGTATGAACAAATTAGAAAATTCAAACAAAATCAAAATCAAATCAATACACAGTACAAAAGAGAAATCCGCGAAGTACAAGATCAGCTGACACAGGTAATACAAGAATTACGTATTTCAGAGGACACTCGCGCCCCAACACGGGAAGAGGGACTTAGAAATACGGAACAGCCACAAAATAATAACACAGGGCATTTCGGAAGTTATGAAAGAAACTGGCAATGCGCACCGAATTTTGAGATGGAACGGCCGACACGACCTAACAATGAGCGATATGCGACTCGCCGACATGATGACTTTGACTATAAGCTGTTCATTACTACACGGAAATTCAAAACGTTTAAGAATTCTGCCAACGATATTCATCCACAAGCGTGGCTCGATCAATTCTCTCATTGTTTTCCCCCCAACTGGTCATTAGAACACAGATTAGAATTTATGTGTGGCTATTTAGAGAATGAACCAGCTGTAAGAATGCGTTCGGTCATTCACGATTGTCATAGTGAAGGAGAATTTTACCATGCCTTCCTCTCAGCATATTGGTCTCAAGCCACACAAGACCGAGTAAAACATAGCATCATAATGATGAAACATTTCGAACAATATGAATTCTCCAGTCTTGTGAAATATTTTGAAGACATGTTGCACAAGAATCAGTACCTGTCAAACCCATACAGCCCCTCAGAACTCATCCGCATTTGCTTAATCAAACTGCCTGAACATTTAAGAAACATTATTTTGGCAGGACGTTGCAAAGACGACATTGAAGCATTTCAAGGACTCTTACAAGAACTGGAAATTGACACTGACAATCGCGGAACGCACGAGCACAACAATTACAGATCACATCCGTCGCAATTCCGCGATGACGACAGAAACAATAACTGGACACGACAAGGCCATTCTTATAACGCAAATCGTGACCAAAACAGACACCACCCGTATGACAACCGTTGGCAGGGTAAAAATAATTACAGAGAAAGATTGCATTTCCATAGTAATGACTATCACAGAGACAGCCAGAGACACAGACGATATGGAAACCAAAACAGTTATTATCAAGGGAGGCAGAATAACTTCAGACGCAACAGCTCGGCGCACAGTTACGATTCAGGGAGAAATTCTCCACCACGTGACGGACAAGGAAGAAACTACGGAATCTACCGACATGACGACAGACGATATATTCGTAACGACAGACTTGAATTGCATCAGAACTGGCGGGATTCAAACGGGGCAGGGCCTTCTCGTCGGAGTGAATTTGTAGAAGTTAGGTCTCCTAATCCCAATAACGGCGCGCGGCAACAAAGAGACAGACAATGACTCGCACAGCAGGCAGCCGCGTGCGCCCGCTGGCTCCGAGAAAAATAAGATAAGACGCTAGCCTTGAGAAAAATTCCAGCATTCTTTACCGACGTATAAAACATGACAATTGCTTTTCAGTTGAAAGTCTGCGTACTATGAAGAGTAAAGGATTACACCACATTTCACACATAAAACCGTTTATTGAAAGATAATCTGCTTTTTTTTTAATGCAACATTTTGGTTTACTTGAAAATACATTCTGGGTTTAAAGTACTTTCTGAGAGATACCAGGTGACACAGTGGTTAGTTTATTTGACAGCTACACGATTTTATCACGATGCTACTAATGAGTGACAATTTACAATGTTGCTTTTTCAGTGTTTCTGTTTTATATCTGCACAGTTTTTCTGAATTCTTCTGGAAAGTAAAACAGGTTTTAGTAGTAACTTTTGTTGTATAGCTACAATGAGACAGCCTTTTCCGTGGCACAACAATACGTCACAGCACAGTACTTTCTTCATCACAACAATAAGCGTAATAACTAAGATATCTATACGCAAAGCATTTTACTTTTGTTTATCATGAGGTAAGTACATTGACTTTTGCAGAACTTAGCTTTCGGAGGACGATAACTACGAAACTTCCACAGAGACTATCTTACAACATGACGCACAGTTCAGCGCTACAGGACACGTATTTGACTGATTAATTTTGTACTTAAAACATTTATTTTTAAAGATTTTTATATTGCAAAGAAAGTTTTCCGTGATACATTTCATTCCATTGCTGTAATCTGTAACACCTGAGGGTATAATTACATTGATCCTCAGGGGGGTACACGCTTACTTTGTGTACCATGTGTGTGGCAACCACAAGGAACCCTAGCTAATATGGTATTTGCTTATACAACTTTACACATCGGTACCATATTTCTCCAACACAGTATTACACAGCTATCAGATCATTTAACTGAGAGAGACAAACATTTTTTTTACTACGTCAGTGACAGATGTTTACGTAATTACACAGTTGAATAACTTCATACGTATGAAATTGTATTTTGTCTGTACTTTGTAAACTGTTCATATTTTTTCGGAACCATTGTGATACAATGTGAGCTTTGAATGATGTGTTTGGTATGGAATCATGATTTTAAAGTATGTTTGAGGCAGATGACACTTTTGAAATGAGCAGAGAATTTTTTTTAGGTTTTGAAACTATTGGAGGAAGCTACGACGATTTTGAGATTTGACTGAGGTGTTATGATGTTATTTTTTACGGCGACGATGTGTATTATGTTGTTGAGGTATGTTTATGATTGGTAAGCTAATGTTATATGAAGAATTTGATTATGCTATGTATCTAATGATGAAGTATTGAAGAAGCGTCGACGAATTTGTATATGTGTAATAAGGTAAGGAGTAATGAGTAGCGGTTAGGAACTCTGCCTTGTGAAGACGTATGTTGGAAACCGAGAATCGTACTTTTAGAATTATGAAATGTGTGTAAATGCGTGAATGTATCACAATGCCGACGAAAATTTTTTGGACACTGTTATATTCATGGGATTTTGTTTTTACAGGTTTGCAACGCTAATTCTTGACCTGTGAAATATTTTTATTTAAGACTGCCATTGTAGCGGAAACTGCTGTCGTAAATATTTCCGTACGAAAGTTAAGTGACCACCTGCACGTAATACGTCGTGGGCACATAGCTGTGTCAGACACCTGGGCGACAGCCGCCCGAACAAAAAAAAACCATTAGCCTTCCAGCGGCACAGGTAGAAGAAAAAAGAGGCCATTATAATCGCTATTGACGTTCCTTTGTAGAAAGCATCGCAACATTTCACGGCTATTGTCGTGCTAATTGAGAGAAATGCCATATGGCTAGTGAATGACGTTTCACGCCTTGCTTTGCCCATTTTGTTTAATATCTAGTTTCTAGCTGCACTGCAGCACTGGTTAAAATAAAATTTTATAGATGTACTAATATAAATATTTTCTGTCTGCAGATCTATTAAATAATAATTTTGCAATCCACATTCTTCGAAAAAGGAGCTCTTGGAATGGAAAGAACAATAAGAAGGGACTAATACCAGGAACTGCATACATAATTTTCTTTTCAACTACTGAGTAATTTTTTGTAGAATTAGTTTTTGTGGTGCACCACTTTAATTACTTAGACATTAAGATGTGATTATACATTTCCCTTATCTGCATTGTTATCTTTAGTGTACTATTTTTTCTGCTTGAGCTATGTCATATTTAGGTATAAGTTGCTGCTGTTTGCCAGGCATAGTGTTATTGAATTTGATTTTGTATTATTCTGTTAAGCCAGTTTTACTAATGATTTATTTTTATATTTTTATTGTTTGCTGCACATTGCCTTAGATTAGTTGTAATATTACAATTGCTTTGCTAATTTCTTAATACTGCTTGCTTCGCAAATCTGCGTTTTTTTTTTCATTGCTGTTTATATTAATTGTTTTATGTGATGCTGAATTGCCTCGTCCCTTGGTATATATATCTGAGCTCAGTAGATTTAAGTTAGCTTAAGAGGGGGTAGACTATATAAGAAACTAACTATGATGAATTGGAAGAAATACATTGAAAATCTATAAGAAAATGGTTTGGCCAAAACAGTATTTTGAAATAGGATATGAACCAAAAAAAAGTAGGGTTTAGGGACAACAGGTTTAGGTAGGATTTTCTTGGAAATAAATGATGAAGTAAGATAATGGAAAATAAATAATGAGGTAAGAAATATGTGAACATATATATATACAGAAAGCATGCTTGAATAGGATTTTTTGGTGGAAACAAATGTGGAAATAAGACGAAAGATCTATGGAATGAAGTTTTGGGTTGGACTGCAGTACCAAAAGTTACACTGAAAACGAACCCTGTCCTTTCCATTGTGTTATCCCACTATGTGTTTGTGTACCCTTGTGTATTTGTTTTCTTCCTGTCTTTGTGTAGTTTCATAGAATTTTTTCTTCTTCTAATACTAAGCTACATTCACTATGATGAGGAATACTGTGATCCTCAAATATAATTTGCATTGATAATATGTTATTTACTTTGTAAAGATGATTAGACATTTATCTGTTCTGTGTTAATGCTTAGGTGTGAAGTTGATGTTTCAAAAGTTATTCTGATCTTTTATGTATGAAATTATGTCATAATTCCTGTAACACTGATGTATATGTTTATTTCTATTCTTTTGTAAAGCCCCTATTACCGCAACTGTTATTTGTATTGTTATGTTCTTGAATGATGTGTTTTGTACCTTTGTTATTGTGTTCTTATGTTATAAAATTGTAATTGACACCAGGTCATCAAATTAAGTAACTTGTAAGTTACATTTCACTGCACACGTTTCTATTGGTCATAGTATATGGACAATATGTGAGAAGTAGGGAGTGATAGTGTTTGCATGTGATTTAATGATTCAGCAAGGGACTGGATAACAGCATTGCTGGTTCTGAGGACAATTCCAAAAACTTTGTGAGTGCACAAGTGGTGGTTATGGACTTGCTACATTATCCGCAAGACTCTTCGATGGTGATTGTGCACCTGCACAGTCGCAACAGATGGCTGCTGGCCGTCTCTACAAGGACTACAGTGGGTCTGCGTCTTTGCTGACTCACCAGTACCATTATCTCTACAAGGACTGCAGTGGGTCTGCACCTTTGATGACTCACCAATACCATTATTTCTACAAGGACTGCAGTGGGTCTGCACCTCTGGTGGCCCACCAATACCGTAATCTCTACCAGGACTACAGTGGGTCTGCTCTGTGATGACCTACCCACCAATACTCTTCAAAACTTCGACTGACTCCGCTGTGGGTTTGCTCTCTTGTGGCCCATTACCTGTCAGCATGTCGAGAGTCAGCACTGTCTTTCCGTTGGAAGGACAACGATACTTCTTCAAGACTGCATGGAAATCCACTACTTCCATGTGCATTTTCTTTTACTGCTCAGACTTTGAGAAAAACACTGCAATGTGATGAATGATCAGGACTGTCTTTATGGACTGTGAGAAAATTTTAGCTTTTGACCAACATTGTATCAATAAGTGTGTGCATTTGATTTCTTTGTTATTGTAATTGTGAAAAAAAATTTTAACAAATATGTATTGGCCAGTGCCCAACAAAATTTGTAAAATTTTTTGTGGGGAGCATGGGGGCTATGTAAGTAGGCTGTTTAGGTTTTTTTATTGGTAACGCCACCTCTGTATAAAAATCACTGGCTGTGCTGTGTGCAGTCTGTGGCTGTTTTGCATTGTTGTAATACTCGCCATTGTAGTGTTAGGCAGCTGGCTGTGAACAGCGCGTAGCGTTGGGCAGTTGGAGGTGAGCCGCCAGCAGTGGTGGATGTGGGGAGAGAGATGGCGGAGTTTTGTAATTTGTCATGATATCAAGGTAAATACATTGTTTGTTCTCTATTAATATCTTTCATTTGCTAACTATCCCTATCAGTAGTTAGTGCCTTCCATAGTTTGAATCTTTTATTTAGCTGGCAGTAGTGGCGCTTGCTGTATTGCAGTAGTGGGAGTAACCAAGATTTTTGTGAGGTAAGTGATTTCTGAAAAGTACAGGTTAATGTTAGTCAGGGCCATTCTCTTGTAGAGAATTTTGAAAGTCAGATTGCGTTGCGCTAAAAAAAAAATATTGTGTGTCAGGTTAAGCACAGTTGTAAAAAATTGTTAAAAGGGGACGTTTCAACCTTAGAAGAACTTTAAGATTTCCCTCGTTACTTACTACAGTTTCACAGTCATTTTCGTTTTCTAATAGACTCCCATCATCCTTATGTCCCCGCAGAGGAATATTTTGCTTTCCATGAAATATGATTGTTTTTATTACTGGTACAAGACAGTCTCTGATTTCCCTAATGCTTTCCATTCTCTGTCTTCACAGTTGATTGATGACATCAAGTTCACGGATGTCTCGTGTGGATAAAAATAATTTTGCATCTGTTGACGCTTCAACGTGGTACTTGAGCTAAGAGTGGGTCTCAAGGTCACCATCTTTACCAGTAAATTTGGCAAACTTTGTTAGTGGTTCAGTCACAAGTTTCTTGGCGATACTGGATTTCTTTCCTCCAAACATTTTATTATTCACAAAAATTAAACAGTTAGTGCAAAGAAGTCCATTTTTAACTTGTGACAACACCAGCCATGGATACTGTTCAAAGAGATTATCCGGCACTTGTCTGCGTTCAATCCGTCCCCTCTTGTGCTCGGAAGCAGGAAAGCTACAACCTTTTTCAGGTTTCCTTGGAGCTGTGAGAAGCCTGTGTTTTATATCATCACTAGTATTTCCTGGCGCTAATATATCCTAATAACTGCCAATATCAGGATCAGTCGAAACTTGTTGTGGTAGTTTCGACGAAGTGCTGGGTTCTGCCATTACATCTGGCGGTATTTTTGGGGCTGCATGGTGACCGGAAACTTCAGATGTTTCTACTTTTCTTTTTCTTATTACATAACGATCCATTTCATCATATTGTTACGACGTAGGTAAATTAGATGCCAATGATTCTTGAATAAACGCTTTATTCCCACTGAAAATTCTACAGTAATACACTTTGTACTAAAAGACACACGGTCACACTTCGCGAATTTCCAATATCATAAGCACGACACTTACTGAAGTCCTTGGTAACAGCCAATAATCGCAGTTGTTCACCTTTTTCCACTTCCAAGTTATCGCGACGATTGTAGCTTTCAAACTGACTACTAGGCAGCAACTCTGCTTTACTTAGTGTGGCTCGATTGTTTCGGGTGTGTGAAAGCAACAAGCCAATATGTAGCCTACCTTACGACGTATAAAAGGGTGATTTTCCAACGATGACGTCGTACGGCAGTTTATGTGTATGAAACTTTTACTGTCGGTTCCGTTCCTTTCTAGTGCACTCGATAGAAGGCCTATATAGTAATAATGCGTTTTTAGGAATCTTCTCGAAAGTACTATTAGTGGAGATATATGCATCAATAGTTTCCCATACCTAAGTCGTATGACGAATTAGGTGTGGGAAACTATTGTTACCGTCAATTAGACCGTCAGCGAGAGCGCATCGCTAGCTCCTGCTACTACTAAGGCGAGTACACCGTTTGCTTCTTACATATTTTACAAACAGCAGCGACTTATTTTCAGTTATCTGTGTAATTACTAGTTTATTTTTGTAATTTCTTGCGTGTTCGAGTGCTTACTAGGTAGAACCTTTTATTTCAATAACAGTGTAGTGTACAGTACCGCCATTGCTATCGACCGTTGTATCGACTCTCGTATCGTGCAGGCTTGTATGTTTGGTTAGAGCAGCTCAGTCAGTGTCAGTTAGACCGTCAGCGAGAGCGCATCGCTAGCTCCTGCTGCTACTAAGGCGAGTACACCGTTTGCTTCTTACATATTTTACAAACAGCAGCGACTTATTTTCAGTTATCTGTGTAATTACTAGTTTATTTTTGTAATTTCTTGCGTGTTCGAGTGCTTACTAGGTAGAACCTTTTATTTCAATAACAGTGTTTTTGTACTTATTTGCTGCGCTTAGCTTTTAAATAGTTTTTCTGGGAAAACCTAGCGTAGTTTTCGCGTCTCGTATTTCAGTGAGTGTTTCTTGATTATCAGAGTAGCTCATTAGAAGATTATCTTGGGAATTTGTCACCGTATAGAGTAGGGTAAACATAGTCATGTGTAGGGACTGTGGTGGTTGTGAGCGGACGCAAGGAGAATTGGCCACTCTTCGGGGACAGGTGGAGGCTTTGTCTGTTAGGCTCATCGAGCTCGAGGCGCAGGCGTCGGCTCGTAGTGGCGTTGGGGCAACTGTGGTGAGACCTATGCCTACTTCGGTGGCCTTGGAATCACATGGAACCCCTGATGTCGCTGCGTCTTCCGGCAGTGAGCATCTTACCGGTCAGCCATCACTCCAGGGTGAATGGCGGACAGTGGTGGGTTCGCGCGTGCCTGGCCGAAAGGCGAAGGTGGGATCTGGCCGCGTGGCGGCTGCCTTACCCCTTTCCAACAGGTACGGGGTACTTCCTAGTGGTGATGACATCGTTTCCGAGCCACCACAGGATGCCTCGCCTGTTGGGCCAGTGGCCGATTCTCCGGCAAGGTCCCGACAGTCACAGAGGGCGGGCCTATTAGTTATAGGGAGCTCCAACGTTAGGCGGGTTATGGAGCCCCTCAGGAAAATAGCGGGTAGGTCGGGGAAGAATGCCAGTGTGCACTCGGTGTGCTTGCCGGGGGGTCTCGTCCGTAATGTGGAGGAGGCCCTTCCGGCAGCTATTGAACGCACTGGGTGTGACCGGTTGCAGATAGTAGCACATGTCGGAACGAATGACGCCTGCCGCTTGGGTTCTGAGGCCATCCTTGGTTCCTTCCGGCGGCTGGCTGATTTGGTGAAGACAACCAGCATCGCACGCGGAGTGCAAGCTGAGCTAAATATCTGCAGCATAGTGCCCAGAGTCGATCGCGGTCCTCTGGTTTGGAGCCGTGTGGAGGGTCTAAACCAGAGGCTCAGACGACTCTGCGACTATAATGGTTGCAAATTCATCGACCTCCGTTATTGGGTGGAGAACTGTAGGGCCCCCCTAGACAGGTCAGGCGTGCACTACACACCGGAAGCAGCTACTAGGGTAGCAGAGTACGTGTGGCGTGCACACGGGGGTTTTTTAGGTTAGAGGGACCCCCCCTTGGGCGAAACGATAAAATACCTGACGGCTTACCAGAGAGAACATTATCATCGTTGATAAAGAACGTCCGTCCTCAGAGACCAAAAACAGGAAAAGTTAACGTAATATTGGTAAACTGCAGGAGTATCCAGGGCAAGGTTCCTGAATTAGTATCTCTTATTGAAGGAAATAGTGCGCATATAGTATTAGGAACGGAAAGTTGGTTAAAACCGGAAGTGAACAGTAACGAAATCCTAGACACAGAATGGAATATATACCGCAAGGATAGGATAAACGCCAATGGTGGAGGAGTATTTATAGCAGTAAAGAATTCAATAATATCCAGTGAAGTTATTAGCGAATGCGAATGTGAAATAATCTGGGTTAAGTTAAGTATCAAAGGTGGGTCAGATATGATAGTCGGATGCTTCTATAGGCCACCTGCATCAGCAACCGTAGTAGTTGAGCGCCTCAGAGAGAACCTGCAGAACGTCGTGAAGAAGTTTCGTGATCATACTATTGTAATAGGGGGAGACTTCAATCTACCAGGTATAGAATGGGATAGTCACACAATCAGAACTGGAGCCAGGGACAGAGACTCTTGTGACATTATCCTGACTGCCTTGTCCGAGAATTACTTCGAGCAGATAGTTAGAGAACCAACTCGTGAAGCTAACGTTTTAGACCTCATAGCAACAAATAGACCGGAACTTTTCGACTCCGTGAATGTAGAAGAGGGTATCAGTGATCATAAGTCAGTGGTTGCATCAATGACTACAAGTGTAATAAGAAATGCCAAGAAAGGAAGGAAAATCTATTTGCTTAACAAGAGTGATAGGGCACAAATCGCAGAATATCTGAGTGACCACCATCAAACGTTCATTTCTGAGGAAGAGGATGTGGAACAAAAATGGAAAAAATTCAGAAACATCGTCCAGTACGCCTTAGATAAGTTCGTACCGACTAAGGTCCAAAGCGAGGGGAAAGATCCACCGTGGTATAACAATCATGTACGAAAGGTACTACGGAAACAAAGAAAGCTTCACCATAGGTTTAAGAGTAGTCGAATCATAGCTGATAAGGAAAAGCTGAACGAAGCGAAAAAGAGCGTAAAGAGAGCAATGAGAGAAGCATTCAACGAATTCGAACATAAAACATTGGCAAACAATCTAAACAAGAACCCTAAAAAGTTTTGGTCATATGTAAAATCGGTAAGCGGATCTAAATCCCCTATTCAGTCACTCGTTGACCACGATGGCACCGAAACAGAGGACGACCGAAGAAAGGCAGAAATACTGAATTCAGTGTTCCGAAACTGTTTCACTGCGGAAAATCGTAACACGGTCCCTGACTTCAGCCGTCGCACGGACGCCAAAATGGAAAATATTGAAATAAACGATATCGGAATTGAAAAACAACTGCTATCACTTAGTAGCGGAAAAGCATCCGGACCAGACGAGATACCCTTAAGATTCTACAGTGATTATGCTAAAGAACTTGCCCCCTTTCTATCAGCAATTTATCGTAGATCTCTGGAAGAACGTAAAGTACCTAGCGACTGGAAGAAAGCACAGGTCGTTCCCATTTTCAAGAAGGGTCATAAATCAGATGCGAATAATTATAGGCCTATTTCACTTACGTCAATCTGTTGTAGAATAATGGAACATGTTTTGTGTTCTCGTATTATGACGTTCTTAGATAATACAAATCTCCTTCATCATAACCAACATGGATTCCGCAAACAGAGATCATGTGAAACCCAGCTCGCCCTATTTGCCCAAGAAATTCACAGTGCCGTAGACACTGGCGAGCAGATTGATGCCGTATTCCTGGACTTCAGGAAGGCATTTGATACGGTTCCGCACTTACGTTTAGTGAAAAAAATACGTGCTTACGGAATATCGGACCAGGTTTGTGATTGGATTCAGGATTTCCTAGAAGAAAGAACACAACATGTCATTCTTAACGGTTCAAAATCTGCAGATGTAGAGGTAATTTCGGGAGTACCGCAAGGAAGCGTGATAGGACCTTTATTGTTTACAATATACATAAATGACTTAGTTGACAACATCGGTAGCTCCGTGAGGCTATTTGCAGATGACACGGTTGTCTACAAGAAAGTAGCAACATCAGAAGACTCGTACGTACTCCAGGAAGACCTGCAGAGGATTAATGAATGGTGCGACAGCTGGCAGCTTTCCCTAAACGTAGATAAATGTAATATAATGCGCATACATAGGGGCAGAAATCCATTCCAGTACGATTATGCCATAGGTGGTAAATCATTGGAAGCGGTAACGACCGTAAAATACTTAGGAGTTACTATCCGGAGCGATCTGAAGTGGAATGATCACATAAAACAAATAGTGGGAAAAGCAGGCGCCAGGTTGAGATTCATAGGAAGAATTCTAAGAAAATGTGACTCATCGACGAAAGAAGTAGCTTACAAAACGCTTGTTCGTCCGATTCTTGAGTATTGCTCATCAGTATGGGACCCTTACCAGGTTGGATTAATAGAAGAGATAGACATGATCCAGCGAAAAGCAGCGCGATTCGTCATGGGGACATTTAGTCAGCGCGAGAGCGTTACGGAGATGCTGAACAAGCTCCAGTGGCGGACACTTCAAGAAAGGCGTTACGCAATACGGAGAGGTTTATTATCGAAATTACGAGAGAGCACATTCCGGGAAGAGATGGGCAACATATTACTACCGCCCACATATATCTCGCGTAATGATCACAACGAAAAGATCCGAGAAATTAGAGCAAATACGGAGACTTACAAGCAGTCGTTCTTCCCACGCACAATTCGTGAATGGAACAGGGAAGGGGGGATCAGATAGTGGTACAATAAGTACCCTCCGCCACACACCGTAAGGTGGCTCGCGGAGTATAGATGTAGATGTAGATGTAGATGTATTAGTAAAAATATTGTTACGAGTCTCGTAACAATATTTGTACTGAGAAATTACTATTAATTACTATTATTAATAACTCACAATCGACTGTAACTCTCACTCTTGACTAATCTTCATACTTACATTTGCTACAACTAGGCCTTTTTACTAATTCATTCTTCAGTCTTAATATTTCTGCTTTTTAAATGTAAACTAACCTCCTATTCGACGAATAGTCCGTATTTATGATGCTACCTATCGAATATTCTCTGTACAATAAAACAGTAGAATATTCGCTACTTTTCTCGAACAAATGGCAGGCAGAATATCGTATCGAGATCACTAGGATGGCCGCGACTTTTCTCGTAGGTATGTGTTAGCTATCTATGTGCCAGACAGAAACGTATCAAATACGACGACACGGACGCGCGTGCTACATAGGAAAGAACAACTACTCGATAACTCGATTCAGTCGAGTCGACTGACGAAAGAAACGAACGAATAGCGTGCGAGCTGACTGGCGGGAGCGGTGTGGGTGGCAATGCGGGCGGCCCCGGAAGGGGGATGGGGGGCGCCCCGCGCGCTTCCCATATTATCCGCCACTGGTCAGAAGGGGTTTGGGTTGTCGATATTCCCAGACTCATCAGCGAGGCCATAAGTGGCCTACATATTCACAGAACACCCTTTTTGTAGCTACTAAAATGATTCCAAAAGGAAAATTTCTAGAAGCCATGTACAGGACCGTATTCAGACTCAGGTATGAAAGCAAAATGATATTGATGGCTCTTTCCATAACTTTACATTATTTTTCTTGCTAAATCAGCTATGTAAGTTGCATCTCCTTTGTGTTTTCCGACGAAATTTCACGTTCAGCTGTGTGTAATATACCTCCTAAGAGTTAATTTAGCATTTCAAATGTATTGGAATCTTTATAGCTACTCCACACAGAAGTTCTACCTTCAAAAAATCTTCAGATGCTGAAAAAGTGTGGACCATAATACATGAGCAACCAGCATTACCTGAATTTAAAGAAAAAACTGGGTGTATGGCAGAAGTGGATGACAGTGGCAGTCATTTCATGTTATTGTGAAATGTAGTAATAACTATCTATGAAAATTTGTTTCACAAAAATGTATTTATTTTTAAATAGATAAATGTGCTAAACTTGCGGTAAACCTTTTATTTTGGGACTAGGTGTGTAAAGTTATAAAGATGAAACGGTAAATATGAAAAGAGCAACCAGGAAATATCTAGATTCTGTGGCAAGCCAGCTGTGAAAGGCATGGGATTCGCATGTTAAGGTAAATGCTGGGATTATTACAGTGAAAAAGCATGGATGGTTTTCTTCACCATCAATCTCCACTCTTGGCGGCACACCACCTCTGATGACCTCGTCGGGACGTTCAGCCCTGATCTTCTTTCCTTCCAAATGACTCGGACTGAGGATACTCAAACTCTGACTGGCAGACCTCTACAAAGTATAGAACTGAAAGTTTTCTTAATTGTGTGAAGTGTTGTTTCAGCTGAAGTCCAGACAGATGACTGGGAAGATATCAAAGTGCTTTGTGTCCAATAAGATGTATTAATGAGCAGAATTGGATAGAGCACCCTTTTAGCGGACATAAATAGCGTGTATTAGGCAGGATATTAATTGTCAGCATTTACATTAAGCACTCTCCTGTCCCACTGAGATAATGTAATATCGTATTTAGCCGCCGATACCAGATAGCAATTCTCAATGAAAATATCCTACACTGTACGGGAAATACATAATGTGTGTACGTACTAGTATAGGATGTGACGCAGGAACGACGACATATGCAAGTCTGAATCTGGTCATGAGGCGCGCACGGATAGCCAAAGCGGTTAATGCGACCACTCGTGTAATGCGGGAAATTCTGTTTCGAGTCCTGGTCCGGCACTAATTTTCGTTGTCGTCATTCCTTTGTACAACAGATGTATGTTAGTATTCGTGAGTGCAAATACATTTCATGTACTTTATATTAGTTAGTAGGTGTCCTGAAAGGAAATTTAAAAGTATTATCTCCCGCTTAACTGCGAGCGGTGCGCGGGGTGCAGTCCACGAAGATGCCACCGATACCGCATTTTCTTTTTGATCGACCCGACTACTGTCAACTTTTCCAATTGAAGAGCCATGTTTTCTACCTCTGCTCAGCACCGTCGTTAACACAGTGTTTAGTTTGGCGCTAGTGTTGAGCAGAGGCTAAACCATTACAGTGTTCCCATCGGGGCAACGAATATCCAAAAATACTCCCGCCAGCAGAGTGAAACTAATAACGAAGCAGGGCCCACGCAGGATACGGTGGCCAATGCACAGTGGTTGGTTTTCGTCCCAAGCGCTGGGCGAGTTCATTCGTTTTCTCAGAAGGGGAGGCCGACAGTGTTCATCCCCTTGCGGCCAGTCGACAATGACAGAATCGAGGCGCACGCCCTGCCGTCTTTTACAGACGATTTTCCAGAAACTATTTGATAAAAAAGTATCATTTTTGAGTTACTTATAGCTCTATATGTGAGCTTCATGATGGTGTGCTAATCATTTAGTGAATGGTTTTAGTTACTGTGATATTTTTGTGCAAGTAAGACACTGCGCGAAATTCGTAGAACTTTGCCATAAAAAATATGGGTCGCTATGATTTAGCGTTTGGTCCATATTACGTAATATTTTGCTCCATATGAAATTTCTCTAACGTACTGAAATGGTTCGAATGGCCCTGAGCACTATGGGACTTATTATCTGAGGTCATCAGTCCCCTAGAACTGAGAACTACTTAACCCTAACTAACCTAAGGACATCACATACATCCATGCCCGAAGCAGGATTCAAACCTGCGACCGTAGCAGTCACGCGGCTCCGGACTGAAGGTCCTAGAACAGCTCGGCCACCGTGGCCGGCTAACGTACTGAATTTTTCTTTAGACGTCAGTGGAAGTTTGTGTCTGTCACCAATAACAAGAATATTGGCCTGATGTAGCACACCCATTTGCGATCGCTCGTGCCAGTTATAAAGCTGGAGTGAAATATAGACAATATTTCTCATACTTCATAAACGGTTTGAGGTAAAAAAATGCGATTTTGGCAAATGATAGCACACAAGGAGGAGAATATTTTCCATCTGGTTAGAATGCAAAATATCATTGTCTACCCGGTTATTTCACTAACTACAGACTTTTTCAATGAAATATTGCAATTATTAAATGCCATTGATAGCTGGTGAAACGAGAAAGGCTAAGGGTTTTGGAACAACGTAAGTGAAGACATTACGCGTTTATTTTTGTAGCGAGGATGTGTTTTTTGTAAGCTATTGACTTCACTTCCCTCAGTTCGTCCCTTACTAAACTTAATAAACCACTGTTTCATAACCCTCCTGCCATTGTATCTGCACAATATATCAATGAGGTGACGCTGTGTGCAAAAAGAGCGATGTGTAGGTGTTACTCAAAATTCGCCACTCATGTCGTTTCTCTGGAATGTACAAATTGTTAACAAGCCAGGCGAAAATAAATCGCTGCTTTTGTTGCATTTCCAGAGGAATTCAGTTTAGATACTAACTAAAGCAGAACTCACACATCTTTTTAAATGGTCACCATGCAGATGTGGGCGTATTTTACAAAAAAAAAAAAAGAAAAATTTGAGCGTTCGCATCAGTTAGGAACGATACAGCCCCTCCTCTGCTCGGCATTTACCCTACAGCGCCTGTCCACGGCCCCAAGCACTTCCGGTCTCCCCTACACTTGCCCTGCCGACTGCCATCTGCTGGCCGAATTATTTTATGTGCACATAATTCGCGACCTCCTGAGATTTATCTGTACATTAAACCTGATTTTGGGTAGTTCACCATACGTTAATCTGAGAAGTCTGGTTGAAATACAATTTCTTTTAAGGCCTTTATGACCATTGTTCATTTTCTGACGTTTTTGAATCTTTTCATTACACTGTACTCCACCGAATGATTTTTTTCGTATGCGATATAGCGCATCTTTTGTTTAAACCAGAATGAGAAATAGCATGGGTGAATACATTAATAATGTAAGTTAACATTTGTTGGTGTCATTGTTGGAACACACAACTCTGCTGAATACCGTTACCTATAACTTACATCTGTGCTGTAACATGGCATCAAGTATATACGGTTGACAATTGCCTAACGCTTAAAGCACAACAGAAAAAACTTCATACTATATGCGGAAAATTACGTACTTTCAACATCCATACAAGCCGCGGCCTGTGTTACGAGGTATCACTAAAACACATGCATTTACCCACTTTTTTGAATCATCAGTCTTCTGATTGGTTTGATGTGGCCCACCACGAATTCCTCTCCTGTACCAACCTTCTCATTTCAGATTATCACTTCCAAATTATGCCCTCAGTTATTTTCTAGATGTATTCCAATCTCTGTCTTCCTCTACGGGTTTTAACCTGTTCTGCTCCCTCCAGCACAATGGCAGTTTTTACCTGATATTTTAACGGATATTCTATCATCCTGTCGCTTCTTCTTGTCAGTGTTTTCCATATATTCCTTTAGACTCCGATTCCGCGGAGAACCTCTTCATTCCTTACTTCATCAGATCACCTAATTTTCAGCGTTCTTCTCTAACACCTCAACCATCCCAAATGCTAAGACTCGCTTCTTTCCCAATTTCTCCACAGTCTATATCTCTCTGCCATACGAGGCTGTGCTCCAAATGTATATTTTCAGAAATTATTTCCTAAGCCAGGAATGGCACTTATCATGATCTCTCTAGTGGCTAGTCTTTGTCTGCAGTTGAACTGTGAGCTGTGGACAACCTTTGGTGAATGATTTTGAGAAATATTTGCCTCCAGCCGTCGTCCTCGATTCTGTCGCGTCTTGCTGCCTCTTCAGTTTGATCGGTTGTGATCTTGAGTTTTCCCTCTACGGTTAGTGAGGACAGAGATGTGGGATATTTAGGCGCGTGCATGGTGACGCCGGATGTCAGTCGGGTTGTAGAGAGTCAGATGACCTGTGGCTCGACAGCGTGTTTTCGGCTTTAAGGCCTCAGGTTTGCTACAGCTAACGAGACAGTCAGCGCGCTGTCTTTAGATCAAGTCAAGGGTGGAACCTACGGATATCAACTGTTGTGGTAGCGATGCGATGGTCACTCGCGCGAGTGGTGGGTGTATCTTGGTGCCCTGTCAATGCAGGGAGGCACGGATCAGCCAACGTTCTGGAATATACATCAGAGCTGATGCCTGGCCGGTACTGTGGCATGCACTCAGCTTTGTGACAATAATCTAGTCATGGGATTCGTGATCATACTTCCTGATTTAAGATAGTCTGTCAGCACGATGTTACGGTCACAGTCAGAGGAACCTGTAATATTCAGTAAGTGTTCAGCAATAATCGGATCCACCAAAAAGAGCTCAGAAATTGTTCTATGTGGATAGACTAGGTCTTGGTGTCCTAGTTAAAGAGTGTTTATTTATGTGAAACCTTACTGATGTGTCCGCACAGCATGGAATTCAACTATTTACGCAACGACCCAAGATCAGTACAATAGGCTGTGGGGTGGTAGGACTGGACCAAGTGACACATTAGGCAATTACCATCGACAGTTGCACTGAACATTTATTTGGCACATTTAAACAAGCCAATTAACAAATAGAACCATCAACACATTTTTAAAATTACCATACATCTTTAAATTAACCATTTAGATGAGAGCAAGTTATTTCAAAACTTAAACATTCATAAACCACGGCACTTATGGACTATTACACATTTAGTGAAATAAGTTAAAAATTATTTACTCAAAAACTACGATCAACCTGAAGAACAATTTACTAAGATTTAACGAGAAAATATAGTTTTTCGTTACTGGAATGATTGGTATTACCAAAGTAATGCAGAGTTGCAGCCTACAAACAGAATGTACCAGCACTACAGGCCCTAGTAAATGTTAATCATCACATCACATACAACTCTCATGAGAAAATTGCGTACTAAGTAAGTTGAAATTAAACACATTCAAGGACAGCAAGGACAGACTCACAAGGGAACCTCCCCATCGCACCCCCCCCCCCCCTCAGATTTAGTTATAAGTTAGCACAGTGGATAGGCCTTGATAAACTGAACACAGATAAATTGAGAAAACAGGAAGAAGTTGTGTGGAACTGTGAAAAAATAAGCAAAATATACAAACTGAGTATTCCATGGGCCACATAGTCAACATCATGGACAATGTAAGCTCAGGAAAGCCGTGGTCCCGTGGTAGCGTGAGCAGCTGCAGAACGAGAGATCCTTGGTTCAAGTCTTCTTTCGAGTGAAAATTTTACTTTCTTTATTTTTGCATAGTTATTATCTGTCCGTTCGTTCATTGACGTCTCTGTTCACTGTAATAAGTTTAGTGTCTGTGTTTTGCGACCGCATCGCAAAACCGTGCGATTAGCAGACGAAAGGACGTGCCTCTCGAATGGGAACCGAAAACATTTGATCGCAAGGTCATAGGTCAGCCGATTCCTCCACAGGAAAACACATCTGATATATTCTATACGACACTGGTGACGGCATGTGCGTCACATGACATGAATATGTTGTCGACCCACGTAACTTGTACACTTGGCGAATGGGTAAAAAGATTCTTCTACCTTTCCCGATTTAGGTTTCCTTGTGGATGTGATAATCACTCCAGAAAAAGTGATGGAAACACAAGAGTTTGTCACATAAACTGAAAATAAAAAATTAAACTTTTCACTCGATGGAAGATTTGAACCCAGGACCTTTCGTTCCGCAGCTGCTCACGTTACCACGAGACCACGGCGCTCCTACGTTTCCATTATCCTTAAAGTTGCTTATCTTCCCATGAACTACTCAGTTTGTATATTTTGCTTATTTTTTCATAGTCCCACACAACTTCTTCGTGTTTTCTCAATTGATGTGTGTTCAGTTTTTCAAGTCCTATCCACTGTGCCAACTTATAACTAAATCTGAGGGGGGTGCGATGGTGAGGTTCCCTTGTCAGTAGGAGTAGCAACGGCCGGTCGAGGAAATGAGGTCAGCAGCACAGAACCCGGTAGTCGATGCTGGCCACAATTTACAGCACAAGCAAGGCCCTTACCGTCTTGCTTGTTCAAAGAAGCCAGCCGCCGCAGATGCCGGTACCAGGAGACATATAGCAAGCGAAATACACCAACGGCTTTCCAGTAACGTGACTGCTTCCATGCTGGCGATATTTCCTACCGTGCCGCCACCTGGGTAAACAGCCCCTTTTAGATGTGCTCTTCCCGCTGCCTCGCACGGCACCTGTCCTGTCCACCAGACTCGGCAAACGACGTTATGCTAGGCTTCCCAAAGCAAACTCCCACGCTACTTGCTACAGTTTACCGCTCGCTCCCCGGTAGTTGGCGCCACTGCACGCTCTGCGCACACCACCGGAAAGATGACCCACACCGGCGTCGGGAATATCGCTGATCGAGCCACACGGTTCACTTACAAAGTTTCATTAAGTACTTAAGTAACTTGCTGTGTTGTAAGAGGTGCTTAACCTTACATCGACCTGGCTACCAGTCACGTTATTTTCTTGTTCTAGTATCAAGTGAACTAAACGTCCCATATTAAACATGTTTTGTGTACAGTTAGCTGCTTATAGTAAACTCTTTATACCACAGTAATCTGTTATAAACTTGTTCCGCTTTGACCAAAATTTTGCAAATTCAGTTAGAGCTACAGGAAGTGGCAGACTCGCATGATGGTGGTCACTTTCAGAGACGTAACTCTCCTGCTATTAATAGCTGAATGTTACCGTCTGCACAGGTTAACTAATTTGCTCGTAATTTCATTTACTCTGCTGAGAGTTGCCTTATTTGTAATTGCCTAGTTTCTTATCATTGACTGTTTTCTGTAAGCTTCAGCTTAGGCGTTGAGAAGAAGATACTTGTTACAGGCTGCATAAGTTATTGCGAGCTACTCTCAGATTACGTAAACCAAGGGTGGAAACTGAAATTTAATGCCGCTGAACGCACGTTCTTGTATTATCATTAGTTCAGGCTTTTATAAAAAATTGTAAAATTCGGAATTTTTACGTATCTGCAGTTATAGTTAACTAAGATAGGCTTTATAGAAACATATTTCAGTTTTGAGTGAATTTCAGGTTGTATTGATGATCCATCAGTCTTCCATGCTGTGGTCTAAATTTCCACACTGTGGTTGGCTTCATTTTTTATTTACTTCCTTAAAACTTAACTTACTTCAGAATGTTGTTGTTGTGGTCTTCAGTCCTGAGACTGGTTTGATGCAGCTCTCCATGCTACTCTATCCTGTGCAACCTTCTTCATCTCCCAGTACCTACTGCAACCTACATCCTTCTGAATCTGCTTAGTGTATTCATCTCTTGGTCTCCCTCTACGATTTTTACCCTCCACGCTTCCCTCCAGTACTGAATTGGTAATCTCTTGATGCTTCAGAACATGTCCTACCAACCGATCCCTTCTTCTAGTCAAGTTGTGCCACAAACTTCTCTTCTTCCCAATCCTATGCAATACTTCCTCATTAGTTATGTGATCTACCCATCTAATCTTCATCATTCTTCTGTAGCACCACGTTTCGAAAGCTTCTATTCTCTTCTTGTCCAAACTATTTATCGCCCATGTTTCACTTCAGTACATGGCTACACTCCATACAAATACTTTCAGAAACGACTTCCTGACACTTAAACCTATACTTCTTCAGAAAAGCTTTCCTTGCCATTGCCAGTCTACATTTTATATCCTCTCTACTTCGACCATCATCAGTTATTTTGCTCCCCAAAGAGCAAAACTCATTTACTACGTTAAGTGTCTCATTTCCTAATCTAATTCCCTCAGCATCACCCGACTTAATTCGACTACATTCCATTATCCTCGTTTTGCTTTTGTTGATGTTCATCTTATATCCTCCTTTCAAGACACTATCCATTCCGTTCAACTGCTCTTCCAAGTCCTTTGCTGTCTCTGACAGAATTACAATGGTATCGACGAACCTCAAAATTTTTATTTCTTCTCCATGGATTTTATTACCTACTCCGAATTTTTCTTTTGTTTCCTTCACTGCTTGCTCAATATACAGATTGAATAACATCAGGGAGAGGCTACAACCCTGTCTCACTCCTTTCCCAACCACTGCTTCCCTTTGATGTCCCTCGACTCTTATAACTGCCATCTGGTTCCTGTACAAATTGTAAATAGCTTTTCGCTCCCTGTATTTTACCCGTGCCAGCTACAGAATTTGAAAGAGAGTATTCCAGTCAACATTGTCAAAAGCTTTCTGTAAGTCTACAAATGCTAGAAACGTAGGTTTGCCTTTCCTTAATCTAGCTTCTAACATAAGTCGTAGGGTCAGTATTGCCTCACGTGTTCCGATACTTCTACGGAATCCAAACTGATCTTCTCCGAGGTCGGCTTCTACTAGTTTTTCCATTCGTCTGTAAAGAATTAGCGTTAGTATTTTGCAGCCGTGACTTATTAAACTAATAGTTCGGTAATTTTCACATCTGTCAACACCTGCTTTGTTAGGGATTGTTATTATTATATTCTTCTTGAAGTCTGAGGGTATTGATTGAATTATCAATATTTATAGTTTCAGTATTTTTGAAAAAGTCTATAAATATTGAGATATCTTCAGAATATGGTGTCAAAAATTTGCTTTGTAAAGGAAACAGCCTGAATGATCAGGTCAGTGGTTTCAAATACAGTCTCTGGTCATTTTACACAAATATTTAAAGGTAACATCTGAGTTTTCGTAATTTTTTTATTGTGTTTTGAAACTGAATTAATAAAATCTTATTCAAAATAAATAATTTAATTTCGGCCCAGCACCTTGCCATTCCCTGCCTGCTTCATACCACTACAGAGAAGCTTTAGTGTAGTCTTCATTATACATCTGTGATCTTGACCTTTCTTGGAATTTGTTCTCTGTAGACAGGACCGTGTACTAAAAATTTCATACTTATCCTCGAAAGATGAACGCAGATGATTATGACTTACAGGGCAACTTCCATACCGTCGTATAAACGTACTTCATTGTATCATTTCTTTTATATCGTTTCAATGTAATTTGTATGGCTTGTTGTCAAGCGCCAATAACAGTAGTAATAAATCATCAATTTTTGGTCTCAAGTGTTTTGACTGATTTAATGGAAACCGACACCATTTCTTCTGTGATTAGTTGTCCATATCAGATCAGCACTCACACGCCAATGCTGCATATATTTCAGTCTATATCGTCCCTTA
Source organism: Schistocerca nitens (assembly GCF_023898315.1). Classification (NCBI taxonomy): domain Eukaryota; kingdom Metazoa; phylum Arthropoda; class Insecta; order Orthoptera; family Acrididae; genus Schistocerca; species Schistocerca nitens. Next base: position 212,941,685 of record NC_064614.1, read on the forward strand.
AAATTTTTATACTCTACAATTCCTTCTGCTTCCATATAAATTATTCTCTGGTCCCTTTACACATTTCCTATCATTCTATAACACTCCTAACATGCCTCGGAAGGCCCAGCGGTACCGGCCGACCGCCGTGTCATCTTAAGGCAATAGGCGTCACTGGGTGCGCATATGGAGGGGCATGTGATCAGCACACCGCTGTACCGGCCGCTTTCGTGACCAGGGCATTACTTCTCAATCAAGTAGCTCCTCAGTTGGCCTCACAGTGGCTCCCCACGTGCCAATAGTGCTCGGCAGACCAAGACGGTCGCACATCGAAGTGTTAGCCAAACCCAGTAAAGCTTAACTTCGGTGATCTGACGGGAACCGGTATTTCCACTGTGGCAAGGCCACTGGCACCATCATCCTACGTCTTCGAATTATTAGTATTTTGCTCACATGTCTTTCCTCATATACACTCTGACAACCTTGTAATTTATTACGTTATTAACCTGTCAGTTAATTCTCAGCTTCGTTCTGTGACACCAAATCTCGTGAGTTTAGATTCTTTTCTTTTCCAATTTTACCGTATACTGTCACTCACTTTCATATAACCGTGTGCTACAATTTACATCCTCAGAAATTTCTTCGTCAAATGACAGGTTTCTTCTAGCACGAAAAGCCGTATTTGACTGTTTCTCTGCATCCTATATCCACCAGGCGTGATGGACCCTCCGTTATTTTTCTTGTAAGGCAATCGATTTCCTTTACTTCATCTAGTTTGCGGTCACCAATTATAGTCTAATTTGCCGCGCGGTATTAGCCGAGCGGTTGAAGGCGCTGCAGTCATGGACTGTGCGGCTGTTCCCGGCGGAGGTTCGAGTCCTCCCTTGTGCATGGGTGCATGTGTTTGTCCTTAGGATAATTCAGGTTAGTAGTGTGTAAGCTTAGGGACTGATGAACTTAGCAGTTAAGTCCCACAAGATTTCACACACATTTGAACATATAGTCTCATTTATGCTATTCCAAAGTGCGTTCGTCTTTCTATAGTGTACGGTAATAATAACGAAATATCTGGAGGGTAAACTAAAAGGGGAAATATGAATTACTGGACGGTTTTATGATCAAAAATATTCAACTATGTAGTCGCGTCACATTTACAGTCCTTTCTTTCCTACCCCAGTGTTTGTAATTTTTCCCCTCTATTTTTATTCAAGTCACCAGTTTCAAATAAAACCGGGGAGAAGGTTGGGTAGTAGTTTCACCCAGAGAGTCTGTTCACCTTGCACTTACGTAGTAGCATGCAGTGCACGTCGCGTGGCTCCCAGGCAGAATGTGTGGCTGCAGCAGTGGGAATAGTGCTATCTAGGCGGGCCAGGTCGGTGTGTGGTGTGTACAGGGCGCGACACAGCCGGGGGCTATGCGGTTGCTAACCACACTGGCATGGCGGCCACCTGGTAGCGACATGTCGCAGCTGCGCCTGCAGGCCGTGTCCGGCGTATCACACACGCTCACTGGCTTCTCTACTGTAAAATAGGCCGCAGCAGCTGCTACTAGTGTAACTGGAACCCTACCACTGGTACGGCGGCCGCCATTTAGAACGTGACAAGATGAGTATGTTGTTTTAAAAACTAACCGAACAGTAAGCGTACAAAAAAGCTTGAAAAAAAATTGAAGGGAAAGAACTTACGAAAACATTCAAATTTCAAAAAAAATGGTTCAAATGGCTCTGAGCACTATGGGACTCAACTGCTGAGGTCATTAGTCCCCTAGAACTTAGAACTAGTTAAACCTAACTAACCTAAGGACATCACAAACATCCATGCCCGAGGCAGGATTCGAACCTGCGACCGTAGCGGTCTTGCGGTTCAAATTTCACTTAAAGCCTTCCGTTAGATGACGTTTTACTATATCTGTACGAACGTAACTCAGCAAAACCACCACGAATGCTTTGGTTAAAGTTCTGGTAATCAATTGCGTTAACGAAAGACCTTACAAATGTGTTACAGAACTTCTTGTTGGCCTTCCTTCCGTGAAAGATAAACTTCGGTATTGTTAACAAAACTCGATTCTTGTTCCAAAAAAATATCAGTACACAACATGATCAAAGATGACCTGATCGAAATTCACCCGACACATATTACTACGCATTAATACGCACCTTGTCCACCCTTCGCCTTTATGCCGGCTTGAACTCTGCAGGGACACCTTCATTTAGGTGTCTGAATCTCTGTGCAGGAATGGCAGCCCATTCTTCCTCAATAGCCGAAACTAGAGCGGAGAGTGATGTTGGACTCTGGAGTCAGAAGAGAAGTCGACCTTCTCATTCCACAGGTTTTCCGTTTAGCTCAAATAAGGACTCTGGGCAGGCCAGTCCTTTTCAGAAATGTTATTGTAGGGAAAACATTACCTCACAGATATTTCTTCATGGCAGAGTGTACTGTCATGTTGATACGAGCGCCATCTCCGAACTATTTCTCCACTGTACGCAGAAAACAATGCTGTAAAATGTGTTTATATTCTCTCGCATATAGCGTTTTCTAAAAACACATCACATCTACATCTACGTAATTACTCTGCTATTCACAATAAAGTGCCTGGCCGAGGGTTCAATGAACCACCTTCTAGCTGTCTCTCTACCGTTCCACTCTCGAACGGGACGCGGTAAAAATGAGACTTAAATTTTTCTGTGCGAACCCGGATTACTCTTATTTTATCGTGATGATCATTACTCCCTATGTACGTGGGTGCCAACAGAACGTTTTCGCAATCGGAGAAGGAAACTGGTGATTGAAATTTCATGAGAAGATCCCGTCACAACCGAAAACACCTTTGTTTCAATGATTGCCACTCCAATTCAGTTATCATGTCTGTGACACTATCTCCCCTATTTCGCGATAATACAAAACGAGCTGCCCTTCTTTGTACTTTTTCGATCTCGTCCGGCAGCCCCACCTGATGCGGATCCCACATCGCACAGCAATATTCTAGAACAGGGCGGACAGGCGTGGTGTAAGCAGTCTCTTTAGTAGACCTGTTGCACCTTCTAAGTGTTCCTATAATGAATAGCAGTCTTCGGTTTGCTCTACCCACAATATTATCTATCTGATCGTTCCAATTCAGGTTATTTGTAATTGTAATCCCTGAGTATTTAGTTGAATTTACAGCCTTCAGATTTGTGTGACTTACCGCGTAATCGAAATTTAGTTGATTTCTTTTAGTACTCATGTGAATAAATTCACACTTTTCCTTATTCAGGGTCAATTGCTTTTTTTCGCACCATACAGATATCTTATCTAAATCACTCTCCAAGTCGTTTTCATCAGCTTACGTCAACCAGTAAACAAGAATGACAAACCAAAATCAGCAGACATATTACCCACAGTATCTAAGATCTTGGAATACACGGTTATACTTAAACTTTCGCTACTTGAGCCAATGTAGATGGAAAACTATTTAGCATATGGGTACCCAACTCTCTAGGAATGGTGTTCAGACTGTGCGCTGCTGGATTTGAATTAGCAGTAGTGTTAGTGTCATGACTTGCCGCTAGGCCCCGGTACTGGTACGGCGAAGTAGTGCTGAAACACAAGCTTCAGTGTGCATTGCATTACAGTTGCAGTCAGTCAACATAGTCCTGGACAAGGTGAGTCGGGCTTTACTCGTAAAGCTGTTTTCTCAAAACAACTGCAGTAGTTTGACTGCTCTTCGCAGGTATCGACGCATCAGAAGAATACGAACAGTTCCTCTTTTCACACAATGGGTTGAACATGATCCGGACGTTCGAATTTCCGGTCATTCTGAACAGCGTGCCCGCCAATATCACCAGATTTGAACCTGCATGATTTCTGGTTGTGAGATTACCTGAAGGACAGGGTTTATCGATGGAACACTACAACAGGTTGGAGGTTGAAGAAGAGCATAGCGCGGGAGATAGCCATCATTCTACCTGAGATGTTTTGGGTAGCAGTAGAGTAGTGCGGTTCAAGCTGTCGTGGATGCAGATGGTCGTCACATACTGTAGCAACACCTCTACCGTGCTTCATTGTTGGCACCACAAATGGGTAACGCGCACCAAGCATTCGCCAAAACCCAAACGCTTCTATCGGATTGCCGCAGGGCACAGAGTGATTCATTACCATTGTCCAGTGAAGTCGCTCTTTACACCAACTCAAGCGTCGCCTAGCGCTGACCGCAGAAGCGTGCAGCTTATGAGGAGCTACTCGACCATTGCACTCTATTCTTTTCAACTATCTACGCACAGACAATGTGCAAGCTGAATTGCTCGTGGCACTTTGGAACTCGCTAGTTATACCTTACGTCGATTACGTACAGTTTCTTAAAGGACCCTTTCGCAATGCACGACTATCCCCAGGCGTCAGTGCATGAGGTCTTACTGGGCTTGGTTAAGCTGTGGCTGTTCCTTCGGGTTTCCAGTACACAATCACAACACCAATATTGGATCTAGGTATAATTTGGAACGGATGAAATGTCCCTGATGGATTAGTTACTGAGGTAGCATCCAATGGCTAGTCCACGTTCGCTTAGCTCTCCTGCCTGATCCCATTTTGCAGTTATTGCTTCTCTGCTGCCATCGTAATACTCCCGGCCAACATTTACATTGCCGGGTACGCCTCTCGTGGTACCTAGTGGTCAGCCCCGCTATACACAGGGGTTTTAGGGCTGTCTGGATACTTTTGATCAAACAGTGTATGAAGTCTGTTCAAAAAATTCCGGAACATTCGTAATCTCGCGCCAATGGTGTGTTGGAGCGAAATGCGGTTGCCGTCCCTGCACACGCCTGTGTTTAGTATGTAACTGCCGAAAGTTTCATTGTTGTGTATCTGTTAGTTATTGTTCAGTGCTGTTTTAAGTAGAACGTTGTGTTGCACAGTATGCGAATTATGAGATGGCAGAGTTGGAGGAGGAAAGCGTGTGCATTAAATCTTACGTGAAACTGAAGAAAATCTTAACAGAGACACACCAAATGATGCAGGAAGCCTACGGTGATGACTGCTTAAGCTGTGCTCTGTGTTACGAATGGTTCGCAGGGTTTAATAATGGCGGGACGGAAGTTGAAAGTCAACCTCATTCAGGACGCCCCTGACGTCTACCGATGACCCTCATGTCAGGTCCGCCAATGAAATTGTGCATGTCAATCGAAGAGGACTGTCCGAACGATTGCAAAAGAATGTAACATTTCAGTTGGACCACGTCATGAAATCCCTACAAAGCATCTTGGAATGCATCGTGTTGCCGCCAGTTTCGCCCCACGGCTCATGAGTCAAGATCAGAAAGACATTAACCTCGCAATCTGTGAAGAGCTTTTAGATCACGTAAATGAAAACGATATGTTCCTTCAGAGAATCATAACTGGTGGTTGATGATGAGACGTGAATTTGGGAGTATGATCTTCAGTTGAAACTTCCGGGCTGAGAGGCCGTGGTTGATGTATAAAATTTCCACCTAACGTTGCGTCTCCATCTGCGGGAGACATCTGAGGTCGTCCGGCTACTGCCGGCAGTAGCCGCTAATGTGAACCGTACAGTAAAAAGTCCACAGTGACTTCGTCAGGTGCAACATCAACGGCGGTAAAAGTATGGTACTGCATCATAGGAAATGACATTGTGGGATCATACTTCATCTGAGGCATTGTATATGGACATTCATAAGCACACTTTCTGACGAATGTTCTGCCGATTCTTCTAGAAAAGGTACCACTGGACATTCGGAAGTGTATGTGGCTGAAACACGGCGGTTGTCCAACTCACTCATCCCGTGTTACAACGTGAATACTGAATGAACTTTCCAGGTCGTTGGATAGGACGAGATTCTGTTGTCAAATGACCTGCGAGGTCCCCGATTTGACTCCTCTTGATTTCTTTCTTTGGGGAGCACCCAAAGATGCGGTGTATGACGAATCCTCAACTACTCGTGCTTCAGAAGATACGTGTTGTCGAATCGCTAGTGCATGCCGAACCATATCATCCAGTGTAATTATATCTTTCATCGTTCTTTCAGTCTACGGTGAGCAGTGTGAACACTTACTTCAATAAAGATAAAGTTATTTTTTAGGAAGACAAAATTTATCTCTTGTGATTTGGGTGGTTACAAAATCATTGTCAGTAAACTGTTTATTTCATATACGTGTGTACGAAATTACACTGCAATGTCAAATAAGACGATAACGTGTATTGCACGTAGCTAGTAAACGTGTCATTATGTGGTTATGTTCAGCATGAAACGACGTTTCGTTAAGAAGAATATTTATTTTGCGGTGTACAGATGGTCACCAACGTGTTTTTAATAAAATTTTTAGGTCAACGAAAGTATTCCATATGATATTATTTAGAGCAGTGTAGGTAGAGACAGTTGTCCGATAGCATGGATTTTACCACTAAGAAGGACGAAGCCACGTACAGGATAATTAGGTCAAATCTTCCTCCTAACATTTAGATATTTAATACAGTAATTGGTTTTTGCAACGTATAAGATCTCTCTGTTTTTGTAGAATGAACAGTTGATTTATCTGCTTTTTGCAGCATATAAGGTCTCTTTATTTTTGAAGAATTAACAGTTGATTTATCTGTTTCAGCTCATGTAAATCTGGGAGGATATACAAATGTGAAATAATTTTCCTAAGCCCTTTGTGATACGTTAGATTCTAGCTTATGCTTATTTCCATACACAGTATTCGTAGATTAATTTGCATCTAGGTCATAAGCTGGTTCAAGGGGAAATAAAGCTTCATTCTCTTAGAATAGGCCTATCTTACGGAACACAACTACGCGGCCTTGTCCGAGACGCCTGCTTGGCAGTGTTCGCATCGCAAATACCGTTCGCGGCCACTGTGCTCTGACATTCTACGACACATCTCGATTTTTTTTACTATAGGTTTAACAAACGCAGTATCACTGTAATTGTCTTCTCAAGAGCTATCGAACGCAGTTACAGAAAGTATACGGTTCCATTTTAAAGAAACGTACTTACTTCAACATCTCCTTTGATACCAGCGCCAGAAACATTAATGAAACAAAAACACACGTGGCCCTAGAAACTCTAACATTTGCTGAAAACAGCGGTTCGATATGTGTAACCGTTCACGAAATAAAATAGGTGTTACATCTTACATAACTTACTAGAGAGAAAGAAAGAGAGAGATATACATCAAGAAATGTGGAATATAAATTTTGAACACATTTATCTGGGAAATACTTCTTAAACAATGCAACGTGATAGTTACCACTGACGCAGACATATATCGGGCCAGTTGCAGAAATCACTATGTGGACGATGTGGCCCATTCTGCACCTTATTTTAGATCTATACGACGATGCTATGCTGATTATATTTATATGTTTTGACGATGCCATTACGGCCTTATCACTTTGGAAAATGGTTTAACAAATATCTAAGGATGGTCATTACGGACTGAAACCGGTCATCGTCTAAAGAATTCAGAATGTGATAAAAGACTGGAATAAAAAACATTTGATCGTATAGGATCACTGTTTGTATACGCGACCATGTCGCAGTTGATAAAAGCTAGAAAATCTGGAAAGAGGAAATGCAGTGGCTCAGTCTAGATATAGTGGGCGTCAGTGAAGCGAAAAAGAAAGAAGATAAAGATTTCAGGTCAGACTAATATCGGACAATATCTACAGCTGCAGAAAATGGTATAGCTGGAGTAGGATTTGCTATCAACAGCAAGGCAGGATAGAGTGTTACTCTGAACAGTTCACTGACAGAGTTGTTCTCATCAGAATCAACAGCAAACTAACGACGACAATGATAGTTCAGATATACATGCCAACATCGCAGATGAGAAGATAGAGAAAGTACATGAGAACATTGAACGGGAAATTCAGGACGTAAAGGAACATGAAAATCTAATAACCATCAGGGTTTGGAACATTGTTATAGGGGAAGAAATAGAAGAAAAGGGTACGGGTTTGCCAGTAGGAATGAGAAAGGAGAAAGAGTTCTGCAATAAATTTCACATCCTAATATTGAATATCCTGTTCAAGAATCACAAGTGGAGGAAGAATACTGGAAAAAAATTCGGAGATACGGCAACATTCTAGCTGGATTTTATGATGCACTCAGGTACAAGGATTTCTAAAGCAGATACTGGACTGTAAGGCATATGCAGGTATAGTTATAGACTCAGATCCCAGTTTTGTGACGCTGCAAAGTAGACTGAAGTTTAAGAGAATAGTACGTAAGAATCAATGTGAAATGGAGGTAAACACTGTGCATGTGGGCTTAATTATTTTAAAAAATGAAAATAAATTTAGTAGCTGTATGTCCGGTTACGAAGTCTCGCAACCGGTCGGCCCTGACTAGTATTAGTACGCAATCTGACTGCATAGAATAACAATAAAGAATGAAAGGAAATTTCCGTTAACACAATTGATTAATTAAGTCCCCAGCAACAATAAAAGCTACGAAACAACAAAGCACAAGTGTAAATGTTCTGTGTGTGGAAGTGTGATTCAACGTACACATCTGGCACAGTTCTTCCTCAGTACGCCAAGATATTTTAAACACCATTTACAATGAAGTAATTAAAAAAACCAGAAATATTATAATTGCACATAGAAACCAGAATGACAGCCTAATAAATGAACACAAGCCAGATGCTTTGTTGAGTGAACCTGTGACCAAGAGGATTTGTTATTTAGGAAATCTGAAATAAAATTTTTTTTGTTACCTTCATATATATTGACGAAAAATACTCCAATCGAACAGCATCTGCTGTCTCGTCCAACAGAACAACTGCACACGACATACGCTCAACTAGTGGTGCTATCGACATCCTCTCAACAAGCACTGCTCACGGAAACCTCAGAACTACTACTGCCCACGGCAGCTTCTGAACTACTACCGCCCAGTGGAGGCGGCGGAATCATACTCTTTGGCGCTATTTCTGGCGCTGTGAGTCAGTGTAGCCACCTTTCATATGACCCTCCTCCACGGGCTAGAATTTGATGGTATTTTTGCCAGCATTGGTGGTGAAAATACCACCAAATTCGTCCAAAAAATACAGACAAAAAGTAAAAGATAATACTAATAAGTAAATATCAAATAACTAAATAAATTTTGGCTTTGCACTGACCCTTCAATAACCTAATATATAAAATACAGTAAGGAATACAAATGCTTGCATACATGTGACTTTTCATAATAGTTTACACAAGTATGATTCAATGAATGGCACCAGCAATGACGAATAGGTGTAGGCTAGAGTCTCATAACATTTCATAAACAGTAAATACACAAAAAATCAGTTTATACAAATATTCACATAAAACCTTTTCAATAGTTTAATAAACAAGTAGCACTCCTCAGAGTAGTTCACAATTCCAGCAGTAGCACCCAACAATGGTCAACAGGTGCAAATAGCAGTCTCATTACATTTCATCAGCAGTATTAAAACAGCTCCAACAGTGGCACCCAGCAATGTTGTGCAGGTGCAGATAGCAACAAGTGACATCATTTCAGTAGAACCAGTTCCATCAGTGGCATGTTGAACAGGTGCAGACAGCAACAAGTGACATCATTTCAGTAAAAGCAGTTCCATCAGTGGCACCCAGCAATGTTGAACAGGTGCAGGTAACAGTCCATAATATTCACTGTCACTAATCAGGCAGTTCATCAGAGTTTATCAGCAGAAATTGAACATTTGCAAGTGGCACCCACCAATGTTAATATGTGTAAGCACGAACAACAGTTTGAATGCACACACAATTGCTTTTACAAAATTATTATCAATGCTATTACATTAAACATACAAATTATAATAAACACACAAATGATATCAGATAATTGTCATATTAACTATTACAAATACACAAATATCAGTAAACCTATAATATTTATGGGTGTCAGTGCAAACCACAACAAACAAGTAAAATAATATTTAGGAGATAGGTCGGTACCAATTATATGGGATAAGGAAAGGAAAACACACTCACTCACCTTTCATCCACATTAAGTACTACTGTGTAATTGAATGTGTTAACTGTGTAAATGCAATTCTGTCAAAGATTTGATGTTCGACATGTGTATCAAGTAGTAGTGGCAACAGTGTATAACAGTCAATAATAGTTAGTCAACGTCATAGTCATCATGTCAAGACCAATGTTTGCGAATCCAAATAAAATGTACGGTTCCTGAACAACTGTCAGTGTGCCAAGATATGCAAATACTTCCTCTCTCTCTCAAAAAAAAAAAATAAATAAATAAAAAAAATTAAAAAAAATAAAAATAAAAATATATACTGCTTATTGATTTAACAAAGTGTGTCTGTAGACAATCTTCCTTCCACTTGAGTGTTCTAGTCTGCCATCTTCATCCTCCTTGTTCCATATAAAGCAACATAAAAAAATGCTCCTCACTTACTTTACCTCTTATCCTCCAAAACTCCAATAATCATCAGCATCACATAATCTTAATACTTCAATAATACCTCTTACATCGATACATATAAACCTCATCATCAATATCATTTACCTTACCTCTTCTCCACCAAAACTCCAATAATCATCAACTTCACACAATCTCAATAACCTCAATAATACCTCTTCAATACGTTGATACATATAAACCTTATCGACAATATCATTTCACTTCCATAACAACTCTTTCCTCTAGTCAGTCTCCTCGAACAAGTACAGATAAAATCCTAGTGCAAACTTCAATTCATCATCCCATACAATCCGAAGACACAATGTCAACACACAACCTCTGTATAATCCATCTGACCCAAATCTTCTACTCATTATGAATTATAAAATAGATTTTGGTTACCTTGTCCATCATTAAATAAAAGAAATGCATACATGACCTCTAAGAGCCTTTAGTTTGAATAACTTTCAGTAAGTAAGTACCAGTACGGAGTGTGAATGATCGTAATATTTCACAGTGTGTACACCACTTCAAGAAGCATGGCAAAACAGAAGCAAACATGTGGAGTATTTCTTGCGTCAAGTGTCACTTGCTATATCAATTGCTCACGAAGAATGCAGTGTAATAACTGTCAATGGTCTAAACCTAGTGTTGGTATGTCATGTCGTTAGCTTCCTTCCTATTAGCATAAATTTATACAGCTTCCATAAAACCTCCAGCTCACGTGACTTCAATGAAGTTTCTTGTACCAATGTCGTTCGTAGAATTATAGCAGTTCATTTTCTCATCTTAAAATATAAGGCACTGAGCGTAAGCAAAACATGCAATAGCGAGTAAATATACCAGTAGAGGAAAAGAATGTTAACAAGTGGATGTAGCACAATCCCTATAACGAGGCTCTGCCAAGCGAACAATCTATAATTAATACCTAAGTGTGACCTAAACTCCATGTTCGTACACCGTATATCAGCATTTCTATACACCAAATTCAAGAATAGTTATGACAACAAACCAGAAATTTGTAAATATGCAATCCATACGCAAAGCAGCAAATATATATCTTACATAATAAACAGGTCATTAGCATCATATCAGCATAAGCAAATAAATGTTCTTATGTAATCCTAATAAGTAAATATGAAGGCGCAAGCAGATAAATCACAAAGTATAACTTACATACATAACCATATCAGCACAACTAATCAGGTGACAATTATAACTTAAATAAATAAGCACAGCAGGCACATAATAAAAAAAAGTGACATCAGTGAAAAAGCAGTGCAGCCAAGCGATGCATAATATACGTAAGTAACAACCCTGTTCATTAATCAATCTTTGTCAAAATCACTTAACACAAAGTATAAATCACGTAATCGCGAGCAGCAAATTACGTCTAAAGTACGTACCCAAGTGGAAATATGTTACCTGAAAATAATCTCAATTAATAGTTACCTTTTTAGTTTATTACTTTCTTCTTCGAAATTACATTCTTCCTGAAATTTTCTCGATAGCAAGTCCTCTTAACGTCGGACACACACAGAATTTACCTGAAGTTCTTAAATATTTTATACAACTGTATCCTGAAAAAAAACTGAACGTTAATAACATAATTTATCAAGTAACTATAGATTTATACTGAATTTAATCAGAGAAGTTAGACTGTGTATTTGCTTACGGCTGTCAGTGCATTCGCACTGAGCGCTCGATCAGCTGTAGGTACGCGTGACGTAGAAAATAACTGTTTGCGGTCAACGACTGCCTTGTGTTGCGCGCAGACTTGACTGTTGCTTTGAGTATGTGCCGCCGCCAGAACACGGTGCGGTATCCTTGTATTCTCTGCGTGTTTACGTATAACTGTTAGTTTCTCAAAAGTATGTCATTCCACAAAAATTTTAACGTTAGATATATGATGTAGTCCCTTACAGCGCCGAGATTTAAGAGTTTCTACTTCGACAATGTTATCATGAATAATTTTGAGAACTCTATATGGACCGTAATAAGGCAGAAAAAAATTTGCGACACAAGCCTTTTCCTTTGTCAGACAACGGTGAGACTTAATTAACGCCTTTAGAACAACTGACAAGGTTTTTATACGACCAGGACGTTTAGCTGATTTCTCTCTTCTAGCCGCCGGAGATGCAATATTTTGTAGAGCCCGGTTGACAACTTCAGAATGCCGCAGTTTCCGTGAAGGCAGAAAAGGAACGATTTCAGAAATGCGATTTGTTGGTGCTTTATTTTTTAATATCAATATAGGCGGTAAAGAAGTTGAATCATTAGGGAGCTCATTCAGAATGTTTTGAAAAATATGAAGATACTGATCCCACGTTCTGTGATTCTGATGACAATAAAGTCGACAAAATTTATTGATTTCCCTCATCCATCTCTCTGAAGCGTTAGATTGAGGGTGAAAAAGTGAAATGAAAATTGGTTTAATCTTAAAACGCCGTAGAGTACGAAGCCAAATTTTAGAGCGAAACTGTGATCCATTATCTGATGTAACCTTATCAACATTACCCACTTCTTTAAGAAAATGTTTGATGAAAGCATTAGATACTGAACGAACTGTTGCTTTGCGTAAAGGTGTAAAACACACATATTTTGATGTCAATTCCACTGCTACCAAAATGTACGCAAAACCATTAGTAGAACGAACCACTGGACCGAACAAATCGACTGCAGCAATCTCCTTTAATTTCCCTGGAATGATAGGAATCAACGGTGCTCTGTTAGAAATAGTTGGCGGCTTAGCCTTTTGATATAATTGCATTTAGCAAGAACAGATGGAATACGTTTTTCCATATTACTGAAATAGCAATTTTCTCGTAATTTATGAAAGCATTTTCTGGGACCAAAGTGTGCATAACTGAAATGTGTATACCAAATCAGTTTATTAACCCACTCATCAGGAATGCAAACTAACCAAACAGAGTTGTCAAAAGATTTTCGTTTAAAAAGAATATCATTGCGAACTAAATAATACTGTCTAATCGCTACGATTTCCTTTCTCCTCCACTTCTCCTTAATGTCCTTCCAGATTGGATCCTTGTTTTACTTCTTAGCGATGTCCTGGAGCGAAGACGAAATAAAATTTTCAAACGCAACACCTTGAATATACATCAAACAATAATTGTTTTCTTTGCAGTCCTCCTCAGCACTTTGTTTCAAACCCACAGTTGCACGTGATAAAGCTTCAGCAATAGTATTTGAAGAACCCTGTATGTAAACAATACTAAAATCAAATTCCTGTAGATACAGCGCCCATCGTGACAATCTTCCATGTGTTAATTTTGTTGACATAAGAAATTCCAGAGCTCGATGATTGGTGTAAACCTTAGTATGTCCGCCATACAAAAATATGCGAAATTTTGTGAAATCGTAAACAACAGCCAAGGCTTTCTGATTTAGAGAGAACACGACTTCCAAATGCAATAGTTTTCTGTACTACAAGGCCGTTTTCTTCTATCTCTTGAAATAAGTGTGGACCTAGGCCTTTGTATTATGAGTCCGTCGCCAAACAAAAATCTTTAGATAAATCCGGATGTGAAAGAAGTGGAGCAGCAACTAAAGCATCACGAAGATGTTCAAATTCTGATTGAGCTTCCTCATCCCAACACCAATTAGAATTCTTTCCAGATAGTTCACATAAACGAGGTGTGGCCAAATTGTCCAATCTAACAAAGCGTCTATGAAAATTACAGACACCAAGGAAACTACGAACATCACGTTTTGTGGTAGGAACAGCAGAATTACGAACAGCTTCTAGTTTCTCTGGATCAGGAAAAATACCTTCCGTAGAAATAATATGACCAAGAAATTTCACCTGAGAAAGACCGAATTCAGATTTTACCAAGTTCACTGTAATGCCAACTCTTGCAAAAATATGTAATAATGAATCCAAAATTTTGTTATGCTCACTCCAAGAACGTTTAGCAATAAAAATATCGTCAACATATGAAGTAATATTGTTACGAAGATAAACAGGTAAAATTTTGTTTAAACTACGAATGAATGCTGCTGAAGATACAGTGAGTCCAAACGGTAATTTCCGAAATCACTTTTGGGTGAAATAGTCATATCCGGTTATTCTTTACCGACTCTCTAGATAGATTGATAGGTGAAGAGTTGTTTTGATAGATACAAAGCACAGTAAAAGAGTAGGCAACGGTGCACAAAACTAAAATGGAAATAGCACCACTACAGCTCGGGGCCCTGTGCACGCTACGGCACATATTCACTTAGTGTAGCGAATCCCCTGAGGACTTAAATAGCCGCACATAAATTGCAGTTTGTGACTTAGTGGCCAATTTGGTGGAAGTGCTTACATAAATTGATCTACTACGAATGAATGCTGCTGAAGATACAGTGAGTCCAAACGGTAATTTCCGAAATCACTTTTGGGTGAAATAGTCATATCCGGTTATTCTTTACCGACTCTCTAGATAGATTGATAGGTGAAGAGTTGTTTTGATAGATACAAAGCACAGTAAAAGAGTAGGCAACGGTGCACAAAACTAAAATGGAAATAGCACCACTACAGCTCGGGGCCCTGTGCACGCTACGGCACATATTCACTTAGTGTAGCGAATCCCCTGAGGACTTAAATAGCCGCACATAAATTGCAGTTTGTGACTTAGTGGCCAATTTGGTGGAAGTGCTTACATAAATTGATCTACCCGTGAACATGGATTTATGTCATTCTTAGAATTGCGAAAAATCTTAAATTTCCAGACAGTTAAAAAGTGTTTATAGTCAAAGTTTTCGCCTCGTGGCGACAAAGACCTACCGCGTCTCTCCTAGTCCGAATGTCGATTATTGTCAAGTTCGCGCGCCTGGCGCTCTCTTGTTGCATCTCGTAAATGAAATAAATTAGTTTCTTCAAAACCCGCTGCTATCTGTGATTCTAAATTTCTTCTACTGTCTTTTCCTATGATTTCGCTCTCAATTTGTTTCACTTGCTTTCCTAACGCCTCAAATTCCCTTTTAACTCGTTCATTAAATTTTCCCTGATTTTCAACATGTTTATTTATGTTCTGGTATTCTTCGGTTTCTGCAAATGGCAATGGAGCTGTATCATCTGAATCTCTGTCCCCATTTAAACTAAGACTTGTCAATTTATCTGAAACCTCCTCAACTCTTTCCGATAAGTCACCTATTTGTTCTTTCTGTTTATTTACGTCTTCCGTAAGTGTCGCGACTCGGGTTTCAGTATTGACACATTTAGTAGTTAACTGTTCATACTGTTGTGTTAGGTTATTTATTCTGTCATTTGGTACGGATTCCTCGATTCTTTCAAATATTTCTTCCTTATCGTGTGCACATTGTAAATTGAACTCTGAGAATTATTGTACTATCACGCGATCTCGTTCTTCCTGTTCTCTATCCTGTTCCTTTCGTCTAATTTCTATTGAAATTAATCTGTTATTGTGAGCATTCAAAATCGGTTGTACTTCTTCTCTAATTTCTTTCTTTAATTCATCTTTCATGTTTTTAAAACATGTCCCTATTCGTGAGCCTAACATTGTTGCCATTGTTCCCATAACAATTTTAATTGTTCCTATATCAGTTTTAACTGTTCCTATTTGTGAGTCTAACCTTGTTGCCAATGTTCCCATATCAGTTTCTAACCGTGATCCCAAATTTAATATTGCACTCATCAACTGCTCCATATTAACTGGTTCGAAATTCTTTTCGCCCCTAACATTTCCCGTAAAACTAACTTCCTGCGGCATAGCCGTAAAGCTATCTGTGTTCGATACTATTTCAGAATCTTCTACCGTTAATCTCATATTCTGAAAATTTACCGATTTGAGAAAAATTTTGAACTGGTTCCGGACTATTTTCCCTGCTTATTAAATTGTTTTCTATTTCATTACTGTTCTTCTGTGTTGGCGAGTTCGCCATGTTAACAATTTCCTCATTCTGACTATCCATCACTTTTGCCTTTTTCATCGATCGCGTAATCATTTACAAAACATACAAAACTCGTCACTATACGAAAATTACACAATATTGCACTTTATCACCAACAATACCATTCACACGAAATGCTTCCCGACAAACACGATCAACGAACAATTGAAACCTTCACAATTGCACAAAATTGTCAAACCCGTGTACGAGACATCAAAAATTAAATTCCGTAAAAATACCATTAGAAGAATGGCAAGACAACTACAAATGTTCAATTACCAAATCTACACATGAAATATAGATTACAATTACTAAACTACAAATTACTACAACAATACTACTGTCTGCTATTCTTACTGTCAAAATAATCCCAAGGGACGATCCGAAGCAGCGGTCGCCACGTGCATGGGAGCTTAATTAAATAAAATGCAAATAATTTTTAGTAGCTGTATGTACGGTTACGTAGTCTCGCAACCGGTTGGCCCTGACTAGTATTAGTACGCAATCTGACTGCATAGAATAACAATAAAGAATGAAAGGAAGTTTCCGTTAAGACAATTGATTAATTAAGTCCCCAGCAACTATAAAAGCTACGAAACAACAAAGCACAAGAGTAACTGTTCTGTGTGTGGAAGTGTGATTCAACGTACACATCTGGCACGGTTCTTTAATACGACAAGACATTTTAAACACCATTTACAATGAAGTAATTTAAAAAACCATAAATATTATAATTGCACATAGAAACCAGAATTACAGCCTAATACATGAACACAAGCCAGATGCTTTGTTGACTGAACCTGTGACCAAGAGGCATTGTTATTTAGGAAATTAAAAAAAAAATTTTTTTTGTTACCTTCATATATATTGACGAAAAATACACTGTGATCATTACAGCATCCCAAATCGAACAGCATCTGCTGTCTCGTCGAACAGAACAACTGCACACGACATACTCTCAACTAGTACTGCTACCGACATCCTCTCAACAATCACTGCTCACGGCAACCTCAGAACTACTACTGCCCAGTGGAGGCGGCGGAATCATACACTTTAGCGCTATCTCTGGCGCTGGACTCAGTGTAGCCACCTTTGAACTGAAGCACTAAGGAGTGCTGAGACGCTCTTGAAGAGCGATAAAGATGTGGATACTGCGATAACGAATACCAGGCAATTCAGTTGAAGAGGAATGTATAACCCTAATTCAGGCCACCACAGATGTTGAAGAGACAAACCCAAGTACCAGGAAAGTACTGCAAACAAATCTTGGGTAGCATAAGAAGTAATTCAGTTGAGTGAAGAAAGAAGGAAGTACAATAATGTTCAGGTACAGACAGGAATACGGTACTATAAATCCATTAGGAATGAAATTAATAGAAAGTGTAGGACAGCCGAGGAGAAATGGCAGCAGGAAAGATGCGGAAAGTAGAAAAAACTGATAATAGGAGGAACTGTATCAGCATATAGAAAAGTCAAAACAACCTTCGGTGAAATTAAAAGCAAAGATGGTAACATTAAGAGTGCAGTGATAATTCTATTACTAATCGTAGAAGAGAGAGCGGATAAACGGAAAGAGTATATTTAAGACCACTATGAGGGGAAGGATTAGTCTTACGACTTGATAGAAGAAATCGATGTCGTTGTGAAAGGAATAGTGGTTGCAGTATTAGAGTCAGAATTTCAGAAATCTCAGGAAGACTTGAGATCAAATGAGACAGAAGGGAGAAATGATATCATTTCATAGATGTTTCTAAAAACACTGGGTGAGGGGGGGGGGGGTGGAGGGGTCGTGGTAGTGGCAGTGGCAGTGGCAACTAAACGGTTATTCAGGTTCATGTGCAGAATCTATGAGACTGGCGATGTCCCAACAGACTTTCGGAAAAATATCATCCACGCAATTCCGAAGACGTCAAGGGCAGATAAGTGCAAGAACTACCGCACTGTTAGCTTAACAGCTCGTGCATCCAAGTCGCTGACAACAATTATATACAAAATAATGGAAAAGAAAACTGAAAATCTTTTAGATGACGATCAGTCTGAGTTTATGAAAGGTTAAAGGCACCAGACGTTACGCTCGGTAATGAAAGCAAGACTGAAGTACAATAAAGGCACGCTCATAGAATGTGTCGACTTAGAGCGTTCAACAATGTAAAATGCTGCAAGGTATTCGAATTCCGAGAAAATGGGAATAAGCTGTAGGGGAAGTCGGGATGTATACTACATGTACAAGAACGAATGGGGACAAAAAGACTGGAAGATCAAGAACGAAGTGCTCGGATTAACAGGGGTGAAGACTGGGATATGGTCCTTCGCCTCTACTTTCCAACTACACATCGAAGAAGCAATGACGGAAACAAGTGAAGATTCAAGAGTGTGATTTATATACAAGATAAAAGGATTTCAAAGAAAAGATTCGCATACGACTTGGTTATCCTCAGTGAACGTGAAGAAGAATTACAGGATACAATGTACGGAATGATGAGTATAATAAGTAGAGAAAATGGATTGACAGTAAAACGGAAAGCGATGAAAGTAATGAGAAGCAGCAGAAATGAGAATAGCTAGGAGCTTAACATCAAAATTGTGATCACGAAGCAGATGAAGTTAAAGAAATCTGCTACCCTGGAAGCAAAATAATCCATGACAGACGAAGTATGGAGAACGTTAAAAGCAGACTAGCACAGCCAAAGAGGACATGGCCAGAAGAAATTAACTGCTATCAGACAGAGGTATTAACCTGGGGAAGAAATTTCTGAGGATGTACGTTTGCAACACAGCATTGCATGGTAGTGAATCATGAACAGTGAAAGAACCGGGCCAGGAGAGAATCGAAGCATTTCAGAAGAATATTGGAAGTTAGGTGGTTTAACAAGGTGTGGAATGTGGCGGTTCTCCACAGAATCGGAAAAGAAAGGAACTTACGGAAAAAGTGAAAAGAAGAAGGAAGGACATGATGACAGGACATGCGTTAGGACTTCAAGGAATAGCCAAGTTAGTGTTACAGGAAGCTGTAGAAGTAAAACCTGTAGCAGAAGACCGCCATTAGAAGAGATCCAACTGATAACTGAGTACATAGAATGCAAGTGCTACTCTAAGGTGGAGTGGTTAACACAGGAGAGAAATTCGTGGGTGCCCGCATCAAATCGGGATTCTTCCAGTGCATCTCAATGCGGCGTCTGCCTATCCCGAGATATGGCTTTAGAGCAACTGAACTTGTTGGGTAGTTACAAGTAAGCAGCTAATCTCAAAATCTTTACTTGTTGCTTTAAGTTAACCTGTTCCTGTTAATAAGTTTCTGTATTTCCATTACTCGACACACTGAACACCTTTGACAATTTGTATGGATTGTAAGCAGCCAATGTTATT
The DNA here is from genome assembly GCF_023898315.1 of Schistocerca nitens. Lineage (NCBI taxonomy): Eukaryota > Metazoa > Arthropoda > Insecta > Orthoptera > Acrididae > Schistocerca > Schistocerca nitens. Next base: position 212,961,347 of record NC_064614.1, read on the forward strand.
TGTTAATTCGAGTGGAAAGTTTCATTCAAAAGCTGTGTTTCCGCGAGAGTGGTGCTCTGAGAGCATAGCTGCACTGTACTGACAATTACGTGCACGTCTACCAAAAGGTGGGCGAAACGAAAGGAGAAAGTGCGTATGTAGCTGGTAAATAGTCTAATGGTTGGAGGGGGGGGGGGGGGAACGAGTGGAGGAAGAGGGAAGGGAAGTGGAAGGGGATGAAGCCTGAAATGACAATAATTCTTTACAGAAAGGCGACATTTTATCGCAAGGAAAGCCCGTAATTTATTTTATTTCTTAATAAACAAAATAGCCAAACAACGTTTTACGAAATTTTATCCTAGGTTTCAGCCGAGTTCGGCTGTTTACTACATTCTTGTGTTCAGACATAATGACCTTTCTAGACTCTGAGAAGCTCATCTGCAGAAACCAGCACGGTTTAAGGAAACAACCGTCATGCGAGAAACAGCTGGCCCTCATTGTGCATAATATACAAGCTCTAGCTACCGGCCCCCAGGTTGATGCCATATTTCTCGACTTTTGAAAGGCGTTCGACTCAGTTCCGCACTGTCGCTTGCTCCAAAATGTGCGCACTTACGATCTATCCGAGGACATGTGCGGTTGGATAGATAGTTTTCTAACAGGGAGCAGTATGTCGTCCTGAATGGGCTGACTTCAACAGAAACAAGCGTAACTTCAGGTATGCCCCAGGCCAGTGTAATAGGTGCGCTGCTTTTTTCGATTTACATAAACGATCTGGTTGATGGTATTGACAGCGGCAGTAGATTGTTTGCCGACGATGCTGTAGTCTACAGGAAAGTAGTATCACACGAAAGTTGTGAACAAATCATTGACGATTTGCAGAAAATAAATGCGTGGTATAATGACTGGCAGTTATCTCTCAATATTAGTAAGTGTAGCCCACTGCGTATAACAAGGTGAAAAACTCCATTAATGTACGAGTACGCAGGCCGGAGTGGCAGAGCGGTTCTAGGCGCTACAGTCTGGAACCGCGCGACCGCTACGGTCGCAGGTTGGAATCCTGCCTCGGGCATGGATGTGTGTGATGTCCTTAGGTTAGTTAGGTTTAAGTGGTTCTAAGTTTTAGGGGACTGATGACCTCAGAAGTTAGGTGCTCAGAGCCATTTGAACCATTTGTACGAGTACAAAATAAATGTACGAGTAACATCCGTGAAGTATCTGTGTGTGGCAATTCGAAATGATCTCAGATGGAATGATCAGATTACACAAGTAACGGGCAAGGCGAACTCTAGATTTCGGTTTACTGGTAGAAACCTGAAGCGATGCAATCCTTCAACAAAGGAAATAACTTATAATACGTTAGTTCGTCCAGTCTTAGAGCATTGTTCGTGTGTATGGGACCCTTACCAGTTGGGTCTGATTCAAGAGATTGAGAAGATCCAAAGCAGAGCGGCAAGATTCGTGACTGGTACATTTAGCAAACGCGAGAGCGTTACAAATCTCGTAGAATGTTTGAAGTGGGATAAACGTGCAGATAGACGCCGCACTAAATTCCGCAATCCGATCTTCGCCGACGATGTAGAGCATATATTATTACCAGCAACTTTCAAATCGCGCAATGATCACTATTCAAAGATAAGGGAAATTAGAGCTCATACTGGGGCATTCAGACAGTCGTTTTTCCCTCTCGCGATCCGCGAATGGAACAGGGGGGGGGGGGGGGGGTGATACGATTTTGGAGTGAACTGTGCCCTCCGCCACACACCGCTTGGTGCCTAGCGGAGTATATATTTAGATATAGATTCTTACATGTTGCAACTGTATATTCAAAATGATCCTTTCTGTTTTACGTTATTTATAAAATTCAGCTGTTTACGAGTTTTTGTACACTGCGGTTGTCTATCTGGAATTATAATTTCTTCCTATTGTTATTTGTAAAAAATGCTTGTTATAGAGATCGTGCTGATATTTCTCGGTGTTGCATGTCAGTTGGAACTCAGTGTGACGCACATAGTGCTAGAAACGTCTGTGTTCTGAACAGAAGATGTGACCTGTATTGAAAGCGTTTATAATAAAACGTAAGAGAAAGTCCTCCCGTCAACTGGAACGTCTGGGCTGCCTGTTTAAAAATAAATGGAAACACAAATATAGAATTGCTTGTCCTTTGAGTGCAAAGACAGGAGAAAAACGCTTGTGTGCGCCCGACCGGAGCGCATATGGTGTCGGAAGAAAGCGAGCATTCCAGGAACTCGTATATTTGACCGTGCAACAGTGTGAGTGGGCGGCGCCGGCCATTGGCTACTGCGCTGCGCGGCCGCCGATTAAAAATTCCATTCGTGCCGCGTCCAGCGACGGCCAGGTCCGGTCGGCGGGTGTCGGGCGCCGCAGTTTCCGACGTTAAGGTGTGGCTGCGTGGGCAGCGCGGCGCAGCGCGCACAGTGCCCGTGCTCCAACACAGACACAGGGGGCGCTATCAGTAAAGAGAGCGACACATGGCTACCGCCGCCAGAGAGCGAGGGTCTGGGAAAGGGGGGGGGGGGGCGTAGTTGCACTCGCTTCTGGAGCGCAAGTGTACTTTTATTTGTTTTAGAAGCACCGTGTTTGACGTCAAAAGTGCAGGTACGCCTACAAAGAGTTCTGCGAAGTTGTAGCGTTACGAGGCTCCCAGTGTATGAGGTGAGTAGGTATTCGCCATCACCAAAGACGTTCCAGTTCGTATAGTATCATCGTTAACTTTTATACCCAACATTTCAACTCCGCGAAAAATTTTCATTCATGTTACAGTCTATTTTGACCATATTAATACGTACTTTTAGAAGTTCGCAAAATATGACATTCTCTTTTTACTTATACTACTCATTTAATACTGAAATATGTTCCCACGTACACTACTGGCCATTAAAATTGCTACACCACGAAGCTGACGTGCTACAGAGGCGAAATTTAACCGACAGGAGGAAGATGCTGTAATATGCAAATGTTTAGCTTTTCAGAGCATTCACACAAGATTGGCGCCGGTGGCGACATCTACCACGTGCTGACATGAGGAAAGTTTCCAACCGATTTCTCATACACAATCAGCAGCTGACCGGCGTTGCCTGCTGAAACGTTGTTGTGATGCCTCGTGTAAGGAAGACAAATGCCTACTATCACGTTTCCGACTTTGATAAAGATCGGATTCTAGCCTATCGCAATAGCGGTTTATCGTATCGCGACATTGTTGCTCGCATTGGTCGAGATCCAATGACTGTTAGCAGAATATGGAATCGGTGGGTTCAGGAGGGTAATACGCAACGCCGTGCTGGATCCCAACGGCCTCGTATCACTAGCAGTCGAGATGACAGTCATCTTATCCGCATGGCTGTAACGGATCGTGCAGCCACGTCTCGATCCCTGATTCAACGTATAGGGACGTTCGCAAGACAACAACCATCTGCAAGAACAGTTCGACGACGTTTGCAGCAGCATGGACTATCAGCTCGGAGACCATGGCTGCGGTTACCCTTGACGCTTCATCACAGACAGGAGGGCCTGCCCTGGTGTACTCAACGGCGAACCAGGGTGCACGAATGGCAAAACGTCATTTTTTCGGATGAATCCAGGTTCCGTTTACAGCATCATGATGGTCGCATCCGTGTTTGGAGACATCGCGGTGAACGCACATTGGAAGCGTGTATTTGTCATCGCCATACTGGCGTATCACCAATTGAAAACGTCTGGTCAATGGTGGCCCAGCAACTGGCTCGTCACAATACGCCAGTCACTACTCTTGATGAACTGTGGTATCGTGTTGAAGTTGCATGGGCAGCTGTACCTGTACACGCTATCCAAGCTCTGTTTGACTCAATGCCCAGGCGTATCAAGGCCGTTATTGCGGCCAGTGGTGGTTGTTCTGGGTACTGATTTCTCAGGATCTATGCACCCAAATTGCGTGAAAATGTAATCACATGTCAGTTCTAGGATAATATATGTGTCCAATGAATACCCGTTTATCATCTGCATTTCTTATTGGTGTAGCAATTTTAATGGCCAGTAGTTTATATCGTCACTAACAGGCAATACTTCTAATAGAAGAACATTTAACGTAGATACACATACGGTAGATAATGAAGATGGTTGCGGGGCACAGTGACGTTAATTACACGGAGGTCTCGAAAGTCATTGGATACCTCCTAATACGGTGTCGAACCTCCTTTAGCCGGCGTAGTGCAGCAACAAGTCGTTGGAAGTCCCATACAGAAACATTGAGCCATACTGCCTCCATAGACGTCTGTAATTGCAAAAGTGTTGCCGTTGCAGGATTTTGTGCACGAACATACCTCTCGATTATGTTCCTGACAAGTTCTATGTGTGGCCAATCATATGCTCGAATTGTCCAGAATCTTCTTCATGCTAATCGCGACAATTGTGGCCTCGTGACGTGGTGTATTGTCATCCATAAAAAATTCCATCCTGTTTTGGGAAATTCAAGTACATGAATGGTTGCAAATGGTCACCAAGTAACCGAACGTAACTATTTCTATACCATGGTCTGTTCAGTCGGACCAGAGGATCCCGTACATTTAGTGTAAACACATTCCATACTATTGTGGAGCACCCACTAGCTTGGACAGTGCCTTGTTGATAGTTTGGGTCTATGGCTTCGTGAGGTCTGCGCTATATTCGAACCCTAAGCTCTTATCAACTGAAATATGGACTCATCTGTACAGAACAGAGGTTTACAGTCGTCTGAGGTTCATCCGATATGGTCACGAGCCCAGGAGAGTCGCTGCAGGTGATGTCGAGCTCTCAGCAAACGCTTTCTCGTCGGTCCTCTGCTGCCATAGTCCACTAACGGCAAATTCCGCCTCCCTGTCCTAACGGATACGTTCGTCGCACGTCTCATATTGATTTCTGTGGTTATTTTACGCAGTGTTGCTTGGGATGGTCAAGCGAAGACTGGTGGTCACTGTGATGCCCCACGTGAGAAGTAATGCCTGAAATTTGATAGTCTCGGCACACTCCTGACACTATGGATCTCTGAATGTTTAATTCCCTAACGATTTCCGAATTGGAAAGTCCCACGCGTCTAGCTTCAACTGTCCGCGTTCAGAGTCTGTTAAATCCCGTCGTGTGGCCATAATGACGTTGGAAACTGAGTACAAATGACATCTTGGCCAATGCACTACCCTTACATGCCTGATGTACACGAAACTGCCGCTACCTGTATATGTGCGTATCGCTATCCCATGATTTCTGTCAGTTCAGCGGATAATAAACTGTTTTAACGTTGAAACTTCCTGGCAGATTAAAACTGTGTGCAGGACCGAGACTCGAGCTCGGGACCTTTGCCTTTCGCGGGCAAGTGTTCTACCAACTGAGCTCACCAAGCACTACTTTCGCCCCGTCCTCATAGCTTTAATTACGCCAGTACCTCGTCTCCTACCTTCCAAACTTAACGTTACAAACTTAACGTTCTTCATAAAATTGTAAACAGTGGACAAGAAAAATCCAGTTAGGCAGAACAATGGATGGAAGTCAAAACGCTAGACGAAGACTGTCATTTCTGATGAACGTAGCAGGAAGTAGTGGAAACAGATGTCCACTACCTTAATAACAGTGCATCAGATACATCTTTAAGATCAATGTGTATTCATGCTGCAGTATAAAAATTTAAGCAAATTAACAAAGAATTAGGGCTAGTGTTGGTCTCTGAGAGGATTGTTTATGAGTTTGAACAGTCAGAGTCTAATAAACACCGAGGTGGTTTTAAATTCCCGTCACGTAGCTGTCCACAGTGACCTGCCTTGCCGGCCAGGGTGGCCGAGCGGTTCTAGGCGCTACAGTCGGGAACCGCGCGACCGCTACGGTCGCAGGTTCGAATCCTACCTCGGGCATGGATGTGTGTGATATCCTAAGGTTAGTTAGCTTTAAGTAGTTCTAAGTTCTATGGGACTGATGACCTTATAAGTTAAGTCCCTTAGTGCTCAGAGCCATTTGACCATTTTTTTGACTTCCCTTCTCTCACTTTTTTGTGAAGAAGAAACTATATAAATGGAAAAATGCAATTGTACCGACCTGATGCAGTCTTCACAGCAAAGTGTGTTACACACTAGGGTAGTATTCCCAGCAGACACTAAAAATGGGTCCAAATTGTACCCTGGCAGATTCCGGAAGCCGAATTGCCTGTGGCAGTGACCAGTAGACTGCCGGCTAGTGGGAGATGCGGAGCAAGTTGCGGCAAACACGGAAGCTATCACAGCACGGTGAACGAGAGAGCAGCCAAGTCTGCAAGTGAAGCACGATGACACCGTGGAGACCGAGAGATCTGTCACACTATTGGCAAAACACAATACGGTAAGGAAAGTTAGGTACAACTAAACAATAAGTATTCAGGTGCCAACCTAGAAGAAAAGAGCTTCTGAAAGTTGAAGATGCGAAAGTCTGAAGTCACTAGGAGAGCTGACTGCGAGGGGAAACCAAGACACATTATGTCATAGTCATCTTGTTCCAAGATGGCCGCCGAGTAAGTGACGCCAGAAACCATTTCCAGAAAGTTAAGTGATTTAGACAGGAATATAATTTAGTTTAACGTCGACAACAAACTAAATACGTGCATTAGTGTATCGTTTAGTCTTGCCATTAAAGGTTTGACTTTTCTTTGCGTATTTTTTCAGAAAACACGAAAAGGTCGTAACTTCGCGAAGTCGCGCTTAAGCTTAAATTTTGTAAACGTGTTTGTTTATTGTTTCACGGTAATTTAACTAGTTTCTCGGTAACAAATAAGTAAACTACCGTAAATAGCGTGTAACTTCATTGTTTTAATACAGATTTCAGAAAAACAGCGTAACTTTATATCAGAAACTTGCCTATATACATTTGTTTATAGGCCTAATTCTCGCAACGTTTTTGGAGAATCAAAGTTAAAGTACCTCGTTTAATTGTCCTTTTTTTCATTCAATCGAGTGAAATATATAATAAATAGCGTATACCTTCATTGTTTTAATACAGATCTCAGAAAAACAGCGGAATTTTAAATCAGAAACTTGCTTATATACATTTGTGAATAGGCTTAATTCTTGTAACGTCTTTTTTGATTTTCGGTAATTTAATTGATTTATTCTAGCTAAAGTATTATTTTTGCCATGAGTGAGAAGTGCCTGACTTGCCGTAGAATTGTTAGTTCCGGGGTTTGGTGTGATGGATGTAGTAGTTTTTTTCACTGGGGGGATTGCAGTAGCGTGGGTGTTGGGAAAGTGGATCAGGCTCATCAGTGGTTATGTAGGATTTGCAGCAGAGATAGGAAGATAGTGGAACAGGAGGGGAAAATTGCTGCCCTTCAGGCTGAGCTAGATCAGACTAGGGAAGATCTGGATAGGTTAAGGAGGGAGAAGGGCAAAGAGAGGTGGGAAGTGGCAACAGGTAGCAGAAGGAACAGGCCTAGAACTAAGTCTGACAGTTTTGTGGTGAATGTCAAAAATAAGTTTGACCTGTTGCTTCAGTTAGAAACTGATGAGCCTCAAGCAGAGGTAGGTGTGGACAGGACACAACAAACTTTCAATAGGAAATTGAAAAAGAATGTAGGAAAGTCATCGAAAAGGAAGAAAGTTTTGTTGTTAGGCAGTTCTCATGCCAGAGGCGTAGGCCAACTTCTGCAGGAGGAATTAGGACCAGAATACCAGGTCACAAATTTTTTCAAACCAAGTGCTAGTCTGGATCAGGTAACAGAGGATTTAGGTTCACTCCAGGGAAGACACCGTGGTTGTTATGGGAGGGCCAGGGAACAGCATCGACAGAGATCCTGGGTACAGTATAGAGTGTGACCTGGTAAAGATTGCGTCGGCATCGAGACACACCAATGTTGAATTTGTATCTGTCCTGAGACGCCATGACCGGCCTCATTTGAACTCTTCTGTTGGGAGAGTTAATTTGGAGTTGGAATGGCTGCTTGGGTCGGGTGCGGGGACTCATATTGGTGTGGTTCCTGTTGATTATCTCAGTAGGTGGGACTATACCAGGCACGACCTACATCTCAACAGGAAAGGGAAGGGGAAACTGGCTGGGGTAATAGCAGGAAATTTAAGGGGGGGAGGCACTGCCATGAATGGTAAAATACCAGTGGTTACAGGTGTTGGAGCAGCACCTTTTTTTAGGATAGGTAAGACAGAAAGATGTCAAGTTCTACGAGAGGTCAGGATTGAAACAAATCTTCAGTTTAGGAAAGAAATTAAACAGCACAATTCTAGCACATTGGATCGCCAATCACAGCTATCAATTATAAATTTTCACCAATCACCAGAAATTTTATCTCCACCAAGTTGTATCTCAGTCCTAGGTAATTGCATTGATGAATTAAAGTCACCCAACCCAGTTGACATAATCTGCCTCTCTGAACACCGTGTGACCACTGGTATAGGAACTAGGCCTAAGCACAATGAGAAACTCAGACAGGAGAGTACTGCAAATGTTAGAATAAGGAAAGGTTCTCATAAAAGTATAATTAAAAATAATGTAAGTATAATTCATCAAAATATTGGGAGTTTAAAGAATAAAGTAGATGAGCTTCTGGTTTGTTTAGAAGATTTAGAAGCTGAGAATGAAATAGATATACTATGCCTGTCTGAGCATCACATTGTTACTGACATGGATAAGGTAAATGTAAGTGGATATAAGCTCTCTGCACATGTAATGAGAGAAAATATGGAGAAAGGAGGAGTTGCCATATATGTCAAAAGTTATCATTGTGCAAAAAGTATAGAAACAAAAAAGTTTTGTGTAGAGAAACATATAGAAGCATGTGCCTGTGAGCTTAAATTAAATAAAGGCACATTTGTAATTGTAACTGTATATAGGTCCCCATCAGGAAATTTTCATCTATTTCTGAAAAATTTGGACTCCTTGTTGTGCTATCTGTCAGACAGGGGGAAGCAAATTATTATTTGTGGGGACTTCAGTGTAGATTCTCTGAAAGAGGGTAATAGGAAAAATGACCTTGAAGTATTACTCGGTTCTTTCAATTTGACACCCGTTATTGATTTTCCTACTCGGGTGGTAAAGGATAGCAGCTCACTGATAGATAACTTCTTTATAGACCAAGATAAGTTTAACCAGATAAATGCTCAGCCTGTTGAGAATGGTCTTTCTGATCATGGTGCACAGCTAGTTACAATATATGACATAGCTCCATTCAGCAATACTAAACAGTCCTCCAAAGTAGTACGTTCAGTCAACGATTTAACAATTGCAAATTTCAGGGAAAGCCTACAGCAGTTAGACTGGGATGAGGTGTACCGTGAACCTGATGCCAATTTAAAATATAATTTATTTCATGACATTTTTGTAAATGCATTTAAAAACTGCTTCCCCAAGAAAATAGTTAAATATACTCGTAAGAAACCTTGTAACAAACCATGGCTTACTAAGGGTATAAAAATATCTTGTAACCGGAAAAGGGAAATGTATCTGACAGCAAGAAAGAGTAGTGACCCAGAAACTATCAAAAATTATAAAAACTACTGTGTTATATTAAGAAAAGTTATTAAAAAATCCAGGAGTATGTGTATCATGTCTGAAATCAGCAACTCTGATAATAAAATTAAAACAATTTGGAATATTATTAAAAGAGAAACAGGTCAACCAAGAGCAGAGGAAGACAGTATTACCATCAAATTGAATGAAAACTTTACGAACAAAAAGTCAGAAGTTGAAAATATTTTTAATAATCATTTTCTAAATGCTGTGGATATAGTAGGATCCAGGTGTTCATTAGAAGATGCTAGGCTGTTAATGGAAGAGGCCATACCTATGCAATTTGATACAATTGAAATCTCACCCACTTCTCCCTCTGAAATTAGGAAAATAATAAACTTGCTTAAAAGCAAAAACTCACATGGAATTGATGGCATTTCCAGCAAAATACTAAAAGCTTGTTCTCAACAGATAAGTAAGATTCTCAGCCACCTGTGTAATAGCTCTCTGGAACAGGGCATTTTCCCTGATAGACTGAAATATGCTATTGTTATACCTTTGCATAAAAAGGGGGATAGATCTGATGTCAACAATTACCGTCCAATCTCCCTTCTAACAGCTTTATCCAAACTTTTCGAGAAAGTAATGTATTCAAGAGTAGCTTCACATATCTGTAAAAGTGAAGTACTAACAAAATGTCAGTTTGGTTTCCAGAAAGGTTTTTCAACAGAAAATGCCATATATGCTTTCACCAGTCAAATTTTGAATGATCTGAATAACCGAACACCACCCATTGGGATTTTTTGTGATCTCTCAAAGGCTTTTGATTGTGTAAATCATGAAATTCTGCTAGACAAGCTCAAGTATTGTGGCATGAGTGGGACAGTGCACAAATGGTTTAATTCGTACCTAACTGGAAGTGTGCAGAAAGTAGAAATAAGTAGTTCTCGTAACATGCAAAGATCAGCACATTCCTCAAACTGGGGAACTATCAAGAATGGGGTTCCAGAAGGGTCAGTCTTGGGTCCTTTGTTGTTCTTATTATATATTAATGACTTGCCATTCTATATTCATAAAGAGGCAAAGTTAGTTCTCTTTGCTGATGATACAAGTATAGTAATCACACCTGACAAACAAGAATTAACTGATGAAATTGTCAATACTGTCTTTCAGAAAATTACTAAGTGGTTCCTTGTAAACGGACTCTCACTGAATTTTGATAAGACACAGTACATACAGTTCCGTACAGTGAATGGTATGACGCCATTAATAAATATAGACCTTAATCAGAAGCATATAGCTAAGGTAGAATATTGCAAATTTTTAGGTGTGTCCATTGATGAGAGATTAAATTGGAAGAAACACATTGATGATCTGCTGAAACGTTTGAGTTCAGCTACTTATGCAATAAGGGTCATTGCAAATTTTGGTGATAAACATCTTAGTAAATTAGCTTACTACGCCTATTTTCACTCATTGCTTTCATATGGCATCATATTTTGGGGTAATTCATCACTGAGGAATAAAGTATTTATTGCACAAAAGCGTGTAATCAGAATAATAGCTGGAGTCCACCCAAGATCATCCTGCAGACATTTATTTAAGGATCTAGGGATATTCACAGTACCTTCTCAGTATATATACTCTCTTATGAAATTTGTTATTAACAACCAAACCCAATTCAAAAGTAATAGCAGTGTGCATAACTACAATACTAGGAGAAAGGATGATCTTCACTATTCAAGATTAAACCTAACTTTGGCACAGAAATGGGTGAATTATACTGGCACTAAAGTCTTTGGTCACTTACCAAATAGTATCAAAAGTCTGACAGATAACCAACAAGTATTTAAGAAGAAATTAAAAGAATTTCTGAATGACAACTCCTTCTACTCCATAGAGGAATTTTTAGATATAAATTTAAAAAAATATTAAAAAAATTAAAAAAATAAAAATAAAAAATAAAGAAAAACAAAAAAACACAATAAAATAAAGTTGTTATATTAACTTAAGTATGTTGTTAAATTAACCTAATTATGTCATGTATTGGAAAATTCGACTCGTTCCACACCATTACGAAATATCGTATTCATGATCCATGGAACTAGTATTAATCTAATCTAATTCCCACCGTCACAGAGCGCATGGGAAGCGCGAACATAAATACCCCACCCTTGTTAACAAACGTCTGGTTGCTGAGTGATGACTGCCGATTGGACTGCCCGGTGTGTAGTGTCAGCCCTTGTGTCAGTTGCACCTACCCTATGGATGTCGCTCCTTGGTATTCCCAGCTGTCTTCGATCGTCTATGGAACCACAAGTCTGGCTTGAAGGACGCTGCTGCTGCCAGCTCCACTGCTACTTTCTGTTGCAAGGTTGACGGGGCGCAGAGGCCGCCATCACCCTGCAGGCATGCTGGAGGGTTGACCTGCTTGTCCTTCTAGAGGCGGACCAATGCTGCTGCTCATCCCATTCCTGTAGCAAACACTGATGCTGCCAGCTCCTGTCTCCTAAGCAGGGGCTGGGGGCCGAACTCTGCGAGCCAGCTAATACTTCGGGTGGACCCGTGGGCGTGAATCCAGTTTGCAATTCTTCGACGTAAAGGAGAGCACTTTGGAGATCGATACGTAGAACAGGAGGTTGCCAGCGTCCAAGGGACGACAACTACCCCGTGACGTAACCGCTGACAGTTGATGCTTTGCTGCACTGGCGGGACCGCAAGTCGAGCACGTACTGAAATTCCTCTACCAAAAAAGCCAATACTCTACTGGCCGGGCTTTGGCGTGGTGCTTAGCAGGACAATACTGTATTACTGCCTAATAAATGTTTTATTGTCAATAATATTTTTGGCGGCCTTGAGTGTAACTAGGTCTTGTATTCGACTTTCCGTTGTTCCTTAATTTTCTGATTATTTCGCCAGCCGGTGCAGTAATTTGTTAAAAATCATACTGGAAACATATTGCTTTAGTTAAACCGTGACACAGATTGGTATGCGAAAATGCCCTTAGAAAATACGTGCCTCTCTTACAGAAATCCGCGGTCGCGATATGATTGTACTCCTAACAGAGCGCAAGAGAACACGTTTTCAAGAGCGGCAGCACTTAATCAATTCAGAAATGTGCTACAAGTGCACTTACGCTTCGCATAGTAACAAAAATAAATGACATCACTAATCAGTGCCCAGAGAAATTGCTTCCAAGTGAGACAAAATCTGTCTTTTAACTATTCACGAGTAATCGTGGGGGGGCCTCTCACCTCTACGTTACCTGCACTTACGTAAACACGTATGGAACAAGCACCAAACATGGTAAATAAAATGACTAAAACATAAAACAAAATCCTATAGCTAAACTTACGAACACACAAAGGAAGGAGACAGAACTAAAATCAGTCATACATGGTACGAAATACTATCGTAATAATGAATCTTTGTTGGTGAGTACTCTACTGCTACCCAGTGTATTTATTTTTTAGAGTATGTCTCGTCGCCGTTACAACATGTATATCTCTTCGTGATCACTGACGTCTGTGTCATGTCTCAGTTTCCCACAAAATATTGTCAATACACTATAAGTGGCACACAATAAACGTAAGACAAAAAAATTAAGATATTCGTCCCTCTGACAACATGTGAATGTGATTTCTTTTTAGAGCATAATACCGTCACATCCATATCCATAACTTAATGGTATACCATGTACTGTCAGAGCTCGTGCTAAATTTTATAACCTTGCATTAAATAATAGTGACGTAAAAATAGCTTCGCTGATTGTCGGCGTTAGGTGAAGTCTCGGAGAATCTCGTGGAACTGCACCTGCAAACATTTGTGTTTCCATGACGCTGGCTAACTTCTATTCAGGACGTGCGTTTGCATCTTACCTTACATGTATCACCGACGATGTCGTGAATACATAAAATCTCTGTTTGCACAAAGTACCTCTATGGCATGTTTATCACCTTCGTATACTTGTAAAAATATCTGTATCGCTACAAAAACAAATGAATTCTATAAGAAAGTAAGTGTAGCCTGATGCACATTACAAACGCTAGGTCGTTGGATAAATGTTAGAAGTTTCTTTCTTTTTCAGCTACAAATATTCGATTGCTCACCAGAAAAAACTTAACCATACTTAATACAACTTGTCTTGGAACAGGATATTTATTAATTCCGTGTAGTGGAAACACCGATAAAACCTTCCTTAAAGCTACAGTATGTACTCGTGTCCCTCATATAATACCTTGCCTTACGGATTCCGACTTTTGCGCAACTTAACGTTACTCACATACTTGATACACAAGTGGTGTAAAAAAATTACAAGCTAACTGGCTTCGATACTGGGTTTGTGCTCTTTGTTTTGCTCCAGCCTATACGTGCAAACTTAAAACTAAAGAAATACCAGTAAGATTAAAAAGTCTTTCCAGCAAATCTAGCTCAAATAGTAGTCACCAATTCTTTATGATGTGAGAACAAGCCTCACACTGTTGTCAGATTTCGTCACCGCGAATAACGGGCCGCAGTATGGTGAGAGGGAGGTTTCTATGATGTTCCAGTATAACATTCGTTTCATTTTTTGGGCTACTGCTTCGCGTTGGGACCATGATATAGAGTACATATTTTTGAAGAAAGTGTCGTGGGGTCGGACATCGATGCGGTACTGATCGGTTTTAATAACACCAGGTCTTTTGTCGAATACATGTGCGTGATTACACAAACCGTTTCTGAGTTCATCGTTTTGCTGAGAAGATACCTCCGTACTACATTTCTCAATTTTGCTCTCACTTTCTTCAGGTTAGACACGTTGACACCACTGCTCTTCTGAGTTAGGGCAATGAAACGGATTAATTTTTCGCATCTGAATATGCATCGTCTGACCAGGTTTGCCATTCATACCTTTCACTTTAGTCAGAGCAATAACACAGTTTCCACCATTAATAGGCAGTCGAAATTTTCCTGACTAAATCGATCTTAACACATTTGTCTCTCAAAAATCCATGCCAAAAATACATCTTTCAGTTAACCGCTCTACTACCAGGAAAACAGACTCAAAAATTATGTCATCCATCTGCACGTCGCCGGCTGGGGTGGCTAGCGGTTCTAGGCGCTACAGTCTGGAACCGCGCGACCGCTACGGTCGCAGGTTCGAATCCTGCCTCGGGCATGGATGTGTGTGTGTTGTCCTTAGGTTAGTTAGGTTTAAGGAGTTCTAAGTTCTAGGGACTGATGAACTCAAAAATTAAGTCCCATAGTGCTCAGAGCCATTTGAACCATTTATCTGCACGTCAATCCGAGTTTGTATCTTTATAAGCTTGGACTTGCCACCAATTACTCCTGGAATTCTGCAGCTCTGCACGGGGTACGTTCGTAGAGACTTGTTACAATCAATTTCCTTAAAGAATGATTTCGATGTAACGCTAATTTTCGGGTCAATGTCGAGAAGGAGACTGATAGGAACTCCTCCTACTATTGCCTGTGCGCTTGCCTGTACGATACCGCCTTCCTCATACAAACATGGAGAATCTACTTCTGTCAACACGTTACGTATGTCGTTCCCATCTTGATATCACAGTAAATTACTGCCCTGAGCGTATGGATCACCCCCGCGACATTCCATGGCCAATACTGGGGGGCTTAATGTAGCCACGTTGCTGTCGGTTTGTGTCCCGTTTGTCACCGCAATAATATTTACGGCTGGTGCTTTACTCCTGCGTTGTGCTTCACGGTTGTTGTTTGATACAGAATTTACAGGTGTAGTATTGTTCTGTGCCTGGAAATGGAACGGTTGACTTGCTGTTGGATGTTGCCATTGCAAGTTCTCAGGATCCATTACGTTATTAGTATTGCCAAACTGAGGTTCGAACTGGCTGTTCCCGTTATCCCATTGGTTTCTATTTTCTTGCCTGTTCCAGTTCCGGCTGCCATTTTCAGAGTATCCCTTACAATTCCTGACGCCGTTCTTTCTCTCTTAAAGCCTTGGTTGTAATTCTCATTATAGCCGGAATTGAATTTGTTCCCCGAATTTGGGTTTTGCATCTGCTGCTGGGCGGCAGAATCGGCAAAAGAAGGTTAAGATTCAGCCGAGCGCTCGGCATTGGTGACGCTGTACTGCGGCTGACTCAGAGGGCGCTGATTTCCTCCACCGAACCGATAACCGTTCTGATTAACCCCGTGCAGCCTTGCGTCTTCGTTAATTAGATCTATCGAGTCTAGGATAGATAAGAAATATTCTAGGTCACTTTGTGATATCTGGACTAACTTCTCTCTTATGTGGATAGGTAATTTTGCATTCAAAATTCATAACACGTCAGTATGAGATACGGGTTCGTCCCAAAAGCGTTTTTTATTGAGAACTTCTCTAAATACCTTCTCAGTGATCCAAATTTGGAATTACATTCTTCTAGACTAAACACCTGTTACCTTAGACGTTCTTGTACGTATCGTGACCAATAGTTGGACAGGAATGTGTTTTATAACTGTTCTAATGTCAAAAGTTTCTGCCATTTCCGTCGCCCAGGGTGCGACGTCTCCTTGCATATAGCCAGTAACATATGGATTTTCTGTTGTTCTGACCACACTTGAGGCAAAACATTTCTAAATGATTTAACGAAAATGACAGGGTGAACAGATTTACGTTCAGGTACAAACGATTAAAACTTTGGATGTTTAAATAAGCTCTCCTCAAGTAAAACTGTCGACAGGGTTGGTGCTACTGCTAGCTGGTATGTTCTTGCATTTTGTAATCGTTTATTGCCATATACATTGCATCTAGGCGAATATAGGTTACCATCAGTAGCTGGTGTTGAGTGGTACTTAAGTAAATAAATTAGTGAAATCAAAGTGAACTAGAAATTAGAATATAAATGAAAAACTTGGTTTAGTTTAGAGAGTTACATACTCGCAAACAGCGGGCCGAACAGCAGAACAAAAGAGACAATGACCGTGAAGTCAGCAAGTTCCACATAAGCGGGCGCTGTCGATTCAGCCGTCAGGGCATCGCCCGACCGGCTCACGTGTTTCTCAGTTGTCGTATGTGAGCAAAGGCCCTCGCCTACATCCCGAGAGCCAATGACCGACGTAAAGAAGATTCTTCGAGAAGCTATTCAACATGACAGAAGAGGCAATGACCGGATCACGTGTTTCTCAGTCGTCACGTGTGATCAAAGGCCCTCGCCTACATTCCAAGAGCCAATGACCGACGTTAAGAAGATTCTTCGAGAAGCTTTTCAACGTGACGGAAGAGGCAATGACCGTGAAGTCGTTCACCTCCAGTAAACTGAAGTGAATAAATACGCGAGACGCAGTGGGCCAGACAGATGAAGACGGAGACGGAGACGAAGACGGAGGGAGACGGAGACGGAGACGGAGACGGAGACGGAGACGAAGAAGACGAAGAAGTAGCAGTAGTTTTCAGTCAGTGTCGGTGCTGAAGACCGTCATGCAAGAAGAGTCTACATCATGCTCAGACGCACCAAGTCCGTCGCTGTAATGGAATAGCAAGCAGCAGCCGCGGCGCCAGAAGACAGAAGTTAAAAGGTATTTCAAGTCTGATTTTTACGTACCCAGGTGACTCGTGAGGACGGGAAGGAGACGGCATCACCTCAGCAGTCACCTGTGAGCTGGGATGAAGATCTGACAACCGAAGACTGGCAAGCGGGAGTCCGTGGTTCGAGTCCGGGACACTGGCCTTGCCACGCCGCGCCGCTCCACTGGTCGACGCACAACACACGCGGCCGCATAGAGAAGAGAAACACTGGGACGCCACATCCAAGGTATCACCATCCGATGCACGACTTCGCTCGCAATAATTAAACGGGCCACCTCGCGCTGCGCGTCTCCAGTCAGCTGGGCGAGACAGCGACACGACATACACACCGCTACGCGTAATCAGATGCCGCCGCCGCCGCCGCTGCCGCAGCAGAAGACTTCACAAACGACACAGCTGCCGCTCTCCGAACCAGAACATCCCGTAAGATACAGTTGTACAAATCTTCAATAAAAGTTATCTTATGTAAAAATGATGTTTCATTCGACCTCATACCCGAGCCAAGGAAGAACCCACCCTGCCCACATGTTGTTAAGAGAGAAAAGTTAATTTATTTAATATTTTCACCCTGACAGAATGCTTTAGAATGCTCATCCTGACAATTGACTTGCATCAAAAGAGAAAGCCCAGTTACATTTAGTGACAGAAGTGTCACATTTAGTAACACAATTGTTACACTGGATAATCGCTTCGCGTATTGTCATCCTTACCTGGAGTTGCGTTATACAATTCCTCTTCCTGTTCCGAGATGTCTCAGTGTTGTTCCTTGACGGTATTAAATTGTATAGTAAGCTGTTCCTGAACCTGATTTTTCCAACCTGGTAAATCCTTTGATAACGTCTTTTGAATTTGTTCTATGTCATTCTGTGTTTGTGTACAGTTGTGTTTTGTTTAGTATACACTTGTTATATGGAATCACTTATGACTTTTCCCAGTTCGGTTTCCAAATCCGATTTATGTTTCTTTCTCTTGCAAGAAATCATCGAATTGTTGCCTCTGGTTTTCGTCATCTCGTCTATCTGTGTGGCTGCCTGTTACAAATCTGTAGTAAGTGTGGTCTGCTGTAATTGCATGTTATTGATATCTTCAGTGAATTTCCTAATCTGATCAAGTACCTCCTTTACAGTAGTTTTCAAGTTTTCAATCTCTTTATCCGCAGTGTTAAGATATTGTCTTATTACCTCGATTACCTGATCAGCTACTTCGGTTTTCAGTTGTGTAATCTTTGCTGTAAAACTATTTTATATCTCTGTGAGACTTTTGACATCAGTTTCTATTTACCCACCTGTGTAGAAACATTGTCTATTAGTGAATTTACACTGCTTATTTGAGTATTTAGCTACATTCAAATATTGCTTATTTGAGCGGTCATTTGTGTATTCATATTATATTCTAAACTGCTCATATGTGTATTCACGTTGTTTCATAAACTGCTCATTTGTGCATTATATTGATTTCCAAACTGCTTATTTGTGTTGCGACACTGCTTATTTGAGTGTTTACGCTAGCAGTTTGTACTGAAACATTCACTATCTACGTAATCAGCTCGCCTTGCATTGTCTTTAATAGTTACAGAAAATTAAGCTCTGCTGGTATTGGTGCAAATGCCGATTAAGGTACAGTTTCAAGGGTAGGTGAAGTATCGCCTACCGCTTGAGATTCAGTACCAGACCGTGGTATCACTGTCATAAATATTCCCTACTTCGGGGGTAACTACTTGTTGAGGCATAGTTTCATCACCGGTTTGTATCCTACATAATATTAGTTTGTGATCTGAGCCTCACCATATCTATAAGCAATCGTTGCATAGTGTACGATCAAGTTTCACTATTGCAAAAATTCCGCACCACACGTAAAAATCACAGATGACGTCGCGCTGCCTGTAAAAATCACGGCTCTAAAATATGTCTCTGATTCAACAATAGACAAGCGGTTGGCAAACCCGCGCGTAACGACTAAAATCAGTCAGCCATCTTACATGCAATACTAATAAAAATCTACAAAAACTACAGAAATGAAAAATTTTGAAAAATGCATACTGCGCAGTGGGTGTCGCAGAAATGACACACTAATCCCACATTTACGTCCAACCAAAGTGTAATAGTGCTGTCACTCTTACCTTTGACGCCCTGCGTAGCTCGGCTGACTGGATGATGGTTTAAAATTTTCCCAAAATTTCCTTTTTCCTATAAATGTTCAGGGTAAATAATTTTCAACTTTATATACTGGTACTGGTACTAGTAAAGGTATTGGTATCCTCGTATAGTACACAGTTGGCGTAGCATGAAACAAAGAACAATAGTTGTAAATACAGTAATGGAAGGGAGAAAAATTAATTAGAAAAAGTCAGACATAATTATTTGACTGCTTATTGGTTCAATAATGGTCATGGCACTCGGACGCCATTGTCTTTGACCTTCTCCGTTGTTTTTTAAACTTTCTGATTATTTCGCCAGCCGGTGCAGTAATTTGGAAAATGGGTTTAATTATAAAATCACGTAATAATTCTCACCGTGAAGCAACGTTGCAACAATAACAATATACAGAAGTGGAAACTATGCCACAGAATATTAATAAAGTATAAATAATATTTAACATCAAACTGGCTGTAACTACGAGAAAAGGCGCATACATTCGCGAGTGAATGGGCTGTCATATAACTACTGCATTTGGGGATGATGGTAAGAAATTGTAATTCTTGCAAAAGTCACTCTGATATGACACATATACGGGAGAGGTAGACGCACGTATTTTCTTAGATTTTCCTTTCCTTTTGACCTGGTTGCAAAGAATATCGGCTATGGTGGAAATAAGAATCAGATAAAAATTTAAACAAAAGGAATCGGACAACATCATAAAGAGACAAATGATGACGATTTAGGATATTAGTGTCGGGCAAATGACAAAATTTCAAAAAATAAAAATGGCGGTCACAAAGGAAGAAAAGGGTATGTTCACTTACCTCAATTTTTCCACTGCGGCGTCTCGAAGACAGCCGCTGCTATCTGTAGCCATCTCGCATAAATAATGATATTGGTCCAAGAGAATGTGGTATTACGCTTCCATAAATAATGAATAATGATTTCGTTTTGACTTAAACCTCTGCAAATAAACTTTCATAAATATAGTACCAGGTTTCACATACAAGTCTACACTTCACGACTAACAAGAGCAGAACTGAATACTACTACTAAAGCTAAAAACTGAAGAGCGTAATTATGTCACTGCCTCTCGGGGTCCATCAGTGCCCTTATTTATCTTTGACTGGCCGATCGATAGTTGGCAAGTATTTTACATTTTCGTTTATCAAGAAATATTGGAAAAGTATTTCCACAGCTCTAACTTCCACATCCCACCTGGCTCTCTCCTGACGACTGTGACCGGACTCCTGCAGAGTATACTTCATAAAGTGAAGAAAACCTTAGCAATCTCTTATCTACATTGTGTGGAATATTCAAAAACTGACGTGTACTGAAGAGAAAAGCATCAATTTTGTAATGGAGCAAATAAACAACGGGAAGGAAATAGACTGGGATCTATCAAAGCAGCCATCCCGGCATTTGCCTGGAGAAATTTCGGCATATGAAGGAAAAATCTGAATCTGAATGGCCGAACGCGTATTTTAACCTTTATCTGCCAGAATGGGTGTTCATTGTGCTAACCACTGCGACACCTCACCGGGTGTAAATTTAAGGCAATGCATCATTTTCATGGTCTCGGCGAAATTACAGAAGAGAGCTATGAATAGAAATTACCACAATTTATAGGATTCACAGATATCGAGGAACAGTTGACACAATTTCAACAGATTCTGCAGTGTTTTGTCAAGTACACATAGTGTGCTGTGGGGCGATGGGTATGGATGGAAATGAAGAACACACGAAGTGTGCTCAGCGCGACCGCTGTGTGGGCAGTTTTACTGCTCCAGGATGACCAGTTTAAACGGTATTATGCTGCTATCATCTGATCTAAGGAAGGGGCGGTTGGAGGGAGATTGCAATTAATTTAATCGATAATACACTGCTGGCCACCGTAAATGCAACACCAAGAAAGACAAGAGGTAGCACAACAAAATTTTTTTTGTAGATAACATGTTGACCAAGTATCACTGATTACGTTTACAGACGTCTGTGACATGTGGTTCCTGCCAGAATCAGTAGCCAGAGTAGCCGCCATTGTTGGAGATCACCGCTGCCACACGTCTCGGCATTAAGAGACGTTGGATGTGTTCCTGGGGTACAGCAGCCCAAGCAGCTTCCACACGTTGCCAAAGATCATCTGGTGTGGCAGCTGGGGATGTAATCTGGGTCACTCGTTGAGCAACCATGGACCACATGTTTTCTATCGGCGAAAGATCCGGAGAGCGAGCCGGCCAGGGAAGCAATTCAATCTGGTTATTGACGAAGAACCTTCGGACAATGCGTGCCACGTGTGGTCGCGCATTATCCTGTTGAAATATGGCTGTGGCCGAGCCCTGAAGGTAAGGAAGGACAACTGGCTCCAGCACCTCGGATATGTAGCGCCGGCTATTTAAAGTACCGGCAATGCGTACTAGAGGCGTGCGAGAGTAATATCCAATACCGCCCCATACCATAATACCTGGTGCAAGACCAGTGTGGCGGTGCATAATGCATCTGTCCAGCATCCTCTCTCCACGGTGTCTCCACACTCGAATCCGACCATCGTGGTGCTGCAGACAGAAGCATGCCTCGTCAGTAAAGACAACGTCATTCCATTCTGCCGTCCACATCCGTCTGTCATCACACCATTGGCGACGCAGACGTCTGTGGTTCTGCGTCAATGGTAGACGAAGCAATGGACGTCTCGCGGACAGACCACTCTGCTGTAAACGGCGTCGAATGGTACGCGCAGACACTGGATGATGCGTTACAGACGCAATGTGCTGTGCTATGGTTCGGGATGTCACTGAGCGATCCGTCACTGCCATGCGCACAATTTGCCTATCAGCACGTGCAGTGGTGCACCGAGGTGAATGCGATCGACCACGTCGGTCCGTCGTACCCTCCTGCATCCAACGGTCACATATCCGCATTACAGTTGTTTGGTTTCGTCCAACACGACTAGCGATTTCTCTGTATGATAATCCACAATCTCGGTAAGCCACTATCCTTCCTCTGTCGAACTCGGATACTTCATCAAACGATGTTCGCTGTTGTCTACGAGGCATAACTGATCGTCTTGTGAAACAACCACAAGGTAAACACACGTGCCGAACGTACACTCGTCGAAATCGCCAAGCCTTAAATGGTGCTATGAGGTGGCGCCACAGGCGCGCGTGATGTGCGTCTGCGCTGAAATTCTAATCAGTTGAATATCTCATCGCTGCAAACCCATGGTGTAAATTTCACTTGATTCGGATGCTTCCTTCAGGGTGTTGCATTTACGGTGGCCAGCAGTGTATAAAATACAAAATTACACTTATAGAACTTGTTATAAAATTCCGTGCTGCATTACATACAGAATAAAAGGCACTCCAGACGTACATATATCTTTATTGGCGGATGTGCCGCCTCTATGTTAACACTCCGCAGACAGCGTAGTGCTGTGCGGCAAGCTTGGGAGAGTTACGTTCGTCACCATTATGCAAGCATGTTACAAGGACTCTTTTCAACCGTGCGCTTTTTGTCATCTGTGTTCATTTTATCAACTGTATTTTTATGAAGATATATGTGTGGAGCGCCTTTCATGCTTTGACTTCATGTAATGTAACATGGCAATTTTATAAGAAGTTCTGTAAGGAGCGTGGACTTCGTGTATTACTTTGTTTCACCCATAGATTACTTGATAGGAGCATAAGACTGTTGAAACTGGTCATCTCGTAACGATAAAAGCGTCTATATTGCGATGGCAGTGTACGAAGTGTGTTCCTCATTTTCAGATCATATACTACCAGCGCATGTCAATTCCACAGCTTCTATCAGGATTCATCAGATGAGTGAGGATTTCAAACCTGAAGGAGAAGTTACGGAAGAAGATTCTGTGTTACCAAAACTATTATCAACAGTCCCAGAGGAAGCTGTCAGATAATTAAAATCAATAAGCGAAGAGGCAATACGTATTAATATAACCTAATTGAATCACTTTCGTTCTTCTGATGTCATTGAATTGTCTGTCTCTAGTGTAGATAACGTGGAACAACAAGTGGAAGCATTTAAAAGAGAATGTTTGAAAATAATATTGACAATCAAGTGCAATAATAGTGCATACATTGAAAATAGAGTTTAACGCTCTTAACAATCCACGATGAAGTTATTCGGTGGGCTCGTGTATTGGGTGCAGTGGAAGACACACTGTGGATAGGAGGAAATAAATATACAGAAAAGCAAAAGCAGATAATAGTATTTTTGTACTAGGTTTCAATGTGACAGAAAAGGAAAGTTAACTAAAAGTTGGAGTGCTCACTGAGCAACGAGGTAGATGCAAATATACAGAGACTGGAAAACAAACAAGCGGATCAGTCAAGCACTAGAGCCAGTGACGTAATCAGGACCGTAATGTTAATAAAACTGTCAGTTCGTGGTCCATAGATCATTTGAACGATTCCTGTAACGAAATGATGTGGAACGGGCCACTTTATAGGTACAGGCATGTGTGGTACATGATTATTGTTTACATACAGGGTGTTTCAAAAATGACCGGTATATTTGAAACGGCAATAAAAACTAAACGAGCAGCGATAGAAATACACCGTTTGTTGCAATATGCTTGGGACAACAGTACATTTTCAGGCAGACAAACTTTCGAAATTACAGTAGTTACAATTTTCAACAACAGATGGCGCTGCAAGTGATATGAAAGATATAGAAGACAACGCAGTCTGTGGGTGCGCCATTCTGTACGTCGTCTTTCTGCTGTAAGCGTGTGCTGTTCACAACGTGCAAGTGTGCTGTAGACAACATGGTTTATTCCTTAGAACAGAGGATTTTTCTGGTGTTGGAATTCCACCGCCTAGAACACAGTGTTGTTGCAACAAGACGAAGTTTTCAACGGAGGTTTAATGTAACCAAAGGACCGAAAAGCGATACAATAAAGGATCTGTTTGAAAAATTTCAACGGACTGGGAACGTGACGGATGAACGTGCTGGAAAGGTAGGGCGACCGCGTACGGCAACCACAGAGGGCAACGTGCAGCTAGTGCAGCAGGTTATCCAACAGCGGCCTCGGGTTTCCGTTCGCCGTGTTGCAGCTGCGCTCCAAATGACGCCAATGTCCACGTATCGTCTCATGCGCCAGAGTTTACACCTCTATCCATACAAAATTCAAACGCGGCAACCCCTCAGCGCCGCTACCATTGCTGCACGAGAGACATTCGCTAACGATATAGTGCACAGGATTGATGACGGCGATATGCATGTGGGCAGCATTTGGTTTACTGACGAAGCTTATTTTTACCTGGACGGCTTCGTCAATAAACAGAACTGGCGCATATGGGGAACCGAAAAGCCCCATGTTGCAGTCCCATCGTCCCTGCATCCTCAAAAAGTACTGGTCTGGGCCGCCATTTTTCAGATCCGAAACGATTACTGCATCACGGTATCTGGACATTCTTCGTGAATTTGTACCGCCAAACTGCCTTAGACGACACTGCGAACACCTCGCGGTTTATGCAAGATGGTGCCCGGCCACATCGCACGGCCGACGTCTTTAATTTCCTGAATGAATATTTCGATGATCGTGTGATTGCTTTGGGCTATCCTAAACATACTGGAGGCGGCGTGGATTGGCCTCCCTATTCGCCAGACATGAACCCCTGTGACTTCTTTCTGTGGGGACACTTGAAAGACCAGGTGTACCGCCAGAATCCAGAAACAATTGAACAGCTGAAGCAGTACATCTCATCTGCATGTGAAGCCATTCCGCCAGACACGTTGTCAAAGGTTTCGGGTAATTTCATTCAGAGACTACGCCATATTATTGCTACGCATGGTGGATATGTGGAAAATATCGTACTATAGAGTTTCCCAGACCGCAGCGCCATCTGTTGTTGAAAATTGTAACTACTGTAATTTCGAAAGTTTGTCTGCCTGAAAATGTACTCTTGTCCCAAGCATATTGCAACAAACGGTGTATTTCTATCGCTGCTCGTTTAGTTTTTATTGCCGTTTCAAATATACCGGTCATTTTTGAAACACCCTGTATATGAAGACGTTATTTTTCAGTCTACTCATGCCATTAAATTACACTTAAAAGCCATAATAGTTTTTCAAGTTACCAGTTTTTAAACAGAAATTCGTTCGTGGAATAAAAGTAATTGTCCAGGAGAAATGGTTTTAGATTAGGTTTTAGATTTGCTTGTCTACTCGTCAGACGTTTCATGGTATCGGCCAGACTACCAAAACTTTTTGTTGCTGCATACTGAATCCCGTTTTCCTGTAATGTTGTAGTTGTTGAAGCATATCACAATTTTTGTCAAATTGTGATGGCTTATTCGCGACGAACTCCATTAACCAATATATCTAGAGGCCCGACTCCTTGAAAGGTACGTACATTAAGACAGCGGGTAACCACGATATGTTATTCCTACTCCTCGCTTTTGTGCAATCAGTACTTTCTGACTAAGTGATGAGTTACACCAGAAAATTATTTCATAAGCCTTTACTGAGAGGAAACATGCAAAACATATCAGAAGGTTGCTTCGATTGTTTTCAAAACTAGCAATTATACGAAGAGCTAATGGAGCAGAACTTAATTTTTTGAGGAGCTCAGTATTCTGCTAGTTCTAGTTTTTATCTATATGAGCACCTAAATTTTTAGAGCATTACACCCTATTTATTAATCCAATTCACATTCTACGTGAATTACAATGGTCTATACTCAAAATCAGTTCGATTTAAAAATAGTTAATCCTGTTTATTTCGATGTGAAATTTACTAATATGCTGTTTAAAATGTTTACGTAACTCTCATGCCCTTGAAATTAGAAAATAATAAAAAAAACAGGAATTAATTTTATGAGAGAGGGAAATTTTGATATGCTAATAGTTTTTATATTTCTACAAATAAGGGCTGCCATCATTGAATATGCCACATTTTGTTGGCTCAGAAGCTGTTGTGTTTACATAAATGTTCTTTGTTGTACTTAGGGAACCCATCTGCTCTTCTTTCTCAGTAATTTTCTGTGTCTGATATTTAATTTTCATAGGTAAATCAGATGTCAAGAGCAAACTTGAATTTATCTTATTGGGGGCAAAAGACATATTCATAATATAAATTTTCTTTCAGACTAATCCAGTTTTAAAATGCTACGTAATTCTTTCAACTGTGTGAATAACTTTTGCAGTGTGTGCAGTGCATTGACTTTTGCGTCTCAGAATTGCGACTTGACTTCATTAATAAAGACAGTATATTAACATCACTTTCATTGTAAATGAATGGGCACTAATTATTTGCTCTAATTCATGTGCAATAAAACTTCATTTTTGATTAAAATAAAATGAAAAAAAGAAAAACAGAAAAGTCTATGCTATTCGCAGTTTCTGTGACATGGCGAGAAACTTCATAATTTATAATGTGAGTGATCGTTACTTTTGTATGGTGCCTCCTCTTAGACTGGATTGTCAATGAAGAAAAACCCGACCTTCACATATCGAACTTCATCAGATACACGACCAGTACCAAATGGAGAAGTTTTGCCTGTTCCTATCACTCCGGAACATTATGTACTAGAGTCTGATAGAGATGTGTAAGGTGGAAACTAACAAAGGCATGAGGAAAATTATTTAAAAGGAATCGTGGTCACAGCGGATGTTAACTTCTGACCGTTTTCGGCCTTTTACTTACGGGACATCATCAGAGTTTGCATCATCTGTTACAGTGACTGAGGCATCCACAGCAGGTCAGGTGCCATCGCCGTCATCCGCATGGCGCAAACTCTGATGATGGCCCGTAATTGTAAGGCCGAAACCATTCAGGAGTTAACATCCGCTGTGATTAAGACTGAACATGAGTAAAAACATCTGGAGGTATAATACATGCATTTTGTGCCATTCAAGGGATGGGATAGATAACAGAAATATTTAGGTATAAAACTATAACGTAAACAAAAAAAAGAAAACAAAAAAAAACTTGTTTACTGTGGGCATTTCTTGTGCCTATGAAACGTTCCTCATCATAACGGTTTTTCCGTGCTATTGATCAATGGAACACGCAACTAACTATCTAACTAACTAAATAAATAATTTTATCACAGTAAGATCGTTGTTCTCCGACAGTGTTATATAAAATTATGAAAAGCCTGAGTCTTTGCAGGAAGGTCCAGAATACGCACCAGAACCGGTCTCGCCAAACAGGACACATAAAATTTCTGAAGAACAACTCACTGATTTCATAAGTGATGCGGAGTCACCCGAAAGCGAATTTCCTTTAAAAAAAATGTGAAATTGCCTGCATATAGACAACTGGACAGAGAATGCCATTCTTTGAAATAGAAAACGACCTTTTTGCATGCAGTGATGTAAATGGTCTAATGGCATCTTTGAGAATGGAGCATAATGCCGAAGACTGGAAACTTTATATTGACTCCTTTGTAAGTTAAGCTTGAAAGATGTTTTGCTTCAAAAGGAAAACACACTGCAAGCTATTCCTGCACGTCTTGCTATAAGCATGAAGGACAAGCATGAAAATGTAATACTGCTCCTCAAGAAATTAAAACTCTATCAGTGGCAGACATGACGGTTACTGCTATCGTGCTTGAAATGCAGTTAGGGTAAACAAGTACTGATGCTTCTTGTGCGGAGTGGGACAATCGAGACAGGAAATCACACTACGTACAAAAACTCTTGCCTGAAAGCTAAACGATGAAGCCGAGAAGAAACAAATGTATACAGTCCCTTAGTTTCCTATTGTAAAATCTTATTATCACTTTTACACATGTAGCTATGACTTACGAAGAATTTAATGTAAGCGATGAATCAAGAAGGAGAAGCTTTCAGCTATTTAAAGACAAAATTCTCACATCTCAGTGAATTAAAATTAAAGAGAGAAACTTCGTTGGACCTCTGATTTAGCCGTTTCAGGATGGAACATTTAATAGACGTTGAAGGAAAAGAGAAAGGAGCTTTAGAAGACATAAAAAATGTTCACACTTTCTTGGGAAAACAAAGGTATACATATAAATATCTCTGAACCAAGAGCTAATAAAAAATTCTTGTGCCATATTCTTGTTCTTCTATCTCAATTTGGATGAACTTAAGTACTTTTGTAAACGTTAGAGACGGCTATAATATTTTTCTACACTATTGTTATTAATATGACTCTATTTGTTGTACGGAACTGAAGACATGATGTATTTTATACTTTAAGGATAGTCCATTTACAGTGTTGTTGTTGTTGTTGTGGTCTTCAGTCCTGAGACTGGTTTGATGCAGCTGTCCATGCTACTCTATCCTGTGCAAGTTTCTTCATCTCCGAGTACCTACTGCAGCCTACATCCTTCTGAATCTGCTTAGTGTATTGATCTCTTGGTCTCCCTCTACGATTTTTACCCTCCACGCTGCCCTCCAATACTAAATTGGTGATCCCTTGATGCCTCAGAACATGTCCTACCAACCGATCCCTTCTTCTGGTTAATTTGTGCCACAAGCTCCTCTTCTCTCCAATTCTATTCAATATCTCCTCATTAGTTATGTGATCTACCCATCTAATCTTCAGCATTCTTCTGTAGCACCACATTTCGAAAGCTCTATTCTCTTCTTGTCTAAACTATTTATTGTCCACGTTTCACTTCCATACATGGCTACACTCCATACAAATACTTTCAGAAACGACTTCCTGCAATTTAAATCTATACTCGATGTTAACAAATTTTTCTTCTTCAGAAACGCTTTCCTTGCCATTGCCAGTCTACATTTTATATCCTCTCTACTTCGACCATCATCAGTTATTTTGCTCCCGAAATAGCAAAACTTCGTTACTACTTTAAGTGTCTAATTTCCTAATCTAATTCCCTCAGCATCACCAGACTTAATTCGACTACATTCCATTATCCTCGTTTTGCTTTTGTTGAGGTTCATCTTATACCCTCCTGTCCATTCCGTTCAACTGCTCTTCCAAGTCCTTTGCTGTTTCTGACAGAATTACAATGTCATCGGCGAACCACAAAGTTTTTATTTCTTCTCCATGGATTTTAATACCTACTCCGAACTTATCTTTTGTTTCCTTTATTGCTTTCTCAATATACAGATTGAATAACATCTGGGATAGGCTACAACCCTGTCTCAATCCCTTCCCAACCACTGCATTCCTTTCATACACCTCGACTCTTATAACTGCCATCTGCTATCTGTACAAATTG
The DNA here is from genome assembly GCF_023898315.1 of Schistocerca nitens. Taxonomy (NCBI): domain Eukaryota; kingdom Metazoa; phylum Arthropoda; class Insecta; order Orthoptera; family Acrididae; genus Schistocerca; species Schistocerca nitens. The sequence continues at coordinate 212,990,625 of NC_064614.1, forward strand.
TAAATAGCATTTCGCTCCCTGTATTTTACCCCTGCCATCTTCAGAATTTGAAATATTCCAATGAACATTGTCAAAAGCTTTCTCCAAGTCTATAAATGCTAGAAACGTAGGTTTGCCTTTCCTTAATCTTTCTTCTAAGATAAGTCGTAGAGTCAGTATTGCCTCACGTGTTCCAACATTTCTACGGAATCCAAACTGATCTTCTCCGAGGTCGGCTTCTCTCAGTTTTTCCATTCGTCTGTAAAGAATTCGCGTTAGTATTTTGCAGCTGTGACTTATTAAACTGATAGTTTGGTAATTTTCACATCTGTCAACACCTGCATTCTTTGGGATTGTAATTATTATATTCTTCTTGAAGTCTCAGGTTATTTCGCCTGTCTCATACCTCTTGCTCACCAGATGGTAGAATTTAGTCAGGACTGGCTCTCTCAAGGCTGCCAGTAGTTCTAATGGAATGTTGTCTACTCCGGGGGCCTTGTTTCGACTCAGGTCTTTCAGTGCTCTGTCAAACTCCTTACGCAGTATCATATCTCCCATTTCATCTGCATCTACCTCCTGTTCCATTTCCATAATATTGTCCTCAAGGACGTCGCCTTTGTATAGACCCTCTAAATACTCCTTCCACGTTTCTGCTTTCCCTTCTTTGCTTAGAACTGGGTTTCCATCAAAGCTCTTGATGTTCATGCAAGTGGTTCTCCTTTCTCCAAAGGTTTCTTTAATTTTCCTGTAGGCAGTATCTATCTTACCCCTAGTGAGATAAGCCTCTACATCCTTACATTTATCCTCTAGCCATCGCTGCTTAGCCATTTTGCACTTCCTGTCGATCTGAATTTTGAGACGTTTCTATTCCTTTTTGCCTGCTTCATGTAGCGTGGGCTCCCTAGAGTTTGGTATCTAGGTCCCATCAACAAAGTTTCACCTTTTAGTAACTGCGTATTTCTGTATGAATAAAATACGAGTAAGTGATTGACTTGATGTATTTTGCAGTTCTTCTCCCTTCTATTGGCAGGTTGCACTCCATGGATTTAAGTTCGTTCAACTTTAGTAAGTACTGATGGATCACTGTAGTGCTATCACTGTAGTGCACGGCTCATTGAATGCTTTAGCGTTGTCTGTTAGACACATAAGGCAGTGTGTTTGATCAGCGAGCATGAATAAGGTTATTGACGAACAGGAGAAAAATTATATAAATATCCCCTCACCCTCCTCCTCGATTCTCTGTGTTGCTCAGCGAACCTGAACAAATTTAATGAGGATACTATATTAAATATAACAATATACCTCCCTTTCACTTGTAATCGGACACCCGTTGGTATAAATTTTATGATTAAAGTGTTCTGCATTGCCAAAATTGTCCACTTCTCTCCGCGATTAAATATATCCATTGTTCAATTCTATCTATATCTCACACTAAAGTAACTATTATATTGCTTTGTTTTAAAAAATGTTGCAGAAGTTTATTTGTCTTCTGTGTCTTGATTTTCACGCAAACACATTTTGGGCATACCATTATATTCCCGGTTTTATCTCTGTTTTCGTCTACTATAAATGGTGATTGTGTGAAATATATTCATTTTCATCAACCGCATTAATTTGTTCACTTTTAGTTTAAGTTTGCTATTTTTTGTCGCACTATCAAACATAATGACAGACTTGGGGGAACTCCAGTTCGTAACTTCAAAAATAAAATTATACTACTAATACTCAACACAATGGTGCGCTCATCAGAGATAATTTTAGAGAGGAATTTTCAAAGACGTTAAGTGCCAAAATGTTCATATATGATATTTTCGGTCAGAGGAAGCCAAAGCCATTTTTCTCTCCAAAGTGCAATGTTCCTGTTCGTCATCTTGGTAATGGTCGTAGATGGCACAGGTGTCAACTCCAGCAGCCTCTAGAAAAATGTTAAGCGCCACGCAGGTATTATCACTGATGAGGTGCAGATTAGCATAATTATTGTTGGCAGTTTTGAATTCAGCGTGGTTCATGTTTACCTTTATTTGAAGTGAACAACTTATATTTTATTGTTGCAATCATGCCAGTTAGTACAAAATTTACGGAGAAGAAATCTTGAGCACCTGAGGAACGTGAATTTTAAAATTAATTATATTAAACTGGGCTATAAATCTTAAACCATAATCTAGGATAGGGACTGGTTCTTAATCTGGGAACTTACATCCTTATATCTCATTCTCACAGAAAATCTCTTAGTGCAAATTCCAGTGCGGACAACTCGACAAAGATTCAAAACGTTTGTCTTCAATGAAGTTTGTAAGATAGGTCGAATAAGACAGAAGAACTTTCTTAAGCAACATGTTTCCCTTGGAGAAGTCCAGCAGCACGTACAACGTAATAACGAGAGTGAAAGCACCAGTGCGCGGAAGATTACTGCAACGTTCACTGTCCCAATTGTGAAAGGTGAGTTGACCCAAGTTTGCAAAAATATGTTCATGAACATGTAGCATGTAAATTGCCTGTAATGAAATATTTACAAACAACAAAGTCGGAAAGAAATACTATAATAAGGCCTCTAACAAAAATTTTCCTGACTGAAATTCCATCACTCCAGGGCAGTTAAACTTAAAACCTGTCACAAACTGCAATGCAAAATTCGAGGGCAAGGTCCACAAAGTGTACCTGCAAAATAGGCGCTAGATTTGCACATACTTAAAGCAGAAAGTGCTACAGACAAGCTAAAAGCCACAACTGCTCTTGCTCAAATTCCAGGACTTGAAATATCTACTACTTCTATTGATTTGCAGCAGGTACTATTGAAACGTCCCCTTTTGAACAATTATACACGACTGTCCTTAAACTGACGCACAATATTTTTAGCGCAACGCAATCTGACTTTCAATAATCTCTACAAGAGAATGGCCCTGACTAACATTAACCTGTACTTTTCACAAATCACTTACCTCACAAAAATCTTGGTTACTCCCACTACTGCAATACAGCAAGCGCCACTAATGCCAGCTAAATAAAATATTCAGACTATGGAAGGCACTAACTACTGATAGGGATAGTTAGCAAATGAAAGATATTAATAGAGAACAAACAAAGTATTTACCTTGATATCATCATATATATATATATATATATATATATATATATATATATATATATATAGAGCAGTTCATGACAAATTTCAAAACTCCGCCATCTCTCTCCCCACATCCACCACTGCTGGCGGCTCACCTCCAACTGCGCAACGCTACGCGCTGTTCACAGCCAGCTGCCTAACACTACAATGGCGAGTATTACAACAATGCAAAGCAGCCACAGACTGCACACAGCACAGCCAGTGATTTTCATACAGAGGTGACGTTACCAATAAAAAAACCTAAACAGCCAACTTACATAGCCCCCATGCTCCCCACAAAAAATTTTACAAATTGGTTTGGGCAGTGGCCAATACAGATTTGAAAAAAATTTTTCATAATTACAATAACAAAGAAATCAAATGCACACACTTATTGATACAATGTTGGTCAAAAGCTAAAATTTTCTCACAGTCCATAAAGACAGTCCTGATCTTTCATCACATTGCAGTGTTTTTCTCAAAGTCTGAGCAGTAAAAGAAAATGCACACAGAAGTAGTGGATTTCCATGCAGTCTTGAAGAAGTAGCGTTGTCCTTCCAACGGAAAGACAGTACTGACTCTTGACATGCAGACAGGTCATGGGCCACAACAGAGCAAACCCACAGCGGAGTCAATCGAAGTTTTGAAGAATATCATTTGGTAGGTCATCACAGAGCAGACCCACTGTAGTCCTGGTAGAGATTACGGTATTGGTGGGCCACCAGAGGCGCAGACCCACTGCAGTCCTTGCAGAAATAATGGTATTGATGGATCATCAAAGATGTAGACCCACTGTAGTCCTTGTAGAGATGGCCAGCAGCCATCTGTTGTGACTGTGCAGGTGCACAATCACCATTGAAGAGTCTGCGGCTAATACAGCAAGTCCATAACCACCTGTGCACTCACAAAGTTTTTGGAATTGTCCTTAGAACCAGCAATGCTGTTATCCAGTCCCTTGCTGAATTATTAACACACGTGCAAACACTAACAGTCCCCACTTCTCACATATTGTCCATATACTATGACCAACAGAAACGTGTGCAGTGAAATGAATGCTTACAAGTTACTTAGTTTGATAAACTGGTGTCAATTACAATTTTATAACATGAGAATACAATTACAAAGGTACAAAATACATCATTAAAAACATAATAATACAGGTAACATTTGTAGTACAAGCTTTACAAAATAATCAAAATAACATATACAACAGTGTTACAGGAATTATTACATAAGTAAACACATAAAAATCAGAAGAACTTTTGAAACATCGCCTTCACATGTGAGCAATAATCCAGAATAAATAATGTCTATAAACATTTTTACAAAGAAAATAACATATTATTAATTCAAATTATATTTGAGGATAACAGTATTCCTCATCATAGTGAATGTAGCTTAGTACTAGAACAGAAAAAAATTTCTATGAAACAGTACACAGAGACAGGAAGAAAAGAAATACACATGGGTACACAAACACATAGCATAATAACACAGGGGGAAAGGACAGAGTTTGTTTTCAATATAACACTTGGTACTGCAGTATTTTGCGAACAAAACCTTTTTATTCTTGGAGATCTCCCTTCATTCATCATTATTCCAAAAAAGTCCTATCTATACCTCCTTTTTGTATTCCAACCATATTTCTTTCAAAATAATTATGGCTCATTGTACAATACTCATTTTGGCCCAAAACGTTTTCATATACCTTGTCAATGCATTGCTTCCAATTCATGATAGTTAGTTTCTTATATAGTCTACCCCCTCTTAAGCTAACTTAAATCTACTGAGCTCAGATGCTAAACTAAGGAACGAGGCAATGCAGCAGCACAAAACAATTAACACAAACAGCAATGATCAAAAATACAAATGGCATAGCAAGCAGCATAAATTACAACTAATATAAGGCAATGAGCAGCAAACAAGAAAAATAAATCAGTATTAAAACTGGCTTAACAGCGTAATACAAAGTCAAATTCAGTAACACTATGCATGGCAAACAGCAGCAGCAAATGCTATAATTAATACCTAAGCATGACAAAGATCAAGCAGAAAAAAATAGTACACTAAAGACAACAATGCATATAAGGGAAATGTCTATTCACATCTTAATGACTATGTAATTAAAGTGGTGCACCACAACAACTTATTGTAAAAAAATATTACCATATACTTGAAAAGAAAATTATGTGTGCAGTTACTGTTACTAGTCCCTTCTTATAGTTCTTTCCTTTCCAAGTGCTCCTTTTTTTTTAAGAATGTGGATTACAAAATTATTATTTAATAGATCTGTTGACAGAAAGTGTTCACATTAGCAAATGCATTTTATTTTATAAAAGCAATGCTGCAACACAGCTTGAAACTAGATATCAAATGAAATAAGCAACTATGAAAAGCGAAGCATAAAAATATCATTCAATAGCCATGTGACATTTCATAAGTTAGAAGAAATTCTCTCAATTCTCGTAGAAAGATGCTTGTCATAATCAGGTGTGCAGATGTAAAAATATTTCTCGTCATTTCATTAGGCATTTCTGTAAATATCATAAATTAAGAGCTCCACAGTGTCAACATATGTTTTCAAGTTCGACCGTGTCGTTTTTGCGATGCTCTCTACAAAGGAACGTCAATAGCGAGGATAATGGCCTCCCTTTTTTTTTTCTACCTGTGCCGCTGAAAAGGGCTCGCAATAATAGCTTTTTCTCCAGGCGTCTGACACACCTGGCCGCACACAACGAATTACTTCACGGTCACTTACCTTTCTTAACGAAATATTTACGACAGCAGTTTTCGCTACAGCGACAGTCTCATATAAAAATTTCATAGGTCAAGAATTTGCGTTACAAATCTGTAGAAACAAAATCGAATGAATATAACAGTGCCCAAAAAATTTTCGCCGGCATTGTGATACATTCACGCATTTACACACATTTCATAACTCTTAAAGTACGATTCTCGGTTTACAACATCCTTTTTCACCAGTCAGAGTCCCTACCTTCTATTCATTATTCATATACATATAAACACGTAGTCACATTCCTTATATAGCATCATCTTATTGATCATAAACATACCGCAACAGCATAATATACATCGTCGTCGTAAAAATAACATCATAACACCTCAGTCAAATCTCAAAATCGTCGTAGCTTCCTCCAATAATTTCAAAACCTAAAAAAATTCTCTGCTCATGTCAAAAGTGTTATCTGCCTCAAACGTACTTTAAAATCATGATCCCATACCAAATACATCATTCAAAGCTCTCATAGTATCACAATGGTTCTGAAAAAATATGAACAGTTCACAAAGTACTGACAAAATGCAATTTCATCAGTGTGAAGTTATCCAACGGTATAATTACGTAAACATCTGTCACCGAGGTAGTAAAAAAATGTTTGTTTCTTTGTTAAATAATCAGATAGCTGAGTAATTTATGTGTTAGAGAAATATGGTACCGATGTGTAAAGTTGTATAAGCAAATACCATAATAGCTAGGGCTCCTTGTGCTTGCCAAACACATGGTACACAAAGTAGGCGTGTACCCCCCTGAGGATTAATGTAATTATACCCTCAGGTGTTACAGATTACAGCAATGGAATGAAATATATCACGGAAAACCCTTGTATCATTGTACTTCAAATATCTTAAAAAAAATAAATGTTTTAAGTGCAAAATTAATCACTCAAATACGTGTACTGTAGCGCTAAACTGTGCGTCATGTTGTAAGATAACCTCTGTGAAAGTCTCGTAGTTATCGTCCTCCGAAAGCTAAGTTCTGCAGAAGTCAATGTACTAAACCTCATGATAAACAAAAGTGAAATGCTTTGTGTATAGATATCTTAGTTATTACGCTTATTACCGTGATGAAGAAAGTACTGTGCTGTAACGTATTGTTGTGCTACAGAAAAGGCTGTCTCCTTGTAGCTATACCACAAAAGTTACTACTAAAACATGTTTTACTTTCCAGAAGAATTCAGAAAAATTGTGCAGATATAAAACAGATACACCGCAAAAGCAACAATGTAAATTGAGTCACACATAAGTAGCGTCGTGATATAGTCGTGTAGCTGTCACATAAACTAACCACTGTGTCATCTGGTATCTCTGAGAAAGCACTTTAATTTCAGAATGTATTTTCAAATAAACCAAAATGTTGCATTAAAATCTCATTAACAGTACTGGTAAATGTTCTAAGTATGTGAGCCTTATAGTCGTTACGTAATCGTGCAACAAACAAGCAAGAATGCACACACACAATAACACTGTGTCGTCTGTTCACAATAACAATGCATTCGTAATTTCTGTTTAAATAAGTTCTCTTGGTTCTTGATTGGATATTTAACTTCAAACATTGTTGTATGTTAACAGTTTCTAAGATTGAAAAAGAGTACTAATAACGTGAAGTGAAAAATTTTATAGCAAAGACTAAGTTAAAAACCAGATTATCTTTCAATGAACGGTTTTACATGTGAAGTGTGGTGCAATCCTTTACTCTTCATAGTACTCAGAGTTTGACTTGAATGCAATTATCATGCGGTATACGTCGGTAAAGAATACTGGAATTTTTCTCAAGGTTAGCGTCTATGTTATTTCTCTCTGAGCCAGCCGGCGCAAGCGGCTGCCTGCGGTGCGAGTCATTGTCTGTCTCTTTGTTGCCGTGCGTCGTTATTGGGATTAGGAGACCTAACTTCTACAAATTCGCCTTGCCGAGAGGGCCCAGCTCTGTTAGAATCCCGCCAGTTCTGATGTAATTCAGGTCTGTCGTTACGAATATCTCGTCTGTCTTCATATCGGTAGATTTCATAATTTCTTTCTTGTCGGTCATGAGGTGGAGAATTTCTCCCTGAATCGTAACTGCGCGCTGAACTGTTGCGTCTGAAAGTATTCTGTCTCCCTTGATAATAATAGTTCTGGTTACCATATTGTCTGTTTCTCTGGTAGTCTCTGTGATAGTCATTACTATAGAAATGCGATCTTTCTCTGTAATTATTTTTACTCTGCCAACGGTTGTCATACGAGTGGTGTCTGTTTTGGTCACGATTTGTGTTGTGAGATTAGCCTTGTCGTGTCCAGTCATTACTTCTTTCATCGTGGAATTGCGTCGGATATGACCTGTAATTGTTGTGTTCCTGTTTCCGCTTTCCGCGATTGTCAGTGTCAATTTCCAGTTCTTGTAACAGTCCCTGAAAAGCTTCAATGTCGTCTTTGCAACGTCCTGCTAAAATAATATGCTGTAAATGTTCAGGTAATTTGATTAAGCAAATTCGGATGAGTTCTGAGGGGCTGTATGGGTTTGAAAGATACTGATTCTTATGCAACATGTCTTCAAAATATTTCATAAGACTGGAAAATTCAGATTGTTCGAAACGTTTCATCATTATGATGCTATGTTTTACTCGGTCTTGTGTGGCTTGAGACCAATATGCTGAGAGGAAGGCATGATAAAAATCTCCTTCACTGTGACAATCGTGAATGACCGATCGCATTCTTACAGCTGGTTCATTCTCCAAGTAGCCACACATAAATTCTAATCTGTGTTCTAACGACCAGTTGGGAGGAAAACAATGAGAGAATTGATGGAGCCACGCTTGTGGATGAATGTCGTTGCCAGAATTCTTAAACGTTTTGAATTTACGTGTAGTAATGAACAGCTTATAGTCAAAATCATCGTGTCGGCGAGTCGCATATCGGTCATTGTTAGGTCGTGTCGGCCGTTCCATCTCAAAATTCGGTGTACATTGCCAGTTTCTTTCATAACTTCCGAAATGCCCTGTGTTATTATTTTGCGGCTTTTCCGTATTTATAAGTCCCTCTTCACGTATTGGGGCGTGAGTGTCCTCTGAAATATGTAATTCTTGTATTACCTGCGTCAACTGATCTTGTACTTCCCGGATTTCTCTTTTGTACTGGGTATTGATTTGATTTTGATTTTGTTTGAATTTTCTAATTTGTTCATACTCTTCTGTGTCAGTGAAGGCTACAGGTCTTGTGTCATTCAGATCATCATCTACCTTTGTAGATAAGTTAGTGACCTGATCCGAAAGTTCGGCTACTTTCTCTGATAGTGAACACATTTCCTCAGTGTGTTTTTCTGAACCAAGTTTCAGAGTGTCCATTTGTGTTGAAATCGAATCTACTGTGTCCTTCAAGTTTTCCTGAGTTTTTGCAAGTTGCGTAACCATATCGGTAGTGCAACTGAGTCAAATTTAGCTTGCAAGGTCTCATGATTTTCATGAACAGTAGTTTGCAGTTCTTTTATGGCTGCTTCGTGATTCTGTAGTGCATTTTCATGACGCGAAAAAATAGGTTGGAAATGCTCACAAATTTGTGTTTTTACGTCATTACAGTCTTTTTGACATTTCGATTCAATGTGATGTAACTCAGTAGTTAAATCCTCACGTGTTTGTTCAAGAGTTTGCTCCAATGAGTCTAACTTTTGAAGATTTAGTTCCATTGCGTCTAACTTTTGAAGATTTTGTTCCATTGTGTCTAACTGTTGCTGTGTTTGTCTCTGGTATTGTTCCATTGTGTCTAACTTTTTAAGATTTTGTTCCATTGTGTCTAACTTTTGAAGCTTTTGTTGTGTTTGTCCCATTTGTTGTATTAATTGTAATAAAAATGCACTGGTGTCTGGAACATGTTCCTCAGTGCTTTTCGGCAGTGAATTTGCACCGGAAACATTCACATTTTGACAAGCAGAAAATGTGTCTTGACTTATTTGAGAAAACGGTGAGGATCCAAAACCTGAATCTGCAGTATTTGCGAGATCGTGTCGTGTCATTTCGGATTCCTGAGCCGAGCTATTGCCGACCGATCGATCGATAATGCTTCCCTGCTCACTAATTGTTTCACTGCCTACGCCATTGTTTGCAGCCCACTCCATTTCCCTATGCACAGTTACCAAATTACTACTTTGAACGTCTGTTAATTCATTACACAGTGGTGCTGGCAAGCTACGCTCGTCGTCACTATTATTTCTCAGTTTGCTTTGGAGCCTAGTGTTACGTTTTTCACACGCCATTATTGTCACAGTATTTCACATGACAACACCGAAAAACACAATTTGAAGAGCAAAAATAAGAGAACACATTAACATAACACTGAAAATAATATCTAGTTAATTGCAGCTGCGAAATACTTGGTGCAAATCTACATGCATGCCACAACTGTTTTACTGTACAACAATGAAAGACTGCAACTACAAAGGAGATTTTCTCTACAATTACGCGCTAGCAATAAACAAAAGCTACACTAATTACACAAACTACAAGAAAAAAACAGAAGATTCCAGTGAGGTATCCTGGCAGGGTCGCCATATGAAACGTCCCCTTTTGAACAATTATACACGACTGTCCTTAAACTGACGCACAATATTTTTAACGCAACGCAATCTGACTTTCAATAATCTCTACAAGAGAATGGCCCTGACTAACATTAACCTGTACTTTTCACAAATCTCTTACCTCACAAAAATCTTGGTTACTCCCACTACTGCAATACAGCCAGCGCCACTGATGCCAGCTAAATAAAAGATTCAAACTATGGAAGGCACTAACTACTGATAGGGATAGTTAGCAAATGAAAGATATTAATAGAGAACAAACAAAGTATTTACCTTGATATCATATATATATATATATATATATATATATATATATATATATATAGAGCAGTTCATGACAAATTTCAAAACTCCGCCATCTCTCTCCCCACCTCCACCACTGCTGGCGGCTCACCTCCAACTGCGCAACGCTACGCGCTGTTCACAGCCAGCTGCCTAACACTACAATGGCGAGTATTACAACAATGCAAAGCAGCCACAGACTGCACACAGCACAGCCAGTGATTTTCATACAGAGGTGACGTTACCAATAAAAAAACCTAAACAGCCTACTTACACTATATTCTCTACACTTACTCATTCTAAGATGTTTTATGATTGTCCACTGAGCTGTTTTAACTTCTGCATCAGCTTAGATGACATCGGTATTTCCTATACGTGTTTATGGCATAAAGGTATTGCTAATTGAGTCTTTTACGTATTATCAATCTTTGTATCACAGAACAAAAGTAACAACATGTTTTCACCGATAAAACTCTACTGGACAAAACAAAAACAGAATAATAATATTTCTGTACCTATTTCTAATTCTCCATGGGCCTCTTCATGTCATTCAACAAAATTTTCTTGTTAGTGCTCACAGCTGTTTACAGTGCGACAGATGCTTGGCTCTTGTCAGGAAGCATAAATGAGTAATGCAGTCATTTGTCCAAGCAGATCTTGAAAAAGTGATCACATCAGCATAATATATAAGTAATTTCTTTGGCCTGCGATCTGTTGCAGACTCCTTAATTTCATTTAACAAAATGAACATAACGAAAGCCCCTGCCTCCGACTAGATGCGAGATAACGTGGCAAAGTTTTAATGACGACAAATTTCAGTGAGTAACATGATTAGAAAACATTTCAAGATTTGAAAAAAAGGAAAGCTGCTCAGGGATACACATAAAGCTGAAATGGCTGTCCTGAGAAGTCAGAATAATATTACCGTTGAAAAGAAGAAAGATCTCTTTTCAGTGTTGGATTATCTTCATGAAAAAGGAAGTCATCAGCAGCTTTCACAATTATTTTTGGCATCACAGTTCCATGCTACATGTTTAAACACAGTTTTCCGTTGATAAATACATCTTAGTTATATTATCACCTGAAACACATGTGTTAGTAATTTGAGTGATATCATACCTTTCAGAGCAAATCCAGCAGTGAGTTTACCACTTTCCCTAAGTGTATCCATCACTTGATATGCCTTTTAGCAGATGTCATTTACATTTACATTTGCTTAATGTAGAAAGTAGTCCGATAAGAATAGTTATGTATGATGTAGTTTCTCGTATAAATACCAATGAAAATGCTTTATTAAAACAATAGCTGGGTACGCAGTGTAATCCAGATATGCATGTATTCAAGCCTTCTATTAGTCCATCTCCTCTTTTCCCCTCTCTCTGTCCGCCTCGACGACACTTCTCTCTGTCCACATCCTCTACCGCCCCCCCCCCCCACTTTCTGTCCATCTCCTCCTCCCACCATCTCTGTCAATCTGCTCCTCCCCCCTGTATCTGTACCTGTAATTCCATCTCCTTCTTCCTTTCTCTTTATTGGTCTCCTCCATCTCTGTCCATCCCCTCATCCCCCATCTCTCTGGCCATCTCCTCCTCCTTTCCCATCTCCATCTCTTCCCCTCTCCCTTTTGTGTCAATTTCCTCCTCTCCTCTCTCTGTATCCCCTCCTCTTCCCTTTCTCTGTCCATTTCGTCCTCGCCCTCTGTCTGCTCATCTCCTTATCCCCCATCTCTGCCTATCTCTTCCTCGCCCCATCTCTGTCCCTTTCCTCTTATTTCTTTTTCTGTCCAGTTCTTCCTCTCCACTCTCTGCCCATTTTCCCGCCCCTATCTCTATCTCCTCCTCTTCATATGTGCTGATCTCGTCCTTCCCCCTCGCTGTGTATCCATCACCTCTTCCCACCTTCTCTCTCCCTGTTATCATGCTCACCCCCATATAAGGCCCGTGGTTCTTAGCCCCATAGTATTTCTTTCCAGATCGTAACTAATATGTATATCAAATTTGGCTGAAATCGTTCCAGGGGTTTAGTATGTGCTTTTTACCAGTGGCTTGGGCCGTGTACGCACATATTTCACAAATATTTTACTTGTTTCACACGTATTCGTGCGTATATTTCACCTGTACCTCTAGCGAATTTCGCCCCGCAATTTCGTTTTCACCCAGCTTAATGTTTATGGCGTCATATCTCCTGAGCTATCTGCTGCCCCTTGACATTATTTTGAAGGTGCGTCCAGCGGCATATGTGGCTACTGTTTCGATACTTGTTGGTAATAGTTTTAGTAGTAAAGAGGCAATAAATTTAAACGTCATGTTTCATGTGGCAATTTTACCGCATTAACTGCGAAAATGTAGTAATTGATTTATTGTTTTCCTTTCCTCATTATGTGGGAGTCGTCAGCAAGAAAATATTTCGTAAAGGTTTGAAGTTATGTGTAAAGTTTGTTGGAAGTCTGTGCTTGCTCTCATTTGTCGAATAATGGATGACTAAAGTATGGTTATTCTTGCGTCGTAGGCCACACTGGACTTTCACGTTCACCACCAACCCCTTCCCTTTGATACGTGGGTGGTACATTCCCCAAAGTGACTCTTTCCAGATAGTGCATGATATGTGTATCAAGTCAGGTAGACATCAGTGAAGTGGTTTAGGCGGATACGTGGAGCATACATACATAATAATACATACATACATACATACATATGTACATCAATTTTGATAATTTGTTGGAGAATTTCTATATATAAACGGCAATCTCTTGACTCACTGACTGACTGACTGAGCGACTAACTCTTCATCGCCCAGCGAAAACCACTAAGGATAGAAACTTTAAATTGGGGAAATGTGTGGACTTATAATGTAGGCCTTGTTTAAGAAGGGATTTTTCGAAATTCCAACCCTAAGGGGGTGAAATCGGAGATGAAGAGCTTTTTATAAATGTCGCTATTAAAGTAATTTTGAAGCTAGACTTAGGACATTTGGTTTTTGGTTTCTCGGTCAGAAATAAAGAACTAGGTGTTTCAGCATTATTGAAATTTAATCTTATGGGTGTGCAATAGTGAGTGCAAACATTTTCTGAAAAAAAAAATACATTTTTTAAGAACTGCAGAACTGTTTTTAAAGCTACATCTTTGAACAATGGTATTTGATTCCTCGGTTTCAAATAAAAGGATTGGTGTTTCAGTGTTTTTGAAAATTGAACACCTAAGGTATGAAATAGGGGATGAGATTTTTTGGTGAAAATATCTTATTATGAAAGCGTTTTTGAAGCTAAATGTATGAAAATTTAAATTTGGCTTCTCAGCTAGAAACAAAAAAGTTATTCTGTCACTACTTTTGGAAATTGAGCACCCATGGGTTTGAAACGGGGATAAAATTTTCATGGAAATATTTCATTGTGCAAGCATTTTTGAAGCCCAGTCAATGAAAATTTAATTGTAGATTCTCAGTTAGAAATAAAAAAAAATGTGTGTCGCTATTAAGGGAGTTTTGAAGATAGAACTACGAAAACTGGTGTTTGGTTTCTCAGTCAGAAAATAGAAAATACGTGTGTCAGTACTTTCGGAAATTCAGCTAGTAATGGACGAAAATAGTGATTGGGAATTTTTTGAAAATAAATGGGTATTAAAGAAGTATTAAAGGATTTTTGAGGCTGCATATGTGACAACTGGTATTTGACTTCTCGGCTGCAAATTAAAAAAATATATGTTTCGGTGTTTCACGAAATTTAATCCCTAAGGAACTGCAATAGAAAATGAATATTTTTAAGAAAATATTTCGTTACATTAAAAAATTTTGATGCTAAATTTATGAAAACTGGTATTCCACTTCGCGGTTAGATATAAATAAATATCTGTTAGGGGATGAAAGGTGCTACGGAAATATCTCCACAAGAATGCATAAGTCATGATTAACAAAAACTTTGGACTCCGGGAACCAAAATCGTGTCTTGCTCAGAAGCACATTCTGGAAAGGCCATGCTTATATGGCTTTAATTAGCGCGGGAAGTTTAGAAGGTGTAGCAGTTTGTGCAGAACATAAAAATTCGATTAAATGGAAAAATGTCTCTGCAAAGCCATACACTCTATGCGAGCGAATCAGCGAGCGCTAAGCTAGTATTGTTTATAACTAAACTGCAATGTTTTGTCACTTAGCACATTTGAGAATTCCGCTCTTCACTTATAGTACCCGAAGATTTAGCTTGGATAACCTTTTCAAACAACTGATTGACATGTTAAGCATTTGTACGTTAACAATATGTGTTTTGACGTACATAAATACTAATGAAATAGCTTTTTGATGTATTATAAACTTGTATTATTATTTAAAAAATTAATATATAAAATGTCGCTGATTTGGATAAAGGAATTGATCGACACCCGACGGGACGAGATCCTGTGACTTTAAGCACTCTACAATTACCTCTCCTTGAATTCTTACAGTTCCTCTTTAATCCTTCGTTGGCCCTTACGCTAGCAACATTCAAGTCTCCGATTCGGTTGTACAGTCATTGCCTCGGAGGTAGCAGAGATGTGCCGAGACGTGAACAAGGCGCGCGACTGGCTGCCTGCCTGCTGGGTGTCCGGGTTGTCTGCGAGGTCGCACAGTCGCCTCGCCCGCCCCGCCTACCAGTCGCTACGTGGACGCGGCGTCGGCGCGGGGATCAGGAGGTCGCAGGGCGCGTCGCGACGCCCGGATCAGCGCCGACGGCCGCGTCGCAGCCAGAGCGGCTTACCGGATTGCCGCCCCGCTCTGTCTCGCCGGGAAGCTTCCCCCCTCCTCTCCCCTTACCACGCCTCTCGTGCCCTCTCCTTTTACGACACGTGCAGACCGGAAAAAGGGTTTCCGGCTATCTATGATGAGGCTGTCGCAACTCAAAGCTACGGAATCTGGCCGACAGGTGAGCTCTCATATCGCAGACAACCAATGTTGTCTAATACCTTCAGCAAGCAAAACCTCCAATGCCGTTTTACAATGTCCAGGTGCAAGGCAGTTCTCTTCGATCACCTGCTAGAGGTGATCCCGTCGTTTACCGTTACCTAAAGTCATCATATCATCAAAACGAATTGAAAAATGATGTAGACATAATATCTACAGGGTGAAAAGTATTTAAACCGATAAACCCTGGGAGATTGTAGGGGACATCAAAACAAATATTTTTCCCTAATGTCATTTTTTTTATATGAGGAGTATTGAAACCAGTAGAGGAAGATTTCTCTGGCGACAAATTAATCAAACCAACAAACACTTTTCCATTTTTTTATGACCAAGAGACAACACATTAACACAACCCAATTTCAGTTAAGTAGATTTTCAAAAATACCTCCATTGACACGTAAACAAAGGTTACACCGTCGGATCATGTTCTGTCTGACACGGGCAAAAACCCCAAGAGTATCCTGAACTGTTCCTGGTGCTGCTACTATCCGGGCAACCAGATCCTCTTCTGATTCAAGGGGGGTTGCGTAAACAAGGTTTCCCATCTCTCCCCACATAAAAATGTCCTGAAGGGACATACCTGTGGATCGAGCAGACCATGGTAGAGGACCACCTCAGCCAATCCACGTTTCTGGGAACCGTCGGTCCAGGAATCGACGCACGCAACGACTGAAATGTGCCGGTACCGCTTCGTGTTGGACCACATGCGTTGTCTTGTAGGGAGCGAGACGTCTTCCAACAGTTCTGTCAATGCTCTGGCGAGAAAATTGTAATAGTACCTGCCATTTAATGGCCTAGGTAGCAGATACGGCCCAATTAAACAGTCCCCAACAGCATCGACCCATACATTAACGAAGAACGGCATTTGATGATTGCTAGTAACAGTGGCATGTGGGTTATCCTCACTCCAAACATGTGAATTGTGCATGTTGAAGACACCATCACGCCCGAACGTTGCTTCATCGGTAAACAACACAGAGGATGGAAATGTAGGATGCATTTCACACTGTTCCAGGTACCACTGCGAAAACTGTGCTCTGGGTAGATAATCAACTGGTTCCAGATTGTGGACACGCTGTAAATGAAATTGACGTAACAATTGCTCTCGAAAGACTGTTCTTACATTCGTCTGATTCGTCTCCATGTTACGAGCAATTGCACGAGTGCTGAATGAATGATCCCGCTCCACATACTGCAAGACAGCTTCCTCAAATTGCAGCTTTCTTACCGTGCGAAGGCGTCCCTGTCCAGGTAATCTGCTAAATGACCCGGTCTCACGCAGACGTTGGTACACAACAGAAAGCGGCGATAGACTCTAAACCAGCCGGGTGCAGTGGCCGAGCGGTTATAGACGCTTATGTCCGGAACCGCGCTGCTGATACGGTCGCAGGTTCGAACCCTGCCTTGGGCATGTATGTCTGTGATGTCCTTAGGTTAGGTTTAAGTAGTTCTAAGTCTAGGAAACTGGTGACCTCAGATGTTAAGTCCCATGGTGCTTCGAGCCATTTGAACCATTTTTTGACCCTAAACCGTCAAAAGTGTGAAACCATTCACATGAGCAGCAAAAATAATCCGCTAAACTTCAGCTACACGATAAATCACACCAATCCAAAGGCTGTTAACGTAAATACTTTGGGATTACTTAAATTGCAATGATCACATTATGTAGTGGTAAAGGCAAACAAAAGGCTGCGATTTATTGGCGGAACACTTAGAAAATATAACTAGTTTACTAAAGAGACTGTTTACACTACGTTTCTCCGCCTTATTCTGGAGTAGTGCTATGCAGTATGGAATCCGAATGAGATAGGATTGACGGAGGACACCGAAAAAGTTCAAGAAGGGCAGCTCGTTTTGTACTATCGCGAAACAGGGGCGAGAGTGCCGTGGATATGGTACACAAATTGAGGTGGCTGTCATTAAAATAGACGAGGATTTTCGCTGCTACAGAACCTTCTCATGATATTTCAGTCACCAAGTTTCTCCTCAGTGTGCGAGAATATTTTGTTTGCGCGCACCTACATAGGGAGAAATGACCCTCATGATAAAATAAGAGAACTGAGAGCTCGCACTGAAAGATGTATGTTTTAGCTTCATCCGTGCGCTGTTCGAGAGTGGAACGGTAGAGAAGTAGCTTAAAGACGGTACGAAGAACCCTCTACCAGACAATTAATTGTTAATTGCTGAGTAATTATGTAGATATAAGATGTGGGGGAGACCGGGTTGGATTGGACAACCAGGGCAGAACGGTCTCGGTGGTCTAATTTCGTTTAAAGGTAATAGAGTGCGTTGAGGCTGGCAAGTGTTTGCCAAATAATGTTTCTTAAGGTTTACTAAGGTTGCTACTGTTATCGCGAGCCAGTTAGGTAGTCAGTCTATAATAGGGAGCCAATTCGCTGGTCTATTAAACTTACAGGACCGTTTCCAACTAAGGTAATCGTGTTTAGTTTTTTCTTCACAATCAGCTCTAGTCCACCTAAATCTGCAGGTTTTTACCTCTCTTTGTATACAATCTATCCAGAAAACAAAATTGTTTACTGTGGTCACTAAATATTATCTCAGCAGATATGCGTTTGGGGCGGTGTGGTCTGCTTGTATAGTCCGTTCATCGCTGGTCACACTTTTATTCTTCATTTGACGGATGCTACCGCATGTGTTGCTCTTCTGGTTTTTAAGATGGTACGTCATTATGTACGGAAAACGGAGAGACAAATTTACTCCACGAAAACCATGCATCCAACAATAACTACACCTGGTCAAGCTTACCTACCTTTAGCCCAAAAAATGTTACGCCAATACCAGGACAGAAACGAATGACGTCAAAGAAAGGCAAAACTGCCATTTTCTCATCATCTTCTCACATGTATTTGCTACAAGAACCGGTCAAAAAATCCCTAGAATCTAAAGAGAACAGAGCAAAGGTCAGGCTGTTAGCTCGAGAAGAAAAGAAGAAAGTGAAAGGAAAAGGAAGATGTCTTCAATCAAACAAGGGGAGACAAAATAAGTTGACTCTAAATTAAAGGAAACATCCGAAGACGACGAAGGTGATGCATGTATACGGCTGTCCCATTTATTTTGGCCACCCTCAATAACTGTTTGTCCAGGTGCAGATTACAAAATGTCTCAAGCAACAGTTCTTTAGCCGTCAGGAGGACATCAATCAGCATGATTGCCTTCTTTGTAGTTTTGTTTTTTTACAAAGATATGAACAGCGGTATGACATTTTTAAATGGCACCCTGTACTTTTTATTAGGTAATTCATTTCCTCTCCTAAAGACATACTCAAAAATGTGTCACAGTGTACCATTCACTGAAACACAACGTTATTAATTACTTAACACAACACTGACGTTGACGCTCCCAGCGCATAGTGCATGTTCTCGGGGTAATGAAACACGTCCACGTGCTGACGTTGACAGGGGACAAGTGTAAACACATATAGAATGCACACCTGTCATTCCGTCAAACATCGTCAGTTGAAGAGTTGTGTGAGTAGAATATACACCATCGAAGAGAAGGTAGAATCTGTGGGGAATGTAAATTAGCAGAATAGTAATTAAAATACTGTTTTCTTATGTACGGGTACGTTTAGTACAGCAGTTTAGTCCTTTTCAATATTGTTGTGTAGAGTATGCATACAGTAAAGACTGTCCTTCCTACAAACAACATCGACATAATGTTTTTCTTATTGTTATTGTTGAAGGTAGGCGAAATGCTGCTCAGGCAGCGGAACTGTACAGAGAGCGATATCCTGACAAGAACCCACTTTCCCGACGGATGTTTTCTCGTCTAGTTGCGACGTTTCAGGAAACGGGAAGTTTCAACCCACGACAACGCAATCGTCGGAGCACTCGCACAGACGAAGCTGCCGAAGTTACTGTACTCGCTTCCGCTGCTATGAATCCACATGCGAGCACATGGCAGCTTGAATACGAGATTGGAATTCCTAAAAACCAGTGTACATAATATTCTTACACGTTACTAGTTCCCCCTTACCATGTACACTTACATCGCGAATTGCATGGGAATTATTTCCAGAATCGTGTACAGTTCTGTCAGTGGGTACAGCAGGAAATCCTCGCCAACCCTAACTTCTTCTCCAATGTTCTATTTACCGATGAATGTTCCTTCTCAAACAAAGGGCAAGTAAATACAAGGAACATGCATTATTGGTTCAGCGACAACCCACGATGGCTTAGGCAGTTCGAACATCAGTGTCAGTGGAGAGTTAACGTCTGGTGTGGGATGCTTGGTACTACAGTTATTGGCCCTTATTTCATCAATGGTAGTCTACACGGCACGGTGTATGCCAGCTTCCTCACAAGAATTCTTCCTCCTCTTCTGGATGAAGTGCCGCTAAGAACCAGAATGCTTATGTGGTATCAACACGATGGATGTCCAGCACATAATGCCTTGCGTGCACGTCGTGTTCTGAACCGAAGGTATCCTGCGAGATGGTTTGGTCGAGGAGGAACAGTTACTTGGCCTGCTAGGTCTCCTGATTTAAATCCTCTGGACTTTTTTCTTTAGGGATACGTTAAAGACGAGGTCTATCGCGATATTCCAACAAGTCCAGAGGACATGCAGGAATGTATCGTGCTTGCTGGTAATTCTCTTCAGCAGGTAATACTGGAAGCAGTAAATAATTCTTTCACTCAACGAGTGCACCAGTGTAGCGGTGTCCAGAGTCACCACTTTGAGCACCTTTGATCGTTCTACTCATGAGCAATGGTACAGGAATGTCAGAGTCAATTTTGTGTTATGTTTTTACTTGGTTTTCATTTGTTTTCTGACAACTCGAGCAAGTGGACGAGTTTGTGATCCCAGTCTCAGAGTCAGTGTTGTCTTATGTAATTAATAACATTGTGTTTCAGTGAATGGTACACTGCGATACATTTTTGAATAGGTCATTAGGAGAGGAAATAAGAAACGAAATATATTATTGTACGTTATATGTTTTGCAAACTGTATTACAGAAACGTTGCGGCGTCAAAAATTTTCTCTAGACATAAGGCCCCGATCTCGCCTACATCTCTATATGAATGTACTGGTGCACTTTGTACCACTATAGTTAATCTGTATAGCCCCTGGTCTTCTACATATATTTACGTCTATATCTATACGCTGCAAACCTCTCTGAAGTGATGAGATTGACTACGTCGCATTTTTATGGTTATTACGGCTTTATCCTGTTCCTTTCACGTATGCAGCGTGGGAAGAAATAGTGCTCATATGCCTCTGTGTGTGCTGTAACTAGTCTGATATTGTTCTCGCGGTCCTTATGGAGGCGACATGTAGAGGGTTCTAATATAATTCTTGAATCATCATTCAAAGACGGTTGTTGAAACTTCGTTAACAAGCGTTTTCGAGATATATTATGTCTTTCAGAGTCTGTCAGTTCAGATTCTTCATCATCTCTGTGACAATGTCCTGCAGGTCAGCCAAATCTGTGACCAATCGTATCGCCCTTCTTTGTAGAAATTAAATAGCGCCTATCAGTAACAACTGGTACGGGTCTCATACACTTGAGCAATAGTCTAGATTGAGTGGCACGAATAATTTGAAAGCAATCTTCTTTATATACTGATTGCACATCCCCAGTACTCTACCAAAACACCAAAGTCCACTACCTCCTTTACCGAGCCTAAGTGATCGTACAATTTCATGTCCCTGTAAAGTGTTATGCCCGGGTATTTTTATCAGTTTACCAATTCCAGTTGTGAGTCATTGTCTAGTCATAGGAGAATAAGTTTTTTCGTCCTGGTAAGTGCAGAGTTTTACAGTTAAGTACGTTTATGGAAGTAGCCAAACCTTTCCTACTCTTTGAAATTTTTTCATGATGTGACCGAATACTTGTGCAGTTTCTTTCAGACTATATTTCATAGTAGGTAACTGCATTATCTGCGTAACGTATAAGGTAACTATTATTATCGCACGCTACGTCATTAATACGTACCATGAACAGCAAGTGACCCAATACACTTCCTTGAGCTTATACCCAAAGTTACCTCTACGTTGGTCGATGAATCTCCATTCAAGATAACTTGCTGCACCTTCCTTATCAAGAAATCCTCAATCCTGGTACAAATTTCGCTTGGTGCGACATACGAAAGTACTTTTGATAATAAGTTGGGACTGAGTCAAATGCTGGAAAATACTGGATCTACATGACTGCCTTGATCCATGGGTTTCAGTAAGTCACGTGATAAAAGTACGAGTTGGGTTTCACATGATCGAAATCCGTGGTTCGTGTGTAGTGGAAAGCTACCTAGTATAACCGTTCATTTTTACAGTTGTTTAACAGTTGCTTTTAAGACTGCTGAACTCTATTCCTTTAGTAGAACTAGACATTGACGGGTACAGAGCCTTCCACACGAGAAAAAAAAAAACAGGAAAATAATGATAAGAGCGTATAAGTCCACAACAAATTTCCACTCTACGGCGCAATACACATTGGCAGATTGAAACTTTGTGCCGGAACACACCTCAAACCTGTGACATTTTGCTTCGTGGGCAAGTGCTCTACCGATCCAGCCTCACAGTTCACGATCCCATGCCTTGCACTTGTCCGTGAACGCCAAAGATCTCTGTCCAACAGACAGTTTTCACTTGCCAGAATATTTCAAGGGCTATAACTGTTTGACAACACACAGTTAACGCTTCATCTCACAATGAGTCATATTAGGCAACAAAAATAATCAAAATTATTTACAGGCACCAAAAGCAGAGATCGATGGAGACTCAATGGATGCGATTCCTGTGACAAGTTTATGGCACGTGGTTAAGTGAATCAAAAGTCAAAGTTCTGCCTGTTTTGCAAATAGAATATTCTTCCTTTGTGTAGGTACAGAGACGAGACTGCTTGCATACTTTGCACACTTCCACCAAATACTATCGTATTGCGCAATCTTGTGATGCAATGTACCTTATCTCAAAAGATATTTATTCAACAGATGCGCACTAAAAGTACATATCGCAAAACCTTTTTCACTGACCTACGGCTTCTTGCAATTCAATATATTTCCTAATTGGGTTTGTGGTTAATAAGAGTCAGTCTAGGATGAACTGTAAGATTCACAACCACAATACTGTTTATCATAATCAAGGTTTCGGAATGGAGTTTCATATTCTGGTGCAAAGGTCTACAATAGGTTGCCGACGAAATCTCCCACAAATTCGAAAATATCCAAAAATTCGACAACACAGTGAAATAATACGTAATTGTTCACTCCTACATTTTGTCATAACATTGAACTTAGGGATGTTAATTCTGCGTAACTGTAAAACTCGTTTAAAACTGATCTTGACTTGGACAGTTGATGGTTGGAGACAAAACATCGTTGTTAGTCTACAGAAACCACCTCATAGATGTTGGTCACTGATGGAATCGTGTATATGATTGTAGTTAACTCTCTCAGCGTCAGTTGTGTACAAAAACTGGAATTGGATGTAAGTGCCACAAACTAAAATTTTCAATATTCAAATAAATGTGTCTTAAATATTGGATTATATTAATTCTATGAAAAAATATGTGTATATTAAAATAACTCTACAAAAAATGGACGCAGTTTTTTTATGAATATGTATAAATGGAAGGAAACTTATTTGGAAAAAGAAGTAAGTGCCATCCTTTCGTTTCCTGGGAAACGCTGTAAGTGCCTTACTAAGTTTGTGAAAAGGATGTAAGTCAAGGGTTTATGTTAACAAAAGATGGTAAGTCCATTGTAGTTTTAGAACTTTTAATAACTTTACATATAATTTTACTCTTTCAATGCTAGGCAATATAAAAAAGGTATAAAATAAAATATAGGATGGTTTTTTTAACCAAAGTCGTTTGTCTTCAGTTTATTCCGCTTCTTCTTTCATCGGTAAGTATAAGCCACCTGAAAAAAGCTGAGGCACATACATCATGGCGGTGGCCCTTACATCCCTTCCCATCTCAGCCCCGCTGGCGCTTGCACAGTGCTGCTATCTTCGAACTGCTCTTGAAACTAGTAGGAATTTTTCTGGCACTTGCAACCTTCCACGTTTCATTACGCTTGGCTTATACAACACTTTTTTTTAATTTTTGGCATTTACATCCTTTTCCATTTTTTGTACTCAGTTAAGGAATACAGATGGTGTATTGAATCACCAAAACTGCTAGCCGCATAATAAGTTACATCGAAAGGACGGATTCATGTATTCCATTTCATTACGCAAGTGAACGGCCGAAGTCCTTCAGTCAGGATGGACAAACGAAAACAGTATAAAGACAGTTGATAGAGGTCCGTGTTAGGTTACATAAACTCTTTGTTGGAAGTAGTAGATAAAAACAGTAACTGAGCGGACTGAAGCAGCTGTTTATTTCGTTTTGTACATCGTTGCTTCGAAAGTCTAGGAGTGACAAATCGCCCCATGGGTAGTAACTTTTGTTAGAGACAAAATGTTCGCTAACGCTTCCAGCCGCGCTGGGCGTCCTTAAGTACTTACTGGTCTAGGGATTCCGAGATTTCGTCGAAACAGCAGAATCTACTAACGAAGTGTGCTGGATACTACGTACTCAGTAAATTGATAGCGCGATTTTTAACAAGTAAACCTGCATAATGAATCTCTCTAAGCAGAGAAACGTATTTTAGAAGTGAAACTGGCACTTGAATTTTGCCGGATCTACCGTAGTTCACACGAAGCAGGCGACTGAATTATAGGCAACACACCAGGAATACGCATGCCACAGAATTACTCATCCTGCCGCCGCTCAGGGGGAAGGACATGCAGTGTTGCCGGGTAGCGTCAGCCTCTTAACGAAAGTTGTTCCTGATGACGTGATCTGTCTCGCCTAGGCTTTTCATGAAAAGACTCTGAAACACCCTATATACCGAGCATGCGTAAAGTAACTGAGAAATAATTTCCATTATTACCAGTGTTAGAAGAGTGAGGCATGTCGCAGTACATTTTGCAGATTAGCTTGAAGTGGCTGGTTCTGACTATGAAGAACACACCTCGTACGCCGCGATCACAGTATAGAAGCTTTAATTGTTCCAAGATGACCGGTTCCAAAAGTCTTAGGCTGCCATTATTGATCTTATGGAATATGTTACAAAAATGCCATGTTTCACAGCAATAAGTCAAAGCACAGAAGGTTCTCCAGAAGCATACATATCTTAATAAAAAAGTAACACAGTTGACAAAATGCACTCAATTGATAACATTCTCGTACCATCCATGTATATCGACGTCGACGACTCTCCCAAGTGTGCCACACAGCGCTACTCCTGCAGCATAGGCTTCCCACAACTGCCTGTAACGATCTGTTTTAAATTAAACATTCGCAGAGAACTTCTATAAGCCTTATAAACGTCGCTAAATAACTGGAGATTAGATGGTAGCAAATAAAGATATTTTTGGATCTTCCAATTTATCTGTTTGAAATAAGAATTCACTGAATTTATAGACACATATGGTAGATATTATTATTTAGGTCCACTTCTACAATTTTGTTTCTACTTCTCCTATGACTGCCACATTACTGTTTTTTCTTTTTTTTGTACATTAGGACACAACTCACATTTCCATTGCAAATACATTTTTAATAGTTGGTCTAAAAAAAGGTAACATACATACTCATAGAAAATATTCGTGTTCCACACGAGGAAAAATGTCACATAAACCTTTAATCCTGAAACGAATACTTGTCATGTACGCCATTCTGTCATGTGGTATTCACCTATTTATCCACAGTACTACACTGAACCAATGGAATAATGTGATGTTCTTGGTGTCGTTCTGGAATCACGACATATGCCTACAGATTAACACCGTTCGCTTAACCATAATAGAATAGTCATTGTTTGGTTTTGCTGCTGTTGCATTGACTGTTTTTGCAGATACAATTGCTGGGTATAAGACCCACTTGTTATGCAAAGCACTGTTTTTTTCATATGGACAGTTTTATGTCCGTTTTCGGAGTGGTGAGACAGGCGACAAATGAAGCGCATAGACTGTAATAACAACAGTTCTTTGTTTATTAAGAAAGAAGCAGACCTCAACACAGTTTGTGGGGACGAGCATTCGCACCACTTGATTGAAAACTGTACTGTCAATCAGTGACGTTGCCTGGAATGTGCCCACAAAAGTCCATGAAAGGCGTAGAGGACGGTGAGCGGAAGGTGCCTAACATGAGTCTGGAAGCCCGCGCTTTACTGGCCGACGGGTCTTCAAGACTTCTTCAGAATAGGTTGCTCCTATTAGTCATCTGAGTGCAGTATGTTACCCGAAGGTATTGCCTGCCGTATCAGTTCAATGATGGTAAGTAGTATGAACTTCTAGGGATATTGGTTTTATTCACGCGTTCCTTAAATATATGTTAATAGTAATAATAAAAACATAAAAACTTATCATGTAGGGCTACTGGCTGCTTAAAGCGGTCAGCTGCTGCATTACGCCGTCCTAATCTTCGTATAAAGACATTTGGTGATGACTGTGTTTCCTGATACAGCTTCGTTTGCGTGTCCCTGAAATCACGCGAGTACAGTTGGTTCCTTCGCTGCCTCGTGAAGGTAACAGGATGTGAAATCAGGCGGTAAGTGGAAAATGCGCTGGAGTGCTTTATTCTGGTGGCACTGTAATTCCGCTATATTTGTGTTAGCGGCTGTCCCCAACCCTGGGCAGGCGTAGTCTATGATAGTCTGGAGAGATTCTCTGTAGATTCGAAGGCCCCACTGCACCGACAATGTAGACCGTTATTCATCTGGGGGTAAAGAGCTCCGAGTGCAGCTTACGCCTTCTTCCAGGTGCGTTCGGCATGATGCTTCCAGGTCAACTGCCTGTCATGGATGACTCCCAGGCATTTGGCTTTCGGACCCAAGGAATGGGGGAGTCACATAACTTGATGTTGTCTACTACCACACTCCGTCTTCTCGTATGTATTAGTGCCTGACTTCCAGCAGCATTAAACTGAATCCTCCAGTTAGAATGCCAATCCTCGTTGTCACGGCTAGCAGCATGGTGAGGGCCATGAACCGCCACCAGAATTCGGTGTCCTGACATTAGGATAGTGCCGTCAGCATAGCTTTATTTTTCAACTAGAGATAAGGCAAGTAAGTCCGTAGTGCAAACACTGTGCATGACAAGGCCCCATACCCAGCCCTGTGGTACTCCAGCAAGGACACGGTGACTCGTGGCGTCGCCAACTAGCACAACGAAGGTTCTAACCTCGGATAACTAGCAAGCAAGTGCACCAAGAGGCTCGACAAGCCTATGTGAAAGGCTTGTAAGTCAGTCTTCGATGACACACCTTGTCAAAAGCTCGTGAGACATCGAGGTGAATCATGCCACATATCTTCCTATTGTTGTAAGCCACGATGACGTGCTCGATCATCCGTAAGAGCTGCAGAGGTGTGGAATGACCTTTACGAAACCCAAATTGTCCATCTTGCAATACTGCTGCAGTAGTGAGGTGTGGATTGGTTCGGAACAGCGGAACTGACTCAAATGCCTTATTGAGAATTGAGACATGGCTGGTAGGCCGATACCTGCAGAAAGAGTTTCAGGCTTGGGCACCGCAACGTCGAATGCTTTCTTCCAAATCTCCGGTTATTTTTCTGGGTCAGTACGGCAATGAACAGGCGGGTGACTTGCACGATGGCTGTCAAGTGATAATTCTCGGAGCGGTGGAGCCGTGATGAGGTGGAGTCCGGGCGCCTTCCGGCGGGGAACGCATTGAAGTGTCTTCGTCGTCACTCATTGTTTCCTGGTCTTCTGCCCCCTCAAAGTCTGCTGCTAGATAGACCTGAAGCCTGTTAACAGTCTGGATGTTATATATGAAGATAGTTACTGTTCTCGAAAGAACAGATACCATTGATGATCGTGCAGCTTTTCTAGAATAAATCATAATTAATTGAGACCCACATGCCCGACTGTCCACAATCTACATACGTAATGTTCCTAACAGATATTTGGCCATCCACTCATTACTCGCGCCAACTACGGTGACGATTCCCGTAAGAGTTCGTGCAACCTGTGCGCTTTCGCACAGATATCAGTGGGCGGGTAGCCATTTAACTGTATACGAAGATAGTAACTGTTCTCGAAAGAACAGATACGGGAAGAGTGCAAGGGATAAGTCCCTGCAGTCGCGCTATTCATCTGTGCCTTCGGTGGCTGAGAGGGATAGAGAGTCTGCCATGTAAGTAGAAGATCCCGGGTTCGAGTCCCGGTCGGGGCACACATTTTCAGCGGTCCCCATCGAGGTATATCAACACCTGTCGGCAGCTGAGGGTTTCAATTAACTATCATTTAGTCTGGATTTTGTCATGATCTATGGTGATATGTAGTCGTGCCCACTGGGAACCACTAGTGGCAGTGTCTTAGAACGCCTATTCGTTAAATTTCGAACCAGGAACCACGGGCCAATAGTTGATGAGATTGATGCCACCATGTCAACTGGGCTCAGAGTGGACGAGTGGCGATCTAAATACCCGTCAACGGATGTATGCTAGTACAATGTCATGTGGACACGTGACCTCGCGGAAGGGAATTGGTGCCTGCGACTGCAGCGCTGTTTACTATGACATTTGCGCTGCATATTGGCTCAACACACGTCCCCTGATGATGTGTGGCTGCGAGAGGCTTGGAGAGAAACAGCCCGCCGAATTGTGTCGACGTCTGCCGTTTACATGCGGTCTCTAGGAGTGTTACAGGTAGCAGGGGCTGCAGCTTAACCGCTGTACCCGTCTCTGAGTGTGGCGGCCGCGTTTCCAGGGTTGGTGCTTTCTTCCAAATCTCAGGGTACAACACAGACCCAACCTTGTTTTAGCACCTTTGTGGCAAAGGCAGTCGGTTTTCTTTATTTAAATCGTAAAATTTGCACATAATTAATCTACGAAAATTAATCCTAAAATGGTTTTTTGTTGTTATAGTAATTACCTTAATTTGTTTTACATTGTAATATTACGCAGGACCCTCTGTACTTTAGCGTGTACATTTAGTTTGTCATATGCTACTAAGTTATGTCAGTTTGAATTTGGTTGTCAATTTAAAGTATTATTTTACAGCTAAACGTAATTTTGTTGTGGTAAGTTATGTCTCGACTGTATTTGCGGTAACTTACGTTTAGCTCACACAAATCCTTTTTCATCTGCATTCTCATGAGTTGTCTTAAGCACACATAAACTTGACACATATTTTGCACAACTGCGTTTGTAAATAACAGCAACGAAACTTTGCCGAAACACAGTGAAACTTCTGCTGTTGAGTGTCCCAGTTGGGGTTTACTTGTTCTCAAATGAGTTTGGAACAACTTAAATAGTTTACGTGTTACTCAACGTTTAAAAATACAGGGGCTTCAAATAGGATACAAGACAGCAAATACAACACAGAAACACAGATAAATTCGAGAGATCAGGCATACGTGAATATACATGTAATCCTTGTCAGTCACTATACATTCTAGGTACATGCAGGAATTTTAAAACAAGCAATTTAGAAGGCCTCAGAACTTAAAAAACATAACAGCTCTCATAGCACGTTGGCTGATCACTTAATTCTATTCACCAATGGCCTCAAAATCATAGAAAAGTCTTTGGACGTGCAAAACAAT
Source organism: Schistocerca nitens (assembly GCF_023898315.1). Classification (NCBI taxonomy): domain Eukaryota; kingdom Metazoa; phylum Arthropoda; class Insecta; order Orthoptera; family Acrididae; genus Schistocerca; species Schistocerca nitens. Next base: position 213,019,839 of record NC_064614.1, read on the forward strand.
GCATGAACAATACCAGAAGTATTCGCAGCCCCGTACGAAATGATATACTGTTTATTTTGTAAGTAGGCTGTTTATGTTTTCTTATTGCTAACGCCACGTAGCGCTCTATATGAAAAATCACTGGCTGTGCTGTGTGCAGTCTGTGGGTAGTTTGCATTGTTGTCTGCCATTGTAGTGTTGGGCAGTGGCAGCTGGATGTGAACAGCGCGTAGCGTTGCGCAGTTGGAGGTGAGCCGCCAGCAGTGGTGGATGTGGGGAGAGAGATGGCGGAGTTTTGAAATTTGTCATGAACTGCTCTATATATACACTCCTGGAAATTGAAATAAGAACACCGTGAATTCATTGTCCCAGGACGGGGAAACTTTATTGACACATTCCTGGGGTCAGATACATCACATGATCACACTGACAGAACCACAGGCACATAGACACAGGCAACAGAGCATGCACAATGTCGGCACTAGTACAGTGTATATCCACCTTTCGCAGCAATGCAGGCTGCTATTCTCCCATGGAGACGATCGTAGAGATGCTGGATGTAGTCCTGTGGAACGGCTTGCCATGCCATTTCCACCTGGCGCCTCAGTTGGACCAGCGTTCGTGCTGGACGTGCAGACCGCGTGAGACGACGCTTCATCCAGTCCCAAACATGCTCAATGGGGGACAGATCCGGAGATCTTGCTGGCCAGGGTAGTTGACTTACACCTTCTAGAGCACGTTGGGTGGCACGGGATACATGCAGACGTGCATTGTCCTGTTGGAACAGCAAGTTCCCTTGCCGGTCTAGGAATGGTAGAACGATGGGTTCCATGACGGTTTGGATGTACCGTGCACTATTCAGTGTCCCCTCGACGATCACCAGTGGTGTACGGCCAGTGTAGGAGATCGCTCCCCACACCATGATGCCGGGTGTTGGCCCTGTGTGCCTCGGTCGTATGCAGTCCTGATTGTGGTGCTCACTTGCACGGCGCCAAACACGCATACGACCATCATTGGCACCAAGGCAGAAGCGACTCTCATCGCTGAAGACGACACGTCTCCATTCGTCCCTCCATTCACGCCTGTCGCGACACCACTGGAGGCGGGCTGCACGATGTTGGGGCGTGAGCGGAAGACGGCCTAACGGTGTGCGGGACCGTAACCCAGCTTCATGGAGACGGTTGCGAATGGTCCTCTCCGATACCCCAGGAGCAACAGTGTCCCTAATTTGCTGGGAAGTGGCGTTGCGGTCCCCTACGGCACTGCGTAGGATCCTACGGTCTTGGCGTGCATCCGTGCGTCGCTGCGGTCCGGTCCCAGGTCGACGGGCACGTGCACCTTCCGCCGACCACTGGCGACAACATCGATGTACTGTGGAGACCTCACGCCCCACGTGTTGAGCAATTCGGCGGTACGTCCACCCGGCCTCCCGCATGCCCACTATACGCCCTCGCTCAAAGTCCGTCAACTGCACATACGGTTCACGTCCACGCTGTCGCGGCATGCTACCAGTGTTAAAGACTGCGATGGAGCTCCGTATGCCACGGGAAACTGGCTGACACTGACGGCGGCGGTGCACAAATGCTGCGCAGCTAGCGCCATTCGACGGCCAACACCGCGGTCCCTGGTGTGTCCGCTGTGCCGTGCGTGTGATCATTGCTTGTACAGCCCTCTCGCAGTGTCCGGAGCAAGTATGGTGGTTCTGACACACCGGTGTCAATGTGTTCTTTTTTCCATTTCCAGGAGTGTATATGATGATATCAAGGTAAATACATTGTTTGTTCTCTATTAATATCTTTCATTTGCTAACTATTCCTATCAGTAGTTAGTGCCTTCCATAGTTTGAATCTTTTATTTAGCTGGCAGTAGTGGCGCTGGCTGTATTGCAGTAGTGGGAGTAACCAAGATTTTTGTGAGGTAAGTGATTTGTGAAAAGTACAGGTTAATGTTAGTCAGGGCCATTCTCTTGTAGAGATTATTGAAAGTCAGATTGCGTTGCGCTAAAAATATTGTGCGTCAGTTTAAGCACAGTCTTGTATAATTTTTCTAAGGGGACGTTTCATATGTCGACCCTTAGCCTAGGATACCTCACTGGAATCTTCTGATTTTTCTTGTAGTTTGTGTAATTAGTTGTAGCTTTTGTTTATTGCTAGCGCGTAATTGTAGAGAGAATCTCCTTTGTAGTTGCAGTCTTTCATTGTTGTACAGTAAAACAGGTGTGGCACGCATGTAGATTTGCACCAAGTATTTCGCAGCTGCAATTAACTAGATATTGTTTTCAGTGCTATGTTAATGAGTTACCCTATTTTTGCTCTTCAAATTGTGTTTTTCTGTGTTGTCATGTGAAATATTGTGACAATAATGGCGTGTGAAACACGTAACACTAGGCTCCAAAGTAAATTGAGAAATGACAGCGAAGACGAAAGCAGTGTGTTAGCGCCACCGTGTAATGAATTAACTAATATTCAAAGTAGTAATTTGGTAACTGTGCATAGGGAAATGGAGCAGGTGGCAAACAATGGCGTGGACAGTGAAACAATTAGTGAAGAGGGAAGCATTATCGATCGATCTGTCGGCAACAGCTCGCCTCAGGAATCGGGAATGACAGGACACTATTTTGCAAATACTGTAGATTCAGGTTTTGGGTCCTCACCGTTTTCTCAAATAAGTCAAGACACAATTTCTGCTTGTCAAAATGTGAATGTTGCCGGTGCAAATGCACTGCCGAAAAGCATAGAGGAACAGATTCCAGACACTAATACATTATTATTGCAATTAATGCAACAAATAAAAATCAGAGACAAACACAGCAACAGCTAGACACAGTGGAACAAAATCTTAAAAAGTTAGACACAATGGAACAACACCAGAGACAAACACAGCAACAGCTAGACACAGTGGATCAAAATCTTAAAAAGTTAGACGCAATGGAACAAAATCTTCAAAAGTTAGACTCATTGGAGCAAACTCTTAAACAAACACGTGAGGATTTAACTAATGAGTTACATCACATTGAATCGAAATGTCAAAAAGTCTGTAATGACGTAAAAACACAAATTTGTGAGCATTTCCAACCTATTTTTTCGCGGCATGAAAATGCACTACAGAATCACGAAGCAGCCATAAAAGAACTGCAAACTACTGTTCATGAAAATCATGAGACCTTGCAAGCTAAATTTGACTCAGTTGCGTCTACCGATTCGGTTACGCAACTTGCAAAAACTCAGGAAAACTTAAAGGACACAGTAGAAAGGCACATGGAGGAAATTAGTACATTATCAGAGAAAGTAGTTGAACTTTCGGATCAGCTAAATAATTTATCTACGAAGGTAGATGATAATCTGAATGACACAAAACCGGTAGTCTTTAATGACACAGAAGAGTGCGAACAAATTAGGATATTCAAACAAAATCAGAATCAAATTAATACGCAACACCAAAGAGAAATCCGCGAAGTACAAGATCAGCTGACTCAGGTAATACAAGAATTACGTATTTCAGAGGCCACTCGCGCTCCAATACGGGAAGAGGGACATAGAAATACGGAGCAGCCACAAAATAATAACACAGGACACTTCGGAAATTATGAAAGAAATTGGCAAGGCACACCGAATTTTGAGATGGAACCGCCGACACGACGTAACAATGACCGATATGCTACTCGCCGACACGATGATTTTGACTATAAGCTGTTCATTACTACACGTAAATTCAAAACATTTAAGAATTCCAGCAACGACATTCATCCACAAGCATGGCTCCATCAATTCTCTCATTGTTTTCCTCCCAACTGGTCGTTAGAACACAGATTAGAATTTATGTGTGGCTATTTAGAGAATGAACCAGCTGTAAGAATGCGATCGGTCATTCACGATTGTCACAGTGAAGGAGAATTTTATCATGCCTTCCTCTCAGCATATTGGTCTCAAGCTACACAAGACCGAGTAAAACATAGCATCATGATGATGAAACACTTTGAACAATCAGAATTTTCCAGTCTTGTCAAATATTTTGAAGACATGTTGCATAAGAATCAATATCTTTCAAACCCATACAGCCCTTCAGAACTCATCCGCATTTGCTTAATGAAATTGCCTGAACATTTAAGAAATATTATTTTGGCAGGACGTTGCAAAGACGACATTGAAGCTTTTCAGGGAGTCCTACAAGAATTAGAAATTGACACAGACAGTCACCGGATGCAACAACAGGAAAACAATCACTACAGGTCACATACGTCACAGTTTCGTGACGACAGAAATAATAAATGGACACGACAAGGCTACTCTCACAACACAAATCGTGACCAAAACAGACACCACCCTTATGACAACCGTTGGCAGAATAATAGTTACAGAGAAAGATCGCATTTCCGTAGTAATGAATATGACAGAGATAACTATAGAAACAGACAATATTGGTACCAAAACAATTATTACCAAGGGAGACAGAATAACTTTAGACGCAACGGTCCAGCCCGCAGTTACGATTCAGGGAGAAATTCTCCACCACTTAACCGACAAGAAAGAAACTACAGGAACTACCAACATGACGACAGACGATGTGATCTTAACGACAGACCTGAATTGCATCAGAACTGGCGGGATTTAAACAGGGCAGGGCCCTCTCGTCACGGTGAATTTGTAGAAGTTAGGTCTCCAAACCCCAATAACGACGCGCGCCAACAAAGAGACAGACAATGACCCGCACAGCAGGTAGCCGCGTGCGCCAGCTGGCTCAGGGAAAAATAACATAGACGCTAACCTTGAGAAAAATTCCAGTATTCTTTACCGACGTATACCACTTGATAATTTCGTTAAAGTTGAAACTCTGTGTACTAGGAAGAGCAAAGGTTTACACCACATTTCACATGTAAAACCGTTTATAGAAAGATAATCTGCTTTTTAACTTTGTCTTTGCCATATAACTTTTCACTTTACATTGCTAGTAAGCTTTGTCACACTTAGAATCTGTTAACATACAACAATGTTTGAAATTAAATATCCAATCAAGAACCAAGAGAACTTATTTAAACAGAAATTACGAATGCATTGTTATTGTGAACAGACGACACACTGTTATTGTGTGTGTGCATTCTTGCTTGTTTGTTGCACGATTACGTAACGACTATAAGGCTCACATACTTAGAACATTTACCAGTACTCCTAAAGAGATTTTAGTGCAACATTTTGGTTTTCTTGAAAATACATGCTGGATTTAAAGTACTTTCTGAGAGATATCAGATGACACAGTGGTTAGTTTATGTGACAGCTACACGATTTTATCACGACGCTACTAATGAGTGACACAATTTACCTTGTTGCTTTTGCGGTGTATCTGTTTTATATCTGCACAGTTTTCTGAATTCTTCTGGAAAGTAAAACATGTTTTAGTAGCAACTTTTGTGGTATAGCAACAGTGAGACAGCCTTTTTCATGGCACAACAATACGTTACAGCACAGTACTTCCTTCATCACGCCAATAAGCATAATAACTACGATATCTATACACAAAGCATTTCACTTTTGTTTATCATGAGGTAAGTACATTGACTTCTGCAGAACTTAGCTTTCGGAGGACGATAACTATGAGACTTCCACAGAGATTATCTTACAACATGACGCAAAGTTTTGCGCTACTGTACACGTATTTGACTGATTAATTTTGTACTTAAAACACTTATTTTTAAAGATTTTTTTATTACAAAGAAAGTTTTCCGTGATACATTTCATTCCATTACTGTAATTTGTAACACCTGAGGGTATAATTACATTTATCCTCAGGGGGTACACGCCTACTTTGTGTACCATGTGTTTGGCAACCACAAGGAGCCCTAGCTAATATGGTATTTGCTTATACAACTTTACACATCGGTACCATATTTCTCTAACACAGAATTACACAGCTATCTGATTATTTACCTGAGAGAGACAAACATTTATTTTACTACATCTGTGACAGACGTTTACGTAATTACACCGTTGGATAACTTCACTTACGAAATTGTATGTTGTTTGTACTTTGTGAACTGTTCATATTTTTTCAGAACCATTGCGATACTATGAGAGCTTTGAATGATGTATTTGGTATGAGATCATGATTTTTAAGGTACGTTTGAGGTAGATGACACTACTGAAATGAGCAGAGAATATTTTTTGGGGTTTGAAATTGTTGCAGAAGGCTACGACGTTTTTGAGATTTGACTTAGGTGTTATGATGTTATTTTTATGACGACGATGTGTATTATGCTGTTGAGGTATGTTTATGATCAATAAGCTGATGCTATATAAGGAATGTGATTACATGTTTATATGTATATGAATAATGAATAGAAGTTAGGGACTATGGTTTGTGAAAAAGGTTGTTGGAAACCAAGAATCGTACTTAAAGAGTTAAGAAATGTGTGTATATGCGCGAATGTATCACAATGCTGGCGAAAATTTTTTGGACGCTGTTATATTTATAGGATTTTGTTTCTACAGATTTGTTACCCAAATTCTTGACCTGTGAAATATTTTTATATGAGACTGTCACTGTAGCGGAAACTGGTGTCATAAATATTTCGGTAAGAAAGTTCAGTGACCACCTGCACGTAATGCGTCGTGGGCACCCAGCTGAGCGGCCAGGTGTGCCAGACGCCTGGAAAAAAAAGCCATTATTGCGAGCCCTTTCCAGCGGCACAGGTAAAAAAAAAAGGCCATTAACCTCGCTTCTGACATTCCTTTGTAGAAAGCATCGCAAAACCGACACGGTCGAACTTGAAAACATATGATTACACTGTGGAGCTCTTAATTTACGATATTTACTGAAATGACTAATGAAATGACGAGAAATATTTTTGCATCTGCACACCTGATTATGACAAGCGTCTTTCTACGAGAATTGAGAGAATTTCTACTAACTTATGAAATGTCACATGACTATTGAATGATATTTTTATGCTTCGCTTTTCATAGTTGCTTATTTCATTTGATATCTAGTTTCCACCTGTGTTGCAGCATTGCTTTTATAAAATAAAATGCATTTGCTAATGTGAACACTTTCTGTCAACAGATCTATTAAATAATAGTTTTGTAATCCACATTCTTAAAAAAAAGGAGCACTTGGAAAGGAAAGAACAATAAGAAGGGACTAGTAACAGTAACTGCACACATAATTTTCTTTTCAAGTATATGGTAATATTTTTTTTACAATAAGTTGTTGTGGTGCACCACTTTAATTACATAGTCATTAAGATGTGAATAGACATTTCCCTTATATGCATTGTTGTCTTTAGTGTACTATTTTTTCTGCTTGAGCTTTGTCATGTTTAGGTATAAATTATTTCATTTTCTGCTGCTGTTTGCCAGGCATAATGTTATTGAATTTGACTTTGTATTATGCTGTTAAGCCAGTTTTACTACTGATTTATTTTTCTTGTTTGCTGCTCATTGCCTTATATTAGTTGTAATACTGTAGCTTGCTTTGCAAATTTCCATTTTTTTATTGCTGTTTGTGTTAATTGTTCTGTGCTGCTGCATTGCCTCGTCCCTTAGTTTAGCATCTGAGCTCAGTAGATTTAAGTTAGCTTAAGAGGGGGTAGACTATAGAAGAGAATTAGCTCCGATGAATTGGAAGAAATGCATTGAGAAGTTATACGAAAAACGTAAAGAAAGCAGGTATAGGTAGGATTTTCTTGAAAATAAATAATGAGGTAAGAAATATGTGAACATATAAATACAGAAAGCATGCTTGGATAGGATTTTTTGGGTGGAAACAAATGTTGGAATAAGATGAAAGATCTATGGATTGAAGTTTTGGGTTGGACTGCAGTATCAAATGTTACACTGAAAACCAACCCTGTCCTTTCCTCCTGTGTTATTCTGGTATGTGTTTATGTACCCTTGTGTATTTGTCTTTTTCCTGTCTTTATGTGTTTAGCTAATAAGATTTATGCTGTAGAATTTTTCAAATACTATGTTATTTTCTTCATAAAGGTGTTTAGACATTATTTATTGTTTTGTTTTAATGCTCATGTGTGAAGTTGATGTTTCGAAAGTTATTCTGATCTTTATGTATGTACTTATGTCATAATTCCTGTAACACTGATGTATCTGTTTATTTCTATTCCTTTGTAAAGCCTGTACTACTACAGAGTTATCTGTATTGTTATGTTCTTTAATGATGTATTTTGTACCTTTGTAATTGTATTCTTATGTTATAAAATTGTAATTGACACCAGTTCATCATATTATTAACTTGTAAGTTCCATTTCACTGCACACATTTCTGTTGGTCATAGTATATGGACAATATGTGAGAAGTAGGGACTTTTAGTGTTTGCACGTGTGTTAATAATTCAGCAAGGGACTGGATAACAGCATTGCTGGTTCTAATGACAATTCCAAAAGCTTTGTGAGTGCACAAGTGGTGGTTTATGGACTTGCTATATTGTCCGCAAGACTCTTCAATGGTGATTGTGCACCTGCACAGTCACACCAGATGGCTGCTGGCCATTTCTACAAGGACTACAGTGGGTCTACACCTTTGCTGACTCACCAGTACCATTATTTCTACAAGGACTGCAGTGGGTCTGCACCTCTTGTGGCCCACCAGTACCGTAATCTCTACCAGGACTACAGTGGGTCTGCTCTGTGATGACCTACCTACCAATACTCTTCAAAACTTCGACTGACTCTGCTGTGGGTTTGCTCTGTTGTGGCCCATTACCTGTCAGCATGTCAAGAGTCAGCACTGTCTTTCCATTGGAAGGACAACACTACTTCTTCAAGGCTGCATGGAAATCCATTACTTCCGTGTGCATTTTCTGTTACTGCTCAGACTTTGAGGAAAACACTGCTATTTTACTGTGATGAACGATTAGGACTGTCTTTATGGACTGTGAGAAAATTTTAGCTTTTGACCAACATTGTATTAATAAGTGTGTGCATTTGATATCTTTCTTACTGTAATTATGAAAAATTTTTTCAAATCTGTATTGGCCAGTGCCCAAAAAAATTTGCTAAATTTTTTGTGGGGAGCATGGGGGCTATGTAAGTAGGCTGTTTATGTTTTCTTATTGGTAACGCCACGTAGCGCTCTATATGAAAAATCACTGGCTGTGCTGTGTGCAGTCTGTGGGTAGTTTGCATTGTTGTCTGCCATTGTAGTGTTGGGCAGTGGCAGCTGGATGTGAACAGCGCGTAGCGTTGCGCAGTTGGAGGTGAGCCGCCAGCAGTGGTGGATGTGGGGAGAGAGATGGCGGAGTTTTGAAATTTGTCATGAACTTCTCTATATATATATGATGATATCAAGGTAAATACATTGTTTGTTCTCTATTAATATCTTTAATTTGCTAACTATTCCTATCAGTAGTTAGTGCCTTCCATAGTTTGAATCTTTTATTTAGCTGGCAGTAGTGGCGCTGGCTATATTGCAGTAGTGGGAGTAACCAAGATTTTTGTGAGGTAAGTGATTTGTGAAAAGTACAGGTTAATGTTAGTCAGGGCCATTCTCTTGTAGAGATTATTGAAAGTCAGATTGCGTTGCGCTAAAAATATTGTGCGTCAGTTTAAGCACAGTCTTGTATAATTTTTCTAAGGGGACGTTTCAATTTGATGACAAAGCAGAAAATTAAGCTAACACGAAAATTGCTATGAAAATGTTAGGAAAATGCCACGTTATTTCTAACGAACATAAAACGTTTTACTGCATATTCCTCGAAAACTACTATCATATATTGAAAAAAAATATATATATTTTATGACAAAACAAACTTAAGTTCGTCAGTTATCGTACAGTACTAAAAATTTGATGGTAACTTGTCGTGCATACATTATTCCGCAGTTCTTCTCATTTTTAACCAATAATACAGGGCTATTCAAAAAGACGGAACAGATTTCAAACATTTCTAGCTTCCAAACTACAAAAGGTAGAAACACAATTCCAACGTTCTTGGAATCGCTAACAGCAGAAACTCGTCTCTCTATTGTATGTCTAGAAGTGGGCATTTGGTCAACCAGTGTTTGTAATTTCTTATTTTCATTGTCTAAGGCATAGGGGTCGCGCACGAAAATCCGTCCGCGATTACTAGACTACTCGCTGTCGTCTTTTGTTTTGAAGCTATTGCAACTACTTGTTGGATTGTCAGTGCTAAAGCCACTGCTCCTACCCACTCGCCGCCTTCCACGTGGGATACAAAATAAATTGTCCCAACAAGTGGGCGTTTCGCGTAGGTCTTTCCACCGTGTTATACACCGTATAGGAATGAAGCTCAACAAAATGACATGTGACCAAGAACTGAATGAGGGAGATAAGGAAATACGTGTGAATTACTGTACTTGGCTATGTCAAACATTTGAGACTAGTATGTTGGATCAGCTCTGCCCTCGATTTGTTGGCGAAAATACATGTTCAAAGCAGGCGGCAGTTAGAAAACATCTTCTGAAATTGTGCTAAATGCTTTATCTGAGAATTGTAAATGGTTTCAAACACCAACTTTTAGCCACAAATAATCGTGTTCTAATAGCGTCATGACGGATACAGGCATTAGTGAACACAAGGTCATTGTAACGAGGCTCAAAACCCTATCAACGAAAACCACTAAAAATAAACGCCAAATATATCTATTTCAAACAGCAGATAAAAATTCGCTTGATACCTTCCTAAGAGAGAGTCACCATTCCTTTCAAGCTAATTATGTAAGTGTAGACCAGATATGGCTCAATAGATTCATACCGCATAAGTTAATAACAGAGGGGACTGATCCACCATGGTACACAAAACATATCAGAACACTGTTGCAGAAGCAACGAAGAAAGCATGCCAAATTCAGAAGAACGCAAAATCCCCAAGACTGGGTAAGTTTCACAGAAGTTCGAAATTTTGTGCGGACGTCAATTGCGACATGCTTTTAATAGTTTCCAAAATGAAACATTGTCTCAAAATATGGTAGAAAACCCAAACAGATTTTGGTCGTATGTAAAGTACACCAGTGGCACCAAAACAGTCAACACCGTCACTGCGCGACAGCGATGAAAATGTTACCGATGATGCTGCCACTAAACCAGAGTTACTAAATACAGTTTTCCGTAATTCCTTCACGAAAGAAGATGAAGTAAATATTCCAGAATTCGAAACCAGAACAGCTGTTAACATGAGTGACATAAAAATAGATGTCTTAGGTGTTTGGGAACAACTCATATCATTTAAGAAAGGCGAGTCTTCCGGTCCAGATGGTATACCGATCAGGTTCCTTTCAGAGTATGAAGACACAGTAGCGCCTTTCTTAGCAATCATATACAAACGCTCACTTGACGAAAGGTCTGTTCCTAAAGACTGGAAAGTAGCACAGGTCACACCAATATTCAAGAAAGGAAATAGGAGTAACCCATTGAATTACAGACCCATATCTGTATTCGAACATTATGAATCACCTTGAAGAAAATGACTTATTGATACATAACCAACACGGTTTCAGAAAATATCGTTCTTGTGCAACACAGCTAGTTCTTTATTCCCATGAGGTAATGAGTGCTGTCGACAAGGGATCTCAGATTGATTCCATATTCCTAGATTTCCAGAAGGCTTTTGATGCCGTTCCTCACAAGTGACTATGAATCAAATTGCGTGCATATGGAGTATCGTCTCAGTTGTGTGACTGGGTTCGTGATTTCCTCTCAGAGAGGTGACATTTCGTAGTGATACAAGCTAAATCATCGTGCAGAACAGGAGTGATATCTGGCGTTCCGCAAGGTAGTGTCATAGGCTCTCTGCTCTTCCTGATTTACATAAATGATCTAGGTGATAATCTGAGCAGCCCCCTTAGATTGTTTGCAGATGACGCTGTAATTTACCGCCTAGTAAAATCATCAGACGATCAATTCCAATTACAGAATTATCTAGAGAGAATTTCTGTACGGTGCGAAAAGTGGCAACTGGCACTAAACAAAGAGAAGTGCGAGGTCATCCACATGGGTACTAAAAGAAATCCGATAAATTTTGGGTATACGATAAATCGCACAAATCTAAGGGCTGTCAATTCGACTAAATACCTAGGAACTACAATTACGAGCAACTTAAATTGGAAAGACCACACAGATAATACTGTGGGGAAGGCGAAACAAAGACTGCGCTTTGTTGCTAGAACACTTAGAAGATGCGACAAACCCACTAAAGAGACAGCCTACATTACACTTGTCCGTCGTTTGCTGCTGTGCGGTATGGGATACTTACCAGGTAGGATTGACGGAGGACATCGATGGGGTACAAAGAAGGGCTGCTCGTTTCGTGTTATCGCGCAATAGGGGTGAGAGTGTCACTGATATGACACGCGAGTTGGGGTGGCATTCACTGAAACAAAGGCGGTTTTCTTTGCGGAAATTTCAATCACCAACTTCCTCTTCCGAATGCGAAAATATTTTGTTGACACCCACCTACGTAGGGAGAAATGATCATCATAATAAAACACGAGAAATCAGAGCTCGAACGGAAAGATTTAGGTGTTGCTTTTTCCCACGCGCCATTCGAGAGTGAAATGGTAGAGAAGTAGTATGAAAATGGTTCGATGAACCCCCGGTCAGGCACTTAAGTGTGAATTGCAGAGTAACCACGTGGATGTAAATGTATTTCATGAGTAGTGAACCCTATTTCCACCTGACAGGCCGTGCGAACTCCCAGAACATCACACACTGGTCAACAAACAATACCGATATGATCAATGAGAAACCTCTTCAGGGTGAAAAATCCAAGTGTGGTGTCGCATGTCACAGCATTGGATTGTGGGTCCGACATTTTTTTTAAACAACAGTAAATAATGCTGTGTAAATGTGAATCTCTGAAGAACTTTGCTCACAGCTGACCGGTCATAAACAAAATGGGGTGATCTATCACATTTCACGCGAATCAGTCTCACTAATTAATGAAAGATAGGCCACTTCGTTCGCCGGATCCTACCCCATGTGACCTATCTGTGGAGCAGTCTGAATGAAAAATTATACGCAGATAACTCAATAACGTTAGAAGAATTGAAGGACAATATTCGTAATGAAATTTTGAAAATTGATGCCGCAGAGTACCACAAAGTGTATATTAACATAATAGGAGGTAATTTTCAGCACCTAATAGAATGTATCGTTAAAGAGAAGATCGGTTCAGTACATATAGACCTTTGCATTAGCTTATTTGTTATTTATAATCTAATTATGACATATTTGTCGATTTGTTGTTGTGTCTTTTGATAGTGGTTAACATCTCATGCGTAATTGGCGATCTGGACGTGGGGCCGGTTTTTCGTGTGCGACCGTGTAGAAACAACGTTTGCAAAACTGATCTTTACAAACTCCCCCTCTATGTGAGGTTTCTTTGATTTTGCGATATCAAGATGAAACCAGTTTCGGTTGTTAAATTTGCTTCCCTGGTTAACATGGTAATATCCCTACCCTGCATTTGAAATTTTTCCATTAATGACGTCTGTTTAGCTTTCCTTAACTGAGAAGCAAGAGGAAAGTCTTTCCTAACCGCTGTGGTTAGTGTCATGACGGTGTTTGAGATTACTGGTATTGTACTGTGATGATGTCATTTGACACAACAGCCGTTCCTTTCTAAAAATAGTAATTGCTCGTCACATTCTTTATTAAGAACTCTTCTCGCTTCGTATTTACGGTTTTTAGATAACATTGTATCTGTTAGGACACCAGCAATAACCACTTAAACAATGTCACTGCACGGAGAAAAGTAACCGTGTTATTAGCTACGAATGTGACTGGCTACTGCCTGCCGCACCTCGAAAGTGATGGCAGTTATCGCTGAAATAGCCGGTTTTCGGCTACACAGTTTATTTTCATCGGCAATTTAACCTGTCTTTCAAACCCGCTCAAAATAACCTGTTACTGAAATAACCGATACTCAATATTTTACTGTGATTTCTTCCACTAATAAACATAGACTTCGAACCAAGATTAAAGAATTACAATGACGGCGAAGGAACAGGCGACCAAGATCTGTATGTGGTTGAAGCTTCTACAGAAATCAACTTCAGAGTCGCCACCACAGGTGAAGAAGGCTGAAGAGGCGACAGCGACAGCGAAATGTCACAACTTGGTGACTTTCGCTCCATCGATGCTTTTGGATGGTGACAGATTTTTCACTCTGAAGCAACTACTAAATTAAAAAATCAGTTATTATACCAAATTTACAGCATGTCAATATTATTATAGGTAAGTCAATCAAGATTCCCTTCCCTACCCTGGAATACTGTGGATGTTTTCTCACTATATAATGTCGCAAGTTTGTTGTGCTTTAAGCAAATGGAGTGTTGTACTTCATTGCTACCGCACTTCGTAAAACAACATTGCTACCGCATTTTGTGAAATAACTCCTAAGTGTGGTGCAGTTCTACAACACAATTGAGGTTCCAGGACGACAGTGAGAAACTACCTTGCGAGGAAGTCTTTCACGCACTGCAGGTACACCCTTATTGCCTAATAGGCTACGCCATAAGGCAACACGTACACTATTGTCTCTGCAATTCTGTACTGTTTCTTATGTGATGTGCTTATTGTTATAATCTAACTGTAGGCATTCTTATTAAAATAGTACTGATAGATTTTCCCAAGTTCTGTAATAATCCAATATTTCAAAGCAATTAGATTTTACGAATAAACATTACTCGTTTTCTCTGTTCCTATAGCGAATAGATATGCCGGTTTTTTACTGGGTTATTGCTAAAAGATGGAAAAAAACTGTTATCGAGACCAAATAAATAGCGAAAAATACCGGTTATTCAGAACTAATATACCGTTATCAGTTTCAACCGCTCGGCTTTTCCCATCCATTACCTCGATACGTGGTCCTACACGGCCAGCACGGCGTGGTGTAGTATTGTCAAAACGACAAGCAGGTTGCACTTCTGTCGGTTTGAGCAGGCATTTCCTTTTGTACGAAACCGCGTGCATACCGGGCGAACAGCGCTGAGCAAAACCAACAAAGAGGTTCGGCGCCGCTGGTGCGCGGCAAGGTTTGGACGGTGTTTCTCGTTTTCCATTTTTAATGACACTCGCGCGCGCACACTCTGGAACATTGCTGCTGCAACCTGCAGCTTCTCTGAGCCGTTCAGCCGTGCTCTGCGCGCGCTTTTGTACCCGGCGCGGCGCGTCCGTTGTGGACGTGGCTTTACATACAGTATATATTATTTTTTATTTCCTAAAATTTTATTATTTTTATACTTTATTTCAACAGCTGCACTACACTACACAAGAGTCGCATGCGTATCGCGAGCCTCGTTGCGACCACCCCTGAATGTATTCAATCAATGCATTGATTTATTTGTACTACTCATGGACAACTGGAACGATCACATAGATAATATTGTGGGTAGAACAAACCAAAGACTGCTATTCATTGGCAGAACACTTAGAAGGTGCAACAGGTCTACTAAAGAGACTGCTTACACTACGCTTGTCCGCCCTATTCTGGAGTATTGCTGTGCGGTGTGGGATCCGCATCAGGTGGGACTGACGG
Source organism: Schistocerca nitens (assembly GCF_023898315.1). NCBI lineage: Eukaryota > Metazoa > Arthropoda > Insecta > Orthoptera > Acrididae > Schistocerca > Schistocerca nitens. The sequence goes on from NC_064614.1 coordinate 213,035,315, forward strand.
ATGACATCGAAAAAGTACAAAGAAGGGCAGTTCGTTTTGTACTATCGCGAAATAGGGGAGATAGTGGCACAGACATGATACTTGAATTGGAGTGGCAATCATTGAAACAAAGACTTTTTCGTTGCTACGGGATCTTCTCATGAAATTTTAATCACCACAATTCTCCTCCGATTGTGAAAACATTCCGTTGGCACCTGCCCACATAGGGAGAAATGATCATCACGATAAAATATGAGAAATCAGGGCTCGCACAGAAAAATTTAAGTGCTCGTTTTTCCCACGTGCCGTTCGAGAGTGAAAAGGTAGAGAGACAGCTTGAAGGTGGTTCATTGAAACCTCTGCCAAGCACTTTATTGTGATAGCAGAGTAATCACGTAGATGTAGATGTAGACGCCAGCAACACACATTGTAAGTAGGCTGTTTATGTTTTCTTATTGGCAACGTTACGTAGCGCTCTGTATGAAAATCACTGGTTGTGCTGTGTGCAGTCTGTGGCTAGTTTGCATTGTTGTCTGCCATTGTAGTGTTGGGCAGCTGGATGTTAACAGCGCGTAGCGTTGCACAGTTGGAGGTGAGCCGCCAGCAGTGGTGGATGTGGGGAGAGAAATGGCGGAGTTTTGAAATTTGTAAGACTGGATGACAATTATGACTATTAAGGTAAATAAATTGTTTGCTCTCTATAAAAATCTTTCATTTGCTAACTATGCCTATCTGTAGTTAGTGCCTTCAGTAGTTTGAATCTTTTATTTAGCTGGCAGTAGTGACGCTCGTTGTATTGCAGTAGTTCGAGTAAGGAAGATTTTTGTGAGGTAAGTGATTTGTGAAAGGTATAGGTTAATGTTAGTCAGGGCCATTCTTTTGTAGGGATTATTGAAAGTCAAATTGCGTTGCGCTAAAAATATTGTGTGTCAGTTTAAGCACAGTCATGTATAATTGTTCTAAGGGGACGTTTCATATGTCGACCCTTAGCCGAGAATACCTCACAGGAATCTTCTGATTTTTTCTTGTAGTTTGTGTAATTAGTGTATCTTTTGTTTATTGCTAGCGCGTAATTGTAGAGCGAATCTCCTTTGTAGTTGCAGTCTTTCACTGTTGTACAGTAAAACAGGTGTGGCAAGCATGTAAATTTGCACCACGTATTTCGCAGCTTGCAATTAACTAGATATTATTTTCAGCGCTATGTTAATGTGTTCTCTTATTTTCTGTTTTATCGTGTGAAATATTGTGACAATAATGGCGTGTGAAAAACGTAACACTAGGCTCCAAAGTAAACAGAGAAATAATAGTGACGACGAGCGTAGCTTACCAGCACCGCTGTGTAATGAATTAACAGACATTCAAAGTAGTAATTTGGTAACTGTGCATAGGGAAATGGAGCGGGCGTCAAATAATGGTGTAGACAGTGAAACGGGTAGTGAACAGGGAAGCATTATCGATCGATCGGTAGGCAACAGCTCGCCTCAGGAATCGGGAATGGCAGAACACAATATTGCAAATGACACATTTTCCGCTTGTCAAAATGTGAATGTTGCTGGTGCAAATTCACTGCCGAAAAGCACTGAGGAACATGTTTCAGACACCAGTGCATTGTTATTACAATTAATGCAACAAATGGGACCAAAGCTTCAAAAGTTAGACACAATGGAACTAAATCTTCAAAAGTTAGACACAATGGAACAACACCAGAGACAAACACAGCAACAGTTAGACGCAATGGAACAAAAGCTTCACACCACGCTTGAACAAACACGTGTAGATTTAACTACTGAGTTACATAAAATCGAATCGAAATGTCAAAAAGTCTGTAACGACGTAAAAACACAAATTTGTGAGCATTTTCAACCTATTTTTTTCGCGGCATGAAAATGCATTACAGAATCACGAAGCAGCCATAAAAGAACTGCAAATTATTGTTCATGAAAATCATGAGACCTTGCAAGCTAAAACTGACTCAGTTGCATCTACCGATTGGGTTACACAACTTGCGAAAACTCAGGGAAACTTAAAGGACACAGTAGAAAGACACATGGAGGAAACTAGTTCATTATCAGAGAAAGTAGTTGAACTTTCGGATCAGCTAAATAATTTATCTACGAAGGTAGATGGTAATCTGAATGACACAAAACCGGTAGTCTTTCATGACACAGAAGAGTGCGAACAAATTAGGAAATTCAAACAAAATCAGAATCAAATTAATACACAACACCAAAGAGAAATCCGGGAAGTACAAGATCAGCTGACATAGGTAATACAAGAATTACGTATTTCAGAGGACATTCGCGCTCCAATACGGGAAGAGGGACATAGAATACGGAACAGTCACAAAATAATAACACAGGGCACTTCGGAAATTATGAAAGAAATTGGCAAGGTACACCGAATTTTGAGATGGAACCGCCGAAACGACGTAACAATAACCTACATGCGACTCGCCGACATGATGATTTTGACTATAAGCTTTTCATTACTACACGTAAATTCAAAACATTAAAGAATTCTGGCAACGACATTCATCCACAAGCGTGGCTCCATCAATTCTCTCATTGTTTTCCTCCCAACTGGTCATTAGAGCATAGATTAGAAGTTATGTGTGGCTATTTAGAGAATGAACCAGCTGTAAGAATGCGATCGGTCATTCATGATTGTCACAGTGAAGGAGAATTTTACCATGCCTTCCTCTCAGCATATTGGTCTCAAGCTACACAAGACCGAGTAAAACACAGCATCATAATGATGAAACATTTCGAACAATCTGAATTTTCCAGTCTTGTGAAATATTTTGAAGACATGTTGCACAAGAATCAGTACCTGTCAAACCCATACAGCCCCTCAGAACTCATCCGCATTTGCTTAATGAAATTGCCTGAACATTTAAGAAATATTATTTTGGCAGGACGTTGCAAAGACGACATTGAAGCTTTTCAGGGACTCCTACAAGAATTAGAAATTGACACAGACAGTCGCCAGATGCGAAAACAGGAAAACCATCACTACAGGTCACATACGTCACAATTCCGTGACGACAGAAATAATAACTGGACACGACAAGGCTATTCTTACAACGCAAATCGTGACCAAAACAGACACCACCCATATGACAACCACTGGCAGAGTAATAATATTTACAGAGAAAGATCGCATTTCCGTAGTAATGAATATGACAGAGATTACCTTAGAAACAGACAGTATGGTAACTAGAACTATTATTATCAAGGGAGACAGAATAATTTCAGATGCAACAGTTCAGCGCGCAGTTACGATTCAGGGAGAAATTCTCCAACACGTGACCGACAAGAAAGAAACTGTGGAATCTACCGACATGACGACAGACGATATAATCAAAACGACAGACCTGAATTTTATCAGAACTGGCGGGATTCAAACAGAGCAGGGCCCTCTCGACAAGGTGAATTTGTAGAAGTTAGGTCTCCTAATCCCAATAACGACGCGCGCCAACAAAGAGGCAGACAATGACTCGCACCACAGGCAGCCACCCGCGCCGGCTGGCTCAGAGAAAAATAACACAGACGCAAACCTTGAGAAAAGATTAAGCATTCCCTTCCGACGTATACCACATGATAATTGCGTTGAAGTTGAAACTCTGCGTACTAGGAAGAGTAAAGGTTTACACCACATTTCATATGTAAAACCGTTTATTGAAAGATAATCCGTTTTTTTAACTTAGTCTTTGCCATAAAACTTTTCACTTCATGCTACTTGTACAATTTGACACTCAGAGAAACTGTTAACATACAACAATGTTTTGAAGTTAACTATCCAGTCTAGAATCTAGGAAACATTTTTAAACAGAAATTACGAATGCATTGTTATAGTGAACAGACGACACAGTGTTGTTATTTGTACATTCTTGCTTGTTAGTTGCATGATTACAACTATAAGGCTCACATACTTAGAACATTTACCAGTACTGCTAATGAGATTTTAATGCAACATTTTGGTTTACTTGAAAATACATTCTGGATTTAAAGTACTTTCTGCGAGATACCAGATGACACAGTGGTTAGTTTATGTGACAGCTACACGATTTGACAGCTACACGATTTTATCACGACGCTACTAATGAGTGACAATTTACAATGTTGCTTTTGCGGTGTTTGTTTTACATCTGCACAGTTTTCTGTTTTATTATGGAAAGTAAAACACGTTTTAGTAGTAACTTTTGTGGTATAGCTACAATGAGACAGCCTTTTCTGTAGCACAACAATACGTTACAGTACCGTACTTTCTTCATCACAACAATAAGCGTAATAATTACGATATCTATACACAAAGCATTTCACTTTTGTTTATCATGAGGTAAGTACATTGACTTCTGCAGAACTTAGCTTTCAGATGACGATAACTATGAGACTTCCACAGAGATTATCTTACAACATGAAGCACAGTTTAGCGTTACAGTACACGTATTTGAGTGATTAATTTCGCACTTAAAACATTTATTTTTTAAGATATTTGAAGTACAATGATACAAGGGGTTTCCGTGATACATTTCATTCCATTGCTGTAATCTGTAACACCTGAGGGTATAATTACATTAATCCTCAGGGGGGTACACGCCTACTTTGTGTACCATGTGTTTGGCAAGCACAAGGAGCCCTAGCTAATATGGTATTTGCTTATACAACTTTACACATCGGTACCATATTCCTCTAACACATAAATTACACAGCTATCTGACCATTTAACTGAGAGATAAACTTTTTTACTACATCAGTGACACATGTTTACACAATTACACAGTTGGATAACTTCACACTTATGAAACTGTATTTTGTCTGTACTTTGTGAACTGTTCATATTTTTTCAGAACCATTGTGATACTATGAGAGCTTTGAATGATGTATTTGGTATGGGATCATGATTTTTAAAGTACGTTTGAGGTAGATGACACTATTGAAAGGAGCAGAGAATTTTTTTTAGGTTTTGAAATTATTGGAGGAAGCTACGACGATTTTGAGAGTTGACTGAGGTGTTATGATGTTATTATTACGATGACTACGTGTATTATACTGTTGCGGTATGTTTATGATCAATAAGCTGATGCTATATGAGTTATTTGAGTATGCTACATATCTGTTATGATGAAATATTGAAGAAGTGTCGACGAATAAGGTAAGGAATAATGAGTAGTGGTTAGGGACTCTGGTTTGTGAAAAAGGATGTTGGAAACCAAGAATTGTACTTTAAGAGTTATGAAATGTGTGTAAATGCGTGAATGTATCACAATGCCGGCGAAAATTTTTTGGACACTGGTATATTCATAAGATTTTGTATCTACACATTTGCAACGCAAATTCTCGACCTGTGAAACTTTTTATATGAGACTGTCACTGTAGCAGAAACTGCTGTCGTAAATATTTCCGTAAGGAAGTTAAGTGACCACTTGCACGTAATGCGTCGTGGGCACCCAGCTGTGTCAGATGCCTGGAGAAAAAGCCATTAGTGTGTGCCTTTTCAGAGGCACAGGTAGAAAACAAAAGGCGAGGCCATTATCCTCGCTATTTACATTCCTTTGTAGAAAGCAACTCAAATATGACACGCTCAAAATTGAAAACATGATTACACTGTAGAGTTCTTAATTTATGATATTTACTGAAATGAAATGATGAGAAACATTTCACATCTATTGTCTTGCTAGTTGAAAGATTGTTTACTGCACTATGAAATGCCATATGGCTAGTGAATGTCGTTTCACGCCTTGCTTTGCCTATTTTGTTTAATATCTAGTTTCTAGCTGCACTGCAGCATTGGTTAAAATAAAATTTTATAGATGTACTAATATAAATATTTTCTGTCTACAGATCCAGTAAATAATAGTTTTGTGATATATTTCCAAAAAAATGTGGAGCACAAAAAGACATTTCCCTTCACAGGAACTGCATACATAATTTTCTTTACAATACTTGGTAATTTATTTCATAGAATAAGTTTTTATGGTGCACCACTTTAATTACATAGACATTAAGATGTGAATAGACGTTTTCCTTATATGCATTGTAGTCTTTAGTGTACTATGTTTTCTGCTTGAGCTTTGTTATGTTTAGATATTAGTTATTGCATTTGCTGCTGCTATTTGCCAGGCATAGTGCTACTAAATTTCACTTTACATTACTCTGTTAAGCCAGTTTTACTACTGATTTATTTTTCTTGTTGCTGCACATTGGCTCATATTAGTTGTAATTTTGCATTTTATCTGTTAATTTAGATTTACTGCTGCTTGATTTGCAATTTGCATTTTTTATCATTGCTGTTTGTGTTAATTGTTTTGCGCTGCTGCATTACCTCGTCCCTTAGTTTAGCATCTGAGCTCAGTAGATTTAAGTTAGCTTAAGAGGGGGTAGACTACATAAGAGAACAAGTTGTGATGAATTGGAAGAAATGCATTGAGAAGTTATACGAAAAAAGTACAGAAACCAGGTATAGGTAGGATTTTCTTGGAAATAATTGATGACATAAGATAATGCAAATAAATAATGAGGTAAGGAATATGTGAACATATAAATACAAAACTCACGCTTGGATAGAATTTTTTTGGTGGAAACAAACGTTTAAATAAGAGGAAAGATATATGGAATGAAGTTTTGTGGTGGACTGCAGTACCAAATGTTACACTGAAAACCAACCCTGCCCTTTCCTCTTATGTTATTCTGCTATGTGTTTGTGTACTCTTGTATATTTGTGTTTTTCCTGTCTTTATGTGTTTAGCTGATATGAGCTATTTTGTAGAATTTTTCAAATACTATGTTATTTTCTTTGTAAACATGTTTAGACATTATTTATCTGTTCTGTTTTGTTGCTCATGTGTGAAGTTGATGTTTCAAAAGTTATTCTGATCTTTCATGTATGTACTTATGTCATAATTCCTGTAACACTGATGTATATGTTATTTCGATTCTTCTGTAAAGCCTGCATTACCACAAATGTTATCTGTATTGTTATGTTTTTTAATGATGTATTTTCTACCTTTGTTATTGTATTCTTATGTTATAAAATTGTAATTGACACCAGTTTATCAAATTGAGTAACTTGTAAGGTACACTTCACGGCACACGTTTCTGTTGGTCATAGTATATGGACAATATGTGAGAAGTAGGGACTGTTAGTGTTCGCACGTGTGTTAATAATTCAGCAAGGGACTGGATAACAGCATTGCTGGTTCTAAGGACAATTCCAAAAGCTTTGTGAGTGCACAAGTGGTGGTTATGGACTTGCTATATTATCCGCAAGCCACTTCAATGGTGATTGTGCACCTGCACAGTCACAACAGATGGCTGCTGGCCATCTCTACAAGGACTACAGTGGGTCTGCATCTTTGATGACCCACCAATACCATTATTTCTACAAGGACTACAGTGGGTCTACACCTTTGCTGACTCACCAGTACCATTATTTCTACAAGGACTGCAGTGGATCTGCACCTCTGGTGGCCCACCAATACCGTAATCTCTACCAGGACTGCAGTGGGTCTGCTCTGTGATGACCTACCTACCAATATTCTTCAAAACGTCGAATGGCTCTGCTGTGGGTTTGCTCTGTTGTGGTCCATTACCTGTCAGCAAGTCAAGAGTCAGCACTGTCTTTCCGTTGGAAGGACAACACTACTTCTTCAAGACTGCACGGAAATCCACTACTTCCGTGTGCATTCTCTTTTACTGCTCAGACTTTGAGAAAAACACTGCAATTTTACTGTGATGAACGATCAGGACTGTCTTTATAGACTGTGAGAAAATTTTAGCTTTTGACCAACATTGTATCAATAAGTGTGTGCCTTTGATTTCTTTGTTATTGTAATGATGAAAAATTTTATCAAATCATTATTGGCCACTGCTCAAAACAATTTGTAAAATTTTATGTGGGGAGCATGGGGGCTATGTAAGTAGGCTGTTTATGTTTTCTTATTGGCAACTTTACGAAGCGCTCTGTATGAAAATCACTGGTTGTGCTGTGTTTGCATTGTTGTCTGCCATTGTAGTGCTGGGCAGCTGGATGTTAACAGCGCGTAGCGTTGCACAGTTGGAGGTGAGCCGCCAGCAGTGGTGGATGTGGGGAGAGAAATAGCGGAGTTTTGAAATTTGTAAGACTGGATGACAATTATGACTATTAAGGTAAATACATTGTTTGCTCTCTATCAAAATCTTTCATTTGCTAACTATGCCTATCAGTAGTTAGTGCCTTCAGTAGTTTGAATCTTTTATTTAGCTGGCAGTAGTGGCGCTCGCTGTATTGCAGTAGTTCGAGTAAGGAAGATTTTTGTGAGGTAAGTGATTTGTGAAAGGTATAGTTTAATGTTAGTCAGGGCCATTCTTTTGTAGGGATTACTGAAAGTCAGATTGCGTTGCGCTAAAAATATTGTGTGTCAGTTTAAGCACAGTCATGTATAATTGTTCTAAGGGGACGTTTCAACATCACTCTTATCTGTTTCGTCCAAAATCACGGCCGCTAGATACACATGTTGTTCCTTGAAGAAATCGGGGGCCACTGTTCTGTGAGACTGTTCCACCCACTATGAAATCACTGTAGACGCCGTAACACTGTTCCACAAAGGTTTTAGAGAAAAGGGTGAGCAGGAGGGGGTGGCGATTCGAGAGCTGGAATAGACGAGGATTCAGAATATTAAGCTGGCTGGATCATTTACAAATACACTAGGATAATATTGTATTGGGTTAACGGCACTGGTCCGTTTACGGACGTGCAGTTTAATTACTTTATGCAAATATCGGTGAACACTGAAATATTGATAGCATATTCTGTCATTTCCGTGAACATGTTCAGTCGAATGATTAAACGAGCAGGCAATAAACAGTTTCCGTGAAATCTCAGGGACAGAGAGGAAATCATTCTGCTGTTCATAACGACGTCATAAATTACATTAAATGTAGTCCATAAGCATCCTATTACTGCGAAATGAAGGAGGAGACGGGGGAGGCAACGTAACTGTTGCATTACGGAGCTGCTGAGTTTCCGACGTAATAGTGTCCGAGAGGAACTAAACGGATGCAATAATTCACTCTCCACTTCACTTAGTACTGCTTTAGAGATTACCGCGTACAGTGTGTGCTACTTATTCCATTCTCGTGCTGACCTAATTAGATTAGAAATTTAGATGTCTTGAAGTGGCCGTAAACGCCCTGTCGGCGGAAGTCTGGGCTTCAGTAATGAACAGTGCTTCATGGTCTTCAGACCTGAGGACGACGGCTTTATGTTTTAGCCCTAACCATCTAGGCACATTAAAATCTATTGTTACTCCTGCTTCTGTGTCCTGTTCGCACAACGCTCAAGTAACTAAAACAAAACATCGGGTTGCCGTCTGTTATAATAGTTCTTTATTAATCATACATTTGAAAAAAATTGAAGGTTCTTAACTATTGGTGGTGTATTTACGTTTTCTTTCAATGCAGAAGCTTATTACTTTCAGAGACGGGTACAGAGCTCAGTGTTGTGCAGTTCTGTCTTTTATAGCTCGGCTAGAGGTAGTAATAATAGTCATTTAAATAGTTGGGATAGTTATGAATGAACGAAAATCGTTACTAAAGTCTCTACCGGTTCTATTACTTTTTACCACAAACCGAAAATTAGCACTGTACCACGTAAATATTTGCAGTATCAAAATATTAATTTTGGAGAACACCAAAGATTAATCCCATTTTATCACATCGTAAGGGATGACAACCATTTATTAATCTCTTGTAGCAATCAGTCAAGCAATGAAGAATTACACGTTAACAAAATGGTGTACTTCATGCCTCTAACTCAAGTCCAAATCTTGTGAAGATATTGCTTATTATAAATGATAATTTTCTCTGATTATTATTTCTTTTCTTATGCTTCCTTCTACGATGTACGTATATATTTGATGGTTCACAGTCCGTTTATAATTACTTGATAGTTAACGTCTTTCTCTTGACACTGCAATGTTACCACGCCAGCTGTAGCTCGGTTAAAAGCGACCTTCAAATATGTCGGGTCACTTCGCAAATGCTCAAATGCTGTTCATGTAGGGCAGAGCGATGTTGGAATCTGCTGCCATCAGGCATGGCGGGAATGCGAGATGCTCTGTTCACAGCTGATTTCAAATGACCGATGATTGAGCTGCGGCAGACAACACATTTGGAGGCCTGATTTACATTCGTGTCCTAACCTAACCACAACCGTTTGATGTGCCATGTACCGAGAAAACGGCGGTCAGCAAGCTACAGCAGAACTACACTGAAGAACCAAGGAAACTGGTAAGCCTGCTTAATATCATGTAGGGACCCCGAGAGCACGCACGAGTGCCCCAACACGACGTGGCATGGACTCGACTAATGTCTGAAGTAGTACTGAAGGTAACTGACGCAATGAATCGTGCAGGGCTATCCATAAATCCGTAAGAGTACGAGAGGGTGCATATCTCTTCCGAACAGCACGTTGCAAGGCATTCCAGATACGCTCAACAGTGTTAATGTTTGGTGAGTTTGGTGGCCAGCTGAAATATTTAAACTCAGAAGAATGTTTCTGCAGCCATGCTGTAGCAATTCTCGACGTGTGGGGTGTCGCAAGGTCCTGCTGGAATTGCCCAGGACCGTCGGAATGCACAATGGACATGAACGGATGCAGGTGATCAGACAGGATGCGTACGTATGTGTCACCTGTCAGACGTATCAGGGGTCGCTTATCACTCCAGCTGCACATGCCCCACACGATTACAGAGCCTCCACTAGCTTGAACAGTCCCCTGCCGACATGCAGCGTCCATGGATTCATGAGGTTGTCTCCATACCCACTCATCAACAGTCCAATGTAGGCGTTGACGGGCCCAGGCGAGGCGTAAAGCTTTGTGTCGTGTAGTCATCACGGGTACACGAGTGGGCATTCGGCTCCGTAAGCCCATTTCGATGATGTTTTGTTGAACGTTTCACATGCCGATACCTGTTGACGGTACAGCACTGAAATCTGCAGCAATGTGCGTAAGGGATGCACTTCTGTCACGTTGAACGATTCCCTTCGGTCTTCGTTGGTCCTGTTCTTGCAGGATCCTTTTTAGGCCTCAGCGATGTCCGAGATTTGATGTTTTATCGGGTTTCTGATATTCACGGTACACTCGTGAAATGGTCGAACGAGAAAATCCAAACCTAAACGCTAACTCGGAGATGTGTCCTGTCGCTCGTGCACCGACAACCACACCACGTTAAAACTCACTTAAATCTTGATAAATTGCCGTTGTAGCAGCAGCAACCTATCGAACAATTGCACGTTGCACTTGTCTCATACTGGCGTCGCCGACCGCGGTGCCGTTTTCTGCCTGTTTACATATCTATGTGTTTGAATAAGCGTGCCTATACCAGTTTCTTTGGAGCTTCAATATATTAATCACGCTCGCTTTGCTCACTGCGATTAAAGCTGATCTGTACGAGCAAACTCAAGACAGAAAAACACTTTCAGCGCCAAAAGCGAACTGTAACATCTCGCTTTTGGTAGGCGTGCTGGCGTGATACTGAACGGTGAGTAGTCCTGGTTGGAACTGATTTTTCCAAACGAGAAAAGAGTGATTGGAAAAAAATCTGAGAGAAAAAGTCGGTATGATGATGAAAATAATGCGACAAAAGATTAGAAATAAAAAGTTACATTCAAAGCAGTTAATTGAAAATAAAAATAAGATTCATTTTGACATAGATATAAAAATAAGGAAACATTAACACCTGACAGGATTCGGACGCAGGACCTGAAGCATCTTTAGGAGTCACTTTACCACAGTGCTACGGAAGATCTTCAAACTGTCTACGCTGCATTTATCTATGTGTAGAAACAATTGGAACCATTATTTGCTGTCTTCGCAACGTTCTGTTTCACTCCATGTCACATGAAGTTGACCTATTGTGAGTGATCTCTGTGACGATAACAACTGAATTTGTGAAGCCGAATCGCGACTTCTGTGAAAGAGCCCAGTACGCTCTGGCTAGTGGTGAGTACGAAATGTACGTATTTTGTTGCCATCGTTTTGTGTATATTGTTTGGGTGTGTTTAACATGTGTGATGAAATACGAAATAAAAGGGTCGTAACTAGGGTTTGGGATTCAAGCACAACACGAAAAAAAGCCAAACAAGGAATTGGAAGTGAACTGACTGGTTGCTGTGAGAGTTTGGCAATAGTGAACGGTTCAAACGCAGCGTTGAGTGTTCTTATTGGAGGAAGACACCTCCAACACGCGAAATGTCAACCATCAAGTAATTTTTTATTAAGATTATAGAATACAACTTTGTTTCGTTCTCTTATATGGAACGTTAGAATATTTGCTTTACTTATATTGCTACATGAATTTCTTTTTAACTGATTATGCATGAGTTTGAATCCGCGTCTCATTTTCTTTGTAATGCTTTGTATAATCCGCTGTGTAAAACTAAATAATGCTCAGTATTGTTGTGTGAAGTGAGATGCTATAGCGATTTCTATAGTCGCAGTCGGACATTGCAGGGCAGTCAAAGGGTGTACAGAGTGATGACGTACGCGCGGTTATGTTTTGTAACCGTGCTAGACGCAATCGCAATAAAATTTATGGCCGCTTTCTTAGTTTCCAGTGACGGCCTAAGCTAAAGTTCGATGTGTTCGTTACGAAACGGAATGTTACACTATGTGGGTACTCTGAGATTTCTGCAATACTTTAAAAATCTGTGGGAATATGTAAGCAAAATGACTGTGATTGTTGTTCTGAGAACCGAACTGCTTGCACTTACCTGAGTTTCACGAACTAATGTGCCTTATAACACTGATTTCTTTTACTAGTCGACAAAGCATTAACCATCGCCGCGGAGACTTGCAAATAGATGGCGACGTGAGAGCCTCTTTTCGTCAGAACTGTGAATTGAAACTTCCTGGCAGATTAAAACTGTGTGCCGGACCGAGACTCGAATTCGGGACCTCTACTTTCTTTCAGGAGTGCTAGTTCTACAAGGTTCGCAAGAGAGCTTCTATAAAGTTTGGAAGGTAGGAGACGAGGTACTGGCAGAAGTGAAGCTGTTACTAACGTTTCTCAATATTGGCTTTCCTTAAAAATAAAGATAGTTTCTGTAAAATGTGTACGCAGATCAGTGTTGAGACCACCCTGAACAGCAGTTATTACTATTTATTTTGCCTGTCTTATTGAAGTGTAATGTTATCGCATTTTTTTTTTTTTTTTTTTTTTTTTTTTGAGGCTGTGTTTTCATGTATGTGGACTGTGTTTCATCAGGCGTATTCTGGTGCTTTGGTTGTGGTATGTGGCAGCCTCCTACGTGACGAAGTCCGCCACTAACTTACGATATTTGACCAATCATAGCATAGCTTGCGAAATACCGGTTGAAGTGATTGTTTTATTAATTACTTTCTGACTCATGTGCGCATATATGAAATGCCACACCACTCCCCTCAAGTTGAATGCCTGATGAACCCGTGCAATGACCTGAAAAACCGCATCGAAAGGAAAGAGTCTGACCCTGTGACATGCAATTTAAGGTCCGGAAATTAGCACAAATTACTCCTGCTCGCAACTATTTGTAATAACGGTATCTGACATGCAAGGATTTAAATTTACTACTTCATTATAAATCTGCATTTATGATATACCAGATACAAATGGACATTGAACAAGACTTAAAAAACTGCTGAACACATTAAACATGAACCACAAGCTCAATTAGAAGAACAACAATGAAGTTAACTGAATTAGTTGAAAGAAGGATATAGGTACCAATTGATTTCCTAATTCTCGTTCGGGAGACAAATAGTCCTTCACGAATAACAATGAATGTGCTTTACAGATGTTGACTATATGAACCATACATTGAAGACAAAAGAAAAACTATTGAATGAAAAGAAATTACCGTGAGCCTTGCCACTTGACTTCCAAGACCGGTACATTACCATACCGAGCGATTCTACTGTGACGTTGTGGCTTCAATGACTGACGCTGGTCAGCGTGCGTTCTGCATGTCGGGTCTGTGCTTACAGACTCGGGTAGCGGTGGTTGAATCACGACTGAACCCGCCCTACGCTGAAATAATTTTCTTAAAAATCCTATCCCAATTTAAGTTAAACAGAACGACGGTATGCATCCAGAGCAAACGCGAAACCAGCGTTTAAACTTGTGCATAGTTCAACACGAAATGAACAATAACTTCTAACGGAAGAGTAAAACATGATCCTGAGTGCAGCTCCTGACTAAACGCTCACTTCGAGCCAAAAGACCCCTAACATGGATCAGCAAACGAAATTATTTTTTGCTTTTCATGTTTCGTGTTCACAACCAGCAGACTATCAAGTCTTGCAGCTATGAACATACGTTAATCTGTCACAACTGAAGGTAAAACAGAAAACTGCCTACCGGGCAGTGTGCTAAGGCAGATGCCCGATCTGCACTTGCTAAAAAAATGGTTCAAATGGCTCTGAGCACTATGGGACTTAACATCTCAGGTCATCAGTCCCCTAGAACTTAGAACTACTTAAACCTAACTAACCTAAGGACGTCACACACATCCATGCCCGAGGCAGGATTCGAACCTGCGACCGTAGCGGTCGCGCGGTTCAAGACTGAAGCGCCTAGAACCGCTCGGCCATCAGCGGCCGGCTGCACTTGCTAATTACCAAGCATAAGTACCTCATGTCCGTTGCCAGGGCTGCCAGACATAGAGACGCCTGTCACTCTCATAAATGAAGCAAGCGAGAAGAAGGAATTCGAAATTCAGAATCCCGAACGTGGAAATCAGTATCAATAATAACGCCAATCTCTCGTGTTGTAAATTACGAAGCTTCGCATCCCCTCACTTTCTATCGTTTCTTGCATGCCTCTCCGAATCACAGGGCAGAGCACAGTACAGAGAGTTGTATTACAAAACTAAAAAAAATTCTGTCCAGTCCCGCATGTTCTTACATTAAATGCTTGACAGGGATGCGTCTCCTTACGCACCTCTGTAGTCATGACGTATAAACTAGTAACCATTTTTCTTTCTACACGTTACTAAGATCACAGCGTTCTTACACTCGGTTCGGAATGTATTGAAAAAGAGCAGAACGAAAAAGTCGTGGTTGGGGGAGGAATTCCACCAGCTCTCTGCCGAAATTAAAGATTTTTTTTTTGTTTTTTCTCCAGAACGCCGTCTCCCCATTGTGGGTTTGTGGAACATTTCTTCTCCCTACAGTGCAATGAAACGGCGACGAGAAAGCTTGTTTTGAGTTTACGCCGAACCTGGAGCCCATTGTATGTTTCATGGGCAAAAACTGCCCTCCGCGCGCGGTCGTTCAAGGGCTGTGTGGCCTCACGGATATGCACTGTTGGTGTCACCGAGTCATTCTGTCTCCACGGCGTCCTCGCGTGGTCGGCGTTGAGAGCATACGCTATGTGACCAAAAGTATCTGGATACCTAGCTGAAAATGACTTACAAGTTCATGGCGCCCTCCATCGGTAATGCTGGAATTGAATATGGTGTTGGCCCACCCTTAGCGTTGATGACAGCTTCCACTCTCGCAGGCATACGTTCAATCAGGTGCTGGAAGCTTTCTTGAGGAATGACAGCCAATTCTTCACGGAGTCTGCACTGCGGAGAGGTATGGACGTCGGTCAGTGAGGCCCGGCATGAAGTCAGCGTTCCAGAACATCCCAAACGTATTCTATAGGAATCAGGTAGGGACTCTGTGCAGGACAGTCCATTACAGGGATGTTATTGTCGTGTAACCACTCCGCCACAGACAGTGCATTATGAACAGGTGCTCCATCGTGTTGAAAGATGCAATCGCCATCTCCGAATTGCTCTTCAACAGTGAGAAGCAAGAAGGTGCTTAAAACATCAATGTAGGCCTGTGCTGCGATAGTGCCACGCAAAACAACAATGAGTGCAAGCCCCCTCCATGAAAACAACGACCACACCATAACACCACCGCGTGCGATTTTTACTGTTGGCACTACACACGCTGTCGGATGTTCACCGGGCATTTGCCATAGCCACAACCTGCCATCTGACCACCACATAGTGTGACGTGATTCTTCACTCTACACATCGTTTTTCCACTACTCAATCGTCCAATGGTTACGCTCCTTACACCAAGCGAGGCGTCGTTTGGCATTTACCGGCGTGATGTATGGCTTATGACCGGCCGCTAGGCCATGACATCCAAGTTTTCTCACCTCCCGCCCAACTGTCATAGTGCTTGCAGTGGATCCTGATGCAGTTTGGAATTCCTGTGTGATGGTCGGGATAGATGTTTGCCTATTACACGTTACGATCTTCTTCAACTGCCGGCGCTCTCTGTCAGTCAACAGAGGAGGTCGGCCTTTACGCTCTCACTCGCACTCAAAATAAGAAAGCTAATGTTCATTGCATTCCTAATGGGGGTGCACTACTAATTTGGACATGTGGAGCCTTTGTCAGTTTAATTATTAGTAAACACTTCATAGAATAGATCTTCAGATAGTTATATCAGCTTATCTGATTTCTATTTGGTTTCTTATGAAACATTCACTTCTTCACACCAAATAAACAGCAAATGAAACATGTGGGCACTGAACTTGTTATAGTCTGTACAGTTGTAGTCTGTTAACTTTTGAGCACACGAATATTATTAAAATATTTACACTTCCTTAGGATCCTTTGCTGGTAAAATGACAAAGGATTAATATAAGGCTCTCACACAAAGCTGAACCAAAAGCGGCTGTTATTTGCAGATAAAGGAGTCAACTAGTCCATGCAAGCTTACAGTACTCAACTTTTGACTGGAGATGAATGTGGTGCCTGTGGCGATGCTCTGCAAACAGGCAGAATGCGGCGCTGCGGTCGGCAACGACTATATCAGAAAACAAGTGTCTGGCGCAGTTGTTGGGTCTATTACTGCTGCTACACTGGCAGGTTATCGACATTTAAGTGAGTTTGAACGTGGTATTACAGTCGGTGCACGAGCTGTGAGACACTGCATCTCTGGGCTAGCGATGTAGAGGGGATTTTCCTGTACGGCTATTTGACGTGTGTACCGTGAATATCAGGAATCCAGTAAAGCATCAAATCGCCGACATTGTTGCAGCCGGAAAAAGATCATGCAAGAACGAGACCAACAACGACTGAAGAGATCTTTCAACGTGAAAGAAGTGCAACCCTTCCGAAAATTGCTGTAGATTTCAGTGCTGGGATTTAGCTAGTGTTAGCGTGCGAACCGTTCAAAGAAACATCACCAACATGGGCTTTTGGAGTCGAAGGCCCACTAGTGTACACTTCATGGCTGCACAACACAAAGCTTTACGACTCGCCTGGACGTGTCAACTCCGACATTGGACTGTTGATGGCTGGTAACGTGTTGCCTGGTTGGACGAGTCTCGTTTCAGATTGTATCTGTTGCATGTGCTGCATCTTCTAAGTGTTCTGATAATAAAACGCAGTCTCTGGTTCGCCTTCCCCATACCATTTCATATGTGTTCTTCCCCATTTAAATTTTTCGTAATTGTAGTTCCTAAGTATTTAGTTGAATCTACGGCCTTTAAATTTGACTGATTTATCGTGCAACCGAAGTTTAACAGATTCATTTTAGCACTCAAGTGCATGATCTCACACTTTTCATTTTTTAGCGTCAGTTGCCAATTTTCGCACCATACTGATATCTATTCTCACTCGTTTTGCAGGTTTGATCTTCTGATGACTTTACTAGACAGTAAAGGAAAACATCATCTGCAAACAACATAACACGGATGCTTAGATTGTCTTCTAAATCGCTTATGTAGATAAGAAACAGCGGAGGGGCTACAGCACTACCTTGGGGAACGTGACAGATCACTTCTGTTTTATTCGATGACATTCCGTCAGTTACTACGAACTGTGAGTTCTCTGACTGGAAATGACGAATCTAGTCGCATAACTGATATTCCACTAGCACGCAATTTGATTACTAGCCTCTTGTGAGGCACAGAGTTAAAAGCCGTGTGGAAGTCTAGAAATACGGAATTACTTGAATTCCCTTGTCCATAACATTCAACACTTCGCGTGAGTAAAGAGCGTGTTGTCTTTCTTTCACAAGAACAATGTTTTTTAAATTCGTTTTGACTATGTGTCAATAGACCGTTAGTTAGTTATGTTCTAACACAATATATGTTCCAAAATCCTGCTGCAGAATGATTTAAATAATATGAGCCTGTAATTTAGTGGATTACTCCTACTGCCTTTCTAGAATATTCGTGTGATCTGTGCAACTTTGCAGTAACTGGGTACGGAACTTCCGTCGTATGAGCGGTTGTATATGATCGATAGGTATGGAGATTCACCATACTCTGAAAGGAACCTAACTGGTGTACAGGTGGATTCCATGGATGTCAGTGATCGCAGTGACTGTTCAACAATAACGTTATCATACAACAATGCGTCTTTCTGCCTATTTACTCGCATTTGGTATACGTTACATTTTGGTTATGTTTAGGATCAATTACCAGATCCTACTGCAAGTTTCGATCGTCTGCTGGTCTTCCTGCATTTCGCTACAATTTTCTGGCGTTGTGACTTCTCCGTATACAAAAGCACCGTCCGTGAAAAACCTTATGGAACTTCCGATATTATCCATTATGTCACTTGTGAACACCGGCAAACGAAATGGTCTCCAACAGTCCCTTGCGAAATTTCGTAAGTTACTTCTACGTCTGCAGATTTCTCTCCGTTTAGAATGACATGCTGTTTTCTGTTTCTTAGAAACTCTTGAGTCCAACCACACATTTGGTCTGACATTCCGTATGCTCGCATTTTGAAAACTAGGTCTATCATTCTTTGCGTCTGTTCTTCTTGAGGATGAGAATGATATCCGTTTTTTCAGTGATTAGGAACTCTTCGTTATTGCAGCGATCTACACTGCACTGTTGCTAAAAGCGAAGCTAGTTATTTTGCACAATCTATGTAGACACGTACTGTTATCTCATTAGGTCCAGCGGGCTTTCTTCTGTTGAATGGTTTCAGTTACTATTCTAACCCATGGTAGCTAATTTAGATATCTGTCATTTTCACGTTCATGTGACTATTTGCTGGAGGAACTGAACTACATCTTTGTGACAATTGAGGCAACAAACCAAGAAAGATATCAATGTCAACTCCTTATGTTCACATGGTGCAGCTGTCAGACCGCTAAAATGTCATTACGAAGAGTTCGATTTATGCAGAACATGAAGTGATCATCAACCTACGCAGCACATACCGTGGTGACTCAAAGTCTAAGCGAAAAGTATTATCGGTGGAAAGATAGAATGAATTCAGGATCCGAATAGGTTGGTGGAATTGAAACGGACATGATGGGGAAATTTGGATGTAGCAATGGTAGCAGAAGTGCGGCGACTGATCAAATGCCAGATAGTATTAAAATGCTAGAGGTAACAGATCTGGGTGCAAATTTCAGTGTAGGCTTCACAATAAACAAGAAGGTTATGAACAATTTTACAAATGCTAAAGGTATCTCAGGGGGAAAAGCAAAACATGTAAACAAAAATATTTTTATTTGTCATCCAATAGCGTTCGGTTCCCAAGCAGTACGGATGGCGGTATCGCTGAAACAACCGGTCTTTGGATATACCTTTTTCTTCAACTCCAGTTTAACCTGACTGCTAAAACCACTCAAAATAACTGGTTTCGAAATAACTGATTTTCGGTTTTTTTGTTGCTATTATTACCTGAAATCAACGTAGACATCGAACAGAGATTGAAAAATTCTGAGGATCCCTCAGACATTTACGTTTTAAGTTTCATTTATAGCCGGCCATTGCGGCCGAGCGGTTCTAGGCGCTTCAGTCCGGAACCGCGTTGCTGCTACGGTCTCAGGTTCGAATCCTGCCTCGGGCATAGTTGTGTGTGATGTCCTTAGGTTAGTTAGGTTTTAATAGTTCTAAGTCTAGGGCGCTGATGACCTCAGATGTTAAGTCCGATAGGGCTTAGAGCCATTCCAACCATTTCATTTGTAGAATAAAATATTAAAGAAAACTAACAAATAAAAGAAAGTCCGTCAAACTTTCGGTGCTTTTCTTGAAAAGAGACAAGGGGTTGAATACTACAAAAAAAAAAAAAAAACCGCCAATACTCCCCTACTGATTCTAACTTTTTTAAACTTGGCTCAGGAGTCATGTCCTGTTTGATCATTACCAATAATCAGTGCTTAAAGGGTGAAGACTTAGTTTGAAGAACTCTATTCTCCGTTTCCAAGAGCTAAAAGCAGATAGACATATTGTGTAGACACAGGAAGCAGATCAGCTGCTGCCTATTTTTATTATAAACTATAGATGAATTGCTAAGTTTAAGTTTTCTCCTTATATGGTATTACAAGTTTGATGTGCCTTCTTCCGTTTTTAAATAAAATGAAGCATCATGTAATATTCTTCGTAAAATAATTGACACGTGCTGGCGCCATTGTGTAACACAACCGATGTCCAGCGACGACCGCGAGAAACTACCATATTGACCATATAGGTCATGTCTTGCACACTACTTGTACACGCATACCGTCCGACGAGCCACTCCATGTGGCAACAGGTGCACCACTGTAACGGTGACGCTGTACGAATTCTTATTCGTGTATTTGTTGCTCTTTCCTAAGTATTTGTGTAATCGCTTTTCCCGTTTTCTGTAATGACCCAGATACACTGAAGCGCCAAAGAAACTGGTATAGGCATGCGTATTCAAATACAGTGATATGTAAAGAGGCAGAATACGGCGCTGCGGTCGGCAGCGCCTACGTAAGACAAGTGCCTGGTGCAGTTGTTTAGATCGGTTACTGCTGCTACAATGGCAGGTTATCAAGAGTTAAGTGAGCTTGAACGTGGTGTTACAGACGGCGCACGAGCGATAGGACAGAGCATCTCCGAGGTAGCGATGAGCTGGGCATTTTCCCGTACGACCATTTAACCAATGCACCGTGAATGTCAGGAATCCGGTGAAACATCAAATCTCCGACTTCGCTGTGGCCGGAAAAGGTCCTGCAAGAACAAGACCAACGACGGCTGAAGATAATTGTTAAACATGACAGAAGTGCAACACTTCCGCAAATCGTTGCAGATTTCAACGTTGGGCCGTCAATATGTGTCCATTATAATTATCCGGGCTGTTATGCCGTGGTCGGTTGATGAATTCTGAGGTGATTCCCAACGTTTCGTCTCCGACTGCGGGAGACATCTTCAAGGGGGTCCGTAGCTTGATGGTCCAACACACACACTGGCTCGCTACTGACTGCCGCTAAATTCCGTGTCCGCGCGCCCCCGCGCCGCGGCGTGACGTCACGTGTTTTGAAAACGTCAGTGCAACTGGCCGCTGTCCGTCGCCGTCGATCGCCGTTGCCATCACCCAGTAGTGGACGAGTGGTACACATCTTCTTTAACACCGGCATCCATATACCATTTGCCGGCCGAAGTGGCCGTGCGGTTAAAGGCGCTGCAGTCTGGAACCGCAAGACCGCTACGGTCGCAGGTTCGAATCCTGCCTCGGGCATGGATGTTTGTGATGTCCTTAGGTTAGTTAGGTTTAACTAGTTCTAAGTTCTAGGGGACTAATGACCACAGCAGTTGAGTCCCATAGTGCTCAGAGCCATTTGAACCATTTGAACCATATACCATTTAATTTGACGCCCTCCTCCTTTCGGTTGAAATTATTTGGGTGTTTAGCGATTTCGATTGCCTCCCTGTAGAGCCTTTCGTAGTATCCGCTCGTGGCCGCTAGTACTTGCGTCTCCTCGAAACGAATATTGTGGTTCCCTGGCTGGAAAGCATGCTCCGCAACAGCTGATCGTTCCGTTTCTCCTCTTCTACAATTTCCCTTGTGCTCTTCCAAACGTTTAGAAACAGTTCTTTTGGTGGTACCCACATAAACATCACCACAGCTGCATGGGATCCTATACACTCCAGCTTTTTCCAATGGTTTGCGAGCGTCCTTGGCAGGCCTAAGGTATTCCCATATCTTCCTGGTGGGCTTGTAAATTACGGTAATATTCCGCTTCGTCAAGATCCTCCCTATTCTTTCCGTTACATTTTTCACAAACGGCAGGAAAATCTGGAGTGTATAGGATCCTATGCAGCTGTGGTGATGTTTATGTGGGTACCACCAAAAGAACTGTTTCTAAACGTTTGGAAGAGCACAAGGGAAATTGTAGAAGAGGAGAAACGGAACGATCAGCTGTTGCGGAGCATGCTTTCCAGCCAGGGAACCACAATATTCGTTTCGAGGAGACGCAAGTACTAGCGGCCACGAGCGGATACTACGAAAGGCTCTACAGGGAGGCAATCGAAATCGCTAAACACCCAAATAATTTCAACCGAAAGGAGGAGGGCGTCAAATTAAATGGTATATGGATGCCGGTGTTAAAGAAGATGTGTACCACTCGTCCACTACTGGGTGATGGCAACGGCGATCGACGGCGACGGACAGCGGCCAATTGCACTGACGTTTTCAAAACACGTGACGTCACGCCGCGGCGCGGGGGCGCGCGGACACGGAATTTAGCGGCAGTCAGTAGCGAGCCAGTGTGTGTGTTGGACCATCAAGCTACGGACCCCCTTGAAGATGTCTCCCGCAGTCGGAGACGAAACGTTGGGAATCACCTCAGAATTCATCAACCGACCACGGCATAACAGCCCGGATAATTATAATGGACATGATATTTCCGGCCGTGAAAGTTTACATTTTAGTATCCGTCAATATGTGTCAGCGAGCGAACCATTCAGCGTAACATCATCGCTATGGTTTTCGAAGCCGAAGGACCTCTCATGTACCCTTGTTGACTGCACACAAACGTTTACGCCTCGCCTGTGCCCGTCAACAACGACATTGGACTGTTGATGACTGGAAACATGTTGCCTGGTCACACGAGTCTCGTTTGAAATCGCATCGAGCGGATGGACGTGTTGGAACCCCGCGACCGCTATGGTCGCAGATTCGAATCCTGCCTCGGGCATGGATGTGTGTGATGTCCTTAGGTTAGTTAGGTTTAAGTAGTTCTAAGTTCTAGGGAACTGATGACCTCAGATGTTAAGTCCCATAGTGCTCAAAACCATTTGAACCATTTGGATGGACGTGTACGGGTATGGAGACAACCTCATGAATCCATGGGCACTGCATATGAGCAGGGGACGCTTCAAGCAGGTGGAGACTCTGTAATGGTGTGCAACGTGTGCAGTTGGAATGATATGCGACCTCTTATACGTCTAGGTACGACTCTGACAAGTGACACGTACGCAAGCATCCTGTCTGATCACCTGCATCCGTTCATGTCCATTGTGCATTCCGACGGAGTTGGGCAATTCCAGTAGACAATGTGACACCCCACACGCCCAAAATTACTACAGAGTGGCTCCAGGAACACTCTTCTGACTTTTAACATTTTCGCTGGTCATCAAACTCCCCAGACATGAACATTATCGAGTATGGTCAGTGAAATTCTTCTGGATTTGAGGCCGCATTGTCAGCTATAAAATTCCGACGTTTCCGCAACTGTTGCAAGGCGCCTTCCCCCAGGTGTATTGCTAACTGCTAAATGAGCCCTAGTTTGGTTACTTTTGTACTATGGAGGAGTGCTGCCGTTGCTTATGGGGGTGAGAAGGAAGCGTATTAGGATTTCATTTTATTGGTGTTTGCATTTAGTGTTGTCATTGGCGGAAATAGGCCTTTTTTCATTGGCGTTTCCTTTATTGATTGCCATTGGGGGAAATCGGCGAATAGGAAACAAGCAGCGTCTGCAGCGTAGCGCTGTTTACTATCTGCCTAGTATCGACTACGCAGCGTCAGTACTCTGTGTACCGTCCGCCGCTGTGCTCTACCGCGCGCCTCTTGCTTTTTCGAGAGCTGTCCTTCCGCAAAGCTGTCACTCCTGGCAGCCGAGACGCTGGGAGTCGGTACCCTTCTTCTCTATTCATACTGTCCGGTCGATTGGCTATTTCTATAGCCTCTCTAATCTTCTTCCTCAAATTAAACGCCTGTTTCGCCAGTACGCGGGCCTCTCGAAATTCGATCTTCATCCCGCACTGTTCCTGAGTTCTTCCACCGCTGATTTGTTGTATTGTTTGAGGCGGATGTAACTCTCGTGTTCAGTTAACTTTGTGCTTATTAGACGCCCAGTCTCACCTACATACCCGAGTCCACATTCACACCCGATTTCCTAAACTCCAGCGGCATGAGACTTGTCAATTGTATCATTCGTCGAGCCCAGAACGTCTTCTGTTTTGTTGTTGCTACTAAAAATCGGCTTAATACCTGCCCGACGGAGAATTTTGACCAGCGGTTCAGTAACCCCTTGTACGTATGGCAGCAGGACGGTGTTCCGTGCTTCGTTCCGCCTTTCCCTGTTGCGCTCCTCCTTCGGCGCCATGGTTTTGCGTATCATCCTCCTGTCGTACCTGTTAGTTCCAAAATTGGACTTGAGATTGAGCTTTCAGATTGTGTTCATCGCTGATCCTGTAGGCTCTCTTAGCTAAAGTTTGCAGGGCCGATTTATTTTGCGTAGGATGGTGGTGGGAGGATGCATGCAGGTACCTGTCTGTGTTGGTGCGCTTCTTATAAACTGTGTCAAAGCTTCCCTTCAGGCATACGGTAAACTTCCACGTCGAAAAAATACAATATCACGTTCTTTTGTATCTCCATGGTAAAGTGAATTTTGCTGTGCTGCTGGTTGAGATGTTGGTGGAAGTTCTGAAGCTCTTCTCCCCGTGTGGCCAAATGACAAAGGTGTCATAATCGTATCGTAGCCAGCATTCTGGGCGTAATGATGCAGACTGGAGTGCTGTTTCTTTGAACGCTTGCATAAAAATGTTTGCTGCGGCAGGCGAAAGAGGGGAACCCATAGCAGACGCACGGTAAACTCCTAATACCCTTCCTCCTCTCCCTCATATCCAGTTACAGCACTCCACCATAGTATGCAGGGTGTTACAAAAAGGTACGGCCAAACTTTCAGGAAACATTCCTCACACACAAGGAAAGAAAATATGTCATGTGGACATGTGTCCGGAAACGCTTACTTTCCATGTTAGAGCTCATTTTATTACTTCTCTTCAAATCACATTAATCATGGAATGGAAACACACAGCAACAGAACGTACCAGCGTGACTTCAAACACTTTGTTACAGGAAATGTTCAAAATGTCCTCCGTTAGCGAGGATACATGCATCCACCCTCCGACGCAAGGAATCCCTGATGCGCTGATGCAGCCTTGGAGAATGGTATATTGTATCACAGCCGTCCACAATACGAACACGAAGGGTCTCTACATTTGGTACCGGGGTTGCGTAGTCAAGAGCTTTCAAATGCCCCAATAAATGAAAGTCAAGAGGGTTGAGGTCAGGAGAGCGTGGAGGCCATGGAATTGGTCCGCCTCTACCAATCCATCGGTCACCGAATCTGTTGTTGAGAAGCGTACGAACACTTCGATTGAAATGTGCAGGAGCTCCATCGTGCATGAACCATATGTTGTGTCGTACTTGTAAAGGCACATGTTCTAGTATCACAGGTAGAGTATCCCGTATGAAATCATGATAACGTGCTCCACTGAGCGTAGGTGGAAGAACATGGGGCCCAACCAAGACATCACCAACAATGCCTGCCCAAACGTTCACAGAAAATCTGTGTTGATGACGTGATTGCACAACTGCGTGCGGATTCTCGTCAGCCCACACATGTTGATTGTGAAAATTTACAATTTGATCACGTTGGAATGAAGCCTCATCCGTAAAGTGAACATTTGCACTGAAATGAGGATTGACACATTATTGGATGAATCCGCTGCTGATAGTGCCTGCACACGCTGTACATGGTACGGAAACAACTGCTTCTCCCGTAGCACTCTCCATACAGTGACGTGGTCAACGTTACCTTGTACAGCAGCAACTTCTCTGACGCTGACATTAGGGTTATCGTCAACTGCACGAATAATTGCCTCGTTCATTGTTCTCGTCGCTCTAGGTCTTCCCCAGTCGCGAGTCATAGGCTGGAATGTTCCGTGCTCCCTAAGACGCAGATCAATTGCTTCGAACGTCTTCCTGTCGGGACACCTTCGTTCTCGAAATCTGTCTCGATACAAACGTACCGCGCCACGGCTATTGCCCCGTGCTAATCCATACATCAAATGGGCATCTGCCAACTCCGCATTTGTAAACATTGCACTGACTGCAAAACCACGTTCGTGATGAACACTAACCTGTTGACGCTATGTACTGATGTGCTTGATGCTAGTACTGTAGAGCAATGAGTCGCATGTCAACACAAGCACCGAAGTCAACATTACCTTCCTTCAATTGGGCCAACTGGCGGTGAATCGAGGAAGTACAGTACTTACTGATGAAACTAAAATGAGCTCTAACATGGAAATTAAGCGTTTCCGGACAAATCTTTTCTTTATTTGTGTGTGAGAAATGTTTCCTGAAAGTTTGGCCGTTCCTTCTTGTAACACCCTGTATAAGTAACCAAACTAGTTCTCATTCAGCAGTTAGCAATACACCCTGAGGAAGGCGCTTTGCAACAGTCGCCGAAACGTCGGAATTTTATAGTTGAACAATACGGCCTCAAACCCAGAAGAATTTTATAGACTGTGACAACGGCCGCGGAAGCCTACGTTTAAAATTATCGAACATATTTGGGATGCCTTGAAACATGCTGTTCAGAAGAGATCTCCACGCCCACGTACTCTTACTGATTTATGGACAGCCCTGCAGGATTCATGGTGTCAGCTCCCTCTAGCACTATTTCAGACATTAGAGTCTAAGGCGCTGCAGTCATGAACTGTGCGGCTGGTCCCGGCAGTGGTTCGAATCCTCCCTCGGGCGTGGGTGTGTGTGTTTGTCCTTAGGATAATTTAGGTTAAGTAGTGTGTAAGCTTAGGGACTGATGACCTTAGCAGTTAAGTCCCATAAGATTTCACACACATTTGAACATTTCAGGAGCCGGCCGCGGTGGTCTCGCGGTTCTAGGCGCGCAGTCCGGAACCGTGCGACTGCTACGGTCGCAGGTTCGAATCCTGCCTCGGGCATGGATGTGTGTGATGTCCTTTGGTTGGTTAGGTTTAAGTAGTTCTACGTTCTAGGGGACTGATGACCCCAGCAGTTGAGTCCCATAGTGCTCAGAGCCATTTGAACCATTTTTTTGAACATTTCAGGCATTAGTCGATTCCATGCAACGGCGTGTAGCGGCGCTTCTGCGTGCTCGCGGGAGCTCTACACGATATTAGGCAGGTATACCAGTTCCTGTGGCTCTTCTGTTTATTTCACAGCAATGGAAATCTTACGTATAAACATTACTCGATACTAAAAAAATGTTTTAGTTGAAAACAAAAACTTCTTAAGACCACTGCTGTAGCAAATTAATATACCGCTTCTTTCCCCGTTATTAGCAAAAAATAAAAAAAACAGTCGTAGCTGAGCCCAAACAAATACAGGACCGGTTTTAACCGGTCGGGTTTTTCCGATCACTACCAAGCAGTGGATGCCAAATGCTTGGTAATGACGACCATGAAACAGCTGTTTCCAATGCTGCCGCGTCATTCCCCTCGCCTCCAGGCTAGCAGCCTCCGTGACGTCATGTTTAGGCGAGTACACAGCACGGTGTCGTTGGTCATGGAACAGCGACCTTGCGGCCTAGGCTTCTGGCGTAGCGCCAGCCACCTGCTCCGGGCAGCCGGAGCAGCGTCAGCGCTATTCGGGGCACACACACACACACACACACACAACCTGGCACCACCGATTTAGGGGCCCGCCGAGTCACCGCGCGAAGGGCTCCAGTTCGGCTGAGTGTTATGAAGACATACTGCCAGCACTGCTGCCGCTGCGTTTAAATAACCTCTTTGTGGGCGCAGCATGCGCCATTGGGCAAAATGTTTTATGTGCGAAAAACTCGAGTGAGTGGCGATAAAGCAAGAGATACTACGACTCCCTTGTGCCGTAGAAAACAGACGGCTGTAGACTGTTATGCAATAGAAAATATATTATTAACATATTTCCTCGTTTTATTTCCAACACTTGGAACAGAACTGCAGCTGTACACGTACCACAGATAGATCTATACGGGGTGTCCCAGGAGGAATGGACAGTATTCAGGGATGGACAGGAGCGATAGTTCGAAGTTTACTGGTAAACATGGGCTCCAAAATACCTATCTCAAGTGGATATAGAAAAATTTCCGCTACCAGTCACAACAAAAGTTTATTTATTTTTCACACGACCGGTTTCGGGCTTGTGCCCATCCTCAGGTGTTTAAACGTTCTTGCACATGTTTATATTGCTGGAGGTCACTGTATAAAACAATAAAATTATGTGCTGGTGACTAAACAGATACAAGTGGGGCCAATTGTAAGTGGCAAGGCAGCATTTGTCGCAAATATAGCTGTATGAAGCATCATTATCTTAGTTACGCTGTGGTGACAGCTTTGCACTTAGTTGCACACTTATTATCATTTTCAGGTCCATCATTAAGTTTCATGAACTTTAGCTGCATATTTCACTATTACACTGTGTTTACATGCAAACATGTGGAGTATGGTCAAACAACTTGGACATGTTGTTGTTGTTGTGGTCTTCAATCCTGACACTGGTTTGATGCAGCTCTCCATGCTACTCTATCCTGTGCAAGCTTCTTCATCTCCCAGTACCTACTGCAACCTACATCCTTCTGAATCTGCTTAGTGTATTCATCTCTTGGTCTCCCTCTACGAATTTTACCCTCCACGCTGCCCTCCAATGCTAAATTTGTGATCCCTTGATGCCTCAAAGCATGTCCTACCAACCGATCCCTTCTTCTAGTAAAGTTGTGCCACAAACTTCTCTTCTCCCCAATCCTATTCAATACCTCCTCATTAGTTACGTGATCTACCCACCTTATCTTCAGCATTCTTCTGTAGCACCACACTTCGAAAGCTTCTATTCTCTTCTTGTACAAACTAGTTATCGTCCATGTTTCACTTCCATACATGGCTACACTCCATACAAATACTTTCAGAAACGACTTCCTGACACTTAAATCTATACTCGATGCTAACAAATTTCTCTTCTTCAGAAACGATTTCCTTGCCATTGCCAGTCTACATTTTATATCCTCTCTACTTCGACCATCATCAGTTATTTTACTCCCTAAATAGCAAAACTCCTTTACTACTTTAAGTGTCTCATTTCCTAATCTAATTCCCTCAGTATCACCCGATTTAATTTGACTACATTCCATTATCCTCGTTTTGCTTTTGTTGATGTTCATCTTATATCCTCCTTTCAAGACACTGTCCATTCCGTTCAACTGCTCTTCCAAGTCCTTTGCTGTCTCTGACAGAATTACAATGTCGTCGGCGAACCTCAAAGTTTTTACTTCTTCTCCATGAATTTTAATACCTCCTCCGAATTTTTCTTTTGTTTCCTTTACTGCTTGCTCAATATACAGATTGAATAACATCGGGGAGAGGCTACAACCCTGTCTCACTCCTTTCCCAATCACTGCTTCCCTTTCATGCCCCTCGACTCTTATAACTGCCATCTGCTTTCTGTACAAATTGTAAATAGCCTTTCGCTCCTCGTATTTTACCCCTGCCACCTTCAGAATTTGAAAGAGAGTATTCCAGTTAACATTGTCAAAAGCTTTCTGTAAGTCTATAAATGCTAGAAACTCAGGTTTGCCTTTTCTTAATCTTTCTTCTAAGATAAGTCGTAAGGTTAGTATTGCCTCACGTGTTCCAACATTTCTACGGAATCCAAACTGATCTTCCCCGACGTCCGCTTCTACCAGTTTTTCCATTCGTCTGTAAAGAATTCGCGTTAGTATTTTGCAGCTGTGACTTATTAAAATGATAGTTCGGTAATTTTCACATCTGTCAACACCTGCTTTCTTTGGGATTGGAATTATTATATTCTTCTTGAAGTCTGAGGGTATTTCGCCTGTCTCATACATCTTGCTCACCAGATGGTAGAGTTTTGTCATGACTGGCTCTCCCAAGGCCGTCAGTAGTTCTAATGGAATGTTGTCTACTCCCGGGGCCTTGTTTCGTCTCAGGTCTTTCAGTGCTCTGTCAAACTCTTCACGCAGTATCTTATCTCCCTTTTCGTCTTCATCTACATCCTCTTCCATTTCCATAATATTGTCCTCAAGAACATCGCCCCTGTATAGACCCTCTATATACTCCTTCCACCTTTCTGCTTTCCCTTCTTTGCTTAGAACTGGGTTGCCATCTGAGCTCTTGATATTCATACAAGTGGTTCTCTTCTATCCAAAGGTCTCTTTAATTTTCCTGTAGGCAGTATCTATCTTACCCCTAGTGAGACAGGCCTCTACATCCTTACATTTGTCCTCTAGCCATCGCTGCTTAGCCATTTTGCACTTCCTGTCCATCTCATTTTTGAGACGTTTGTATTCCTTTTTGCCTGCTTCATTTACTGCATTTTTATATTTTCTCCTTTCATCAATTAAATTACATATTTCTTCTGTTACCCAAGGATTTCTATTAGCCCTCGTCTTTTTACCTACTTGATCCTCTGCTGTCTTCACTACTTCATCCCTCAGAGCTACCCATTCTTCTTCTACTGTATTTCTTTCCCCCATTCCTGTCAATTGTTCCCTTATGCTCTCCCTGAAACTCTCTACAACCTCTGGTTCTTTCAGTTTATCCAGGTCCCATCTCCTTAAATTTCCACCTTTTTGCAGTTTCTTCAGTTTTAAATTGCAGTTCATAACCAATAGATTGTGGTCAGAATCCACATCTGTCCCTGGAAATGTCTTACAGTTTAAAACCTGGTTCCTAAATCTCTGTCTTACCATTATATAATCTATCTGATACCTTTTAGTATCTCCAGGATTCTTCCAGGTATACAACCTTCTTCTATGATTCTTGAACTAAGTGTTAGCTATGATTAAGTTATGCTCTGTGCAAAATTCTACAAGGCGGCTTCCTCTTTCATTTCTTCCCCCCAATCCATATTCACCTACTATGTTTCCTTCTCTCCCTTTTCCTACTGACGAATTCAGTCACCCATGACTATTAAATTTTCGTCTCCCTTCGCTACCTGAATAATTTCTTTTATCTCGTCATACATTTCATCAATTTCTTCATCATCTGCAGAGCTAGTTGGCATATAGGGGAAACTGGCTGGGGTAATAGTAGGAAATTTAAGGGGGGGAGGCACTGCCATGAAGGGTAAAATACCAGTGGTTACAGGTGTTGGAGCAGCACCTTTTTTAGGATAGGTAAGACAGAAAGATGTCAAGTTCTACGAGAGGTCAGGATTGAAACAAATCTTCAGTTTAGGAAAGAAATTAAACAGCACAATTCTAGTACATTGGATCACCAATCACAGCTATCAATTATAAATTTTCACCAATCACCAGAAATTTTTTCTCCACCAAGTTGTATCTCTGTCCTAGGTAATTGCATTGATGAATTAAAGTCACCCAACCCAGTTGACGTAATCTGCCTCTCTGAACACCGTGTGACCACTGGTATAGGATTTAGGCCTAAGCACAATGAGAAACTCAGACAGGAGAGTACTGCAAATGTTAGAATAAGGAAAGGTTCTCATAAAAGTATAATTAAAAATAATGTAAGTATATTTCATCAAAATATTGGGAGTTTAAAGAATAAAGTAGATGAGCTTCTGGTTTGTTTAGATGATTAAGAAGCTGAGAATGAAATAGATATACTATGCCTGTCTGAGCATCACATTGTTACTGATATGGATAAGGTAAATGTAAGTGGATATAAGCTCTCTGCACGTGTAATGAGAGAAAATATGGAGAAAGGAGGAGTTGCCATATATGTCAAAAGTTATCATTGTGCAAAAAGTATAGAAACAAAAAGTTTTGTGTAGAGAAACATATAGAAGCATGTGCCTGTGAGCTTAAATTAAATAAAGGCACATTTATAATTGTAACTGTATATAGGTACCCATCAGGAAATTTTCATCTATTTCTGAAAAATTTGGACTCCTTGTTGTGCTATCTGTCAGACAGGGGGAAGCAAATTATTATTTGTGGGGACTTCAATGTAGATTCTCTGAAAGAGGGTAATAGGAAAAATGACCTTGAAGTATTACTCGGTTCCTTCAATTTGACACCCGTTATTGATTTTCCTACTCGGGTGGTAAAGGATAGCAGCTCACTGATAGATAACTTCTTTATAGACCAAGATAAGTTTAACCAGATAAATGCTCAGCCTGTTGAGAATGGTCTTTCTGATCATGGTGCACAGCTAGTTACAATATATGACATAGCTCCATTCAGCAATACTAAACAGTCCTCCAAAGTAGTACATCCAGTCAACGATTTAACAATTGCAAATTTCAGGGAAAGCCTACAGCAGTTAGACTGGGATGAGGTGTACCGTGAACCTGATGCCAATTTAAAATATAATTTATTTCATGACATTTTTGTAAATGCATTTGAAAACTGCTTCCCCAAGAAAATAGTTAAATATACTCGTAAGAAACCTTGTAACAAACCATGGCTTACTAAGGGTATAAAAATATCTTGTAACCGGAAAAGGGAAATGTATGTGACAGCAAGAAAGAGTAGTGACCCAGAAACTATCAAAAATTATAAAAACTACTGTGTTATATTAAGAAAAGTTATTAAAAAATCCAGGAGTATGTGTATCATGTCTGAAATCAGCAACTCTGATAATAAAAATAAAACAATTTGGAATATTATTAAAAGAGAAACAGGTCAACCAAGAGCAGAGGAAGACAGTATTACCATCAAATTGAATGAAAACTTTATGAACAAAAAGTCAGAAGTTGAAAATATTTTTAATAATCATTTTCTAAATGTTGTGGATATAGTAGGATCCAGGTGTTCATTAGAAGATGCTAGGCTGTTAATGGAAGAGGCCATACCTATGCAGTTTGATACAATTGAAATCTCACCCACTTCTCCCTCTGAAATTAGGAAAATAATAAACTTGCTTAAAAGCAAAAACTCACATGGAATTGATGGCATTTCCAGCAAAATACTAAAAGCTTGTTCTCAACAGAGAAGTAAGATTCTCAGCCACCTGTGTAATAGCTCTCTGGAACAGGGCATTTTCCCTGATAGACTGAAATATGCTATTGTTATACCTTTGCATAAAAAGGGGGATAGATCTGATGTCAACAATTACCGTCCAATCTCCCTTCTAACAGCTTTATCCAAAATTTTCGAGAAAGTAATGTATTCAAGAGTAGCTTCACATATCTGTAAAAATGAAGTACTAACAAAATGTCAGTTTGGTTTCCAGAAAGGTTTTTCAACAGAAAATGCCATATATGCTTTCACCAGTCAAATTTTGAATGATCTGAATAACCGAACACCACCCATTGGAATTTTTGTGATCTCTCAAAGGCTTTTGATTGTGTAAATCATGAAATTCTGCTAGACAAGCTCAAGTATTGTGGCATGAGTGGGACAGTGGACAAATGGTTTAATTCGTACCTAAATGGAAGAGTGCAGAAAGTTGAAATAAGTAGTTCTCGTAACATGCAAAGATCAGCACATTCCTCACACTGGGGAACTATCAAGAATGGGGTTCCACAAGGGTCAGTCTTGGGTCCTTTGTTGTTCTTATTATACATTAAAGACTTGCCATTCTATATTCATGAAGAGGCAAAGTTAGTTCTCTTTGCTGATGATACAAGTATAGTAATCACACCTGAAAAACAAGAATTAACTGATGGAATTGTCAATACCGTCTTTCAGAAAATTACTAAGTGGTTCCTTGTAAACGGACTCTCACTGAATTTTGATAAGACACAGTACATACAGTTCCGTACAGTGAATGGTATGACACCATTAATAAATATAGACCTTAATCAGAAGCATATAGCTAAGGTAGAATATTGCAAATTTTTAGGTGTGTCCATTGATGAGAGATTAAATTGGAAGAAACACATTGATGATCTGCTGAAACGTTTGAGTTCAGCTACTTATGCAATAAGGGTCATTGCAAATTTTGGTGATAAACATCTTAGTAAATTAGCTTACTACGCCTATTTTCACTCATTGCTTTCATATGGCATCATATTTTGGGGTAATTCATCACTGAGGAATAAAGTATTTATTGCACAAAAGCGTGTAATCAGAATAATAGCTGGAGTCCACCCAAGATCATCCTGCAGACATTTATTTAAGGATCTAGGGATATTCACAGTAGCTTCTCAGTATATATACTCTCTTATGAAATTTGTTATTAAGAACCAAACCCAATTCAAAAGTAATAGCAGTGTGCATAACTACAATACTAGGAGAAAGGATGATCTTCACTATTCAAGATTAAATCTAACTTTGGCACAGAAAGGGGTGAATTATACTGGCACTAAAGTCTTTGGTCACTTACCAAATAGTATCAAAAGTCTGACAGATAACCAACAAGTATTTAAGAAGAAATTAAAAGAATTTCTGAATGACAACTCCTTCTACTCCATAGAGGAATTTTTAGATATAAATTAAGAAAGAAAAACAAAAAAATATTTAAAAAAATATAAAAAAATAAAAAAATAAAAATAAAAAATAAAGAAAAACAAAAAAACACAATAAAGTAAAGTTGTTATATTAACTTAAGTATGTTGTTAAATTAACCTAATTATGTCATGTATTGGAAAATTCGACTCGTTCCACATCATTACGAAATATCGTATTCATGATCCATGGAACTAGTATTAATCTAATCTAATCTAATCTAATAAACTTGTACTACTGTGGTAGACATGGGCTTTGTGTCTATCTTGGCCACAATAATGCGTTCACTATGCTGTTTGTAGTAGCTAACCCGCACTCCTATTTTTTTATTCATTATTAAACCTACTCCTGCATTACCCCT
Source organism: Schistocerca nitens (assembly GCF_023898315.1). Lineage (NCBI taxonomy): Eukaryota > Metazoa > Arthropoda > Insecta > Orthoptera > Acrididae > Schistocerca > Schistocerca nitens. The sequence goes on from NC_064614.1 coordinate 213,070,080, forward strand.
ATTTGATTTTGTATTTATAACCCTGTAATCACCTGACCAAAAGTCTTGTTCCTCCAGCCACCGAACTTCACTAATTGCCACTATATCTAACTTTACCTATCCATTTCCATTTTTAAATTTTCTAATCTATCTGCCCAATTAAGGGATCTGACATTCCACGCTCCGATCCGTAGAATGCCAGTTTTCTTTCTCCTGATAACGACGTCCTCTTGAGTAGACCCCGCCCGGAGATCCGAATGGGGGACTATTTTACCTCCGGAATATTTTACCCAAGAGGACGCCATCATCATTTAATCATACAGTAAAGCTGCATGTCCTCGGGAAAAATTACAGCTGTAGTTTCCCCTTGCTTTCAGCCGTTCGCAGTACCAGCACAGCAAGGCCGTTTTGGTTAATGTTACAATGCCAGATCAGTCAATCATCCAGACTGTTGCCCCTGCAACTACTGAAAAGGCTGCTGCCCCTCTTCAGGAACCACACGTTTGTCTGGCCTCTCAACAGATACCCCTCCGTTGTGGTTGCACCTACGGTATGGCCATCTGTATCGGTGAGGCATGCAAGCCTCCCCACCATCGGCAAGGTCCATGGTTCATGGGGGGGGGGGGAACTTGGACATAGCAGGTGTAAAGATGTCGCTCGTACAGAAACATGTAGGTTACGGTCAAAGAACTTCGCCACAGGAAGTGCAGGTATAAACTTAAAAAGCTGTTATAGACTGCGAAGTTTTTTGATTGTCATTATGAAATTTTTTGATCCACATTTTTGAGGGAGAACTTAGATCTAGGAAGTACAATGATGACATATATATGAAATTACTAAAAGCTATTACAAATTAAAAAATGACAGAACTGTTTTGAGCCACACTGTTGTCAGAGAACTTAGATGTAGGAAATTCAATGATGTTACACACACGATATTTTGAAAGCTATTACAAATTATGAAAATGACAGTTACAGCTTGTGTTTACAATATGACTTTTACAAATTACGATAATAACACTTGAACTGTTGAATGACTGCTACATCGAATTTCCACAGAATATTACTTTGTTATTATATCAGAGGATAATTAGTTTCTGCTTTTGAATATTTCACGAAAGATGTGAAGATAAGATTTGTTTGCAAGCTCCACTTGTTCGTTAGGGTAAGGTCTGGTGAATTAGAGATGTGGATATAAATTTCTAGCTCTTCGAACAGATTCACTTTCTTTCCTTTTTTTGACAGTGACTAGTATTTGTAATTTTTCTGTAATGGTTGTGGCTGGGTGACCATGGTCTTTTAGATGCATTGCAAAGGTGGATTTATCAAAGTTATTTAGCCGGAAGGCATCCGTATGCTCACGGTATCTTATAGTGAAACTCGTTCCAGTTTGGCCTATGTAGAACTGTAGGCAATTGTCACATAAAAGTTTGTAAATACCTGATTTGTGGTGGCATTTGTTATTTGTCTTACTTTTGTGGATGATGTTCTGTTGTAGCTTGTTGTTAGTGCTGAAAGAAATTTGAATACCAGTTTTCCGAAAGAGGTTGGCAATTTGGTATGAAATTTTAGCTATAAAAGGTATGCGGGCGAATGTGTTTATTCCTTCTTGTGAATCTGATGTAGGAAGTGCGCATTGTTTCATTTTGATTTTGTTGTTACGTTTATCAGATACATCTGGGTTGTATCCATTTGTACGTGCACTTTATTTGATAATGTTAATTTCTTTTTGTTCATTATTGGGACTGGGTGGGATTTTATGTATACGATTAAATGTGGATCTGAAGAATGCTAGTTTGTTTTGTACTGGATGACAGGAGCAGTTGTTAATGACAACGTCACTAGGGCGGGCTTTCTGTAAATACGGAACGCATTGTGAAAAATAAATAACCTTTTATTGTGACTGGTAGCGGAAATTTTTCTACACCTTACAAAGGAACAGTCACGGAATTCAACAGCATCCACTACGGATAAAATTCATACCTTAAGAGCTACGAGAACTTCTTCATTTTTCAGTATTATGGAACAAGTCTCTTTTACATCAAGCTCTTTGATTTCCATATTTTGAGAGATGGTGATGTAGACCAAAACACGAAAAACGTGCATACGTTGAGAGCGATGAGCACTTGTTCATCGTCGCTACTCAACAAGTGTTCATAGCTCTAAAGGTGTGCTAGAGCCCATGTTTACTGGATTTTAATGCTTCGAACGATCTTTACTTTCATATCCCAGAATATTGTTCATGCCTCCTGGGACACCCTGTGTACAGTGTGAGACTGGAGAAAAACATGATTTGACAGGTGATGGTATTGGTGATTCTGAACAAAAACCTTCAAAAGAACATACGCCCTTTTCTTAACCGTATCCGATATATAGCTGGCTGAAAATCACGGGTATCAGCACTCACATGAGAATACAACCAAAGCGTGATTAGGCTTCGCTAATTTTGTCTTTTCTAACCACGTGTGATGCAGTATTATTGATGACAAACTCATTGGTCCAGTTGTTCTAGTTAACCGTCATAATGGAGTACGGATCTGGAGTTGCTTCAAAATGTGTTACCAGAGTACTATGAGGGTACGCCTCTAGCAGCGCGACGTCGTCTCTGCGAGGTCTGTTCAGAAAATTCCGGAACTTTGTCCACAAAATTTTTCTACCCTTACCTTTCACTTATTTTGCACGGTCTCCTTCGAAACATCTCCTCCACAATTGATACAACAGTTTGGTACGCCTTTTACTGGATTGCGCGAAGCACAATCTGCGAAATTTCTTTCGTTGAAAATCTTCGTCCTTTCAGTGTCTCATCATCATAGACGTAAACACAGGTTTCATCACCTGTTTTGGTTCTGTTAAGTTGCGCGCTCCAAAAGCTCTTCACAGATTGCGAGGTGAAGGTTTTTCTGGTCTTGACTCATGAGCCGTGGGATCAACTTGGAGGCAACACGATGAGTTCCAGGACGCTGTGACATGATCCAGCTGAAATGTTAAATTCTTCTGCAATCTCCGGAACAGACAGTCTTCGATTGGCACGCACAATTTCGTTGGCGTTCCTGACATTTGGGCGTCGGTAGACGTCGAAGGGCATCCTGAACGAGGGTCATCTTTAACTTCCGTCCGGCCATTTTTAAACCGTGTGAACATCGACTACAGCTTAAGCACTCATCACTGTAGAGTTCCTGCGCCATTTGATGTGTCTCTGTAAAGGTTTTCTCGAGTTTCAAGCATAATTTAATGCAGACGCGTTGCTCCTCTTACTCTGCCATTTCATCTCGAAATTAGCAAACTGTACGATACAACGTTCTACTCAATAGAGCTCTGAACAGTAACCAAGACATACAACAATGAAACTTACGGCAGTTACACATTAAACACAGAGGTGTGCAGACACGCCAACCGCATGTCCCTCCAACACACCATTGGCTCGAAATTACGAATGTTCCGAAATTCTTTGAGTAGACCTCGTACTTTCAGTTAGGAGAGAGCTCCTGTACGGCCACTAATACAGTACCTCACTGAAATGTATCCTGGGCGTTGGAACGGTAGCCGTCGAGTCATTTATTGGCCACCGAGGCCAATCCACCGTACTCTATTAGGTTAATGTTTGTGGGGCTGGCTTGAGAGCGAAGTAGACAAGCGCAGAGTGGACACAGAGGAGGAACTTCTCGCTTTTATTTTACATGAGTGTGCTCAGGCAAAGGAGTGTACGAATGAGTTCAGATCAGCAATGCAGCAGCAGTCTGAAAGAGCAAAACGCATTGCAGTTGACGGTGGTCTTTTTCGGCATCTTCCGTGAGGAAATGTACACAGTTAAGAGAAACATTAGATCACAATGTTTCATTTACTATCACATGCTCTTCCCCACTGTTTCCATTAGCTGCCTCGGAAGCTGTTACGAACAGGATATCTTCATATGACGTTTTTTTTTTGTTCTGGATCAGTAATACAATCACCACTCAAAGTGTGTGCGCCGGCGTCCGAAACAGCGCTGCTGCTACGGTCGTAGGTTCGAATCCTGCCTCAGGCATGGAGGTGTGTGATTTCCTTAGGTTATTCTGGTTTAACTATTTCTAAGTCTAAAGGACTGATGACCTCAGATGTTAAGCCCCATAGTGCTTAGAGCCATCTGATAGCGTGTGCTTGTCCTCCTGACTCCACCTGTATAAGAAGTATATTTCGTGAAATTCTATGAATGCTTGTAACTGGGTGTAATAAAAATCCATGTCGATAAATGTCCGGATCCATGGCTGAGTGACGAGTCTGCCTCCTATGCGGCTGAGCCATGTTCAACCGCCAGCACTGAAAAAGAATTTGTGCTAGGTGTGAGGACTGTAACGCGGTCCCCTTAGTTCGAGATCCGAACTGAGAAGATTCTTTAATGAGAAATAGCTGCTCCAATGTCTGGGAAGTCAACAGAAGCTGGTTCAAAAATTGTTCAAATGGCCCTAAGCAAAGAAATGGTTCAAATGGCTCTAAGCACTATGGGAACTAACATCTGAGGTAATCAGTCCCCTAGACGTCGAACTACTCAAACCTAACTAACCTAAGGACATCACACATATCCATGCCCGAGACAGGATTCGAACCTCCGACCGTAGCAGCCGCGTGGAACAAAAGCTGTAAGAGCAGTGTGCCAACTCCGTGCTCCTCGATACTACATACGAATGATGCCATTTGCAGAGGATGGATGACACAGCGGCCGATTAGTTCTGAATAGTGTTGTGGCGTAACAAGCTAGCTACGCCACACTGAGAAGTAGCCGGAAGGGCACGCGTCAACTCTCGCCGTCTTGCGTTAAGTATTGCTCTTGATAATACAAGTGAGACTCTCTCCAGATATGGTCGTAGCCATGGACTTAGCTGAAGGCTATTCTAACTGTCTCTCGGCAATTGAGAGAAAGGCTTCGTACGTGTAGTCGCTAGCAATGTCGTCCGTACAACTGGGGCGAGTGCTAGTCAGTCTCTCGAGACCTGCCTTGTGGTGGCGCTCGGTCTGCGATCCTGACAGTGGCGACACGCGGGTCCGACATGTATTAATGGACCGCGGCCGATTTAAAGCTACCACCTAGCAAGTGTGGTGTCTAGCGGTGACACCACAAATAGTCCATCAGGGCAATAACTCGGATCTAGGTTTTTTGTCAAGAAATATGCTCTTTATGTGTTAAAGTAATATGCGTGTAAAATATTTTATTCCTTTCACCAACTGAAACTGTTTGGAAGAGCAGTATAAATTAGAAGTCACTTTCTACTTAACACCATGTGTACGGTATGTGTCAGAGGCGTCTTAACATTGTCACGTATAAATGACTGTAATGAAAGCTCCTGCACAGCGTCGTGTCATATTTGCTGTTGTCGATGCTAGTGAGAAAGAAAGATGATGAAACTCAGTTTCGAGTAACATTAAGGGAACCGCTAAACTTAACTTCCTCTTAAAAGGGACGGATTATCATCAAAGGCATCAGGACATGAGACACTGCAGGGACATACGGAATTTCATACAGAGCTTTGGCTTAGAATCAGTTAGCACAAACTACAAACCAATTGTACATTACTTGTCTATGATTTGTTAAGGGACATCTTCTAAATAGCATGAACTGCACGTAATATGTTTAATAGCCTACCCGGTATTTGGGTGTATAATGCAACGTCAGTAGCATATTATGTGCCTCTATATTAATAACAAACGTGTCATTTATAAATTTTCTGTGATGTTCAGTTTCACGTTTATCTTACAATATCTGATTATATTGTATGCTGTTGTCATCAGTTGTTGGACAGTGACAGTTCTTCGTCACACATAACTTCCACATAATGTAAACATGGAGCTGTCAGAGCGAACAACCAATGATGCTGACTGCCGTTTCAGTCGGAGATCAACATCTAGGGCATTCTGTAGGCAGAGTTGAACACGAGAAATTTCGCGGTAAGGATTTTGTTACCGTTGCTTGAAGACGATCAGAAACAACATCATGTGGGAGACTGCAGCGAACATAAACAATCAAATCACGATGAGCCAAACTGTGAAAGATTTTCACTAATCACGAAAGTTGGCTTTATCACTATGACACTGAAATTAAGCGGCAATCGTCACAGTAGTGTTGTCCTTTACCTTGGACAAAATAAGCTCGACCAAATAATATTAAATATTGGGCAACCAGCTTTCATATGTTTATTTATTTCTTATCGCCGGGATTGCTTATAAATAATTTATTTCTCATGATCAGCCAGTCAACAAAGATATTCCCAAACATTTGAGCTAAGGAATGGGAACACAACTACATACATGATGTACAAACCATTTGTTGCACCCCCATGACGATGTACAACTAAGTAAGGCTTACATTATTCAAGACCTCTTTTCTTAGAAAGAACTTGAAAGATGTTCCCAACCTGCTGTAGTGGCCAGATTTAGTTTCTTTGTTCTTCTTCATCTTTCCCAAGATTAAAAATCATGCTGAAGTGACGACTATTTGATGAAGTGGAGGAGATTCGATCAGAACACTCTAAAAACGGAACAACTGCAGGATGCCTTTCAGAATTGACAGAATCGGGGATCAGTGTATTCGTTGCCAAAATGACTGCTTTGGTGAAGTTATGCAGAATATGATCTGGGCAAGACGTAACAATTATTATGAATATACTCAGTGAACTCTTGGACACGTCCACGTGCCAGAACGACAAAATGTTTTCAGGGTGAACGTTAATAAAACCGACAAACATCACGGACGGATTCGTGACTAGAAACGGAGGAGAAAATGTCCGATGAGCATGGGCCCGGAAATGCAGTGTTGCCACGATAGATGGCGCTGACGAATGGAAGTTCCTCTGGCCACGCGCCGTGTGTTCCTTGCGTGTTGCAGGTTGTGTGACTGACGCGGCGTACTGTAAGCAGCAGAATGGTCCGGTATTCTTGCCGGGAAAAAGCCGATATGGTGTTTGTGTCGGCCAAGTAGATGGAAACGGTTGAGAGGCAGAATCCGGTCCTCCAAATCTGGATAAGCCCAGTCCGCCGTCTGTCTGCACGTCCGTCTGTCTGAGAGGAACCTTCACCACCACGTCAGTAGAGGCATTTTGCATTGTGATGGGAACCTGCCCTATAGACAAGACAATATAGAGGTACACTTTACTGGCTTAAGAGGGACAGGCTCGATAAATTCACCGAAATTACGGGAACCAACATTATGAACAAAACACAAATGAAACATTGGCGGATTAAAACATGGCAGAGAGTGTGGGATGCATCCGACAAGGGTCGCCGAGTACACTCTTTCTTTCCTGACGTACGTGAAAGACTACAACTGAAACATGTCGACCCAAGTTAGGGGATGATCCATTTCCAGACAGGGCAAGGGCCGTATCCGGTACACTTAAACAGCATGAGACCAACTAACTAACCATGAATTATGCGTTTGCGGAGAAACTGGGACACGAGAACACGTCACACCGCTATGCAACACGCTAGCACAAGTGAGACCAATACAGAACGACAATGACATCGCCAGAATAATACTCAATCTCGATGACTGGAATACAGTAAATAGCGTAGCCGACATTTTATCGAACACTCTTCAGGAAGAATACAAGCAGCAAGACCTATATGGAAGGAGGCGTAGACCAGCACTAACAACACCACATGGGAGTACACAAGCACGACCACAGATTCCGAAACAGAGCAAGGAACACTAAGTGAACATGATTCAGAACGGATCAGCATGTAAGGGACCCAAACCAACAATGCATGGCACTGTATGCCACAACACTGTCACAAACAATACAACAATCATAAAACAAACAAACACCGACACCACATACTAAGACTGTACTGATAAGGTAATGTCGCTTGGGAGGAGAAGGCTCGAAGAACTTTTATTCCGAAGCTCTTCCTCCCCAATGACATACTGCATAGTGTTTAAAGTATAGTGCACACAAACAGTAATCTATTGTTCTTCTTATTGTGTGCAGACAGAAGTATATTCTCTTCACTATTCAAAGCTGCAATAAATGAATTTTATCTATCAAATATATTTTCTGTATAAAGTATCTATAACACTAAAAATGTAATGCATTAAGTTATTTAAGGCATAATGTAGTCAAATAGCAACGAACTACACTCTATTTCTAATAACAAATTACAAACATAAGCTTATTTCTCATGTAAAGCTAAAATTCATGTATTCCGTGTATGAAGTGCTCAATCAGTATTTAATCTGTATAATCTGTGTAAACATACATAAGCACAAACCATTTCAGATGAGAGTAGCTCGAGGTTCTAACGAGACCTTCTCATCTCAAATAGGTAGAAATAGGCCAATATCAACCATTATGCTACTTAAACTATATCACATATCGAAATACAGTATATCACTTCTCTCTGCATACTGCAAATTATTTCCACCACGCACATTTCCTTTTTTATTTTCCTTTGACATTTGCATTATATAAATTATATTATCATCAGCTAGGTAGAAACAAATTGTATGGAATCATTTTAACAATTGTTAAACATTCAATTCGCTGTAACCTCAGAGGAATCTTTACATATTGTGTTCCTTATATTATTTATTAAAAAACATTAACAACTGTATACCAATAAGACTGTAACAATGAGAAGTCTTTGCTGTTAGATTCAGAAGCATCTGACCCACCTTACATTTCAAGGCGGTGGTTTACTCTGTACTGTTAATAAAATGAATAAATGTCTGAAAGGACCCATGATCGCACAAACAACGAAAAAGGGCTTGAAATAATGTGTGATGTGGTTGGTGTCTGCGAGGGTACTTGTTTTGTTATACCCGTGCAGCCTCTCGACCGTTTCCATCTGCTTGGCCGTACAGAAGCACCATCTCGGCTTGTTCCCAACGTGAATACCGGACCATTCTGCTGCTTACAGTACGCTTCGTCACTCACACAGCCTGCAGCACGCAAGAACACACAGCACATAGTGAGGGGAACTTTCACTCGTCAGCGCCGTCTACCGTGACAACGATGCATTTCCGGACACATGTTCATAGTACCATTTTTCCTCCATTTCCAGTCAGGAATCCGTCCGAACAGTTGCCGGTTTTATTAATGTTCACCCTGTATGTGTCAGCATTTGATCATCTCTCAAAATAACGTGTAAATATGAATAATGACGACAATCGGAAAGATGTTCAACATTCAAGATAAATATGAGGAGGAAAAAATAAGAAGAAATGAATACAAGCCGAATAATTTGTATTTTTAAAATCGCCATGCTATACACACATCAAAAGAATTTTGCATCACCTCGGTTCCTATAGTTTCGGAACCTGTACAGAAAATTGGATTAGAGATCAACTTAAACTTCATTTCCACCCTTTTTATTGGTCATGAAAACCACACATTGTATGTTGTACCACCATTCAGCGAGATCCTCAGAGGTGGTGGTCCAGACAGCTGTACACACCGGTACCTCTAATATCCAGTAGCATGTCCTCTTGCATTGATGCATACCTGTATTTGTCGTGGCATACTATCCACAACTTCAACAAGGCACTGTTGGTCCAGATTGTTCCACTCCTCAAAGGCGATTCGGCGTAGATCCCTCAGAGTGGTTGGTGGGTCACATCGTCCATAAACAGCTCTTTTCAATCTGTCACAGGGATGTTCGATAAGGTTCATGTCTGGGAAACATGCTGGCCACTCTTATCGAGCGATGTTGTTATCCTTAAGGAAGTCATTCACAGGCGTTACGGCACCTTCCATGACCACCAGGGGCGTACGTCGACCCAACATAATGCGACTCTAAAACAGTAAGGAACCTCCACATTGCTGCACTCGCTGGACAGTGTGTCTAAGGCGTTCAGCCTGACCGGGTTGCCTCCAAACACGTCTCCGACGATTATCTGGTTGAAGGCATATGCGACACTCATTGGTGTAGAGAACGTGATGCCAATCCTGAGCGGTCCATTGAGCCATAATCCGTAGCTAGCGGTCATCCACTCCAGTAGAAGTTCTTGGGCGGCCTGAGCGAGGCATGTCATCGACAGTTCCTATCTCTGTGTATCTTCTCCATGTCCGAACAACATCGCTTTGGTTCATTCCGAGACGTGTGGACACTTCCCTTGTTGAGAGCCCTTCCTGGTACAAAGTAACAATGCGGAAGCGATCGAATCGCGGTATTGACCTTCTACGCATGGTTGAACTACAGATAACACGAACCGTGTACCTCCTACGTGGTGGAATGACTGGAACTGATCGGCTGTCGGACCCCTCCGTCTAATAGGCGCTGCTCATTCTTGGTTGTGTACATCTTTGGGCGGGTTTAGTGACATCTCTGAACAGTCAGAGGGACTGTGTCTGTGATACAATATCCACAGTCAACGTCTATCTTCAGGAGTTCTGGGAACCGTGGTGATGCAAAACTTCTTTCGATGTGTGTATTAATTTACTGACCGTCGTTAGCTAAAGAGGCGGTGGGTTATGAAGCAACCACTTTTTATATGTAGTGTATACACTAATTCATATGCTGCATTGCACCTATATTCCATCCATAAGAGATTTTAGGGCATGGTGTCCTTCACTCCACCATCGTCAATATGACAGTTAAAGCATTATGAATCGCTTACTACCAGTATGTTGAAAGAAGTGACAGTGGTGTCTTGGAGATGTCTCAGATGAGACTTCCAGTACTTTCTGCGCGTCAGTCTGTCATTCACGTCGCCCTGGACTGATGATGTAGTATTTCGTAAATCTGTACACAGGGAGGTTTATACGTACTGTCATGTTATTCCACCTCCGCGTCTCGGATGCTGCAGTGTCTAACGAGCTGATTATAATGCCAGTGATGTTGTGATAGGATAATGTGGACTCTACTTGCCGTTTCGCTGTAATGTTGGTCGCACATTTACGATCTCTTACTTAACATTCGTATTTACAGTCGACGTCTTCCTCAGTACTAACTGCCTAGGCTTGTTCTCTTTTATTCATATCTACGTTTGCACTACCTGTCTTACTTCCGCTACTTCCGTGGGTGTGCTCGAAAGATATTTCACTGTCTGGAGCAGCTGTCACTTTTCTATAGAAAAAAATATGTTAATGACATTTTCTACGGTCATTGCCGGCCGGAGTGGCCGAGCGGTTCTAGGTGCTACAGTTTGGAACCGCGCGACCGCTACGGTCGCAGGTTCGAGTCCTGCCTCGGGCATGGATGTGTGTGATGTCCTTAGGTTAGTTAGGTTTACGTAGTTCTAAGTTCTAGGGAACTGATGACCTCAGACGTTAGGTCCCATAGTGCTCAGAGCCATTTGAACCATTTTTCTACGGTCATTCGCAACTCTCTAGTTATGATTTACTCTTGTAAGAACTGATTTGCATGAAAAAAGTTGTGGTAAGGTCTTATGGGAGCAAACTGCTAAGGCCATCGGTCCCTAAGATTACACACTATATAATCTAACTTAAACTAACTTACGCTTAGGACGACCCACACACCCATTCCCGAGGGAGGACTCGAACCTCCGACGGGGGGAACCCCGCGGATCGTGACAAGACGCCGAAGACCGCACGGGTACCCTGCACGGTTGATTTGTATGACTTCCGCTACAGGCAGCGCAGTTAAAAAATCATGTAGCCAGTGTACTGTGTCCTCACGCACAGCATCATTTTCCTTTTCGATAAATCTGCACAAGTAAACAAGGTATGTCCCATTTTGCCAGCTATTGGAACACCATGAGTCTTCCTCCTTCTCCCACTCCTCTAGCACACGTACAGACGGGAGCGCGCGCACACACACCCACACACACGGTAACAGATCCATCGAAATGGAATACTAGTAAAAGAAGCTTCTCCCGTTGATCACCACACGCAAATTACGTTTGCTGATGATGAAGTCCCATACGCCTTGACCGAGCGTAGGGGACGATGCGGGAGACCCGCACCTCCGTACTTGGCAAGGTCCAAGCGGAGGTGGTTTGCGATTGCCTTACTCCGACCGTAACGAGGATGAATGATGATGATGATGAAGACGACACAACAACACCCAGTCATCTCGAGGCAGGTGAAAATCCCTGACCTCGCCGATAATCGAACCCTGGACACCGTGTTCGGGAAGCGAGAACACTACCGCGAGACCACGAGCTGCGGACTTAACGTCTGCTGGAGTTCACAAAAGAAACAATGCTACATTTAGTACAAGTTAGATAAGCAGTCATTACTCGAATGATTAGTTAGAACCTAGTAGCTCTTTAATCATCATTGACTTCTCGGAAGCGATGTGTCAGTGTTTTCTTCCTTCCTGATAACCAGCTTATGTAACAACTGGGCTTGCAGTTTCGTTTGAAATCCGATGCAACTTTCTGAAAAAATGGTTCAAATGGCTCTGAGCACTATGGAACTTAACTTCTGAGGTCATCAGTCCCCTAGAAATTAGAACTACTTATACCTAACTAACCTAAGGACATCACACACATGCATGCCCGAGGCAGGATTCGAACCTGCGACTGTAGCGGTCTTGCGGTTTCAGACTTTAGCGCCTAGAACCGCTCGGCCACCCCGGCCGGCAGCTTTCTGAGAGGTGACGTCGCTGCAATGCAGATTCGAGGACCAAGTGGGAAGTAAATAGCGAATATTAGGATGTTTTGTCGCTATTTGCTGTGCAGCCACGACCATAGATGCCAACATCACTAAATTATTTCGTAAGGGGGGGGGGGGGTGAATAGATAAGGTTACATGATGAGGGGGTCTAAACGGGAGGAAAAATAATATTTCTGGAACATAATAGGGTATATGCTGTTTGGATCAGTCTAAAAAAAAAGTTGATAACTCCCTATAAACTAGGTGTTCTGCTCCATTGTAGTGGTAAAATTGAGTAAACTGGAATAATTTTGTATGAATATCTACTTACCATCATCAGTTTGCCTTTAAAAATGTCAATATAGAGGGATAGCCTTAAACTCTTTTCAAAGCAAGTAGTCTTGACATACTCATCGACTGTAGCTTTATTGTTATACCAACAGTGGACTTCAAAGTATTGCCGCGTGGCGTTCGGTTGTTAGCAGTTCGCCGCCTGGCACCTCTCCTACAGTCTTAAAGCAAAACCGAGCAGATTTGTGTTTATCTACCCTGCTCCTTCATCACTCGTAGTCGTGCGAATACAGCTGTCTCTTTAGCGAATAATGTAAGTGTATTTCATTTACTGGCACATCAGTGAACCCTACATAAGAGCTTTTAGTACGTGTAAAGAGTTAAGCTTAGATATGTTCGTTCAACAGCGTTATTTTTTGTCAACTAAGAGCCAAAAAAATTGAAAATGCTTCTCAGAGAATATTGGTGGGAGGGACAAGCCACTAGATTACATTCCCCCCCAACCACCACCACGGGCGGTGACGCTCATGGCCATGACGCTCTTACCGTCAGCGACCAGCGATTGTCGCTTGATATCGACTTCTCACTGCGCGTTCTCGGCTTTAATACAAGTATTCAGGACGAACACGGTCGCTGATGCTCAGTTTCTGCAGTTCGCGCTAAAATGTAAGTGTTGGACAGTATGCTGATTGTCGTCAGATGCGTAGAATTATGTAAGAACCATTCATGAGATGCGTTTCTCTTTAGTAGTCAAGTTGCGTAACCATATTGGCGCGTGTTCAGGTTGCGACCTCCCTGGTGACCTATCAAACTCTACATAGCGGCTACTTACCTGGCGATTGCGTTACTTTGCTCACGTTCGAGTTAAGTGATGTACAGTATTGCTTGCACTATTTAAAGCGCAGTGAAGAAACGTCGTAGGAAACATCAACGGTGATTACTTTTAGCTCAGCGCTGCGACGAAGACAGTGTACAAGTGTTGTGTCGATTCCCTAAGGTCTCGACACAATGAGTGGCTAGGTGCACGCGAAACTAACGCAGACGGGCGTAAATTCTGAAACAGGAGACTGGATGAAAACTATAAAGAAAAGAAGAGAGATTTTAATATACTTAACTTTAATGTAGTCTTGTTCTTGTTGAAATACATCTCTTGCATAGTAGTAAGCAATTAGCAATGATACACATGGCGCCTTGCTAGGTAGTAGCGATGGACTAGCTGAAGGCTATTTAATCTGTCTCTCGGCAATTGAGAGGAAGACTTGGTAGGTCTAGTCGCAAGCTATGTCGTCCGTACAACTGGGGCGAGGTCAAGTCCGTGTCTTGTGACCTGCCCTGTGGTGGCGCTACGTTTGCGAATACACAGTGGCGACACGCGGGTCCGACATGTACTACAGGACCGCGGCCGATTTAAGTTACCACCTAGCAAGTGTGGTGTCTAGCGGTGACACCACATTCCTCCCCCGCAAATCGGCGAACGGTCGTGAGATAAGGCTTCCGCCCGCCGTGGGGAGGACCCCATGTTGACGTATGCGATGAGGTGGGGAGCCTAACAACAGGCGAGGCTGTGCCACCCGCACCCGGCCATTCGGTCCGAGGGGAGCTAGGAAACGCCTGCAAACCTAGTCCAGGGTGCACGTCAACATGAGGTGTATGCGCACGTAATGAGACAGAAGGGTCGACCTCCATGTGGTCGGAGCACCCGACGGGCGAAGACGACATCTGGTCCGGAGCGGGCAAGAGGTCCATGGCGGAGGACGGCTGGTCACGGGAAGCAAGCGGCGGCGCGTGACCCAGGGAGGCGCGAGGCGGCTGCAGCGAAGCGTCCGCTGCTGGCGGCGCCGGCGGCGGCTGCGGCGGCGCGACGCCATGAGGCAAAATGGAAGGCATCGTCGGTAACACCTGGGGATGAGGCGAGCCAGTAGATGGGTCCCCAGGGCGCTGACCCGACGGCTCCGTCGCTGAAAGCAGACGGGGAGCGGCAGAACCCAGGCGACGACAGAGGCGCAGCTGATTGAGATGCCGACGCACCTCACCAGAGGCCCCCAAAACCAAATACATCGCGCGGCCGAGGCAGCGAAGAATGCGCCCTGCGAGCCAACGCTGTGAACCGCGATAGTTGCGATAATAGACAACGTCGCCAGGAGCAAACGCAGGAGTCTGCCGCTGCACAGGAACCTGATGTGGCGGATGCAGCAAAGACATCAGAGTTCGATGAGGACGACCATGGAGCAATTCAGCCGGCGAGCGACCATCGCGGGGCTGAGAGCGATAGGAAGACAAAAAGAGCAACAAAGCGTCCTCCCGAGAATGCGACTCTTTCAACTTCAACATCTGCGACTTGAAAGTCCGGACCAATCGTTCAGCGGCACCGTTTGACTGAGGCGAAAACGGCGCGGATGTCAGATGTTGAATACCATTGGCCTTGCAGAATGACTGAAATTCTGCGGACAGGAATTGTGGGCCATTGTCGGAAACAATAGTCTGCGGAAGACCCTCAATGCAAAAGATAGCAGACAAGGCTTGGATTGTGGCAGAAGACGTCGTGGAAGACATCCGGACAACAAAAGGAAAATTACTGAAAGCATCGACCACAACCAACCATCGAGCATTCCAGAACGGCCCAGCAAAATCGATGTGCAATCGTTGCCAAGGGGAAGTGGCTTGCGGCCAAGCAAAGAATTTCCGCGGCGGTGCGGATTGGTGTTCGGCACACGCCACGCAAGAGGAGCACATATTCGTAATCGCAGCATCGATTCCGAACCAAGTACAGTGCTGCCGAGCAAGTTGTTTCGTTCGCACTATACCCCAATGTCCTTGGTGAAGAAGCTTTAAGACAGAGGACTGTAACGAACGTGGGACCACGACTCGGGATTGATCATTATCGGAACGCAACAACAAAACACCACGTCGTACAAAAAGTCTCTCCTTGTGAGCAAAAAAACGGCGAACCAAAGGATCCTCGATCCGTGACGTTGACAAGGGCCATTGCGTAGCAACAAAACGCAAAACAGTAGCAAGGACAGGGTCAGCAGCTGTGGCTGTAGCTACACGACGAAAATCAATCGGAAACGATGCGACCACGTCATCGGCTTCCGAATCAATGAACATGCAAGCAAGTTCGGAAGAATCGAATGCTTTATCCTCAGCAACAGGCAAACGGGACAACGCATCAGCGTTGCCGTGCTTAGCAGTGGACCGATACAAGATATCGTAGCGGTACTGCGAGAGAAAAAGTGACCAGCGAATGAATTTCTGCGCTGTACGTGGAGGTACAGGCTTGTTCGGATGAAAAAGCGATGTCAAAGGTTTGTGGTCGGTGATGATTGTAAAGTGACGACCATACAAGAAGTCATGAAACTTGGTAACACCAAACACAAGAGCTAAAGCTTCTTTCTCTATTTGTGAATAATTTCTTTGCGCAGATGAGAGCAAATTTGACGCAAAGGCAATAGGGCGATCAGGCGAGCCATCCTTGTGCGCAAGCACAGCACCGATCCCGAAATCCGATGCATCTACCATCAACAAAAGGGGTTTTCGGGGATCGAATGGCGTAAGGCAAGTATGTGAAAGTAACGCCGATTTCAACTGGCGAAAGGCGCGTTCGCATTCCGTCGTCCAGACGAACGGAACACCTTTACGGCGTAAGCGATGAAGCGGAGCTGAAATGGAAGAAGCATTGCGCACAAACCTATGATAATAATTTACCTTACCCAGCACACTCTGTAGCTGTTTTAAGTTCTGCGGTGACGGCAAGTCCTGAATGGCACGAAGGTGCTCTGGACTCGGATGTATACCTTGGGCATTTATGACATGCCCCAGGTACGGTAAGTCACGAGCAAAAAACACACATTTGTCCTTCCTCAAGCGAAGACCATTTTGTCGCAATACCTGAAATAATGTTCGGAGATTTTGCAAATGTTCGGCTTCTGTCTTTCCTGAGATCACAATATCGTCCAGATAGTTCGCAGCAGTAGGGACCGACGCACAAATAGTTTGTAAATATTGCTGAAACAAAGCAGGGGCGGATGCACACCCGAATGGCAGTCTTTTGAAGCGATACAAGCCAAGATGCGTGTTTACCACTAAGACGCGCTGGGATTCTTCGTCCACAGGTATTTGCAAGTACGCATCTGCTAGGTCCAATTTTGAAAAATATTTTCCCGGGCACAGTTTGTCAAAAAGATCTTCCGGGCGGGGCAAAGGAAAAGTAGCAGTCACAAGTTGCGGATTCACAGTTGCCTTGAAGTCCACACAAAGTCTCAGTTGTCCGGAAGGTTTTGGCAAAATGACTAAGGGTGAGGCCCAGAGAGAAGCCTGCACACGTTCAATTACCCCGTGAGATTCTAATTCGGCTAATGTTCTTGCGACCTCATCACGCAATGCGTGGGGAACATTGCGCGCTCTGAAAAATGTTGGTTGCGCGTTATCTTTCAGTTCCAAATGGGCTTCATAGTTCGTAGCGCAACCAAGGCCCGGAGCAAAAATGTCTGCAAATTCTTCACAAAGACTAGAAACACTGGCGGAAGGCACAGTCTGATTCACTGATAGGACCTGATTTACAATAGACATATTAAACAATTGAAACAAATCTAAACCAAACAAGTTCACTGCACTAGAGGAACGAAGAACATAAAAGGACACAAGTTTTGTCTGTCCCTTGTATGTTGCAATAAGGCTGCACTGTCCTAACACAGGTATATGCTGTCCTGAGTAACTAGTTAACGTAACATTTGCGGCACGCAATGGCGGGGCGCCCAGTTGTTTGTACGTGTCGTGATTGAGCAATGAAACTGCAGCTCCGGTATCGAGCTGGAATGGTATCACTTTTCCTGCAAAGTCTAAGTCCACAAAAAGTTTATTGTCTTGTTGACGACAAGAGCGACTGTCTCGCGCAATTTGAACTGATACAGGTCCAGAAGCACTTGCAACTTTACGGGATTTCCGGTGACGTCGACGCACACTTTGGGTGGGACGAACACAGTCACTGTTAGCTAAAGTGTCACTGGACGGGTGGGAATGAACTACATTAATGTCCATGGGCGAAGGTCCACGAGCCTGATTGTCCTGGATTCGATTCCGGCGCGAAGCAAAAGGCCTGGAATTTGTGCGATTGTCTGATCTTAACTTTTTCCGGCAAACACTTTGTACATGTCCTTTCTTGTGACAGTAAAAGCAAATAGCTTGGCGTGACGGGCAATTTTCACGCGAATGTCTAGTTGCACACCGCGGGCAAGATTTCACTGCATTTGCTTGCTTACGCGGCGCACGTGGTTGCAAGCTAGGCGGCCGCAGCGAAGTCGGGCGCGAGGGCCGCTTAGCGTCCCGTGCAGCGGGCCGGGCGGGCCGATTAACGTGACACACTGCTGGCGAAGTTTCAAATGATTCCCGAGCAAAGTCAAGTGTGTCTTGCCTGTCCAATATGTCTATCACTTGTTGCAGGGAGGGATTAACTAGTTTCAAAATCTGTTCCCTTATGCGAACATCAGAAACGTTCTGTGCAATGGCATCACGCACCATAGTATCTGAATATGGGAGGCCACATTCACAGGCAAACGCGCAGTCTCTAGTAAGGCCTTGCAAAGTTGCTACCCACTCCCTGTTAGTCTGACCGGCGGTACGTTTTGTACGAAAAAACGTATACCGTTTTGCAACAACATTAACTGTTTCTTTGAAATAGGCATCTAAAGCCGACAAAATTTCCTCGTAGGTCAGAGTTGCTACGTCGCGTCGGGGAAACAATTTCACTATCACCCGGTAGGTAGACACACCGACACAAGAAAGCAAAAACGGCTGCCGCTCTTTACCTTGAATTCCATAAGCAGTGAGGTGGAAGTTGAACTGATCGGCCCACTCAGTCCAGCTTTCGGTTGTGGCCTCAAAGGGCCTAAATGGCGGTGCGACAGCGTTGTGTGGCTGCGGTAGCGAAGAAGCGGCGGGTGCCGCATCGGTTTGCAGCGCACGTTGACCCTGGACGAGCTGTCCAAGGGCTTCCAATAACGCCTGCGTCTGCTGATTCTGCAAGCGAAAAAATTCGGACAGTACATCTGGAGATTGCGGCGAAGCCATGACACAAGCAAATTAGAGCAAGTATAACACAAAGACTGCAACGTGGGCGCGGCACCACTCCTCGGCGCCAAAATATTGTTGTGTCGATTCCCTAAGGTCTCGACACAATGAGTGGCTAGGTGCACGCGAAACTAACGCAGACGGGCGTAAATTCTGAAACAGGAGACTGGATGAAAACTATAAAGAAAAGAAGAGAGATTTTAATATACTTAACTTTAATGTAGTCTTGTTCTTGTTGAAATACATCTCTTGCATAGTAGTAAGCAATTAGCAATGATACACATGGCGCCTTGCTAGGTAGTAGCGATGGACTAGCTGAAGGCTATTTAATCTGTCTCTCGGCAATTGAGAGGAAGACTTGGTAGGTCTAGTCGCAAGCTATGTCGTCCGTACAACTGGGGCGAGGTCAAGTCCGTGTCTTGTGACCTGCCCTGTGGTGGCGCTACGTTTGCGAATACACAGTGGCGACACGCGGGTCCGACATGTACTACAGGACCGCGGCCGATTTAAGTTACCACCTAGCAAGTGTGGTGTCTAGCGGTGACACCACAACAAGTATCAGCGGAGTAAATTTTGCCCTCTGATACATCTGTAGTGAGTGGACGCAGTGCAGAAGTAAAGTGGAAAATCAGTCGCATTTGCTATGATTCAGGAGAGGCACTGGGACCGTTTATAGTGGGACGAGTAAAGCCAGTAACTTTCCGCTATTGCCCTCGTAAGTGCAACCGACACGTCAGCGCGTTACTCAGACAGCGGCTGCGCTGCCTCGCGGCTGGCACGCGTGGGCAGGCGCTCGCCGTGCGCTGCCGAATCACTGGCTGGACTGCCGCCACGCCGGCGTAGTCGCGTCTCGCAGCTAGCCGCGCCGGCTGCCGCCAAAGTGGAAACTCGTTGTTTACCGTGCTCACGCTTTTATTCGTTTCATTTAGAGTGCTGCAGAACGCGGAAGGTAATTCTCACCGCACGACCGCTAGGGCGCGCCTCTGCCACCCGGGCTTACCAAATTACTGCCGCGCCCTCGTGCCATAATCTCCTCGGCGCCTACCGTCGTCTTCCGCATTTCATTTCCTCTCGGCACTAAAAAATCTCGACAAACATTTTAATTATAGTCCACAAACCAATGTTGATGGCTACGTCGGCGGTGCACGTGATTTCTCTTTTTTACGTTAACGATCTCCGGCGGCTGCGTAGTGAGATTAGACTGGCATGCTCGCCAGCTGTTACGTTCGAGCAGTAGAGGTAACCGCTAGTGAGCAACATTATGAGTCTCAGCACATACACACTACAGTGCCTAATGTTCTGAACCTTATCCAGCTTGAAACTTCCTGGCAGATTAAAACTGTGTGCCCGACCGAGACTCGAACTCGGGACCTTTGCCTTTCGCGGGCAAGTGCTCTACCAACTGAGCTACCGAAGCACGACTCACGCCCGGTACCCACAGCTTTACTTCTGCCAGTACCTCGTCTCCTACCTTCCAAACTTTACAGAAGCTCTCCTGCGAACCTTGCAGAACTAGCACTACCGAAAGAAAGGATATTGCGGAGACATGGCTTAGCCACAGCCTGGGGGATGTTTCCAGAATGAGATTTTCACTCTGCACACACTCCGCGGCAGAGCGAAAATCTCATTCTTATCCAGCTTGTTTATGTTTGTATCAAGTGGAAACTCTACAGGGCCGTTTGCGGACGAAGCTGTTGTACTGTATACAGGGTGTTACAAAAAGGTATGCCCAAACTTTCAGGAAACATTCCTCACACACAAAGAAGGAAAATATGTTATGTGGACATGTGTCCGGAAACGCTTACTTTCCATGTTAGAGCTCATTTTATTACTTCTCTTCAAATCACATTAATCACGGAATGGAAACACACAGCAACAGAACGTACCAGCGTGACTTCAAACACTTTGTTACAGGAAATTTTTCAAAATGTCCTCCGTTAGCGAGGATACATGCATCCACTCTCCGTCGCATGGAATCCCTGATGCGCTGATGCAGCCCTGGAGAATGGCGTATTGTATCACAGCCGTCCACAATACGAGCACGTAGAGTCTCTGCATTTGGTACCGGGGTTGCTTAGACAAGAGCTTTCAAATGCCCCCATAAATGAAAGTCAAGAGGGTTGAGGTCAGGAGAGCGTGGAGGCCATGGAATTGGTCCGCCTCTACCAATCCATCGGTCACCGAATCTGTTGTTGAGAAGCGTACGAACACTTTGACTGAAATGTGCAGGAGCTCCATCGTGCATGAACCACATGTTCTGTCGTACTTGTAAAGGCATATGTTCTAGCAGCACAGGTAGAGTATCCCGTATTAAATCATGGCTGTAAATTGAGGAAGTACAGTACATACTGACCAAACTAAAATGAGCTCTAACATGGAAATTAAGCGTTTCCGGACACATGTCCACATTAAATCTTTTCTTTATTTGTGTGTGAGGAATGTTTCCTGAAAGTTTGGCCGTACCTTTTTGTAACACCCTGTATAAGGAAGTCGCAACTCTAGACAACTGACAACTGTAATGGAAAGAGCAATACCTGAAGTGGGTAGACGCTTGATGCAGGAATTGGTACTTGACTCTCATCACAAACGAATGTGACGGGAAGACCAGTTATTGGGGAAAAAATTGGAAATTTGTGGTAAGGTATAATGGGACCAAACTGCGGAGGTCATCGGTCCCAAAGCTTACACACTACTTAATCTAACTTAAACTAACTTATGCTAAGGACGACACACACAGCCATGTCCGGGGGAGGAATCAAACCTACGACGGGGGAAGGACTCGTTATTATAAGATTGCCAAACAATCAATCGAAGCAGTCACATCAGTTGAATAACTGAGAAAATGCGACGGAGTTTTATGTCGTTGTTCCTCGGAAGAATGGATGGCCAAAACTAATCGTCGACACACAGAATAATCTTTGACTACAATATCGCCAAGGACGATCACCCATACATTATATCCAAAGAAACTCGTACACCTGCCTTATATCGTGTAGGGCTCACGCGAGCACGCAGAAGTGCCGCAACACGACGTGACATGGACTCGCCTAGTATCTGGGAATTGACACCATGAATCCTGCACGGCTGTCAATAAATCCGTAAGAGTACGAGGGGGCGGAGATATCTTTTGAACAGCACGTTGGAAGGCATCCTAGATACGCTCAATAATGCTCATGTCTGGAGTGGATGATGGCCAGCGGAAGTGTTTAAACTCAGAAGAATGTTCCTGGAGCCACTCTGTAGCAATTTGGACGTGTGGGTTGTCACATTGAGGAATTGCCCAAGTCCGTCGGAATGCACAATGGACATGAATGGGTGCATGTGATCAGACAAAATGCTTACATACAGGTTACCTGTCAGAGTCGTATCTAGACGTATCAGGGGTCGCATGTCACTCCAATGCACACTCCCCACACCATTACAGAACCTCCGCCATCTTGAACAGTCCCCTGGTGACGTGAGGATCCATGGATTCATGAGGTTGTCTACATACCAGTACACATCCTCTAACATTCTGCGTGGTATCTGTTTGTTCTAAGTCGCGTCTACCTACCACTTTCGCGCAACGACGCTGTGAGCGTGTTTTTTAGGGAATTGACTAGTTTTAACCTGGGACCTGTTGCTGCTAAGGAGACCCCAGACCACACATGACATGTAGAGTTCAGAAGAGTTCAGTGAGACTAGCGATGATATAATCAAATACTTAATCATTTCAGCGTCAGCTCCACTGCACTCCCTGTAAAAGAATCTTAATACTAACTAAATTTAGTGGAAGGTGTTCAAGGCTTTCCTATTTTTAGTTAGCTGGTAAAATAACGGCCAAAAAGCAGTTAAGTTTACCATTGGAAATTTTCTTCTACTCACAAAAAATTGTTTATAAATTGCACTATTGATAAAAGGAAATATTTTAATACAGGATGACAAAAACCAACAGCGTTCAACAAAAATGTGAACGAATATTCCCTGAATGGGTTTCCAAGTTCTGCAATGGATCGAAGGATGACCTATGCCATATCACATCTATAATCTAGGTTTAAGTTAAGTTTCATAAAAGAGAAAACTATCCAAATGATCTACAGTGACCCTCAACTATCTTTAATTACTTATTTAACTTGTCGTAAATTACAGTGGCTGATGTGGCTTCTCAATGATTATATAACAGAAAAATCATCGCGTTTCAGATTTTAACTTACGTAGCAAATGTGAATACCATGAGCTTCAATTGACGATCGACACTAGACTTACGCAGAAAGGGAATGTAACAGATGAGACTTCTGCAGTTCTGAGTGAAGCGTTATGCGGCACCGCATGCGTTCTTTACCTTGACGGTCTTTAGGCAGCGTCAGGGGGCGGCGCACGGCGGCACAGCTCCACGCACCTCGCCGTCTCGGAAGCAATTCTCCTTCTTACTTCTCCTTACCACAATTTACCAAAGTTGGTTAAAAAAAAGCTATCTGGCTGTGTTTTCAACTGACGTTAAGCTCCGCCTACAAAATTCTGTCTATCCAATGAGAAACGTTATACTTTTCGTGGTGGGGCAATGTTTTTAATGTTTGCAACGTAACAGAGACGCGAAAAAGTCTCACGCTAAAACTTGCAGCTAGTGTGGCCCTTTTGGTGTTATCGTAAGGCCTATACTGTTGTTCTGGAGGGCTCTATCTTTTAACATGGGCTGGGGGGTGGTCCTGGTGGTCGGCAGGAGACGTGGGTGTCTGTCCCTTATCGTAGGGCCTTCTAGCTTAACACGGTTCTGCTCTCGGCTTCAGTTCTCGTTTCTCCCCTCGTAACTGCGTCTGTTTCACGGTGGGAAGGTATGACATGCATTTAGGCGTTCTTGTGTTAGTCTTTGGTATTCCATTTGCTCACTCATTGATCGTATTACTTTGGTTAATTTAATGTCAGGATTTATTTGGAGCTATGTGACATACTGCCGGATTTGCTTATCATGTCAGGGTTTTCATGGAAGGTGTTGGATTTGCCTGACGCCTTACAGTCCATCCGCTCGATATAATTTGAAACGAGATTCGTCCGACCGGGCAACATATTTTCCTGTCACCAACAAGGCCCAGGCGAGACGTAAGGCTTTGTGTCGTGCAGTCATCGAGGGTACGCGAGTGGGCCTTCGGCTCCGAAAGCCCATAGCGATGATGCTTCGTTATGGTTCGTAGGCTGACACTTCTTGATGGCCCTGCACTGAAATCTGCAGCAATATGCGGAAGGGTTGCACTTCCGTCACGTTGAACAATTGTCTTCAGTCCTCGTTGCCCCGTCCTTGCAGTATATTTTTCCGGCTGCAGCTATGTCGGAGATCTGATATTTTGTGTGATTCCTGATAGTCACGACACGCTCGTGAAATAGTCGTATGGGAAAATCTCCACTTCATCGCTACCTCGGAGATGTCGTGTTCCATCGCTCGTGTCCTGACTATAACACCACGTTAGAACCTACTCATACCTTTGCAGCAACAGTAACCGATCTAACAACTGCTAACAACTTGTCTTATTTAGGCCTTGCCGACCGCAGCGCTGTATTCTGCCTGTTTACGTATATCTGTATTTGAATACGCATGTCTATGCCAATTTCTCATATATATATATATATATATATATATATATATATATATATATATCGAAGCACCAAAGAAACTGACATATATATACCGGGTGATCAAAAAGTCAGTATAAATTTGAAAACTCAATAAATCATGGAATAATGTAAATAGAGGGGTACAAATGGACACACATGCTTGGAATGACATGGGGTTATATAAAAAAGTCAGTATAAATTTGAAAACTAAATAAATCATGGAATAATGTAGATAGAGGGGTAAAAATCGGCACACATGCTTGGAATAACATGGGGTTTTATTAGAACGAAAAAAATACAAAAGTTCAAAAAATGTCCGACAGATGGCGCTTCATCTCATCAGAATAGCAATAATTAGCATAACAAAGTAAGACAAAGCAGAGATGATGTACTTTACAGGAAAGGCTCAATATGTCCACCATCATTCCTCAACAATAGCTGTAGTCGAGGAATAATGTTGTGAACAGCACAGTAAAGCATGTCCGGAGTTGTGGTGAGGCATTGGCGTCGGATGTTGTCTTTGAGCATCCCTAGAGATGTCGGTCGATCACGATACACTTGCGACGTCAGGTAACCCCAAAGCCAATAATTGCACGGACTGAGGCCTGGGGACCTGGGAGGCCAAGTATGACGAAAGTGGCGGCTGAGCACACTGTCATCACCAAACGACGCGCGTAAGAGATCTTTAACGCGTCTAGCAATATGGGGTGGAGCGCCATCCCGCATCGTACATTCCAGCAGGTGTTTATCAGCCAGGCTGGGGACGATGCGATTCTCTAACATATCGGCGTACCTCTCACCCGTCACGGTAGCAGTTACAAAACCAAAATCATGCATTTCCTCGAAAAGAGGCCCGATAACGGTATATGTGGTAAATCCAACCGTGACTTTCTCGTCGTTCAACGGAGTTTCCACGACAGTTCTAGGATTTTCGGTAGCCCAAAGCCTACAGTTGTGGGCGTTGACAGACCCTCGGAGCGAGAAATGAGCTTCGTCATTCCACAACACGTTCCTCAACCAATCGTCATTTTCCGCCATCTTTTGAAATGCTCACACTGCAAATGCCCTCTTCTTCACTAAAACGCCAGGTAACAGTTCATGATGCCAATGGATTTTGTACGGACAGCATCGGAGGATACGCCTTAGTGCCAAGCAAACAGTAGTGTATGGAACGCCGGTGCGACGTGCGACTGCATGAGCGCTGATTTCCCCGTGCATAGACGAACCCGCTACAGTCTCCCTTTCTCCCTGAACTATCTCTGCAGCATTACGCCTTATGCTCGGTCGGCCACTACGGGGTCTATCGTCTAAACAACCCTGGATTCGATCTTCGAAATCATTCTGGCCACAGCTGCATTTGTCAACGGACCTTTATCCATTCGAATCCCCTTCCTATGGCGATAGGATCGTAACGCTGAACTAGCACATTCCCCATTCTGATAATACAGCTTCACTAAAAGTGCCTTTTCAGGTAACGTCAACATGCTGCGACTGCTGGCGCATCTGAGTCTCTCTCTCGTTAAAGCTCCTTTTATACACGATTGTCATGCGCAGTCACTGACGTTTTGCTGTCCAGCGGCATCTGTCGGACATTTTGTGAACTATGTTTCTTATTATTCTAATAAAACCCCATGTCATTCCAAGCATGTGTGTCAATTTTTACCTCTCTATCTACATTATTCCGTGGTTTATTAAGTTTTCAAATTTATACTGACTTTTTTATCACCCGGTATGTGTGTGTGTGTGTTACACATCTACTCACAGCCCTCAGGACCGACTTCAGCCGCACTTGGTCAGAAAGGAGCGTAGCCCGCGACGCGTGGATTCCCAGGATTTATTCATCCATTATTTGAGAATGGGAGGACTTAGCGACTTGTAACAGATTTTAAACACATAATTTCAAACCTTATCAAAGTTTTGCCTCGTTGACAACTCCTACAAAATGATGAAAGGAAACATGTTTATCGCTTACTATTTTTCCGCTCTTCATAAAATAATAATTTATTACTTTTTAACTACTAACTAAAAACTTAAACTCCGCCTGAAGAGGCCATGAAGGCCCAACGGTACCGATCGGTCGACGTGTCATCCTTAGCCCAAAGGCGTCACTGGATGCGGATATTGAGATGCATGTTGTCAACACACTGCAGACCGGGCCGTATGTCAGTTTACGAGACCAGAGCCGCTACTTCTCAATCAAGTAGCTCCTCAGTTTGCCTCGCAAGGACTGAGTGCACCCTGCTTGCCAACAGCGCTCAGCAGACCGGAAGGTTACCCACCCAAGTCCTAGCCCATACCGACAGCGCTTAGCTTCGGTGATCTGACGGGAACCGGTCTCATCATTGCGGCAAGGCCGTTGGCTAGATACTAACTATATTCAAGAAACATTTTTCAAACGGTATGCACATACTCGTATATACCACAGAATGTAACTGCAAATGTTTAAGCAATAAATCAGTTTTAAAACCTATTCAAAAGCCAAGATCGCACAAAGTATTTTTTTTATTCAAGACAACCTGTTTCTGTAACAAAAAATGTTCATTTTACCCTGAACCTCATGCACAAGATGCCAAGTGGATAAAACTCAGCAGATTATAACCCTTTGGTCATCCCTAAAATATTTAAAAACACACAGCAAATTGTCCAAAAGGCCATGTCCTTATACACATTGGTTTTTAACAGATCGCCCTTCAAAACTCTCATAACGAGAAAATTTAGTAAATCAATGAACACAGAAGGCAAAATAAAGGGAGAATGTTTCTGTTCGACTGCATATAACTGAAACCGAGCGAGGTGGCGCAGTGATTAGCTCACTGGACTCGTATTCGGGAGGACGACGGTTCAATCCCGCGTCTGGCCATCCAGATTTAGGTTTTCCGTGATTTCCCTAAATTGCTTCGGGTAAATGCCTGGATGGCTTCCTCGAAAAGGCACGGCCGACTTCCTTCTTCATCCTTTCCTCATCCGATGACCTCGCTTTTTGGTCTGTTCCCACAAACAACCTAACCTAACGATATAACTGAACTGTCGAACTAAATAAACAAAGTAATCAAAGCTCTCAGAGACCACAAACATTGTTTCGGAAATTGCAAGTGTGTACTCATCAACGAATAGTGTTTCCACACGTAGTGTAATGCGTTTAATAAGGTAAACTGAAAGTGTGAATGCAATGACTGTAATATTCTTTGCATTAAGAGACTAAAGTAGGATTCTGTAACAAGGCTTACAGTTTGTGACCTTGCATGGGGGATTAATTATTATGCAATAATTTTAGTAGCTGTTTGTCCGGTTGTGAAGTTTCGTAACCGGTTGGCCCTGAGCAGTATTAGTACGCAATCTGACTACATAAAATAACAATAAAGGATGAAAGGAAATTTCCGTTAACACAATTGATTAATTAAGTCTCCAGCAACTATAAAAGCTACGAAACAACAAAGCACAAGTGTAACTGTTCTGTGTGTGGTAGTGTGACTCAACGTACATGTATCTGGCACGGTCCTTCCTCAATACGACGAGATATTTTAAACACCATTTACAATGAACTAATTGAAAAACCAGAAATACTATAACTGCACATAGAAACCAGAATTACAAGTCTAATACATGAACACGAGCCAGATGCTTTGTTGACTGAACCTGTGACCAAGAGGCATTGTCATTAAGGAAATATGAAATAGTTTTTTTTACCTCCATATATATTGACTAAAAATACAGTGTGATCATTGCAACATCTTCCATCTATACATTACACCAACCGAACAGCATCTACTGTCTCGCCCAACAGAACAACAACTGCACACGACGTGCTCTCACTAGTACTGCTCTCGACATCCTCTCGACAAGCACTGCCCACGACAACCTCTGAACTACTACTGCACCAGTGGAGGCGGCGGAATAATAATCTTTGGCGCAATCTCTGGCGCTGTGACTCCGTATAGCCACCTTTCATATGCCCCTCCTCCACGGGCTAGAATTTGATCGTATTTTTGCCAGCATTGGTGGTGAAAGTACCCCCAAATTCGTCCAAAAAAATAAAGACAAAAATAAAAGATGATATTAATAAGTAAATATCACATAACTAAATAAATTTTGGTTTTGCAGTGACCCTTCAATAACCTAATATGTAAACTACAGTAAGGAATACAAATGCTTGTGTACATGTGATTTTACATAATAGTTTACACAAGTATCATTTGTCAGAGTGGTTAAACAATTCAATCAATGGCACCAGCAATGACAAATAGGTGCAGGTAGGAGTCTCATAACATTTCATAAACAATAAGTACACAAAACATCAGTTTATACAAATATTCACATAAAATCTTTTCAATAGTTCAATAAACAAGTAGCATTCCTCAGAGCAGTTGACAGTTCCATCAGTAGCACCCAGCAATGGTCAACAGCTGCAAATAGCAGTCCCATAGCATTTCATGAGCAGTATTTAAACAGCTCCAACAGTGGCACCCAGCAATGGCGAGCAGGCGCAGACACAAACAGGTGAAATCATCTCAGTACAAGCAGTTCTATCAGTGGCACCCAGTAATGTTCACAGGTGCTGACAGCAACAAGTGACATCATCTCAGTAGAAGCAGTTCCACCAGTGGCATCCAGCAATGTTGAACAGGTGCAGACAGCAACAAGTAACATATCTCAGTAGAAGCAGTTCCATCAGTGGCACCCAGTAATGTTGAACAGGTGCAAACAGCAACAAGTAACATTATCTCAGTAGAAGCAGTTCCACCAGTGGCATCCAGCAATGTTGAACAGGTGCAGACAGCAACAAGTAACATATCTCAGTAGAAGCAGTTCCATCAGTGGCACCCAGTAATGTTGAACAGGTGCAGACAGCAACAAGTAACATTATCTCAGTAGAAGCAGTTCCATCAGTGGCACCCAGTAATGTTGAACAGGTGCAGACAGCAACAAGTAACATTATCTCAGTAGAAGCAGTTCCATCAGTGGCACCCAGTAATGTTGAACAGGTGCAGACAGCAACAAGTGACATCATCTCAGTAGAAGCAGTTCCACCAGTGGCATCCAGCAATGTTGAACAGGTGCAGACAGCAACAAGTAACATATCTCAGTAGAAGCAGTTCCATCAGTGGCACCCAGTAATGTTGAATAGGTGCAGACAGCAACAAGTAACATTATCTCAGTAGAAGCAGTTCCATCAGTGGCACCCAGTAATGTTGAACAGGTGCAGACAGCAACAAGTAACATTATCTCAGTAGAAGCAGTTCCATCAGCGGCACCCAGTAATGTTGAACAGGTGCAGACAGCAACAAGTAACATTATCTCAGTAGAAGCAGTTCCATCAGTGGCACCCAGTAATGTTGAACAGGTGCAGACAGCAACAAGTAACATTATCTCAGTAGAAGCAGTTCCATCAGTGGCACCCAGTAATGTTGAACAGGTGCAGACAGCAACAAGTAACATTATCTCAGTAGAAGCAGTTCCATCAGTGGCACTCAGTAATGTTGAACAGGTGCAGACAGCAACAAGTAACATTATCTCAGTAGAAGCAGTTCCATCAGTGGCACCCAGCAATGTTGAACAGGTGCAGACAGCAACAAGTGACATTATCTCAGTAGAAGCAGTTCCATCAGTCGCACCCAGTAATGTTGAACAAGAGCAGGTAACAGTCCATAATATTCACCATCAATAATTAAACAGTTCATCAGAGTTCATCAGCAGAAATTAAACATTTCCAAGTGGCATCCATCAATGTTGAACAAGTGCAGGTAACAGTCCATAATATTCACTATCAATAATTAAACAGTTCATTAGAGTTAATCAGCAGAAATTAAACATTTCCAAGTGGCACCCATCAGTGTTGAACAAGTGCAGGTAACAGTCCATAATATTCACTATCAATAATTAAACAGTTCATCAGAGTTCATCAGCAGAAATTAAACATTTCCAAGTCGCACCCACCAATGTTAATAGGTGTAAGCACGAACATCAGTTTGAATGCACACACAATTGCTTTTACAAAATTATTATCAATGCTCTTACACTAAACATACAAATTATAATAAACACACAAATGATATCAGATAATTGTCATATTAACTATTACAAATACACAAATATCAATAAACCTATAATGTTTATGGGTGTCAGTGCAAGCCACAACAAACAAGTAAAATAATATTTCGGAGGTCGGTCGGTGCCAGTTATTTGGGATTAGGAAAGGAAAACACACAAAACACACTCATTCGTCTTTGTAATGGAATAGTGTTAACTGTGTAAATGCAATTCGGTCAAAGATTTGATGTGCGACATGTGTATCAAGTAGTAGTGGCAGCAGTGTATAACAGTCAATAATAGTTAGTCAATGTCATAGTCATCCTGTCAAGACCAATGTTTGCCAAGCCAAATCAAAATGTACGGTTGCTGAACAACTGTTGAAACGTCCCCTTTTTAAACAATTGTACAAGACTGTGCTTAAATTGACACACAATATTTTTTTTAGCGCAACGCAATCTGACTTTCAATAATCCCTACAAAAGAATGGGCCCTAACTAACATTAAACTACACCTTTCAAAAATCACTTACCTCACAAAAATCTTTGCTACTCAAGCTACTCCAATACAGCGAGCGCCACTACTGCCAGCTAAATAAAAGATTCAAAGTACTGAAGGCACTAACTACTGATAGGCATAGTTAGCAAATGAAAGATTTTGATAGAGAACAAACACTGTATTTACCTTAATAGTCATAATATATACAGCAGTTCATGACAAATTACAAAACTCCGCCATCTCTCTCCCCACATCCACCACTGCTGGCGGCTCACCTCCAACTGCGCAACGCTACGCGCTGTTCACAGCCAGCTGCCTAACACTACAATGGCGAGTATTACAACAATGCAAAGCAGCCACAGACTGCACACAGCACAGCCAGTGATTTTCATACAGAGGTGGCGTTACCAATAAAAACAACCTAAACAGCCTACTTACATAGCCCCCATGGTCCCCACAAAAAATTTTACAAATTGTTTTGGGCACTGGGCAATACATATTTGTTAAAATTTTTCATAATCGTAATTACAATAACAAAGAAATCAAATGCACACACTTATTGATACAATGTTGGTCAAAAGCTAAAATTTTCTCACAGTCCATAAAGATAGTTCTGATCATTCATCATAATAGTAATTATAGTTTTTTTTCACAAAGTCTCATTAGTAAAAGAAATTGCACACAGAAGTAGTGGATTTCCATGCAGTCTTGAAGAAGTAGTGTTGTCCTTCCAACGGAAAGACAGTGCTGACTCTCGACAGGCAGACAGGTAATGGGCCACAACAGAGTAAACCCACAGCAGAGTCAGTCGAAGTTTTGAAGAGTATTGGTAGGTAGGTCATCACAGAGTAGACCCACTGTAGTCCTGGTAGAGATTGTGGTATTGGTGGGCCACCAGAGGTGCAGACCCACTGCAGTCCTTGTAGAAATAATGGTACTGGTGAGTCAGCAAAGGTGTAGACCCACTGTAGTCCTTGTAGAAATGACCAGCAGCCATCTGTTGTGACTGTGCAGGTACACAATCACCAATGAAGAGTCTTGCAGATAATATAGCAAGTCCATAACCATCACTTGTGCACTCACAAAGTGTTTGGAATTGTCCTTAGAACCAGCAATGCTGTTATCCAGTCCCTTGCTGAATTATTAACACACGTGCAAACACTAACAGTCCCTACTTCTCACATATTGTCCATATGCTATGACCAACAGAAATGTGTGCAGTGAAATGGAACTTACAAGTTACTTAATTTGATGAACTGGTGTCAAGTACAATTTTATAACATAAGAACACAATAACAAAGGTACAAAACACATCATTAAAAACATAATAATACAGATAACATTTGTAGTAATAGGGGCTTAGAATAGAATAGAATAGAAATAAACATATACATCAGTGTTACAGGAATTATGACATAAGTAAATACATAAAACATCAGAATAACTTTCGAAACATCAACTTCACACATGAGCATTAAAACAAAACAGAATAAATAATGTCTAAGCATATTTACAAGGTAAATAACATATTATTAGTGCCAATTACATTTGAGGATAACAGTATTCCTCATCATAGTGAATGTAGCTTAGTATTAGAAAAATTCTACAACATAAGTCTTATCAGATAAACATATAAATACAGGAAAAACATAAATACACAAGGGAACACAAACACATAGTGGGATAACACAAGGAAAGGACAGGGTTTCTTTTACTGCAGTATTTTGCAAACAAAACTTTCTTTACTTCTCGGAGATCTCCCTTCGTTCTTCATTATTTCCAAAAAGTCCTATCTATACCTGCTTACTGTACTCTTTTTGTATAACTTCTCAATGCATTTCTTCCAATTCATCGCAATGCAGTCTCTTATATAGTCTACCCCCTCTTAAGCTAACTAAAATTTACTGAGCTCAGATGCTAAACTAAGGGACGAGGCAATGCAGCAGCACAAAACAATTAACGCAGACAGCGATGACAAACATTGCAGATTTGCAAAGCATGCAGTAAATCTAAATTACCATCAATGCAACATTACAACTAATATAAGGCACTGTGCAGCAAACAAGAAAAATAAATCAGTAGTAAATCTAGCTTAACAGAGTAATACAAAGTGAAATTTAGTAGCATTATGCATGGCAAAGATCAAGCAGAAAAAATATTACACTAAAGACAACATTGCAGACAAGGGAAATGTCTATTCACATCTTAATGTCAGTGTAATTAAAGTGGTGCACCACAAAAACGAATTCTACAAAAATTACCAAGTACTCGAAAAGAAAATTATATATGCAGTTACTGTTATTAGCCCCTTCTTATTGTTCTTTCCATTCCAAGAGCTCCTTTTTTTTAAGAATGTGGATTACAAAATTATTATTTAATGGATCTGTTGACAGAAAGTGTTCACATTAGCAAATGCATTTTATTTTATAAAAGCAATGCTGCAACACAGCTGGAAACTAGATATCAAATGAAATAAGCAACTATGAAAAGCAAAGCATAAAAATATCATTCAATAGTCATGTGACATTTCATAAGTTAGTAGAAATTCTCTCAACTCTCGTAGAAAGACGCTTGTCCTAATCAGGTGTGCAGTTGTACGAATATTTCCCATCAATTCATAAGCATTTCAGTAATTAGCACAAAATACGAGTAATCCTATGTTTCCAAGTAATGAGCGTGTCGTATTTGCGATGCTTTCTACAAAGGAACGTCAATAGCAAGGTTAATGGCCTCCCTTTTTTTTACCTAATGGCTGTTTCTCCAGGTGGCTGGCACAGGTGGCCGCTCAAGACCCATTACGTCAAGGTCACTTACCTTTCTTACCGAAATATTTACGACAACAGTTTCCGCTACAGTGGCAGTCTCGTATAAAAATATTTTACGGGTCAAGAATTTGCGTTACAAATCTGTAGAAACAAAATCCTATTGATATAACAGTGTCCAAAAAGTTTTCGTCGGCATTGTAATACATTCACGTATTTACATACATTTCATAACTCTTAAAGTACGATTCTTGGTTTCCAACTACCTGTTTCACAAACCAGAGTGAGTCCCTAACCACTACTCATTATTCCTTACCTTATTCGTCGACACTTTTTCAATATTTTATGATAACAAATATGTAGCATACTCAAATAACTCATATAGCATCAGCTTGTTGATCATAAACATACCACAACAGCATAATACACATAGTCATCGTAATAATATCATAACACCTCAGTCAAAATCGTCGTAGCTTCCTCCAATAATTTCAAAACCTAAAAAAAAATTCTCTGCTCATGTCAAAAGTGTCATCTGCCTCAAACGTACTTTAAAAATCGTGATCCCATACCAAATATATCATTCAAAGCTCTCATAACATCACAATGGGTCCGAAAAATATGAACAGTTCACAAAGTACAGACAAAATACAATTTCGTAAGTGTGAAGTTATCCAACTGTGTAATTACGTAAACATCTGTCACTGATGTAGTAAAAAAAATGTTTGTCTCTCTCAGTTAAATGATCAGATAGCTGTGTATTTTGTGTTGGAGAAATATGGTACCCATGTGTAAAGTTGTATAAGCGAATACCATATTAGCTAGGGCTCCTTGTGCTTGCCAGACACATGGTACACAAAGTAAGCATGTACCCCCCTGAGGATTAATGTAATTATACCCTCAGGTGTTACAGATTACAGCAATGGAATGAAATGTATCACGGAAAACTTTCTTTGTAATTCAAAACTCTTTACAAATAATTGTTTTAAGTACAAAATTGATCACTCAAATACGTGTACTGTAGCGCTAAACTGTGCGTCATGCTGTAAGATCATCTCTGTGGAAGTCTCGTAGTTATCGTCATCCGAAAGCTAAGTTCTGCAGAAGTCAATGTACTTACCTCATGATAAACAAAAGTGAAATGCCTTGCGTATAGATATCGTAGTTATTATGCTTATTGGCGTGATGAAGAAAGTACTGTACAGTAACGTATTGTTGTGCCACGAAAAAGGCTGTCTCATTGCTGCTATGCCACAAAAGTTACTACTAAAACATGTTTTACTTTCCAGAATAAAACAGAAAACTGTGCAGATATAAAACAGAAACACTGCAAAAGCAACACTGTAAATTGTCACTCATTAGTAGCGTCGTGATAAAATTGTGCAGCTGTCACATAAACTAACCACTATGTCATCTGGTATCTCACTGAAAGTACTTTAAATCCAGAACGTATTTTCAAGTAAACCAAAATGTTGCATTAGAATCTCATTAGCAGTACCAGTATGAGTCCTAAGTATGTAAGCCTCATAGTCGTTACATAATCGTGCAACTAACAAGCAAGAATGTACAAATACAACACTGTGTCGTCTGTTCACAATAACAATGCATTCGTAATTTCTGTTTAAATACGTTCTCTTGGTTCTTGACTGGATAGTTAACTTCAAAACATTGTTGCATGTTAACAGTTTCTCTGAGTGACAAATTGTACAAGTAGCATGAAGTGAAAAGTTTTATGGCAAAGACTAAGTTAAACAGCAGATTATCTTTCAATAAACGGTTTTACATGTGAAATGTGATGGAATCCTTTACTCTTCATAGTACTCAGAGTTTCATCTTAAACGCAATTATCATGCAGTGTACGTCGTTAAACAATACTGGAATTTTTCTCAAGGTTAGCGCCTGTGTTATTTTTCTCTGAGCCAGCCAGCGCAAGCGGCTGCCTGCGGTGCGAGTCATTGTCTGTCTCTTTGTTGGCGCGCGTCGTTATTGGGATTAGGAGACCTAACTGCTACAAATTCACCTTGACGAGAAGGCCCTGCCCTATTTGAAGCTCGCCAGTTCTGATGGAATTCAGGTCTGTCATTATGTCGGTAGTTTACATAGTTTCTTGTTTGTCGGTCATGTGGTGGAGAATTTCTCCCTGAATCGTAACTGCGCACTGAACTGTTGCGTCTGAAATTATTCTGTCTCCCTTGATAATATTTATTTTGGTTCCCATATTGTCTGTTTCTCTGATTGTCTCTGTGATAGTCATTACCACGGAGAGGTGATCTTTCCCTGTAGTTATTACTACTCTGCCAACGGTTGTCATACGAGTGGTGTCTGTTTTGGTCACGATTTGTGTTGTGAGAATAGCCTTGTCGTGTCCAGTCATTACTTCTTTCATCGCGGAATTGCGACGGATGTGATCTGTAATTGTTGTGCTCGTGCGTTCCGCGATTGTCAGTGTCAATTTCCAGTTCTTGTAAGAGTCCTTGAAAAGCTTCAATGTCGTCTTTGCAACGTCCTGCCAAAATAATATGTCGTAAATGTTCAGGCAGTTTGATTAAGCAAATGCGGATGAGTTCTGAGGGGCTGTATGGGTTTGAAAGATATTGATTCTTGTGTAACATGTCTTCAAAATATTTCACAAGACTGGAAAATTCAGATTGTTCGAACCGTTTCATCGTTATGATGCCATGTTTTACTCGGTATTGTGTGGCTTGAGACCAATATGCTGAGAGGAAGGCGTGGTAAAACTCTCCTTCACTGTGGCAATCGTGAATGACCGACCGCATTCTTACAGCTGGTTCATTCTCTAAGTAGCCACACATAAATTCTAATCTGTGCTCTAATGACCAGTTGGGAGGAAAACAATGAGAGAATTGATAAAGCTACGCTTGTGGATGATTGTCGTTGCCGGAATTCTTAAATGTTTTGAATTTACGTGTAGTAATGAACAGCTTATAGTCAAAATCATCATGTCGGCGAGTCGCATGTCGGTCATTATTACGTCGTTTCGGCGGTTCCATCTCAAAATTCGGTGTGCCTTGCCAATTTCTGACATAATTTCCGAAGTGTCCTGTGTTATTATTTTGTGGCTGTTCCGTATAACTAAGTCCCTCTTCCCGTATTGGGGCGCGAGTGTCCTCTGAAATACGTAATTCTTGTACTACTTGTGCCAACTGATCTTGCACTTCCCGGATTTCTCTTTTGTACTGTGTATTGATTTGATTTTGATTTTGTTTGAATTTTCTAATTTGTTCATACTCTTCAGTGTCAGTGAAGGCTACAGGTGTTGTGTCATTCAGATCATCATCTACCTTTGTAGATAAGTTAGTGAACTGATCTGAAAGTTCGGCTACTTTATCCGATAGTGAAATTATTTCCTCTGTATGTTTTTCTGAACCAAGTTTCAGAGTGTCCATTTGTGTTGAAATGGTATCTACTGTGTCCTTTAAGTTTTCCTGAGTTTTTGCAAGTTGCATAACCGTATCGGTAGATGCAACTAAGTCAATTTTAGCTTGCAAGGTCTCATGATTTTCATGAACAATAGTTTGCAGTTCTTTTATGGCTGCTTCGTGATTCTGTAATGCATTTTCATGCCGCGAAAAAATAGGTTAAAAATGCTCACAAATTTGTGTTTTTACGTCATTACAGACTTATTGACATTTCGATTCAATGTTATGTAACTCGGTAGTTAAATCTTCACGTGTTTGTTCAAGCTTATTTTCCACTGAGTCTAACTTTTGAAGCTTTTGTTCCATTGCGTCTAACTGTTGCTGTGTTTGTCTCTGGTGTTGTTCCATTGTGTCTAACTTTTGAAGATTTTGTTCCACTGTGTCTAACTGTTGCTGTGTTTGTCTCTGATTTTGTTCCATTTGTTGCATTAATTGCAATAATAATGTATTAGTGTCCGGAATCTGTTTCTCTATGCTTTTTGGCAGTGCATTTTCACCGGCAACATTCACATTTTGACAAGCAGAAAATGTGTCTTGACTCATTTGAGAAAACGGTGAGGACGCAAAACCTGAATCTACAGTATTAGCGAGATTGTGTCCTGTCATTTCGGATTCCTGAGGCGAGCTGTTGCCGACCGATCGATCGATAATGCTTGCCTGTTCACTAATTGTTTCACTGTCTACGCCATTATTTGCAACCCGCTCCATTTCCCTACGCGCAATTACCAAATTACTACTTTGGACATTAGTTAATTCATTACTCTGCGGCGCTAACACACTGCTTTCGTCTTCACTGTCATTTCTCAGTTTACTTTGGAACCTAGTGTTACGTTTTTCACACGCCATTATTGACACAATATTTCACACGACAACACAGAAAAGCACAATTTGAAGAGCAAAATAAAATTACATAGCAATGGAAATAATGTCTACTTAATTGCAAGCGCAGCTGCGAAATACTTGGTGCAAATCTACATGCATGCCACAACTGTTTTATTGTGCAACAATGAAAAACTACAACTACAATGGAAATTCTCTCTATAATTACGTGCTGGCAATAAACAAAAGCTACACTAATTACACAAACTACAAAAAAAATCAGAAGATTCCAGTGAGGTATCCTTGGCTAAGGGTCGACAATTGTACAAGACTGTGCTTAAACTGACACACAATATTTTTTTTTTTAGCGCAACGCAATCTGACTTTCAATAATCCCTACAAAAGAATGGGCCCTGACTAACATTAAACTGTACCTTTCACAAATCACTTACCTCACAAAAATCTTCGCTACTCAAGCTACTGCAATACAGCGAGCGCCACTACTGCCAGCTAAATAAAAGATTCAAAGTACTGAAGGCACTAACTACTGATAGGCATAGTTAGCAAATGAAAGATTTTGATAGAGAACGAACACTGTATTTACCTTAATAGTCATAATATATATAGCAGTTCATGACAAATTACAAAACTCCGCCATCTCTCTCCCCACATCCACCACTGCTGGCGGCTCACCTCCAACTGCGCAACGCTACGCGCTGTTCACAGCCAGCTGCCTAACACTACAATGGCGAGTATTACAACAATGCAAAGCAGCCACAGACTGAAAACAGCACAGCCAGTGATTTTCATACGGAGGTGGCGTTACCAATAAAAACAACCTAAACAGCCTACTTACACTGTCAGTGTGCCAAGATATGCAAATACTTTCCCTCTCCAAAAAAGAGTATATACTGCTTATTGATTTAACTAAGTGTGTGTGTAGACAGTCTTCCTTCCACTCGAGTGTTCTAGTCTGTCATTCTTCGTCCTCCTTGTTCCATATAAACCAAAAAAAAAAAATATGCTCCTCACTTACTTTACCCCTTATCCATTAATACTCCAATAATCATCAGCATTACATAATCTTAATACTTCAATAATACCTGTTACGTCGATACATATAAACCTTATCATCAATATCATTTACCTTACCTCTTGTCCACCAAAACTCCAATAATCACCAACATCACACTATCTCAGTACCTCAATAATACCTCTTCAATACGTAGATACATATAAACCTTATCACCAATATCATTTCACTTCCATAACAACTCTTTCCACAAGTCAGTCTCCTCGAACAAGCACAGATAAAATCCTAGTGCAAACTTCAAATCATCATCCCATACAATCCGAAGACACAATGTCCACACACAACCTCTGTGTAATCCACCTGACCCAAATCTTCTAAACATTATGAATTGTAAAATAAATTTTGGTTACCTTGTCCATCATTAAATAAAAGAAACGCAGACATGACCTCTAACATCCTTTAGTTTGAATAACTTTCAATAAGTAATTATGAGTACGGAGTATGAATGATTACATAAGATTCTGAATGAATAAATCGTAATATTTTACAGTGTGTACACCACTTCAAGAATCATGGCAAAACAGAAGCAAACATGTGGAGTACTTTTTTTTGTGTCAAGTGTCACTTGCTATATCAATTGCTGACGAAGAATGCAGTGTAATAACTGTCAATGGTCTAAACCTAGTGTTGGTATTTCATGTCGTTGGCTTCCTTCCTATTAGCGTAAATTTATACAGCTTCCATATAACCTCCAGCTCATGTGACTTCAATGAAGTTTCTTGTACCAATGTCGTTCGTAGAATTATAGCAGTTCATTTTCTTTTCTTAAAATATAAAGCACTGAGCGTAAGCAAAATAAGCAATAGCGAGTAAATATACAAGTAGAGGACAGAATGTCAACAAGTGGATGGAACAAAATCCCTACAACGAGGCTCTGCCAAGCGAACAATCTATAATTAATACCATAGTGTGACCTAAACTTCATATTCGTACACAGTATATCAGCATTTCTATATACCAAATTAAAGAGTAATTATGACAACAAAACAGAAATGTGTAAATATGCAATCCATATGCAAAGCAGCAAGTATATATCTTACATAATAAACATGTCATTAGCATCATATTAGCTTAAGCAAATAAATGTTCATATGTAATCTTAATAAGTAAACATGAAGGTGCAAGCAGATAAATCACAAAGTATGACTTACATAGATAGCCATATCAGCACAACTAATCAGGTGACAATTATAATTTAAATAAATAAGCACAGCAGGCACATAATAAAAAATATGACATCAGTGAAAAAGCAGAGCAGCCAAGCGATGCATAATATACATAAGTAAAACCCTGTTCATTAATCAATCATTGTCAAAATCACTTAACACAAAGTATAAATCACGTAATCGCGAGCAGCAAATTACGTATAAAGTACATACCTAAGTAGAAATATGTTACCTGAAAAATAAACACAGTTAATAGTTACCTTTTTAGTTTACTACTTTCTTCTTTGAAATTATATTCTTCCTGAAATTTTCTCGATAGCAAGTCCTCTTAACGTCGGACACACACAGAACTTACGTGAAGTTCTTAAATATTTTATACAGCTGTATCCTGCAAAAAAACTGAACGTTAATAACATAATTTATCAAGTCACTATAGCTTTATACTGAATTTAATCGGAGAAATTAGACTGTGTATTTGTTTACGGCTGTCAGTGCATTCGCACTGAGCGCTCGATCAGCTGTAGGTACGCGTGACGTAGGAAGTAATTGTTTGCGGTCAACGACTGCCTTGTGCGGCGCGCAGACTTGACTGTTGCTTTGAGTATGCGCCGCCGCCAGAACACGGCGCGGTATCCTTGTACTCTCCGTGTGTTTACGTATAACTGTTAGTTTCTCAAAAGTATGTCATTCCACAAAAATTTTAACGTTCGATATATAATGTATTCCCTTAGAGCGCCGTGATTTAAGAGTTTCTACTTCGACAGTGTTATCATGAATAATTTTGCGAACTCTACATGGACCGTTATAAAGCAGAAAAAATTTGCGACACAAGCCTTTTCCTTTGTGAGAGAAACGATGAGACTTAATTAACACCTTTTGACCAACTTACAAGGTTTTTAAACGACCAGGACGTTTAGCTGATTTCTCTCTTCTAGCAGCCACAGATGCAATATTTTGTAGAGCCAGGTTGACAACTTCAGAATGCCACAGTTTCCGTGAAAAAATGTTTTGAAAAATATGAAGATACTGATCCCACGTTCTGTGATTCTGATGACAATAAAGACGACACAATTTGTTGATTTCCTTTATCCATCTCTCAGAAGCGTTAGATTGAGGGTGAAAAAGTGAAATGAAAATTGGTTTAATCTTACGACGCCGTAGAATTTTAGAGCGGAACTATAATCCATTATCTGATATAACTTTATCAACATGACCCACTTCTTTAAGAAAATGTTTGATGAAAGCATTAGATACTGAACGAACTGTTGCTTTGCGTAAAGGTGTAAAACACACATATTTTGATGTCAATTCCACTGCTACCAAAATGTACGCAAAACCATTAGTAGAACGAACCACTGGACCGAACAAATCGACTGCAGGCATCTCCTTTAATTTCGCTGGAATGATAGGAAACAACGGTGCTCTGTGAGAAATAGTTGGCGGCTTAGCCTTTTGACATAATTTGCATTTGGCAAGAACAAATCGAATACGTTATTCCATATTACTGATGTAGCAATATTCTCGTAATTTATGAAAGCATTTTCTGGGACCAAATTGTGCATAACTGAAATGTGTATACCAATCAGTTTATTAACCCACTCAGGAGGAAAGCAAGCTAACCAAACAGAGTTGTCAACCGATTTTCGTTTAAAAAGAATATCATTCCGAACTAAATAATACTGTCTAATCGCTTCGCTTTCCTTTCTCCTCCACTTCTCCTTAATGTCCTTCCAGATTGGACCCTTGTTTTGCTCCTTAGCGATGTCCTGGAGCGAAGATGAAATAAAATTTTCAGACGCAACACCTTGAATTTACATCAAACAATAACTGTTTTCTTTGCAGTCCTCCTCAGCACTTAGTTTCAAACCCATAGGTGCACGTGATAAAGCATCAGCAATAATACTTGAAGAACCATGGATGTAAACAATACTAAAATCAAATTCCTGTAGATACAGCGCTCATCGTGACAATCTTCCACGTGTTAATTTTGTTGACATAACAAATTCCAGAGCTCGATGATTGGTGTAAACCTTAGTATGTCTGCCATACAAAAATATGCGAAATTTTGTGAAATCCCAAACAACAGCCAAGGCTTTCTGATTTAGAGAGAACACGACTTCCAAATGCAATATTTTTCTGTACTACAAGGCCGTTTTCTTCTATCTCTTGAAATAAGTGTGGACCTAGGCCTTTGTATGATGAATCTTTCGCCAAACAAAACTCTTC
Source organism: Schistocerca nitens (assembly GCF_023898315.1). Classification (NCBI taxonomy): domain Eukaryota; kingdom Metazoa; phylum Arthropoda; class Insecta; order Orthoptera; family Acrididae; genus Schistocerca; species Schistocerca nitens. The sequence goes on from NC_064614.1 coordinate 213,112,559, forward strand.
AGATAAATCCGGATTTGAAAGAAGTGGAGCAGCAACTAAACCATCACGAAGTTGTTCAAATTCTGATTGAGCTTCCTCATCCCAACACCAATTAGAATTCTTTCCAGATAGTTCACATAAACGAGGTGTGGCCAAATTGTCCAATCTAACAAAGCGTCTAAGAAAATTACAGACACAAAGGAAACTACGAACATCACGTTTTGTGGTAGGAACAGCACAATTACGAATAGCGTCTAGTTTCACTGGATCAGGAAGAATACCTTCTGTGGAAATAAAATGACCAAGAAATTTCACCTGAGAGCGACCAAATTCAGATTTTTCCAAGTTTACTGTAATGCCAACTCTTGCAAAAATACGTAATAATGAATCCAAAATTTTGTTATGCTCACTCCAAGAACGTTTAGCAATAAGAATATCGTCAACATATGAAGTAATATTGTTACGAAGATAAAACAGGTAAAATTTTATTTAAACCACTCCAAGCGTACGTAGTGTTAAGTCGTAGTGTCATTAATTTCTGAACCGTCTATTGCTTGCGTCACGTCTTTGGTTATTGGTATCATTTGGCGGATCAATTACTAGGATTTGCACTTGTCTCTCAGAAAGTTCTGTCACGTGGAGGATGCCATATGATAAAAATCATTTAAATAATTACAATCTCTAATAAGTGCGCGCATGCGCGTCGCCAGTTCGTTTTCTAAATATCCTGAAAACTGTCACTTTTGGGTAAAATACTCATATCCGGTTATTCCTTATTGACTCCTTTTCTAGATAGATTGATAGTTGAAGAGTTGTTTTGATAGATACAAAGAATAGTAAAAGAGTAGGCAGCAGTGCAAAAAACTAAAAGGGAAATAGCACCACTACAGCTCCGGGCCCTGTGCACGCTACGGCACACATTCACGTAGTGTAGTGAATCCCCTGAGGACCTAAATAGCCACACATAAATTCCAGTTTGTGACTTAGTGGCCAATTTGGTGGAAGCGCGTACATAAATTGATCCAACCATGAACATGGTTGTATGTCATTATTAGAATTGCGAAAGATCTTAAATTTCCGAATAGTTAAAAAGTGATTATACTCAAAGTTTTCGCCTCGTGGCTACAAAGTCCTACCGCGTCTGGACCAGTCCGAATGTCGATTATTGTCAAGTTCGCGCGCCTGGTGCTCTCTTGTTGCATCTCGTAAATTAAATAAATTATTTTCTTCAAAACCGGCTGCTATCGGTGATTCCAAATTTCTTCTGTCTTTTCCTACGATTTCGCTTTCACTTTGTTTAACCTGCTTTCGTAACGCCTCAAATTCCCTTTTAACACGTTCATTAAATTTTCCCTGATTTTCAACATATTTATTTATATCCTGGTACTCTTCTGTTTCTGCAAATGGCAATGGAGCTGTATAATCTGAATGCCTGTCCCCATTTAAATTAAGATTTGTCAATTTATCTGAAATCTCCTCGACTCTTTCCAATAAGTCACCTATTTGTTCTCTATGTTTATTTACATTTTCCGTAAGTGTCGCGACTCGGATTTCAGTATTGACACATTTAGTAGTTAACTGCTCATATTGTTGTGTTAGGTTACTTATTCTGTAATTTGATACGGATTCCTCGATTCTTTCAAATATTTCTTCCTTATCGTGTGCACGTTGAAGATTTAACTCTGAAAATTTGTGTACTATCACGCGATCTCTTTCTTCCTGTTCTCTATCCTGTTCCTTTTGCCTAACTTCTATTGAAATTAATCTATTATTGTGAGCATTCAAAATCGGTTGTACTTCTTCTCTAATTTCTTTCTTTCATTCATCTTTCATGTTTTTAAAACATATCCCTATTCGTGACTCTAACCGTGTTTCCATTGTTCCCATATCAGTTTTGATTGTTCGTATTTGTGAGTCTAACAGTGTTGCCAATCTCCCATTTCTGTTTTTAATTCAGATCTTTACTGTGTTTCCATTGTTCCCAAACCAGTTTCAATTGTTCCTATCTGGGATCCCAAATTTAATATTGCACTCATCAACTGCTCCATATTAATTGGTTCGAAATTCTTTACGCCCCTAACATTTCCCGTAAAACTAACTTCCTTCGACATAGCCGTAAAGCTATCTGTGTTCGATACTATTTCAGAATCTTCTATCGTTAATCTCATATTCTGAAAATTTTCCGATTGTGAAAAATTTTGAAGTGGCTCCGGACTATTTTCCCGGCTTATTAAATTGTTTTCCACTTCATTATTCATCCTGCTGTTCTCCTGAGTTGGCGAGTTCGCCATGTTAACAATTTCGTCACTCTGACTATCCATCATTTTTGCCTTTCTCATCGATCGCGTAATCATTTACAAAACGTACAGAACTCGTCACTATACGAAAATTACACACAATATAACACTTTATCGCCAACGATACCAATCACACAAATGCTTCCCGACAAACACGATTAACGAACAATTAAAACCTTCACAATTGCAAAAAATTGTTAAACCCGTATACGAGACATCAAAAATTAAATTCTGCAAAAATACCATTAGAAAAATGACAAGACAACTACAAATGTTCAATTACAAATCCTACACATGCAATATAGACTACAATTACTAAACTACAAATTACTACAACAATACTACTGTCTGCTATTTTTACTGTCAAAAGAATTCCAAGGGACGATTTGAAGCAGCGGTCGCCACGTGCATGGGGGCTTAATTATTATGGAATAATTTTAGTAGCTTTGTGTCCAGTTGTGAAGTCTCGTAACCGGTTGGCCCTGAGCAGTATTAGTACGCAATCCGACTGCATGAAATAACATTAAAGAATGAAAGGAAATTTCCGTTAACACAATTGATTAATTAAGTCTCCAGCACCTATAAAAGTTACGAAACAACAAAGCACAAGTGTAACTGTTCTGTGTGTGATAGTGTGACTGAACGTACATGTATCTGGCACGGTTCTTCCTCAATACGACAAGATATTTTAAACACCATTTACAATGAACTAATTGAAAAACCAGAAATCCTATAATTGCACATAGAAACCAGAATTACTAGTCTAATACATGAAAACGCGCCAGATGCTTTGTTGACTGAACCTGTGACCAAGAGGCAATGTCATTAAGGAAATGTGAAATAAATTTTTATTTTTACCTCCATATATATTGACGAAAAATACAGTGTGATCATTGTAACGTCTTCCATCTTTACATTACACCAACCGAACAGCATCTACTGTCTCGCCCAACAGAACAACAACTGCACACGACGTGCTCTCACTAGTACTGCTCTCGACATCCTCTCGACAAGCACTGCCCACGACAACCTCTGGACTACTACTGCACCAGTGGAGGCGGCGGAATAATAATCTTTGGCGCAATCTCTCGTGCTGTGACTCAGTGTAGCCACCTTTCAACCTCACAAAAAGAAAATTGATTAGCAAAGGCACATGGAACGCACGTCCCCACGCGGTATTCATGGTAATTTCACAAAGTTAATCAGTGAACATTGGATTATGGAATGCAAGCATCTGCCGGCCGAAGTGGCCACGCGATTCTGGCGCTGCAGTCTGGAACCGCGAGACCGCTACGGTCGCAGGTTCGAATCCTGCCTCGGGCATGGATGTGTGTGATGTCCTTAGGTTAGTTAGGTTTAACTAGTTCTACGTTCTAGGGGACGAATGACCTCAGCAGTTGAGTCCCATAGTGCTCAGAGCCATTTGAACCATTTTGCAAGCATCTCACGAATGATTAGCGAAATAACTTTGTAGTTAGGAAACCCCAATAACATAAACCATCTCACCAAATAGGAACCCTGTGACAAGCTACCTTCAACTCCAAATTTCTTCGACACGCTGCCCTCCACTCCAGACAAGCCAACAGCTGAACACAGAAGAGAACGTACTGGCTAGTGGTCACACAAGTAAACCTACCGAAGGGCTGCACTTCAATTTGGTCGCCTCTGAGTATGTTGTAGTGCAGGCAAAAATAAGAGTCCTATATTCTTCTACGTGTGTCCACACGGCCGTTAAGGGGATAAAACCCCCCCCTTGAAAAAAAACTGAGTTTAATATTTCTGAATTAACACAATTGAAACTGTAATGTGCACAAAAAACAACTTCAGATAAAAGTTATATCGTTTTAAATGCACTTTACAATAGTGCACCCGGATTTGTCGAAAAAGACACTTTTTTTCGAAATCCCTTGTGTTTGGTGCCCAAAATCAGAGTTCATTCAGCATTTTTTTATCGAAGCAATTTCACCATTCCTCATTATTGTATAGATTTACATTAATATTACAGAGGTAATGGACAAAAAATTACAAATAAAATAATTAAATCTGAAGATGTTAGAACCTGAAAACAGAAGAATGCAATATACGAACCTGAAAAAAAGAGAATGCAATATACATATAATCTTTGAGATACTTACTGAACAACCCAACATGACAACTGATACTGAAGTGGTCATATCTCAGGCGCTTGTTCAAAAACATGGAGATAATTCTAGCTTATTTCTGACAAATGATACTTTAGAACATCACTTCACAATATATGACTGAATTTAGTATTTACGATGGTAAACGTTTTGATGCCTGTAAATGTCGAAATGATTATGAGAAAAATAAGTTTTCCCACAATTCTGGATGTACAGTTGGAATGTACATTAAAAAGGATAGACCTTTCATCCTTTTCGCAGGTCGTTGGGTACATAATTCCCACTAAATGTATTTATTTACAGTGTTTAACACAATACGTGTTACCACTTCTGTACGCCCCTGACATCTAGTGGCAGTATGCTGCACAGCTGTAGTTTCCGTTTGTTGTGAAATATAGTCTTCAGGTCCGTGGGTATATATCCCACTAAACAAAGGTGTTTTAATAGTTCTTGGGAAGTACGGCTACCAACAAAGAAGTTTCTGAAGGGGGCTGGGAAGTATACTTACCAGAAAATTAATCTGGCATTTGTGGTCATTGGGAAGCATACTTACAACCAAAGCTTTTGGGAAGATGTCTTACCACCTCTGTTCCGCCTCCTGAAACTCCTGTCCAACCAGACATGGAGTCTGCATCCTTCCACCATCCTTCATACCTACAAATTCTTGATCCGCTTCATCCTCTGATATGCCAGCGTTGCTTGGATTTCCGCCCCTCCCAGGTTCTATAAATCCCTCCAAACCCTCGAACGCCATGCGCTCAACCTCGCCTTCCGCTTCTGCTTTCCATCACCCACTTGCCTCCTCTATGACCTCATCCCCTTCCCCCAACTTCTCCTTTTCCTTGAACACATCCGCACATTATATATGGTCCCACGTCTTGATCCCCCTCACCCCCTGGTGTCTCCCTTCCTCTTTACTCCCAGCCCATTGTCGCCTGTTCACCGTTGCGTCTCAACCTGTCTCCATCTCCACACCCTCTGCCTCCTTCCCAATGCAACTTCCGCCATCTACCCGTCCCAGATGATGAGCTGCGCCCTGACATCTACCCTTCCTACCAACTCTAACCCAATCTTCCTCCTACCTCCTCTTCAGGGCTCCCTCTCCTCACCCTCCCTTCACCTGAGCGGCTTTCCGCTCCTACTTCCCCTCCCTCTCTTGTGCTCCCATTCGGTGTCTCTGCACTCCTTCCTGTATTGTCTTCCCTCTTCATCTCCTGCCCCACCTGTGTCTCCTGGCTCTTAGTGCATCTGCTGACGCCCCTACTCTTTTCATCCCGCCCTTCCCCTGTTGCACCTTGCTTTCCTTTCCATTTCCATCCTCTAAGGCCTCTCCCTCAGCAGGTCCCATCTGGCAGTTTTATTCTTCATTGTGTGTGCTCCAACTAGGTTTAAAGTGTGTTGTTCTGGAGCGTTTTTAATACTGTGGCCAACTTATCCTGTGCATGTGACTTAAGTATCTTTTTTGTGTTCTACGAATTGCCAACTGTGTTTTTTAACTTTATGTCCACATTTTTAATTGTCCCCCCATGAACGTCTCCATGTCAGTGTATTTTTACCTTCATTATCTCCCCTTACTCTGGTTTATGTTCCCCTTTTTGATCACCTTATATGTAACATTTTATTCTCGTATTAGTTATCATGTCACTCGGCTGAAGAGCGGCGGATCATGCCGCTGACAGCCCTCCTCTGCCCATATGGGACAGGGGAATGAAATCACAATAAAGGTAAAAAAAGCCACCTCTGTCTATGCATGACATATTGTGTTAATACACTGCACCAGGTGTATGAAAACTGCTACAACAATCAGTTTCATTTTGTCGTGGGATCAACTGTTGTCAGAACACATTTTTTCGCTTCTGCAATATGCATTATTGTGACCTGTATCGGCTCATAGCTTTACTGCGTGATAAAGTTTCTACGGTTGTTTTCACTTTGTGGTAAGTAAACTATAATATCAGCAACAAATATTTTTTAAATGAAGTAAATGACAACATAAAACCAAAACAGAAAATACTGTTCATTATTTTTTTACATGTAATGGCAACACATAATAGCTGACGAAGGGAAGTGGAAAATCCATTTACCACCGTAGTTTTAATATCTCACGGAAGTGCCGTGTTGATATACGTAACATCATAGTTTTTGGTCCTATATCAGAAAAATAAAATTATCAAAAGATAAATATAGTCAGTTGATTACAATTCTAACAGAAGAGCAAAAACATTATTCTCACTTTGCTACAAAAAATGCGCCCGCCAAAGCGTTATTCGAACTATTTTTATATATGTTAGCGTTTCAAGAGTGTTCATTCAGACATATTAAACTCAGTTTTTTTTCGGGAGGGTGTTTCACATCTTTCTGTGCCGTACTGGCACTTACAAAAATATGTCGGCCTCTTATTTTGGTCTACACTACAACATATTAAAAACTGATCAAAATCGAAGTGTATCCCTTCGGTAGATTGACTTGTCAGACACAATCTGCCTTTGGAGCAACCAGCCTATATATGGAATCACCGAGGTGAGACCGGTGGACTTCGTCGGCCGTGTCGAGTCTCTGGGAATGGGTACAGGCCTTCTACCTGTTCTTTGGTCAGTATCGTGCATTACTATGGCATCTGGATGGATGGTGCGCAGATACCGGCAACAACTGCGGCCTGTGTACCTGCTTTCGTTCGCTGCTGTGTTCGGAGTACGATTCCCAGGCAGATTCTGTGCAATTACAGGCAACAAGTGCAGGGTGCTTGCCTGCCATCTTCTCGATACCCGTTGATAAGTACAGTGCACCAGGTCACGCTATATTTGTCACGTTTGGATGGATGAGTAAGTGATGGGAGCGTGTTAGCACGGTTTGCCGCTAGAGTTGCAAGAGACAAAAAGCCACCACACCAGTGATCACTGGGGTCAAGGACTGTTTTTTGTGGTTCAAATGGCTCTGAGCACTATGGGACTTAACATCTGAGATCACCAGTCCCCTAGACTTAGAACTACTTAAACCTAACTAACCTAAGGACATCACATACATCCAAGCTCGAGGCAGGATTCGAACCTGCGACCGTAGTACTAGCGCGGTTCCGGACTGAAGCGCCCAGAACCGCTCTTCTACAACGGCCAGCTGTTGTGGTTCACCGATCGTCTCTTTTGATAGAGGATGTCTGTTTTCTTCCACACTGATGTGTTCTGGTACGGCAGTGCGATGCTTACGTGGGTAAACATTGTTTATGCCACGTTGTCTGTCTGTCATTGTGACGTTTAGTTTTCAGTAACTTTGCATGGGAGGTATTTGGCTTTGTCGATGAACTTGCGACATTGTTTCAAGTTCTCTTGTCGCCTGTTAGGGCGCTTTCTTTGTCAGTGGTGTTCTTAAACTCATGTTCATGACCAGGAACGTACCTATAGCTTTTGCATGGGTGGTGGGGGGGTGGGTGGGGGGGGGGGTGTTCAAATGGTTCAAATGGCTCTGAGCACTATGCGACTTAACTTCTGAGGTCATGAGTCGCCTAGAACTTAGAACTAATTAAACCTAACTAACCTAAGGACATCACATACATCCATGCCCGAGGCAGGATTCGAACCTGCGACCGTAGCGGTCGCTCGGTTCCAGACTGTAGCCCCTAGAACCGCACGGCCACTCCGGCCGGCCAAAGGAGGGGGGGGGAGGTGTGTCTACCACTATTCTCTCATATAATAGCCTAACGCAGAATTAAACTAGAAAAAATTAGTATAATGTATTTTTCGATAGGCCCAATTGTTCACTTGTAATGAAATGTTAAACTAGAAGGTTCTTCTTTATTTCTTACAAAACTGCGGCTCAAAATCATATAACCCTTTTTCTAATGGTAAATAGGAGAGACACCCTTCTTTGCTTCATCCTCAGTTTTCCTGGATGGTCCCGCTTCTTCATGCTGGGATTCTGATCACGTGGTGACATGCCACTCTGTTTCGAAACAAGTGCATAAAATTTATGTCTTGTCCGTTTCATAGTTGTTTTTTTTTCAATCACGACTCTTTTAACAACTAAACACACACACGCACAGTTAAAGCTGGCTTAAGACACGACGCCCGAAACTTCGTGACTCTAATTGTGACTGCCCAAGGAGAAGCGACAGAACACACTGGATTGTTTCCGTTCAGTGTTGCCAGCCAAAAGTAAGTTAATTCCGCTACGAGCACATCCAAATTCCACTGTTGTTGTTGTTGTTGTTGTTGTTGTTGTTGTTGTGGTCTTCAGTCCTGAGACTGGTTTGATGCAGCTCTCCATGCTACTCTATCCTGTGCAAGCTTCATCTCCCAGTACCTACTGCAACCTACATCCTTCTGAATCTGCTTAGTGTATGAATCTCTTGGTCTCCCCCTACGATTTTTACCCTCCACGCTGCCCTCCAATACTAAATTGGTGATCCCTTGATGCCTCAGAACATGTCCTACCAACCGATCCCTTCTTCTGGTCAAGTTGTGCCACAAACTCCTCTTCTCCCCAATCCTATTCAGTACCTCCTCATTAGTTATGTGATCTACCCATCTAATCTTCAGCATTCTTCTGTAGCACAAATTCCACTACAGTTTCAAATATAATTTATGATACAGTCTACATAATTCCTGCCGATTACAGCCTAAATAAATAATTTAAGGTATAAACAAATATATTCCATATCTTTCCAGCTGGGGTATTTAACGAACTGCGACAGCTAGGACGACAGTGTCCAGTGATGGACCTGAATAACGTGCTTCATTCAAATAGTTGCTGTTAATATAGTACTTTTAGTTTGATGCGACAGGTAATTTTCCTCTTTATGTGGAATCTGAACTGGCTAAGTCGTAAGGAATTAATTTACAATGTTTTTTTAGCATTGTGTGTATGAAATCTTTCAATGTTTATTAAAATCACAGCGAAATGTATGAATTTGTTGATGCAGCAATAGTTTGATCACCTTCGGTTCTCAGATAATAATTGGTACGTTTTTCAAACTTACGGAAATGTTCCTCCGTAATTGTGTACGAAGTATAATAATGATTAATAACGGTTCTTGTTTGGATGTCTAGTCATACTTTCAACAAGTCACTTAACGTTTGTGCGAATAGCTTAATAAGTCTTTTAGTTTTAATGTCTGACGTCATGGAGAAAGACTGTTCGGTATCTGCATTCCCGTGCATATATTACATGTTTTGTACTTGGCAGTGAAAATTTACGAGGGTTGTACATTTCGCCAAAGAAAGTTGAATTCCGCTACATTTTTAACAATTTCGAAATTTCGCCGCTACGCCACGAAGGCCAAAAATCTCCAACACGCGGAGCGGAATTCCGCTACTGTTGGCAAGATTGCGCTCACTTCAGTTGCACACATAGTGAGGGTGGGGCAGATACCCCGCCCCAGGACACTGCTATTTTTTGCAGCCTCATTCCTCCATGGCGTGTCACTATGTCAACCAAGCGCAGTGCGCGACAGTTTTGTGGCATGGGGTTTCAAAAGCGGGTATTCTTCTAATATTGGCGTTTTTTGTGTAATCTAAGTAAGTGGGGGGGGGGGGGGGGCGGACCCCTGGATTCCTCCTGATATACGTCCGTGTTCATGGCCATTATTGTGTTGCGTTGCGTTAGAGTTCCATTCTACTGCGAATTTGTGCCTTTCTAAACTGTATACGTTTGCGTGATAGTACCTAAATCAAGTGTGAGGTTTGTTTACAGTGACAAGATTATTCCTCGTCCGTGCTATTTTAATGAATATTAGGTTCCGTTTCCATTATGTACTTACGTGTACCTTTAAATGACGTAAGCACGTGTTGCTTGAGTTATGGAAGGGGTCGCCATTCGTTTTTTTTAATGTTTTGTGCGCTGCTAGTGCCAAGATAGTGTATGCTGCTGCGATGTATACGATGGAACTACCATGACCCAAAGTTTAATCTGATGGCCATCAGGTGATTGTTTTTCTAACGGTTGGACTGTGTTAAGGTTTAGAGTATTGGTTGCAATAGGGCTATGTGACGTTCTTAAGACTTGTGAATTAATCTAAAATATATGTTTTATACGTTTTTTAATATGTGGTTCGAAGCGTTTTTTATTAAAGACCCAAAGAAGTAATTAATAACGTGATTAGCAAGACCAAGCACGTTTTAATGTATTGGCTATATTGGCTAATGTAACCAAACGCAAATGCCTATTAAACTGGGTCGTGATTTATGTTTGTAAAATCACTCTTGCCACCAAATCTAATATGTTGATAGCATGTTTAATAATAAAAGATAACTTGCAACTGTGTCAAGTGAAACAACCCAGTAAGTTTCACTCCCCACCACTCACGCTCCTACCTTTGCGATAAATATTTGGCGAAGTAATTAAAATATAGAAAAGTAAAAACTGAGCGTTAAAAGCGGTCATTTAATAGCTGCCTTTCAGGTATAAGACCATTTCATAGAATTTATTGACTTATAGCGCACATTCGATGGTAAAATGATGCCTCAGAAAACGTATAGGCTACGGGGAAAATCGAGGGACATTCAGTGGATACAAGAATGAAGATGGAGCTACAAGAACGGAGCACTAAGAGAGAAGTGAGGATCAGAAAAGGGATAGAGCTAGTATGCAATGGCGAATACAAATGAAAGTTTCGAGGGTAGAAATGAAACTCAGTGTGATAGGAGAGTAATGGCAAGATTCTGTAATATCACCGGTATCCATAGCGGAATTGTCGAAAAAGTACGGTACATAACCAACAAATAAATGAGGGCGTTAGGTATAATCGCTTCTGTGAGATGAAGAAAATTAATATAAATAAGGAAGTCGTGGCGGGACGCAACAAGTAGTCACATGTCTGACGACTGAAACAAAGGCTAGGTTGAAACTTATGAATACTGCTGTTCGGTTATTCTTATTATGTAGATAAGAAATATTCCATCTTTTCGAACTGAACGTTGTGCTTTTGTCTACCAATCATTTTTCGCCTACTCATCCTAGGCATCATTTGTGGTTGTCGACGGTTACGATTTGTAACAGACGACGACACTCAACTACGAAGGGCGAGGAGCAGACAACACTAGCATCTTAGTGAAGCTGTCTGTTGCGTCAGCAATGTGGGAGGCGACGATAAACACATCACTGGTTACAGACACGTAACAGAAACTATGTAACGCGGTTAACTTGGTTATTACTATCTGAACCGCGGTAGCCATTCACAACCTATTACAACTTGACAAGATATTTAAAAGCAGGAGGAAATAGTTTAAAAAAAGAAATTAATTTTTAATGAAGAATTTTGTCTTAGAATTATAACGCGTGCTCAGCATAAAACCGGTACGCCTCACGTTCAGCTAATCATGGCTAGTCGAATTGCTTGTGAAATGGAAACACTGTCTCGAAAGTTGTCTACACTGCATTTTATCGGAAGGTGAGTGCAGCCGTGCGTCGATTGTTGCGAGAAACTCGTATTACTGCGTTGTTACAGAAATAGGGCATTTTGCATTGGAACAGAGTATTGGAATTGATATTTTGGGCGTTACATAAAGACAGGATCCATCAAAGAATGTACAGAAATGTTTGAAGCGAAGTATCCTGGTAGGAAACTCCCGACGACCATTTTTGGTAGAAAACTCCGTACGACCAACACTATTCAAGATCCGTCCAAGAAATGGAATGCTGTAGGATCCGTTCAGAATGTACAGAGGAATAAGCAACCGACATTGAGGACACCTGATGCTGTAGACAGAATTCTCGCCAACATTACCACAAGTTTCCACAAGTCGGCAAGGAGGTTATCGCAGCTGAGTGACGTATCTCGTACATCGAGTCATCGTGTACTAAAATATATGAAACTGTAGTGCAAGAACTGAAATGTGAGGATCAGGAAAAAAGAGTTCATTATTGCTAACGGTTACTTGGATCCCATGCTTTACTTCGTATGAGATGACGCCTGGTTTCATTTGTCAGGTTATGTACTCTCCTAGAATTTCAGATAAGGTCGCAGGACATCCCATATATTCTGTAAAAAAGAACCTCTCCTCTCAGAGAACGTAGATATTTGGTGTGCATTGTCCGGCAAGCACATTGTTGGCCCCATACTTTTTAATTACACCTTTAACAGTGCCAGATGTCTATAGAATTTTGACTCTTTCTATGCACTATTAACAAATGCAGAGAAGCTGAATGCAGTATTCGAGGAAGATGGAGCAACCACTCACACACCCAACTAAAGTAAGGTCCACACCACCAACGTTTTCCCTGAAGACAAACCTGTCAGTAGAGGCCTCGGGCTCCCAGGGTCCTCGGCCAGATTGACCATCGCGTGATTTTTATTTGTGGAGCATACTAAAAAACAGTGTATGCTGACAATCCTCGCACAACAGACAATCGTAAATGGAACATAACTAGGGAAATTAACAACATCACGCCTACAGAATTACAGCGTGTTGCTGATAGCGTCATCACACGAAGTCAGCGATGCCTGGACGCCCATGGCCTTCATTTCCAGCATCTCTTATAAACAGGTAACTTCACGTTCTATAACGTTACTATGATCTATTCTTTTTTAATTACTTCAATGTTACTTGTATCCCGGGCGTGATGCGTAACCGTTTTATGTGGGTCACCTTACGTTTCTGTGCATTATTACTACTTACCTTGGTTGTCAGCGGTCCAGCATGGTTACCAAGGCGGTCGGTTGCCCAGTAATGTTATTACAAACATAAATGAGTAATTACATACTTAAGTAGATGCACGTCCCGCGGATGGACACTCCCCCCAACTAGGTGGTGGTGACCGTTCCGCGCATTCGCACGCCCTCTGCTGGTGGCTGAGCCTTAGCAATTATTGCCAGACTTGCTCATTTACAATAAATACTGAGTAAAGTTTCTCGCAATCCAAACATATATAAGACGGTTACAGCTTTCGTTACTTGAGCCAGTGCAGACGGAAAACTACTTGCCCTATTACTACCGAACTTCAGAGGAATGATGTTGACAATGTGCCCTGCAGGGTTTGCTTTGTTAGTACCGTCCGCATCCGTAGCGTAGTGGTAGCGTTACCGCTTACCACGCAGGGGGCCCGGGTTCGATTTCCAGCAGGGGACTGGGTGTTGTGTGTCCATCATCGTCTTTATCGTCATTGACTCGCAAGTCGCCGATGTGGCGTCACCTAAAAAGGATTTGCAATACGGCAATCTAACTCCCCCGAATGGCCAACAATGGCATACGATCATTTGTTTCAGTGTTAGCACCACGACTTGCCCTTTAGGCGTCGGTACTGCTTACGATGGCGTAGGACTGAAACAGAAGCATCAGTCTGTATTACAGTAGTAAACAATCAACATGAATCGGGACAAGCTAATTAGGGTTTTACTCGTAAAGCTTTTTTATCAAATCAACAGCAACAGTGCTGCTGTTCTTCGCAAGTATCGACGCGATAAAAGAATACAGTAAGCCCCTTTCTCCGCACTGGGACTGAAGAACACAATTCGGAAGTTCGAATTTACTGCCGATCTGGGAACTGTTTATGGGCGAGACTTACGGCCAACAGTGCCTCAAATTGTTAAAGAAGTTACTAATGCGATAGCTTGAAAATGCTGAACGCAATATGCGATCTTCAAGCAGTGTACGAGCTGTGTCACGACAGCTGGACATTCAATGGTTCACCATCGTTTCTGGAAGTAGTAGAACAATATCTAGTTCGTTTCCAGGCTGTCGTTGATGGAAATGGTCGTCACACTGAGCAACATTTCTGGCCTGGAACGTAAACATGGTACGCAGATAACAAATGCTACCCTCTCACGTGGAAATATAAACGCGTTTCTTTCAATGGTTTATTCGTTATTTGTCTTCCGCATGTTCTTACAAGTGTTTCCACGCACTTTCATTGTCCTTGGAGTACTAGTCTTTCATAGTCCCTTCCCATGTAGCGCAAGTTTAATATAACCACCCAGTACATCAACAGTATATAAGTTCAGTTAAAAACAGTTTTGGTCAGAAGAATCTTGAAAGTAACTCTTCTTCATTAACGTACTCGTATTGGATTACTAGAAGTTAATGGAAACATTTTCTTTTGTGGCTTAACTTTGTCATACAGTGCGCACCATAGTAAATCAAAGCTTCTTTACACGTACATCAGAATATTAAGCAGAGTGAAATGTTTTCAGCATTCTTCCATTACAGTTAACAACCGCCACAGGTCATAATTCCAACTTACATCTGATTATGTGCCCTGCGTATGTATCTCACGTTTAGTTTTGATTTCTACATCAGACTTGACTAATGCATTTAGGTTGCGTTTGAATGCATGAATGTGTGCATGCGTATATAAATTCTACTTGTTGAATTTGTGCTTTAAACAGTTGGTTATGTTATACATACAGAATTTCAAAAAGGGGAGAAGGAAGATTGGGTTTAAGGTCCCGTCCATATCGAGCCCATTAGAGACGGAGCACAAGCTCGGACTGTGTCAAGGATGGAGAGTGAAATCGGCCGTGTCCTTTCAAAGAACCACCCCGGCATTTGCCTAAAGCGATTTAGGAAAATCACGGAAAACTTCAATATGGATGGCTGGACGCGGGTTTGAACCGTCGTCCTCCAGAATGCGAAACCATTGAGCTAATTACTGAGCCGTCCCGCTCGCCCATAGCGGGTTTTGTCATTTCCTGTGTGTGGAAGAGTAGTGATATTTTGTTAAAATTGGATTAAGCTACGAACAGGTGCAGAAGAATCAGTTTAAATGTGGAAGGACGAGAGGTTAATGAATAAGCAACTTATCTGAGTATGTATACATTTAAACTTATCTGAGTACATACACAGATAAAAGAGTATACTACAGGAGGTTGCAGTTCTTTAGCAAGGTACATATTTAAAACAGCAGAAGGCAAATTTAATAGAATTACATCTTAATCAATATTTTCCACATTGTGGAATTTGAGATTATAAACAGCCACAGTCAGAGATACTCTTCAGGTTAGTTACTAATCATGTCCCAGATAATAACGTTAGATTTGGATTCCTCTTTTCAGATGTATGTTATCCCAAAACTGACAATGTACATGTGACAGGCATCTGGAACGGAGGCGGCTAGTACAGAGAACAAGTAAATACCTTAGAACTGACATGTCCCATTTGTTGGGTTGTTTGTGGCCGTGGGTGGCCCCAAGCGTAGGGGGAGCACTCAGGAGAGATTTGCATATTCTGTGTGGAACGTTCCAGACGTGCGCTGTCGTCATCGTGCACTTAAGAGTCACGAAGGACAGCTATTGCTTAGAAACATGCGATTTCATTAAATATGTCACAGCTTGTCAAAATCGAATAAAGCAAATCATAATCCTGATTCTGGCTCTTGTTAAAGCCTCGTTTCATGTTTGGCGCTTTGATAAATTGTAGCCAAGGTAAGCGGTTGGTGCTTGTCACGGCATGATATTTCTCTTCTCGATTGATGTTAAAGCAACTTCCGCCAAGCGTAACGTTAGAGGAAAGGCAGTCATTAACTGGTGGAAAACATCTACTTAGGCGATCAGTGCTGTAAGGGCTCCGAAACTAAAAGTGACACAGAAGAGGCCGGAATGTGTTCGCAAAATAGAAAATAAACTGGTATCTCGACCGTACAAGATCCATGTAGTACGTGCGAGACTCTACAGGACTCAAGCGAAAGACATTATTACTCTTCCAGCTATAATTTACCGTAGGTCACTAAAGCAATGAAGGATATGTAGTAATAATCTTATCTTGCAACTCTTCCGTTTGGTCCGCGTTTGCATACAAAAGCAACAATGTGGGAATTGTGAGTCCGCCTTGATGCTAAACACTTTTGTTGTTCATTTATTTATTCCCCAAACTCGTTTCAGCGACAAATATCGCCATTATCAGTGGCTTCTTTAAATCGAAAACATGCAGAAAACAGCTTACTTTTAAAGCACAATAAAACATGATTACATGTGTACTGTTTGTTTTTTAAATACTGCTTTCTGTGAATACTGTCATAATGCCGCATCAAAGCACGGTTTTACGATTGCTGTCGTGTTTGCGGCATATTTTCTGTATATTTCTGTTGCCGTCTTTCTCGACATTCATCCTGTCATCTATAACTCCGTAAACGGCAGTTAGTAAACAAATACAATAACGTCGACTTATGTATGTCAGCGTCCTACACAGTTGAGGTTGCTGTAGTGGTGTGTACTAGGTTGTTACTTAGTTTCTCGTGTACTCACGTTCATTGAACGGCTTGCAACTACTTTTATACACACGTTTTTCTGTGGGAGGCTGGTCATTAGGTATTAAATAAATTGGCAGATGTCGCCGGTAAGTATTTTCTCTGCCCATCCCTGCTTCTACCTGGGAACCTACATCCGGCAGTGCGGAAAGGGAGGTTGTCTCCTGTGGTCCGTGAATTAAGATATTAGTAACGTGTAAGGATTTTGTTGAGGTTGGGACGCGAATGCATTTCTTAGCAGTATAATAATGGTAAATCGCACCAGAGTATCCATTTTAATTAGGGAGTGCGGCGATACTTAAATATTTCAGACATTTAAAGTGATTCTTTGTCCTACTGCCACTTAGTTATGTGAGAGCGCATTTTTAAAGCCCTGCCTCTTTTCAGTTAGCGTGATTCTCGAAGAGTGAATATGTTTACCGTTTTAGAATTCTTTTTCCTTTTTTTTAAATTTTAAATTCAGTTCGTGACTTCGATGTTTGTTTATGTTGGCTACCTCAACTAGCTCACGTGCCTTTCCGCCACGTGGATAACCTTCAGCGTACCGTTCCTATTCTTCAAGCGCGTTTATCCTATAATATTTCCGTATGTTTTGTATCTGCAAGGTTAGAATGTCTACGCAGGCAACCTACCCCGTGACTGATCAGTAAAGTTCCTCTGCTTCATCGTGTTCCTATCTGATATCTACCGTATCTTTATGTTCTTTTCATATTGTGCGTGTGCTGTGGGATGAATGTGCGTGTGCATGTAGATAAGACGAATCAATTTTTATACCAAACCAAGGTTTTTCTCACGCGTTGAGAAATAGTTACTGAAATAGTTACTGTGTTATGCATGTAGTATCACATTTCTGTAGTGATGTTTATTGCTCGCAGTCGATATTGTCGTATGATTTAATTCGTGAAATAAATGTAAACTGTCTACTGAATTGTGTTTGTAACGTTTCTAGTGCAGCCCGTCCAGTTATTAGTTTGGCTCCCCCAGAGTCATCTGACTTAATTAAACGGCTTTTGGAATTTCATTTAAGTTTTTTTGGATCTAATCTAATCTAATCTAATGCTAGACAGGGGATAATATTGTAGTGATTCACTGCAAAAACAGTCGATTTAACTATTAATCAGTTCATAAATTAATTAACTGAAGCTTATTTCATGCAAACAAGTATTTGGATGCTTTCAATCTGATCACTGGAAAAGGATGTGTAGTTGAAGCACGTGTAGTTGTCATTCTAGTGGAATGGATCTGTTTACTTGGGGCGGTGACTGCTCCATTGAATTTCGGGTGTGCGGTTGCATAAATTCAGCTTCTTTCTCTAATATTTCGGCTATGTATCGTTCAGTTATCTCCAGACTGAGCCGAAAGTCACCCGAAAATTATTGAACAGTTAAAGAGGAATGACCACGTAAAACAAATTGTTGGCTGTAACCCGCTGGAAATATCTTAAATTAATGCAGCTCTACAAAACAAATGACTTACAAAACGTTTTACGGCCGATTCTTGACTACTGCACAGGAGACACTATTGTCAGATGAGATTAACAAATCAGAGTGAAAAAAAAAAAAATCTGACGAGGGGCGGCGCGTTTTGTCAAGTGGTCGTTAAGTCCCTGCGAGAGCGTTACGAAGTTGCTGAATGATTTCCAGTGGCATACGGCACAAGGGAGGCATTGTACATCAGGGAGAGGTTTACTGCTGAAATTTGGAGAGCGTGCGTTCTAGGAACAAAACGAGCAACATAATGCTTCCTCATTAACACATCTCGTGAAATGACCGTAGCGAGAAAATCAATAAAATTAGATCTGAGACGAAGTTTTACGAAAACATACTTTTTCTACAATCCGCTTCTGAAAATAACAGCCAAGAGGCGAGGGGTGGTGGAGTGGGGGGGAGAGGGGGGGGGCAGAAAGACAGCAGTGGTGTCAGAAGCACTCTCCGCCAGACACTGTGAAGTGGATGGTAGATTTGGCTGTACATGTGGGTGGCTATTTATCCAAACAGTGTGGCTGGGGAGCAGCTGAATAGCAGTAGATGTGTTTTAAACCGGGGCGCCACTGTTCTACTGACAGCAGACAGTTACTCAGGGAAAACAAGCAGTGGCCAATGTCTGGTGTATGGCATTGAGACAGCTGACTGATGGTTGCCACTGATGAGATATACAACTGTACGGAACTGACACACTACTGACAGTTCATTGTTAGAAAAGAGGAAGACAGAGCAAGGGCGCTGTTGTTCAGGGATTAACACAAAGGATACACATGCAACGTAAACCGTATAGTCGCAGTGACAGTTGGCCCAACTGTTCTACAACGTTAACACCACAACAGTCTTAAATCACGTAGTCATTGAACCATTCAAGGCACTGCACGTGCATGGGGCTTTACACTTGCTACTGTATAAAGGGATTAATGTGAGACCTGGAAAACCTGCCACTGAACTCACCTGGTGTAGACAGCAATGTGTGGATGAAAGTGGTTTCTCTAGGGTACTGCAGGTTCTAGCAGTAGATAGATGGACTGCAATGCTTTACATTACAGGCTAGTTTGTGTCGTTATAGGCTGTTAAAACCAGGGACCGGCATTAATTGCCTTGTCTTCAGTGTTCTTACTCATGTACCGTAGCTCTCTCACCTGGCTGCACACTTCCCCCGCCACCACACCATGCTGTCTGAGCATGAGAAGGGAAAGAGGGGAAAAGTGTGAAAGTGCCACATTTTGATGCAATGCAGTCATACAGCACAGGACTTGATTTCATACTTCTTAACAACATATATCACAAACAAAATCAATTTTCAGTATTATTTAACTATGGCTGATGCTGAAGACAATAATTTTTATCTTTTGCAAACTATTGGCAAGCGGACAGAGGTAGACAATTTCGCAGATTTCCTCAATCAGGTTACTTATTTATTTTCATAATTCAAAAATGCCTTTCACATAGATAATTTGACCGAAATATATATTTTATCATGTTTGTAACCTCATCATGAAAATGTGAAAGTCTTCCCGCGGAGAACAACGTAGGCCTCCTGGACAGTTTCAACAAAAATAATTTGTCTTTTATACTGGACTTGTATACGCATTTGTACAGAGGTATTTTCAGCTGAAATGCAAACGGTCCCGAAAACAGTTCGCAAACATACAAGTCGGGAGTGTACTCAAAACGTTTAGAAAGGACACGATGAATTCTTCAAACCTCTCATTTTCTTTAATATCAGCAAACGTAGGGAAATAGAGGGTGATTTTATATCAGAATTTGTCCCTACCACAGTACGATTTTTTTTCTAAATGAATCCCCATCAAGTCATAAAGAAGTTGTTTCTCATCTCGTAGTTTCTTACTGTGCGTAACGTGCAATCGCGTCCATTTAAAATGTAAGATCTGCAATCCGGTCAGGATGTTCTAGTTTTCGTTCCTTGTCTTCTTTTTCCTTGATAAATTCAATAATAGCAGATTTTATATCGAAAAATCTTTCCAGGCATGGCCCTTAATTAACCAGCGTACGTTTCAGTAATATGTAAAGCCTCCGTACCCTCAATTCAGTTTCATAGAAAACTATTGCAACTGACAGTGCAGTAATGCGCTCGACTTCAGAAATTTTACTATTCTGACCAATAGTTTATTCACTTGTTGCGTACCTGCAAACTTAGCACCAAGTGAGATGCTGTTGGATGACCTATTAGATAATATGGATATAAATTTTATTAATGTTAATATGGTACAGATGAGGTACAATCTGAAGGATTACTATCTTGAAAATAACACAGCTATAAGTATTTTGTAGCAGCGTTCACTACATCAAATGCAAGGCTCAGATTTTATGAAAGGTTACACAAATTAATAAAATAGTTAAAAACTTTGATACCGATTCTGTAGTATATACTGATGACGGTAAAGTCAATTTAGAAAAAGGTAATATATTGGTTGAATGGGCAGATGAGTTACGAGATAGTAAATGGATAACAAATTGGGCTTCGAATGCACCAAAAAGTTATTATCGCAAAAAAAATGATAAAAGCACAGTGCTGCAGGAAAGGGTTTCACTTTAAACTATAACAATATTCAAAAGCTGAATTATGAATCTATGATAAGATTGTAGAGAGTGAAGTGAAGAAAAAGATACAATTAGAGTACAGTCAGATCACTAGAGATGTTGATACTAAAAATCTAATCAACAAACAGGTTAAGAAAGAATTCTCATTTCAGTATGATAAAAGTGTAGTTCTAGAAAATTATGATACAGTGCCTTATGGCTATTAAAATTATTTATTACTTAATAAATTTTAAGAAGATGAAAATAATTTTTCTATATGTTCTAACGTGAGAATAAAATCCTTCCCACGTTTGTTATACCAATGGTATAAATTTATTAATTGAATTTTTCTACATCTCTAATTATTGAGTGAGAAAGAATTAAAATAATGAATAAGCTTTAATTTGATTTTTTATTATTTGTGTGGTAAATTATTTATTGGCAAATAATAATTCGCTACTTTTTTACAGTTATAAAAAAGAGAATCTGAGTTCTCTGTTTCCTTGCATGTTTCTATAACAGTTTCACCATAACTACGAAATCTCACTTTGTATTCTTGTTATTTATAAATTTGCTTCAACACATTTATATTGTCATTATGGTCGGGAAACGTTCGATAATTAATGATCGATTAAAATATTCTTTGCAAATATTACATTCAAAATGATTCTCTCTGTTTCTTTTCCAGTGTGAAACATAAAAATGCATAGTGCTGCAGAGAAACTAAAAACTAGACCACAATTATCAGTTTCTAATGAAGAAAAACATCAAATATGTGCTAGCGGACGGCATTTCCCGATGTAGGCGAGAAATCAAGCGGGAATCACCACCACTGACAATGCTTTACATCAATAAAGAGAAACGCAAATGGCGAGAAAAACACGCAGCTTTTGTAGATGCAGCGACAGAACGAAAATAGCCCCAAGAATTGTCAGGCAACTACGGACAGTGTGGCCACACAAATGAAGAATTCATAAGTCTGGCCTAAAAGAGGAGGAAGAGATAAAAAAAAACCAAATTGTTTTCTATAATTAACGGTCACAGAGGTTACTACATTCCCATTTTCACGTCATTGCTATTGCGGAATGGTCTGTTTCCCGTAATTGCCTCTCGGAAACAATTACGGAGAGCTAAGCTTTAGCATCAGTCAGATGGAAATAAACTTTGTCTCCGTATAAAAGACTGTGTTAGTGTCCATTCCGAATACTGTACGAACTAGACTGGAACGATCTCAGATGTGGCTCCTGTTCCAGAAAAATGTATGTTTTCGACTGGATTTATTGGTTTTAGCATACGGTATGACAAATTTTACCAAATAATCGAAATAACTCTTGTTTAGTATTTAATTTACTATCTTTTTTATTTTTCATTGCTTATTTAGTCCGATAATATTAGGATCTCTAAGCCCTCTGCTAAATCTCTCCAGGAACAGAACATACTAAATAGCTTACGAAAAAAAATTCACAAGAATATCAGTAACAATAGTAATATAATAATAATAATAATAATCCCCGTGTGAGGTTGATAGATCCTCCATCGGGCGCCTCCCCAGGTGGCGGATAGGGGAAAGCCTCCCAGATATGGGTGGCACCGAGGAAATCAAATACTCGGGGCGGACCAAAACTATCACATCCTCGAGGATAAGTACCCGGAGTAAAAACCGGCGAAACGAAGAAAACTAACACAAAAGCCCAGACACGTCTGTGTGGTAACCACCGGTACTCTGGCCAGCGTCTGTCACCAATGGTGCGGCTGATACGAGCTCCAGGAACTGAAAATCCCTGGTTCTACCAAACTGGCGCAAGCCAGACGAATTACAAGCATAATGGCAAGTACACCTAAAAACAACATTACCCCAGGTGGACAATCCACCCGTCGCAAGACGGCAACCAGGCACTCGGATTCTGGGGGACCTGGAGATGTACTAAAGGGCGAGTCGGAGCGCTCTGGCAAACTACCCAAGAAAACACACACATACTTTGGCACCTTCAACATACAGACACTAATACAAACGGGAAAATTACACAATCTAACAACGGAACTCACCAGTCAAAAGATCTCGATCCTAGCGCTACAAGAAACAAGATACACGGATTCAGACACAATAGACTACGGAAACTACAGATTCTTCAAGAGTGGAACCAACAGGAAAATCGGCAAAGGAGGAGCACTCCTCGGCATGGCCTTCGCAGTAAACAAAAACATCCTAGACTCAGTAAAAGAAGTCAACGCGATCAACAACAGGCTCATGACCATGCGAATCAAACACGCCAACAAGAACTACACCCTCATCAACGTACATGCCCCCACGAACGCAGACAACAAGGACAAACCAGAAGAAACAGACAAATTCTGGGACAAACTCGAAACCACCCTGGCAAAAATACCCCAAGACAACGCGAAAATTCTACTAGGCGATTTCAACGCACAAATCGGCAGAGAAAAACGCTACAGAAAAACAGTAGGAAATTTCCCTGCACACAAATTCACCAACAAAAACGGCACCAGACTGATCGAACTCTGCCAGCAAAACAACCTCAAAATCATGTCAACCTCCCTGATGAAAAAGCCCAAGAAACAAAAGACGTGGCGATCACCAGTCCACTCACTAGGCGAATTCCAGATAGATCACGTGGCAATCTCCTATGAATACCAGAAAGAAATCCACGACGTCCAAGTGAGAAAAGGCGCCAACATAGATTCGGACCACTACCTAACAAGAATCAAAATCAAACTCACACCAAGAAGACAACACAAAAAGAAATTGACCTCACAGAAATTTGATACAAGAAAGATCAGAGAATCGAACATCACAGAACACTGGGAAAAACAAGAGGCGAAAGATTGGACCAGCTTTAAACAAAAAATTGTGAACACAGCCAAAGAACTGATCCCGCTGACTAGAAAACCCAGGCACCCTTGGTGGAACACTACCTGCGAAATCGCCCTACAAAATCGAAGAACAGCTTTCACAAACTACAACAGCAACAAAACACAAGAAACACAGGACAACTTCTATGAAATTCGAAGACAAACATCGAAAACAATAAGACAAGAGAAACGCAAATACATAAACGATCAGCTAAACTCCATCGAAGAAGACTTCAGAAATTTCAACACACGGGATTTCTACAGGACGTTCGCCAACCAAGTCAAAGGATACTCACCACAGAACCTCTGCTTCAGAAAAGAAGACGGAAAACTGGCACTTACCAACAAAGAAAACTGTGAAGAGCTCGCGAAGTACTTTTCAAAATTACTAAATTGCCCGGAACCTAACTCAACCTTCGAACCCCGAGAACCGGCCAACGCACCGGAAGACTCGCCATCACCAACAAAAGAAGAAATCCTCCACTGCATAAAGAAACTGAAAAACAACAAGGCAGCCGGTGAAGACGGAATAACGGCTGAACTGCTGAAGAACCTAGGACCAAACTCGCTAAACGAAATCACACAAATCATACAGAACACCTGGACAACCGAAATCATACCTGACGACTGGAAGACCGCACTCATTCACCCGCTACACAAGAAAGGTGACAGGACAGACACAAACAATTATAGAGGAATTTCCCTGCTACCGGTCATCTACAAAATTCTATCAACCTGCCTTCTCACCAGAACGCAAGGACAACTGGAACCCGCCATCTCGGAATACCAAGCGGGTTTCAGACCCAACAGAGCCTGCCCCGAACAAATCTTCAACCTGAAATCAATCATAAAATCCCACATGACAAGCCCCAAAAAAATCATCCGCACTTTCGTCGACTTCAAAAAGGCTTACGACTCGATCGACAGAAAGTCCCTCATCCAAATCCTCAGAGAAAAAGGCCTAGACCAAAAGACCCGAAGACTAATCGAACAGACACTAACCAATACAAAATCCAAAGTCAAATTCATGGGCGAAATCTCGGACCCCTTTGAAATCCACACTGGCCTAAGATAAGGAGATGGACTATCCCCGCTATTGTTCAACATCGTCCTGGACAAAGTAATGAGCGAATGGGAAGCTGAAGTCAGGAGACAAAACACCTGGAGACCAGTCACATTAGGAAGGAAAAGACTGGAAATCCCTCACCTAGCATTCGCAGACGACCTAGCGATACTGACCTATGACCCAACATCAGCAAAAACACAGATCGAAATCCTGAAAGAATGCGCCGAGAAAGTCGGCCTACAAATCTCTTTTGAAAAAACGCAAAGTCCTAACAAGAGAAGGCGACGACATCACAACCAAGTACGGCAAAATTAAAGGGGTCACACACTTCAGATACCTAGGCGAAATCATCGAACCGACCGGAACAGAGAAACTGGCTTACGAAGACAGACAACAGAAGACACGGAAATCACTAGGCATGGTACGAAACGTCTACAACAAACAATGCATTTCCAGAAACACCAAGATCAGACACTATAACACAGTGATCAAACCCGCCGTACTGTATGCCAGCGAAACACTAGCACTCAACAGGAAAATCAAAATTGAAGAAATCAAAAAAGAAGAACGCAAAATCATGAGGAAAATTTTAGGAGGAAGACCGACACCAGATGGCTACAGACTACAGAAGAACTCAACAGTAGAATCATATTCGAACATCGAGAACGATATGAGAAAAAGGCGCCTTAAATTCTACGGACATTTAGATAGACTCCCTGAAACAAGACACACCAAGAAAATTCTAGAACACATCAAGACACTTAAAGTCTCGACACCCTGGATGGAAGGAGTCCGAAAAGACCTACAAGCAATTGGCACCACAAACACCACAGACAGAAGCACCTTCCGAAAACACATAGACAATTGGGAAGTAAAGTCAGAAGAGCTAAAACAGCGGACCAAACAAGAATGGTCTGAGGAGAGGAAAGAGGCCCTCTCCAAGAGAATGAAGGAGTACTGGAAGGACAAGAAGAACAAGCCTTCAAAGTCATAAGCTTAACGATTTCCTTTTAGGGAAAATTCGCCAATAATAATAATAATAATAATAATAATCTTAATTGGCATTAAGAATGATACTGTTTAGCATGTTTGAAGCCATTTTTAAAGTTATCAGTTGCGGAAGGGATAGTGAAAGAAGAGAGTGACTGAAATGATAGTGAGAATGGCTGCTAGAAATGAACGGTTAAAACAAAGAACTCTGTAAACAAAAGGGAGGAAAGAATTGTGTCGCAGAAAGGACTGGCAAATGTGAGCTGCAGACAAGTGTATGGATTTGATACCTATTGCGGTAGCAGGTGGACCATTACCTGTCATTTGAAATTTGGCAGGAATTTTATTTGTCTGATATTTTGAAGAAGATTATTCGAAAGTCGGGTTCCTCACACACAAGACGGTACAGAGAAAATGTTTGTGTTACATAGTGGTACAGAGAGGATTATTTCTGCTGTGCTGTTCAGATAGCAGTGTAATATTTGCGGGTTACAGCGAGTGCAATAATCGAGAAGAAGACAGAGCAAACATGCGGTATGATAGTCTCTACGCGTTTCTGCACAAAGCGATGATAATTGTTTGTAGACAAGAGTGAACAAAGTACGTCGCAAATGTATCGAACATAAGCATTCATCGCCAGTTCCAGCCTACGAGAATCCTGATAACGAAAGTCCTTGGAGAATAGGATCACCTTAATCAGGTATGGGGAGCTCCTTTTTAAGCTCAAGAAGGAATATCTTCTTATATTTCTATAGTGAATGAAGTGACACTGACACGTTCTCATAGACAGCAGTTGTGTGTTCAGTTCAATCTAAACGATAATGTAGAATCACCTCCAAGTTGACTTCCGGTGTGGCCGAGCTGTTCCTGGCGCTTCAGTCTGGAATCGCGAGACCGCTACGGTCACAGGTTTGAATCCTGCCTCGGGCATGGATGTGTGTGATTTCCATATGTTAGTAAGGTTTAATTAGTTCTAAGTTCTAGAGAACTGATGACCTCAGATGTTAAGTCCCATACTGTTCAGAGCCATTTGAACCATTTTTTCACCTCCAAGTTCTTTTCAGAAGAAGAAGAGCTCACAGATATGTATATAAAGTATGACCATATCTGTGACTGTATGTGGGCTTCTACTGAAGTGGAGGCATATTATAAAGCACTGTGGTGCCTTGGGTGAACTCTTAGTCAAACTAGTACGATGTGGTAATTAGTATGTAGATAATTTGTTGCTGAATGTGGTGAGCTGAGATCAAAATTAAATGAACGATATACTCGTTTACCCTAACGTCGTTTTACTTCTGCACCTCAAATATATGTTGAGACGCTACCTTGCTTGGGAGTGCTGTATTTGCAGAAACAAGTTCATCGATTGCCCAGTGCCGCACGCCAGCCGAAGCGGCAGTCTGCATTCCGTCCTTGGTCATGGGCGCGGCCAACTTTACAGCCGAATGCAGATGCCGGAAGCGCGGAGGCGTGGTGGGAAGGGGTGGGGGAGGGGGGAAGGGCGGTCTGCTTACCGCGCCTCGCGGCCCTGTCTGTTCGCGAGCGCGCCGCGGTCTAGCGTGACGTAACCGCCTGACGGCCCGTCCTCTGCTATTCTCGTCGGTACACGGGTCTGACTCACACCGTTGTCATGGTTACCGCGCGCTCCCAAACAACACATGCCTCTGTCGCACTCTCGCGCACGCGTTCTCTCTCTCTCCCCCTTCCTCTCTGCAACCCCCCACCTGCATCTGCTACAGAAAATAGCCCGCACTCCACCCAGCCAGCCAATGGGAGCACGCTGACGTGAGCAGTGCATCCAGAAACTTCCAGTGGCACTGTGCCTGCATAGCTGCCGTATAAAAGCTGGCATCGAAGAAGCCCTCACGTGTACTTTCAGACTGTCGCGCGAAGCAATCCAATCCTCAGGTATAGCACATTTCGCGAACCCCGTACGCCATGGCACCAAAGATGCCAGCGGTCGGTATCGACCTCGGCACTACGTATTCCTGTGTAGGGGTCTGGCAGCACGGCAAGGTCGAGATCATTGCCAATGACCAGGGCAACAGGACGACACCCAGCTACGTCGCTTTCAGTGACAGCGAGCGTCTGATCGGAGATGCCGCCAAGAACCAAGTGGCGATGAATCCGCAGAACACAGTGTTCGACGCGAAGCGGCTCATCGGACGCAAGTACGACGACCCCAAGATCCAGGGCGACTTGAAGCAGTGGCCGTTCAAAGTGGTCAACGACGGAGGGAAGCCGAAGATCGTCGTGGAGTACAAAGGAGAGGTGAAAAGGTTCTCCCCAGAGGAGATAAGTTCCATGGTGCTGACCAAGATGAAGGAGACAGCCGAGGCGTACCTCGGTGGCAAAGTGACCGACGCGGTCGTCACCGTGCCTGCGTACTTCAACGACTCGCAGCGGCAAGCGACGAAAGACGCCGGCGCCATCGCGGGTCTCAACGTGCTGAGGATCATCAACGAGCCGACAGCCGCGGCGCTGGCGTACGGCCTGGATAAAAACCTGCGCGGCGAGAAGAACGTGCTCATCTTCGATCTGGGCGGCGGGACTTTCGACGTTTCGGTGCTCACCATCGACGAAGGGTCGCTGTTCGAGGTCAAGGCGACGGCGGGAGACACGCACCTGGGCGGCGAAGACTTCGACAGCCGCCTGGTGAACCACTTCGCCGAGGAGTTCAAGAGGAAGTTCCGGAAGGACCTGCGCAGCAATCCTCGCGCTCTGCGGCGCCTGCGGACGGCGGCCGAGCGCGCCAAGAGGACGCTCTCCTCCAGCACCGAAGCGAGTATCGAGATCGACGCGCTCTTCGAGGGTGTCGACTTCTACACCAAAGTGTCGCGAGCCCGCTTCGAAGAGCTGTGCTCCGATCTGTTCCGGTCGACGCTCCAGCCGGTCGAGAAGGCGCTCGCCGACGCCAAGCTGGACAAGTCGGCGATACACGACGTCGTGATGGTCGGCGGGTCGACGCGCATTCCGAAGATCCAGAGCCTGCTCCAGAACTTCTTCAACGGCAAAGCGCTTAACCTGTCGATCAACCCGGACGAAGCGGTGGCCTACGGGGCGGCGGTGCAAGCCGCCATCCTCAGCGGTGATTCCAGCTCCCAGATCCAAGACGTGCTGTTGGTGGACGTGACGCCGCTGTCGTTAGGCATCGAAACTGCCGGCGGCGTCATGACCAACATCGTCGAACGGAACACGCGCATTCCCTGCAAGCAGACGCAGACGTTCACGACGTATTCCGACAACCAGCCCGCTGTCACCGTCCAGGTCTTCGAGGGTGAGCGCGCTCTTACAAGGGATAACAACCTTCTGGGAACGTTCGACTTGTGTGGCATCCCACCTGCTCCCAGAGGCGTTCCTAAGATTCAGGTAGGCCTGTACAGATACTAAAGCAATACTTTTATCGTGGAGGATCTTATTCATCTATGACTTTATAAAAGAAATTTCCACTATATGACCGTAAATTACTATTCAATTATCCACAAAATCATGATTTCGGCTTAGTGGTCATTCTAAAGTGCATGTTGAGTTTTTTATGGGCAATTCAATTGCATGTGGAATTGTTACGATGTATCTCACCTGTCTAACTGGCATGTCATCGCCGAAAAAAGATAGGAGGTACGTTTTTTCGACGATGACATGTCCCTTAGAACAGATAAACCACAACACTTCAACATGCACTTGAGAACATCCCCAAAGCCGCAATCACCGTTGTGTTAAATAAATGAACAGTAATTTGTCAAATGTCGGAAATTTCTTTCAAAATGTACATTTATCGATTAATGTGGGATTCGGACGTACTTTTCACTCTGCAGCGGAGTGTGCGCTGGTGTAGAACTTCCTTGCAAATTGAAACTGCGTGTCGGAACGGGACTCAAACTTGAGACCTTACCCTTTCACGCGAAAGTGCTCTGCCAACTGAGTTACCAAACTCACTACCCTTCATCACAGCATGGATGGTAGGAATTGAGAAGAGGGCGGAAGTGAAGCTGCGAGGAAGCGTTGTGAGTCGTGTTTGGGTAGCTCAGTTAGTAGCCCACACGGTAGCTCTGAGTGTTCGAAAAAATGGCTCTAAGCTCTATGGAACTTAACATCTAAGGCCATCAGTCCTCTAGACATAGAACTACTTAAACCTAACTACCTAAGGACATGGCACACCCATACCCAAGGCAGGATTCGAACCTGCGACCATAGCAGCTGCGTGGTTCACGACTGAAAGACCTAGAACCACTCGGCCACAGCGGCCGGCTGTGCTTCTTCGGTCAGAGAGCTGGCTGGCCTCTGTAATAAAAAAACTTAGTGAAAGGATCAACAAAGAACTTCAATGGATCTCATGTGACGTCCGCTACGAACAAATACAACGAACAAAATGCAAAAAAAAAAGTAAGTTAGTAGAGCACTTGCCAGCGAAGGTTAAAGCTGTTCCCGGGTTCAAGTCCCGATTTGTTACATAGTTTTAATCTGCCAGGAATTGTTTTAACGTTGTATTTCTAAGAATTACAAAATTTGCGGCGGTCTTCTTCCTAATTCGCATCTACCGATTTTAAGTGTTGTCACAGTCAGTTTAAATGTGTGAAAACAATTTTTTTAGTATGTACTCATTCTTCTTTTTTACCCATCTCATAGACTGTAAGCCCAGAGGCGAATCAAACGAGGAATTATTACATACGAAGCTAACCTCAATCATAAACTGCACCAATGTTACTACTATACTCAATGTATTTTGCATAATGGACGACCATCTTCGAGCATCGAATTTTTGTGCGCGTATGTTTTTTTGTTATTTCACGAACATCAGTCTAGAGTAATCAGTAAAATATGGATACTGTCACGTATGTGACGAAGTAATATAAGTAGTAAAGAAATTCACATACTTTGCGACTGCGTGCAGTTTATGCAAGTATTTTTGTATGTTAATATTATTGTAGAGTGCCTAGCATATCAGTTACAACGGCGATAGTTTGGAAAATTTATTTTCACTTAATAAGTACCGTACGTAAAAGAGCTTCGATTCTACAATAAATGTGTTGAGCACACATGATCTTCCTCCTTAAAATTTGTAAGTGTATGTGCAGGAGGGACGGTATGGCAGTCTGTTTTGCCAAATGAAAACAGTGTACATTTTGTACTTAAATGGTGTTTAAATATATGCGTAGATATTGTTTCAATACTGATGTTTACAGGCAAGCTGAACGCATAAGCAGTTGATGCTACCAACAATTTACTGTATATTTACATCTACAGACGTCAAGTAATCTAACGGTTATGTAAGATTTACCTATAATAATTTAAAACCGTGTAAAGCTGTAAATTATAACTATGTAACGTTGTACAAAGATTTAGACATCTGTTGTGATACTCATAAACGGAGTCATATAATACACTGTCTATTATATCTTCAATAATAGAATATTTTTTCATTTTATTTTCTCTGTTCAGTTGCATTTCGTCCGAAAAAATGTTGTTAATTTTTGTGTTGTAACCAAATGTTTCCTTAACAGGATTGTTTGCTTATTATACATCAACCCTATAAATTAATTATTCGCGTTCTCATCACTATTCCCACAATAGTATGTATACGCAAAATCCAAACGAAATCACAATAAGAAGAACTCTTGTAGTACGTGGTAATTAAGTCGATATCGATAAATCATGAAAACTGTTACATATGTTTTCCAGACACTGTAACATTGGTAGAACAAGAGGTTTTTCTGAACACTGTCTATCAAGGAAATATTCATGTGACTCATGCACGTGTTCGTAGTTGGTCTATTTAATTTACTGAATTTTGTGAAGCCGAATTCTGCAACATCCTCTTGTGCAAAAAAACTCGGCTTGCTAGTACCCTTTAGTGAACATAATCTCCCTTTTGTAATTATCTAACGATCTCATCGTCTTTGTACAATCTGCAAATCACTTCCTTGTCGGCCATTTATGGAATTTCAGCTAAAGGGCAGAGTCTACGATAACCTTTAGATTGAGCGAAAGAGGGAGAGTAGTGTGACATATTCATTTCTTACAGTGGTTTTCGTAATGTATTAAAGATAAGAATAGGGAAGTTTGTGTCAAATTCATACGTGTTATTTCCGGAGTCCTCGATGCTATATGCATAACAGAATGAATCACATTCTGTTTAGTAACAAAATGTTGCATAATATTCTCTGGGGTATAAAAAAGACAATTTGAATTAAATTTGTGCCGTGTGATACGGAGCATTAACTCTGTTTCGATGTAGGCATTATTCATCTCATGGAAAGTAATCGCTCCGGTATCCGTCTTTAGTGATTTAGGGAAACAATGAAAACAGAAGTCGGTGTAGGTGCTGTGTAGCCCCAGAATTTAACTGGAGTGTGTTAACTATTGTGCCCTCAATAAGTCTCTTAGCGATGAACATCAATGATTCCAGTGTAATAAAAGAGGGAAATCAGGTGCAGTTTAATATTCTCTTTTCAGCGTTCCATCAAAAAATATTGAAAATTTCTAATTCGTGACGTATTTTAACTAACAAACTAGAGTCTGTGGTATTCTTGTGACACACAGAATGCAACGCCCTGTGAATGTGAAGCCAAGTGATGTTTCAGTTTTCAGTGAAACAGGCCAATTACACAACCCTCCCAAAATGTCACTTGCTATTAATTTGGCTCTTAGTATGCCGTTTGGGTAGCGTAAAGGAGTCGGTCTAACGCGTGTTTGATGGAATTTTTCCGAGCAAACTTGGACGTGAGGAATCGCTTTAAATTCTGAATTATAAATCCCACTCTCGGTCTTAACACGACCAAGTCAACAAATAAATTGAGTGGAAGAGTGACAGCAGGAAAGTACTGAGCTGTCAATCTGTACGGATTATACAGAAGACCGTATTACCTGCAGCAGCTGTTTTTTTAAAAAAAAAAAAAAAGAACCGACGTTGTATTTAAAAATTCGCGCCACAAACCTCAAACTACAGAAAATGCAAAAGGTATTGTTCCTCAAATCCAATTAAATTCAAAAAAATTATCATAAAGTTTTTCGTATGCGGCAGCAATTCATATCAGAAATCCTGTCACATTTAACTGTGCCGCGAAATAAAACTGAAATTGTTGCCGCAACGATACGTCTTATTTAGGCAAGCGAATACGTTCTCGAGCCCGATTATTTGTTTGAGGCGAATTTATTATAAAGCAAATGAAGTAACAACTGGCATATCAGTCCAAATGGGAGAATATTACGTTAATGATATATATGTCTTCTTTTTATGCTCGTGGAGATCACTTTCATCAGTGACGTTTCGACGTGAAAATCAGTTCTTCGCTATCCCTTAGTGTCAGTGTGGACTTCTTTGATAGCAGAGATGTTAATCTAACGAGTGCAGCGTTTGGTGTATTCTAGTCTTGTTATCAGGACTAACTGGACATTAAAAGACAACGTGAGATTTTAGAAAATAAGTGCACTCGTTGTGGCCTTACACCGTGACAGAAGTACGATATAGTTCTGGCTACGTACCAGTGAGAGCTTTGCCTACAGTGCTCAGTCATTAAGTAAGTGCTTCTGTTTGAGGCTCTATTATCAAATTCACTAGATACATTGTTAACTGATATCACATTCCGATGGGTCTGAAGTGGTAGCGCTTTATAAACAATATGTGTTCCGAGAACATGTCACATGCTACATTGGGTTCTGTTCCACTAGATATACTAGTTAATTTCTATTGTTTCAGTAACGTGGATTAATCTGTAAAGACAAATACTGTTACTCATGAAATTGACGTAATGGTAGACCGCAGGATGGGAATGTCCAACATATATCTCCGTCTTGTGAAGGCATATGTTGTGTACTGAAAAAGAATTTATAATGAAGGACACTCCTAAAAAGCAAAGAGATTCGAGCGGCAGCCCTTTCGCTGTTGAGTGTGTTAGAGCCTTTGATACAGTACTGAGAAGCAAGAACTGCGGTACTGTAATGTAAGCTTCAATAAACAAAACAAAAAGGGGTACAGTGCTGACATTTCGCAATGAACAATGAACTTTTAGTGTGATAAGTGCTAAGTATCAACACAGAGAGTTCCGCAGAGTAGGCAGACCGAAGAACAGAAGTTTATAAATGAAATCTGACGTTTGCAGTAGGTAGGAAGGCCTGATGCCTCGCCGGCCAGAGTGGCCGTGTGGTTCTAGGTGCTACAGGCTCGAACCGCACGACCGCTACGGTCGCAGGTTCGAATCCTGCCTCGGGCATGGATGTGTGTGATGTCCTTAAGTTAGTTAGGTTTAAATAGTTCTAAATTCTAGGGGACTGATGACCTCAGACGTTAAGTCCCTTAGTGCTCAGAGACATTTGAACCTGGTGTCTCAAGATGATGTTGTTGGAAATAGTTGATAATATCCGTCATCACGATGCAGTTTTCTTCCATATAGTGACCAGACTGCAAATATATGACGTGCTACTATTATATGTGATAACTGTTTATTGCTAATAATGGTTATGTTCTAGCGAGTTTTAAACCTTGGATGCATGAGTGGCTGGACTCTCATAAATGCATGAGAGGTGTCTATAAGACCCCCTCATCAGAAAAATTCGAAAAGCTATTTATTAGAACAATGTTATCAAATAATGTTGGGTTGAGTGACAAGGAATTAGAAAGCAATTATAATGATATCCTGACCTCCATTTTAGTACATGAAATACAGTGTCATAAATTACGTTATTATTTTTCTGAAATTATGCCACAGACTTTTAGTTTGTGAATAACTTAGTTAGCTACAACATCAACTATCATTAACGGGCGCATAGTTCGCAAGACCCAACATGGATAAAATAAAAAAACTTTCAGTTTTATTGGGCTTACATCAGAACTTCACAAACCATAACACTTTGTTTTTGCTAGTATTTATTCCGTTTCTGCGTGTCTGATCACTTCTTCTGTCTGATCTATGTGTGCACACGTAACATCTTTTTTGGTGATCTTTGAGTTAGGATTATCTTCGGCTGTTGGTGGGTAACTCCACAACGTGATATGATTTGTAAACATTGTTTTGGAGGTGTTGGCTCTTGGACTCTTCTCTCCTTATAATATCATATCGTTTATTTCCTGATTACCCTGAGGAAAACTGTTCCTTTATCAGATCAGCTGTCTAGTTATTGGGATGCCGCTGCGAAAATAAACATAGAGCATTTATGGACGCGACACCCGTTACATTTGTCCATAGGTCTGAATGCTACCTTCTTCACTGTTCCTTGCAGTTGAATGTACGTATCTTCTGACGAAGAAGGTCCACTTCTGATTATGTTTTATTCTCAAATAAAACTATTTCCGTCTTCTTTTTCCGCCCTTCATATACTGTGACACTGTTGTGCAGATAACAGAGCTTTGTGACACTTTTGTTTTTCTGGGAACTTAACCTACAGCTGTCAAATAGTCTAAAAGACAATGAGGATAAAATTTCTCTTCACTTGGAAGCCTTCATTTCTGTGAGGAATTTCGATGTTATTTTGTCTCAAAGTTTGCATTATTGTAATTTTCCTGCAATAGTCAGTAAAATAATGGCAAACTTTGGAAAAATGATCCATTGTAATGTTCATTGAGGTTCCTCCCATGTCTTTGTTAGTGTCTTTACTGTGGCTGAAGTAACCCTGATTTGTTTTGTCTAATCGTGGTCAAAAAAAAAAAGCATTCATTTCCTCAGACGTTACGTTTTGTTAATTCTTTCGTGATATTAGCAATGTGCCGATCTTCTAGATTAATGGTGGTGGTAATTTCCTATTGGACCAATTTGCTGAAGTCATCGGTCCCTAGGCTTACACACCTAACCTAACTTACGCTAAGGACAAGACACACACCAATGCCCGAGGGAGGACTCGAACCTCCGACGGGGGGAGCCGCGCGGACCCTGACAAGACGCCTGAGACCGCGCGGCTACCCCTCGCGCCTCTAGATTAGTGCAGTGCACGGTCCTCTCTAACTTTTTTTGCGAATTAAAGCGTTCGCATGCGTTCTTGGAGTGACAGTTACATTAACTGTTACTGGTTCTGATAGAACTTTTAGAATATTGTGTACTCGAGTTCTGCTGCATTGTGGCAGTGGTTTACTCGGCTGAGTTCCATGAGGGCCAATAAAGATATCGAAATTTCTGTCATCCGTCTTCACTTGGAATGCTAGAAGACGCGAATTCTTTATCCTGGGGACAGTCAAGCTCTGAATCACCGGCATGTTCCTGATAAAAAGAACTTCATTTTCAGGTCATTCAAGAACTGTTGATTCAAAATTTTGATTTCAGAATTGTTGCTTTTTTTCCCCTTTTCCGTAGGTAGAGACTAAGAATATCTTGCATAATTATTCTGTTCATGAAACTAAAACTTACGCTAAACTGGAACAGTTACGGAGTAAAGAAATGCTTAGCTTTCGTAGTACTTCTGACATTTTAACAATGAACGTAGGAGAGTCTACTATTAATTGCTATCAACATAACGTGCCATTCAGATCAAAGTTAAATGAACTATTCGAAAGATGACTTGCTCATTAAGGAGTCCAAAATACCCCTTACCGTATTTTAGACACGCAGTATTATAAAATTAAAACAAAAGTAATTAATTTCATTAGCACGAACTAAAGTTTTTCGTAGAGAGAGTGAATTGCATTTCTAAGGATTGCTGGGAACCAAAAACAAATAAATTTTTTTTAAGAATCTTTACTGGAAACATGGAAGATCGCTGGCTCGAAGGACCCCAGTTGTGCAACCATGCGTTAACAACGCATTGCTCATTGCATTAACATCGGCCGGTCTTCCGAATCGCTCATCACAGTGGACTAGCTAAGCCTCCTGAACGTATAACCATGTCCTAATGTCGCTGGTCCTGATCATTGGATTCAATACATCACTACAATATGAGAAAATCGATAGATAAAAATCAGAAGAGCATTTCACTGTGGCGGTGGATAGCTTTTGGGGAAAAC
The DNA here is from genome assembly GCF_023898315.1 of Schistocerca nitens. Lineage (NCBI taxonomy): Eukaryota > Metazoa > Arthropoda > Insecta > Orthoptera > Acrididae > Schistocerca > Schistocerca nitens. The sequence continues at coordinate 213,149,029 of NC_064614.1, forward strand.
ATGTTGTCTGAAACAGTAGCAAGATTTAAGATTTTATAAGATACTTTGCTGGCTCCTCGTTGATGTAGCGGCCCACCTCTGCCATCAGCTTTTCTTTTAATGGCTTGTGGACACCGGAGCACAGGACGTAAATCATCAACGACCAAATTTGTTATGTTGGAGTCAGGTTCCAAGAAAGAAAAAATTCTATTAGAGAGGCTCGTACATTAACACAAACAAATATTAATTTCGGTCTCAACGAAACAAGGAAATTAAAACTGTTCCTGGTTAAGTAACACATCGCTTGACGTAGTCAGAAAATGCATTGCATTTCAATTATGTTACGTGGGTACCTGTAAGCAGTCAGCCAGCTGAGTGAGGTTACGCTTCCAGTGAAAAGCGAAAGTTTGTTTTGAGATTTCAATGTCACTTCTTTGGTGCCAGCTGGCATGTCACATCATAAAGGTGTTAGACAGTGGGACAGCTACCACTTGGAATCTGTGCGAGTTGGTAAGGACCTTTAGGTGGCTGAGATATCTAAAGAGAGAAGATCAACGATGAGTTAAATCAAATAATAATCTGAATTCTTGTGTGTTTATCCCATTTTAATTTTCTGTTCGTCCCTCTCCTGTTCCTTCTGGGATATCATATTTCACCGTTTTGGTGTCTTTGTTATTCTGTCAATGATGGGCGTTTCATTTTCTCGTATTGGTAACCTTTATTATGTGTGTCAACTGGCGTGGTTCCAAGACTTTTCTGTCACTGTTACTTTTCTCGTAATATTTGTATCTAATTTTCTTCCTTCTTTTCACTTTAATAGTTGATTCTTCGCTCTGTTCCAACTTCGATTTACAATTCTTTTGCTTGAAGCTATGTAATCAGCGATTTTGTAGAAGTAACAGGGGCAATGTAGTGGTATTCCTTAAAACTCTGGAGTGTTGATGCAACATTTGGTTCTCTCTGCTTTCTCTTAAGTTTGTGTGAATGCCTAGAAGGGTTTTTCAGCGAGCAACGGCAGACTATTATCACACTTTGAAGCTATTTCCCCGCCTCCATAGACGCAAGTCAACGGGATGTTAAACTCTAGATATGGACCTCCATCATCTGTCATCTTGTATGTTGTAATATAATTCATCTTGCGAAGTCTGTATTATGTGGCCTCTATCCAGCTCTTCCTTTCCTGTATACAAATTTGAGTATTTCAATAAAAATGATTCAACGGTGTTTGTTACCTCAAACATAGACACTGTTTTCATTTGACGTAGTATGAAGTACTGGTGGCAGAGACACTTATTGCTCATGCTATAAGAAAAACTGAGGAAACAACAGAACTAGGAGTTGCCCTTTCCGGCCGCTGTGACCCAGCGATTCTAGGCGCTTCAGTCTGGAACTGCACTGCTACTACGGTCACAGGTTCGAATCCTGCCTCGGGCATGGATGTGTGTGATATCCTTAGGTCAGTTAGGTTTAAGTAGTTCTAAGTCTAGGGGACTGTTGACCACAGATGTTAAGTCCCATAGTGCTCAGAGCCATTTGCACCATTTTTTAGTCAAACTCTGATAGATCGCGTGCCTTCTCCATTCTACACATGGACAGCACGCTCACTGATGCTACATGTATCACACATGGGTCTGAGTAGCAGTCATCCCTCGCAAGGTAACGCTGCTATTGCCTGGACGGATTTATATCGACAGTAGATCGGTGGGTTTATGTTCTGATTTATCTTTGAACATATATTTTTGTGTTAGCAGAAGGGTCAACACCGTGTTACGAGTGGATGCCGAAATGCACACGTTTTAGCTCACGCAGGCTAGCGTGAAGAGGGAAGAACTATACTGACGTGAGGTCTGGAACATGACAAGGAATGAGAATTCAGAAAGCGTACATAATTAGTTTGATACTTAACTTTAATCCATTAATGATGAACGTCGCTCTTGACGGTACGTGAGTCACAATGTTATCTGTTCAGAATACATTCTTGAAGACAGTACTTATAGTAACTGAATATGGCGCCTTGCTAGGTCGTAGCAATTGACGTAGCTGAAAGCTATGCTAAACTGTCGTCTCTGCAAATGAGAGCGTATGTAGACAGTGATCCATCCCTAGCAAAGTCGGCTGTACAACTGGGGCGAGTGCTATGGAGTCTCTCTAGACTAGACCTACCGTGTGGCGGCGCTCAGTCTGCAAACACTGATAGTGGTGACACGCGGGTCCGACGTATACTAACGGACCGCGGCCGATTTAAAGGTGTAAAATCCCCGTGAAAAATTTGAATGTCAATGATTATAAAAATGTGTGCCAAATGTAGTCTTTCCACAAAAGTGAATAATAAAAATGAGCCAAGCGTAACCTCCTTGCAAAATTAAAGAATAAAAATCGTATCGTTAAGGGATGAAGATTGATCACAAACCCACACAATAATATTAATTAAATAATGAACCATCAACTGAATATAACATCTCAACAGAAATAATTAAACCTGATAAATTTTATAAGGGCAGCACCGCTGACCTTCGGCCCTGTGAAATAATTAAATCTGATAATTTCTTACCTCAGTAAAACTGCATCTATATCTGCTCTTATTTTTCGGCACAGCTTCGTGCAATGCTGGCGTATATTTAATTTTGATTGTTGGAGGGAATGCATAGGAAATATTATTTAACTTGAAATGAATCCTTTTGTTTAAAAAGTTACTTTATAGAAAATTATTATTGGGGCATTTTTTGAACAAATTAATTACAATTAACATACGTTATTAGCTGAGCGCAATGCTGCTTCATTACCTTCTACAATAATATACATATCGTCCACCACATTCCTGTCCAGACTCGTGGACAGAGCACACCGCGGACGCATGCCGACTCGCTACACACTAGCACTGACTGAGTACAACTATCCAACTGTCTACTCCCTCTGCCGACTCGCCACACACAACTGCCGACAGACTACTACTGCAGACAGAGTGCAACTCGCAACTGTTCACTCGCCACACATTACTCCCGACTGACTACTACTGCAGACAGAGTGCAACTCGCAACTGAACACTCGCGCGGTCAAGCGCAGACTAGCAACGATAAATAACTCTCTGGTCAGAGATTCTGTCATGCCTCGCCATCGCTGGTAATGAATACATATGAAACGTACGCGTTCCAAAGGCTACCACCAAGCAATTGTGATGTCTGCCGGTGACACCACATACATCATATTATATTACATTCAGAAATTCTTTGTTTCATTATTTTGAATAGAACAGTTGAGTTACACTGAGTCTAGGCGCCATCTCTTACTAGATCCACCTCATTATTGGGCTGTATTCGGATCACAGTGTACATAATATAACGTAGTGTCTTTTATAACTTCAGTATATGTGATGTTTCAGTGCTTGCGTTGTGTTACAGATGTTATGAATGCATTAAATATATTCGCAACTGCTAATGTGGATGACCAGTAGCTGCATAATGGAAAGAGGATAGTTAAAATTTGTGTCGGACCCGGAGTCCATCTAGGATATCCCACGTATGGCTCGGATAGCCTAATGGTATAACTATCATTCGTGATAAGCGGGAAATCAGTGTTCGAATTCCGGTCCGGAACAGATTTTCACTATCGACATTCCATCATTTAGCTAATGATTGTCCATATTCACAACTGCGAATACATGTAATGTGTTACACATTTTGTGGTTTCATATAGTATACACTACTGGCCATTAAAATAGCTACACCAAGAAGAAATGCAGATGATAAACGGGTATTCATTGGAGAAATGTATTATACTAGAACAGATATGTGATAACATTTTCACGCAATTTGGGTGCATAGATCCTGAGAAATCAGTACCCAGAACAACCACCTCTGGCCGTTATAACGGTCTTGATACGCCTGGGCATTGAGTCAAACAGAGCTTGGATGGCGTGTACAGGTACAGCTGCCCATGCAGCTTCAACACGATACCACAGCTCATCAAGAGTAGTGACTGGCGTATTGTGACGAGCCAGTTACTCGGCCACCATTGACCAGATGTTTTCAATTGGCGGGAGATCTGGAGAATGTGCTCGCCAGGGCAGCAGTGGAACGTTTTCTGTATCCAGTAAGGCCCGTACAGGACCTGAACATGCGATCGTGCGTTATCCTGTTGAAATGTAGGGTTTCGCATGGATCGAATAAAGGGTAGCGCCACGGGTCGTAAACCATCTGAAATGTAACGTCCACTGTTCAAAGTGCCGTCAATGCCAACAAGAGGTGACCGAGACGTGTAACCAATGGCATCCCATACCATCACGCCGGGTGATACGCCAATATGGCGATGACGAATACACGCTTCCAATGTGCGGTGGTGGTGGTGGTAGTGGTGGTGGTTAGTGTTTAACGTCCCGTCGACAACGAGGTCATTAGAGACGGAGCGCAAAGCTCGGTTTAGGGAAGGATTGGGAAGGAAATCGGCCGTGTCCTGTCAAAGGAACTATCCCGGCATTTGACTGAAACGATTTAGGGAAATCACGGAAAACCTAAATCAGGATGTCCGGAGACGGGATTGAACCGTTGTCCTCCCGAATGCGAGTCCAGTGTGCTAACCACTGCGCCACCTCGCTCGGTCGCTTCCAATGTGCGTTTACTGCGATGCCGCCAAACACGGATGCGACCATCATGATGCTGTAAACAGAACCTGGATTCATCCGAAAAAATGACGTTTTGCCACTCGTGCACCCAGGTTCGTCGTTGAGTAGACCATCGCAGGCGCTCATGTCTGTGATGCAGCGTCAAGGGTAACCGCAGCCATGGTCTCCGAGCTGATAGTCCATGCTGCTGCAATCGTCGTCGAACTGTTCGTGCAGATGGTTGTTGTCTTGCAAACGTCCCCGTCTGTTGACTCAGGGATCGACACGAGTCTCACGATCCGTTACAGCCACGGGGATAAGATGCCTGCCTTTTCGACTGCTCGTGATACGAGGCCGTTGGGATCCAGCACGGCGTTCCGTATTACCCTCCTGAACCTACTGATTCCTTATTCTGTTAACAGTCATTGGATCTCGACCAACGCGAGCAGCAATGTCGCGATATGATAAACCACAATCGCGATAGGCCACAATCTGAGCTTTATCAAAGTCGGAAACGTGATGGTACGCATTTCTCCTCCTTACACGAGGCATCACAACAACGTTTCACCAGGCAACGGCGGTAAACTGCTGTTTGCGTATGAGAAATCGGTTGGAAACTGTGGTGTCACCGCCAGACACCACACTTGCTAGGTGGTAGCCTTTAAATCGGCCGCGGTCCGTTAGTATACGGCGGACCCGCGTGTCGCCACTGTCAGTGATAGCAGACCGAGCGCCACCACACGGCAGGTCTAGAGAGACGTACTAGCACTCGCCCCAGTTGTACAGCCGACTTTGCTAGTGAAGCTACACTGACCAATACGCTCTCATTTGCCGAGACGATAGTTAGCATAGCCTTCAGCTAAGTCATTGGCTACGACCTAGCAAGGCGCCATTACCAGTGTCTAGTGAAATGGAGATTATATCTGTACAAGAGCGATGTACACCGATTATGGATTAAAGTTAAGTATTACAAGATTTTCGTACTTTATTGCAATTCTCAAGACATTGTCCTGTTCCAGACCTCGCGCCAATCTGCGTGAGCTTAACGCGTGCCTTTCGGCTTCCTCTCGTTGTGACTTGGCTGCCTTGCATAGTCACAACAGAAACTTTCCTCATGTCAGCACGTGGTAGATGTCGCCACCGGCGCCAACCTTGTGTGATTGCTCTGAAAAGCTAATCATTTGCATATCACAGCATCTTGTTCCTGTCGGTTAAATTTGACGTCTGTAGCACGTCATCTTCGTGGTGTAGCAATTCTAATGACTAGCAGTGTAAAATTGAGTTCAGTGAAGTCTGTTGTGTCAATCATCTTTCAGCCATTGCGACAGAAATCCACTAAATTAAAAAAGCACTAAGAGCTCTTATAAACAGGCAGATGATACTTATATCAAACGCAAATATCTTCTCCTTTTATGTAAATACCACTTTTATCGTAAACTGGGAACCTTTCGTACGTTTTATATTAACAACGACAGAAATTTGTAATAGAGAGATAAAAATGTAAGAGTTTTGTCTTTACTTAATATGAAATTCCAGCTCTGTTTTTCGTAAAACTGATAAAAAGTTGCTCTGTGTCCGTCTGGCAGAACGACTATTTTTGAAATAACTCGTCTTCAAAGGAGTATGCTAGTAATGTCTGTTTTCAAGTCCGTCTCCCATGTAGTGAAATTGGTGTGGGGAAACTCCAAGTTCCTCTCATAATCAGGTAGTCGCTCTCTCGTTAACAAAATCTAACGTTTCTAAAATCTCAGAACTCGATGTTAAGATACACAAAAAATTATGGCCACTGCCCGACGTGATGTAGAGTGCCACCTTGTGACATCTCGCACACTTAGTTCGATAAGCGGAGCAAGGACGAATTGTGAACAGCGTAGCACGTCGGCTATTTGCGTGCTACTGTTGTCAGCATCTAGGTAAAGTGGTTAAGGGGCAGTGAAACTACAAGTAGTGGGGATGGGGGGGGGGGCAAGGTGTGGGACATCCACGCCTTACCACAGAAACTGAAGGTCGGAGGCTTTCCCGCTCTGCAAAGCGATTTCTAGTAGATCTGACGTCATAGTTGCAATACTGGTACTCTTGGAGGGACTAGTTTTTCGGACCACGGCGTTCAGCAGACATTGCTGAACATGGGAATCCTCAGCAGACGGCCCCAGACTGTCGCCACACTGACCCAACGACATAGTCAATTAAGTCTGAAGTGGGCACTGGATCATCGAGATTGGACCGTGTATCAGTTTGAGCTTTCCCGCGACAGCGATGTCATCTTCCAGCAGGCTAACTGCCCATGTCAAAAGGCACTATTCGTGCTGAAGTGGATAGTCGAGCATGACTGTAAACTCACATTGATGCCCTGACCACCGAATTCGCCTGATGTGAAGCCGACGGAACAGTTGTAGGATGCTACTCTGCCTCGTGATGACTGGGTGTTGTGTGACGTCCTTAGGTTGGTTAGGTTTAAGTAGTTCTAAGTTCTAGGGGACTGATGACCATAGATGTTAAGTCCCATAGTGCTCAGAGCCATTTGAACCATTTTTTTTTGTAGGATGCTATCGGGCGCGAGCTCCGCACTCAAAAACCAAAATACGTGATTTGTGCCTAGACATCTAGAAACATACCAAGTTACTCTGGAATCCATGCCGCGCAGATAAACTCCTGTATTTCGTTCCAAACGTGCATCAACACACTATTAACAAGGTGTAATGTTGTGGCTCATCAGTAAATGTTAGAATTTAAACGAAAATAATACACGAGAGAATACATTTTTCTTCGTCCCTATTGTTGTGCGTCATAGGAAGATGTAATTTCTTGAAGATTCTCAAAATGATTGAAAAATAACCTTCTCGTGAGTATTAAAGGGAACAGCAACAAATGGCTCAGAATTATCTGAATCAGTACAGAGTCTGACGCATGTGACTCTATAAGCAAGTTTCTCATTCGACAGTCTGGCCTGCCGGTGTGGCCGAGCGGTTCTAGGCGCTTCAGTCTGGAACCACGCGACCGCTACGGTCGCAGGTTCGAATCCTGCCTCGTGCTTGAATGTGTGTGATGTCCTTAGGTTAGTTAGGTTTAAGTAGTTCTAAGTTCTGGGGGACTGATGACCTCAGCAGTTAAGTCCCATAGTGCTCAGAGCCATTTTTTTCGACAGTCTGCCGTCTTGTGCACGTAATATCCTAGACGTCGAGTTAATGTCGTAACCCGGATTTGGCTCTTCTCCATCTCATTTGGCAGCGGAATCCTGTCAGGCTGCCATAAACTACGAAGGGAAAATGAGACAGCTGATGTGAGTGTCTACGCACGTACGCTATGCAGAGCTGTTGCCTCATACCGGTCACAACTTCACGTTTTTCTTCTCTGTGATCAAAACATAAATGCAGTCAACGTGGGTCAGGTCTATTAGTTTCTGCTGTTGTTGCAAGCAAGTGCTATTATTGTTATTTCTTTCTGTATAGGTTGTGAAGTACTTTTACTATCTTGATATCAACGACTGTTCTGTGTAGTGCCAATGTTGATTACTGACTACTTCATTATCTGCTATTCAGAAAGAATACCTGCAGCAATAACATCGTTGTTGATCGATGTCAGATGTTATCTACTTAGTGACAATGATTTGTGATGTACGTTGGGACTGACATGAAATATTCTCACAATTCTACTCCCAAACAAGGAAAAGTATACATATTCAACTTATTTATCTTCATGGACTCAGAAAGGAAAAATAATATACATACGTATGGCTTTATTGTATAACATTGTATAAAGAGTATTGCAAATATTCAGTCTTACCGATCTTGTCAAATATTATGATAAGATTCACGGCACGTGGGTGGTACGTGTATGTGATACGTTAGTAACTTATGTGGCTACATATTAAATACTCGCGCGGCTTTTAGATACTTATTGTACGACATGAAGTATCCAGCCGTATTAGCAACAACCGTACAAGCCAGTCCAAAACGCCGCTAGTAATGCGGTGGGTGTGGCGGTGTACTGTGTTGTGTTAAGGCGATGGCATTGGATTCTCTTCACCGGCGAGTGTATGATTTGTCAGACATTTCATGCTTGTCGTAGAACAGAGTAATTGGGTCTGCAGGGAGATGGGCCACATAGGTATCATGTACGAACGTCTGGCGCCTTTTAGCGTGCTCGCGGCTAAATTGAGCGTTGTGCAATATCGGGACGGCTCCCTCCTTCCAGTTGTCCAGCTCTGCAGTCAACATTTGAGCGATGGGTTCAAGACGATAATGTACGAGCACACCGCACCCATCTACCGAATACCTTCCAACAGGAGACAATCATCAACAGAATTGAATGACATGGAAAACCTGCTGACATAACCTTGACTGAACGCACTTGAACCAGTTCTGCATTGTGTCATCGTATGAACCATCCACAGTAACAGGGTCACAGGGTCGCGCTTGAAAATTGATTTGAGCAGTAATATACCGACCATGATAGCGTGTCAACGAGGATCTACGTCACTAGCTGATCAGAGGTATCCAGACAGCACAACCTAACGCAGAACAGACCTATCATGCGAGAAGAACCTGTTGGTATAGTAGGAGGCGGGGAGTATTTTGTTGTAAGTGGAAAAGCAGTAACAGCAGAATGGTTCAGTCAAGAGAGCTCACGATTTCTAACGTGATAGTCCTTGGGTGTCACCTGCGTAACAAATCCATAAGAGACATTTCAGCACTTGTAAAGCTACCCAAGTCGATCGGTGGTAATGTGATTGGAAAGTAGAAACTCGAAGGAACGACCACTGCTAACCAAAGACCAGGCGGTCCTTATGTACTGACTTGTAGGGTCCGTCGACCACTACGGAGGGCCGGCCGTTGTGGCCAAGCGGTTCTACGCGCTTCAGTCTGGAACCGCGCTATCGATACGGTCGCAGGTTCGAATCCTGCCTCGGGCATGGATGTGTGTGATGTCCTTAGGTTAGTTAGGTTTAATTAGTTCTGAGTTCTAGGCGACTGATGACCTCAGAAGTTAAGTCGCATAGTGCTCACAGCCATTTGAACCATTTGAACCAAGCCACATATTTCTGTAGTCCGTTCTAAGTGATGTTTGAGATGGTGTAAAATGCGACAGTGGGTGGAAACGGGTGATTTGTAATGATGAATCACGCTATATCCTGTGGCTGTTCGAGGGAAGCGTTTGAGTTTGGCGAATGACTAGAGAACGTTACCCGCGAACAGTAGGTAACAGAACAGGTGGCATTGCGATACGGAGATGTTTTTCGTGGTTGCGATATGATCTCTTTATTATACTTTGGAAAACGCAAAATGCGGAAGAATATGAACACACTTTACAGCACTGTGTTCGGCGTAGGGTAGAGGGACTGTTCAAAGACGATAATTGTTTATATCAAAACGACAGTGCACCCTCCTATAAAGCAGCATGTGTGAGGGAATGTTTTCTGGACAGTAACATTCCTGAAATGGACTGGCGTGTCAATAGTTCCGACCCAATAGAACGTATGTGGGATGAGGTACAACGTCGTCTTCGGTGCCTGCCTCACTACGTCCTCTGGTTCCGACTCTTGCTCTTGAGGAAAGGTGGGCTGACGTTCTTCCACAGTCATTCAGGTACTTCATTGAAAGTGCCCACAGCAGAGTTCAAGCCATCGTGAAGGCGGAGGGTGAGCACATTTCACACTAACGCCTCCTAATATTTTGCTGGACGGTTTTGATCCGACAGGATACGCACAATTTGAAAACTTTGTTTATAGATTATTAAGGTAGAAAACTGCCTGCCAAAAATGAAAAATAACTGTAGCTCCCAGAAAAGGAAGAGGATGAAATGAAACACCGCTGCTTATAAAGATATGTGATGATATTACGATGACGGCAAAATCGGGTCAAACTTACAAAGAATTAGGCAGGGTGAGTCCACTTATTAGTATCGTGATGCACTGATTCGGTTGAGGATGGTCTCAAAAGCTCTTTGTATTTACTGTTCAGGCAAGCTGGACCATAGTAAATAAGTACCTGATACTGGATACTGGCGCATGGACTGTGCTACACTATGTGATCCAAAGTATCCGGATATCTGGCTGAAAATGACTTACAGGTTCGTCGCGCCTTCCATCGGTAATGCTGGAATTCAATATGGTGTTGGGCACTGTTAGCCTTGATGACAGCTTCCACTCTCGCAGTCATACGTTCAGTCAGGTGCTGGAAGATTTCTTGGCGAATGGCAGAGCATTTTTCACGGAGTGCTACACTGAGGAGAGGTATCGATGTTGGTCGGTGAGGCCTGGCAAGGAGGCGGCTTTCCGAAACATCCCAAAGGTGTTCTATAGTATTCAGGTCAGGAGTCTGTTCAGGCCAGTCCGTTACAGGGATGTTATTGTCGTGTAACCACCCCGCCACAGGCCATGCATTATGAAAAGGTACTCGATCAAAAAAGATGCAATCGCCATCACCGAATTACTCTTCAACAGTGGGAAGAAGAAGGTGCTTAAAACATCAATATAAGCCTGTGCTGTGATAGTGCCACGCAAAACTGCTAGGGGTGCAGAAACACGACCACACCGTAACACCACCGCCACCGAATTTTACTGTTGGCACTACACACGCTGACAGATGACGTCCACTGGGTATTCGCCATACCCACTCCCTGCCATCGGATAGCCGCATTGTTTACCGTGATTTGTCACTCCAAACAACGTTTTTCCACTGTTCAGTCTTCCAATGTTTACGCTCCTTACGCCAAGCTAGGTGTCGTTTGGCATTTAACGACGTGATGTTTGGCTTCTGACCAGCTGTTAGACCATGAAATCCGTTTTCTAGCTTCCCTCCTAAATGTCATAGTACTTGCAGTGGATCCTGATGCAATTTAGAATTCCTGTGTGATGGTTTGGATAGATGTCTGCCTATTACACATTACGACCCTCTTCAATCGTCGGCGGTCTCTGTCAGTCAACAGACGAAGTCAGCCTGTACGCTTTTGTGCTGTACGTGTCCCTTCACGTTTGCACTTCACTATCACATCGGAAACAGTGGACCTAGGCATGTTTAGGGGTGTGAAAATCTCGCGTACAGACGAATGACCCACGTGACACCCAATCACCTGACCACATTCGAAGTCCGTGAGTTCCGCGGAACCCCCCTTCTGCTCTAATGACCACTGAGGTCGCTGATACGGAGTACCTGGCAGTAGGCGACAGCAAAATGCACCTAATATGAAAGACGTATGTTTTTCTGGGTGTCCGGATACTTTTGATCACATAGTGTACGTACGAACTAGTTGGACGCATGTTCTGTAGGGGACGATGTGAGAATCTTGCCGGCCTCAGGAGAGGTTCAGTATGACGCAGACGGTTCATAGAGACATGTGCCATGTGTGTATGAGAATTCTCATGTTGAAAATTGGCACCACAACACGGTCGCATGGGAGGTAAGACATGGAGAGACAGAATGTCGCCGGCCGGGGTGGCCGAGCAGTTTTAGGGGCTACGGTCTGGAACCGAGCGACCGCTACAGTCGCAGGTTCGAATCCTACCTGGGGCATGGATGTGTGTGATGTCCTTAGGTTAGTTAGGTTTAAGTAGTTCTAAGTTCTAGGGGACTGATGACCTCAGAAGTTAAGTCGCATAGTTTTCAGAGCCATTTGAACCATTTGAACAGAATCTCCGTGACGTATCATTGTGCCGTCACAGTTCCTTGAATCACTACCTGATGACCTGAAGTCATACGCGATGGCTCCCCACTCAGTAACATCAGTGTGCGTCTGCAATAAATTGGAAGAATGGGACTTCTATCGAGGTTGTTGCCACACTCAGTGACAATGGTCATCCCAGGCAATATCGAACTACGGATCGTCACTGAGCACAGTGTGACGCAATTCATCTGCAGTCCATACTTCACGGCTACGGCACCACTCCAAACACAGCCGTTTGTATTGTGGAGTAAATGCGAGTCCGGCTGCTGCTGCTTACCGACCAGTGTTCCGGAAGGATTATATTGCAAGGAGTCCATTACTTGTACTCGAATGGCAGGCGCGGATCGGAAGGGGTTATACTGTTCGTGGTGCACCATACGGCGATCCTCCATTCTGGGGGATAGACGTGGTGGAACGTAATATTCACGGGTTTATGCCTACCCTCAGATTCCGATGCTGTGCAACATGTGACCGCTGTCACATCCAAGAGCCCCAAAAATTTGGATATTGCACGTTTCGTCAAACAGGACAAATGGCGACTCGCAGTGAGGCCCTTTCCAAACACTGTCAGGCGCTGATAACGGTGTCTCACACCTGTACGTGGCATCTCTGTGTACTTCAGAACCATCACTCAATATCTGACGCTGTTCACACCCCTTATATACCTTACAAGGACCAGTAACAACACTTAACACAAAGAAGGTTAATGCAGTCTGGTAACCATTTTTTCTGTCACAGAGAATTGCTACTCCAGCCGTTGACGTATCCATCGATGATGCGTACGTGTGCGAAATTACATTGACATTCGACCCTATCTTCTGCGCGCCTCATTTTTGTGTCAGGCAGTGTATGCGGCATAATTTGTCATTGGTTTTGGAATGAGGCGCAGTTTGTTGATGTGTTTTCGCATTTGCTTATGGATGCTTCGTTCATTTATTTAGTTAATTTTAGGTAATTTACTTCTGAGTGTGTACTGGTACCCATTAGTTTCAGGTTTAATCTCGCACTTTCCGTTTCAATCAGAAGGTCAGTTTTACTAAAGGCATTTTTAACATTTCTATTGGTCATTGAATTGTATTCCTGCTAGTTTATGCATGTTGGGGTGGAAGGGATAAAGAGACACATCATGCCTTAGGTAATGGGCTTCCCATATAATCTAAAAATATATTTTTCTTTTCGCCTGTTCTATTATCTATTCCAGGGTCACACATGTACCGGATGCTCCTGTGCACGTTGTTAATAGATTGTGCCATGTTTGAGATTATGGTACGAAGAGAGAATGTGATAAGAAACTGTGCTCTTATTCAGGAATGTGGTGGTTCAAATCCCAATCCAGCTTTCCACCTTAAGATTTTTCGTGATTTCCTTAATCTAGTAACACAAAAAGCTGCAATGGTTCCTTTGAATGGGGTTTAGAAAATTACCCCTTCCATCCTTCCCTAGTGCTCCGTATCTAATGACTTCATCGTCGTCGCTGTCATTAAACTCAAATTTTTGCACTACAGTTTGGACATCATCCTTACTACCACTACCAGTGATTAGTAATGCGTCATCCACATAGCACAGTTGAAATAACCTGTCTGACCACGATGTAATGTTTCGTATAGTACTGGTACACCATGTGTTCTACAACACATCATATCATCGTTTGAAAAGTACAAATGCAGATGATAACGACTGTTGTTTACTCCACGTAAGTTGTTCCAAGCTAAACTACACTGACGGAAAAAATCGCTACATTAAGTAATAATTAATGTAGAGTAATGAAACTTCGGGAATTCTTTTGTCTAGGTGACCATATTTAAATGATTAACACTGCAAGATCACTGCTCCTGGCACACATACAGATACAGAAGAAACCACAGTTCCAGTGAAATTCTTCCAATCCCTCTGTGGCATGAATCAGCAAACGAGTGTTCAGTAGTATTAGTTGAAAACAGTCTTGGTTGCAATTTTAGTTTTTTTTATTTATCAACAACGCGTTTCACCTTATTTAGGCATCTTCAGGCTGGTCTACATAGAAAACAGAGAACAAATAAATCTATTTAAGGATCACGATCGCGTTGTGCAGACTGGATAGCCTAAAATCGTGTACAAACAGATCAAATACTGAAAGAGCGAATACTCTAATTTGGAGCCGGCCGCGGTGGGCGAGTGGTTCTAGGCGCTTCAATCCGGAACCGTGCGACTGCTACGGTCGTAGGTTCGACTCCTGCCTCGGTCATGGCTGTCTGTGATGTCCTTAGGTTAGTTAGGTTTAAAAAAAACACCAATAAATAGTAGAAATATATCCGGTTTACGATCTATCATTCTTACCAGCAGCTGCGTGGCAGCGCCATCTAAAGAGGTGGTGATTCTATATTAGGCGTCAGTACTAGCACACGACGCAGTGGTGCTTTATGCTAACTACTATTGCCCCATTTTATTCTATAATCTGCTCCTGCGAATGTGCACGGTTATACAGGTCTTGTAGTCACTCACGTCCATCTAGAAAGGTAAGGCCTTATCATAAGGCTTCGATAATATGATTGCATTTCTGAGTGTCCGATGACTGGTCAATTCTCTTATTCGGTTTTGCTATTTTATATTTCTAGTATTTACTGAGGTTAACGAAGGCGATGTTGGCTTTATGTATTCGACGATGCCCTTTAGCTACACTGTCTAAAAGATCATTCAAAGAAATACCAAATTAAGGTATTTGCTCTTTCAATATTCGATTTGTTTATACATGCTTTTAGGTTTTCCATGTCTGCACAACGCGATCGCGATCCTTAAATAGATGTATTTGTTCTCTGTTTTCTTTGTAGATCAGCTAGAAGATGCCTAAATAAGGTGAAACGCGTGTGCTGATAAATGAAAAAACTAAAATTGCAACTAAGACTGTTTTCAACTAATACAGTTCCAGGGCAGGGAACCTCTGGTGCAAAAAGGAAATGGACAGTATCTAATCATAGGAAGCACACTCCAGCCATTCATCTTCTCGCGAAGTAAGGCGCTATTTTTTTTATGCCGGAGGCTAAGCAAAGTGTGTCACCAGTTAGCCTATAAAAGGTCTGCCCAGAGTCACATGCGGTCCATTCTGTTAGAGTTTAGAAACGTACCAGCAGCTATAGCGTGGCCACCGTCCGCGACCGCGTCTTCCATTCACCGCCAGGCATTAGTAAAGGATTAACTGTTAATTAGTCCTAGCGAACGTAACAATCTCGTCCGATATCGACTGCTTTTCGATCGCTTGGTGGTCGCGAGTATTTAATGATTTGAGAGCTGACCGAAGGCGCCAGGCATGTGGTAAGAATCACCGATGCCTCCTCCACCCCTCTGTCAACTTGATTTGCTTCTCATGGTTCAGCTTTTTCTCTCTGATTTGTTTCTAGATGTGTGTAGCTATGGTTAAAATATAAGAGGCACTCAAATAAAAACGAGATATGGAAAATTTGCTTATTTCAAATGTAATCGCCATAACTGTTCATACTCTATCGCCCTGTGAGACAAGACGGCCAACCACTTCCAGAATAACGTCTGTGGTTGCATAAGGAAGCATGACTGTACCCAGACGCTCACATCTTCGTCCGAAAATCGACGGCCACGAATTCTTTTTTCAGGACTCAAAAAAAAAAAAAAAAAAAAAAAATATATATATATATATATATATATATATATATATATATATATATATATATATATATATATATATATCGCATGTGGGAGAAATAGGGATTGTAAAGACGATTTGTAAGGGCGTCCCAACGAAAGGCCTGGAGTGTACTCGGAACAACGTCGGGAACATGTGGTCGGGTATTATCCTGCGACAGAATGATGTCGTCCATCAAGATTCCTGGGTGGTTGGATTTGAAGACGCATTTAAATTTTTGCAAGGTGTTCACGTACCGCTGTGCGTTAAATTGTAGCATGGTGCTCCAGAAAGTTAATGAGCAACGGGGGCCCTTGCAGTGGAATTAAAAGGTCATCTTGATTATACCGGAGCTGGAGTGCTTGTTATTTCGTTGGGAAGCACTTACAGATGTTGCATACAGTCCGGATCTCTGCCGATGCAATTTCCCCATTGTCAGAGCCCTGAAGGTAGACATTCGTTCAAATGATTCAAATGGCTCTAAGCATTGAAACTACTTAAACCTAAGTAACCTAAGGACATCACACACATCCATGCCCGAGGCAGTATTCGAACCTGCGACAGTAGCAGCAACGTGGTTCCGGACGGAAGCGCCTAGAACTGCTCGGCCACAGCGGCCGGCTAGACGTTCGCGCCCATCACTTTGCTTGAGACAAAGATGTGCACGCCTTTGTACAATCATGGCTCAGTAGGCAACCGCAAATGTCTTTCCAAGATGGCACTGATTATCTTGTCTCATAGTGGGATAAATGTATTAACAGTTATGGCGATTACTTTTGAAATAACGAACGGTTTACATTTTTTTTATTTTCCTCCTGACTCGGTTTCATTTGACAGCTCGTTATTATAGCGAATCGGGAAAAGTTCTCATCTCGGACATAAAATTACATGTAGATGAATACTGAGATCGTCCCACATGGCCTCAAAAACGTAGTGAATAAGGAAAACTTCTTTATGATACAACAAAAAAATGGTTCAAATGGCTCTGAGCACTATGGGACTCAACTGCTGTGGTCATAAGTCCCCTAGAACTTAGAACTACTTAAACCTAACTAACCTAAGGACATCACACACATCCATGCCCGAGGCAGGATTCGAACCTGCGACCGTAGCAGTCGCACGGTTCCGGACTGCGCGCCTAGAACCGCGAGACCACCGCGGCCGGCTATGATACAACATGCACGGTAATTACCAATGAGATCGCCCCACACGGTGCACCAGAAATGTAGTGAATCGGGAAATGATCTCTTGCATAAAACGTCGCACAGATTAGTAATTACATTTCCCCACGTTCGGAATCGACAATTAAGTGACGCCACTAATTAAGTGATATCGAAAAGAGAAACTGTTATGAGACTGATAAACGAGTGGAACAGTTTGTTCATATGAATAAAGCATGACACGACTGCATTAATTTTAGTAACTTCTACACAAAAAATAAAACAAAATAATTACAACTTCAGGGCAGATTTGAGTGGGCATGGACAAGACTCAATTATTAAGGGGAAGAAGGGGGGAATGAATCATCTCACCATTCTACATAGACGCTTGCCGTATCGTGATGACGGCGCCAGGCGCTGTGCCAAGACAACTTGTCGCCATTTAGCAGTGTGAAGATGGTATCTGTTCTTTCGGACATGTCCGAAAGAACACATACCGTCTACATATATAGTTAAGGCTAACCGGCCATTGACCTTCTTCTCCTGTGCTGGATTCACACGCATTGCCCAAACTCTTACGGGACTCGGTATGATTATCTGCCGCAAGGAATGTGTGTAATGGGCAGGGGCACTATCAATGTAGTGTGTGGACATTAAGTTGGGAAAGTGGGTCTCACGGGGAGCGTGAATGGTATAAATCCCCGCAGTCCCACTTTTTTTCTGTGCCCTCGGTGGCTCAGATGGATAGAGCGTCTGCCATGTAAGCAGGAGATCCTGGGTTCGAGTCCCGGTCGGGGCACACATTTTCAACTGTCCCCGTTGATGTATATCAACGCCTGTCGACAGCTTAGGGTCTTGATTTAATCATCATTTCATTCTTAGCCGTGTGGATGAGTGGGGAGTTCTCGTCGGTGTGCCGCGCCCGTGCAGCGACAGCCCAGATCGGTCTCCACGTTGAAAGGTGTCCGTACGTTTCCGTAGCCGAACAGGGTTTTCGCGATATAGAAGGTGGATGCTGGCGATGGATGGAAGATACGCCATGTCATCTTGCTTCGTGCTGTCTCACCGACTCTCTCCTTCACTCCTCATCCATACCTTAACGACTGTTCGAAATTTTTCTCGTCTCGGCGTTGTCATTGGCGGAATATATTTGCAAAGCTGACCAGTGACTGATCCCTGTTTCATGACCACGCCTCCCATTGCACGGAGGGAATTCTCTATCTTGCGAGGGCTTGTGTGTGACTCGGGAACTGGTGTCTTTCTCAAGATTTCACTGCCTAGGCTGTTCCAAGCGTTGCTCACACATGTTGTTCGATGTTCTTCTGCATTCCTAAGCTGTTGTGAAAACAGCCACAGAACACTTTCTTGCGAACGACTGTCTATGCAAGAAGCCTGGCCAATCCCACGTTTCTGTTTCGTCTGAGAATCTGCTCGAGTTTGTGATTTACAAAGAACGTCCTTACCGGCCATAAAAAATTTTTTTAAGCGGGCTGACTTCATTTGCTGTTCTTTATTTTCAAGCAGCTTCCTGTGCGAATTGTTGGCGCTTTGTTTATGCTCCATCCCGGTGCCTATGAGGTGCTGGAATGGTCGACATGTTCTTGCTTACTAAGACAGGTAAAAACGGCCACCGCAAGCCAGCAGCATTCACGCACCTCCACGGGTGCATATTTGATGCTTTTGTGACTATTGTGCGACCAGTGGCTGCAGGGCTCTATCAGTTTCGACACGATTCTCATGGTCCACATGGGTCTTCGCGAGGTGTCCATTCTTAAGCGAGGCGAGGCTTCCTCCCGCAGAGATATCAGATTATGTTTATGTAAAGCCAGAATATTATTATTTATTTATTTATTTTGAGTCATCAGTTTTCTAACCGGTTTGATGCGGCCCGCCGCGAATTCCTCTTCTGTGCCAACATCTTCATCTCAGAGTAGCACTCGCAACCTACGTCCTCAATTACTTACTGATTGTATTCCAGTCTCTGTCCTCCTCTACAGACCCCTGTAGTACTATCGAAGTAATTCCCTGATGTATTAAGACATAGTCCACCATCCTGTTCCTTCTCCTTGCCAATGTTTTCCACATATTCCTTTCCTCTCCGATTTTGCGCAGCACCTCCTCGATCCTTACCCAATCAGTCCACTTAATTTTCAACGTTCTTCTATAACACCACATCTCAAATGCTTCGATTCTGTTCTGTTCCGGTTTTCCCACAGTCTATGTTTCACTACCATACTGTGCTGTGCTCCAAATGTACATTCTCGGAAATATCTTATTCAAACTAAGACCTACGTTTAATAGCAGTACACTTCTCCTTGCCAGGAATGCCCTTTTTGCCAGTGCTACTGTGTGCTTTTGCTCCGACGGTCATGAATTATTTTGCTGCCTAGGTATCAGAATTCATTAACTTTGTCTACTTCGTGATCATCAGTCACGACGTTAAGTTTCTCGCTGTTTTCATTTCTTCTACTTCTCATTACTTTCGTCTTTCTTCGATTTACTATCAGTCCATACTCCGTACTCATTAGATTGTTCATTCCATTTGGCGGATCCTTTTAGTCTTCTTCACTTCCACTGAGGATAGCAGCATCATCAGCGAATCTTATCATTGATATAGTTTCACCTTGAATTTTAATTGCATTCTTGAACCTTTCTTTTATTTCTGTCATTGCTTCCTCGATGTATAGGCTGAACAGTAGGAGCGAAAGACTACGTCCCTGTCTTAGACTCTTCTTAATCCGAGCATTTTTTAGCCGGCCGGCCGAGCGGTTCTAGGCGCTACAGTCTTTAACCGCGCGACCGCTACGGTCGCAGGTTCGAATCCTGCCTCGGGCTTGGATGTGTGTGATGTCCTTAGGTTAGTTAGGTTTAAGTAGTTCTAAGTTCTAGGGAACTGATGACCACAGCTGTTAAGTCCCATAGTGCTCAGAGCCATTTTTTTCGAGCATTTTGTTCTTCCTCTTCCACTGTTTTTAATCCCCCTTGCTCCTTGTACAAATTGTATATTACCAGTCTTTCACCATAGCTTACCCATGTTTTTCTCAGAATTTCGAACAAATTGTAACATTTTACATTGTCGAACGCTTTTTCCAAGTCAACAAGTCCTATGAAGGTGTTTTCATTTTTCTTCAGTCTTACTTCCATTATGAACTGCTATGCCACAATTGCCTCTCTGGTGCCTTACCTTTCCTAAATTCAAAATACTAATCATCTAACACATCCGCAGTATTCTTTCCCATTGTTTTGCATATTTATCTGCTCAGCAACTTGGATGCATGAGCCGTTAGGCTGATTGTGAGATAGTTCTCGCTCTTGTCGGCTATTGCAATCCTCGAAATTGTGCTGACGACGTTTTTCCGAAAGTCGGATGTCACATCGCCAGACTCATACAGTTTACACATCAGTGTGAATAGCAGTTTTGTTTGCTTTTTCAGAGGGTGATTTTAGAAACTGTGATTGAATGTTCCTTAGCCCTTCTGCCTTATTCGATCATAAGTATTCCAAAGTTCTTCTAAATTCTTATTCTAATACTGGATCCCTTCTATATCGACTACTGCTTCTTCTCGTATAATAACAACAGAAAATTATTCCCCTTCAAAGAGGCCTTCAGTGTACTCTTTCCATCTATCTGCTCTCTCCTTTGCAATTAACATAGCACTCTTAAAGTTAAAATCCTTGCTCTTAATTTCAAGTAAGGTTTTTTTTTTTTTTTTTTTTTTTTTTTTGCTTCACTGTGTACTGAGTCAGTCTTTCCGTCAGTCATTTCTTTTCGATTTCTTCCATTTTTCCTGCAGCCATTTCGGCTTAGCTTCCCTATACTTGCTAGTTATTCTATTATTTATTTGTTTATTATTCATTTATGTATTCCTAAATTTCCTTGAACTTGTTTGTACTTTCATCTTTCATCGATCAACTGAAATATTTCTTGTCTTACACACGGTTTCTTCTCATTTACATGGCCGTGCGGTTAAAGGCGCTGCAGTCTGGAACCGCAAGACCGCTACGGTCGCAGGTTCGAATCCTGCCTCGGGCATGGATGTTTGTGATGTCCTTAGGTTTAACTAGTTCTAAGTTCTAGGGGACTAATGACCTCAGCAGTTGAGTCCCATAGTGCTCAGAGCCAGCCATCTTCTCATTTACACTTCTCTGTACCTATATTTTTCCATCCAACATCTGTGATTGCCTTTTTGGAGATGACCATTCCGTTTCAGCTGTACTGCCTGCTGAGCTATTCCTTACTGTTTAATCTACCGCCTTAGACAAGCTCAAGCGTGTCTCGTCATCCCTTCGTACTTCTGTATGCCACTTCAGCCTGTTCTACATCACTACTAAATTGAGATCTGAGTCTATATCTGCTCCTGGGTGCGCCTTATAGACCAGAATCTGATTTCGGAATCTCTGTCTGACCACGATGTAATCTAACCTTCCCGTATCACCCGGTCTTTTCTTAGTATACCTCCTCCTCTTGTGATTCTTGAACAGAGTATTCGCTATTACTGGCAGAAATTTACTATAGAACTCAATTAGAGAGTATACCTCCTCCTCTTGTGATACTTGAACAGAGTATTCGCTGTTACTGGCAGAAATTTATTATGGAACTCAATTAGTCTTTCTCCTCTCTCATTCCTTGTCCCATGCCCATATTTTTCTGTAACCTTTTCTTCTTCTACTTCCCCTATAAATGCATTCCAGTCCCTCACGACTATGAGATTTTCATCTCTCTTTACGTACTGTATTACCCTTTCAGTATCGTCATATACTTTTCTGTCTCTTTCATCTTCAGACTACTAAATCGTCGTGTATACATGAATTATTGCTGTGGGTGTTACTTTTCATTCTGTTGAGAACAGTACTACCACTGAAGTGTTCACAGTAAGTCACCCTCTGCTCTACCTTCCTATTCATAACGAAGACTAGTCTCTTTTTATGCTGTTGTTGATATTCCCCCATGTTATCCGATCACAAATCCTTGTCTTCTTTCCCCCAACCACACCCCCGACCCCTCACTAATTCTTTGTTGAGCCTTATAATTTCACTTTTCAGACTTTCTAGTTTCCCAACCACGTTCAATTTCTACGTCCCGACTCGTAGACCCATGTCCTCTCTTTGGTTATTTAGTCTTTTTCTAATGGGCACCTCCGATTTGGCTGTCCCCTCCCAGATATCCGAAACTGGGCTATTCTGGAATCTTTTTCCTTTGAGGAGTCATCTCCCTAAGGCATTGGTGGGAGTGTTGTCCTTAGCGTTAAGTTAGTTTAAGTACTGTGTAATTCTAGGGATCGATGACCTCAGCAGTTTGGTCCCTTAGGAGTTCAAATGGTTCAAATGGCTCTGAGCACTATGTGACTTAACTTCTGAGGTCATCAGTCGCCTAGAACTTAGAACTAATTAAACCTAACTAACCTAAGGACATCACACTCATCCATGCCCGAGGCAGGATTCGAACCTGCGACCGTAGCGGTCACGCGGTTCCAGACTGAAGCGCCTTTAACCGCACGGCCACACCGGCCGGCCCTGAGGAATTCACACACATTTGAACATTGGAGGATTCATCATGACACGTTTTCAATTACAGGCCCAATGTTCAGAACAGACGTTATCTGTCTTTAATGCAATGTTTTCCATATCCTTCAGCATTCCCATGCCGTTGATCATTGCTGATTCTCCCGCCCTTAGGGGCAATTTCGCACGCCATTGGCAAGAGGATGCGCTGAACCTCTGTCCGATCATCCGTCTTCTTTGACAAGGACGTTGGCAGAATGAGGGTGACTTCTTACGGTGGAAGACTTCGGCCGCCACTGTTAATGATTTTTTTTTTCAAAATATAAGCGGGTCACAGTTTCGAAATCGGGACCGAGGACGTTTTGATTATCAATCAAAGACGCTACCTCTAATACTGCGAATTACTGCGTACCGTGCCGGCCGCGGTGGTCTAGCGGCTCTAGGCGCTCAGTCAGGAACCGCGCGACTGCTACGGTCGCAGGTTCGAATCCTGCCTCGGGCATGGATGTGTGTGATGTCCTTAGGTTAGTTAGGTTTAAGTAGTTCTAAGTTCTAGGGGACTTATGACCACAGATGTTGAGTCCCATAGTGCTCAGAGCATACTGCGTACCGTAATAATTCAGAGAAGTCACGAATCCCTGCTAGTGGAACGTTGCCGTTACCTTACACGCTCTGATGTTGGATAGGAAATCAAGTCTCAGCGGTCTGTTAATATTTATCCCGCCAAAAAACTGGAAAAGTTTCTTGAAGAGTTTGCATTACTGTCAATGTTTTGTGCACAAAAACGTCTAGAGCGTTTATTAAAATATATTTATTTATTAAAGTGTTTCTGCTATTTCCATCACAAAGCTTAGAATTTGTTAAAGAAGATACCGCGTCAATAGTAAAACCTATGATGGGGACGAAGAGTTGACGAAAGCCGATCCCTGTGGCCGAGCGGTTCTAGGCGCTTCAGCCCGCGCTTCAGGTTCGAATCCTGCCTCGGGCATGGATGTGTGTGATGTCCTTAGGTTAGTTAGGTTTAGGTAGTTCTAAGTTCTATGGGACTGATGACCTCAGCAGTTAAGCCCCATAGCGCTCAGAGCAATTTTTGAACCCATTTTTGAAGTTGACGAAGCGTCATAATAAATAAATAAATAAATTTTACTAAGCGATGTAGACGGTTTTATAGGCAAGCTGTTTTGAATTACGCTACCTCGGTATTGCAAGTGCTGTGCCAGACGTCTAGGATGATGCAGTGCATGCTTATCCAATAAAATGAAAATGCATTGTAAACGATATTTGTTTTTCTTGAAAGTCTCTTCGGGTTTGCTACCGGGTCCTAAAATCGATTCGATACTTCGGCGATCCAACTGTTCGCCATCTTCAGGAGAATCCTGCCTCTGCTAATCGGTCCCACTGGGGACTCATCAGCAGAAGCAGCATTCTCCTGAAGATGGCGAACAGTTGGATCTCTGAAATACCGAATCGGGCCGATTTTAGGATCCTGCAGCAAACCCGGAGAGACTTTAAAGACTGATTACACCGGGAAACCCTACGAAGTGTTTGTTTTTGTATGTGTAGAAAGCGATCACGATGTTGTGTGTAGATATGTCTTCAGTTATGTCCGCAACTCGTGGTCCAGTGGCTAGCGTTGCTACCTCTGGATCCCGGGGTCCAGGGTTCGTTTCTCGGCCCGGTTGGGGACTTTCTGTGCCCGCAGACTGGGTGATTGTGTTGTCTTCATCACTCCATCATCATTATCATCATTTGTGAAAGTGGTTAGACTGGACTGTGTAAAGATAGGGACTCTTTACGGCCGCTGATGACCGCGCAGTTGAGCGCTCCACAGGCGGCCGCGGTGGTCTAGCGGTTCTAGGCGCTCAGTACGGAACCGCGGGACTGTTACGGTCGCAGGTTCGAATCCTGCCTCAGGCATGGATGTGAGTGATGTCCTTAGGTTAGTTAGGTTTAAGTAGTTCTAAGTTCTAGGGGACTGATGACCACAGATGTTAAGTCCCATAGTGCTCAGAGCCATTTGAACCATTTTTTTTGAGCGCCCCACAAACCAAACATCATCGCCATCGTCAGCTATGGAAGTGTATGTTTAAGCGTACCGTTGGAACAAGATGAGTGTAGGAAGGGGGAAGGCGTGGAGGGGGGACGAGAACTGCTAAGTCTGTCTTAGACACCCTGCTAAACCCGCAGGACAGGACAGGTAGTTGGAATTGTGGATAAGGGTAAAATGAGCGGCTGTCAGCTACACTCGAACACATATAATTTATTTATTTGACCAAACATTACAGTACAAATTCTTGAACTTACACTCCTGGAAATTGAAATAAGAACACCATGAATTCATTGTCCCAGGAAGGGGAAACTTTATTGACACATTCCTGGGGTCAGATACATCACATGATCACACTGACAGAACCACAGGCACATAGACACAAGCAACAGAGCAAGCACAATGTCGGCACTAGTACAGTGTATATCCACCTTTCGCAGCAATGCAGGCTGCTATTCTCCCATGGAGACGATCGTAGAGATGCTGGATGTAGTCCTGTGGAACGGCTTGCCATGCCAATTCCACCTGGCGCCTCAGTTGGACCAGCGTTCGTGCCGGACGTGCAGACCGCGTGAGACGACGCTTCATCCAGTCCCAAACACGCTCAATGGGGGACAGATCCGGAGATCTTGCTGGCCAGGGTAGTTGACTTACACCTTCTAGAGCACGTTGGGTGGCACGGGATACATGCGGACGTGCATTGTCCTGTTGGAACAGCAAGTTCCCTTGCCGGTCTAGGAATGGTAGAACGATGGGTTCGATGACGGTTTGGATGTACCGTGCACTATTCAGTGTCCCCTCGACGATCACCAGTGGTGTACGGCCAGTGTAGGAGATCGCTCCCCACACCATGATGCCGGGTGTTGGCCCTGTGTGCCTCGGTCGTATGCAGTCCTGATTGTGGCGCTCACCTGCACGGCGCCAAACACGCATACGACCATCATTGGCACCAACGCAGAAGCGACTCTCATCGCTGAAGACGACACGTCTCCATTCGTCCCTCCATTCACGCCTGTCGCGACACCACTGGAGGCGGGCTGCACGATGTTGGGGCGTGAGCGGAAGACGGCCTAACGGTGTGCGGGACCGTAGCCCAGCTTCATGGAGACGGTTGCGAATGGTCCTCGTCGATACCCCAGGAGCAACAGTGTCCCTAATTTGCTGGGAAGTGGCGGTGCGGTCCCCTACGGCACTGCGTAGGATCCTACGGTCTTGGCGTGCATCCGTGCGTCGCTGCGGTCCGGTCCCAGGTCGACGGGCACGTGCATCTTCCGCCGACCACTGGCGACAACATCGATGTACTGTGGAGACCTCACGCCCCACGTGTTGAGCAATTCGGCGGTACGTCCACCCGGCCTCCCACATGCCCACTATACGCCCTCGCTCAAAGTCCGTCAACTGCACATACGGTTCACGTCCACGCTGTCGCGGCATGCTACCAGTGTTAAAGACTGCGATGGAGCTCCGTATGCCACGGCAAACTGGCTGACACTGACGGCGGCGGTGCACAAATGCTGCGCAGCTAGCGCCATTCGACGGCCAACACCGCGGTTCCTGGTGTGTCCGCTGTGCCGTGCGTGTGATCATTGCTTGTACAGCCCTCTCGCAGTGTCCGGAGCAAGTATGGTGGGTCTGACACACCGGTGTCAATGTGTTCTTTTTTCCATTTCCAGGAGTGCAGTTATCGGCTGAAAACGTCACACCACTATCTCACGCCTTCAGGGCACAACCATTTTAATTAAAAAAAAGGCTAAAATCCATTAACTCAAAATTTAGACGCCAAAGGGAATATTTAGAAGGCAGAACGCCTCACGTTATGTAAGTTCTATAATTTGGCTAAAGGCCCAAAAATCTAGCACTTAAAACACAACATCCTTAATTTAAAGATGGCTGAAGGCAAATGATTTAAGACTCACGGTAAAATTAAATAAAAAAACACAAGGCAGAAGGCCTTATCTTCAAGTAGGCTGAAGGCCCCAAACAGTCTGAGTCTCGAAAGACAAAGATCCTTAATTTAAAAGCGGCTGAAGGCCCCATGACTTAAACTCAATGTAAAATAAATTTAAACAACAAAGCCTTATCTTAAATTAGGCTGAAGACCATAAACAATCTAACACTTGACAAACAAGGAATTTTAATTTTAAAACGGCTGAAGGCCCATAACTTGAAAGACCACTAAAAACAATTCAGCTTTAATTCAAAACCATCGGGTATGAGCCATTCAAATACACACAACAGAAAATAAGAAGGCTATGCAGCTAATGGCACTCAGGAGTTTCAGTGGTCGGCCAGCACTTGAAATACTAACGATCACTTAGGTGAGATAGGCAGTCGGCCCAACCATTCTCGATCCGACGACAACCCAACCAACAGAAAGTCAACGGACCCATCGACAAGGTAATTTGCGCTCCACTCGACCAGCACACAACTGGGAGTTCAATGCAAAACGTACAAGGCATGGACGCCCCCTACCACGCATACATTAAGCTGTCAAACTACACACCGTGCAGGACAGCGACAACACGGTGTGGAAAGGACACTGCGTGAATTTAGGTCAACGGCCAGGGCAGGTAAAAAAATGGTTCAAATGGCTCTGAGCACTATGGGACTTAACATCTGTGGTTATCAGTCCCCTAGACCTTAGAACTACTTAAACCTAACTAACATAAGGACATCACACACATCCATGCCCGAGGCAGGATTCGAACCTGCGACCGCAGCAGTCCCGCGGTTCCGGACTGAGCGCCTAGAACCGCGAGACCACCGCGGCCGGCCCAGGGCAGGTAACTGGAACGTTAACGGCCTCAAGGCAGAAAATTCCGCTGATGCACTTAAATTCAAAATAACGAACAGCTAAACTCCACCGGAGGGTGGCTAAATTTCGTCAACTTCAAAACACACGTTGTTGCTAGCGTGAACGTCGCAGCACCCGACTACAGAATCGAAACGACATAATCTGAATAGTCGTGATTTGCTGGTAGAATAAGCCAAAACTCAATTTTCGTGTCCAGGACCGGTGGGCCACGGACCTCGTAGCAATCGGAACAGCACCACACACTCAGACCGCTCGTGGACGCCTCCAGCGGCCTCGGCCAAAACTACACGCCGTGAAGATTTCATAGCTGCTCCACGCCAACCGACCAACTGCTGGCACACAGCACAGCCTGAAACTATAAGCGCCAGGCCAAAGACAGCACAAGGTGCGAATAGCGATACACACCGCTGCTGCCACTCGTGAAGTCAGATAATAACAGCATAATCGCGATAACCGCGGGAGACTAAACACAGAATAGCAGTCAAAGTTTAATCCAACGAATAACATGAGCCAACCACGGCCAGCAGTTAAACTCCACCTGACGGTGGCTAAACCTCCACCAACTCAAACACACACGTTGTGGCTCGGGGGAATGTCCCAACAACTGACAACGAGAACCAGACGGCACAATCTGAACCCACTTGACTTGTTGATAAATTAAATCCAAACTCAACCTCCGTGTCCAGGGTCGGTGAGCCACGGACCTCGTAGCAATGGGAACAGCCCCACACTATCCGACACCGCGTACAGACCGCCAGTGGGCCCGGCCAAACCACGCCCCGCGGAGACTTCCGCTCCTCCAAGCCAACCGACCGATTGCCCGCACACAGCACAGCCGGAAACTACACTCCTGGAAATTGAAATAAGAACACCGTGAATTCATTGTCCCAGGAAGGGGAAACTTTATTGACACATTCCTGGGGTCAGATACATCACATGATCACACTGACAGAACCACAGGCACATAGACACAGGCAACAGAGCATGCACAATGTCGGCACTAGTACAGTGTATATCTACCTTTCGCAGCAATGCAGGCTGCTATTCTCCCATGGAGACGATCGTAGAGATGCTGGATGTAGTCCTGTGGAACGGCTTGCCATGCCATTTCCACCTGGCGCCTCAGTTGGACCAGCGTTCGTGCCGGACGTGCAGACCGCGTGAGACGACGCTTCATCCAGTCCCAAACATGCTCAATGGGGGACAGATCCGGAGATCTTGCTGGCCAGGGTAGTTGACTTACACCTTCTAGAGCACGTTGGGTGGCACGGGATACATGCGGACGTGCATTGTCCTGTTGGAACAGCAAGTTCCCTTGCCGGTATAGGAATGGTAGAACGATGGGTTCGATGACGGTTTGGATGTACCGTGCACTATTCAGTGTCCCCTCGACGATCACCAGTGATGTACGGCCAGTGTAGGGGATCGCTCCCCACACCATGATGCCGGGTGTTGGCCCTGTGTGCCTCGGTCGTATGCAGTCCTGATTGTGGCGCTTACCTGCACGGCGCCAAACACGCATACGACCATCATTGGCACCAAGGCAGAAGCGACTCTCATCGCTGAAGACGACACGTCTCCATTCGTCCCTCCATTCACGCCTGTCGCGACACCACTGGAGGCGGGCTGCACGATGTTGGGACGTGAGCGGAAGACGGCCTAACGGTGTGCGGGACCGTAGCCCAGCTTCATGGAGACGGTTGCGAATGGTCCTCGTCGATACCCCAGGAGCAACAGTGTCCCTAATTTGCTGGGAAGTGGCGGTGCGGTCCCCTACGGCACTGCGTAGGATCCTACGGTCTTGGCGTGCATCTGTGCGTCGCTGCGGTCCGGTCCCAGGTCGACGGGCACGTGCACCTTCCGCCGACCACTGGTGACAACATCGATGTACTGTGGAGACCTCACGCCCCAAGTGTTGAGCAATTCGGCGGTACGTCCACCCGGCCTCCCACATGCCCACTATACGCCCTCGCTCAAAGTCCGTCATCTGCACATACGGTTCACGTCCACGCTGTCGCGGCATGCTACCAGTGTTAAAGACTGCGATGGAGCTCCGTATGCCACGGCAAACTGGCTGACACTGACGGCGGCGGTGCACAAATGCTGCGCAGCTAGCGCCATTCGACGGCCAACACCGCGGTTCCTGGTGTGTCCGCTGTGCCGTGCGTGTGATCATTGCTTGTACAGCCCTCTCGCAGTGTCCGGAGCAAGTATGGTGGGTCTGACACACCGGTGTCAATGTGTTCTTTTTTCCATTTCCAGGAGTGTATAAACACCAGACCAAAGATAGTGCAACGTGCGAATATCGATACACACCACTGCTGCCTCTCACGGAGAGAGCGAACAACGGCATAATCGCAATAACCGCGGGAAACCAAACACAGAATAGGAACTGTAGGCGATCCGGTGGTTCCAGTCGCCTACGGTGGACTGGAGGCCGAGCGGTGACCTCTCCAGTTGTCAGGATGCTAGGAAATGACTGTGGACGTGTCAGAAACGCCAAAGAAACATTATTAATTCATAACACCTTTATTCCTGGCAAGTTCAATGTGGCCTGCGTAACACCGGCTGGCTGAGCTTGGTGATATCAACGACCTTCCCCGAGTCCTCCCTGACTCGTAGCGATGACAACAGCTCCGGGCCGCACCAGTCTTGCTAGCGCAGCGCCGTGTGGTGTGACATAGTGTTGGAATGCCCTTACTTTGGCCGCGCGTGGCTGGCGGCGTCCGGCTGGCCGGCGGGCCCAGCGGCAGACAGCAAGCCGCTGTGTGTAGGAGGCTCCGGGTTGGAGTCCCGGCGCTGTCGTCACGAGAAGCGTTCTCGTAGTGCGGAGTGTGCTCTATCCCACCCCGTCTTCTTCCCTGCTCCTCCTGGTGGCTCATCCGAGGTGGACGGGCGGAACGGGCTGCAATCACCCAGTGTCGTTGGCTCACCCGGTTGTGACGGTGGATGCACAGGGCCTAGGCCCGGCACGATGTTGACGATGGGTCACTGATGTGTTCAGCATTGGCGGCGAGCGAGTCTGCCGCGATGTCTGCTAATCCTGGGTTGATGATTGACAGTGGCAGCAGAGAGGACCAGAGCTGGTACTGTCCCCTCACGTCTGCTGCTGGATGGGCCGCCCTTACTGCAACATCTCCTTAATAAAGATTAACATGTCGATCACCGAGCTGAGCGCTACGCAGCGACCCAGTACACATCTAACTGCAAGTCTAACTGCGAGTGCCTTGTTCATATGAAAGCTGGCGTAATTAAAGAAAGCACAAGCGACGTCCTAACGTCATGCTCGTTTGTGATGAACGCATTCGTTCCACTTCTACTGCTGATTCATCTGTCTTACTCGCCTCTTAGGTGTTCTTGCGACAAAGCTACGTGTTGTTACGGCAGACTTACGCGAAGTTGTGAAATGCAGTACAGCTGACGCTATACCTATGTCTTACACTCTACGAAAGTCTCCGTCTAACACAATACCCCGTGCTAAGCAATTCTCTCTCGTCTATTGTGTGTAACCAGGACATTGCCCCTAAGTGACGACACATTCCGATACATGCTCAGTCCTCTTACCTCTTGAGTAACCTACTGCCTCTGGCTCTCGGCATGTTTGTTGTTGTTGTCTTCAGTCCTGAGACTGGTTTGATGCGGCTCTCCATGCTACTCTATCCTGTGCAAGCTTCTTCATCTCCCAGTACTTACTGCAACCTAAATACTTCTGAATCTGCTTAGTGTATTCATCTCTTGGTCTCCCTCTACGATTTTTACCCACCACAGTGATACATTTGTGATCCCTTGATGCCTCAGAACATGTCCTACGAACTGGTCCCTTCTTCTAGTCAAGTTGTGCCACAAACTCCTCCCCAATTCTATTCAATACCTCCTCATTAGTTACGTGTTCTACCCATCTAATCTTCAGCATTCTTCTGTAGCACCCCGTTTCAAAAGCTGCCACAAACTCCTCCCCAATTCTATTCAATACCTCCTCATTAGTTACGTGTTCTACCCATCTAATCTTCAGCATTCTTCTGTAGCACCCCGTTTCAAAAGCTTCTATTCTCTTCTTGCCGAAAGTATTTATCGTCCTTGTTTCACTTCCATACATGGCTACACTCCATACAAATTCTTTCAGAAACGACTTCCTGACACTTAAATCTATAGCCGGCCGAAGTGGCCGTGCGGTTAAAGGCACTGCATTCTGGAACCGCAGGACCGCTACGGTCGCAGGTTCGAATCCTGCCTCGGGCATGGATGTTTGTGATGTCCTTAGGTTAGTTAGGTTTAACTAGTTCTAAGTTCTAGGGGACTAATGACCTCAGCAGTTGAGACCCATAGTGCTCAGAGCCATTTGAACCAACTTAAATCTATAAGCGATGTTAACAAAATTCTCTTCTTCAGAAACGCTTTCCTTGCCATTGCCAGTTTACATTTTATATCCTCTCTACTTCGACCGTCATCAGTTATTTTGCTCCCCAAATAGCAAAACTCCTTTACTACTTTAAGTATCTCATTTGCTAATCTAATTCCCTCAGCATCAGCCGACTTAATTCGACTACATTCCATTATCCTCGTTTTGCTTTTGTTGATGTTCATCTTATATCCTCCTTTCAAGACACTGTCCATTCCGTGCAACTGCTCTTCCAAGTCCTTTGCTGTCTCTGACAGAATTACAATGTCATCGGCAAACCTCAAAGTTTTTATTTCTTCTCTATGGATTTTAATACCTACTCCGAATTTTTCTTTTGTTTCCTTTACTGCTTGCTCTATATAAAGATTGAATAACATTGGGGATAGGCTACAACCCTGTCTCACTCCCTTCTCAACTGCTGCTTCTCTTTCGTGCCCCTCGACTCTTATAACTACCATCTGGTTTCTGTATAAATTGTAAATAGCCTTTCGCTCCTTGTATTTTACCCCTGCCACCTTCAGAATTTGAAAGAGAGTATTCCAGTTAACATGGTCAAAAGCTTTCTCTAAGTCTACAAATGCTAGAAACGTAGGTTTGCCTTTCCTTAATCTATTTTCTAAGACAAGTCATGGAGTCAGTATTGCCTCACGTGTTCCAACATTTCTGCGGAATCCAAACTGATGTTCCCCGAGGTCGGCATAGGCAACGAAATTTTGACAATATTCCACGTTTCCAACTCTTTACTATTCCGCGACACTACAGAACCAAGGTTTAAATCAGTGCATAAGATAAGCCCAACACAGCTCACTGTCACTCCTCTTATGGTGAATAGAGGAGTATGAATGTAACAAGTGTAGCATTTCGTGAAATAACTTTCTCCTCTGTGGCACTGTTGCAGGTGACGTTCGACATTGACGCGAACGGCATCCTGAACGTGTCGGCGCGAGACGAGAGCACGGGCCACTCGCGCAACATCACCATCCGCAACGACAAGGGCCGGCTGTCCAAGGCGGAGATCGAGCGCATGCTGGCGGACGCGGAGCGCTACCGCGCGGAGGACGAGCGCCAGCGCGAGCGCGTGGCCGCGCGCAACCGCCTCGAGGGCTACGTGTACGGCGCGCGCCAGGCGCTCGACGACGCGGGCTCCAGGCTGCCCGACGGGGAGCGCCGGCGCGCCAGGGACGCCTGCGACGACGCGCTGCGCTGGCTGGACGCGCACCCCGGCGCGGACCGCGCCGACTACGAGCAGCGCCTGCGCGACGTGCAGGCACTGTGCGCGCCGCTCATGTCGCGGCTCCACCAGCAGGCCGGCGGCGGCGGCCGCGGAGGCTACGGCGGCCGGCAGCAGCAGCAGGACGGGCCCGTCATCGAGGAGGTCGACTGAACGCGCACATGAATCGATACACCGACGGCGCCACGACTATCGATAGCGTTACGCACGTCCTGTAGGAGACACTGATGTTTGGAGGAGGTTGACTACCTTTTTTTTTTTCGGCTTCTCTGCAAGGACATTTGAAGCTAGAGCCCACTGAGACTGTATAAGACAATAGTACAAAAAGAAAATTGTATTGTACTCCACATAATAGTCTTGAGATATTCAGCAACTGCATAGACATTTAAGATAATCCTCATTTATTGTTATGTCTCAAGCAACACATTTTTAATTACACTGCATGTTTCGATCACTCTGGATCATTTTCAGATCTAACAAGGGAACCTCCCCATCGCACCCCCCTCAGATTGAGTTATCAGTTGGCACAGTGGATAGGCCTTGAAACACTGAACACAGATCAACCGCAGGAACGTTATTTCACTACCAGTAGGCCCACGACATCTGTATCTCACCTCATTTTTAATTTTTCTTGTTGGGACAAATACCTCCTTCGGTTGCCTTCCATAAGGGCCAAACAGTCAGTATGTCCTAACAAAGGGCTCATTTAATCTGCCTAGATTTCACATCAGTGTGATGAACAACCTGGTGACATAGAATTAAGCATCGAAACGAGTCGTATGAAGTTGTTTCAGTAGACTGTGACTGGCTACAGTGTTTAGTTTGTCCCTATTACACCCTCGATCATGTTCGAGCTCACTAGCGTGTAGAATAGTAACGTTTCCCTTGTGATTCTTCATAAGTTTCATTTTTTGAGTAATGTTATATTATTACTGTGAACTAGTGCAGTCATATTTCCGACATAATTGAGTTCATTAATTGACACAGTGATTATAAACATGAAATTACCTGCCGATTAATTATATATAAGGAAGCTTGCAGGATATTGTGCCACACATATATAAACGTGGGCTAAATATCAACAATTTAGTTTATATTCATTGAGCCATTGTGTGTTTCATCCTTATTTGTCTACGTTACTTTGTAGTGTTACTATTCTCTTGCTAAATGTGAGTAGTACGGAAAGCCACGTTCCGCCTTGTACTCAGTGAGGGTTGAACTTAAAACCGCAAACTGGCACTTATAGAAAAAAAAAATTGCTTTTAACCTAAGATGATGTAAATTATCTCGAAAACGTAATTATTGAGATTTCGATGATGCGGTATCCGCCTGTGTATAGGGTTGTATAATACGCTTAG
This sequence comes from Schistocerca nitens, assembly GCF_023898315.1. Lineage (NCBI taxonomy): Eukaryota > Metazoa > Arthropoda > Insecta > Orthoptera > Acrididae > Schistocerca > Schistocerca nitens. Next base: position 213,183,410 of record NC_064614.1, read on the forward strand.
CAATTTCGCTAATGTAGATCCTGTATAACGGCAACAAACTTTTTTTTAAGAAAATTACATATTTCGTTTTATGACCAATAACGTATGAGGAACATAGAACTGATATTAATATTTAACCTCTAATGAAAGACTACAAGTAACTGCACTGATTCACGGCAAATTGGTCAAGCGTGTGGAAAACTAAGGTACTCATTAAATATGGAATTTAGGTAACCATTAAAATTCACATAAGTACGCCTAATATTTTGTACATAAAATATTAGTCGTTAACAAAAGTTTGATTTAGTCTGTATTCTCGACTGTAGACTTCAAACAGGGAGTTCGAAAGGGAAAAGAATAGTCTGTACTCTTACTGTTCCGTCCATGAATGCTGTGGACATTTTTTTGATAATAATGGTACTACGACGCCTGTCTTCTCTAGATTACGTACAGTCGATTTAGAGATATAATTTGAAGTATGCATTTCAGTTCTCAGTTGTACATACCGGCACTGAGTGTACTACAAGCAAACAAAGCAACATTTCTGATTTGTAAAAATATGACACAATAGCTACTTATATGAGTCACCTTATTTTATATTCTCTATGTAAATATCGATGTAGATTGTATGTAGGTCAACAGATTTTGCAATAGCATTGTTAAATTCCTATTCGTTTATTAGAATCCTACGTAAAGAGATTTATAAGGTGCATGAAAAAATAGTGCCAATATGAATACACCAGTGATCTCCATATGAGTTTTCCAATTCTAAAAACAACCGAATAAATGATTAGCCGTGTTCGACAAAAATGTATTATACGATTATCTTGTTTCACGGCTTGTATATACACGAAAGTTTAAGTTGTATTACACATTTTCTATTTTGTTGCACCTAATTTTAGGAGGAAAAGTTCAACTTAGTTCCTGTGATTTAAGTAAACTGAACCTGCAGTGCTTCTGACGTGATGAGTCAAGATAATTTTAGAACTTCCGGCGTTATCGTGTTGCAGCGAATACATTGGCTGTTTGTAGAGGGAGTAACTAAGAAAATGCAGTTAATCGATAGACCATTTTTTCTAGAAGATATAGAGATTTAATCTTTGCAACACAACTATATCACTTTCACAGGCTGCTATTGTGTGGTGACGTTACTACTTTTTTTTCAGGTTTTGACTGATAAATGTGAATGCATGAAGGGACACGAATTGTAATAAAACAGTGGAAAACTTGTGTAACATTTATTTTACCATATATATCACTGCACAAGAAAATCTTTCTACTACCCGAAGGTTGGTTTGAACATCGCAGCGATTTGCTGGTTGTGATCTTATTGGAGCTGGTGGGACTTTCTGACAACCTTTGAACGGATTTACCCACACATTTATAGGGAGATTTACATTTAAAGTGGATTTCGAATCATAGTACACTGCGTCATTTTTGACATTAGTAAGTTAGTGACAAAGTCGAAAGAAGAGATAAATTGAAGAAAAATATCAGGGGCGACTGACGACTGAATCCCTACACATATCTCTGAAACATGCCCACTTAGCCACCGAGTTACGTAGCTCGGTCCAAATTTGATGTAGAATGTAACGATTAAGTTGTGTTAAAACTGCGAGTCTCGTTGTGTCAGCACAAGTAAGAGTTGCTGTGTTTGAGCAATAATTTATATTTGCGGTTTACTTACTTCGTTTATTCTGTTCTCAGTGCGCAGAATTTTTCGTTTGGCTGCATCAGTTCCAAGCGTAACTCCTTCAAAAAAAGCTTCACGGGTATGCTGAAACGGATAAGAATAAGAATTAACGAAGGCGAAAATGTTTTCATCTGACCAGCTATGGGCATGCTTCTGTGTTTTCCTCCCACGTCGCGACAATATTTTCATGGACGAAATACTGTTGGAAGGAGTGGGCATTCTGTAGGAATCCCATTTAGCCTAATGTAATGTAGCTGATAATCATACACAACCTTGATTTCTCGACACTTTACCTAATGGATAGAGGGTATCGAACATGAATTTCGTATACTGGCAATTAGTAGAAAAACCTTAATTTTGGATGCTAAGAAAGTAATGAAGTTCTCGCGAATGAAATAATAAACGGTCGCCAGCCTAATAAGGCATAATAATTTCAAGCGTTAAGTTCAAAGAATTTAAATATAATTTTGCGCAAAATACTCTCATTCTTTTTCTCTTTGTAAAGTGCAATGAACACAAACGACTACAAGACGAACTGAACGGTGTATAGCAGTCGTTATTACATGCATAAATTCGCAGACACAGAAAGATAAATGGCATTCTATTCTATTGATAATAATTGTCATCTAAATCATTAATTAATTCAGCACCAAAATGTTATCAAAGCCATCATGAGACTAAGTGAAGCATGACAAGAGTCCTGGTTTAATTAACTCGTAAACATCACAAATGCAATAAAGTAACACTGTACAAATTCTTTTTCCTATTATCTCTTTTATGGAAATATTTCAGATTTCTTTAGGCAAAGCAATTTTCTATTTAACTTCTTCATAATAGAAAAGAATATAGTGGGGCCCATAAACTAGTCCCAGTTGAATTAGTTTATATTTCAATACTATATAGCAATTTACTCAAATGTTACTCTCAAATAGAATTTGAGAAATTAGTTTATGGTAACAGTCAAAACCAAGTTTCCTGTAAGTCAAATTATGTGCGTGTTTCATTACTTGTGAAACAAGTGATTTAACTAGCAACATTTATACACTTTAACACTGAAACTTTGGCACATTCAAATTATAAAGAATTCAAAGGTCATCCAGAAACAGGATAGTCGGTCTTTTGTACGTTTAGGATAGGAACCTAAAACGGTTTTATGATCAGGACAATTTCAAAGTTCACACACATGTTTTCATCACTTGAATTATTTTTGAAAAAGCACATACATAAATATACTGGTCCTTACTCATATAGATATCTGTTTTCCTAAAGTTGGCAGATCAGTGGCGCATAAGTGGTGACCACCACGTGGCGGCTAGCTGGTCTCACTTCTTGCAGTTCAAGGCTCTTTTCGAATTTCTTCTTGGCGACGTATTAATCATTTCAGAGCCGTTCCATAATACAATAATGTAATACATCCGAAATCACATCTGAAGCAATTTGAACGTAAATCGGCTCCCGAATGCCTCACCTGGCACCTACGGTGTGGACTGCGCCACTGATGGTCACTGACTGCCTAAAGTGCTCTCTCTCTCTCTCTCTTGCCACCCAGATCGACCGCCAAATCCACCTTTTTCGGCGCTCCAAGCCCCTTCTGCAGCCGAGGGGGTTCCCTACACCTTTTCCTTTGTATATTACAACTTCCCCAAGCATGAACCAGTATTCAAAGTAAAATTTCTCTTTTACGAGCATACATACACTCCTGGAAATGGAAAAAAGAACACATTGACACCGGTGTGTCAGACCCACCATACTTGCTCCGGACACTGCGAGAGGGCTGTACAAGCAATGATCACACGCACGGCACAGCGGACACACCAGGAACCGCGGTGTTGGCCGTCGAATGGCGCTAGCTGCGCAGCATTTGTGCACCGCCGCCGTCAGTGTCAGCCAGTTTGCCGTGGCATACGGAGCTCCATCGCAGTCTTTAACACTGGTAGCATGCCGCGACAGCGTGGACGTGAACCGTATGTGCAGTTGACGGACTTTGAGCGAGGGCGTATAGTGGGCATGTGGGAGGCCGGGTGGACGTACCACCGAATTGCTCAACACGTGGGGCGTGAGGTCTCCACAGTACATTGATGTTGTCGCCAGTGGTCGGCGGAAGGTGCACGTGCCCGTCGACCTGGGACCGGGCCGCAGCGACGCACGGATGCACGCCAAGACCGTAGGATCCTACGCAGTGCCGTAGGGGACCGCACCGCCACTTCCCAGCAAATTAGGGACACTGTTGCTCCTGGGGTATCGGCGAGGACCATTCGCAACCGTCTCCATGAAGCTGGGCTACGGTCCCGCACACCGTTAGGCCGTCTTCCGCTCACGCCCCAACATCGTGCAGCCTGCCTCCAGTGGTGTCGCGACAGGCGTGAATGGAGGGACGAATGGAGACGTGTCGTCTTCAGCGATGAGAGTCGCCTCTGCCTTGGTGCCAATGATGGTCGTATGCGTGTTTGGCGCCGTGCAGGTGAGCGCCACAATCAGGACTGCATACGACCGAGGCACACAGGGCCAACAGCCGGCATCATGGTGTGGGGAGCGATCTCCTACACTGGCCGTACACCACTGGTGATCGTCGAGGGGACACTGAATAGTGCACGGTACATCCAAACCGTCATCGAACCCATCGTTCTACCATTCCTAGACCGGCAAGGGAACTTGCTGTTCCAACAGGACAATGCACGTCCGCATGTATCCCGTGCCACCCAACGTGCTCTAGAAGGTGTAAGTCAACTACCCTGGCCAGCAAGATCTCCGGATCTATCCCCCATTGAGCATGTTTGGGACTGGATGAAGCGTCGTCTCACGCGGTCTGCACGTCCAGCACGAACGCTGGTCCAACTGAGGCGCCAGGTGGAAATGGCATGGCAAGCCGTTCCACAGGACTACATCCAGCATCTCTACGATCGTCTCCATGGGAGAATAGCAGCCTGCATTGCTGCGAAAGGTGGATATACACTGTACTAGTGCCGACATTGTGCATGCTCCGTTGCCTGTGTCTATGTGCCTGTGGTTCTGTCAGTGTGATCATGTGATGTATCTGACCCCAGGAATGTGTCAATAAAGTTTCCCCTTCCTGGGACAATGAATTCACGGTGTTCTTATTTCAATTTCCAGGAGTGTATTTTCTGAAGTTTCATTATTTTTAAACATTATTAAATCTTTACAATATATACATGATAAGTTCCACTTTCCCTCTGGCAATTCAAAGATTTTAACTAGTGCAGAACAATCACTTAATAGTTACATACACTTACAATCGATAATGTTGTTACAACTTCAGCGTACTCTACATTCCAATTCGGAATAGCTCAAATATTTAAAAAAAATATCGCTTATGTAACGTTATGTTTGAATTTTGTTTAAGAACTCGTAATTTTCGCTAATGTAACGTTATGTTTGAATTTTGTTTAAGAACTCGTAATTTTCTTGTCGCATTCATGACGAGGAATGAAGCGCTGATAATTGCGTGCTTTATCCTCCTTGCAAAAAATCGTTGTAGGGTACGTTAGCATGAGAGTGATATCTTCCTTCGCATGGCGGATATTTTACAAACTGAACAGGGACTATCGTCTACAAAGGAGAACGAGCCAGTTCTCGCACTTTCTAAATTGGACCATTTACATTTACGAATGTCAAATCTGCATTGACACTATATTTGTTATAACGAAGAACCAATGTAATTGTCAGTCTGTAATTCGCCAACGAGTTTAGAATGTAATATTACTGTTGTTAAGATGAGTTGTCATTACTTGCCTCCGACCTACTGGCAGTGTACAATGAGTATCTTTATCTCGACGGTGACTGTTCTGAGTGTTGTGTAGATATTGTGACGGATGAGCATTGAATAAAAAAAAACATCCATCTACCTTATTCCAGATAACTACAATGGCAGACGCAGGTTGTTACTACAACGCGGTTTGGTGTAGATGTCACTTTGTAACCTCCCCCTTCCTAATCGCCGTACTGGGCTGCGATATAACTGACGGGGATCGCATATGCCTAGTGAAAGTTTGCAGTGAGTAAGGCTATCCTTACTGAAGGAAAATAACGCCGTTTAGTTGGAGGAGAGCGTACAATAGACTCTTCTGAAGGAAGAATCTATTCTAAAATTAAGCTAACTACTGCTGAAAACTTTGAAATGAGTGAGTATAGTGAAATGGCTCACGAACTGCATAGGGAGGAAAAAAGTACCACGTAATATTTACTACAAAAATCACTGATAACACAATGAAAACACCGATTAGCTAAAAAAGGGACATTTAAACGGTCGTCAGCCCGCTAGGGCAATGAATCTCCAGAATCTTGAGAAAGGTGATGGCAAAGAAATTTAAGCAGATAATCACTGGCGTGGCAACAGGAGGTTGTCATGCTTTTGCACAGCACAACAGTTCACGGGAGAATAAATGAATCAGGAAGCACTGAGTTTGTAGTTGCTTATTCTGAAATACTAAATTTTGAAAGTAAAATCAAATGGAGTTACTGGTTAAATGAACGACTGGCGTAACTTAAACTCTGTTTTGCAAAAGAAAAAAAGAAGAAATACTTTCAGTAACCTATGTGTAACGTAATGTAAAATTTAGAAAAAAAGCAAGCAATTTATTTTTCATTATTGAAAGACTGAACTTAATTTACTTTAATCATATCGGCAACTGGTTTTTCATTTAAAAGAACAACAAAATACATACCGAGCCAGCAGAAGTCACTCGCTAAGCTAAATACAGAATAAATGAAATGCGCACTTTTAATTTGTGCTGTATATTTAGTCATTAGTTTTACTTTGAGTAGCCTTTGTTATGCAATACAAGAATGAACAGTAACTGAAATAGAAAATTTAGGCTGATAACGATCATTAGCAAACACACAAAACTGGCGGTGTATAGTTAATCAACTTTCATATTCTTACGACACCATATTTGTTATAACGAAGAATAAATGTAGCAGTCAGTCTGTAGTTCGCCAACGAGGTTAGAATCTAATATTACTGTCGTTAAGATGAGTCGCCATTCCTTTCCTCCGACCTTCTGGGAGTATAGAATGAGTATCTTTATCTCGAGGGTGACTGGTTTGAATGTTGTGTTGACATCGGTGTGGGTGAGCATTGAATAAAAAAGAATCATCCATGTATCTTATGGCAGATAACTGAATTGGCAGAAGCAGGTCGTTACTACAACGCAGTATATAGTTAATTAACTTTCAGATTCTTACGGCACTCGGTCATTGCATGCAAAGGAAAAGGGATCATGCTTGGTAATAATGTCTGAGGACAATGACAACAAAGGCGCCCCACAAGTTTGAACTATTGCAAGTTATTATTCAAGTTATTCAAACTGTGCGAAAGAAATCAACTGCGTAAAGCCTCTGCATTATTATGTGTCATTTGACAGTCTTACGATGTTGTAGGTGTGCAGACGACGAAGAATATAGCTGACGACAATGCTGAACTGCCGTTGTTGCTGCTGCTGCTGTTCGAGAGCCTCTCCAGAGCCACGGATAATTATGGGGCAGGCAATAGTTGGAATTGCAGCTTCCTCCGCCTGTTCTCTCCCACGGTGCTCTCAATACTCCCGTGTGCGGGAGTGCCCAAGCAGCACTACCGCACTCCTTCATAAGCTGCTCTGTTCGCAACGCCGCAGACCCTCCATACGGGAAGACAAACAACGGCACAGCTGCTTGCTATCGATACATTTCAATAAAGTTCCCTTGGCTATTACTCAGCAATTTATAATATTTTCATTATAATTACGGTCAACTGTATACCGTCAACAATAAATACACTACCCATCGATTACGTATTAAATGTAGTTTCTGTAATACAGCTTAAAGCTTCACAATCAAAAGTACAGTGCAAGTCGTGTGACTTGGGTCTTCCGTCGGGTAGACCATTCGCCGGGTGCAAGTCTTTCGATTTCGCGCTACTTCGGCGACTTGCGCGTCGATACAGTGTAAGTTATCAGCGGATATTAAAATTCTGGATGGTGCAGAAGGTATTTTATCTGCATTTTCGGTGTTGCAACTTGTGGCTTCACGTCAGTAACCGGCGCAACAACGATAACACCTCTCAGCATGTGCCATAGACTGATGCCTTCTACAGATGTCCGCGTAGCTCATTACTTTGTCCCACACATAAGGGACGCACCGCTGAATGTTGGAATGCTGCATGAAATAAATTGTGGCAGTGGTGCAGTGCTACTATAAAGGATGTTATATACTTCGGGATGCCATGTGCATTAATCAGCCTGAAATCACCAGAAGTTTTAAACAGAATCCAAAAGTCTTCTACGAGAATAGTGTACCATTCTGACTGAAAATTACATTACATACAGAAGCACATCCAGTCCCTCCAAGCGCTCATCTATTCATCTAAGATTAGCGCTTATACTCATCTTCCTAAATTATTTGTTTTATGTACTCCAAGTTCTTCCTCTACAATTATTATTGTCTAGGGTTCCCTGTGGTAACATGGAAATTACTCCCTGAGGCCTTAAGCTGTATATCATGCTGGCCCTTTCTCTAGTTACCCTACCATATACTCCTTTCCTCGCTCGCTCTGTGGCAAACCTCCTTCCATATCTTAATTTTCTGCATCCTTCTCTAACATCGAGTCCCATAGCTTCTATTGCCTTCTTACCCGTTTTTCACACAATCTGTCATTCACTTCCACGCAATGCACGCTCCAGATGTTCATTTTCATCTAACAGTTCCTCAGATTAACTCCAAGGTTTGATAACAGCAAATTCCTTTATGTAGGGTATGGTAGTATAGCGGTAATATCTTTTACTAGTTATCTAGGCGCCATTTATAGCAGATTAGGTCCCAGAAACTTTTAAATTTCTAATAAGAATCATCAGCCTTGTGGACGAAGACTTCCGGTGCAAGGAACCACACTCGTTCTGCCAAAGGCCTTGTCAAAGAGGGCTGAGCAGCGGAAAGAGATTCGGACCACCCCCTTGACCCTGAAGTTGCAGACTCTCCCTAAAACTACGGAGAAACCGCAACAACTAACGGCATGAGGATGCGGAAGGCAATGGAAACCGCAGCATTAAACACAGACAAGGAGTACTCACATGACATGTGGCCACTAATTGAAAAAGTGTCATGATGATCTCTTCATTGGCTGAAGATTCCGCTTTAGGTCTTCATTTGTATCTCCAGAAGAGAAAAATAATGGTCCAGTGCTGGCATTTTGGGAGTAAGTGACGTGAAATGGAAAGAAGGTAAGAATTTAAACAGTAACTGATAATTATATAACAGGACTAGGATTCGTCATAATTAAATAGGAAAGAAAATGATTTATTGCGAGCAGTTCAGCGATAGTGTTATTTTCATCGGAATCGTTAATAAACCTGCACTAGCAACAATAGTTCAGATGTACATGTCGACACACAAACAGGGGATGAAGAGACAGAGACGTATATGAGGGTAGTTTAGTAGACAAATGGAGATGATAATTTAATAATCATGAGCGACTGGAACGTTGTGGTACTGAAGAAACAGGGAACAAGTACTGTGAGAGAACATGCCTTTGGTAGGAGGACTGGGAGAGGAGAAAGGCTAATAGAGTACCGCAATACATTACAACTAGTAATATCCACACTTTGTTCCAAAATCGCAGGAGGATGAGGTGTACTTTCAGTTGGATTGCATCATGGTCAGGCGAGAATATCTAATATTGTACTGTAAGGAGTAGCCAGGTGCTGATATGAACAGCTTAGTAACGATAAAGAGTAGACTGAAGTTTAAGAGATACTGCGATAATGAATATGGTACTACAGTAGGCAGTTGAGGAGGAATGTACAGCTCTAAAAACCGCTGTCATGGTAGACAAATATTGTTGCAGGGAAGGTATCTGCAAGAAAACTCAGTGTAATGAAGGAAAAAATCGATTGACGAAAGAAAGAAGTAAAATGTGTTCATGGAACCACAGAAATACAGTATGGTAAAATAAATCACTCAAGAATGAATGTAGTAAGCGCAGGAAAGCAAAGGGGAAATAGACAAAGGGGAAATAGATGTAGGAAAAATGTGAAGAAATCGAAAAAAATTCGTCATTGATGGGACTGATTAAAATTTAGAAAAGTCAAAACGAACATCGAAGAAATTGAATTGTCAACATTAAGACTGCAATAGTATACATAACGATTTCGTAAAATTACTGTGTATACATTAAAAACAATGCTCCTTTATGGATTTAGTGAACAGTGTACTCACGGTGTTTATTACTCCTTTTTACCCTTTCTGAAGTCTACACTAGTTACTGCTTGCACATTCATCCTTCGCGATTTTATAGTCTTTAGGAGCTCGCTTTTTCTTTTAATGCAGTTGTGTTTTTTGCACTTCACGCAGTAAACACCATAAGCAAACTGTACACCAAATGAAGAAAAACTTTTTTATCTACTAATAGCAAATTGTAGAACTGTATGATGTATACTGCATTTACAGAACGTGCCAAATTAGTACTTAATTTAGGGGCGACTAGACACTTCAGCAAAAACAATGAACAAAAGGATTAGCGTTGCCAAAACTTAACAAATAGCCTCTATTCCCCTTATGTTACATTAATGTCCGTTTCCAACTGGCCATGGTTGATTGGCTGATCGAGATCGGTGCCTTCAATAACTGCTTACACGACATTACTGATTTGCGTAATTTATTAATAATAGCTCACTGAAAATACAAGTCTTAAAACACTTCATAGAAGGTCTCGATAAATAACCGTTCCTTTGATTAATTGGGTAATAATGTGTCAACCAATAATAGTACCAAACGTCACTTCCAAATAAAAGCTTACAGAATCTTAATGAGAGAAAGGTACCTTACAAACTTCAAAATTTACTTTCATTTAACACGCAGATATAAAAACATATCCAAAACTTGCAGTTAACATATTTGTCAAATTCCAGTATTTATAACCCGCTGAACTACAGAGCAGAACTGACAATTTCAGATCTGTCCAGTGAGTAATCTTGAAAACAGAAAACTATGTTCACAAATAAGAAGTATAATAACTTTATGAAAACGCCCATCCGGCATTGGTCACACTTTTACAGTGTCACAGTTACTGCTCAATCTCCACACAGTTAAGTAAACGAACACCTCAGAAGTCACTGAAGGTTAATACACGTATCGCATTCCACTGGTTTCTTCTCCAGTGTCACGACATTCTTGTTGTGAGCGAACATGCTACAACACAGCGTGTTCAGGTTGGGCCCACGCTGTCTTGTTTATCTGCCGTGGCAAAACGTCCAGAAACGACATCGGTCACAGCTCGCCGTAAATTGCATCCATACAGCTGCAGAGGCCACAGATTATCGTTCCACAGCAGCGTTAAATTCCCAAGCGTCTCAGTTTCACCATAAGTTCATTACCACAGAGTGCCGAAATTATTAATGCACAGTTCGGTGCATCCGGACCCCAACACTCTGCCGTTCTCTCCTTCTCGCTCGGTACTCTCCAGCCCTCCTCTCCTCGTCGCCAGAGGGCCACTCACCGCCAACTCGGCGCTCCAGTATCTCTGGCGAGACCAATATCGACCTTAACCCTGGTAGTCGGAACACAATCGTGCCGAAAATTGGCACAAGAACGACCACTAATGGTGCTTTCAAAATACGAGGGGCGTTCAGAAAGTAAGCCCCGATCGGTCGCGAAATGGAAACGACTATGAAAATCCGATAAAGCTTTGCACAGATGTGTTGGGTAGTGTCTCTAGTATAACCCCAGTTAGCATCACGTCGCTCTTCTCATTTCTGAGCTCGCAGTGAGTGCGTAAAGATGTCTAGAAAATAGTGTCTGCCGCCAAGTACGAGGGCCTGGTGAGAAATTTCGCCTGAAGCTATGCAGCTAACATTACATAACTGTCGTGCTGTTTCTTCTTCAAGACAATTCTCAGCCGCATTCTGCAGGGACAATGAAGATGCTCCTGCATCGTTTTCAAATGGAAATGTGAGATTACCCACAATACAGTCAGCAATTGTCTCCCCCTGAGTTTCATCTCTGGTCACATGAACCGCTGTCTTTGAAGACAACATTTTGACACAGACAACGAGGTGTAGGCCAGCGTGGAGAATTGGCGGAAAGCACTGGCGGCTGCCTTCTATGATGAGGCTATTGAAAAGTTGGTACAACGCTATGACAAAAGTCTAAGTCAGAACGGCGACTACGTAGAGAAGTAGCTGAAAGGTGTAGCTAATTGTTACAAGTAAAACATTTCTGATGTTCACTGTGGTTTCAATTTGGCAATCAATCGGAGCTTACTTTCTGAACAGGCCTCGTAAAAGTGAAACGTGTGTGGTGTATCACACGCTTAAATTCTAGTACGCTTAAGACGGAAAATAGCTGAATATAACAGCTACTGCGGAACATGACCACGCAAACTGATATAACTGAGTGTATGAGAGCACGTGACCTTGTTAATGGTCATCGATCGTCGGCTGGAGACACTGAAATCGGCGGTCCCTTTGGTGCTATTTGAAAGAAGTAGACTACGTGCTTGCACTGGGTTTCATTTTCTCCCTTCTCTTATCACGATACAAAACAAACATTGCAAGGTTACCACTCATCTTGGCAGGAGTCACAAAGTTGCTGAGTTACTACTATGTGTTTAAAAACCTGTTGGTTATATGACAGCAGTTACCTTTTAGTGGGAGGTAACTGCTCTGTTTGTAATGTGACAAGCGGAAATGAAATGCAGGCTTATTATTACTCCTGTTTAACCTTGACCTCGCTTTGCATGAAGCAATTAATTTTGTAGGACTATCTGTTATTATGCATAACTGGTAACACATGGTGACACATATCATCGACTTAGTTCCTTAGCCTGGGGCATCGAAATGAAGAAGCAAATAAGTGATTTGACTCTTATTTCACTCTGCCACCATGCATGCCACGTAAACTATCTGTACACATCGGTAATAGGCTTCTAGGCTTCACCGTATGGTAACCGAATGCAGTACCCAGGACAATCATTACGCCTAAAATCTGATTAGGAATTGGCTTAAAAGTCGCTGGTTACATTTAGTAGATGTAGGAATACAAGGCGAGGAGATAAATTTGAAAGACAATTCTGATAAAGATTGTAAATTTATTACAATGATTGATAACCCTTATGGAATATATAACGAATGTTAGATTAACAATACAATGTTTATTCTCCCTCATTTGTAGAAATCACGCTAAAATGAAATATGCATCAGCTCGAACGATCTCCAAGATAACAACATGAAAGTTGGAAATCCACACAAAAAAGGACCGTAATCCTCCACCAGTATTAAAACAGACAAATGCAACATAGCAACAGAAAGAAATGAAGCTTCCTCCGTTACTAGTTAATCACACCATAGCAAAGGGGCTTAAATCGAGGTAAAAAATTTCCCACCAGATTTCATAAATTCCGAGATATTTGGAAATCTTCATATAGGTTGGAATTATTTATCCAATTCATTAATAGGCACTTCACACAGGGCACCTTCACTATGCGCACAAGTGGCAGTCGGACAACCCAAAAATCTCCATTCTAGTATTAAAGGAAAAAAATTTAAATCTCACGATCGAAAGACGCGACTACTTCCAGATTACGAGCTGATTGCTGAAGGTTCTAACATTGGCAGAGCTGACATAGGCTGATTGCACCAGCTAAGAGAACATGGCAGGAGGAAGATTTGGTTGGAAAGAAGGATGTAATGGGATGAGGAGTGCGTACGGGAGCAAAGCAAACTTGATTGTTGCTGCAATAGATATATCATTGGCCTTCTTTTGAAGCAGGAGAAGTTATTCAGTTCTCTGATACATCGACCGAGAGAGGTCATTCCAAAGTGAGGTTCTTGCTACTGGAAAGGACTTCGAGAAAGAGGCTGAGTGATGAAGCAGCACAGAAGGAGTTTACTCTTTTTTTGCCAACCTGTCCAGAAAAGAGCGTTAAGGTTGAGGAGATTTATGAGGAACAGTGTAATGCAGCATAGGAGAAAAATTGTATAGAAATCCATGCGCATATCTGCACGTAGAAAGATAGCTGTGCATAACATGACAAAATATGATGAAAGAGTCGAACATCACAAACGTATCGTGTCCAGGAGTTCATCACCAGACCGACGTACCGTGAATTTTCCAGAGAAACACCTTGCAGGATTACATCATGTAATCAACAACAGGAACTGCAAGTCTTTATATAAGTTTCTGTTCGACGCGAAAACGCAAGAGTTTTTCATATATTCTTGTAGATAGTAGTGAGATTCTGATACTATCTTGCACACTGCAGCTATGTCCTAGGGCAATTTAATTTTGATCTGTTATTAGTCTTGGCCTCTTCGCTTAGGGAGAGAAATTGGTAGTTACCCCATTTCACATTAAACAGATTAAACTCCGATATTTCGGGGTAATGAGTCTAGAGTCTTCCCCCATTAACCATGGACCTTGCCGTTCGTGGGGAGGCTTGCGTGCCTCAGCGATACAGGTGGCCGTACCGTAGGTGCAACCACAACGGAGGGGTATCTGTTGAGAGGCCAGACAAACTTGTGGTTCCTGAAGAGGGGCAGCAGCCTTTTCAGTAGTTGCAGGGGCAACAGTCTGGATGATTGACTGATCTGGCCTTGTAACATTAACCAAAACGGCCTTGCTGTGCTGGTACTGCGAACGGCTGAAAGCAAGGGCAAACTACAGCCGTAATTTTTCCCGAAGACATGCAGCTTTACTGTATGATTAAATGATGATGGCGTCCTCTTGGGTAAAATATTCAAGAGGTAAAATAGTCCCCCATTCGGATCTCCGGGCGGGGACTACTCAAGAGGACGTCGTTATCAGGAGAAAGAAAACTGGCATTCTACGGATCGGAGCGTGGAATGTCAGATCCCTTAATCGGGCAGGTAGGTTAGAAAATTTAAAAAGGGAAATGGATAGGTTAAAGTTAGATATAGTGGGAATTAGTGAAGTTCGGTGGCAGGAGGAACAAGACTTTTGGTCAGGTGATTACAGGGTTATAAATACAAAATCAAATAGGGGTAGTGCAGGAGTAGGTTTAATAATGAATAAAAAAATAGGAGTGCGGGTTAGCTACTACAAACAGCATAGTGAAGGCATTATTGTGGCCAAGATAGACACAAAGCCCATGCCTACTACAGTAGTACAAGTTTATATGCCAACTAGCTCTGCAGATGATGAAGAAATTGATGAAATGTATGACGAGATAAAAGCAATTATTCAGGTAGTGAAGGGAGACGAAAATTTAATAGTCATGAGTGACTGGAATTCGTCAGTAGGAAAAGGGAGAGAAGGAAACATAGTATGTGAATATGGATTGGGGGGAAGAAATGAAAGAGGAAGCCGCCTTGTAGAATTTTGCACAGAGCATAACTTAATCATAGCTAACACTTGGTTCAAGAATCATAAAAGAAAGTTGTATACCTGGAAGAATCCTGGAGATACTAAAAGGTATCAGATAGATTATATAATGGTAAGACAGAGATTTAGGAACCAGGTTTTAAATTGTAAGACATTTCCAGGGGCAGATGTGGATTCTGACCACAATCTATTGGTTATGAACTGCAGATTGAAACTGAAGAAACTGCAAAAAGGTGGGAATTTAAGGAGATGGGACCTGGATAAACTGAAAGAACCAGAGGTTGTAGAGAGTTTCAGGGAGAGCATAAGGGAACAATTGACAGGAATGGGGGAAAGAAATACAGTAGAAGAAGAATGGGTAGCTCTGAGGGATGAAGTAGTGAAGGCAGCAGAGGATCAAGTAGGTAAAAAGACAAGGGCTAATAGAAATCCTTGGGTAACAGAAGATATATTGAATTTAATTGATGAAAGAAGAAAATATAAAAATGCAGTAAATGAAGCAGGCAAAAAGGAATACAAACGTCTCAAAAATGAGATCGACAGGAAGTGCAAAATGGCTAAGCAGGCATGGCTAGAGGACAAATGTAAGGATGTAGAGGCTTGTCTCACTTGGGGTAAGATAGATACTGCCTACAGGAAAATTAAAGAGACCTTTGGAGAGAAGAGAACCACTTGTATGAATATCAAGAGCTCAGATGGCAACCCAGTTCTAAGCAAAGAAGGGAAGGCAGAAAGGTGGAAGGAGTATATAGAGGGTTTATACAAGGGCGATGTACTTGAGGACAATATTATGGAAATGGAAGATGAAATCTAGATGAAGATGAAATGGGAGATAAGATACTGCGTGACGAGTTTGACAGAGCACTGAAAGACCTGAGTCGAAACAGGGCCCCGGGAGTAGACAACATTCCATTAGAACTACTGATGGCCTTGGGAGAGCCAGTCATGACAAAACTCTACCATCTGGTGAGCAAGATGTATGAGACAGGCGAAATACCCACAGACCTCAAGAAGAATATAATAATTCCAATCCCAAAGAAAGCAGGTGTTGCCAGATGTGAAAATTACCGAACTATCAGTTTAATAAGTCACAGCTGCAAAATACTAACGCGAATTCTTTACAGACGAATGGAAAAACTGGTAGAAACGGACCTTGGGGAAGATCAGTTTGGATTCCGTAGAAATGTTGGAACACGTGAGCCATATTAACCTTACGACTTATCTTAGAATAAAGATTAAGACTTAGAGAAAGCTTTTGACAACGTTAACTGGAATACTCTCTTTCAAATTCTGAAGGTGGCAGGGGTAAAATACAAGGAGCGAAAGGCTATTTACAATTTGTACAGAAACCAGATGGCAGTTATAAGAGTCGAGGGGCATGAAAGGGAAGCAGTGGTTGGGAAAGGAGTGAGACAGGGATGTAGCCTCTCCCCGATGTTATTCAATCTGTATATTGAGCAAGCAGTAAAGGAGAAGAAGTAAAAACTTTGAGGTTCGCCGATGACATTGTAATTCTGTCAGAGACAGCAAAGGACTTGGAAGAGCAGTTGAACGGAATTGTGGTGTCTTGAAAGGAGGATATAAGATGAACATCAACAAAAGCAAAACGAGGATAATGGAATGTAGTCAAATTAAATCGGGTGATGCTGAGGGGATTAGATTAGGAAATGAGACACTTAAAGTAGTAAAGGAGTTTTGCTATTTAGGGAGTAAAATAACTGATGATGGTCGAAGTAGAGAGGATATAAAATGTAGACTAGCAATGGCAAGGAAATCGTTTCTGAAGAAGAGAAATTTGTTAACATCTAGTATAGATTTGTGGAAGTCGTTTCTGAAAGTATTTGTATGGAGTGTAGCCATGTATGGAAGTGAAACATGGACGATAACTAGTTTGGACAAGAAGAGAATAGAAGCTTTCGAAATGTGGTGCTACAGAAGAATGCTGAAGATAAGGTGGGTAGATCACGTAACTAATGAGGAGGTATTGAATAGGATTGGGGAGAAGAGAAGTTTGTGGCACAACTTGACTAGAAGAAGGGATCGGTTGGTAGGACATGTTTTGAGGCATCAAGGGATCACAAATTTAGCATTGGAGGGCAGCGTGTAGGGTAAAAATCGTAGAGGGAGACCAAGAGATCAATACACTAAGCAGATTCAGAAGGATGTAGGTTGCAGTAGGTACTGGGAGATGAAGAAGCTTGCACAGGATAGAGTAGTATGGAGAGCTGCATCAAACCAGTCTCAGGACTGAGGTCCACAACAACAACAACAACGAGTCTAGAATGACTATTCAGGAGCACTTGGGTTCTGGATGGGGCTCATGAAATTTCTGCCACAGTCTTTAAGCATCCAACGGCAGAAGAGATACTAACCTATAAAATGCATCCGCTCGTTTGCCTACAGAACCTACAGGTTACATTCATCTTCGGCAGTGAAATTCACTGCACCCTAGTTCCGAAAACGGTTCAGATCATGTGGGTGCTTGTGCAAACCATGTGAGATATTCACATATGCGTCTAACCATGACGCCGTAGCGTTGCGTGACTGTAGGACGGAACAAGATGGCTTGGACAGAATATCTATTTGGTGTGATGAATGGCAGCTTGCTCTAAATGTGGAAAAATTAAAGTTGATGTACATCATTAGGAAGAAGAATCCTGTAATAGTCTTATACAGTGATGTGCTGTTTGACACAGTTATGTCGATTAAAAATTTGGACGTAACTCTACAAAGAGACTTGAAATGGAAAGAGCACGTAAGGTTGGTTGTAGGAAAGGGGAATGGTCGACTTCAGTTTAGTGGTAGAATTATGGTAAACTGCAACTCATAAACAAAGATGATCACCTACCGAACACTCGTGTGTCGCATTCTTTATGATGCTCTTGTGTTTGGAATTACCACCAGATCAGAATAAAAGAAAGTATAGATACGTTTCAGAGGCGTGCTGCAAGATTTGATACCGTTTTTCCGTCGCTGCATTTGCAAGTGGAACAAGAAAGGTTACGCTAGCAGTGGTAGAAGGTACCTTCAACCATGTACCGCACTGTAACTTGTGGAGTTTAGTAATAATAGGAATCAGGGAAAGAGGCAGTGCAGCGCCCAAAAAATGAAAATAGTGTTAAATCCTGTTAAATCATTAGTAAGAAATGGATAATCATACTGAAAGTTAACCTGTTTGTGGTCTGTAAAGAAGATCATTGATTGAGAACCAGGCAGGGTCGTACACAGTGAAAGTTATCCAGGCAGGATAGTACACAATGGAAGCTATCCTGTTATGTGACGCCACAATGAAAGTTAACACTTGGGATGACTATATAAAAGTGATGATCTGATTGAGAATGTAAGCAAAATTTAGTTTACTGACAAGATTTATTTTCCCAAAATTAAGAAACAAAGACAGACATAGTTAAAGTTAAGCAAATTCTGGTAGAATATCGTAAACAACTAACAGGTGGTTTGGACAAGGATCCTGGCTGGAAAAAGTGAGGCAAGTACTCTGCCCCTCAAAATGTGTATAAGGCAATCTGAATAGTTCTGACGCTGAGCAGACTTTGATCGATGATCTACAGAAGTTTCGATAGGTGCAGCTGAGAGCAAGTGCCGATTGGGATTTGTACCCCCCAGACAAGGCCGGAGCAGCGGTACTTTACGCTGTTTGTTTCGTGCCGTGCTGTAGCTTGCTGCTGGCGAGTCGTGTGCAGCAGAGGCAGGGGGTAAGGCAGCACCTGTGAATCGATCGCGGCCACGAAAGAAATGCAAAATCTCACGATCTAGAGATCACGCAGACGGATCGCAATTTACTCTCTGCCAGAGCCTTGAAATCACGGTAGATTTCAGTGTGTGACAAACCCGTTCGCTGGTCGTTCCAAGGACCAATTTGTTTCACTTATACGGCAGAGTGCACACGGATGCGAAACGTCAAGTGTGGTAAACCATAAATGAAAAAGTTTGCCCCCAACAAACGAGTGGTCCGAGACGGTTGAAGTCACACTGTTGGTACAGTAAGAACTTCACCACAGACTCCCCACTCTAACTACTTGCAAGTGAAGTCCGTCTTAGGATGGGTCCCAAGTACCAACCACACATGCCAGAGCTTCAACCAGAACCCGACTGAAGTCCAAACCCCGAGTGCCTCGTACCTCTCCAGATAAAAAAAAAAAATCAGTTTTCCTTCCAAGTGCACGAACGACACCGCCTTCACCTCATCTTGAGCCTATCACAGGGCTTTAGAGGGGCTGAATCTCCCCTCCTACACGACAGCACAAACTCATGTCGAACCAGCGCAAGTGTTAAGAAACCTGCATATCTGGAAAAAGAAGAAACCGCCAGTTACTGGCCTTTTTAAGTTTTCACGGAGAGAGAATATGTTTTTCTCCGAAGTCGTGTCACTTCCTGCGGCAACAAGCGAACTGACACAATCTTAAAGATCTTTATCTAAATCAGCTGTGCCTTGTAGCATGTTATTCCTAGCTATGAGGTATCATAAAAATTCTATCTCTCAACGTTTCTCAGACCCTAGGGTTTCTTCTACGACCAATGCGACCGATGGAGGTGAGTCACAGGCCCATCTGCAGTATCAGCAAGCATGAAAACTTGTAAATTTTTGTGAGGTATGGCACAGCACTCAATGCCCAGTCTACGACTGTACTGTGTAGACACGTTCCTTCAGTCCGTCGCCCGCAGCACAGCCTTTGGCTGGCGCCAATGCAGGTATAACTCGGGATTGTCCTGCTGGAGACCTGTCTCGATTAGGGGGTGCTCTGTCTGCCCTGTACGGCCGTGGGCCTGTCCGGCAAGATTTACTGACGGATGGGCTCGCCGCCACTTGCTTTTAACTTCCAACATGCCACTTCTACGAACAAAGAACCATAAAAATACCTCTGCTTTTAGCGTCCTACCAGGCTCCATCAACGCCTGCTGAGGTTGTTAACTTTCTAGGGTCTCACACAAGTTGCATAACGTTGTAACAAAATCCTTATGAAAAATAGGTGGGAGAGTAACTTGTTCCTCTCTCAATACTTCACATCTCACTTTGGAAGCCATTACTCTCGGCAGAGATAATTTCATAACTCTTCTAGGTTTGACATGACACCCAAGTCACAGACTGCAACCGGTAGATGTGTCATTTTACAGTCCTCTGAAGACTGCTCATAGCAAAGCTTGTACTGACTATCTTACTAATCATGCAGGTCTAGTGGTAACAGAACGAGTCATTGCAAGGCTGCTCTTAGCAAAGATATATCTTTAAACAATCCGATCAAGGGTTTTATAGACACATCACTTGAGCCATTAAATTCACAGATGTTTAGTGATGAAGGCTTCTCGCTGTCACTAACAATGGACAATGCCATCAATGAAATACCGTCCAAATCAGATGCTCTGCCTAGGATATAAGCAAACCCAAGTACAGCATTTGTCGCACTACCAGGGTCTTCACCTAACTATATAACTTTATTTTACCTCCATTACCTCAAGAAGAATCTCTGTCAGAGACTTCATCTAAGCATACACCTATTTCTATTTTACCTATATTATCCCACACGGAACGTGCTTTAAGAGTGTCTACAAATACCTCCAACTCCACATGTACCTCAGCTTTATCTCCGTTACCTCAAGCTGCACATAAAGGAGGTTCAAAAAATGGTTCAAATGGCTCTGAGCACTATGGGACTCAACTGCTGTGGTTATCAGTCCCTTAGAACTTAGAACTACTTAAACCTAACCAACCTAAGGACATCACACACATCCATGCCCGAGGCAGGATTCGAACCTGCGACCGCGTAAAGGAGGTCCCAGGAATTGAAGAAATAAGTCGCCGTCTCCACACATAAGCAGAAAACTCGTTAAAATAACTCTGGAAGAAAAGACACGAGGGTAAGACGACAATGACAGCAAGAAACAAGAAAGAAACATGAAGAGTGTTAAAAAACTAAATGAGATTGCAAAAACAAAGCCAAAAAAATGAACAAAAGCCCTAAACCTAAACTTGAGTTCGGAAGATTGTTTTAGAATGAAGCAAAGAAGGAATCCTGGAATAAACTTCTGCGATTATTCTGAAGTTCATCAATCGAAACTGAGTACGCTGACAGTGATTCTGATAATGTCGATGAAAGAGAATGCATCTTTTGCGATGAGGTTAGAGAGACAGAAATGTGATATCAATTTTCTCGATGCCAGGAGGGGCTCATGTTCAGTGTAAGGGCTTAAATAGCAGGAAAGTAAAGGAGACATAGTATTTTTGACATTTGTGATAAATAGATAATCATCAATAAAATGTCCTTGTTGTATAGGTAAACATGCTATTTCTACCTCGACGTCACCTTACCCTCACTAACAAAAATATGTCCTTCTAAAAGAGTCTTTAGTTTTACGAAATGTTTGAGCTTTAATTTAAAAGGGGTACATACGGTAATAATTTTTCCATAAATAAACTATTTGACTTCAAATTGAAGACCAGAAAAATTATAATATACCTTCATATCGTCAACTTATTCGAATAGTCCCTATTTTTTAATTAGCGAGTGTAAGCTTTCAGAATAGCTTTTGTCTGTTGCTAAATGTAAATACTGTAATAGTGGAAAATCCCTTACGTCTAGTGAGGACATAAGTAAGAGAAGAGACCTATCCATAAAAACTGTAGTGGAATGCCAAATGCGTAAAATAATGAAACGTACAGTGACAACTCGTGTAACATGACAAAATACAGTGAATATTCGTCTTTCTAATGCCACAAGGTGTTACGAGGACGGAAGAAAAGCAGCCCACATGATCTGTGCGATGATGGTTCACCCACCGTCACCTTTCAAATTTTGGAGATACTATAAACGTTCGCATAACGCCCTAACAGAAGTCGTGAAGCTTCTATGCAGAGAGAGGCGAAAGAAACTATAGATATTTATGAATCCACTGATAATGTTGTTCGATAGGACAGTTCCTAGCAGAAGAGAGGTCATACATCGCTGAATGAAGTTGTTACAGTTACCCCTGTAGATACGGACAAGGTGCTGGACAGCGAATTTCTGACGAAACACTGCCAAGGGTCTACCAATAAGGTATATGAACACATATGTGACAAAACCTTCGATGTTCGAGTGGTGGTATGGAAAGCAAGGAGACAGTCTCTGTTTTTACTAGGTCAATAGGTGGAGGTCGTGTGCGATACACCCATTGCCCTTGCGATAGTGACTCTAAAGATGTCAGGAGTGTTGTCGCTGCTAAACCATATGGTGAAACATAAATTTAAAGAAATGGAATGTATGGTAAATGTGATGTTACACTCACTGTGGAACTCAGATAAGCACTAACATGAAAAGTAGAGAACGCTGTACAGTAAATGTGCCTTAGCGTCATATTTTAAGTACTTGATATACTTACACACAGCTACATGCTGCAAACACGGCATTCTTCTGAAGGTTGCTGTAGCTCACTATCGTTAAATAACGTCGTCACTAGTGCCAGAAAAATGTTAGAAAAATCTTGTGCTTTCTGATTGGTTCGATGTGACCCACCACGAATTCCTCTCCTATGCCAACCTCTTGATCTCAGATTAGAACTTACAACCTACGTCCTCAGTTATTTGATGGCTGTATTCCACGTCTGTTTTCCTCTACAGTTTTACCGTCTACAGCTCCCTATATTATCATAGAAATTATTCCGAGATGTATTAACAGATGTCCTACTAACCTGTCCCCTCATCTTATCAGAGTTTTCTATGTATTATTTTTCCCGATGATTCTCCGGAGAACCCCCTCATTCCTTACCTTATAGCTCCACGTAATTTGCAACATTCTTGTGTAACACCATATACTAAATGCGTCGATTCTCTTCGTTTTCGCTTTTCACACAGTCTATGATTCGCTACCATAGAATGTTGCGCTCCAAACGTACATTCCCAAAAACTTATTTCTCACATTAAGGCCTATGTTTGTTACTAGCAGGCATTTCTTGGGCTGGAGTGCCCTTTTCCCCAGTGCTGTTCTGCTTTTTATGTCATCCTTGCTCCGTCCGTGGTCCGTGGTGGGTTATCTTGGTGCCTAGGGGCAGAATTTCTTAACTTCACCTACTTTGTGATCAACAATCGTGATATTAAGTTTCTGTCTGTTCTCATTCCTGGTATTTCTCATCACTTTAATCTTTCATCGATTTACTCTCAATCCATATTCTGTACTCATTAAATCGTTCATTTTATTCAGGTGAGCCCGTAATTCTCCTTCACATTAACGGAGGATAGCAATATCATCAGCGAATCTTATCATTCATACATAAAATTTCACTTTGATTTTAATTCTACTTTTGAACCTTTCTTTGGTTTCCGTCATTGCTTCTTCGATATACAGATTGAATAGCAGGGGCGAAAGACTTCATCCCTCTCTTATATCCTTTTTAATCCGAGCACTTCCTTCTTGTTCCTCCACTGTTACTGTTCTGTCTTGGCTCCTGTACATATTGTATATTACTCGCCATACCACCATTTTTCTAAGAATTCAGAACATTTTGCCCCATTTGATACTGTCGAACGCTTTTTACCAGGTCAACAAATCCTGTGTACGTCTCTTGATTTTTCTTTAGGGGAAGCTATAGCCTTTGTATTCCAAGGGCATACAGCTCTACTGTATGAACTAGCGTGGGGAGCAACTTCATACCAGTCATAGTACTGATGACCACAACAACAACATTTAATGGAGGGAAGGAAGACTCGGTTTAACGTCACGACGACGATAATGCCAGAAACGGATCATAAGCTCAGATGGATGAATGGTGCCATTTCGAATTACCATGTGATTCATGGCCACTTCTAATGACCATCCCGCGTAAAACGTTCAACTGCATAAGATTAATTAGTGATAGCTGAGTTTTCAAGCACTCCCTCTTCTCAACCTTCTTCCCGTCCCTCTTCTACTGTTTCTGTACTGTAAGACATTATTTAATTGAAATGTTTAACTAAGTCGACTCCATTTCACTTAATTCAGAAGTGGCGTTGTTTCACTTCAACTGTTCCAGGAAAGCAGTTAAGTTCTTCTACGCAGAAAAACTCTTCTTTCCGCCAATGCAAGAAAGGAAAAAAAATCTTCAATCGCTACCTGAAGCGATCGGAAGACGCGGGACAACCAATAAGCGCTTCAGCAGCGGGGCAGGGGGAAATCAAAGCCATTTTACGTGTGCGGTTTCCGGCTCTAAAGAGGCGGAAGCATTCCTTTGATCACCGAGATTAGGTCTCTCTCCGGAAGGGCTCCGGCGAGGGCCCGAGCCCTGAGGCCCGAGGCCTGCTGTGCCGTAACGAGGCGTGGGCTTGATTTCCCGCGGGTGCAGCGCCGCCCCGAGACGTCAGCCGGGGTGTCCGTCGCTTGCCCCGCCATCTGTGCCACCACCAGAGCGAGGGACGGTCGCTCTTTCTCCTCGACATGCCTACCTGCTACTGCTGCTGGTGCGTGCTATTTATTTCTCGTATTACATTCAATTACATTGCTGGTCGTTTATAGCGCAGCAGCAAAAAGCGTCGCAGCTCGAATATTTTCATGAGCTGATCTTCCTGGCACACTTAATGACGTCACTCCGTTCCATATCTGACGAATCGTACTGGCGTTAACGTTTACACTAAAGTAACGGATGCAAAATTGCAGGCTGTGAAAGTACACTTTTCTGAGTATAATTATGTAATCAGTTTATGTATTAGCGAGAAAATAGTGGGTGGTTACAATTACACTTTGGCTACTTGAGCTACGGTAGACGGGAAACTACTTACCGTACGGGTAGCTAACTTTACAGGAATGATGTTGAAACTGTGGGCTGCAGCATTTGTGTTGTTAATAGTGTTAGTGTCGTGACTTGCAGTTAGGCACCGAAACTAGCCTTTGACTCAGACCTCAGGGACCAAAGATATGCAGCGTCAACGGTACACGTTGCTGTGATCTGCCAAACTGTGATCCCTGCCCTATGTGAGAGAACTGCTTCGGACCCAGCTGATGGGCGATGGAGATCCGCCTCACATTGCTCGTGAGGTCTCTCGATTATTCCTTAACATGTCTGTAGAAAACCGAATCACTGGTTGGTCATTCCAAACTGCGTGGCCACCAATGTCACCAGATTTCAACGCTTGTCATTTCTGGCTGTGGGGTTACCTGTAGGGCAGGGGGTATGTCAAAGAAGATCACAGCGAAGGAGGTACCCAACATCACACTTCAAATGTTTTTGGTGGGAGCAGAGCAATCTCTAGTTCCAGGCTGAGGTGAATGCAATTGGTCGTCACATTGTACACCGTTTGTAGCCTCACGTGAACACGGTATGCAATTAACAAATGTTACCTTCTAATGTGTAATTTAGAAGGTGTTTCGTTCTTTAGTTCATTCGTTATTTCTTGTCAACTTATCCTCACAGTTGTTTGTACGAAGTTTCCCTGTCCTATGATCATTCGCTTTTCATGGGGGCTCGCTCGAGTAGCGCGAGTTTATTTATAACCACCCTGTCGTCGGGAAACGTTATTTATTTACTTATTTATTATTTAGTTAATTAAAACCTTACAAGGTGTAGTTTCATTAATCTCCGAGAAACAAATGCAATTCCGGGAGTTTTTTCCGTGCCTCTCTGTCTCTAGCTGTCTTCTGCCAGTTGAAGCGGGTCGGAGTGGCCGAGCGGTTCTAGGCGCTACAGTCAGGTACTGCGCGACCGCTACGGTCGTAGGTTCGAATCCTGCCTCGGGCATGGATGTGTGTGATGTCCTTAGGTTAGTTAGGTTTAAGTAGTTCTAAGATCTAGGGGACTGATGACCTTAGAAGTTAAGTCCCATAGTACTCAGAGCCATTTGAACCTGCCAGTTGAAGCCAGCCTGATGTCATTTTCATTTCTTTATCCCAGCGGTCGAGTGGTCTGTCTCGCGCTCTTCGCGTTTCTCTGGGATTCCACTCTAATACTGTCCTTGTCTATCATTTCTTCGTGCGGTATGTCCTGCCTGTTTCCACTTCTGGGACTTGATTCTAGTACTGTCTTTGTCCATCGTTACTTCGTGCTATATCTCCAGCCCATTTCCAATTTAGATCGTTACTCTTTCCACAACATCTTCAACGTCTGTTATTGCCCTTATGTCTTCCTTCTTTTTTGATCTTTCTTAGTGAGACCTAGCAATAACCTTACCCTGGCTCCCTGAGCTATACTTAGTTTCCTTTTGAAAAATCCGGTTAAAATGCAAGTTTCACAGAGAAGAACACACTGTTCTAAAGCAACCTTTTTTAATTTTATTGGCGTATTAGATTTATAACCGGTTGCGTTTCTTCCATAAGCCCTCCAGCCTAACCACATTCGGCAAAAAATTTCAGGTTTTAAGTCGCCTTGGATAGCAATTAATTGTCACAAATAAACTCATTTATTAAAATTTTTTAGAATGTTGTTCAACATTATTTGTCTTGCTGCTGTCCAATTGTTGTGCGTAGTATTGGTTGTGGACAGATTTATCTTAAGGTCTAGTTTTTCGCATTTCTCTGAAAAAACTTTTACAGAGGTTTGCAGTTCTGTTATATTTCTGCCTAGGACTACTGTAACCTCTGTAAATACCAAATAAATGAGTCTTCTTCCATTTATTCTATGTCCTCTTTCTTCACAAATAATTTTGGGCTTACCCATGTCAAGGATTACAATAAATAGTTTCGGGTATAAAGTCTTGCTACTTCACTCCTCTTTCAATGGAAAATTCCCTCATGTGACAGTTATCACAAGTGTTACATATTGTATTTATGTACTTTGTTTTCACACCTTGTTCGGTCAGCACCAGTATAACATCAATGTGGCTGACATAATTTCACACCTTGTTCCCTCAGTAACTGCACAACAGCAGTGTAGCTGACCGAATGAAAATTCTTTTCAGAGTGTACAAATGCTATTCACAGTGGCATTTCATATACAATGGCAGGACTAATTCCTTCACGGGTGGTGCATGTATTGTCACATAAGTTATAACGAATGCGGAATCCAGTTTTTTCTATGGGTTGTTAGTTTTCCGCAATAGCACTGATGCGGTCTGAAGAGATTTCAGTGAAATATATACGAAACTATCAGCCTCGATTGCGGTAATGAAACCAACCTTTACCTAGGTTTCAGTCCACATAATTGAGCCTTCTTCAGAAAATATACCTGAATCTATAATTTGACTAAGAGGGCATGGTCTACAAATAAAACTAAAACAGCCTGAATAGGCGTAGTTTTATTTCTAGACCATGCCCTCTTAGACAAATTATAGATTCAGGTGTATCTTCTGAAGAAGGCTCAATTATGTGGGCTGAAACCTAGGTAAAGGTTGGTTTCATTACCGCAATCGAGGCTTATAGTTTCTTAGATTATCACGATTGATGACTGGGCTACAATGTTGAAAGTACAAAAACTTCAGTGAAAACTTTCTACATAACAAGGAATAAACTGATGGGACGCTAATCCCACAAATCATAATCAGCAACGAGTTGCAAACAAGAAGTTTTATTTCCATAGCCAGTTTGAGGCACTTAGTGCTCTTCTTCAGAAAGTTACAGCTATCGCAGTATTTGTGTCAACGGGGTAGTTACAACTTTCTGAAGAAGGCCACTAAGTGCCTGAAAACTGTTAAGGAAATAAAGTCTCTTTTATGCAGCTGGTTGCTCATTATTTCGATGGATAAAACTGGAGTTGCCGAAGATGGATAACATACTAAACATTTCTTATATCTTTTGGGAGGATTTCTGGGACTTCGTCATTTCCGTTTGCGTATGGTATTATTAGTGGTTAATGTGTTATTTTATGTAGCTAGGTGCAGAAATTTCTTATATCATCTAAAATTTCTTTCTTGTCTGTTATGCACCTTGTATCTTTCTAAATTAATATTACTTCTTTATTTACCAATCATAAGTTATTGTTAAACTTTCTTACAGCTCCTTTTCTTCTCTAGTACTAAGTTTATGGGATTTTCATTGTATCTTTTTATATCTTCTTTATTTTCTTCCTTCCTTAAATACCTACTTAGTTCTGAGTATTCAATCTAGTCAAAAGTTGTTTTAAGTTTCACTGTGGGAATTAATTTCAAGTAAATACGCAAAACGTCATAAAGGAGGGAAGTGAGCTGGAAACTAGTTTTGTTTTTGTCTTACCTGTGCAGCTAAGATAAGAGGCCCACTCCTAGAGAAAGGAGAGACACGCAGTCATGCGCATGACTCGAATGTGGCCACATGGAAAGCCTGTATTGGTTTCCAGAACGTTCTAGATCTAGAACACTCCAAGTAGGTAGACTTCCAGCCTACAGAGGTATCAAGTCTCAGTAAGCCAGCGGTACATCTCTGGATTGATTTCATCTGACTTCGGGGTGGGGGATGGAATAGAAAACAGTGCTTCAGAAACTTACGGTTTTTTCGAGAGCTGAAATGAGAAAAAAACATGAAGGTAACTTCATAGAGAAGTTTGACAGCTGAGAAGGATGTTAGAACCACCTAAAGTCGTGTTAGACCTGATAATGATACTGTGTTATGTATCAAAATTGTCACATATACATATTCAAGGAAAGTGATGTGAGCGTTATATTTTCTTTGGATATCTCATATATCACATTTAACGCTAAACATTTTTCAAACAATAGTTTTCAATAATCGATATATTACACCATAGAGGTTCCTAGTACAAGGACTGCGGTCTTTGGTTGCTGCTAGCATTGTCGTTGCAGTAGGGTACCTAAGTGTAGCTAGTGAGAGGAGGATAAATTGTGAATTATGATTTTGTACATACAAATTGGACAAGCGAAGATTATGAGGTAATTTTACTATTGCATTGCTTGCCTGTGCATAATTATGATGTGCGTGAGTAACGGACGATTTTAGTCGAATTTGTCCTTATTGATTTGGCAGTTTTGATCATGGCTGTTACTCAGCAACCTTATACTTGTCTCAAGATAGGATTAAACAGCCTACTTGTTGCACATAAACGGTATATACATTGAACTACGTTTCGACACCTACAAGGGTTGTTTTCATCAGAATTAAATGTGGCTAAATCGTAAAATTACGTTGTTAAAAAGCAGGGGTCAGATTTGGGGGCAGGTGTGATCATGTCAAAAGTAAAATTAAACGTTCTAGCCGTTGCCACCTGTGCCCAGTCGGGAACAACATCAGACTGACCTAAATCTTATGTTGTACCCAGTTGGGCACACGAGTATAGAGAAGAGCAGCTAAATTTACTACACTCCACTGTTTACAAAAATAAACAAGCAGGTAAGTTACAAACCAAGTGGAATATGTAGAAACTTCCTGTTCTGATTTACTGCCTTTTTGTGTTGGCTCTTTGTGGTATGGTGCCGGCATAGACTATATCAAAGTTTCCAGAATGAAATTTTCACTCTGCAGTGGAGTGTGCGCTGATATGAAACTTCCTGGCAAATTAAAACTGTGTGCCCGACCGAGATTCGAACTGGGGACCTTTTCCTTTCCCGGGCAAGTGCTCTACCATCTGAGCTACCGAAGCACGACTCACGCGCGGTACTCACAGCTTTACTTCTGCCAGTTCGACTCTCGGTCGGGCACACAGTTTTAATCTGCCAGGAAGTTTTATATCAAAGTTGATTAACCATTTTAGAGGCCACCAAATGTCTATAATAAATTGTCTTAAATCATACTTAGTTCTGTTCTTTCTGATGGCCTTACCCTGGCCTAAATTCGCTTTAGAATTTCGAAATAACGCAACTGTGTCGATAAAAGAGGGAATTATACTGTTCCTGTAATATCATGAGCAGGTAGTTTGCTTGGAGGTGGATTGCAGCTGTACTATTAAGGCCGGTTGGAGCTCATTGTGGTTTCGTTCCTGAATCTAACCTCATGCACTGTTGTGAGTAAATTAAAATCATTCACTGGTCATTCACTTCATTAAGGACCAACCAGGATGGATTACAAGTAATGAAATTTTAGTTGTTGTGGATATACGGTACACTAGGATGAATACATGATTAACTTAGTAGGCCATTTGGGGGTATACTCGTTGTGAAACTGTACATAAAGCTGTCACCTGCCTGGCTGGACAATAAGTGAAACTGATCTTTCCTTACAGATGCAGTTCCAGCATTCCATGCTGCTTTGACACTGTACAGGTAACAGCCTACCATTTCACCATAAGTCCATGACAAGGTGTTTTTAATGGGTAGATCTGGAGACGGTACCAGCTAGGGAAAACTCGAGGGTCTTCTGTATCCAGGTAGTTCAGAACGGAATGGGTTCACTGTGATCTTACGCTATCTCGTTGACAGATAATGTCACAGAGTACTCGAAAATAAGGCAAGACCACCAGACATAACACATTATAAATCTAATGACATCTGATTGACAGCCATGTGAACCAGAGATGTTTGTGTTACCTAATTAGTGGCATCCCATAACACAGCACAATGTACTTGACCTCTATCTAGATGACGAATGCAATGTGCCACATTCGATCTCCTTGGAGCCTCCAGATGTGAATACAACAATCATGATGCTCTACATACAATGGGACTGGTGTGATGAGACGATCTGCTGATATTCCTGTGTCCAGTTGTGTCATTGTGCACCTCTGTCTGATATAGTGTAAATGGAAGTCATAACAGTGGACGCTGTACTGACACTCCTTGTTGCTCCAGATATTGTCATACTTTCCATGTGGACACCTACACTATGTGATCAAAAGTATCTGGAAACACCCAAAAACATACGTTTTTCATATTAGGTGCATTATGCTGCACCTACTACCAGGTATTCCAAATCAGTGACCTCAGTAGCCATTAGACATCCTCAGAGAACAGAATGGGGCGCTCCTCGAAACTCACGGACTTCGAACGTGGTCAGGTGATTGGGTGTCACTTGTGTCAGACGCCTGTACGCGAGATTTCCACACCCCTAAACATCCCTAGGGTCCCCTGTTTCCCATGTGGTAGTGAAGTGAAAACTCAAAGAGACACGTACAGCACAAAAGCGTACAGGCCGACCTTGTCTGTTGACTGACAGAGACCGCTGACAGTTGAAGAAGGTCGTAATGAGTAAGAGGCAGACGTCTTCCCAGACCATCCCACAGGAATTCCAAACTGCATCAGGATCCACTGCGAGTAGTATGACAGTTAGGCGGGAAGTGAGAAAACTTGGATTTCATGGTCGAGCGGCTGCTCATAAGCCATACATCACGCAGGTAAACGCCAAACGAGGCCTCGCTTGGTGTAAGGACCGTAAACATTGGACGACTGAACAATGGAAAAACGTTGTGTGGAGTGACGAATCACGGTACACAATGCAGTCTGTTGGCAGGGTGTGGGTATGGCGAATGCTCGGTGAATGTCATCTGCCAGGGTGTGCAGTGCCAACAATAAATTTCGGAGGCGGTAGTGTTATAGTACGGTCGTGATTTTATAGATGGGACTTGCACCCCTTGTTGTTTTGGATGGCACTATCACAACACAGGCCTACATTGGGGTTTTAAACACCTTCTTGTGAGCAATTCGGGGATAGCGACTGCACTATCGAGCACCTGTTCATAATGCATGGCCTGTGGCGGTGTGATTACACGAAAATAACATCTCTGTAATGGACTGGCCTGCACAGAGTCTGTAACGTATCGATTAGGAGCATGTTCCTTATTAAGTAACTGCGTATTTGTAATTTATAAAGTGTGCATTCTCTGTTGTTTGAACTCCTTCATGTATGGCAAGAAAATTAGAGTTTTGTGATGCATATATGAAAAAAGCAAAAGAATATGTTTAAATTTTAAATTATTATAATATGAAAATGTTTATGAAGAAAAGTATGTATGTTAAAAGCTGGTTCGTGCTTAGGGAACTTCTATTTGTAACGTGCAAACGCTGTAGGGGAGTCCCTCCGCAACGAAAGTGGCAAGGCGCGATGTAAAAGGTGTGTTTGGCTGTCAGACTGAGCGGCTCCTTTGTGTGAGCGACACGCGGTGTTTGGCTAGCCTCCTCGACGGTGCTAAGAGAGGCAATTGGAAGCTGCATTAGAAGGGATTTGCCTCGGATGTGGATCTGGCTATTATTTGATATTCACAGAATAATGGAATGGCTCTAATATGTAGAAAATCCGACACCAAGAAGAGATTTTATAGAGCATTCGCACATCAAGAGCCGTGAGCGCAGTTAACCACCATTTCGTCTGCCACCAATCTTCACCACTGCTTCACGTACTTCATACTATATATTCAGTTAAGTGATGTATATGGACGTGGACCAGTTAGTTTGTGTGTGGTTTCAATAATAATCACATCAAACGTTAATTGTTGTTCATAACCATAACTTCAGTCCTGATCACGAGCCTACGGAGGGTCCTCACCTAAGTGCTACTAAAACCGAGTATCCTGATTTAAATGAACAATTCTTGCATTCATGTGTTTAAAAGTTATTTTTGTCTAAAGTATAAGGAGTAGCAACGGTTAAAGTAAGAGTAACATTTGGATGTTTTATTAATGAACTACTCCTAGTGAAATGGTTAAGATAGGAAGTTTAAGTACAAAAATTCAAAGATCAATTAATAGGCAATTGATAACCCTAATTATTTAAAAGCTAAAACCACAAAAGTGAAGTTGGATAGACTTTTACTAAAGTATCATTAGTTTATTACAAAATATGGTTTTGTAGGATTATAGTGCAAGATTGTGTAAATATTTATTGCCAAGAATAGCTGCTCCACAGGTGATTAAAGTACAGTTAAATCTTCAATTAACTGATTTACGTAGTAATGTTGGAAGTTAAGTTATACACATTTTCAAAGATAGTATAGTTTTGGTACCCTCACAAATGGTTCCTTTTCAAATTAACTAAGCCACTGTTGTATTTTATTACCTTGCAAGTAATTTAAGTGGACGATTAGCTTTTAGAGTTAGTTTTTACTATTGCAATAATCAAAGATCCATGGCTAGTGAAACTATACCAGTTTGTGTGTCCCCACCACATTCTCCATCTATTAAGGAAAAATTGAACTATTGCTGTTACTTAAGAAAACTGCTATATACAGAGTAGCTTAAACAGTGTATTTCAGATTTTATTGATCTTTATTTATGGTTTTCATGTCAGTCAAGATAGAAGCAACTCATGTCCAAAATTGGTCCTGCATTTCAGTATTTGATTGTGTAATGCTATTGAGTGTGGCTGTCATTAGTACGAGCTCGCTGGAGTTTTGCTCCCCACGATTTAATGGTGTGGGTGTTATTAGTAACTGCTGCGACACACAGTACAGAGTGCACTGTGTCAGTTTGTATCCTGTTTGCTATTCAAAGAGAAATCTCAACAAAATTAACTTCAATAACTAATCTCCAGTTTTTTTCTTTTATGATTTTACCATTTTTGTTAACTTCCAAGGTTAAAGTTCGTTTGGTTTTTCTGTTAACTTCACAAAATTCGAAATTATAGTCCGATACCCTTTTCCATTAGACATAAGCACTGTCGAACTTTGAAATCCTCTCAGAGGGTAACATTATCGTGTTTAACGGCACGTTAGTATTGTAAGTCGTGACCTGAATCCTATAGAACACCTTTGGGATGTTTTGGAACGCCGACTTCGTGCCAGACCTCACCGACCGACATCGATGCCTCTCCTCAGTGCAGCACTCCGTGAAGAATGGGCTGCCTTTCCCAAGAAACCTTCCAGCACGTGATTGAAAGTATGCCTGCGGCAGTGGAAGCTGTAATCAAGGCGAAGGGTGGGCCAACACCATACTGAAATCCAGTATTACCGATGGAGGACGCCACGAACTTGCAAGCCGTTTTCAGCCAGGTGTTCGGATAGTTTTGATCACATAGTATACATCACAGCGAACAAGCCCATTTCCTGACTGGGCATATGATATAGCTGTACAATCCTCCATGGATGAGAAAACAGTAGGTCAGTCCTCTTGGTGACATTGAAATCCTATATGGCGTTCAGTACTGAATCCATAGACCCATCAGTTCCATGTTGATATGGCCTGGAGTAATGTAAGCAGTTACAATGCAAACAATAAACCGAAGTCTAGATAGGTCATGATCGTGTTGCTGTGCAGTCCTGACATGTGATGCTAACTCGTTACTACAAGAAGAATAACACGGTCCTCTCACAAATTAAAAATATTCTTGTTCGAATTCTGGATTCGAAACTCACTCTGTGATCTTTCCTTGTACACGGGAAGTAGATGGTGTAACTCCTACTTACTTTGTACAGTTTCACTGAAATGATAATATTATGCTTACCCAAGCATGTGGTAAACTTCGAGCCAATGTGACATTAATTGCACACTGTCCTACGTCATTGCAGTTTTAATGACAAGCAGTGTGTACTGCGAAGTGTGACGAAATTGTTATGGGACACTGGGTTCTTACTTCTGAAGTAGCGAGGCTAGAATACTTGACTAGATAATTTCGTATTGACTAGTTCTCCAGATAATTGCCAATGAATTATAGAACAGTTCCACCATATGTACCACACGTGATTCCTTTTGTTTGTGAAATTGACAAAGTGAGATGACAATGCATTCGAGAAGCCCTACTGCCACTTTATACACTTGGTCTACTAAGTGGAAATAGTTTTTAAGATTACTTTCAACTGTAAATTTTAATAGTTTGTGTAACTGTCACTTTCAATCATTATGAATTTTCCACTGCATAGATGTCATCAACTTCAGCATTATAACTTTAGACCAAAAACTTCGTAAACTCTGGCCTCGTTGCTGCACAACCAAAGACAAGTAACAGATCAAAAAAAAATTTCGAATTTCCCTTACTAACTTCAAATTGTTCTTCAGCCACAAGGCTTTCTAGGATGGGGTATGGGCGACTTTGAAGTAAACGCTTTCAGATGATCTCTAATCTGATAAAGAGAGAGCATAGTTCAACAACTGCTACCTCAAATCCATCACTATCAGTGTGCCTTTGAGAGCATGGTGAGTGCCAAAACGAAAGATATTCTATTTATTTTATAATCCAGGACTCATTTTACATGTTCCTTAAGTTCTTGGTTAAGAAGTTTCACGTAGTATTCCCCACTTGTCACACTATGCATAGCAATTAAGAAGAAGAAACCGGTTGGATCCGAGATAAACCTGCCCAAATCTCTCTTTTGGATTAGATAGATGTAGCCTTCTCTTTTTTTTTTTCCTCCGGAGACACAAGCTTATACCTACAGATTGCCTACTGATGACGTTTTGACAGCTATTCCCAGATGTGAAACCCATATTGCTTGAGCAAGCTTCCATCAATCATAATTATACTACAATATATATATATATATATATATATATATATATATATATATATATATATCCTGTCCAAGTCAACTTGTATCTTCCTACAGTCACTCAACGACGACACCTTCCCGTACACCACAGCATCATCAGCAAACAGCCGCACATTGCTATCCACCCTATCCAAAAGATCATTTATGTAGATATAAAACAACAGCGGACCTACCACGCTTCCCTGAGGCACTCCGGATGATACCCTCACCTCCGATGAACACTCACCATTGAGGAAAACGTACTGGGTTCTATTACCTAGGAAGTCTTCGAGCCACTCACATATTTGGGAACCAGACCCATATGCTCATACCTTAGTTAGGAGTCTGCAGTGGGGCACCGAGTCAAACGCTTTCCGTAAGTCAAGGAATATGGCATCCGTCTGACACCCTTCATCCATGGTTCGCAAGATATCATGTGAATAGAGGGCAAGTAGCGTTTCGCAGGAGTGATGCTTTCTAAAGTCGTGCTGATGCATGGACAGCAACTTCTCTGTCTTAAGGAAATTCATTATATTCGAACTGAGAATATGTTCGAGAATCCTGCAACAAACCGATGTTAAGGATATTGGTGTGTAATTTTGAGGATCCGTCCTTCTACCCTTCTTATATACAGGCGTCACCTGCTCTTTTTTCCAGTCGCTTGGGACTTTACGTTGGGCAAGAGATTCGCGATAAATGGAAGCTAAGAAAGGAGCCAATGCAGTAGAGTACTCTCTGTAAAATCGAATTGGAATCCCATCAGGAGCTGGCGATTTATTTATTTTCAACCCATTTAGCTGCTTCACAACCCCAGGGATGTCTATCACTGTGTCCTCCATACGGGAATCTGTACGAGACTCAAACGGTGGTATGTTTGTACGATCCTCATGCGTGAAAGATTTCTCAAACGCCAAATTTAAAATTTTAGCTTTCGTTTTTCTGTCTTCCATTGCCAGGCCAGACTGATCAGTGAGTGACTGGATGGAAGCCTTCGACCCGCTTACCGATTTTACGTAAGACCAGAATTTCGTTGGGTTTTCAGCAAGATCTTTTGCTAAGGTATGACGGTGGTAGTGGTTGTATGCTTCGCGCATCGCTCTTTTTACAGCAGCACGAATGTCTACAAACTTTTTCCTGTCCTCATTCTCACGATCTTTCTTGTGCCGCGAGTGCAACTGTCTTTGCTTCCTGAGCATTCTCCGAATTGTGCTGTTAAACCATGGTGAGTTTTTTCCGTCCGTAACCCACTTTTTCGGCACATACTTGCCCAATGCGTGATTTACAATGTGTTTAAAATTTGCCCATAATCCTTCCACGTCCATCGTACCGGAAGTCAATGAAGTCGATTCATTTACTAAGTGGAATGCTAACAACTGCTTATCTGCTCTTTCTAGTAAGAATACTCTCCTAACCTTCTTGACCGACTTTTTAACTTTCGTAACCATAGTCGTAATGATCACTAATCCTTGTCTCAACACTGACACCGTCGATGAGGTCTGGTCTGTTCGTGGCTACCAGATCTAAAATATTTCCATTACGAGTTGGCTGTCGATTTAGCTGCTCAAGACAGTTTTCGGATAATGTGTTCAAAAGTAATTGTCCGAAAGAACAGATACAATCTTCATACAGATGGGTGCCGGCACGGTAGCTCAGCGTGTTCGATCAGAGGGCTGCGTGCTCTCTGTAATAAAAAAACTGAGTCAAGGAATCAACTTGAACGGATGTCTTGCGACATCCGCCAAGACCAAACGCAACGAAGTATATAGAACAAAATAAAAAAATAAAAAAGAAACGATGGATAGCGCGACTGCCATGTAAGCAGGAGGTCCTGGGTTTGAGTCCCGGTCGGGCCACACATTTTCAACTGTCCCCGTTGACGTATATCAACGCCTGTCTGCAGCTAGGTGTACTCATTTCATTGCAATATCTTATTCTTTCTTTTCATATGTCCACAGTGTCATTTGTCCCATATACTTTCCATCACTAACCATGAAATATAATGTTTGCATCAATGATTGTAGGCCGGCCGCGGTGGTCTCGCGGTTCTAGGCGCGCAGTCCGGAACCGTGCGACTGCTACGGTCGCAGGTTCGAATCCTGCCTCGGGCATGGATGTGTGTGATGTCCTTAGGTCAGTTAGGTTTAAGTAGTTCTAAGTTCTAGGGGACTAATGACCACAGCAGTTGAGTCCCATAGTGCTCAGAGCCATTTGAACCATTTTTGAATGATTGTAGCTTCGCTCGTTGAGATGAAACTTTTAACACCAAAAAACAGCGAATTATATGACGGTATGGATTCCAGGGTATACATTTCAATGAAAAACAAACAGGACTATTTAACAACGCAAAATCAGTTCGCTGATCTGTGTCTGTAATTCTGTAATTTCTGTAATAAAAGGAGGTTTATTTTAAACAGATGTAATTGTACATAACATCAAATACATGTATTGATGTGTGAGCACGGAATATTTGGGCATTCAAGTGCTAACTTGCAGACGATCTTGACTTCGAGTGCTGATGAAGGAAATTTTACAATGACAAGCCATAAGCGATGCTTTCGTCACTTCTTCTTAAAAATGGTGGAGTAAATTTAGAAAAATTTCAGAAAGTTTAAAATGGCAGGACATTCAAACTTCTATTGCGTTTGTCCCTGCCGCTGACAATTATACGCACTCACAAAAACAAAAACACACAGTCATGTCTTCTTACTGCCTTCATCTTACGAAGATTACTATCACTCAGAACACGTAAGTGGAGAAACAACATAATCTCCGGGCTGCTCATACCGTAAAAGGATTAAAAGGTAAGTGTCCTAATAATAGATGATGATGTTTTGATATTAAAGGTCTAACAAATAATTAGCTTAATTTACAAATAGTTCGATCCAAAAGTAGTGCACCACATGTTCAAGACACTCACCACGGCGCTCCTCGAACGCACGACAAGTCATGCAGTTTGAGTAATGCTCTTGCCGAGCCTCCGGGTCATCATAATCTGCCCTCGGTTGAATTCAGGTAGACTGCGCCCCTTCCACATTTTACACACAGACAGCACGCTCCAGATAATGCATGGACCGTGCGTGTTTCTGACGAACTGTCATTCTTCGCCAGATGACGCTGCTAGCTCCTGGATGGATTTATATCGATAGTAGGTCGGTAATCATAATATTTCGGCTTCCCAGTCTATATAATTATTGTGTTACATAATTTTTCCAGATATGTTAATATGTTGCAGTTTTTAGTTGCCCCCTCGTTAGGTAAGAAACTGCCATTTATGATTTGGTTTCTCGTTGTTACACATGTGTCGTCCTGGAGTACCACTACGTTGTACAGTGTATACCAGAAGGCCCGATTTTCGACGTTCTTGAGCACATTTTCCGTGAACACTCGACGTTCATATGTCGCAGTTTTTAGTTGCTTCCTCGTTAGGTAAGAAACTGCCATTTATGATTTGGTTTCTCGTTGTTCCACATGTATTGTCCTGGAGTACCACTACATTGTACAGTGTATACCAGAGGGTCTGCTTTTCAGTGTTTCCGAGCTCATTTTGAGTGAGCACTTCACCTTAATTGTGTGTTATTTGTATGTTTTTACAGCATATAGTGTTATCAACTGTTGTGTGTTTTTCGGTCGTGTTATATTTATGTTGTGGTGTCTGAACGAAGTACGATTTTCGTTTATTTGTTATATGCTTGCGTGCGTTATTGTATGTTGTAGAATCTGCTCTGGGAAAGGGTGGGAAATTTTGAGCGGAGGGAAACGCAAATAATAATTAGGTAACATATTATTGTCTTCCCACCATAGACGCTTTGAGGAATCGTATGAAAAACGAAGATTTGTTTCATTTTTGAATTCTCTCCCGATGAAGAACTTCCATCTCCTTGGTCGAAACCCGAATCAACCGCCTTCATTATTTCCTAGTCTGGTGCATTTTTAATTTCAAGGACTGTGAAGTTCCTCCTGAGTCCCCACCGCACTCCCGACTGTTATTCCCGTTCCAACCGTTTCTGTTGCAATCTAACCAGACTAGTCGAAGGTAGTGGTCATGTGGTGTGTGTGTGTGTGTGTGTGTGTGTGTGTGTGTGTGTGGTGTGCTTGCTTGTGTGAAGGTGTGCGTTTATCTTTTCTGAAGAAGGCTTTGGCCAAAAGCTTATGTGTGATAGTCTTTTCATAACACCTGTCTGCAACTCAACGTGTCGTCTTTATGGTGAGTAGTAATTTACCTTTTTCACAGTATTGTTCATTTTTTATTTACATATTCATAATGTTTCGGTGATTTCGTTACGAATATAAAAAAAAAACACTGTAAAATGCAACGTTTCCTCAAAGTTCACATCATGCGACGCAAATAAATATGTGAGCTCCAGGAACCTGATGATCGCGAAGAGCACGATAAATCATTTGATGCGATACTCGATCAAATGCTTTCTCAAGATCAAGGAATACCCGATGCAGTGGCCTCCTTTTCTCATGAAATTTCTCCAGACGCACAACAAAAATTGCACCTATAGAGCTTCACAAACTCGCACTGATTTATTGAGAGCTGGACTATGCAACCTCTTGTCGAGTATACGTCCGAATATCTTCATACTGTGGGAGAGGAGCCGGATTGAACGGTAGTTGAGATATTCAGCCCACCCTGGCCCTTTAAAATAAGCGCTGTGAAGCTAGATGACCGATCGATGAGTGTATGGTTGCAGTGAATGGAGGAGGTGAATCAGTCTGGCTACTAGATGATCGCGTTGTCGTTAAATTTCTTGATGTGCTATGTATCTGGAGAAAGGTCATCTGATCCTCGAATCTTTCCATATTTCATGTTACGAATGGCAGCTTTGATATCATCTGTTGTGACTCATGGAACTGGTCGAGTCGTGCCTTTTGGTATTGTTGGGAGACATTCAAATGGCTCTGAGCACTATGGCACTTAACATCTGAGGTCATCAGTCCCCT
This sequence comes from Schistocerca nitens, assembly GCF_023898315.1. Lineage (NCBI taxonomy): Eukaryota > Metazoa > Arthropoda > Insecta > Orthoptera > Acrididae > Schistocerca > Schistocerca nitens. The sequence goes on from NC_064614.1 coordinate 213,223,565, forward strand.
AGAACTTACAACTACTGAAACCTAACTAAGCTAAGGACATCACACACATCCATGCCCGAGGCAGGATTCGAACCTGCGACCGTAGCGGTCGCGCGGTTCCAGACTGAAGAGCCTAGAGCCACTCGGCCACACCGGCCGGCAAATAATAGTTGCACATGTACTCCACCTAAATAGATCACTTTACCGATCGTAATATGACAGTCTTAACTGTTGAAACCGGTTATCAGGAATAAATAGCAGCTGCTAAATAGTGACCAAGTGTGATCTACATGAGGAGGATCAGCTGGAGGAAACAAGGTCTTTTCACGGATGGCTTGTAGCTTCTGCCATTTGGTCTTGGCTTGACTTTCACATAGGGGGTTCTTATGTAGGCCCTAATACGGAGGTCGGTAACTAGCTGTTTATACTGAGGGTCTAGGCATTCTGACGGTATGACCTTAGTGTGTCTGACAACTGGGATATCACAGCTGCTGAGTAATATACGGAGTGATTCAGCTGCCCCTATTGAAGTCATTTTATCAAACCCGCAATGTTATATCTGGCTTTCGAAAACTACGCCCGAGATTTTCATATTCCCTCTCTTGCTACAAGCAAATTGTTAGTCCTACGGAAAAAATGGACAGGACTTTTTTGTAGGTAACTTTATTTAGTTAAATTTTGTACTCGTCTACGTTTTTGCTAGAACCACAGTTTTCGAGTTATTAAATAAAAAATGAACAAAAGTGACCTTCAAACACACCTTCACTACCACACTCACCCCCAATGGTAAGGATTTCTGGTATGTTGTTCATGACACTCCCTCCCAACACTAGAAAAATTTGCGACTGTACGAATTATTTACCACATTCAAGCTATTTTGCTCTGTATTGTCTGATCTTATTACTTCACCTGCTTAGTCGAGCACTAACTAATTTTAAAACTGACGTTCATGTAAATTTTATCCAACAATATTGTGAACTTTAAAGCCGTGAGGTACTCGATTACATCATTGTGTTCTTCAGACCTCTGACTACGAAACTACTCTGCTTGTCAGGGTTAATTTTGTCACGAATTGCAACTTATTTAGTTCTAGAGCAATGTTTGCAATAATCGGTTTACTTTGATTACCCTCACTGGCGTGTTTAAATTAATAATGTTTAGGATATAGCCAATTAAGATTGTGGCATAATATACCAATCAAAAGACACCGAAAAACGACAAATATCCGGAATATTTCGTGTAATTGGAAATTTTTATGCAGTGGTAGGAGAGAGTGCCTTGAACAGCATACTGGAAGTCCTGATTGGTGAGGAATAATTGTGGGGGAGGAGATGCGTTGGAAGGCTACTACAGTACGTTTCTCTTGAGTAACTCGAATACCGTTGCCTCCAGCGAAAACATATCCTGATACATAATTTAACAACATCAAATTTCCTACAAAAAGATTCTGTTCCTCTTTTTTCTGTAGAACGAATAGTTCGCGCATAGCGAGAGAGAGAGAGAGTACGAAAATCTCGAGTGTAGTTTTTGAAGGCCGAACATAATAATGCAGGTGGCATAAAACGACATTGGCAGGGGGAGCTGACTCGCCCTGTGTAGTTAATCATGAGTATTGTGCCAACTGCTAGAGTAGGTAATCAGGTGTGATGTTCATTTCTTAAAGAACGTACTGGTGGTAACTAGATATTGTGTTTCAGGAAGGTCTAGAATTCAGAGACCATTTACGATTCTCATACTTTAGCTGAAATTCCCATGGTATGCGTAACCATCACTTTTACTGCCAATGTGCCCTCTAAGATGTCCACAGAGTACAAACAAGTCTTCTTCATTGCATGGCACAACTGCATGTTCAAGCTCCTTCAAGAACGTGTCGGACCTGTCTGTGGGGTAAACATATCAATTCGACAAGTTGGGCTGTCGATGACTAATGACCATATACAATCGGAAAATCTATGCACAGCTGATACTTGATGCGGAGTTCTATCTTGGCTGCAGCAGCGACGCCTTAGGTTTTAGTTGTTTCGTGGCAGAGCATCCATCTTAGTCTGTATCTCAAAATCTGTAAAACTCTCCATTTGTGTACAATCGCTCCTTAAAAGTTAGCAAATCTAAAAAATACAGACGCCCATGCCTCTAAGAAACTACCTGGAAAAGTTTAAAGGTTTGATTGAAAAAATATATTTTAACTCATGCAAAATTCATAGTCTACTTTGCAGCGTGTGCAGCAAAAATAATGTAGCATTGCCACCTATTGGTCTTGTCAAGTGTGCGTACTGATCCAGACAGTTGTGTTTCAATCACATCACTGAAACTCCAAATCTGCTCTGCACTGGCATTAAGGAAAGAACATACGACAACAGAGCAACATTTATTTTGAGAAATTTGACTCTGTGAGTACTGCATCCGTATATATATAGTTTCAAACAAATGCTTAGGTTTTTAGGGCTTGACGTGGTCACTGTTGACGATTAAAATTCTTCTATTTGTGTGAAATACTTAGAATATAAACTTAAAACCAACGTTGCTGTTGGAAACTGACAAAAATTTCGATTTTCGAGACAGGTAAAACTATAATGACATTAGAGAATCTAAGCTGATTTGCAGGTAACACATGTTCCATAGTAAGAGGCCTCATTGTGTTTCAAGCAAAATATGACGCACGACTGGCTAAGTATGTCTTAACTGTCCAAGTGTTGTATAGGTTAAATAGTTCTAAAAATATATTGCATTTTACACGCCATAGCATTCTGTAAATGAAAAATTTACAACATATTTCATTTAGTTTTATATATTCTACAGCAATTAAATGTCTAGAAAACCAACTATTTGAGAATGTTGCTCAGAATACAACATGACTAACAACAACAAAAACAGTAGAAAACGGCAAGAACTGCTTATGGCGGTCTTTAATGCGCATTCATTCATGTGATTCTAAAATCAGTCAGTGGACTGTCATAGGGACTTCATCCATTCCTACGTACACCATACTCCAGGTACAAAACACTACCCTATTGTGTCACTACAACTGCTGCGTATTCTGTAATACTACTTTTTATGACACAAGGTGACGCGGATTGCTAGAGAGTGCGAAAGTCACCATAGTTACATGATACACTGTATAAAATAAGACTGAATGAAATATACAAAAAAAGGAATGTTAAAATCTACCCGCAGGTAACAGAAGAATGAGCAACTGAATGATCAGAAAGTATTGGAAGAGTATTGGAGAAGGAGGCTAACAAACGTTAAATTAGCAGTCATACATTTGATAATGAGCTTAACTCTTCATCATAAAGTAGACTGAATACCGACATGGTCCTGAAGCCAGATATATAAAAAATTAACTACAGCAAGTGTGAAACGTATTAAGTAAATAAGACGGGACGTTTATTCGAAACAAGTTATGCAGGGCATACATATTCCCAAAATAAAATGTCCTGGTCATTAGAAAGCGGTCAGCATTGCAGAAAATTGCTATCAAGATTAATAACAATTACACCGAAGTGCTTATCTTTTGCGGCATAATACCTCATTTACATCTCTTGTGAATTTTCTGGTCAAATGATACTGCTACACTTTTGTAGTCCAGAGACCTGATAACCTTCAAACTTCAACTGTACACAAATGCGGAGTTTTACAGGTAAATGACGTTGACAAAATCACAATCTCACACAGAAACTTCTTATCAAAGCGCTTGTCATAAACACTTAAACATTAAATGGTAAGACAGAAGCATGACTAGTTTACGAAACCCCGTCGTGTCTCCTTTAGTATCGTCAAGAAGCCCCTCCCACCCTAGTCCTCCGCACAGTGGCGGCGCAGGCTGGCGCCTGAGCTGAATAACGGTCTGCTCATTATTTCAGGCGCTCGCGCCCAAGGAGACAGTTATTACCCGTCCGCGCTGCCGCTGCCGAGGCGGCGTTCGCTCGGCAAGTGAATTATGCCCCTCGATTGGCTCCCGGGACGCGCTGAATGTAGATGGCCCGAATGGCCCCGTAATGAGATCCATGTTCCATTAACACTGCACTGTTCACCCAGGTGCTGGCCTCTCTGTCCGTCTCAACATCCCAGCAGTCACATTGGGAACTAGACCGTTCAACGTCTTCCCTCTCAGTATAATGTATGCAGAGATGTTCAGAATTTGTATACGTCTGTGCAACACCTGCTTCCATTTTTGCTCAGGTTTCAGCTGGCTTTTGGTATCTCAACAATTTCTATGGCCTAAACTATACTGCAAATACTTAGTTCTGCTTTTCTTCAAGTACCAATCTCAAATTATGTTTAGCACGTTATGTACTTTGTTTGCCGCCACTATTTTTCCTTCCAGAGATACGTTAGCTATTTCTTTTTCCCACCAACCTGTCCCACCTTCAGTAGAAGGTTTAACCACATAGTCATTTCTTAAAAGGATAGACGACCGTCAAACTGAATTTTCTTGTATCAAGAAAAATCTTATTTATTACTGCATTTCGTGAGTTTCCGCTGAATTTTCCTTTCTAAAACACAGTGCTGTCACTCTCAATGAGGATGGTTGAGCTGAAATCTTTTATATTGAGCGGAATGGTAATGTTATTACATTTCGAAAACTGTGGACCTGTAACCTTCTAACAAAGAAACAAATAATAAACATATAAATTTAAAAAAATAACTTTTTACTGGCTTTTCAGTGCTTGTACATTACCACACTTTTTTATCAGGCTTGGGAAGGAAATTAAAAATGAAACCATGTGTAATAACTTCATATTAGTCCTTTAATTCGATATTTTTTCCACCACAGCGTCCTTCAGGATGTCCATATAAAATCCACTGCAGCTGTGTACCATATACTGAATGGTTCTGTGAAGGTCTTCCATCTTTTGCTTTTTATGGGTGCTTTACCAGAAGGGCGTGTGTGTGTGTGAAATCTTATGGGACTTAACTGCTAAGGTCATCAGTCCCTAAGCTTACACACTACTTAACCTAAATTATCCTAAGGACAAACACGCACACCCATGCCCGAGGGGGGATTCGAACCTCCGCCGGGATCAGCCGCACAGTCCATGACTGCAGCGCCTAAGACCGCTCGGCTAATCCCACGCGGCACCAGAAGGGTAGTGTAATTTCTAGATAGTTCTACGCGCTAGCATAGACCAACATTAAAGGACTCTTTGATCAGATCTTTGGTGAATGGCAATCCGACGATGTGTCCAGAATTGTTGGAATCGTAAATGAAGTGGCGTAGTGAATTTGTGCCAAAATAAATAGTCTCTTCCTCTGCTTCAGTGACGTTCCTAGGGAGACAGCTGTCCTCTTGCACAACTGATCGATCTCAAGGGACGAAAATACTAATAATGTGAAAATACCTGCATTCTCCACCAATTACTATGGAATCTATATTTTTTCGAGAATAGTTCTTGTAATATTCTCCTCTCAGTCATGTTTGCTTTATTATATTTCTCTTATAGATTGGGAGTGAGGCGTCGCAGCTAGGACGTGATCGCCATTTGTCTATAAAGCTTTCTTGTATGAATGTATGTGGGCTCCAGTGTAAGCAGTCAGAATCTTATACGATTGGCAACGGGCGAGCTGTGTCCTGCAGACGTGCGTCCTGGCCATATGACGTGACTGCAGCGTGTGAAAGTAGGGAAGAGGCGCTTACAGAGTAGTTATATTCTCTGGAACTATAAAAATTAATAACTGATCTAGAAATAGCCTGAGGAACTTCATATTAGGTACATAGCCTTCTGCTGTGAAAGGAACAATCTGTCAAAATATGAAGTCAATAACTGTCATAATTTGGAAGTTACAAAAAAAAAAGAAAAGTCAGTAAAAAACGTAACTATCCGCCACTTAAAAAACAAAATCAATATATATATATATATATATATATATATATATATGTATATGTATATATATATAGGGTGTTTCAAAAATGACCGGTATATTTGAAACGGCAATACAAACTAAACGAGCAGCGATAGAAATACACCGTTTGTTGCAATATGCTTGGGACAACAGTACATTTTCAGGCGGACAAACTTTCGAAATTACAGTAGTTACAATTGTCAACAACAGATGGCGCTGCGGTCTGGGAAACTCTATAGTACGGTATTTTCCACATATCCACCATGCGTAGCAATAATATGGCGTAGTCGCTGAATGAAATTACCCGAAACCTTTGACAACGTGTCTGGCGGAATGGCTTCACATGCAGATGAGATGTACTGCTTCAGCTGTTCAATTGTTTCTGGATTCTGGCGGTACACCTGGTCTTTCAAGTGTCCCCACAGAAAGAAGTCACAGGGGTTCATGTCTGGCGAATAGGGAGGCCAATCCACGCCGCCTCCTGTATGTTTCGGATAGCCCAAAGCAATCACACGATCATCGAAATATTCATTCAGGAAATTAAAGACGTCGGCCGTGCGATGTGGCCGGGCACCATCTTGCATAAACCACGAGGTGTTCGCAGTGTCGTCTAAGGCAGTTTGTACCGCCACAAATTCACGAAGAATGTCCAGATAGCGTGATGCAGTAATCGTTTCGGATCTGAAAAATGGGCCAATGATTCCTTTGGAAGAAATGGCGGCCCAGACCAGTACTTTTTGAGGATGCAGGGACGATGGGACTGCAACATGGGGCTTTTCGGTTCCCCATATGCGCCAGTTCTGCTTATTGACGAAGCCGTCCAGGTGAAAATAAGCTTCGTCAGTAAACCAAATGCTGCCCACATGCATATCGCCGTCATCAATCCTGTGCACTATATCGTTAGCGAATGTCTCTCGTGCAGCAATGGTAGCGGCGCTGAGGGGTTGCCGCGTTTGAATTTTGTATGGATAGAGGTGTAAACTCTGGCGCATGAGGCGATACGTGGACGTTGGCGTCGTTTGGACCGCAGCTGCAACACGGCGAACGGAAACCCGAGGCCACTGTTGGATCACCTGCTGCACTAGCTGCGCGTTGCCCTCTGTGATTGCCGTACGCGGTCGCCCTACCTTTCCAGCACGTTCATTCGTCACGTTCCCAGTCCGTTGAAATTTTTCAAACAGATCCTTTATTGTATCGCTTTTCGGTCCTTTGGTTACATTAAACCTCCGTTGAAAACTTCGTCTTGTTGCAACAACACTGTGTTCTAGGCGGTGGAATTCCAACACCAGAAAAATCCTCTGTTCTAAGGAGTAAACCATGTTGTCCACAGCACACTTGCACGTTGTGAACAGCACACGCTTACAGCAGAAACACGACGTACAGAATGGCACACCCACAGACGGCGTTGTCGTCTATATCTCTCACATCACTTGCTATGTATATATATATATATATATATATATATATATATATATATATATATATATATAGCTCACCATCTGTGACCATTTGAAAATATATGATAACACCTTCATTGTTTAGATTCAAATTTGGAAAGTTCTCATTTTAGAAAACCGTTCGCAATTTTCCTGTAGTAATAACTTTAAGAATTTCAAGTAGATATTTATATTTTGTGTTAGGGTGAGTGTGGAAGAGAGTACTTGTGTGAGTGTATGTGAGACATTCGCCAATATTAAATTTTCAGTTTGTAATTCTCTATAGGAACTTGCAAGTGTTCCAGCTTTGTATCGTGGAACGATTTCACCAGTGCTTCCCCTACTAGTGGATGACAGATGTCCAAGCATGTTTGAATATGTAAGAGACAGCCAGAACGTTCGCGACTATATAGTTAAATTCCAGACGCAACGTACAGCTTAAAGTTTATTTCATTTTATTTGTTTAACAAGAGAGTTGCTTATTTTAATGATGTCAATGAGCTGAGAGCAGTGATTGTTTCTTGCTAGATTTTGGCGCGAGCCGCGCCCTGAAAGTCAGTTCTGATTGGCCAGAATTCTGTAGGGCCAATAACAAGTGAGACGGTTTGCTACATTACGCATGAGAGAGAGGTGCTTGGAGAGGCAGAGAGAAGAAGGAAGTGGTGGACTAGCTTTCGAAGGAGCCGGTCATGCTGAAAGTGTCCGAACGCATTATGTGTAAAATGAAGTGATATTGTTACTACCGCGTTTCGGTACAGTGATAAAGGTAGCTGGTGTTTATCATTAACTATTTGTGAAATTTTAAGAGTCGAGAGATATTTCGTTCTGGAGAAAATCGTGGGTGTAAACTTTGAACTAAAAGCGTTTCAGTACTAAGTAAACTTTTTTTACTGAGTATTTATGGCGAGCAAAAACTTTATTTAAAGACAACCACTGAATGCCGAGTGCAAAAGTAAATAGCAGTTTATCGACTGTGTTACTCTCGTAAATGATTTCGGAATTGGAAAGGGAAAGTTCTGGCTGTTTGAGTGTGACGAGGACTGTGAACTGGAACTTTAATGATTTGAACACATGTGGGCTGATGATCTTGCTTAATAGCAATAAAAAACCTAATGCAAGTTTGAAAGGACCTTTGAACTTAAAAATTTGAACAGCAACCCATTTCCGATATATTCTTTAGAGTTCACAAGACTATTTTCACCTTTTTGTACTTATAGCGGCCTCCGACGTGTAGTTATGAAATCTGAGTTCCTTCAACACTGCTTTTCTGAGATCTCTTCAGTTCAAAAATGGTTCAAATGGCTCTGAGCACTATGGGACTTAACATCTGTGGTCATCAGTCCCCTAGAACTTAGAACTACTTAAACTAACTAAGCTAAGGACGTCACTCACACCCATGCCAGAGGCAGGATGCGAACCTGCGGCCGTAGCAGTCGCGCGGTTCTTACTGAAGCGCCTAGAACCGCACTGCCAGCCCGGCCGGCGATCTCTTCAGTAGCTGCAGTCAGGAGTTACGTGTGCAGATCTGTAGCAGTATCGAGGTAGGTGGACAATTACGTTGCAGAACCGACGTCAACGTGCGAAAGAGCGCGTTACGTCGCAGGAGTTTGATTTTATTTTCCCTCCAATAACTAATCCATCTTCAATTGAGGAAACGGTGGTGCTTCAAGTGTTTTCAAATAGTAAAATTTATACACAATAAATGCTCTGAATTAATGGGGTCAAGGTACTGTCAACTGTAATGCATTTCTGTACTCACTATTAACAGGTGCCAAGATATATTGCCAGCTCAGTAACAAGGTATGATGAAGTACTTTGTTAAAAAGGCGGATATAGAGGACATTTGACCTTACAACAAAATACGAAAGAAATAAGATCATCGTAAACGTAATTGCAATTAAAGTATTACTGCCCTTTGACACAAAATGATAGGCCTAACTTATGCGTTTCATAGTCAGTAAAAAAAGTGAAAATCATGAAAAAATGTGACATCCGCCTTTTTAACAAATTGCTGTTCTTTTCCTTTTTTAACTCTTTGTTTCACATTGTATCAGTGCATTTAATTTTTAATATACTCGTACTTCAACTCAAGATTTCGAAGAATTCTTAGACAGTTGGATGCAATTTCAGAATTCCTTCCTTTTTATCAATATTGGATGCATAAAGTGCTCTTTGATTGAAGAAAAGTTTGGTTGCTGTTGCTAATCTAATTGTGATACATTTCTTCCTTCGGCGGCACTATGCAATCTTGTTTCCTAGATGACAGGTCTTTCACTATTTGCACTTTTTCATCTTTCTCAATTGTGTTACGAAGCAAGACGTTATTTTTCTTTTGACTCCTCCTCCTCATCACATTCATATGTATAACAAGTTCATATCAGTTTACTTTTAAGCTATGTTCTGCGCTATGTGTTCAGTCGCTTTAAACAAGCCTTTTCGCTAGTGCTTAGAAACCGATAGGACACGGTATCAAACCTTTTCAGACCATGGACTTTTCAGTCTACCTTGAACCTAGCCTTCGCTCTCAGTGGTATGTATAATCGCCAAGAAAAACTTGTGGTACAGATTCCGTATTGAACTCTTCGCTCTGAGGATTACTGGGGTGGGTTAGGCACACATGAGTCTCTGATGTGGCGTCCAATTAAAAGACGTGCACAAGTCCGATTAGCCACACAGAATTATTACAATAACAGGCCTGCTATGTCTTCCTTTACATGTAGCCAGACGTGTTACTTCGTCTGTGAACCTTTACATTCATATCTGTACCCCTGCACTTACATTACTCTTCAGAAAATTTCTTTGAATTCATTGGCTCTTCAACATACACTCCTTGAAACGGAAAAAAGAACACATTGACACCGGTGTGTCAGACCCACCATACTTGCTCCGGACACTGCGAGAGGGCTGTACAAGCAATGATCACACACACGGCACAGCGGACACACCAGGAACCGCGGTGTTGGCCGTCGAATGGCGCTAGCTGCGCAGCATTTGTGCACCGCCGCCGTCAGTATCAGCCAGTTTGCCGTGGCATACGGAGCTCCATCGCAGTCTTTAACACTGGTAGCATGCCGCGACAGCGTGGACGTGAACCGTATGTGCAGTTGACGGACTTTGAGCGAGGGCGTATAGTGGGCATGCGGGAGGCCGGGTGGACGTACCGCCGAATTGCTCAACACGTGGGGCGTGAGGTCTCCACAGTACATCGATGTTGTCGCCAGTGGTCGGCGGAAGGTGCACGTGCCCGTCGACCTGGGACCGGACCGCAGCGACGCACGGATGCACGCCAAGACCGTAGGATCCTACGCAGTGCCGTAGGGGACCGCACCGCCACTTCCCAGCAAATTAGGGACACTGTTGCTCCTGGGGTATCGGCGAGGACCATTCGCAACCGTCTCCATGAAGCTGGGCTACGGTCCAGCACACCGTTAGGCCGTCTTCCGCTCACGCCCCAACATCGTGCAGCCCGCCTCCAGTGGTGTCGCGACAGGCGTGAATGGAGGGACGAATGGAGACGTGTCGTCTTCAGCGATGAGAGTCGCTTCTGCCTTGGTGCCAATGATGGTCGTATGCGTGTTTGGCGCCGTGCAGGTGAGCGCCACAATCAGGACTGCATACGACCGAGGCACACAGGGCCAACACCCGGCATCATGGTGTGGGGAGCGATCTCCTACACTGGCCGTACACCACTGGTGATCGTCGAGGGGACACTGAATAGTGCACGGTACATCCAAACCGTCATCGAACCCATCGTTCTACCATTTCTAGACCGGCAAGGGAACTTGCTGTTCCAACAGGACAATGCACGTCCGCATGTATCCCGTGCCACCCAACGTGCTCTAGAAGGTGTAAGTCAACTACCCTGGCCAGCAAGATCTCCGGATCTGTCCCCCATTGAGCATGTTTGGGACTGGATGAAGCGTCGTGTCACGCGGTCTGCACGTCCAGCACGAACGCTGGTCCAACTGAGGCGCCAGGTGGAAATGGCATGGCAAGCCGTTCCACAGGAGTACATCCAGCATCTCTACGATCGTCTCCATGGGAGAATAGCAGCCTGCATTGCTGCGAAAGGTGGATATACACTGTACTAGTGCCGACATTGTGCATGCTCTGTTGCCTGTGTCTATGTGCCTGTGGTTCTGTCAGTGTGATCATGTGATGTATCTGACCCCAGGAATGTATCAATAAAGTTTCCCCTTCCTGGGACAATGAATTCACGGTGTTCTTATTTCAATTTCCAGGAGTGTACTTACTGAACATTAGCGGTGGGAAGTTGCAACGGCTTCACCATGCCTTTCCTAATACGAACTTGACTTCCTTAACCTTCCCCTTATATTTTAGCGACTATGTTTCTGTTGATTATTAGTCTGTCTCTGTACCACAGCTATGGCCGCCACTGCCACCTCCGCCGGTGCCATCAAAAAAATGGCTCTGAGCACTATGGGACTCAACTGCTGAGGTTATTAGTCCCCTAGAACTTAGAACTAGTTAAACCTAACTAACCTAAGGACATCACAAACATCCATGCCCGAGGCAGGATTCGAACCTGCGACCGTAACGGTCTTGCGGTTCCAGACTGCAGCGCCTTTAACCGCACGGCCACTTCGGCCGGCGCCGCTGCCATCGGCACCCCATCCACCGCCTCCGTCTTCTGTTGCTCCCGGCATCACACTGATTCATCCTCCGCTCCCTCTGAGTACAGACAGTGGTCTGAGTGCTGCAGTGCGGGCTGTATACATATACATAACACGACACTGGAGTATCATAGGTACGCTCCTCATCATTGCATCATTTGGCTACCAGGTGAAAATTCGGCACTGGAAGCAGTCATAATGTAAAATGTTTCCTGTTTTGACGTCAGTGTACAATGTGCCTCTAGGTGAGGTGCGCTGATTTCTTTCGTGCAGTGAATGTTGGTGTAAAGGGTTAAAGAGATTGAAGTTTTCCATATAAAGCACAATAGCCATTGAGAAGAAAGGCCGTGCACTGCTGGTAAAGTTGTTTTATCAGAAGGAAAGCAATAGCAGCGTTATATGGATGGAATATCGGCGACATAAGCATCTTCGAAGATGTCCCATGTCAATAAATGAACTAAACAAAGTGGGCAAGAAATTTTATGAAACAGATGAATTAGGTGGGGCAGCATGAAGAGGGAGGCGGCCTATTCCCATGGCAGTTGATAATGAAGTAACTGTAGCACGTGATTCAAATTATGCAGCCAGTGCTCGGACTGTGTCACAGGTATTCTCCTTCCCCTGATCAACAGTTCAAAAGATCTTTACCCTTTGTTTTTTGTCACGCATGGAAATGGATCGAATGTGGCAGGGACATATTGTTTTGACGGACTAACCACATTTTACTCTGCACGGATCCTTGAATGCACATAACTTCCACATATGGGGTTCTACTCTGCCACATATTGTGTAGGAACAGCCATTGCACTCAGCTTATGTCACTGCGTGGCGTGGTTTCACAAACTCCTTCATTCTCGAGCAGTTTTTATTTGTGGTGATGACACCTCGCGGGATTGTCTGGTGTACAGTGATATCTGCACAGTACAGTTACCTCCTTCAACAACACGAGATACCAGCTTTGCAAGAACGCAACAGTGCCACACCACTATTTTTATACAAGATAGGGCAACACCATATGTCGCTTCGGTAATGACCGCATCACCTCTAGGCAATTTCAAGACCCGTGGCCTTTTATATTCCCGAAACTAAATCTATTCGACTTCTTGTTGTGGCGATACCTGAAAGATCGCCCCTCAGCTGTGTATCCGGACTATTCCTGATCGGAAGGATAGCATATGGCGACATATCGCTCTTATTATACTAGATACTGCGAGCAACTGTCGATCACGCTGAGTAATACTTCCTTTTACAGCCGCATTAGCCTCATCTCAGTGTATAGCAAGGCTTTTGAATCAGTCCTCTCCCAGAGCTTACCTATAAGCACCTGAACCAACTCCGTCCTATTAACCAGGCTCTTTCATCCCAACTCCTCCGATGGCCAACTCTTTTATTTCATTCAAGTACTATCCAACTAGCTCAACAACTAAAATCCATTATTTTCACGTTACTGGACCATGAAAAGGCTGTGACCACGTATAGTAATCTGCTCTTCTTTCTAACTCTAGACCGATGCACTTCCAGTTAGCTATGCCCACCTTACTGCATCTTGCTCATCGAATCGTTCATATTTTTTCACCTTTAACCATATCAGGTCCCACCTTTTAGATCACAGTGTAGGTGTGCCACAAGTCTTTGGCCTCTGTCCTGCCCATTAATTTCTCTACACTGTCAGTACCTCCAAATTACATCTACCTCTCCATTTCTTTCAGTTTGTTAACGACGCAGGCAACAGATTTGGAAATAAACACCTTATATGTTCAGAAAGTCTTCACAGAGGAGTAATTTACGTGTCTAAATGTTTTTGTTTCAATTATTTCAGTCTTTTATCTCATTTTCACATAGTGTCTAAACGTGTATCAATAGAAAGGCGTGATCTAGACCTGTATCAAGCAAATTTTAATGTAAAATTAACTTGTCTGGCATGTATTCTGTATGAGGATGCAGAGTATCTTTTAAAAAAGCACGTATGTGTTAAAAGGGAATGTGTGATTAGGTAATCAGTTCTGTTTTGAACACATTTGATGTTGTATGTTATCTAGACACTGTTGGAAAGAAATCTCAAAGTGTGCTGTTTTTGTTATATAACTTAGGTACACTTACCATTCTGTCATAAAATGCTACAGCTAACATCATCCTAATTTTTTTGCTATACATACACGTTGGTCTATGTTATTTTTACGTTTCGTATTTTTTACGTTTCGCATGTTCACACTATTAATTCTGAAACGCTGTTTCTTTTGCGCTCATTATACTCTTTTACAGCTGAATTGTATTTTTATGATAAAATTTTAATTCCGTACTTATGCCTAGAGTCAATGTTGTAATAACATATTTCAGTAACTTTAAACACAGAATGCACGAATCAGCATTACTTATATCTTTGTTTCAGGAACTGCCTCTACAGGCGGAAGAATCAGCAACGGCTACGGCATGAGGATGCAAAAGGCAATGGAAACCATTGCATTAAAGACACCTAATGTGTGGCCTATTATTGAGAAAGTGTCATGATTATCTTCGCATTCCCAAAAGATTTCAGATTAACCCCATTCGGTGTCTGGGAGGGTACTACCAAAGGGTAAGTGACCATGAGAAAATGATTGAATAACCAACGAAGGGATGAAGTTCAGTTAGTCGGGGCGTGGAATGTCAGTGATAGGAAAACTAGACAATACGAAAAGGGAAATGCTTAGGCTCAGTGTACATATAATGACTGCCAGTGAAGTGAAATGGAAAGAAGACAAGGATCCCTGGTCAGACGAGTATAGGGTAATATCAACAGCAGCAGAAAAGATATAACAGGAGTAGGATTCGTTATGAATAGGAGGGCAGGGAAGACAGCAGCCGTGAACAGTTCAGTGATAGGGTTGTTCTCATCAGGATCAACAGCAAACCAACGCCGACAGCAACAGTTCAGGTATACATGCTGACGTCGAAAGCTGAAAATGAGGGGAGAGGGAAAGTACATAAGGATATTTAACGGGTAATTCAGGACGTAAAGGGAGATGAAAATCTGATAGTCATGAGGGATTGGAATGCTGTTGTACGGAAAGGAGTAGAAGAAAGGGACGCGGGAGAATATAGGCTTGGTACTGGGAATGAAAGAGGAGAACAGTTACTTGAGCTACGCAATAAATATCACCTACTGGTAGTGAATACTCAGTTCAAGAATTACAAGAGGAGAAGGTAGACATGGTAAAGGTAGGAGCATACGGGAAGATTTCAATTAGAATACATCAAGGTCAGACAGAGATCCCGCAATCAGATTCTATATTGTAAGGTGTATCCTCGAACAGATATCGACTCAGACCACAATTTAGTAGTGATGAAGAGTATCAAGTTTAAAAGGCTGGTCAGGAAGAATATTGCGTAAAGGAGTAGGATACGGAAGTAGCAAGAAATGAAGAGATATGCTTTGAGCTCTCTGAGGCTATAGATACTGCGATAAGAATATCTCAGTAGGCAGATAAGTTGAAGGAGAATAAACATCTCTAAATAGGACAATCACAATAGTCGGAAAGGGAAAATAGGTGCAACGAAGGTAACTGCGAAGAATCCATGGGAATAGAACAAATACTTCATTTGATCGACGGAAGAAAGATATACAGAAATATTCTGGGAAATTCAAGAATACAGAAACACAGTCACTTAGAAATGAAACAAACAGCAAGTGCAGGGAAGATAAGGCAAAATGGCTGCACGAAAAACGTGAAGAAATCGAAAAAGAAATGTTTGTCGCAAGAACTGACTCAGAATATAGAAAAGTCAAAACAGTCTTCGGTGAAATTAATTGTAAGAGTGGTAACATCAAGAGAGATATGAGAATTTCACTGTGAAATTCGGAGGAGATAGGGGCTAACTGGAAAGATTCCATTGAAAGTCCCAATGGGGGTGATGGGGGTGAAGACTTACCTGATGACGTGATAGAAGATGAAACAGTAGTCGATAGGGAAGAGGTAGGTGACCCAGTATCAGAATCTGAATTTAAAACAACTTTGGAAAATTTAAGGTTGAATAAGACGGCAGGGATAGGTAACATTCCATCAGAATTTCTAAAATCATTAGGGGAAGTGACAACACTACAGCTTTTCCGTTTGTGTATAGAATGTGTGAGTCTGGCATTATACTATCTGACTTTCAGAAAAACATCATCCACACAATTCTACAGATTGAAAGAACCCACAAGTGCGAGAATTATTGCACAATCAGCTTAACAGCTCATGCATGCAAGTTGCTGACAAGAATAATACACAGAAGAATGGAGAAGAAAATTGTGATTGTGTTAAATGACGATCAATTTCGTTTTAGGAAAGGGAAAGGCAACAAACCTCTTAAGGACCTCCTCACGCAAGTGACACTTGGTAAAAAACAGTTTTACGTCAGAAACAACTTGTTAGATCCCTTGTACTGATGATTTCTTTCGTTTCATCAGTTGCAAAGGTACCGAGTTCGAGTCTCTATCCGATACACAGTTTTAACTTGCCAGGAAGTTTCACGTCAGCGCACTCTCCCCGCAGAGTGAAAATTTAATTCTGGAAATGTCCTCCACGCTGTATCTAAGCCATTTCTTCGCAGTATCGTCCCTTTCAGGAGTGTTATTCTTGCAAGTTTCGCAGGAGGGCTTCTGTAAAGTTTGGAAGGTAGGAGACGAGGTCCTGGCGGAAGTAAAGCTGTGAGGACTGTTTCTGATTCGTGATTGGATAGCTCAGTAGGTAGAGCACGTGACCACGAAAGGCAAAGTTCCCGAGTTAGAGTCTTGCGTCACCACACAGTTTTTAATATGCCAGGCTGTTTTACCACATATTGTTCTTACTGCTCGCTTTTGTGCCGTCAATACTTTCTTTGTAAATTTGTCTCCGAACTGGGTGGTAGGCCAAAAATAATTTAAGAAAGTTTAAGAAAACTGCCAAATAAGGATCACCTTATCCTGATGTTAGCCCACAAAATTATTCCGTAAGACGGCAGTGAGTGGAGAGACGCAAAATTTGCTTCCAAGATTGTCAGTTAAACGGAGAACAAAAATAGCTGAACTCAGTTTTTTGGAAATCTTAGTAGCATACCTCTTCTAGTTCAAGTTTTCATCACTACGTACACCCACAAAATTTGGAAAACTCTACCCTATTTACTGACTCTGCTGATTTGCTACATCAGGCTTTAGTATGATTCCGTTTGTTGTACAGAACTGAATGTAGTGTGTTTCTTCAAAGTTTGGGGAGAGTCGTTTTTTCAGAGAATCACTTAATAGTTCTTTGGGAAATATCGTTTACCAACACTTCTGGGGCTTTGTTTCTAGTGGGGTTTGTTGTAACACTAGTATCATCTGTAAAAAGTATCATATATTCTTATTGAATGTACAAGAAATCTTTAGCTAGTTTAAGGGTTTGACGTTCATGGAGGCACCCCTTAAGAGGGCCACACCCTCCCTATCTAACCCATGTTCATTTAGGCAAGTATTTGATCTATTTATGAAGAAACTATTTGATGCAAATCTTAATATTTTTACTGTATGTTACATGATGCTAATAGAGTCAACTGCACTAAAATCTACTTTATCCATTTTATAATTTTTAAGAAATATTTTGTAAATTTATTAACAGAAAATATTAAGTTTTTTCTGCAGAAAATATTTTTTATGAACTTCCTAATGGGGGAATATTAATGAATGTAGTACCAGAGGTGGCTTTCTAAGTTACGCACAGCCTCTGAAAATTTCATTCATTTATCTACAATAGTTCCTGATATAATGGGGTACATGTACTGAAAATTTTAGTTTGCGGGAAATTGACTTTAAAGAAAAAACTTTCGAAATTTGTTAGTTACAGTTAATTAAAACTGTCTGGCTGCATATGATGGCTCTTCTTTGGCCTCTAGCAGGTCTTCCAGCTTCTTTTTCACTTTCCTGGATGCTTGTCTTGCGTTCTTGGACAATTTAGATACAGACCTGTCTGCATCAGCTATCCTCATTTTATCGCAATATTGCAGCCCAGTGATCATATTTTCACCGGGATTAATTCCCAGCGTTTTCAGTACCAGCACATTCCAGTATTACCACAACTGAATGTAACAACATCATGAACTCCTAGTTTCATTGTATGCATGCCTAGAAATACAGTTTCAGGAAGGCGGTTCCAAAGTATGCTGTTGAAACATTCATCTGGGTTCTATGTCTGCCCATGCAGATATTTCCTTAGAAGGCCAGGATGAGCCAAGTCTTCGAAAATATGTAATTGCTGTAATAACAGCAGCGGGAAGAGAATGCTGGTGAGAATAAGATTCTCCAGTTGCCTGAGCCCTATTGTATTTGCACCACGAATTTTCTCCTGATGGACACAATCCTTGACATGGTTTATCATCAGTAGAAGACGTTAGGAATGTGCTTAACTAGCAGGAGCTTCTATATAAATAGCTGTGAAAGAGGTGAGTACATTTGCAAACAAGCACTGCAAACAAGCACTGCAAACATAAGTATAACAACTACTCGCAATCACACTTGAACAAAACTAACCGCGTGTTTGGTTCAAATGGTTCAATTGGCTCTGAGCACTATGGTACTTAACATCTGAGGTCATCAGTCCCCTAGAACTTAGAACTACTTAAACCTAACTAACCTAAGGGCATCACACACATCGATGCCCGAGGCAGGATTCGAACCTGCGACCGTAGCGATCGCGTGGTTTCAGACTGTAGCGCCTAGAACCGCTCGGCCACCCGGCTGGCACCGCGTGTTTGAAAACGTGTTGTTTACAAACAGCAGAAACAAAAGAATACCGAACATTGCATTCCAACGATAGTCAACATACTCGGGAGTAAAAAAAAAAAAAAGAATCCCTAACGTGCGATGTTGGGTACACAAAGATCTAAAATGAATGCAGAACTGTGGGTGACAGAAAAGTGGAAATTGGCAAATATAGACACATGGTAGGAAAATGCTCTTTAAACGCTCGAGAAAAAAATTTTTCAGCAAAATCCTTTACAGAGTACTTAAATAAAACCTTAATCTACCGAAATATGATGAAAACCGAAATCCGATTTTTTTCGACCAGAACCACGGTATGGTCCCCTTAATTTTGCTCTACTGAAGCCAAATGAAACAGAGCCGATTTTTACAGGCTTCATATCCAGACTGGGTGGTAGGCCGAGGATAATTTTAAGAAAGTTTAAGAAAAGTGCCAAATAACGATCAGTTGACCTTGATTTGCATTCTCGGAAATGTTTATCTTAAGGACTAAGTCTGTTATTAGTAGACTGCTTTTAGGCACTATTGCTCTCTTTGCGTAACCCAAATCCGCTTATTCCTTCACGCTTCGTCCTCCATGTCTCTTTAAATGAAGCGCCCAT
This sequence comes from Schistocerca nitens, assembly GCF_023898315.1. Classification (NCBI taxonomy): domain Eukaryota; kingdom Metazoa; phylum Arthropoda; class Insecta; order Orthoptera; family Acrididae; genus Schistocerca; species Schistocerca nitens. Next base: position 213,242,793 of record NC_064614.1, read on the forward strand.
AAAATATTCTCACGATCAATAGAAGATAGATGACACAAAAAAAGTACCACGGTCCTTATTATGCAGCTTACAAGTATTATCACAGGAAGCACGGAAGTTTTTTTACGCGGCTATAAACAGGTTGCAAGAAAAGAACATCTTTACCCACTGTCGTCAGGAAGAATGTGAATCCAGGGCTCAGAGGACATGAGCTTACGTAAGCACTTGTGCTGGCAGCAGATGGAAACCTCTGGGGGCGGGAGCCGGCAGCAGCGGGATTAAGGCGGGCAGAGAGGCATGCGGCGTGCGCCGCCCCCGGGAGACAAGTCAGGCAGATACGTGCCCCGTCCCCCGCCCTCCGCCCCCGCCAGGGGATTATCAGGGTGCGAGCGCGGCACATGCTGCGGCGAACCAGACACCGGAGCAGCCTTCCTTAATCTCATTACCACGACGTGCTGCTCCGCTCACGCCTTGGCGCCGCACGTTTGCAGCCCGTCACACCGGAAAGCTGCACGTGACATACTCGCGCTGCCAGGAGTGCCAACCTGAAGACTTCACCGAGCCACAGTTACTTATGAACGATTTCCTTTAGCAATTCAGCTTATTAGCCCCAACAGACAGTAACCGGAAGACAAATAATGTGCCTCTCAGTTCCACAGTGTTTGTCTTTATTACTCAATAAAGTATTTTAATATTAACCAAAGATGTTGTACTTGATTTACACTACTGGCCATTAAAATTGCTACACCAAGAAGAAATGCAGATGATAAACGTGTATTCATTGGACAAATATATTATACTAGAGCTGACACGTCGTACATTTTCCTGCTGAAATGTAGGGTTTCGCCGGGATCAAATGAAGGGTAGAGCCACGGGTCGTAAGACATCTGAAATGTAACGTCCACTGTTCGCAGTGCCGTCAATGCGAACAAGCGGTGACCGAGACGTGTAACCAATGGTACCCTATACCATCACGCCGGGTGAGACGCCAGTATGGCGATGACGAATACACGCTTCCAATGTGCGTTCACCGCGTTGTCGCCAAACACGGATGCGACCATCATGATGCTGTAAACAGAACCTGCATGCATCCGAAAACATGACGTTTTGCCATTCGTGCCCCCAGGTTCGTCGTTGAATACACCATCGCAGGGTCTCCTGTCTGTGATGCAGTGTTAAGGGTAACCGCAGCCATGGTCTCCGAGCTGACAGTCCATGCTGCTGCAAACGTCGTCGAACTGTTCGTGCAGATGGTTGTTGTTTGGAAACGTCCCCATCTGTTGACTCAGGGATCGAGACGTGGCTGCACGATCCGTTTCAGCCATGCGGATAAGATGCCTGTCATCTCGACTGCTAGTGATACGAGGGCAGTGGGATGCAACACGGCGTTCCGTATTACCCTCTTGAACCCAACGATTACATATTCTGCTAACAGTCATTGGATCTTGATCAACGCGAGCAGCAATTTCGCGATACGATAAACCGCAATCGCGATAGGCTACAATCCGACCTTTATCAAAGCGGGAAACGTGATTCCTCCTCCTTACAAGATGCATCAGAACAACGTTTCACCAGGCAACGCTGGTCAGCTGCTGTTTGTGTATGAGAAATTGGTTGGAAACTTTCCTCATGTCAGCACGTTGTAGGTGTCGCCACCGGTTCCAACCTTGTGTGAATGCTCTGAAACGCTGATCATTTGCATATCACAGCATCTTTTTCCTGTCTGTTAAATTTCGCGTCTATAGCACGTCATCTTCGTGGTGTAGCAATTTTAATGGCCAGTAGTGTAGAATGTGCATAAAAGGTTATGGTGAATGCCGAATATGTAGAGATGTACAGAGTGGGCAAAATAAAAGTGGCCTAGAAAATAGCCGGCCATAGTGCTCAGAGCCATTTGAACCTAGAAAATATTTCATACACATAAGAGAGGCAACCACAGTTACATCATACGCCCAAGGTGTGGCTGACGGGAGTTGTGCTGCCTGTCTCAAGGTACATGAAATAATTTCTGTACCAGTTTCATTTTGACCACACTGTAGACAAGAAGGAAGTAACGTAATGCAGGCTGAGAATATGGAAGACTGATGCCCTGTAGAAAATAAATTTTAGAGTATGTTATTTCGTAACCAAGTTTTTGGCGACATTGATTTTATTAAGCAAATGAATAGCTACTTCAGAATAAGAAAGGGTTCAGTAGTTTGAGTCGCTCGTATCCATTACTAGTACTCAGACATTGTCTTTACCATTCATATTGCTTCCTGTCTTGGACAGACAATGTAAACAGTTCTGAAAGCTTGACAGGTTTGTAATGAAACGATTTCGGATGCCAGCTTCATAGAAGGAGAAGACAAAAGGCTGCACAACGACAGCCGGCGGTTATTGGCCTGACGCTGGTGTAACCTTGCCAGCCGGCGCTCGCTCGGACCAGTGTGGAAATAAAGGCCAGGGCAAAAGTTGTTTCTCGGGGTCGAAGTCCTGATCGCGCGTGTCTCTGTCAGATGTCCGCGGCAGAACACCGAAGTTGGACGGCCGCGCACAGAACGTATGCAATCAGGACGCAGGCGACGCACGGGCCGCCTCCCCCGGTGCCTTTGATGTAGCCCGCCGGGGGGCATGGACCTCAAACAGCGGAGTAGACCCACCCCTACCCTCACACCACCGTTTCCGGCGCTACAGTCGGCGCCAGCGGTCTTAGGAACAGCCGTAAAGCCGGATATTGTGTTTATGGAAACTAGCACTGCGAATCCTGAAATGAAGTACCTGTCAGCAGCATGAGCGCCATACAGGGCGTTTTCATGATAATGGCACAAACTTTCACGGATGATGGGGATCTGCAAATGTACCGAGATCGGATAACGAACTATATAACGGAAACAAGTGGGTCGAAATTAACGTGTGGAAACAGTGATACGAAAACACTATTTGGTCAGAAGTATTCGGATAATGGACGTCGGGGTCGCAAACTGACATATGGCGGGAAGAGCGGTGTGCTGACAACTTGCCCCTCCATATCCGCATCCAGTGATGCCTGTGGGCTGAGGATGGCCTGTTCGGGAGGACTTTAATTTAGTTTTTAACAATGGAATGAATATTGCTTCTGTCCATGCTTCACCTTTTTGATGGCTTGGATGATGATGATGATGAAGATTGGTTTTCGGAGCGCTCAACTGCGCTGTTATCAGCGCCCGTACAAAATTCAATTCTTTGCTCAGTCCAATCTCGCCACTTCCATGAATGGTAATGAAATGGTGAGGACAACACGAACACCTAGTCATCTCGTAGCAGATCAAAATCCCCGACCCCGCCGGGAATCGAAACCGTGACCCCGTGCTCGGGAAGCGAGAACGCGACCTTGAGACCACGATCTGCAGACTGATGGCTTGGACTCGGCTATACACAGTGTCAGTGAGGCGTCTGAATGTCCATGCCACTACTCTTCATCAAGAGGCGAAGTGACAGGAGGTAGCGATGTGCGGCGCTGGTGTCTGGAGCGAAGTCGCCGACCGGAGTGGCCGTGCGGTTCCAGGCGCTACAGTCTGGAGCCGAGCGACCACTACGGTCGCTGGTTCGAATCCTGCCTCGAGCATGGATGTGTGTGATGTCCTCAGGTTAGTTACTTTTAATTAGTTCTAAATGGTTCAAATGGCTCTGAGCACTATGGGACTTAACATCTGTGGTCATCAGTCCCCTAGAACTTAGAACTAGTTAAACCTAACTAACCTACGGACATCACAAACATCCATGCCCGAGGCAGGATTCGAACCTGCGACCGGAGCGGTCTTGCGGTTCCAGACTGCAGCGCCTTTAACCGCACGGCCACTTCGGCCTGAGTTGCTGATAAGGAGCTGCTCGGCCATATATAAATATAACTCTTTTGAGTCCCCAAGTACAGTTGCTGTGCTAATGTTGGCTGGACTGCTGAAGCACTAAGGAACGCATGAGTGAGTCCTTCCGCTAATTCCACTACATTGTTACAACCACTCTCCGCAAAGCTCGACGCTCGCTGGTCGTCAGTACGTGGTGTCGGTCTGGTCTCGGTTTAGCCGTGGATGTTCACTCGCATTCACACTTTAACGTCACATCACCAACAGTCGACTTTGGCAGGTATAGAAGTCTAAGAATCCTTAGCTTATAGCAGCCCCGTCAGCAGCTGTGAAAGACTATTATTTTGAAGGATCAGCCTCAGTTCAAATGGTTCAAATGGCTCTGAGCACTATTGGACTCAACACCTGAGGTCATAAGACCCCTAGAACTTAGAACTACTTAAACCTAACTAACCTAAGGACATCACACACGTCCATGCCCGAGGCAGGATTCGAACCTGCGACCGTAGCGGTGGCGCGGTTCCAGACTGAAGCGCCTGGAACCGCTCGGTCACTGCGGCCGTCGCAATCTCAGTTGCGCAAATTTTCTGGTCTTTACCAAGATTCGGTTAAATTAATCTAGCCCTCTTCGGAAGCATAAAATTACTATAACATGCCAGCGTAAGGCACAGTGAACATTAAAACCTATAATACCGTGGTACCATGTCGAATCGAAACCACTTAACTGAAGTCCAGCCCCGTCATCTCTTCACCATGCGGTCGGTTGGCAGCGGCAACTACGTTGACAATGACCGTTGCACTATTTGAAGGTTTCCAATATTTGTTACGTTTGGTTTAATTTATCCCTGTTACATTGCCCACCATATTTCTCTTCTGGTTGCCGCATACCATGTTCAGACATCAAGCCTCGCGCTTCCCTTTAAATTTAAGTTTGGCCCACAACTCTTTCACGAGAGTTTGGACGCCATTATAGTTGAATTCAACAATTATGCAGCACAGTAAGTAAAACTTAGCTGCTTTAAATGCTTCCCCTTTCTATGATAAGATAACGTTACGCGCATGTAGTGTTGCTTCCAGTGTTACCTGTGGAGGAATATTCCCGTCAAAGGTACATTGTAGATTATATTTTTACACTTGACCTATGTCGGTCAATAGCCCACAAGTGTGATGACGAAGATGTTGTACCCTCCGCCACACTCTAATTAGTATGCATGACCTATTTCGGTCATTAGCATAGATGAATTTAACAGTTATGCAGCAACTTAGCTGCTATAAATATTTCCCTTGTAATGATAACGATAATGTTACACTTGTAGCGCGTTACTTTCAATGTTACCTACAGAAAGTATTTCCAATCTAACGTACATCGTAGAATATATTTCAGTATACTTGACTTATGACAATCCATAGCACCTAGGCATGATGACAGAGACGTTGTACCCTCCGGCGCAATTCATTTAATACGCTTGACCTATGTCGGTCAGTACTAGTTTAGTGTGATGACAGGTGCGTTGTACACCCAGTTACACCCTAATTAAATTATAGATAATGATTAAGGTTTTAAATAAGTTAGACAAATAAGGTGCTCGTTATTAGGCATGTTCGGTGTGGATACTTTACATGATAACGTCGTCGATGTCGTCGTAACTGCCGTCTGCCTCACATCTGCTGTGCAGCAAGCTACGTAAATTTAAGTATTAACTGTGTTTTTCTTACTTGTCACTTATTGTTCTGGGTGTTTTTGCTTTTAGGAACCTTTAATTTTTGAGTGCTCGTAATAGTGTTCCATAGATTTCGTGTTTTTTTTAATACAGTCAGAGACAGTTAGTGCTTATTTTCATTGTTACCAACAAGAAGTGTCTAGTAACCACAGTTTAGTCAGTTATCAGTCGCCTTTAGTGAATTAGCAGTCTAGTTAAAAGATGATTACTTAACTCTCTACTGTTAATTGTTGATTTCTTAGGATGGATAGGATGTGTGACTGTTGTGTATGGACGGAGGAGGAGCTGGCCACTGTTCGCGAGCAGCTGAACGCGCTGATGGCCGCGGTCAGCCGTCTTCTGGCTGCTGCCTTCGAGTGTAGCGGCAGTGGGGAGTCTGGTGCATCGCATGGTACACCCCTGGTGTTACAAGCTTCACCCACGTTCCCTGCTGTCGAGACATCTTCGCGGGTACCGGGCGCGGTTGGGCCACCCTCTCCCCAAGGGGAGTGGCGGGTTCAGCGGCGTTCGCGCCTCACGAGGCGAAGGGTCAATGTGGAGGCTGGCCGTGTGGCATCGCCCGCTCTGCCTGTGAGTAGACATGTGGCCGCTCCTTCAGCAAGGTCCGAGCAGGCACACGGGGGGAGGGGTTTATTAGTGATTGGGAGCTGCAATGTCAGGCGAGTGATGGAGCCACTTAAGGAAATAGCGGAAAGGTTGGGGAAAAAGGCCAGTGTTCACTCTGTCTGCTTGCCGGGGGGTCTCATCCGAGATGTGGAGGAGGCCCTGCCGGCGGTGACGGTCATCCTCAGTTCATACAGGCGGTTGGCGGAGTTGGTGAAGGCGGAAAGCCTCGCTCGCATCGTGGAATCTGAGCTATTTGTAGTGTCGTTCCCAGAACCGATTGCGGTCCTCTGCTTTAGAGCCGAGTGGAAGTCTTAAATCCGAGGGTCAGACAATTCAGCGGAGATCTGGGGTGCAAATTTCTCGACCTCCGCTATCGGGTGGAGAAATGAAGGGTCAGGCGTGGACTACACGCAGGAAGCGGCTACAAGGGTAGCGGAGAACGTGTGGAGTGCACATGCGGGTTTTTGGGTTAGAGAATTCCCTCCCTAGGCCCGACAAGACGCCTCCTGAGAGGCGACAAGGTAGCAGTAGGCAAAACACAACAGGGGATGACAATATTAATGTGGCAATAGTAAACTGCCGGAGCGTCTATAGAAAGGTCCCAGAACTGCTCTCATTCATAAACGGTCATCATTGTCCACATAGTACTAGGGACGGAAAGTTGGCTGAAACCAGATGTAAACAGTAATGAAATTCTAAACTCAGATCGGAATGTATACCGTAGAGACAGGCTGTACAGTGAAGGGGGAAGCGTTTTTACAGCGATAAAAAGTGCAATAGTATAGAAGGAAATTGACGGAGATAAGAAATGTGAAATAATTTGGGTGAAGGTCATGGTTAAAGCAGGCTCAAACATGGTAGTTGGATGTCTGTATAGGCCCCTGGCTCAGCTGCTGTTGTGGCAGAACACCTGAAGGAAAATTTTGAAAATATTTCGAGTAGATTTCCTGACCATGTTATAGTTCTGGTTGGAGATTTTAATTTACCAGATATAGACTGGAAGACTCAAACGTTTATAATGGGTGGCAGGGACAAAGAATCCAGTGACATTTTTTTAAGTGCATTATCTGAAAACTACCTTGAGCAGTTAGACAGACAACCGACTCTAGGTGATAACATATTAGACCTTCTGGTGACAAACAGACCCGAACTGTTTGAAAGAGTTAAACACAGAACAGGGAATCAGCGATTATAAAGCGGTTACAACATCGACGACTGTAGCCGTAAATAGATATATTAAAAAAGGTAGGAAGATTTTCCTGTTTAGCAAAAGTGACGAAAAGCAGATTGACGGCTCAACACAAAAGTCTTATCTCGAGTACAGATAGTGTTGCGGATCAGTGGACAAAGTTCAAAACCATCGTACAATATGCATTAAATGAGTATGTGCCAAGCAAGTTCGTAAGAAATGTAAAAGAGCTACCGCGGTACAACAACCGAGTTAGAAAACTGCTACGGAAGCAAAGGTAACTTAACAGCAAACATAAACACAGCTAAAGCGTTGCAGACAAACAAAAACTAAACGAAGCAAAATGTAGTGTAATGTAGTGTGAGGAGGGCTATGCTAGAAGCGTTCAATGAATTCGAAAGTAATATTCTACATACTGACTTGGCAGAAGATCCTAAGAAATTTTGGTCTTATGTCAAAGCGGTTGGTGGATCAAAACAAAATGTCCAGACACTCTGTGACCAATGGTACTGAAACAGAGGATGACAGATTAAAGGCCGAAATTCTAAAAGTCTTTTTCCAAACCTGTTTCACAGAGGAAGACTGCACAGTAGTTCCTTCTCTAGATTGTCGCGCAGATGACTAAATGGTAGATATCGATATAGATGACAGAGGGATAGAAAAACAATTAAAATCGCTCAAAAGCATAAACGTCGCAGGACCTGATGGGATACCAGTTTGATTTTATACAGAGTACGCGAAGGAACTTGTCCCCCTTCTTGCAGCGGTGTACTGTACGTCTCTAGAAGAGCGTAGCATTCCAAAAGATTGGAAAAGGGCACATGTCATCTCCGTTTTCAAGAAGGGACGTCGAACAGATGCGCTGAACTATAGACCTATATCTCTAATGTCGATCCGTTGTAGAATTTTGGAACACGTATTATGTTCGAGTATAATGACTTTTCTGTGAACTAGAAATCTACTCTGTAGGAATCAGCATGGGTTTAGAAAAAGACGATCGTTTGAAACCCACCTTTCGCTATTTGTCCACGAGACTCAGAGGGCCATAGACACAGGTTATCAGATGGATGACGTGTTTCTTGACCTCCGCAAGGCGTTTGATAGAGTTCCACACAGTCTTTTAATGAACAAAGTAAGAGCATATGCACTATCAGACGAATTGTGTGACTGGATTGAAGAGTTCCTAGATAACAGAACGCAGAATGTCATTCTCAATGGAGAGAAGTCCTCAGAAGTAAGAGTGATTTCAGGTGTGCCGCAGGGGAGTGTCGTAGGACCTTTGCTATTCACAATATATATAAATGACCTTGTGGATAACATCAGAAGGTCACTGAGGCTTTTTACGGATGATGCTGTAGTATATCGAAGGTTTGTACCAATGGAAAATTGTAATGAAATGCAGGAGGAGCTGCAACGAATTGACGAATGGTACAGGGAATGGCAATTGAATCTCATTGTAAACAAATGCAATGTGCTGCGAATACATAGAAAGAAATATCCTTTATCATTTAGCTAGAATATAGCAGTTCAGCAACTGGAAGCAGTTAATTCCACAAATTATCTGGGAGTACATATTAGGAGTGATTTAAAATGGAATGATCATATAAAGTTGATCGTCGTTAAAGCAGATACCAGACTGAGATTCATTGGAAGAATCGTAAGGAAATGCAGCCCGAAAACAAAGGAAGTAGTTTACAGTACACTTGTTCGCCCACTGTTCACCAGTGTTGGATCCGTACCAGATAGGGCAGATAGAAGAGATAGGGAAGATCCAACGGAGAGCAGCGCGCTTCGTTACAGGATCAATCAGTAATCACGAAAGCGTTACGGAGAGATAGATAAACTCCAGTGGAAGACTCTTCAAGAGAGACGCTCAGTAGCTCGGTACGGGCTGTTGTTGAAGTTTCGAGAACATACCTTCACCGAGGAGTCAAGCAGTATATTGCTCCCTCCTACGTATACCTCGCGAAGAGACCATGAGGATAAAATCAGAGATATTAGAGCCCACACAGAGCCATACCGACAATCTTTCTTTCCACGAACAATACGAGAGTGGAATAGAAAGGAGAACCGATAGAGGTACTCAAGGTACCCTCCGCCACACACCGTCAGGTGGCTTGCGGAGTATAGATGTAGATGTAGACCATATGTGCTTAAAGTCGTATAGGTTATCCTTGAACTTAATATACCCGACCAAGTAAATTTCGTACCATTTAATGCAGTTGGCGTGTAGTTAATACTCTTAGGGACTTCATCTACATTATGCTTGGTTTGCTTACAATTACGGTTATCAGCTCACAACACGTGATATACAGACAGCTAGTGATATACAGCCTTGACTCTCCGTATGCGCACGCGCACGAGTTGCTATGTGCTCAGTGCAATGCCGCGTGCAACCGTCAGTGCCTACGTTGTTGCCGCTGCCAACCGACCACATGGTGAAGAGATGCCGGGGCTGGACGTCAGTTAATTCGAAACGGTACCACGGTATTATAGGTTTTAATTTTAATATTGACTCTGCCTTACTGTCGCATAGTATAGTAATTTTATGCTTCTGAAGAAGGCTAGATTAATTTAGCAAAAACGTGATAAAGACCAGAAAATTTGCGCAACTGAGGCTGATCCTTCAAAATATTAGCTGTAGAAGTGTTTAAATGTCCTCCATGTATTTGATGGGAGGCGGCCAATGACTAATACGTTCGAAGTCACTGAGCTCACCTGAACGACCCACTATCCTGTCACCACTTCTCTTCTGACTACACAACACCCTCCACCGTCTTTTATCACATCTAGTGATCGATTCCGCATAAATAGGGGTGGCCGTATACTTTGAATCGTCACCATAAATCTGGACATGTGATATTAGACACTGGGTTGCTTATAGAAGTGTTAGTGACATAAGAATGAGACATGACAGTGGTTCAGCAAGACGAGTATTCGGCTACACGTTGCTCGTAGACGTGTTTTGCCCAGAATATTGAAATATGTCCGTATCTTGGGACACAGGAAGTGAGAGAAATGCCGTTAAATACTATAGCGAAGACCAAAATGTTGTCACTCTCATGCCTCGTGCAAAATCGAGCATGCCAGGAAACGTAACAGAGACAAAATCTCCTGTTGTTCCTTTGGAAGGAGCGTGCGTGTGGCACCAATTGGGTTGGCAGCATGGCAGGCACTAGTTCAGCTTCGTTTCTGAACCCATCATCGAAGAGAGGCCCTGGAAAGGACCGCAGAAAAGTCGGTCAAACCGTCAGAAATTTAGTTCAAAAAATGGTTCAAATGGCTCTGAGCACTATGGGACTTAACATCCGAGGTCATCAGTCCCCTATAACTTAGAACTACTTAAACCTAACTAACCTAAGGACATGACACACAGCCATGCCCGAGGCAGGATTCGAACCTGCGACCGTAGCAGTGGCGGGGTTCCGGACTGAAGCGCCTAGAACCGCTCGGCCACCAGCGGACGGCGAAATTTAGTTGCTTTAATGTTTATAGTAAAGCACATTTCGACCCAAAATTGTTTCTTGTGACGGCCAACGGTTTTCAGGGTGGCAGAACAGCTCACTCCTAGACCGATAATGTTAGAGGTGAGACATGTGTTGACGTCTCGAAGAAGGATTACGCGCCTTTTCACCAGTAAGAAAACCCTGTTGTAATATGAGATTAACCTCTCCGTTCGTAGCAAAACCCTGGTACAACTGTTCCTCTGTTTTCTCTTGCACTCGTCAGATATCTGTGGTTGTTTGTCAGTATAATTTCTACATTAAAATGCATTCAGAACAAAGTTTGCATCCGAATTCCTGTGTTGACAAGGTATTTGGGATACCCAGAATTAATAAAAGAATGTTTCTTGATATCCTCGTCCATGTTACAGCACTCTACTCGACCACTGCGAATATAATCGAAGACATGTCGTTTGACCCTGTGCTTTTCTACATCGACTGAGGTGTGCGGCTAATCTTTCAGCGGACTCGTTGTGTGATATTAATCTGGCAACAGTATCTCATTCGATTACTTCAACTAGCCATGCAGGTAAACTCCACCAAGGCAATCATTCAGCTATGGACAAATAATTAATCTTAGGCACGAGGCCGATAGAGGACTACTTCCGCAAAACGTCTACTAGTGACACATGGGAACTTACCGATTGTTGTACCCACAATGTAGTAAACTGATTTGTGATATACTAATACCACACTACACTACATTGCAGGTACGTTAGCTCAACATTTAAGTATAAACTTAAAGAATCCTGGTTCACGGTCAACTTGTGCTAATCTTACAGTCTGATTTCCTTGTTTCTAAAAAAATTATTTACTAAAGGAAATTTTTAATTCATGTAGTTTACAAGTATTTTGCTTGAAGTATTTAGCCTACTGTAATTTTAAAATTGCTACTCTTGAGAAGAAAACCTTGCTATTAAGCAAAGTAGAAACTATAATGCGTTCATATGTCATTAAGTTTTCATTATCCAATCTGGAACGCACTCCGAGGGAGAGAAAGATCATTATGTTGTCCTGGGTCCCTTCCTTAAGCTCCTAGGGAGAGGGATCGGGGATGGACCCTGGTATCAGTTCTGGGGTATCGCAGTTTGTTACTGTTCTCCACTCCCCTCCCCCTCCCCCTCCCCCTCTCCCTCCCCCTCCCCCTCTACCACACCCATAACCTAACATCCCTTGCCATCACCTACAAAGTATCACTGATGCCTTTGATTTTAACATTAATGAAATATATATTTTTATGACAATAAAAATGTAAAATATTTTAAAATGATGATAACAATAATAGTGTATTTACGTCAGTGGTTAATACATCGCTTTACCATAAAGGACTAGAATTTGTATTTTAGAGACGGAGATTTAATAGGTTCAAAATGGCTCTGCACTATGGGACTTAACATCTGAGGTCATCAGTCCCCTAGAACTTAGAACTACTTAAACCTAACTAACCTAAGGACATCACACACATACATGCCCGAGGCAGGATTCGAACCTGTGACCGTAGCAATCGCGCGGTTCCGGACTAAGGGCCTAGAACCGCATGGCCACCGTGGCCGGCGAGATTTAATAGGGGTCTTATACAAAAGTAACACACAAAAATAAAATTAGCGATAATGAAACATCTGAAATTTCACATAATACTTATACGCTCGTTTTTCTGTTTATTTTTTGTTTGCTTGCAGAAGCTGCATTGTTAAACAGGGACATCCATAACTATAACACATGAAATAAAAATGATTAACATATTGGAGGAAATCGGCTGACAAAGAATCGGTAAAAGCAGAATGCCTTTTATACAACAGTTTGCCAAAATATACAAAGATAGTAGAAAACATACCTGCTTCCGTAAACAAACTAAAATGTCACTTGATTTATACTTGTCCATACAGCATTAAAGTATACCTTGGACCAAAAAATTAATGTAATGTTTCATATGTGAACTGAACAAATGTATAACAAACTTCCACAAAAGATAAAGTGATGTTAATCTTCGGTAATTACACTACTGGCCATTAAAATTGCTACTCCACGAAGATGACGTGCTACAGACGTGAAATTTAACCGACAGGAAGAAGATGCTGTGATATGCAAATGATTAGCTTTTCAGAGCATTCACACAATGTTGGCGCCGATGGCGACATCTACAACGTGATGAGATGAGGAAAGTTTCCAACCGATTTCTCATACACAAGCAGCAGTTGACCGGCGTAGCCTGGTGAAACGTTGTTGTGATGCCTCGTATAAGGAGGAGACATGCGTACCATCACGTTTCCGACTTTGATAAAGATCGGATTGTAGCCCATCGCGATTGCGGTTTATCGTATTGCGACATTGCTGGTCGCGTTGGTCGATATCCAATGACTGTTAGCAGAATATGGAATCGGTGGGTTCAGGAGGGCAATACGGAAAGCCGTGCTGGATCCCAACGGCCTCCCATCACTAGCAGTCGAGATGACAGGCATCTTATCCGCATGGCTGTAACGGATCGTGCAGCCACGTCTTGATCCCTGAGTCAACAGATGGGGACGTTTGCAAGACAACAACATATGGACGAACATTTCGACGACGTTTGCAGCAGCATGGATAATCAGCTCGGAGACCATGGCTGCGGGTACCCTTGACGCTGCATCACAGACACGAGCGCCTACGACGGTGTACTCAACGACGAACCTGGGTGCACGAATGGCAAACGTCATTTTTCCTGATGGATCCAAGTTCTGTTAAAAGCATCATGATGGTCGCATCCGTGTTTGGCGACATCGCGGTGAACGCACATTGGAAGCGTGTATTCGTCATCGCCATACTGGCGTATCACATGGCGTTATGGTATAGGGTACCATTGGTTACACGTCTCGGTCACCTCTTGTTCGCATTGACGGCACTTCGAACAGTGGACGTTACATTTCAGATATGTTACGACCCATGGCTCTGCCCTTCATTCGATCCCTGCGAAACCCTACATTTCAACACGATAATGCACGACCGCATGATGCAGGTCCTGTATGGGCCTTTCTGGATACAGAAAATGTTCGACTGTTGCCCTGGCCAGCACATTCTCCAGATCTCTCACCAATTGAAAACGTCTGGTCAACGGTGGCCGAGCAACTGGCTCGTCACAATACACCAGTTACTACTCTTGATGAACTGTGTTATCGGGTTGAAGCTGCATGGGCAGCTGTACCTGTACACGTCATCCAAGCTGTGTTTCACTCTATGCCCAGGCGTATCGAGGCCATTATTACGGCCAGAGGTGGTTGTTCTGGGTACTGATTTCTCAGGATCTATGCACCCAAATTGCGTGAAAATGTAATCACATGTCAGTTCTAGTATAATATATTTGTCCAATGAATACCCGTTTATCATCTGCATTTCTTCTTGGTGTAGCAATTTTAATGACCAGTAGTGTATGTATGTACATCAACCTTTCTTGATGCTTGTATTTTAGGGTGTATTTTTGAAGAAATCACTCATTATACTGATATATTCAGTTAGTTATGTATTTTTGAAACTTGTAATTTTTTTATACTTCATGTAATCTCGTCCCATACCATTGTACAAAATGGTCCACGTGCATAGATAAATAAATAATTTGCCTAACGTTATCAATTGGCGAGAGATACGGCGATCTTACTTGCCAAGGTAGGGTTTCGCAAGCAAGAAGACAAGCAGTAGAAATTCTTGCCGTGTGTGAGCTGACATTGTTGTTGTGGTCTTCAGTCCTCAGACTGGTTTGATGCAGCTCTCCATGCTACCCTATCCTGTGCAAGTTTCTTCATCTCCCAGTACCTACTGCAACCTACATCCTGCTGAATTTGCTTAGTGTATTCATCTCGTGGTCGCCCTCTACAATTTTTACCCTCCACGCTGCCCTCCAACGCTAAATTTGTCATCCCTTGATGCCTCAGAACATGTCCTACCAACCGGTCCCTTCTTCTCGTCAAGTTGTGCCACAAACTCCTCGTCTCCCCAATTCTATTCAATACCTCCTCATTAGTTATGTTGTCTACACATCTAATCTTCAGCATTCTTCTGTAGCACCACATTTCGAAAGCTTCTATTCTCTTCCTGTCCAAGCTATTTATCGTCCATGTTGAAACGTAAGCCTAGGATGGCCTGTCATGTAGGGCAATAAACCGTAGGAGGGGGGGGGGGGCAGAATATCATCGATGTACCACTGTATTGTAAGAGTCCGCGGATGGTAACCACTGTACAGCATGTCTCTAGACATATCTTCGCTGGTCATCCGGGCTCAGTTCGAAGTGGAACAAATCATTGAAGACAACTGTAATCAAGTTAATGAGATTACATGCCAAAGACGTGTCTGCAGACGCAGCGGACAGCCGGGGGACACCAAACTGTCCATCGTCCGCCATACTGCCCGACAACCGGGAGTGACAATCCGGGTAACATGTCTTTTCACTGCAGGTTTGGATCCGCGGCACTCTTACAACAGAGCGATGCGTTTACGGTATTCTACGTTTCACTGTATTGCTATTCGTGGCAAACCAACCTGGGCATACATTTCAGCAAGATAATGCCCACCTGCATACGGCAAGAGTTCCTACCGCTTGTATCCGTCCTTGCCAAACCCTAACTTGCCCAGAAAGCTCGCCGGATATCTCCTCAATGGAGAACATCTGGCAGGGCAGAGCCCTCCAGCCAGCTCGGCATTGGACTGAATTAGGTAAGAACCCTGAAGAAAACATCCAAAAACTCTATTCATCAGTGCCGTGACGCACAGCTGCTTGCGTAACGGCCAGAGGTGGACCAACGTGTTATTGACTTGCTCAATTTGTGAAGTTCTTTCTCTTGGATAAACTATCTAGTTTCATCATTCCATTTGCAGTCATTTGTTATCCTGTATATGCACACAACATTTACCGATTTCTGTCGCATTTGGATGATTCCTTCGTGTTGCGTCTTTTTTTGCCTTAGAGTGTATTTCTCTCCCTCTCCTATTAGACACATATCAAATGCCTATTGTCTCCCCACCTCCAATGTCCAATTGTCTACGCTTAACTCCAATGTCCAGTTGTCTACGCTTAATTTCCTTAAGATGCTGTGCATCAGACAAACAGCATCATAGACATTCTCTTTGAATCCTTGAAAATATTTGAAACAGGCTGTCTGGCTGGGCTAGTTAAATTACTGGTAACTAAAATTACAGCGCCAGAAACGAAAGCAAATAACGGAAGTGGCAAATAACGGAAGTTCTGCGTATACAGTATGGTAGAAAATCTATATGGTTACATTTGTTTCCTGTTTAGAAGCTTACAGCGTGAGAGCCAACAGTGGATCTAACCCGACCACTTATGATAAGAAACAATCAATGTCTTCTCTGTGCGATAGCAATGGAGATACTACCGAAGACAGTGCTGCCAAAGCAGAGTTACTAAACACAGGAATCAGAAATGCCTTCACAAAAGAAAACGAAGTAAATATTCCAGAATTCGATTCGATAACAGCCCCCAACATGAGTAACATAGAAGTAAATATCCTCGGAGTAGTGAAGCAATTTAAATCACTTAATAAAAGCAAGTCTTCTGGTCCAGCCTGTATACCAATTATGTTCCTTTCGGAATATGCTGATGCATTAGCTCAATACTTAACGATCATATACAACTGTTCGTTCGACGGAAGATCCGTACCCAAAGACTGGAAAATTGCACAGGTCACACCAATATTCAAGAAAGGTAGTAGGAGTAATCCACTAAATTACAGGCCCATATCGCTAACTTCCATATGCAGCAGGATTTAGAACATATATGGTGTTCGAACGTAATGAATTACCTCGAAGAAAACGGTCTATTGACACACAATCAACATGGGTTTAGAAAACATCGTTCTTGTGAAACACAACTAGCTCTTTATTCACATGAAGTGCTGAGTGCTATTGACAAGGGATTTCAGATCGATTACGTATCTCTGGATTTCCGGAAGGCTTTTGACACTGTACCATACAAGCAGCTCCTAGTGAAATTGCATGCTTATGGATTATCGTCTCAGTTATGCGACTAGATCTGTGATATCCTGTCAGAGAGGTCACAGTTCGTAGTAATTGACGGAAAGTCATCCAATAGAACAGAAGTGATTTCAGGCGTTCCCCAAGGTAGTCTTATAGGCCATTTGCTGTTCCTTATCTATATAAACGATTTGGGAGACAATCTGAGCAGCCGTCTTCGGTTGTTTGCAGATGAAGCTGTCGTTTATCGACTAATAAAGTCATCAGAAGATCAAAACAAGCTGCAAAACGATTTAGAAGAAATATCGAAATGGTGCGTAAAGTGGCACTTGACCTTAAATATCGAAAAGTGTGTGGTCATCCACATGAGTGCTAAAAAGAACGCGTTAAACTTCGGTCACACGATAAATCAGTCTAATCTAAAAGCCGTAAATTCAACTAAATACCTAGGAATTACAATTAAGAACAACTTAAATTGGAAGGAACACATAGAAAATGTTGTGGGGAAGGCTAACCAAAGACTGCGTTTCATTGGCAGGACACCTATAAAATGTAACAGACCTACTAAGGAGGCTGCCTAAACTACGCTTGTCCGTCCTCTATTAGAATACTGTTGCGTGGTGTGGGATCCTTACCAGATAGGACGGACGGAGTACATCGACAAAGTTCAAAGAAAGGCAGTACATCTTGTATTATCGCGAAATATGGGCGAGAGTGTCACAGAAATTGTACAAGATTTGGGATGGACATCATTAAAAGAAAGGCGTTTTCCATTGCGACAGAATATTCTCACGAAATTCTCCTCCGAATGCGAAAATATTATGTAGACACCGACTTATATAGGGAGGAACGATCACAATGATAAAATCAGGGAAATCAGAGCTCGTACGGAAAGATGTTGTTGTTGTTGTGGTCTTCAGTCCTGCGACTGGTTTGATGCAGCTCTCCATGCTACTCTATCCTGTGCAAGCGTCTTCATCTCCCAGTACCTACTGCAACCTATATCCTTCTGAATCTGCTTAGTGTATTGATCTCTTGGTCTCCCTCTACGATTTTTACCCTCCACGCTGCCCTCCAATGCTAAATTTGTGATCCCTTGATGCCTCAAAACATGTCCTACCAACCGATCCCTTCTTCTAGTCAAGTTGTGCCACAAACTTCTCTTCTCCCCAATCCTATTCAATACCTCCTCATTAGTTACGTGATCTATCCACCTTATCTTCAGCATTCTTCTGTAGCACCAGATTTCGAAAGCTTCTATTCTATTCTTGTCCCAACTGGTTATCGTCCATGTTTCACTTCCATACATGGCTACACTCCATACAAATACTATCAGAAACGACTTCCTGACACATAAATCTATACTCGATGTTAACAAATTTCTCTTCTTCAGAAACGATTTCCTTGCCATTGCCAGTCTACATTTTATATCCTCTCTACTTCGACCATCATCAGTTATTTTACTCCCTAAATAGCAAAACTCCTTTACTACTTTAAGTGTCTCATTTCCTAATCTAATCCCCTCAGCATCACCGATTTAATTTGACTACATTCCATTATCCTCGTTTTGCTTTTGTTGATGTTCATCTTATATCCTCCTTTCAAGACACTGTCCATTCCGCTCAACTGCTCTTCCAAGTCCTGTGCTGTCTCTGACAGAATTACAATGTCATCGGCGAACCTCAAAGTTTTTACTTTTTTCTCCATGAATTTTAAAACCCTCTCCGAATTTTTCTTTTGTTTCCCTTACTGCTTGCTCAATATACAGATTGAATAACATCAGGGAGAGGCTACAACCCTGTCTCACTCCTTTCCCAACCACTGCTTCCCTTTGATGCCCCTCGACTCTTATAACTGCCATCTGGTTTCTGTACAAATTGTAAATAGCCTTTCGCTCCTGTATTTTACCCCTGCCACCTTCAGGATTTGAAAGAGAGTATTCCAGTTAACGTTGTCAAAAGCTTTCTCTAAGTCTACAAATGCTAGAAACGTAGGTTTGCCTTTTCTTAATCTTTCTTCTAAGATAAGTCGTAAGGTTAATATTGCCTCACGTGTTCCAACATTTCTACGGAATCCAAACTGATCTTCCCCGAGGTCGGCTTCTATCAGTTTTTCCATTCGTCTGTAAAGAATTCGCGTTAGTGTTTTGCAGCTGTGACTTATTAAACTGATAGTTTGGTAATTTTCACATCTGTCAACACCTGCTTTCTTTGGTATTGGAATTATTATATTCTTCTTGAAGTCTGTGGGTATTTCGCCTGTCTCATACATCTTGCTCGCCAGATGGTAGAGTTTTGTCATGACTGGCTCTCCCAAGGCCATCAGTAGTTCTAATGGAATGTTGTCTACTCCCGGGGCCTTGTTTCGACTCAGGTCTTTCAGTGCTCTGTCAAACTCTTCACGCAGTATCTTATCTCCCATTTCATCTTCATCTACATCATCTTCCATTTCCATAATACTGTCCTCAAGTACATCGCCCTTGTATAAACCCTCTATATACTCCTTCCACCTTTCTGCCTTTCCTTCTTTGCTTAGAACTGGGTTGCCATCTGAGCTCTTGATATTCAAACAAGTGGTCCTCTTCTCTCCAAAAGTCTCTTTAATTTTCCTGTAGGCAGTATCTATCTTACCCCTAGTGAGACAAGCCTCTATTTCCTTACATTTGTCCTCTAGCCATCCCTGCTTAGCCATTTTGCACGTTCTGTCGATCTCATTTTGGAGACCATTGTATTCCTTTTTGCCTGCTTCATTTACTGCATTTTTATATTTTCTCCTTTCATCAATTAAATTCAATATTTCTTCTGTTACCCAAGGATTTCTATTAGCCCTCGTCTTTTTACCTACTTGATCCTCTGCTGCCTTCACTACTTCATCCCTCAGAGCTACCCATTCTTCTTCTACTGTATTTCTTTCCCCCATTCCTGTCAATTGTTCCCTTATGCTCTCCCTGAAACTCTCTACAACCTCTGGTTCTTTCAGTTTATCCAGGTCCCATCTCCTTAAATTCCTACCTTTTTGCAGTTTCTTCAGTTTCAATCTGCAGTTCATAACCAATAGATTGTGGTCAGAATCCACATCTGTCCCTGGAAATGTCTTACAATTTAAAACCTGGTTCCTAAATCTCTGTCTTACCATTATATAATCTATCTGATACCTATTAGTATCTCCAGGATTCTTCCAGGTATACAACCTTCTTTTATGATTCTTGAACCAAGTGTTAGCTATGATTAAGTTATGCTCTGTGCAAAATTCTACAAGGCGGCTTCCTCTTTCATTTCTTCCCCCAATACATATTCACCTACTATGTTTCCTTCTCTCCCTTTTCCTACTTTCGAATTCCAGTCACCCATGACTATTAAATTTTCGTCTCCCTTCACTACCTGAATAATTTCTTTTATCTCGTCATACATTTCATCAATTTCTTCATCATCTGCAGAGCTAGTTGGCATATAAACTTGTACTACTGTAGTAGGCATGGGCTTTGTGTCTATCGTGGCCACAATAATGCGTTCACTATGCTGTTTGTAGTAGCTAACCCGCACTCCTATTTTTTTATTCATTATTAAACCTACTCCTGCATTACCCCTATTTGATTTTGTATTTATAACCCTGTAATCAGCTGACCTAAAGTCTTGTTCCTCCTGCCACTGAACTTCACTAATTCCCACTATATCTAACTTTAACCTATTCATTTCCCTTTTTAAATGTTCTAACCTACCTGCCCGATTAAGGGTTCTCACATTCCACGCTCCGATCCGTAGAATGCCAGTTTTCTTTCTCCTGATAACGACGTCCTCTTGAGTAGTCCCGGCCCGGAGATCCGAATGGGGGACTATTTTACCTCCGGAATATTTTACCCAAGAGGACGCCATCATCATTTAATCATACAGTAAAGCTGCATGTCCTCGGGAAAAATTACGGCTGTGGTTTCCCCTTGCTTTCAGCCGTTCGCAGTACCAGCACAGCAAGGCCGTTTTGGTTAATGTTACAAGGCCAGATCAGTCAATCATCCAGACTGTTGCCCCTGCAACTACTGAAAAGGCTGCTGCCCCTCTTCAGGAACCACATGTTTGTCTGGCCTCTCAATAGATACCCCTCCGTTGTGGTTGCACCTACGGTACGGCCATCTGTATCGCTGAGGCACGCAAGCCTCCCCACCAACGGCAAGGTCCATGGTTCATGGGGGACGTGCGGAAAGATATATGTGTTTATTCTTGTCGCGCACTATACGAGATTGGAATATTAGAGAATTGTGAAGTTGGTTCGATGAACCATCTGCCAGGCACTTAACTGTGATTTGCAGTGTATCCATGTAGATGTAGATGTAGATATGAGAACGTCATTGCATGCTGCTTCAGCTCTGTGGGCATCGCCAGTCGTAGCGTGGAAGCCCATGACCAAATGTTTTCATTTAGTGAAGGGCTAGTGGAAATGTCGAGCACCCTCTGCGTCGAGGTAAATCAGGACAGCGTGGGCAGTATGCATCCTTGTGTTTTCTTGTTGAAAAATGGCTGCACAAGACCTCGGAGATAGAAGGTCACCGGAATGTAATGGCAGCTGTCCAAATTATCGTCTATGCGAACCAGAGGTTATCGAGTTGTGTACATAATGGCGTCCAGTACTTTGAATATTGAAATATTGATCGCCGAGTATCCAAGCACGTCACACAGTTTATTTGAATGCTATTTTTGTTGCACGCCGCCTACACGGTGCTGCAGTTTTGATCAGCATTGTGCTAATGAGATCTCCCTATCTTCTCACACATCTTCCGATGTTAATTATTGACAGGAGAAATATTTATTTGTTTCCGTTACTATGTCCACTGTCGATGTTTGATAAACCGCTGTTGTACTTTCAAACCACACATTAATACTTTGGTTATTGTTTATTCTATACGCAAACCCTTCTCCCTTCAATTAAATATTGTTTTGTTCTCACATCTTACTTATTTTCGACAAAGAATATAGTCCCGTTTGGTAAAATATTTGCTTCAGTAGAGTGTTTTTGTGGTTGTGGTATTCAGTCCTGAGACTGGTTTGATGCAGCTCTCCATGCTACTCTATCCTATGTAAGCTTCTTCATCTCCCAGTACGTGTTGTAGCCTACATCCTTCTGAATCTGCTTAGTGTATTCATCTCTATCTCCCTCTACGATTTGTACTCTGCACGTCGCCCTCCCATACTAAATTGGTGATCCCTTGATGCCTCAGAACATGTACTACCAACCGATCCCTTCTTCTAGTCAAGTTGTGCCACAAACTCCTCTTCTCCCCAATTCTATTCAATACCTCCTCTTTAGTTATGCGCTAATATGAAACATGTACCTACGCATACCAGGAGATGACCATATAATGCGGTCGCGATTGTCTATCATCAGTGTTCTCAGAGTAACATGATTCAATACACCATTCTGGATAAAAACAACTTTTCTGGTACCGTGTCTTTTGTTTGTTTACATCGTCACCGATATGGGACCATTCGCTCATTATCGAGCGGCAATAAAATGGATTAAAGGGTCTCTTAGCCATGTTGAGAATACATAGTCGCACTCAGCGTGAAAAACAGGATGCGCAGCACCTTGGACACGAATCCATTCTCATATACGTAAAGTTTAGTAGGCTCAAATGGTGGACAAGATGAATACCACTGCATCATTTTCTACAAAAGCCTCGTATGCTAGCTGTGAGTAGAAAGGAGGTAACTCAAACGACAGTTGAAGGTAACTGCCGATTTTGTTTTCACAATGAATGCTATGCCATTAAAGTAATATTACTGATTTTTTTAACACACTTATGTATCTACTAATGGAATGATTTTCACCTGGAAAAGCTCTCATTCAGGGTGTGGCGGTTCACATATGGCGCAATGCCAGAATATCGGAGGGAACTTCGAGTAGACATGTCGAGGGTCAACGATTGGTGCAGGAATTGTCGGTTCACTCTCGGCGATATTACGTACCAATCGAAAAATAGATCCGTTACTGTTCTATTACGCGGCTGGTGATAAATCACTGCAAAGAGTACAAGCGTTGAAACATCACTTTGTTTCGTGCCTCGGAGCTTCCCTCGTGTACTGGCTGCAGCCATAATCACGCAGTCTTGACCATGTGCCACTCGCCGAACTGCACTGAGGAGCCAAAGAAACTGGGACACCTGCCTAATATCGTGTAGGTCTCCAGCGAGCACGTAGAAGTGCCGCAACATGACGTGGAATGGACTCGACTAATGTCTGCAGTTGTGCTGGAGGGAAATGATACCATGAATCCTGCAGTGCTGTCCGTAAATCCGTAAGAGTACAAGGGTGTGGAGATCTCTTCTTAACAGCACGTTACAAGGCACCCCAGATATGCTCAATAATGTTCATGTCTTGGGAGTTTGGTGACCAGCGGAAGTGTTTAAACTTGGAAGAGGGTCCCTCGAGCCACTCTGTAGAAATGCTGGACATGTAGGGTGTCGCATTGTCCTGCTGGAGCTTACCAAGTCCGTCGGAATGCACACTGGACATGAATGGATGCAAGTGATCAGACAAGATGCTTACGTACGTGTCACTTCTCAAAGTCGTATCTACACGTATCAAGGATCCTATATAACTCCTACTGCACACGCCCCACACCATTACTGAGCCTCTACCAGCTCGAATAGTCCCTTGATGACATGCAGGGTCCATGGATCCATGAGGTTGTCTCCATACTTGTACGTGTCCATCCACTCGATACAATCTGAAACGAGATTCGTCCGACAAGGCAACATGTTTCCAGCCGTCAACAGTCCAATGCCGGTGCAGACGGGCCCAGGCGAGGCATAAAGATTTGTGTCGTGCAGTCATCAAGGAAACACGAGTGGGACATCGGCTCCGAAAACCCGTATCGATGATGTTTTGTTGAATGGTTCGAACGCTGACACACCGAACTGACACGGTGTCAGACGCTTGTTGTCTTACGTAGGCGTTTCCGACCACAGCGCCGTATTCTGCCTGTTTACATATATTTGTATTTGAATATGCATGCCTATACCAGTTTCTTTGACGCTTCGGTGTATATACCGGTGTATCCTTACTGCCAGTGGTCACTTTTTTGGATGTTCTCCAGAGTTCCGAAAGGACGTCCGTTTAAGACATTTTTCAGTTTATGGGAACGAAAAAAGTCACTGGGATTCAAATCAGGTGACAGGGGAGCTGTGGTACAACCGAAATGTCTTCCGAGGTAAAAAATTCCGTCATGGAAGTGGCCGTGTGGTATGAGGCGTTGTCATGGTGCAGCATCTACCCGTCTACTGTGTGGAGTCTCACTCGATTCGTCCTTTTCCTGAACCTTTCAAGGACATCTTGGTAAAACAATTGGTTGACAGTTTTCCCTGGAGAAGAAGTTATTTTTTACATAATCCCCCTGTTGTCAAAAAAGCAAATCAGCTTTGTTTTTATCTTTGATTTACTCATACGAGCTTTTTTCGGTCGAGGAGATATCACAGTGTGCGACTACTCAGGATCGTCCTAAAAAATCCGGGATTCATGCTTGCGATCCTGCGACTGAGCCACTCATGGTCACAGGAAATAGGCCTAGTCTCAAGAAGAACAACGCTAACTTTTCTTCCATTGTCCTTACGCCATTTGTGAGTTTTTTCGGCACCATTTTGGCACAAACCTCTCGCTTGCGCAAATCTCCTCTGAAAATTTGATATACCGTGAAAGTGTTTCACTTTAACAGGTCACCCATGATCCTTACTATCAACCATTGGTCTCATTTGACAAGAAAACACACACGTTCGAAGTTTTTGTCGGTTTTTGAGGCTGAAGGTCTCCCTGAGGAATTTCCATCTTCAGTGTTCGGCTTCTAGAAATGATTTGTCCCAGTAAAAGTCGTGTGCTCTCTATACGGGATGTTTCCCATAGGCCTACTTCAGCGTTTGAAATGTCACACTTACGGATTTCCCAGATTTAACACAAAACGCGATTGCATAACATTGCTCTAAATTCCGTTGTTCCATCATCGTAACACACAACAAAAGCACAGCATCACTGATGGAGCTCTAAAAAATCACGCGATGGCTGTACCGAGCTGAAACTCGGAGTGAGCATCTTGGAAGCGGTGAACACACTGGTCTACAGAAGTACAGCATTACATCGTCTGCAGATCGCTCCCAGTGTTGACATTACATTTCTAACACACCTCATACGTCACACCTTATAGATTTTTTGTACCGCAAACATAACATCGTTGAACACGAAATATCACTAACTCCAAACTTCTGAAATGACTGTTACTTCAAAAAAGAAACTCTTCCTCAGAGAGAGCCTGACTTGCCAACTCAACCTCACAAAGGCTACTGGGTGACTCCTCGATTTCCCGAACTCCCAAATTCCCCACTTTCTGACCTTCCACCGAATCACAGTCACAAATTAAAGTACGTATATTTTCAGTTTTCCATTTCTTGCTCCCTGTAACAGCTCTTCCGTAAACTGCTGCTTCCTGACAGAACTTCTAGGAGTATGAATGATAGAAACACCGGCCGTCATGACGCCATTTCTCGCCCTGTAAGCTAGCCATGTAGGTTCCGGCCCATTAAGTGGATTAGGGAAAGGCCACTTCATCAGCTTCAGACTAGAGAAAGCCTCTCTTTCCCAGAACCCGACCGTGTCGTAGGCAATAGTTAATGCAAAAGTACATAGTCACTGCCCGAAAGTGACATGGTAAACTGCAAGTTGTCTAGAACTTCCGTCTGGGACGAGTTATCGTTGTACTACAACAACAAAAAATAGCTTTACAGAAAGGAAACGTCACGCTGAGCAGAGCACATAGCAACCAGATTTTTTTTTAATGTTCGTCGTATGTTAAGTTCAGAACTGAAAGATCAATTAACCGAAGACGGTCCTTATAGCTCTCAAAAATTCTCGACAAAATCTTATTTTGTGTTTCATTGCAAGAAATCTAGGAATTCTGTGAGAAACGTGGCTATAAAATACTTGCTTTATTAAATCTTTATTATTATCGTGGGGTTAGTAGCGGAAATAGGAAGAATCCATCGAAGAGGTGCATAGATTCACGTTTAATCATGTAGATCATGTTATTCTCTTAGAAAAACTAAGTGCTATAGCACTGATAGATTTACATGCATAAGTTGTGCTGAATAATACAAAAAATGTGGAAAGCAGGGAAAATTAATGATTGTGGACAAATCACGAAAGATCTTCACCAAGGATCAATTCTGGGTAAACTCCTACTCCTTATGTGTGTGAATTAGCTGCCACATAATGTTCATCAATCAGAAATGGAAATGTTTGTACACAATATTAGTATTATCATAAATCCCTTTAGAGAGTAAGCAACAAAACAGATTGTTAATAATATCTTCAAAAGAATTATTCAATGGTTCTCTGAAAATGAATTACAAAATTTTGAGAAAACACAGTCTATTCAATTCTGTACCACGAACAGAGATTTCCGACAGTTGTATCACATGAACAGGAGTCACTACACAGTGTTGAATGCCACAAACCATTGTTTCTACAAAAGTTTTGATCATTTGCCCAGTAATATAAAAGTTTGGCAGGTTACAAAGCAAGTTACAGAAATAATCTAAAATTATTTCTCCTGGGCAACTCCTTCTGTTCCACTGACGAATATTTATTTAAAAACTGGTACAGTGTAAAGAAAACCTCGTTTTTATGTGTAGTTGCAAGATTTGGGCCACAAAATTATACGTCCATTAATGTTAAAACCAATCACGCATATATACGCTGCGAACTGACCAATTTCATACCGTTTCGATAACAGAATCGTTCGAATGGTCTGTGGAACACGTAACAAACTAACTCAGGAGTATGTTCAGCAAGCGCGACCGTGTCATCCAGATGCACACAAACTCCAATGACAGATGCAGCTAACAGCGCGCATTGTGAAGAGATTAAAATACCTTGTTCAGACTTTTAAGAAGGTTGAAAAATTATAGAGATCAGAGGTTGCATTGCAAACATTCCCGTGTCTAATTAGCTACGCAAATAACTGATTGCGTGAAAGTTGATGTAAGGAGTTTAAGCACTGGATTCCTCATAATAAGAACAGACTATAGAGTGAATTAACGGAAAGTACACTGACGTCATCCAAGAACAAAATAAGACCAACTTTGATGCAAAAACCTGAAGATCATAATGTTTGCAGGTATAGAAATGGTCAACACCTTTTCACAAATGCTTTGACAGTCAGTGGATTTAATCCGTGAAATGTGATTCTGAAAATTCTGTGCAGTACGTATCAGTATCACCATTTACTCAAAAAAATAAATAAATAAATAAATAAATAAAATAAAAATAAAAATAAACATATACTGTAGTGAATATTTAAAACTGATAAAAATATGGGTACATTTACGCTTATTGTTATTTCTTTCCTTTCTTAGATGTTATGTCTGGTTAAAAATGGAAAGTGACGCGGACCTTGATCAAGCATGGCTTCCTTTTAACTGTACGGTGTATGTTACATTGCATTTAGGAACTTTCGAACTTTCGGGTAATTGAACATGTATCAATAATTAAAGATTTCTGTAGTTTTATATATACGTTTATTATTATTATTATTATTATTACCATTCATAAATTAACAGTCCAAATATAGCTTCAGGGCCAAAAAACTGCGCGTAGACATGGCTCGGAATCCGGGAATGTAGGAGGGGGGCGGAGGACGTTGTGGGATGGACTTGTTCATCTTACCACTCTGCACAGTTTGTGTTACCCGCATGCATGGGTGGCTGATGTAACGTCGATCTCCCGCCTATACTATTTCTGTGTCAGTTGCTTGCTGGTTGACAACCTAAAGTCTTCAGCTTTGTGTTCTGCGGCTTTGAGGCAACGCTGTGGCCATTAAACACTTTTATTCTCTCTCGTTCATGGCCTGATCGCTGATCATGTAGAGAATTACCCAGCAGTCAATGCAGTGTTATTGTTCTCGCCCGGTGAGCACTCGCCAGTCACCAGAGCACACACGGCTATCTACAGTGATTAGCTCACAGAGGCGGTGTCAGTGATGTCAGGTGAGGAAAACGCAATCGGATGCTTAAAGATTCGAACATCGAACTCCAAGAAAGACTAGTTGAAATGGAATGGAAAATAAATAAGGCGCAAAGTGTCTTTTGACCTCGGAATGAATTCAGGGCTCAGTCAGAAAACTGATTCAAAAATGGCTCACAAGGCTTCAAAAGATAAAGTCAGAACACTTTATGTGAAACAGAATGCAAGTACTTAGCATGATACATAAGAATCTCCTGTGTGTGTCTTGAGTTACCTCAGCATGAACTTAGTCTCTGAATCCGTCATCCACAGTGTGAACCCCGAATGCTTCGTCAGGTTGTTTCATTTTGTTCCTCCAATTCACTGACTGACTCATATGATCCGTGTGGCGAGTTCAGTTTGGCGTTTCACCCAATGAACGTTCGACATTGGGTAATCGTCAGTCCCAATATCCGTTACCGACTATGCTCTGAGGAGTCCCTGGTGGCGGCTAACCTGTAACATGGAACTCCGGGATCGTTCCACGCTAGCGCCTGTTGTGGCGCTTCCCATTCTTGAACGCTGGTTTCCTTTCGACTTGCGTGCTGGATCTATTCGTGAAACACGGAACAAATTTCTCCCGATATTTCTGTGGTTTCTGAATAGTACAGAAAGCTCCAACTCAATATGAAGCCCATTCGTTAGTAACGGAAGTGCCTACAAGCTGCTACTGAAGTGCCTCAGGAACTCGTGGCTTGGTGGTGTCCTTCAGCTGCCTATCAGTCTTTAAACTGGACAACTCTTTCAGTACAAAACAAACACTTCAGTTAGCCCGAGCCTGTCTATCTTCTGAGACTTACGTGGAACCATGGTAGCGAAACATTACAATATAGTAATAAGTAAAAGTCAGAGGGTGCCAAATCCGATTCATACTTTCCATACCAATCATTTCCCTCTGGCAAAGTATCTATTTCGCTGTTCTTACTCCTATAACGTTAACATCTTCTCAGATATATTTCACCAATAACATATAGAAAGCCTGTAAAATATTTTCCAAATTTTGAACTACCCTTTGCATCTGCCTGTACATCTCTACGCTGTACTGTGCGCGGTGGGAAATCCTTTGTATCAGTGTTAATGAGTTTCTGTCTGGTCCCGTCTGTATACTGAGCAAGAGGAAATATCAAAGTACCTGGGTGTGTGTCCCAGTATCTCACGTTCTCCTTATCACCACCTAACGTGTAACATGGAGACCGAGGAAATGTTCTCCAATCTTCGTCGAATACCGGTTCTACAATTTTTTCTCTAAAAGGTTTCATATTAACCCTTCTTCCGATGATATCCATTTAAGAATCCTAAGCATCTGTTTCACATTCGTAAAGGCGATAGAGACCGCAATCATAGCAGTTTGTTTCCATAGTCTGCTATTAGACCTAGTTGATAATGTCTCAAAATGCTGAAGTAATACTCTTGAATTAAACACACTAGCGCATCGTACGTGGTACCTTTACAGAAGCACAACACGTTCTCAGAACTCTGACAACTATTATACTGGACAATACTACCACCTCTGAATGCATGTTGGTGGTATTCTGGTTCATACTGCAGAGAGGAGAACCTGGTTTCAGTTTAACAAAATACAGATTTTTTGTAATTAACAATGTATTGAATAAAGCCCTTGTTACTTTTCAGTTGTCAATATGTATTAATTATTAGTACTTCTTACTTAGTACTTAGATTTATACTTAAATCTGTCGTGTGTTACATTTGTTACCAGCTGTGAGTCAGCTGTAACACACGTAAAGGTCAATTGTAACGTATTTATTTGTTGTAGATAATAGTTATTTTGTGGCAATATTTTCTACAAAATACATTATGGGGATAAAGTACTCATATAATAACTACTCGCATGATTATTTGCTATCTGATAGAATTTTTAAAACACTATAAAGAAAGAGAGAATTTTTAACGGTAATACGAAGCTGTATTTGTTGAACTAAAGGTAAACGTAGAAATATTATAATATTGACGCGTAAAACACAAAATTCTAAAATTTGTAAGAGAATCGCGTGCTAAACACAAATTATGATCTAGAAACCAATTAGGACATTCGTTGTACAGTAACTTGAGCTCACTTAGAACACGTTATGCACTGGACCTTTGTCAGAACTTGTTTTCCTTTTACTTGCTACCTCTGGAAATGCAGGTTTTTGGGAGTACGATTACGAACATTTGCTTTCCTTCTTGCCATGAGTCTCGTAGAAGTTTCTTCAAGTTGGATTTAGGAGTCGAGTTCATCGCCTTAAGCTTCAGATACATATCGTGACGTTGGACTGCTAGTCAAAGCTTCTCTCATTATTAACATCTTTTATAGTATGCTAGCAAATATTGGTAGCAAGTATTACATGAAACTATGGAAGCTTTTGCGTGAGTTTTGAATTCCAGAAAATCAGTAATGAGTGTGATGAGAGGGCGAGAGAATCTAACATATTTCACGTGTTACTGCACAGATTTCGTAGGAAACCAAGGAGCAACAAGATCCTGAAGGTAGGCTGCAACACACATAACTGTGAATTCAGTGGCGAGCAGGCGAAGAAAATCAGTAATATGGATTATCCACGTGGGGTGTTAGAAAGTTTGCCTATCAGTGTGTTGTGACTGGAGTTCCTCAGGAAATAGTGTGAAAAGGAAATGGTTGGCGTGTATTGATTCAATACCTTTCTGAAACAGAATTGATCACTATCAGTTTATTGTCCGGATTCAATTAGTCTTGCTTGAGCAATGAGTTTCAATTAAGGAAGCGTATCATGTTTCTTAAGAATCTTACAGAAATTTTGAACCACCCCAACTTTCAACCCCAAAATGTATAATATAGACAAGACTTGCGTCCGCATCATGCTGGCGCTTGTTGCAATATTGCCAGCCAAGGAGAAGAACCTCCCCCCATGAACCATGGACATTGCCGTTGGTGGGGAGGCTTGCGTGCCTCAACGATACAGATAGCCGTACCGTAGGTGCAAGCACAACGGAGGGGTTTCTGAAGAGAGGCCAGACAAACGTGTGGTTCCTGAAGAGGGGCAGCAGCCTTTTCAGTAGTTACAGGGGCAACAGTCTGGATGATTGACTGATCTGGCCTTGTAACACTAACCAAAACTGCCTTGCTGTTGTGGTACTGCGAACGGCTGAAAGCAAGGGGAAACTACAGCCATAATTTTTCCCGGGGGCATGCAGCTTTACTGTATGGTTAAATGATGATGACGTCCTCTTGGGTAAAATATTCCTGGGGTAAAATAGTCCCCCATTCGGATCTCCGGGCGGGGACTACTCAAGAGGACGTCGTTATCAGGAGAAAGAAAACTGGCATTCTACGGATCGGAGCGTGGAATGTCAGATCCCTTAATCGGGCAGGTAGGTTAGAAAATTTAAAAAGGGAAATGGATAGGTTAAAGTTAGATATAGTGGGAATTAGTGAAGTTCGGTGGCAGGAGGAACAAGACTTTTGGTCAGGTGAATACAGGGTTATAAATACAAAATCAAATAGGGGTAATGAAGGAGTAGGTTTAATAATGAATAAAAAAATAGGAGTGCGGGTAAGCTGCTACAAACAGCATAGTGAACGTATTATAGTGGCCAAGATAGACACGAAGCCCATGCCTACTACAGTAGTACAAGTTTATATGCCAAGTAGCTCTGCAGATGACGAAGAATTATTCAGGTAGTGAAGGGAGACGAAAATTTAATAGTCATGGGTGACTGGAATTCGAAAGTAGGAAAAGGGAAAGAAGGAAACATAGTAGGTGAATATGGATTGGAGCTAAGAAATGAAAGAGGAAGCCGTCTAGTAAAATTTTGCACAGAGCATAACTTAATCATAGCTAACACTTGGTTCAAGAATCATAAAAGAAGGTTGTATACATGGAAGAATCTTGGAGATATTAAAAGGTATCAGATAGTTTATGTAATGGTAGGACAGAGATTTAGGAACCAGGTTTTAAATTGTAGGACATTTCCAGGGGCAGATGTGGACTCTGACCACAATCTATTGGTTATGAACTGTAGATTAAAACTGAAGAAATTGCAAAAAGGTGGGAATTTAAGGAGATGGGACCTGGATAAACTGACTAAACCATTGGTTGTACAGAGTTTCAGGGACAGCATAAGGGAACAATTGACAGGAATGGGGGAAAGAAATACAGTAGAAAAAGACGAGGGCTAGAAGAAATCCTTGGGTAACAGAGGAAATATTGAATTTAATTGATGAAAGGAGAAAATATAAAAATGCAGTAAATGAAGCAGGCAAAAAGGAATACATACGTCTCAAAAATGAGATCGACAAGAAGAGCAAAATGGCTAAGCAGGCATGGCTAGAGGACAAATGTAAGGATGTAGAGGCTTATCTCACTAGGGGTAAGATAGATACTGCTTACAGGAAAATTAAAGAGACCTTTGGAGAAAAGAGAGCCACTTGTATGAATATCAAGAGCTGAGATGGAAACCCAGTTCGAAGCAAAGAAGGGAAAGCAGAAAGGTGGAAGGAGTATATAGAGGGTCTATACAAGTGCGATGTACTTGAGGACAATATTATGGAAATGAAAGAGGATGTAGATGAAGATGAAATGGGAGATACGATACTGCGTGAAGAGTTTGAAAGAGCACTAAAAGACCTGAGTCGAAACAAGGCCCCAGGTGTAGACAACATTCCATTAAAACTACTGGCGGCCTTGGGAGAGCCAGTCCTGACAAAACTCTACCGTCTGGTGAGCAAGATGTACGAGACAGGCGAAATACCCTCAGACTTCAAGAAGAATATAATAATGCCAATCCCAAAGAAAGCAGATGTTGACAGATGTGAAAATTACCGAACCATCAGTTTAATAAGTCACAGCTGCAAAATACTAACGCGAATTCTTTACAGACGAATGGAAAAACTGATAGAAGCCGACCTCGGGGAAGATCAGTTTGGATTCCATAGAAATGTTGGAACACGTGAGGCAATACTGATCTTACGACTTATTATAGAAGAAATATTAAGGAAAGACAAACCTACGTTTCTAGCATTTGTAGACTTAGAGAAAGCTTTTGACAATGTTGACTGTAATACTCTCTTTCAAATTCTAAAGGTGGCAGGGGTAAAATACAGGAGCGAAAGGCTATTTACAATTTGTACAGAAACCAGATGGCAGTTATAAGAGTCGAGGACCATGAAAGGGAAGCAGTGGTTGGGAAAGGAGTGAGACAGGGTTTTAGCCTCTCCCAGATGTTATTCAATCTGTATACTGAGCAAGCAGTAAAGGAAACAAAAGAAAAATTCGGAGTAGGTATTTAAATCCACGGAAAAGAAATAAAAACATTGAGGTTCGCCGATGACATTGTAATTCTGTCAGAGACAGCAAAGGACTTGGAAGAGCAGTTGAACGGAACGGACAGTGTCTTGAAAGGAGGATATAAGATGAACATCAACAAAAGCAAAACGAGGATAATGGAATGTAGTCGAATTAAATCGGGTGATTTTGAGGAAATTAGATTAAGATATGAGACACTTAAAGTAATAAAGGAGTTTTGCAATTTGGGGAGCAAAATAACTGATGATGGTCGAAGTAGAGAGGATATAAAATGTAGACTGGCAATGGCAAGGAAAGCGTTTCTGAAGAAGAGAAATTTGTTAACATCGAGTATAGATTTAAGTGTCAGGAAGTCATTTCTGAAAGTATTTGTATGGAGTGTAGCCATGTATGGAAGTGAAACACAGACAATAAATAATTTAGACAAGAAGAGAATAGGAACTTTCGAAATGTGGTGCTACAGAAGAATGTTGAAGATTAGGTGGGTAGATCACGTAACTAATGAGGAGGTATTGAATAGGATTGTGGAGAAGAGAAATTTGTGGCACAACTTGACTAGACGACATGTCCTGAGGCATCAATGAATCACAAATTTAGCATTGGAGGGCAGCGTGGTGGATAAAAATCGTAGAGGGAGACCAAGAGATGAATACACTAGATTAGCATGGAGAGCTGCATCAAACCAGTCTCAGGACTGAAGACCACAACAACAACAACAACAACAACAACAACAAAGGAGAAGAAAGATATTGGGGCAATTCGTTTCGCAAATCGTGGATGTCTTTGGATACTTTGTCTCGTAATATGGAATAGAACACTATGTTTCATTAATGTTTCTGTTTCCACGTAATAGTTTCCTGTATGATTATCTGCGATGTGGTGCTGTAGATTGTGTTATTGAAGCTTCTGAATGCAAGGAATTGTTACTAACGAAGCTATGATAATTAATCGAAACCCTCAGCTGCCAATAGGTGTTGTTGATATGCCTCAATGGGGACAGCTGAAAATGTGTGCCCCGTCCGGGTCTCGAAGCCGGGATCTCCTGCTTACATGGCAGATGCTCTATCCTTCTGAGCCACCGAGAGCACAGAAGATAGCGTGACTGCAGGGACTTAACCCTTGCACGCTTCCCATGAGACTCACATTCCCAACTGTCCACAACCTACATTCGTAATGTTTCTAAAGGAACTTTGAGGTATATCAACAACATCTGTTGGCAGCTGAGGGTTTTGATTAATTATCATTTCTTTCTAGAGATGCTGCATGGTCATCATTGGTATATGTTCTTTCGGAACAGTTACTATCTTCATACTAACGAAGCTGTTTTTAAATCAAGAAACGGTATAAATGTGCTATAAACTGGTTATGTCTGTGTAAAAGAGCATTAGACAGCAATAAAATACATTTCAGTACACTCACGCAGAATAAATGTATATTTACTTAAAACATTTGGCTGCAGACTAATTCGCTAAAGGTTTCTGCGTATGTCGAAAGCCTTCTTGCTACTATGGCTGACTCGCTTTCAGAGGTTCAAGCTTTCAGTGATGTAGAGTATTTGGAAAGGTGGTTACACACCTATTTGGGGAGCATGACCTGGCTTACAAAGGTTGTTGCCATCCGTTTCCAGCAGGGTTACCGCAGCCTTTTTCTATTACAGCGAGTACGCTGCGAGAGGAGGAGAGAGGGTAATTCGCTTGAGCATAGCAGGAACACGGTAGTTTGGCCGAGAGGCGTGCGTCGGAGAGGATTCCCAGGTCGGCTGACGAGCAGCCGGCTCCCGAGTACGTGCCCGCTGGTCCCACATTGGGCACAGCCTAGGAGGCGGGGGCGGAGGGAGGGGGTGGAGGAGGTGGAGGCGGCCCGTTTGCAGACGCCTCACGTGCTGTCGGCCCTAATAAAAGAAACTCAATTTCCCGCGCCGCTGGCTCTGCCCGCCCGAGAACGGCGCACTTTGACAGATTGAGAACGCGATTGGCTACATCCACACCGGCGGCGCCACCTGCGCACGCGGTCTTCGCAAGATTGTCCGACCGGGGGAAATCTGGGAAAGCGCACAGCCCGGAACACCGGCCTCTGGCTGCTCAGGCACAACCACAGATCTCCTTCTACACCGCTTCCAGAAGGATTCTAGTTTAATATACATTGAAAAAAAGCTGACCAGAGATCAAATTTACTGACATACACCACAGCACATAAGTGAAATTGTGGAGTAAGAGACTCTGATGGAGCCACTCGCAGAAGGAAAAAGATGAAAGGCTTAAGCCTAGCGTTTCAACAAGTTCGATAATCTTAGAGGTGTGAGATGCCCTGCTAAACCCGCAGGACAGGGCAGGTAGTTCAAATTGTAGAAAGGGGGCCAAATAAGCGGCTGTCAGTTACACTCGAACACACAACCTTATTTATTTGATCAAACATTGCAAGAGCCAAGAAAATTATTAAAAAAACACAGCATTAATTTTTCGAACTTATTTACTAGCTGAATGCGCCATACAATCTCATGCCTTAAGGAAAGGACCACTTTAATTTAAAATAGGCTGAAAGCCAATAACTTAAGACTCAAACCAAATCAGAAATTTAAAAGACAGAAGGCCTTATCTGAAATCAGTTCCTTCCATTAGGTTGAAGGCCCTAATAATCTCACACCTTAAGAGCATAAGAACTTTAATTTTAAAAAAATCGGCTGAAGGCCCGTCTCTTAAGACTCAACCAAAAATTAAATTTTTAAAAGGCAAAAGGCCTTATCTTAAAACCGTTCTTTAATTACGCTGAAGGCCCATGCAATATGACACCTTAAGATCAAAACAAATTTATTTTAAAAATCAAGAACAAATAAGGAAAGGCAGTACACCCAACAGCACTCAGAAGTTTCCGAGGGTCGGCCTGGAATTCAAACACTAACGCTCGCTTAGGTGAGACAAGGAGTCGACCCAACCATTTTCGATCCGATGACAACCCAGCCGAAAGACAGGCAACGGACCCACCGACAAGATTGCTTCCACTCCAACCGACCAGCACACAACAAGGAGTTCAATATAACAACTGAACCGTGATTTATTTTCAAAGAATATTCTTAAGAATTTATTTTATTTAGTAGCGATTCATCAAGAACACTAACACATTTAATCACACTATGTACACATGGAAGTAGTTGCCAGGGCGTAACTGATGAAATCATAACCAAATTCATTTTAACAAATGGGAATTATATTCACTTTAATAGTATCTAAAAGAATTTTTTAAAAGGAACATTTAAAATTATAATTAGAAAGCACACTCTAAATATCAAAGTTACAATTTATTCAGAGGCAGAAAGAAACAAGTTTTGACTGTATGAGCTTTCGGGCAGAGAACCTTGCCACTCCATTTTGACACAGCCGTTGTTACGACTGCTCACAACAGCCTCTGAAAGACTACACTGGTGCATATCTGCAACACACTAGATAACTTTAAACTAAGAGTTTTAACAATTTACACAAGCACACAAACTATGCACCCCCCCCCCCCCCGTAGGAGGGATGGAAATGGTACAAAACACTAACAATTAAAATATTAACCTTGCCACCGAAGGTGCAACTTGATGTTAACTTCTAAGAAAAGTCTTACTGTGAAAGGGTGGCAACTTTATATACTAAAATGATCATTTAAATAAAAGCCCATGAATTGAAATCTTATATAAAATTCTACAAGGCTTGCCAAACAATAGTTAAGATGCTCTACAGTACACAGATACCGCCTCTCAAGATCATAAGCAATAATATCAAAGTTTCCAAAGATGAAAACATATTTTAGGTATTAGGCCGTTACACTCAAAGCAATAAATTCGGTAACACACGAAATCCGACAAACATGACAGAGGCAGTTACTGACGTACGGTAGATTGATAGGGAGATTACCGAACAACCCAAACCGCAGGTCGCTCTAACCCGCCCCTACTCCACAAGGGAAAAACGGACCACCCAATTTATAAACAACCACCTTCCCGCAGGTGGGCAAACAGAGAAGAATGGTGGGACACCCTCAGAGCAAAACGGCTGGTGACCTCACCACGAAATCAAGTAGAATTTAACAAGAGTAAATCAAACAAGATATCACCAATCACTTAATTTCTAATAAACTGCGATTTCTCGAGAAGACCTGGTGTAGCACCACCAAATCACTCTCCCGAACCGTCCGCTGCCAGCCGCTTCAATGGACGCAGGATGGCGAGCCGATCTCCCGTCTCACAGCGTCGTAGCTCGCACCGGCCAGATTGATGTCGTGGGTTGACTCCTGTTGCTCTTGTGTCGACCGCGAAGCCACTACACCTCGCTATACGCCGCTGCCCACTGGACTCACGTGGCGAACTCACCTGTGCCAACACTCAAGACGGTCAAGTCATCTTGTGTCTCAGTGCGTGACCGACCAACCGATAGATCCAACAGCCAATGACCATTGCCTGAGCAAACTCGAGTAGACTGGCGGCCTAACGTGCAGATTCAGATGCAGGAACTAAGTTCTCTTACTGGGAGGAACTAAGTTCTCTTACTGGCGGAGTGGAAAGTCTCTCATTTTGCCGCCTTTAAAGGTTGATGCGAACGGCTGACATACTAGCACTCAGAACGACAGACAGACACTAACTGCCTAACAAATGCGGACGAGAGACAGACTAACAAGTTGGGGACGAGAGACTGACTGAGACTGACCGACTGACGAGTTTCTTTTTTCTTTCCTTTATTGATTTTCAATTCCCCCCGAAGGGGGCGGGCTGGCAGCAGCTTAGTACGCTGCTCTACACCCTACAGACTTTTTTAAAAAACGGAAGAAGAAAAGAAACAAGACAAACAGGCAATAAAACGGTGACATAATGTGTAAAATGGCAGAAAAATGCGGAAAGTTAAAACAGAAAGTAAAGGGGTTGGCACTGTTAATAAAATACACAGGAGTCAGACAAGTAACATAGTAGACACACAATTAAAAAAAAAACATGGCGACAGTCTGGTTTCTGTTTGCAAGAGATAAAAAAAATCACACCCAGCGACAGTATGATGGCCGTTCGCAACACTTCCCAAAAGACACACAACACGGAACACTCACTGTAAAACACTCACTGTAAAACATTGCACGAAAAGGGCGGCACAAATATGACACTCCCGAGCCAAGGACAGATGGGGGGGGACCTGGAGGAGAGGGAAAAACAAGGAGAGGAAAAAATGAAAAGGGGTGGGGAACAAGGAAGGAGAGGACTCATAAGGGGGAGAGGGGCAGGGCAGACGTGAGAGGGAATGAGAAAAGCCAGAAGAGGGAAATGCAAAAGGACTCAGGGGAGAGAAGGGGGCAGAAATAGGGGAGGTGGGGAAAAAAGAGGATGGAAGGGGGGAGAGGGAGCCCGGGAAAAGGACAGAGGAAAGGAGTGGGAATGACGATCAGAGTTGATAGGAGGGGAATGGAGGGAGAGAGGGCATCATCTGGGAGGGAGAGTTGATGGAAGCCACCTTGGGGACTGGCGAGCTCATAGCGCCCCTTAAATACACGTGAACAACAACCTTTCCCCTTTCCAACCAGAGGGAGACACCAAAGCTGCGATTGCCACAGCGGCGCCACCACCAGAAACGGAGGGCGACTGCTTCACACTATGTGCTGCGGCGCGCTCTTCAAAACAGAAATTTTTACCACGGCTCAACAACGTAGAATGTATTGGCCCCCACAACCAATTATACAAGCTGTCAAGCTACGCACCGTGCTGGACAGCAACAACACGATGAGGAAAATACACTACCTCACTACCTGAATTTACATCAACGGCCAGGGCAGGTAACCGGAACGTTAAGGGCCACAAAGCAGAAGATTCCGCTGGTGCACTTCAGTTCAAAATAGCCAACAGTTAAACTCCACCGGAGTTTACAAGAACGTCAGCTTGCAGGGCTTTCTGAGGTCTCTAACGATGAATCTGTTTAAGTGAGTCCTCAGCCGCTCTTATTGCCGTTCAGTCACGATTAATTTTATTTTCAGAAAATTAATACTTTCTTGAAAGTACATATGGGCATTTTCTCTTAGGTAGGGGAATTTAACGTCACTTCTCGCTGATTTAAAACAGCAAAGCGAGTTATTAATTATTTAAATCAAACAGAACGTGTATATTATAAAGGACTAGTTAAAGAGCGACTCGTCAAATTTTTTGAACGAAGATTTTGAAACTTGTACTGTGTACTATTGGGTACTGTGTGTTCATGTTATCCAGGGGCATTTGCATATGGATAACCCATCAGTTATAAGTTATTGCTAGTGTTAAAATTGTAAATAATTTGTATTATAAATGCTTATATTTTTTAAAGTAACTTTTCACTTGGGAAAATTACTCTCTTTGCTACTGTGTATTTCTTACCTTATATTAAATTTTATGACACAGGTCTTGTAATTCTTATTGGTTCACAAATTATGTGTATGTATTAAACCAGTAAATGAAAATTTTTGATGTAGACTGCTATTATTCATCCTTGTGGATTTCAGTTATTATTTAGGTTTGCACATTGGCCTCAATTATTGTTGTTTATGTAGCATGATTACCTGTGTAAGTAGGACAAATGCTGTGCTTGCAACTTTAGGCGAACGGTAATATTGTCTTAGTGATTAGCCGATTGGAGTACAATAAATGTCATTGCACAAGACAGAGAGTTGATTAACAGTAAAATGTATTTGTTAGCGAAGGCGAAAGAATTAAAAATATATTCGCTCAAAGACGTTCAACTATATTTCTAGTTCATTATCTAGCTTTATTCTCTATATAGACACAAACTGCACTATCAGTAACTGAATCCACTACGATTAATCGTGCAGTTCGTTCTCGTCTGTCGAAATTTATGAAATGTATAATGACTTTGTTCATAGCTGTCATTTTTCCAGCTTTTCTTTTCAAAATAAAATAAGTCGCCAACTGCACAGTTGGAATCTATTATTGCACTAAGTCGGTTTCGACAGATTGTGACTATAATTATCGCATAATTTATATACATAATTGTCGAATCCTAATTTGATGTCTGCTTATTCAGGTTATAAGGCAGTACCGAACTTCCGAAGATTACAGTTTTTTCCGTGAAAACCGGTTTAGTATAAAAAAAGTTGCAATTATACATATGATGACCGATTTTATTTTGAGGAAATAAATCTTATAATAGTGGTGGGTGCTTTTCCCGTGGCTATTTTCTAATTCTTATTAGTATTTCTTGATTTGTGCGGCATAAATATTGATTACGAATCACACAACATTCAAATAGGACACAGTATAGAATTTTCCTCGACAACAATGTTGTCATCCTTCATTTTTCTTCTCGACATGTCACTAATAATTCAGCATTCTCTGACTTCGTCTACGAAATCATCTCTTCTATCAACATTCTGTTACACTGCTATATTCGGATCATATTTATACGTTATTTCTTGCATAATGTTCTATTGGGACCCATAGTGTCTGCATTTCTTATAGTGTGACTGGACACATTCTAAAATTTTCGACGACACTGACAGAAGAGCCTTACATTGCGCCTATGTAAGTAAGAAACAGAAGCGATCAGATGGATACAATGAGTGATGGTTATCGCATGACAGATGCTCCCTGATACAGCAGCCGGGTACAAATAGTTTTGGCCATGGCCGAAAGGTGCCAGCATCTTACGGGCTATGAAATTATCAAGTAGTTAAAACCGTATATTTGGGAAACAAAACTACATTTATTATGATTATTACAACTTTCTTTAATTATTGCCAGTTTCATTTGTTTGTTGGTGTGAATGATGTTGTTGCTGGAAAGTAATATAATAAATGAATGTTGTTGTATCTATGAACGGAGTATACGCTAGCTTGAGAATTGCGTAGACAGAGTGAATCATACTCGGCGGAAACGTTAAAGTGCAACTAAACTGTCTACTTACAATAATTCTGTTAGTTAAAGGGGAGTTATTTTTGTAATAGTGTAATTTATAAATATGTCAATGTAGTTTTCCATAAAACATATCAAGTTGTGATCGGTCAAAGGTAAAAGCCGCGGTATTGCGTGGATTTAATACCAATATCGGAAGAGAACGTACGTTCACACACATTTCGTGGGCAAAAGAATTTCTTTGGGGAGCCCAACTTCATTTCGGGCTCAGCCATCCTCATGTTCAAAAGTGGATATAAGGAGCTCTGAATAGATGCGATAATTTTGCAGAATAATTGAAAGGTGGCAGGGTAATGTTTACCACCTGACATGCTAATTTCCTCGTTCGATCGATTTTACTCATTAAGCCGATTACGTTGACATGTGACAAGACTTACTATGAACATAGTTAGATAATGTGCATATTACAAAGTGCAATAAGAATGCAAGTGGTTTACATGTACGCGACGTTAAGAATTCCTTCCTCATTAGCACGCAGATAAATAAGTAATATTTTGCCAGTTGATAATGCAGAAATGTGACTGATCAGCAATTAAAAAAGCCCTAACAGAGCGATTCTCTCAGTAAGGAGGCCAATTAGTGGTCAATAGTCGCGACCCCTGTATCTGCGTCACACGAGGGCATAAAAAGTAGCGTTAAGGGCGTCCCGTAAACAGTAAAATCACGTGATGGTGCTGTGGATAGAGTGTGTGCTTCAGGTGCTGAGCATCTGGTCCCGTTTAGCTTTTAACGCAAGGAGGGGATCTCAAACGCTGGTTGGTCAGGAAGAAGCCAACACATGCAGGAGTAATTTTCGGAGATCCTTATTGGTCGAGTAAGCGATGATGGACATTAACAAGCACGACCATTGGCAGATATCAATCTTAGAAAGAAGCGAAGCTGGGCGACGGTGGGGAAGTTAGCGCCAATATAGTCAGTTACGTAGGGATAGTGGAGGCCACTCACTGTCCCTCTGGAGGCGTCGTGTATCGCACGGAACACTTAATGCTCTGTGGTGACGTCGAGAGAGATGTTTTTCTGTGAACACTTTGTTGATTCACGACGCTCTGTGTCAGCCGAATTTGTGCTGGATTTCTGTATATCTCCGTAGGGGAGGAACCGAGAATACCTTTTATAGTTAACATTCTTGTGATAATTTCTGAGTCTGTTAAAACACAGTCAAAGGCCAGCAGGTCAACGGGTACGATAGGCGACGCTCGCAACAGACGACCGCTGCTGCCAAAGATAAATGACGCATTGCTCAGGCATCAAATTTTAAAGTCACCAGCGTGCTTTCAATACAGGTCTACATTACATGGTTCCAATGGCTCTAAGCACTATGGGACTTAACATCTGAGGTCATCAGTTCCCTGCACTTAGTAACTAACCTAAGGATATCACACACATCCATGCCCGAGGCAGGGTGGAACCTGCGACCGTAGCGGCGGCGTGGTTCCGGACTGAAGCGCCTAGAACCCCTCGACCACAGCGGCCGGTACTACATTAGACTGGAGTTATTATTCCCATTAACTCGAGTCCTCGTCAGCCACGTAATTCACGTGTGACCTTGAGGCTTAACTTTTAGGAAGTACTCCAGCAGATAAGAATTATTGCCCAGCTACAGTAGTTTAATTTTTAGTAATATAGTATACAGTTTTGGTTTTGACACAAATGTCAGTTGAAATACTTTTAGTATATTTTGGGCATTAAGTTGCTAATGACCTTAATCAGTACTTCCCTTGTGTATATTTTTCCACGGGATCTTCCTAGTTGGCATTGGATTTTCTTAAGAGTAGCATTTGCGAATCCCGAACCCAAATGTCCATGGTAATTCATGTAATAAATTCCTTTGTACAGGTAGTAGACTGTTGTTGCTCCTAAAGTAGAGTTCCCTCCCTCCTCTCCTTTCTCAGTTACAAATTTTAGATACACCAACGGCTACTATTCTTCTGACGTCTAACAGTTGGAGTGACTCCGGTCTCCACACTTAGCAGGGCCTGGGTTCACCAGCTTAAGATTTAAGTTTCCTTTGCACAGTATTCCATGTGCAATAAGTGATGGGTAGATCACACCAAACCAGCACCAGCTCGTTAGATAAAGATTAAAACTTGACCGTGAAGTGACGCAAAGTGGACGCGAAAGTATGAGAAAGAAAAACAGGTGAAATTCCAATTTTGTTACTGTGGCTGTTGGATAACCAAAATCCCCGCGGCGAACTATGCAAAGCGTGAGTCACAGATAATACGTAATGTGATTATTTCTGGTATTAGGTTTGATTCGAGATCATTAGCTGGCTACCATGAGTGACCGAAATTGCATCTGAGTGATGAAACTAGAACTCTAGAACAGCATGAACTTGAGAGAGTTTTGCATCAAACAAGTGGGAATATATCGAAGTTTTCACTCACCAACTACCTTTCAATTAATCATTCAGCTAAACTGATTCTGAAAAATATTTGTTGGATCTGTTGGATTCGTATAACGCTACTGGTTCTTCCACAGCTTTTTCAGCAGAAGAAAATTATTCATTTTTAACGGGGAGGACGAGTGGATTGTAGAAGAAGAAATTCGCCACGAGGTTAGTGGATATTTTCTCTAGGACGAAACACAAGTAACTGCGTTGTTGCGGATACCGCGATGACAAGGTGATGGATACCCGTGAATTCTGCAATACTCACCTCCACCTTACATTACTTGCCGGCCGGTGTGCCCGAGTCGTTCTAGGCGCTTCAGTTTGGAACCGCGCGACCGCTATGGTCGCTGGTTCGAATCCTGCGTCGGGCATGGATGTGTGTGATGTCCTTAGGGTAGTTAGGTTTAAGTAATTCTAAGTTCTAGGAGACTGATGACCTCCGATGGTAAGTCCCATAGTGCACAGAGCCATTTGAACCATTACTTACCTGTTCCATGGTAGATGCTTTAAGCAGTGAAAAATAGTTCGTTCTCCTGCCATAATTTTTACTGTTAACCTGTCCCACAGACGTTGCTTTATGAAGTCTAATATAATTCGTTACCTTATTCGTAGCTGTTGCCCATTC
Source organism: Schistocerca nitens (assembly GCF_023898315.1). Lineage (NCBI taxonomy): Eukaryota > Metazoa > Arthropoda > Insecta > Orthoptera > Acrididae > Schistocerca > Schistocerca nitens. The sequence continues at coordinate 213,286,821 of NC_064614.1, forward strand.
TTGAAATATCGCCCCCAACGACGAGATTCACTGTAATACATTTAACGAAACTAATTGGTAATATTAGTAGCTAAATACTTTCAACATTATATTCCCTAATAAACGACAACCTTACATCTACTCATCGCTATGGCTCAGATAACTCGAAAATCTTAATAAGAGTTTACATAAATTTCAGAACGAATCTGTATAATTTTTTTGAGTTAATTATCGGATTATATACCCAAACATAAAATAACATAAATGTTTGTTAGTAATACATATTACACGCGCACCATATTTATCCGGCAAGTATATATTGTCACTTCTGCGAAATTCCTGCGAGCGAATCAGGAATGAGGGAGCTTTATGTTATGTTTCCAGAAGTAGAGTGGGTTCTTCCAATTCGTAGTTCTCAGGAGTTAGAGCGGCAATTTGAGAAAGTTTGAGACCAGGGAACTTGGTATGCAGAGGGAAATATCTCTAAAAAGGAAGTACAACGGAAGGCTTATGATATACTGCAAGCAAACGAGATGCTGCGAATATAACTGAGTCACTGAGAAAACTGAGAGCTGTGACGGTATCCTGTGCGGCGAGGTGCCGCCCTGAGGGCAGAGTAGCGCAGACACGGCGTCGAAGGCGGAGTCTAAGACGGAATCCCTAAGGCCGGTTAAGCTGTTGTTTATATAGAATCATATGACGCGCATCCAACGCGCTGTCCTCCTGACTTCGGATCTTTCCAGAACGTTCCAGCTGTGTTACAATACCTCAGCTCTCTGTTGTACAACATACAGTTTAATCCGTACCCTACTGCAATTTAGCCGCGACAGCTCTCCGTTCCAGAGAAAATTTTGCGACCTCCATCTTCGAGAACGCAACATTTTCATGTGTTATATGTACACCTTCAGCTTGTATTTGTTGACGTATTTTTTTAATACAATAACATGCTTACATTTCTGTTTTATACCATTATACTGTTCTTCTGTGCTTCTTCGATTTGCTCACAAAACAATTAGACTTGATTATAAACACAACTTATTACGTCCTTGTGAGGCAAGTACCCAATTTTTCTGTCCATTCCTTTGTTAATACATTATAAGCTTTTGACACAAAATATACGATTGTACACAGTTACCATAATTCACAATCCTTTGACAACAGAATATACAATGTTACATACAGAGGGCATTTGTCACATTTCTTGAATACATATAAGATTAACTAAACAAAGACTGTTTTTGACCCTGTTTCACAATTTTATTATTGCACGACCTACGTGTCGGGTTATAAGCCCATTATCAAGTACATTGCTGATTCCCAAAGATGATAATGCACAGATAAACATGATGACAAGGCAAAGATAAACATCTCAACTTCTTAACGCATCGCTAAATAACTTAATGTACAATTACGCCAATGACCATTTTTAACAAACTACATACATTATTACACATAGGGCAGTTAAACTACAATGATGGGATTCATCTTACACATCAGCCAAGAACTTATTAACTTCGAAGGACTGGGCCCAAAGTTTTGCTTCTATCCTATGTTTGAGATCTGATCTAAAAGAGGTGAATAAATTAATTGGGTTCGTTCATTTAATAATAGCTGTGGAGATATACACATCCGCCTTTTAATTTCTAAACCTTCTAATTGGTTGAGTTGGTGTTGGACTTGTATTTGTGGTTATTGTTCAGGGAATGTTCTGCAAAGGCTGGATCAGGCTTCTTCAATCTTCGGCTTCTGTGGTGTTCTTTAAGCCTGGTACTGATTGACTTCCCTCTGTGACCAATGTACGAAGACTGAAAATCTCGGCATGTGATTTTATAAACCCAAATTTTAGTAATGGCGGGTTGTTTATCTTTTGCATTGAACAAGCAACTACGTATTGTCTGAGGGACATAGAAAAACACAGAGAAACCCTTTGCTTCAAAATGATACTTATGCAAGTTGATGTTTTCCCAATAAAAGGAAATCAGCACAATTTCCTTTCCAGTTTGTCTGTGTTTATCATTGGGGACAGTAGAGACCTGCCTTGCTGTAGGGGTCAAATTCATTGTTTGTAGCTACTGTTTTTATTGTGTTAAGTTCGAGTTTTTCTTGAGGTAAGTGTACACATATTACAGTTTTTTTCTTAATGACACACCATTACCTCAAAAACACGTTTGTTACACACATCATACATTGATGACTACATTGAAAGTATATATATATATATATATATATATATATATATATATATATATATAACCTTTAATATAGATAAACATTTATGGAAGAATATACACTCTGATTAGTCATTGCAACAATATACTCTGTGTCAGAATACTGCTTCCATGTTTTTCAAAAGAATTTTAATGACTTTCTTTGCTAAATATCAATATCTTCATTTGGAGTGCGAGGGTATTCCCATAACATTGTTTCACTTGTTCGGGTCTCATAGCGACTTGGCATGTGCTCAGAGGTAACCATTTCATTCTGACTGGTTTCCTGTCGCACCATCTGTCACAATATTGATTCACAATTTTATTTTTCACACAGATTCTGCTACAACAATCGTCTCCCATGCTTCTGCAGAAGAATTTAAAACTATCTCGACAGCATGTACAATGTTTACACATACACAACATCACCATTAGTATGAGTATACTTAATTATTCATAATCCCAAGTGGATATACTATCAACTGTGAACAAATTAAATACAGTTATTTGTTGTTATGAGTTTTTATTGTCTAACTCGTCTGGTTTATGTCCTGCAGCCATCAAATCATCTAGCCAATGCAAAACGTAAGTAAAAACGTAATTGAGATATATTCTGTTATTCTTGGTTCACTAGGTAAGTCAATACCCATGTTTAAGTTAGGTATAATATCATTAATTGTGACATTCGATCTCATAGTATGTTCAGATTGTATTACTACCTGAGAACCATACTCTTATGCTTACTGATGAACTTCAGTTTACCTGTACCTCTAATAATTATGTCCAATGGATTTTGGTCACTACACGAAATTGTAAATTCTTCATCCTTAGGTGCTAAAATAACCTTTAATTACCTCTAATCTCCGTCCATACACTCTCGTTTAAGACAATATGCTTTTGGATACAGTCGTCAGGAATATTAGGCTGAATCATTCTTACTTCACAAACTTCATGATCGTAGGTAGATAACAAGATAAAGGTGTGTTTAAAGATACTTGGATTTGGTTCAGTCTTTTCAGATAATATTTGCTCATTCGTTAATTATTCATATTGTCTCTTACCATCGTCCATTAATGCAAATTTATTTTTGGAACTACATATGTGTACAATCTTTTAGTGCTTCCTATTTCGACTGGCAATGGCCAGACCTCAAAGATATGAAATATACTAGTGTCAACTAACCATACATTTCACACTTAACTGAATATATTTCCAGCAATAAACATATTCAAATCAGTTACCTTGATTAAATGATATTCGTTTTCTTCAGTAAGTGCTACAGGAAATTGCTTATTTTTAATCTCATCTTTAATTAGTTTCAGATATTTGACTGACTGTACAAGATTAATTAAATGGGTTCCAAGAGGCCCTTCTGTGCATTTGCTATTGCTCTGATTATCAACTCATAATCTCGTTCCAGTTCATTAAATATAGCTATCAACTGTTTAAGTATTTAGAGCAACATAAATAACAATTATTCACAGCCATCAATCAGTGGTATTTTCATAGTGTGCAACATGTTTGTTTAGTTTTAGCATCCCATCTCCAATGATCTTCTCGTTTCTTGCAACTGAGCTAAAGTATGATTATGTGTAAAATGGCCTTGACGATCGTTATCTGTTCTTCTGATAATCGTAATAATTCTTTCTTGTTCCCTTCCAGAATGTTGAACTTATTCTTAAAACAGGCAGCGTCATCTTCATCCAAAATCCCAAATAGTGTCTTGCTTTTTTCTCCATCAAAATTCAGAATTCCATGCTTTCGAATCTTGTGCTCATATCTAGCTAATTGCTGAATTAGGCTTTCGACTTTTCCATCGTATGTACATGCCAATGTAAAGCCTATTTCTCACTAGTACATTCGAAGGTACTCATATTAAGTTGTAACAATATCTTATGGCAAAAGTCGACAGCCCTCCATGCCAGATTTTCAGTTGATACAAATTTCTGCTTAAATTCTAATATATTAAGATAGCTTACCATTCTCCAGGTGTCACTGTAAAGACTGACCATATCTTTTTTGTTATAATATAAGCCTGGGGACGACTGGAATTTTGTCACTTGCTGTTGCACTGCTGATGTGATGTCAAAAACTAAGATGCGTTGCCATGATCCTGTAAGTTAAAACAACTCATTTAATCTCTTAGGATGCACTTTCAGATATTTATTGCATCTTAACTATATGACTATATTAGGTCCTTTAACTTCAGAAACAGTAAGTGGACCGCACCACTGACTATATTAGTTTTCAGAGTCGCCATGTCGCACGCTTTCATCAAACTGAAGAACTTTATCGCCTTGTTGGAATGTTTTTGGTTTCTGTGTCTTATAATAATATTCTTAGTTTTTGATTTTCGTTTCTGCCTTTACGTCTCTTGTATTCTGATGCGTTATTCTTAACAGTTGTTTCAACTCTATTACATACTCATCGTAACTGTAGATTACCCCTGCTGGTTTTCTCTGTAATACTCCCAGCTCATTACATATTCGTGTGGAGTATAGTCTGTCGTACTATGAGGTGTGGTATTAAATACGAAAACTGCATATGAAACCCAAGCGTCCCAGTTAGCTGATCTCTGTTGATGTAATGTCGTAGTGTCTCTGTTAGTGTTTGATCGGTTCGTTCTAATTCTCTGTTCGCTTTTGGCTGGTAACTGATGGTATTAATTTTGTCTATGTGTAGTAATCTGCAGACCCAACAAATGGTTTCACTCATAAAATTAATATCGACTGTATACAGTACTTTAATATTTTTTTTTCTCTACCAGTACTCTAGTGACTATTTCTGCATCTTGTTATTTGATCAGATCTGCTACTAAAATTTTGGTTAAGGCATCTTTAAAGGTAAGTATATGTTTATTGCGTCGATCTCTGAGTGAATGGGTCTACAATATTAACGTCAGAATGTTCGAATACGTATTCGGGGGTTGTTGTTATTTCCATAGGTATCTTTATTCTGTCTTATCACTTCGACAACTTACACATTTACGAATATACTGCTCGATGTCAGCTTTCATACCATCCCATGTACAATACTTTTTGATGCTTTCATATGTCCATAGTACACTTTGGTGTCCACCAAATGGTGGTACGTGATATTGTTTAAGAAATTGTAATTTGTCTTCCTGACTGGTGTCTGAATATGGGAAGTTAATGAGACTCATCAGTGGTTTTTTAGGATATGTAGTAAATATAGGAAGATACTAGAACAGGGGGGGAAAACTGCCGCCCTTCAGGCTGAGTTAGACAAGGCCAGCGGAGGTATAGACAGGTTAAGGAGGGAGAAGGGTAAAGAGAGATGGGAAGTGGGAACAGGCAACAGGAGGAACAGGCCTAGAACTTTGACTGACAGCTTCGTGGTGAATGTGGAAAGTAGATTTGAGCTGTTGCTTCATTTAGAAGCTAGTGAGCCTGAGGCAGCTGCACAACAAACTTTCAGCAGCAAATTGAAAAGTAAGAACGTAGAGAAATCTGTAAAGAGAAAGAAAGTGTAGTTGTTACGTAGTTCCCATGGAAGAGATGTTGGCCAACTTTTGCACGATGAACTAGGATCAGAATACCAGGTCACCAATTTTTTTAAACCAACTGCTGGTCTGGAGCAGGTGACAGAGGATTTAGGATCACTTTGCAATAATTTCACTAAGGAAGACTCTGCAGTTATAGTGGGTTGGCCAGGTAATACTATTGACAGAAATCCTTGGTACCGTATAGAGTGTGACCCGGAAAGGATTGCATCAGCAATGAAGCATGCTAGTGTTGAGTTTGTATCTGTTCTTGGGCGCCATGGCCGACCTCATAAGAAATCTTGTCAAGAGAGTAAATTTGAAGTTGGAATGTCCGCTTATGTTGGGGTCAAGGTCACACATTGTTGGGGGTCCTGTTATTCTCTCAATAGGTGGGATTATACTAGGCAAGGCCTTCACCACAACAGTAAAGGGAAGGGTAAACCGGCTTGGAAAGTAGCAGAAAAGTTCAATAATAGTTGAATAAAATACCAGTGGTTATAGGGTTCAGAAAATATCTTTTTTTAGGGTTAGGGAGGACAGAAAGAAAACAAGTTTTCAGAGAGGTTAGGATTGAGACAAACTTTCAGTTTGAGAAAGAAACCAAAAAGACATAATTCTAACTTATTACTTCAGCATAAACAGCTGTTGGTTAAGAATTTTGGACAATCAGCAGAAATTTCCACTCTACCCAACTTTAACTCAGTCAATGTGAAATGTCAGCTATCTTTATTGCATCAAAATATTCGTGGACTGAGAAATAAAATTAATGAATCAATTATCTGCATACATGAGTTAGAGTCCTCAAACCTAGCTGACATAATCTACCTCTCTGAACATCATGTGACCACTGGTATATAACTTTTAAGTGTTACAGGATTTAGGTTAGTATCTCACTTTTGTAGAGCAGAAATGGAGAAAGGAGGAGTTGCCACATTCATCAGGAACTATCATAAATTTAAGAACATAGACATTTATAAATATTGCCCAGAACAGCATGTGGAAGCATGCGAAACAGAAGCAGAATTTCACAAAAAATCCTTCATAATATTAAGTGTATATTGAGCAACTACAGGTAACCTTAATCTGTTCATAAGCCCCCTTGAAGCATTACTGGCCAATTTAACAACCAAAAGCAAAGAAATAGTGGTTTATGGTAAGTTCAATGTGGATTTCCTTAAAGACTCTCCCAATAAGAACTTATTTGAGTTGGTAACACTATCATTCAACTTAATTACCACTGTAAAGTTCCCCAGTAGGGTAGCCATTTGCTCACAGCCAGCCATTGATAATATCATTATAGAAAAGTCCAATGAACAAAATTAAATTACAAAGCCAATAGTCAATGGCCTCTCAGACCATGATATACAGTTCCTTCTGCTAATGTTCAACAGGATCTAAAACCTGTTAAATCTGAGCTCAAGAGGATAATCAATAAGCCAAAAATTGATTGTTTTAGGACACGTCTCCGAGACATTCACGGGAGTTATGCTTAAACATGAATGAAAAATGTTACACTTTTACTAATAAAGTGCTGACCTTATTTGAACACTGTTTTCCCCCAAAACTAACCAAGGTCAAAACAAAGTCTACAAGAAGCCATGGATTACCCAAGGTGTAGAGATATCTAGTAATACAAAAAGAAAACTGTATCTGTCAGTTCGAAAAACTACTGATGCTGATGCTACAGCACATTACAATAGAACCTGCAAAATATTAAAAACTGGAATGTGGACATCAAAGCAAATTTATTACAAGGAAAAGATAGTCATATCAGACAACAAAATAAAAACAATATGGGATACAGTGAAGGAGGAGACCAGCATAGCCAGACATGAGGGACAAATAGCATTAAGAGTAAATGATACATTGGTGACAGATGTGTATAGCGTTGTGGAACTTTTTAACAAAATTTTAAAACTGTTACTGAAAAGATGAGGTTGTCAGGTTCTGTAGATGCTGCTATGGAATACCTCAGATCAGACATTTCATGTAACTTCCATAATATGAATTTGACTCTCACTACCTCTGCAGAAGTAATGTCCATTATAAAATCTTAAAATCAAAAACATCTAGTGGGTATCATGAGATATCAAAACAATTATTTAAAGAATGTGATTCTGAGTTAAGTAACATATTAAGCTATCTGTGTAACCAGTCGTTTATTGATGGAGTATTTCCTGAATGGTTGAAATATGCTGAAGTTAAGCCATTCTTTAAGAAGGGAGATAAAGAAATAGCATAACATTTCTTTCCAATTTCACTTTTGCCAGCATTCTCAAAAATTTTAGAAAAGGTAATGGACAATCGGATTTATAATCGTCTTATCACAAGTGACATACTGTCAAACTGGCAGTTCGAATTTATAAAGGCTTCTGATATTGAGAAGGCTATCTACATTTACAGTGAAGATGTACTTAATTCATTAGACAAAAAATTGCAGGCAACTGGTATATTTTGTGATCTGTCAAAGACATTTAACTGTGTAATTCACTATATCATTTTAAGTAATTTAGAATGTTATGGTGTAATAGGAAATGCTGCAAAATGGTTCAAATCTTATATGTCTGGCAGGAAAAAAAGGGTGTTACTAGGAAAGAGACATGTATTAAGCTATCAGGCATCATCCAACTGTGAACTAATTACATTTTGGATCCCACAACATTCCATTTTAGGGCCCTTACTTTTTCTTGTGTATGTAAATTACTTGTCATCAGTAACATTACCAGATGCCAAGGTTTTTTTTTTTTGCCGATGATAGAAACATTGCAATAAATAGAAAATCAAGTGCAATCTCAGAAAGATCAGCTAAAAAATATTTGTGGACATTAATCACTGGTTCCTAGCCAATATATATTGATATATACAATTTAACTTCTGCACCATTTCAGTGCAGTACCGTGTTCATTGTAAATAAGTATATGTGTGTGTGTATAAGTAAAATCTAAGTATTGCACCATTTCAGTGGAGTAATTTCTTCATTGTAAATAAGTATTGTAGTAGTTCTGTTATATGTTTATTACCTTATAAAAAATAAAACATTTTTATTAATTTTTATTTCAGTGCATTAATGCTATCTTAGTAAATGAGTGTTGTAAAATGATTCATTCATGTAGTGTTCATTAAAAAAAAGAAAGACGATCATTCCACTTGGGGCCTGTGGAAGGTACATTAGCTTATTTGTTCCAGTTGTAAATATTTGTCATATATTATTGTTTTTACGACATGTTCTACATCCTGGAGGACCTCCTCACTATGGATCAATTAGAATGAAAGTAAATCTAATCTAACTTAAACTATCCTTATACTGAATTACTGTCACGACAGCCTTATCTGAGGCTTTTGGGAACATCTATCACTGCCTCTTGGTCAGTCATACGCGAGTTTGACTTGGCGTTATCATTTGATTCTCGCTCATTAACATTCCTTGCAGGCTCTTTCGTATCATTATCTTCAGTCGCCCTAACGTTCGGTATTCTTGAGAGAACATCTGCGACCGAATTCCTTTTACCGTTTTTATACATAATTTGGTAATCAGACTCCTCCAATCTGAGATGGAATATCAACAATCGTGATGATTGATCTGAGATGCTGCTGATCCACATTTGTGCCTTATGTTCCGTACTAATTGTAAACTTGTGCCCAAACAATAAGATCTGAAATGTTTGACCACCCAACATATGGCTATAGTACTGTAACATCTGTCCGCTTTATTTAACGTTCGTGACCCGTAGGCAACAGGCAAATCACTGCCAAGTTTGCCCTGACCTAAGAAGGCTACTATACAGCTCAGGCTTGCGTCAGTTGTGACTATAAAGGGTATTGTAGTACAGGAGGGTTCAACAACTTTTCCTTTAATTGCCGAAATGTCTCTTCTTGTTCTGTTCCCCACGTATAGACAGCTCTCCATTTCAACAGATCATATAATGGCTTTGCCATGTTACTGCAATTATCTAAAAATTAACGATAATATCCACTTAGAACCACGAACGCCTTCAATTGTATTGTAGTCTTTGGTTGTTGATATTGCTGTACCGCTTACACATCCTTTGGATCCGGCTTTAATCCGTCAGCAGTAAGAACATGTCCTGCAAATGTAACTTCCTTTTGCAGCGATTCACATTGTTAATTTGTAACTTTAAAATGTACTTTCTGAGTCTCTCAAAGATTTCTTCTATCTTGCGATTATGTTCTTCTAACAAGGCTTCAAACCCAATTACGTCATTCAAATAGATAAATACTTTCTCACCCTGCAGTCTCATCAGGACAGAGTTAATCAATTTCTGAAATGTGTTTGGGGCCGTCTTTAGTCCCATGGGCATCCTTTTACACCTATTGTGCTTTTATACCCATAGTGCTAAAAGTTGTCTTTTCTCGATCTTATTCTTCTAATAAGGCCTTATAATAACCCTTAGTTCGATCAAGAGGGGAGAAATAATTCGCTTTGCCTAGTGCATCTAATGTCTCATCTATCTATCTATCTACGGACGAGGTATATACATTATTGTCATTTCATTTCATCGTCATGTCATTTAATTTCATTTATGCGGCTATAATCCACTACTACACACCAGTTTTGCTTTCCACTGGCGTCCATCTTTTTCGGAATTAAAAGGCAGGAGAGTCCCATGCACTGTTATTATTTACCAAAATATCGTATCTTCACATTGTTTCTGTTTCAGCTTGTAAAATCTCCTTTTGTGCCGGCGGTATTAATATGATCTTAAATTAATTATCTTTCCTAGTGCCTCTGAATTTCGTGTTTGACGATTGTGTAGGTTAGGTTGTCTCCCGGCAGATCAAATATATTATTGTAAGCTAAACATTCTCTCCTCACTGTTCAAATGATCAACTCGGAGGCTCTCTTCCAATTCATTAGCTCTTGATTTAACTTCCGAATGAACCCTTTTTACATGTTCCACTGTAACCTCATCCACTGATGATAAATCTTCTGTTCTTAACTGAGGGTCATCGATTTTAACCTTTTCCTTGGCAGCATTTAAAATAATTATTGTACTCATACCATCATTCACTGCGACTAACGCTTCAGTTATATGTGCACGTGTTTTGGAGCTATCGGTTCTTATGCATTCCTTAAACCAATTAGAACTTTTGCTATTTTACTTTTCCTGTGGCCTATACTCAACTTACAATTCTGTTTTAGTTTTCTTTCCCCAACGTGATTACTCTAGAGATAAACTCCTACAAGATCGCCATCAAACCGGCACCGACCTTGATGCCGCTCCGAGTAGCCACGTGGTTTGAGGCGCCATGTAACGAATTGAGTGGCCCCTCCCGCCGGAGTTTTCCTCGGGCGTGGGTCTGTGTGTTGTTCTTAGCATAAGTTAGTTAAAATAGTGCGTGAGTCTAGGGAACGATGACCTCAGCAGTTTGGTCCCTTAGGAATTCACAAACGTTTGAACGCGTTTTGCATTATCACTTCTTTGACTTCGACTCAGTGGAACTCTTCCCATTACTTAACTTTCTTAACAACGTCCTCTCGAAGCAACTCACTCGCCGTTCTCAACAAAACGCGTTTCTCACAACTCATAATATTTCGCGAATCGTAATCTTTAACGGCTTTATACTTCACAAAGAAATCTCTATCAAGAAGCCCATCAAATGGCAAGTCTACGTTTGCAATCATTACATAAAACTTGTGCTCCACAGCGTCTCTTTCAACCCTTAATTCTATGTTTAGGGTTCCTTTGGTTTTAACAGTATCATTGCTAATTCCATTTATTCTAATAAAGTAAGCAGAATCACACTTTTCTGCACCTGATACACTTTCCTTCATTAAAAGACTAATTTGAATACCAGTATCTATCAAAAATCTCGTGGGATATCTTACCCCCCTTTTACACATTACGTTAATGTATTGATTTCTATTTGTGCATTCCACTTTAAATATTTTCCTGCAAGTACATAATCTGACTGCCTCATTGCGCGTCTCTTAATTTCCTGTTATGATGTATCATGCAGCGTAACTTGCTGTGACAGTGCGAGAGAGAGACAAAGATATTGTTTATTACTCTGTGGCGGTCAGCGCTCACATAATTATTCTTAGGATATAGAGTTCTTTTGTTCTTGTTAAGAGTAATTTTTTTGGAGGAGAAGAGAGCCATTCTTGTGATGTAAATATTGACGCCATTGCGAGTTTTTTTGTTTCACATTGTAAAATATAAGTGCATATGGAAGGAAATCAGTTAATAGAACAATAAAATATTGTTCATTTCAAGAAGGTACGTCTTATTATACACCCAGCGATGTACTGCTATTGTGATTTACTAATAAACACGAGTTGAGAACAGTTCCGACGGGAGCGTTCAGTTCTAGTGAAATAGTTCGATGTTTTCTTCGGAAAAGAAGTCACTTCATGGACCATTCAAATCCACAATAGTAACTGGACATTTCTCAGAACTGAAAGCAATCTGATTGCTATGCAACAGAGCCCCGAAGAATATTTCTCCGTACTTTGGTTACCACTTTCAGCTCAACACGGTATCTGCAGCATCTGGAGCAGATTTCTACAACAGCGGAAGCGTGTAATCGCCATCAGTTTCACACACCGCCCTGTGTACGCTGTATGTATTTACCCACAACAGTGAACATACAGTTACTCACACACATAGAAAGACAATACTAGGTGGTGTGGGGAAACATTTCAGTATAATGGCCCTGTAGAGCTAAACAGTAATTAGCCTAATAATAAAAGGAGTCATTATAAATGTCTACCGTTAGACAGGACACGATCCTCATACAACACTCATAGTGAACCTGCAATATAAATATGTTAGTAATTTAGTAATTAATGTTTCATTGTGTGTATATATGTCTAGTTTTATAGAGTAACTACATTATGGTCCTTTGTATGTTTCATGCTAACTGAACGTGCGGGAGTATCTTGTGAAGAGAACGAGTACGCCGTCCCAGCAGCCGAGCAGAAACTTCAAAAAGGCCAGAACATATGAGTTACTAGCTTTCTGGAGCATTTATGCATTTAGTGACTTTTCATATATAAATTTTCTACGTATAAATAGTGTTGCTATATTACTTTTACTAGAAGTCCAGTATTTCAGTAGATATAGTAAGACAATATTTTGTGTGTTATCTATGCACTGTTTTTGTGTCACATTGTAAAGTGTACATTAACACCATTAGGACATTAACGTTTTTGCGTGTGTAAAAGTTTAATAGTCACTTTTGTAGGACTTATTTAGAGGAGAAACTGTCAATTGCTCATTTACATGGTGATAACTAGATCTATGTTCAAAGCCAATAAGCAAGCACGCATCACAATGCCACAAAATGAATTAAATAGTGTGAATGCATCGTCAACTAGTGCCACAGAATTTAATACCGCCGTAGTTAGCGATATGTCGATTACGGCTGAGCAACCAGCAATAATTAATGCGCTCACGCCGTCGACACAAACGGTTGCTAGTTCCGACATTCATATGTCGAAAGAAGTCCAGAGAAATATGCAGCAACCAACAAACAACACGAATTTCATCTCTGACACAGACGCGTGCGAAAACGAAATGACTGTACCGAAAATTGTGCCGGTACAATCCTCATTAAGCCCAGTGCAATCGCCAATTGCTGAGAATACCGATTTGTTATCCCAGCTGATGTCAAGTTTGACTGTCATAACACAAGGGATTAAGGCATTGGAAACATCGCAATCTAATCTTGCAACGGCACAATCCGCGTTTGCAAACGACATGAATCGTAGATTCCAGGCATTGGAAACTACGCAATCCACTTTTGCAAATGACATGAATCGTAGATTCCAAGTATTGGAGAGTGCGCAATTTAATTTGGCTCAGGAGCAATCTAATAAACTAAAAGAAATAAATGATAAGATTACTGAAAAATTCCAGAGTTTGGAAACAAAGCAGAGTCACTTGATTACCAGTCAGGCACAACTCATAGTTACACAAGAACAACAGTATCAGGAATTAACAAACAAATACAAAGACATCTTATGTTGTCAAGATACACTAAATCATCAAGTGCAGGAAGTTATTCATGTACAGAACACTATTGCGCAAGACGTGAATACAATTAAGCACGATAACGAGCAAGCTGTCATTGAGCTTACTCGGAGGATAGACACTCTCAGTCTCGAAGGCGAGAAACACATAGAGAAACTTTTCAATGAACATAAGACCGCATTCTCTAAGGACATTGAAGATTGGGCGAAAGAGCAAACCGAGACAGTGCGAAATTATGTTGACAAAACCTTGAAAGAAACGGTTTCTAACGTGCAAGTTAACAACGAAGCTGCACAAGAACAACTTAAAGCAGAAGTTAAAGAGATTAAGGAGAATATAGGAGATGAATTTCCTGCTTGGAAATCAAAGATAGAAAATACATTAAAAGCATGCCAGCAAGGTCTAGTTAATACTAGAGGGGCACATACTACTTGCAGTTTATCAAAAGTAGACATTATTCCTGATGAAACCAGTGAAATCGAATCCATGCAACAATATCCATGTATTGGTGCATATTTACGTAATCAACCAGAAACAAATTATCGAGATTATCATTCACCGCGTAGTAGCCACCAGAATACACCTGTGACTATGAATGAAGAAAAAATGCTTAAATATCGTCAATTCCAGATATTTATTCCCGAAAGGAAGTCGATCAATCCCGTGGTATTTGTCAAGCAATTTAAAGGGATATTGCCGCGAATGTGGACTGAGCAACAAAAAATTATGTACGTTGCAGGATTCATACATGGAGATGGATCGATGTGGGCGTCAGAAGCATCCGATTGGTGTCAAGATTATGACCAATTTGAACGCGCTTTCTTGCACAAATACTGGAATAAGGGAGTACAAGAAAGACTACGTAAGGAAGTTTTTGACCCACAACCGTTTTCTTTCAAAAATGGATCTTTAAGAAAGTATTTCGAGAAGTACATAAATAAAAGCAAATACTGGAATGAACCAATCCCGACGCAGGATATCATTCGAATATTAAAGGGCAAACTTCCACTTGAGGTTAAGGAAAAACTTCTACATGTGCCTGAACAACATGTGGAAGATTTTCTAGCCACATTGGATTCAATAGACATTCTGTTCGAAGAATCACGTGTGCGCTATAACCAGCCAAGTTACCAACCTAACAAATACAATAGTAACAACAAACAGTATGGAAACAAACCTTTTGCACACAATTCACCTAACCCACAGGTGAATTATTTCCAGAAAAACGTGAAATTTGGTAACGAAAATCCCGACCAGTGTAATCATGACCAACAATGTGAACAAACATATAAACGGAAATGGAGGAAGAATAATAAGAAGAGGAAAGGATACTATCAAGAATGGAATTATCAGCAAAAACGCCGATATCAGCAACCAACCCAAGAATATCACAACCAACCACAAGCTTCAGGTTGGGTACCAAATGATAATGCAAATGAATGGAGAAATCAACCACCAATAATAACCGACGTAACGGAGCATACATCTACTAATAATGGACAATCGTCAAACTAAACTCGACTGTCAGAAGCCCCGACGGTGCAGTCGAGGAAGTTTTCAGGGGCGAAAATTCAAGCGTCAATTTCTTTCGGTACAATGATGGCAAATTATTAATAGAAGAACTTCAGCAGGATATGATGCCTTGTCAAGAGGAACATATCACTGTACCTGTTGCGAAAATTCAGGCGGAAATTGAAGGCATTACTGTGCAAGTTACTTTAGATACAGGAGCAGCAGTAAATGTCGTTTCTGAGAAGTTATTTCAAAGAATACTTCAGAAAACAAATCCACCGATTTTTCCTGTTCAATGTTGTAGAATTGTAGGTCCTACTGGTCATAAGTCTTCTCAGGTTAAAGTGCAGACTCAACTCCAGTTAGATATAGGAAATGTAGCTATAAATTGCACGTTCCTTGTAATAGAAAATTTGGTTGAGGACTGTATCCTGGGTATAGATGAATTTAGAGAGAGAAATTGGCATATCGATTTTTCTCTAGGCCGTGCCAGTTTTACAATAATGGATCAGAAACATCAAGTGAATCTTCTCAGGGAATATAGTACCCATGGAAAGTATTGTCAGGGACGAAAGCTGCAAATAAAGTGGATACATAGCAAACCTGTACGGTATTACCAAATTAATTACTTGCAACCAGTTTTAAACCCTGAAGATATGGTATATGAAAAGGTGCAAGAACCTGAATATTTGCAACAACGCGAAAGAAAGCAATTATATGATCTTCTACAGGAATATCATGAAGTCTTTCAAGAAAGACCTGGTGTAATCAAGGGATACACATGCCATTTAGATGTGATACCCCACCAAGTTTTCAGCCGTATTTTTTATCCAGTACCGTGGCAC
Organism: Schistocerca nitens; assembly: GCF_023898315.1. Classification (NCBI taxonomy): domain Eukaryota; kingdom Metazoa; phylum Arthropoda; class Insecta; order Orthoptera; family Acrididae; genus Schistocerca; species Schistocerca nitens. The sequence goes on from NC_064614.1 coordinate 213,302,863, forward strand.
CAACGAAAGGCAGTTGATGCGGAAATCCACCAGATGATTGAATGGGATCTGATCGAACCTTCGACGAGTCCATACTGTAGTCCGCTTCATGTTGTCTCGAAAAATGGAGGAAAAGTTTGTCTCGTGCTAGACGCACGGCAGATAAATAAGATTATCGTGCCCATGCGAACTCACCCGGAAAATATCGATGAGCTAATTCAAAAGTTCGAGGGGATGAAATACTTAACAAATATTGATTTGAGAAGTTCATTTTGGCAGGTGGCTCTAGACGAACCATCAAAAAAGTACACCGCATTTGTACATGCAGGTAGAAGCTATCAATTTAAGGTTTTACCTTTCGGGCTAAACGTGAGCTCAGGAGCTTTTATAAATGCTCTAGATTATGCATTGGGACCTGCACTGCGAAGCAATTTAACTTTATTTGTGGACGACATGCTCATAGCAACGCCCACATGGGAGGAGCACGTTGATTTGTTGAGAAGAGTGTTAGAACGTTTCAAGGAAGCAGGCATAACCGCAAATCTGCAAAAGTCCCATTTTGCTCGAGATAAAATCAAATTTTTAGGGTCATCTTATAAATGGAAAAGGCATCTTACCGGACTCCGAGAAACTAAAGGCAATCAAAAACTTTGCAGTTCCAACAACAAAAAGACAGTTAAAGGGCTTCCTCGGAGTTGTCTCTTTTTTCAGGCGTTTCATTCACGACCACTCTATTAATGCAGAACCGTTGTACAGCTTGTTGCGCAAAAATACTCCGTGGGTGTGGACGCAACAATGTCAGAATGCATTTGAAGCAATAAAACATGCCTTAGTCAATTCACAAATATTATATCATCCAGATATGATCCAAGAATTCGGTTTAATGGCAGATGCTTCGGAAATTGGAATAGGTTCATGCCTCTTCCAAGTAAAGATGACAGATAGAAAATCAACTTTCTGTCCAATAGCTTTTGCTAGCCGACTCTTAACTGCTTGTGAAAGAACATATACGACTACCGAAAGGGAAGCATTGGCTGTAGTCTGGTCATTTAAGAAATTTTACTATTACTTATATGGAGCGAAGACAACAGTATACTGTGACCACAAAGCGTTAAGTTTTTTTGCAAACATGTAAATTATTACATCCAAGATTAGCAAGATGGACGCTCTCACTCCAAGAGTTTCAATTTGAAATTAAATACCTAAGCGGACAGGATAATTTCATCGCTGATGCACTGTCTAGAATGCCAGATGGAGATTTGTCAACTATCAACATCACCGGCAATCCGTCCGAATTTAATGTTCTTATAATGACTGATAGAATATAAAGGAAACATTTTCTTGACATGTGTAAGAACATGGAAAAACTACAGAATGAAGATCCTCGTTGGCATTCAATAAAGGAAACTTTAGCAAAGCCTGGAAACGATGATCTGAAGAGACTGTACAAAGTTGAGGACGACGTCTTATTTTTCAAAGGGCATCTTGATTCAGATAATTGGAAGGTGTGTATTCCTGAGAAGAATGAGAATGACTTAATTTTGCACACGCACATCACTTGGGGACATTTTGGAGTATTAAAGTGTGCTCGGAAGATTCAAGCGTATTGCTACTTCCCAAACATTCGCAGAAAAGTGCACAGACAGTTAAGGAAATGTAAAATTTGTCAGCTAGCCAAACCAGGAAATTTTTGTGTGAAAGATTTCCTACATCCCATTATACCCACTAAACCGCTGTCAATCATTTCGGTCGACGTCTGTGGTCCTCTACCATCATCAAGGGGAGGATGCAAATATATTGTAGCTTTTCTTGATATATTCACTAAGTATGTCAAACTTTATCCATTAAAATCAGCTACTGCTGCATCCATAGCCAAGAAGCTGGTCAAGGATTATATAGTCATGGTAGGCAAACCAGAGGCTATTCTTTCTGACAATGGGTCAATGTTCACTGGATTTCGTTGGAGGCAAACATTAGCCAGTTGTGGTATAAAACAAATTCTAACATCAGTGTACCACCCTTCGGCGAATCCCGTGGAACGAATTTTTCGTGAATTAAACCGGTTCATGAGAACATATTGCCACAACCAGCAACCCAAATGGATCGATTATCTTCACGATTTTCAGGAAATTGTAAACAATATGCCACATACTACGACAGAATACACCCCGTACGAACTGATGTTTGGAAAACAGGAACAGAATGACTGGATTCGACCAATTCCTAAAGTGGATATTAACAAAATAGACCTACAAAATAAAGTACGACAATCCTTACTCAATATAATGGACAAGGCAAGAAAAAGGAAAATATATTTTGACAATCGACTTGGAAAAATAAAAACATATAAAGTGAAAGACCAAGTTTTAGTAAAAAGTCATCCTAAGACTTCACTTATACAGAGGAAGAACACAAAATGGCAATTATTGTATCAAGGACCATTTGTGATTACCAAAATACCCCATCCTGGAACTTATGTTTTGAAGAATGTGAAGAATGGAAAGGTGAAAGGAATGTATCCTCATCACTTGTTAAAGCAATTTCATGATGACTGAAGATTCTGAAGATTGAAAATACTATTCTTATCAAATAATATTGATTAGAGAATTTTCATTAAACCTATGAATCATACTTAGGATAGTTTCTTTCTTTTTGCAATTTAGTAGTTAGTTTTTCTTTTCAGGCATACTGTACGATAGATATGCAGACATTATGTATTGGTTTTCCACTGTAAGGATAAGTTTTCTTTTCAGTATGCAGAGAATTTAGCTATAGTATGAATGATTTCTTTTAAAATTTTTTTTATTTAGTAGATAGTAATTTCAATCAGGTTTCACAATGCATAATGACCATGGGTTAGTGACTCAAATGAATCTGGTCTATGGCAAGATATTTTTCCTTATGTCAATTTAACAATGTCAGTGTATGTTTGTATTTTTTTTTTTTACTTGCTGAGCTGAAGTCATGCTGTTCGGAAGGGGTAACCCGTTCTCAGTTTTAAAAGGACGCCTATTACTTTGTTTCAATCTTTTGTGATGAACATTGTCTTTATAATTGTACTATTGTTGTAACATACCTGTGTATGTAAATTATGTTATGTCAATTGTTGCTCGCGAAGTTACCAACTGAGCGAATGCCTTTCAGTTATAAGCACATCAACAAGTGTTGAAGTCCATCTGAAAGATGACGAGCATAAGTTGACACGGCAGCACCAGTTGGATTTGTGTATAGTGCATTATAGGGTTGTTGATAGAAATGAAGAACACCTTACGACTTCCGAATATTTCGAATTCAGGACAGACAATTAGAAAGAACTTTAGATTAGATTCTATTTCAACTCAGCATAGATCAAATACCTTTTCCACGGAACTTACACTGACTCTTATTTTCATGTTAACCATATGCGGAAAACCATAATACCCACGAGGAGACGGTGAAATGGGAATAGAATTCCATCAGTTACCCGGAGATGACAGATAGAAGGGAATCGTAGATGGACGTAAACCAACGCGTCGACGGTTCACCTCAAGACACAGAAGATTAACAGTGTTGTGTTTCTTTTGTGAACAGTGTTTAAATTCATTCAAAAAAAAATCCATATTGTAAAATTTTTTTTTATTTTCCATTGTAATTCAATTAATTATCTTTGCAAATGAGAAATACGAGGGTGGTAAATCTACCCCGAGGTTTTCCTTGGTTTTCCTTTGCGGGGCTTGGCCGAATGGCTAGATTATCCGTTTGAGACATCCCAAGGCGAGTGACAGAAGCTTTGAGTGATGATGAAAAAGGTTTCTGATCACATCTCATGCCATCCTCGACAAATTAATAAAAGCAAGCATGTAAGCTATGCATATATGCTGCATCAGGAATTCAGCACAGGCTTTGTCAGCAGTATATGCACCCAAATCTATAATTTACATTTTGATAGTCATTCACTAATACCAAAATATCATAAGAAATACAGTGGACATTAATACTCTAGTGGACATTAATACAGCGTCATAAACAATCACCGATATAGTGTTGTGTGAACGCTCGTGTTTGTTTTTGCCCAAAAACGTTCGTCCACAAGAGGGGCATATATGATGTATCATGCAGCGTAACTTGCTGTGACAGTGCGAGAGAGAGACAAAGATATTGTTTATTACTCTGTGGTGGTCAGCGCTCACATAATTATTCTTAGGATATAGAGTTCTTTTGTTCTTGTTAAGAGTAATTTTTTTGGAGGAGAAGAGAGCCATTCTTGTGATGTAAATATTGACGCCATTGCGAGTTTTTTTGTTTCACATTGTAAAATATAAGTGCATATGGAAGGAAATCAGTTAATAGAACAATAAAATATTGTTCATTTCAAGAAGGTACGTCTTATTATACACCCAGCGATGTACTGCTATTGTGATTTACTAATAAACACGAGTTGAGAACAGTTCCGACGGGAGCGTTCAGTTCTAGTGAAATAGTTCGATGTTTTCTTCGGAAAAGAAGTCACTTCATGGATCATTCAAATCCACAATAGTAACTGGACATTTCTCAGAACTGAAAGCAATCTGATTGCTATGCAACAGAGCCCCGAAGAATATTTCTCCGTACTTTGGTTACCACTTTCAGCTCAACACGGTATCTGCAGCATCTGGAGCAGATTTCTACAACAGCGGAAGCGTGTAATCGCCATCAGTTTCACACACCGCCCTGTGTACGCTGTATGTATTTACCCACAACAGTGAACATACAGTTACTCACACACATAGAAAGACAATACTAGGTGGTGTGGGGAAACATTTCAGTATAATGGCCCTGTAGAGCTAAACAGTAATTAGCCTAATAATAAAAGGAGTCATTATACTGTTCTCTAGGTTTCTTTTGTCTTAAGGGCCAATTCTTCTATTACCTAGCGTAATGAACTTTCTGGTTACAACTGAAAAAGTAATATTCATCATCGAAATGTGGGACACCTCACCTTCCTTAATATTCCAGTGAGTGGCCGGTACATGCTCTTTGCTTTCTTTATTCCCCTTCGCATTGTCTTTCCAACTGGTACTGTCTCTACACTTTGTATTTTCCTACTATTAGGACAACGTTTTGGCATGTGCTCCGATATTCCACAGTTAAAATAATTCTGACTTTTATGATGTTCTGTCCCGGTGGTGTGTCATTCGAAAGGCTTTTCTTTTGCAGAAGCTATAGCACTTTGTCTGTAGAGGCAATATCTATCGCTTTGGACAGGTATATTGACTATAGCCTCGCTCTTACTACTGTTTTAATCTTGTTCTTACTACAGTTTTAATCCCTTCATCGTATAATCCATGGATGAAGACGGCTCTACCCAATTTGAAAATTAACCAAATTCGATCTGTTAATTATGATTTCGTCATAACTGCTTCCCTGAATTGATGCTGAGGTGAGTCTATTCTAGAAGTCAATTGGGCTTCGATTTCCTATGGTTCCTGCCTATTTGCAAATATTTTTCAAGTGTAGTAGTCAAGAGTTGTTCTACAGCCAAAATTTTCTACTAAGATAGCAGGTACTGAAGGCCAGGTACCAGTCATATCTCTGACTAACGATATACACTCCAGGAAATTGAAATAAGAACACCGTGAATTCATTGTCCCAGGAAGGGGAAACTTTATTGACACATTCCTGGGGTCAGATACATCACATGATCACACTGACAGAACCACAGGCACATAGACACAGGCAACAGAGCATGCACAATGTCGGCACTAGTACAGTGTATATCCACCTTTCGCAGCAATGCAGGCTGCTATTCTCCCATGGAGACGATCGTAGAGATGCTGGATGTAGTCCTGTGGAACGGCTTGCCATGCCATTTCCACCTGGCGCCTCAGTTGGACCAGCGTTCGTGCTGGACGTGCAGACCGCGTGAGACGACGCTTCATCCAGTCCCAAACATGCTCAATGGGGGACAGATCCGGAGATCTTGCTGGCCAGGGTAGTTGACTTACACCTTCTAGAGCACGTTGGGTGGCACGGGATACATGCGGACGTGCATTGTCCTGTTGGAACAGCGAGTTCCCTTGCCGGTCTAGGAATGGTAGAACGATGGGTTCGATGACGGTTTGGATGTACCGTGCACTATTCAGTGTCCCCTCGACGATCACCAGTGGTGTACGGCCATTGTAGGAGATCGCTCCCCACACCATGATGCCGGGTGTTGGCCCTGTGTGCCTCTGTCGTATGCAGTCCTGATTGTGGCGCTCACCTGCACGGCGCTAAACACGCATACGACCATCATTGGCACCAAGGCAGAAGCGACTCTCATCGCTGAAGACGACACGTCTCCATTCGTCCCTCCATTCACGCCTGTCGCGACACCACTGGAGGCGGGCTGCACGATGTTGGGGCGTGAGCGGAAGACGGCCTAACGGTGTGCGGGGCCGTAGCCCAGCTTCATGGAGACGGTTGCGAATGGTCCTCGCCGATACCCCAGGAGCAACAGTGTCCCTAATTTGCTGGGAAGTGGCGGTGCGGTCCCCTACGGCAGTGCGTAGGATCCTACGGTCTTGGCGTGCATCCGTGCGTCGCTGCGGTCCGGTCCCAGGTCGACGGGCACGTGCACCTTCCGCCGACCACTGGCGACAACATCGATGTACTGTGGAGACCTCACGCCCCACGTGTTGAGCAATTCGGCGGTACGTCCACCCGGCCTCCCGCATGCCCACTATACGCCCTCGCTCAAAGTCCGTCAACTGCACATACGGTTCACGTCCACGCTGTCGCGGCATGCTACCAGTGTTAAAGACTGCGATGGAGCTCCGTATGCCACGGCAAACTGGCTGACACTGACGGCGGCGGTGCACAAATGCTGCGCAGCTAGCGCCATTCGACGGCCAACACCGCGGTTCCTGGTGTGTCCGCTGTGCCGTGCGTGTGATCATTGCTTGTACAGCCCTCTCGCAGTGTCCGGAGCAAGTATGGTGGGTCTGACACACCGGTGTCAATGTGTTCTTTTTTCCATTTCGAGGAGTGTACTTTGTGCTGCTCCTACTATTCACGCCTTTACAGATTTCAGTAACACATCGTGCTGATCTGGTGTCGAAAGCTCTATTGCACTAGTAAAACAATTCACTGAGTTGCGCCGCATTACTGTCAAGCGTGTTGCAACAATTTCATCGCACCACTTAAACTAACATACGGTCTTTGCGGAGCCGAGGATGTTCCTTGCCTACAAGATACCTGCTGCTTGTTAGACTGCATTTTTCTGAAGAACCTCTTTCTCTACTGCCGTGTGTCGTAACTCGTGACCGTGTGTTGCCTTCTGCGGCGCCTCTCTCGTCGCGTCGCCTGGCAGCCACGCTATTAACACTGCCGGGCCAGATCCAGAGCCGGCTGCGACGCGCCTGTGATTATGTTACGTTATCTCCTTTCTTGCTGCTGGCGAATCCCTCTGTCCCGTCTGCTGAGTGATGTGGCCCCCTCCCTCTCTGGAACGGCGATCTCCCGCGCCTGATGCCGACTCGCCTCCCGTGAAACCGAACAAGGTGGCGCAGTGGTGAGCACACTGGACTCGCATTCGGGAGGACGACCGTTCAATCCCGCGTCCGACCATCCTGATTTAGGTTTTTCGTGATTTCCCTAAATCGCTCCAGGCAAATGCCGGGATGGTTCCTTTAAAAGGGCACTGCCGACTTCCGTCTTTCCCTAATCCGATGAGACGGATGACCTCGCTGTTTGGTCCCTTCCCCGAAACAATCCAACCCTCACGCGAAGTGAAACAACAGCTGTGGCGGACCTCCCTTGCCCGTCCGAATCGTCTCCTTCTTTCTGCTCGCCTTGCCTTCCAACGTCCGCCTCGCCTAAACTTCTTCTCCCTGCCTCGTCTAAGCCATCAGTTCATCTTAACTTCGGGCTGAGTTTTCTCAGAAATACTATGGCCGTACCTATTCCTCAGACCTGTGGGCTTGTTTTACTGTGGCAACTCATGCCAAGTGATGCCAAGCATGAATACCTGTTGCCCCCCAATACATGATACCAAAAAATTGTTTTATGTCGCGTCTGCGAAATTCCAACGAGCGGGTCAGGAATGAGGGAAGTTGATGTTAAGTTCGCAGAATTAGAATGGGTTCTTTCAACTCGTAGTTCTCTGTAGTTAGAGCTGCAAGTTGAAAAACTTTCAGACCAGCGAACTCAGTATGCTGAGGAAATACATCTCTAAAAATGAAGTACAAAGGAAGGTTTATGATGTACTGCAAGCTTGCGAGGTACTGCGAATATAACTCAATAATAGAGAAAATTCAGAGAGGTGTCACTATCCTGTGCAACTAGGTGCCGCGAAAATTTAACTTCTGCCCAAGGGCAGAGTACCCAGGAGACGGCGCCGAAGGCGGAGTCTGAGACGGAATCCCTCAGGCCGGTTAAGCTGACGTTTATGTAGACTCATATGAGTGTATCCCGCGCATCACGCACTATCGTCCTGACCTCGGCTCTTCCCAGAAGCTTCCTGCCAGTTGTTAATCGAGTTTGCTGACGTGTTTCGCCTGATGAGGCATTGGCCACCTTAAGAGAGTCATAGTTACTATTCCCAGTTGCTCAATCTTTTTTGCCACTTTCACGTCTTGATGCTTACTGTGGCCAGTCTGCCAGAGGCGATAGGCCACTATCGTTTATCTTAAGAGAGTCATCGTTAGTCTTGCCAGTTGTTGCTCGAGTTTGCTTATGTCTTTCCCATGGTGACGAGGCATTGGCTACCTTAATAGAGTCATAGTTACTCTTCCCAGTTGGTCACCCATTTTTGCCACCTTCACATTTACTTTTTTACTGTGGCCAGCCTGCCAGAAGCCATAGGTCACTAGTTCTCTATCTTAAGGGAGTCATCGTACTCCTCCCAGTTGTTCCTCTAGGTTGCTGATGTGTTCTACCTGGTGACGAGGCACTGGCTAGCGTCTCTGCCGACGTTTCCACAAACTATTCCCCTGGACGCCTTCCGGCATTCATTCGGTCACGTAGTCCATCCGTATGGAAGCTTACCTCTTATCACATCCTACGCAGCTCTAGTTTCTTCTGATCTGTTATTTGTTATTTATGTAACAACCCTGTGTGTGCAGGCTTTCCAGGCCTCCGAAGGACATGACTCATAACTTCCAGCGGTATGGTATAATATCTCAACTCTCTCTTGAACGACAGCTGAGTCTGTACCCTGCTGCAATTATTTCGCGACGATATAGATCTACAAGCTGGTTATTAATTAACAAATACAGCTTGCACTAAGAAAAGTTGCACATAACTGGCAAGTTTACAACACAGTAATGATTTTAGTACCTTGTCATTCATAAGCATCATTCAGCAATCCGCTCTTGTCCCCAGGTTCTGTAAGCAGTGCCCACTTGTTCATAGATTAAACCATGAAAGTGTTTAAAATAGGATAGATCACAGAAATAACTAGTGTTCACATTTATTGTCCCTACGAAGATTGCAATAAGGTATTCAGGAGGACTGTTGTCAGTCTGGCACAACTGGCTGTGTTCTGGAGACACTAAGTAATAGAAATCAATTTAATTTTCTCTTTATTCTTCAGTAGGGGCCTACACACAGACAGAAATTTTAGTTTGTAACTACTCTTCAACGCTGATTATTTTTGAAAGTAACACATGTTATGATGTCCACATATGAACCCCAGGCCGCAACGAAACGCTGCGTAAAGTCATGTTCTCACACAAAGAATTTCAAAAATTTATTTATACTATTGAAGAACCTCCCGTGGTGCCGGCCGGAGTGGCCGAGCGGTTCTAGGCGCTACTGTCTGGAAGCGCGTGACCGCTATGGTCGCAGGTTCGAATCCTGCCTCGGGCATGGATGTGTGTGATGTCCGTAGGTTAGTTAGGTTTAAGTAGTTCTAAGTTCTAGGGGACCGATGACCTCAGCAGTTAAGTCCCATAGTACTCAGAGCCATTTGAAAAAAAAAAAAAAAAAAAAAAAAAAAAACATGGTAACTGTTAGATATATTACTTGTCAGCTACCATTCGGCTCTTCCTGGACATTAGGAGAAACGGCTTGCTGATCTTCGCTTTGTGCCGTGGTCTTTTACTTTTATCGTTGCCGTCTGTACACGATGTTTATGTGAGGAGGAAAATTCAGTTTCACAATTCTCTGTGAAAACAGGTGATCGCAAATTTAATATTGGCACTTACGTTACTCATGATCATTTTTCTACACTTCTCAGTGGGTTTAATCGAAAAACTCTGTAGTTCCCTCTTCTAGAACAAACACACTAGTTTCAGGCCGCTCGAATCCTCTTTATTTTTTCCAGTTTCTTCAGTCTTTTCTAGTCGATGAGAATCTGAAACTCTGAGGTGAAAAGTTCTTTGTTGTCTGATTCCTTATCTGGGAAGTTACAGCGTCTTAGAAATCTCACTCTGTGCCAAAATCCGCAGTTTACGTTTAAGAGTAAAATTAAAAAGACGGCATAATTTTGTACTGTATAAAATGGTCTACGAAAAATAGTTTAAAGATAACATTTCTTATCTCACTAATCATAGATTCTTTAGTCATTTGTTTCACTGGGTTTTGAGCTTCATGAGCGCTTTTTGTGCGTTATCTTCAGTCAGTCATCCAGGAGAAGTAATACATTTTATTTAAATATTGCAGAGAAAAACTGTGGTCACGACGAAGAAAGACCCCGCATGAGGATAATACGTACCATAAGTCAACTTCTGATCCATTAGGCTTGTCGATTGAGCGGAAACGTAGAGGTACTGTGGAAGCTGTGCAAAGAAAGACAAAATGCTTAATTGTAACTAAAGAAAACCCTACTGTAAATCGACGTTAGTGATATGGGTCTGTAATTCAGCGGATTACTCCTATTTCCCTTTTTGGGTATTGGTGTGACTTCAAATTTCCTGTCTTTAGGGACGGATCTTTCTATGAGCGAGCGGTTGTGTATAACTGCTAAATATGGTGCTATTGTGTCAGCATTCTCTGAAAGGAACCTGACTGGTATACAATCTGGACTGGAGGCGTTGCCTTTATTAAGTGATTTGTGCTGCTTTGCTACACCGAGGATATCTATTTCTATGTTTCTGAGTTTGGCAGTTGTTCTTGATTGGAATTCAGGGATTCTTTGGTGAAGGAGTTTCGGAAAAGCTTGTTTAATAACTCTGCTTTCGTGGGTGGCACTGTCATCAGTGACTTCACCGTTGTTATCTCTCAATGAGGGTATTGATTGCGTCTTGTCAGTGTATACAGAGTTAAGACGGCAATAATACTTCAGATACTTTACTGAACTTTTAGAACACGAAAAAGAATAAATCAGAAATATCATATGCAACAAACACAGATAATAGTGACAAAATTTGGTTAGTAAAATAAAAACCCGTCATGTCCTGCTTGCATGGCAGAGGCTCCATCCATCTTTTTTTCTTTTTTCTCGATATTGTCCGTTGCGTTTCGTCTGGGTGGACGTCGCAAGACATATGTTCTAGTTGATCGTTGATTTCTTGACTCAGTGTTTTTTACTATGGAGAGCACGCAGCTCTTTGACCGAACGCACTGAGCTACCGTGCCGGCGTTTTTTTTTTTTTTTTTTTGTTCTATATTGGTCGCTGAATTTGTTCGGGGCGGACTTCCGATGACACCCGTTTAAGTTCTTTGTTGATCTATTCACTCAGCTCAGTTTTTTGTTAAAGAGGGTAGGTATCCCTCTGACCGAACGCGCTGAGCTACCGTGCCAGCATTTTTGCTGATTCCCGTAAGAATTCGGACACTGTGCATCCACTCAGAAGAAGATGGTCAAAATGCCTCGTAAGAGGTGGGGTACTGTTTGTGCATCCGAACAGTGGCCGGTGAGCAAGAACGATAAATTGTTCAGTAGTCTTTCTGTGTTTGGAATCCTTGTCAGGGTGGCCTGAATGCAGACATCGAATTCAGAGATGTGCTGCTAGAATTTTAACTGGTCGTCATAGCTCATAGTAACCCGAGACGGAATGGAAGGATAGGAGCCCTTGTTCTAGCGAAATCGCCGGCCGAAGTGGCCGTGCGGTTAAAGGCGCTGCAGTCTGGAACCGCGAGACCGCTACGGTCGCAGGTTCGAATCCTGCCTCGGGCATGGATGTTTGTGATGTCCTTAGGTTAGTAAGGTTTAACTAGTTCTAAGTTCTAGGGGACTAATGACCTCAGCAGTTGAGTCCCATAGTGCTCAGAGCCATTTCTAGCGAAATCGTGTTGACTAATTACAGAGAACCCAAAGTGTAAGATGATTGTGAGATAATTCTGCTAGTACAAATGATAATAGGCACAATGAGAATAATACTGTAGGTAGTAGGATTGGTGGTGGAGGAAGCATGGGGAAGAAAGGACGCAGTCATTTCCCATCCTCTCAGTAAATAGGGTATTCCTACAGACATCGGTATCAATGTTGCTTCTTCAAACGGAAGCAGAGTAATTTCTGCTGCCTATTATCGTAGTTTTGACAGAGTCGAATTCAATTGGTGATCCATTCTTCAAAATATGATTACTAGTTCTGGAATAATTATGATATTTAGAATTTATGATTTAACTAATTTGAACAGGACATCTATGAAGCTGTGGTTTTATACGGATGTACACGACAAACGAAAGACAGACTGTGACGGGAGAGGCAGGTGTACCTGCTGAGGAGGGTGTGTCGGACGCTAGGCCTTGACTGACAGTCTGCTCTCTCGAATGTCACAGCATCCCCAGTAGATGGCCGCAGCTTTTTCTCTCTCTGATTGGCATACGTCGAAAGTATGAGAAATCACACTGCTGTAGCAGAGCAGCAGGTAAATTCGTGCTCTGGCACACGATATGGAAAATCGTGACGCGCACTAGCCGTCGGAGAGAAGAACGGAAGGGATGCCCGTCATGGCTGAACCGAGAGACCAGTATGAGCATTAAATAAATATGAATTCAACAAAACCTCACCCACGATAGTTACAGAATAGCTAGTAATGTTGTTACATAAAAACATGAAATTTCATCAAATTGATCTGCAAAAAAAATGGTTCAAATGGCTCTTAGCACTATGGAACTTAACATCTGAGGTTATCAGTCCCCTAGAACTTAGAACTACTTAAACCTAACTTAACTAAAGACATCACAAACATCCATGCCCGACGCAGGATTCGAACCTTCGGCGTAGCGGTCGCGCGGTTCCAGAGTGAAGCGCCTAAAACCGCTCGGCCACACCGGCCGGCAAAATGATCAGCAATACAATGAAAGTAGCAGGAGCACATCAAATAAGATATTTACGTCTAGAAGTCTTAAGTTTTATTTGGTTCCTTTCATCAACAACAAAACAGCTTAAAGTGGCATTTACGAGCACAGAATGCTGTATATTGGACAAACCCATAAACGCAGGAGAAAACCAAGGACAACAGTGAGACGCTGAGTAAATCTACATGTTAGCTGATGTATCACACGTAAGTATAGTGTAAAATAAATAATTTTTAAGTACGTATTCGAAAATGGAAGGAGACGAATTTTACTAATAACAGTGCGAAGACTTCAATATGGGGTCGCTATCTTGCTCGTAAACCACTGCATTAAAGATACGTAACGTGTATCCACAGGACATGTGGCCTGTAATTGAAGAAGTGTCATGATGATCTCTCCATTGGCAAAAGATTCCGGAATAGTCCCCCATTCGGATCTCCGGGAGGGGACTGCCAAGGGGGAGGTTACCATGAGAAAAAGATTGAATAATCAACGAAAGGATAACGTTCTACGAGTCGGGGCGTGGAATGTCAGAAGCTTGAACGTGGTAGGGAAACTAGAAAATCTGAAAAGGGAAATTCAAAGGCTCAATCTAGATATAGTAGGGGTCAGTGAAGTGAAGTGGAAGGAAGACAAGGATTTCTGGTCAGATGAGTATCGGGTAATATCAACAGCAGCAGAAAATGGTATAACAGGTGTAGGATTCGTTATGAATAGGAAGGTAGGGCAGAGGGTGTCTTACTGTGAACAGTTCAGTGACCGGGTTGTTCTAATCAGAATCGACAGCAGACCAACACCGACACGATAGTTCAGATAGAGAAAGTGTATGAGGATATTGAAAGGGTAATGCAGTATGTAAAGGGGGACGAAAATCTAATAATCATGGGCGACTGGAATGCAGTTGTAGGGGAAGGAGTAGAAGAAAAGGTTACAGGAGAATATGGTCTTGGGACGAGGAATGAAAGAGGAGAAAGACTAATTGAGTTCTGTAACAAGTTTCAGCTAGTAATAGCGAACACCCGGTTCAAGACTCACAAGAGGAAGAGGTATACTTGGAAAAGGCCGGGAGATACGGGAAGATTTCAATTAGATTACATCATGGTCAGACAGAGATTCCGAAATCAGATACTGGATTGTAAGGCGTACCCAGGAGCAGATATAGACTCAGATCACAATATAGTAGTGATGAAGAGTAGGCTGAAGTTCAAGACATTAGTCAGGAAGAAACAATATGCAAAGAAGTGGGATACGGAAGAACTACGGGATGACGAAATATGTTTGAAGTTCTCTAACGCTATAGATACAGCAATAAGGAATAGCGCAATAGGCAGTACAGTTGAAGAGGAATGGACATCTCTAAAAAGGGCCATCACAGAAGTTGGGAAAGAAAACAAAGGGAAAAAGAAGGTAGCTGCGAAGAAACCATGGGTAACAGAAGAAATACTTCAGTTGATTGATGAAAGGAGGAAGTACAAACATGTTCCGGGAAAATCATGAATACAGAAATACAAGTCGCTGAGGAATGAAATAATTAGGAAGTGCAGGGAGGCTAAGACGAAATGGCTGCAGGAAAAATGTGAAGACATCGAAAAAGATATGATTGTCGGAAGGACAGACTTAGCATCCAGGAAAGTCAAAACAACCTTTGGTGACATTAAAAGCAACGGCGGTAACATTAAGAGTGCAACGGGAATTCCACTATTAAATGCAGAGGAGGTAGCAGATAGGTGGAAAGAATACATTGAAAGCCTCTACGAGGGTGAAGATTTGTCTGATGTGATAGAAGAAGAAACAGGAGTCGATTTAGAAGAGATAGGGGATCCAGTATTAGAATCGGAATTTAAAAGAGCTTTGGAGGACTTACGGTCAAATAAGGCAGAAGTTATAGATAACATTCCATCAGAATTACTAAAATCATTGGGGGAAGTGGCAACAAAACGACTATTCACGTTGGTGTGTAGAATATATGAGTCTGGCGACATACCATCTGACTTTCGGAAAAGCATCATCCACACAATTCCGAAGACGGCAAGAGCTGACAAGTGCGAGAATTATCGCACAATCAGCTTAACAGCTCATGCAGCGAAGCTGCTTACAAGAATAATATACAGAAGAATGGAAAAGAAAATTGAGAATGCGCTAGGTGACGATCAGTTTGGCTTTAGGAAAATTAAAGGGACGAGAGAGGCAATTCTGACGTTACGGCTAATAATGGAAGCAAGGCTAAAGAAAAAGCAAGACACTTTCATAGGATTTGTCAACCTGGAAAAAGCGTTCGACAATATAAAATGGTGCAAGCTGTTCGAGATTTTGAAAAAAGTAGGGGTAAGTTATAGGGAGAGAGGGGTCATATACAATATGTACAACAACCAAAATGGAATAATAAGAGTGGACGATCAAGAACGAAGTGCTCGTATTAAGAAGGATGTAAGACAAGGCTGCAGCCTTTCGCCCCTACTCTTTAATCTGTACATGGAGGAAGCAATGATGGAAATAAAAGAAAGGTTCAGTGGTGGAATTAAAATACAAGGTGAAAGGATGTCAATGATACGATTAGCTGATGACATTGCTATCCTGAGTGAAAGTGAAGAAGAATTAAATGATCTGCTGAACGGAATGAACAGTCTAATGAGTACACAGTATGGTTTGAGAGTAAATCGGAGAAAGACGAAGGTAATGAGAAGTAGTAGAAATGAGAACAGAGAGAAACTTAACATCAGGATTGATGGTCACGAAGTCAATGAAGTTAAGGAATTCTGCTACCTAGGCAGTAAAATAACCAATGACGGACAGAGCAAGGAGGACATCAAAAGCAGACTCGCTATGGCAAAAAAGGCATTTCAGGCCAAGAGAAGTCTACTAATATCAAATGCCGGCCTTAATGTGAGGAAGAAATTTCTGAGGACGTACGTCTGGAGTATAGCATTGTATGGTAGTGAAACGTGGACTGTGGGAAAACCGGAACAGAAGAGAATCGAAGCATTTGAGATGTGGTGCTCCAGACGAATGTTGAAAATTAGGTGGACTGATAAGGTAAGGAATGAGGATGTTCTACGCAGAACCGGAGAGGAAAGGAATGTGTGGAAAACACTGATAAGGAGAAGGGACAGGATGATAGGACATCTGCTAAGACATGAGGGAATGACTTCCATGGTAGTAGAGGGAGCTGTAGAGGGCAAAAACTGTAGAGGAAGACAGAGATTGGAATACGTCAAGCAAATAATTGAGGACGTAGGTTTCAAGTGCTACTCTGAGATGAAGAGGTTAGCACAGGAAAGGAATTCGTGGCGGGCCGCATCAAACCAGTCAGTATACTGATGACAAAAAAAAAATCTTGCTGGTGATCATTGTGTTGTAAGAACTGAAGCATATGTATGAGCAGTGATTAGGTCGCGTCTCAGTAGCGTTGGGAAAATTAATAAAGAGGAAATCTGAGACGTGCAGTTTTCACGCATGTTGGCAGCGAATACTGAGGAATCTTTCGGCTAGTTGGGCAGATCATGAATCCGGAATAGATCACGCAAGGTGAATAGGAGGGAGAAGAAGTTTTACAGATCGACCACGGCAACTTAGCCCGGAAGTGTTTATTGAAGAAATTAAATTTTTGTTTACATCAAAAGTAGTGTGAACTGTGAACGTTCATTATTTTCTCCGTAAAATACTACTCTTGTGTAGTTATCGAATTTTTGAGACTAATTATCAGGGGGATTGCGAAAAATTCGTTTGGTTGCCTTCCGAATGTAGTGTAGCCGTACTCTGAAACGTAGAAATTGCGTTTAGGCTCAAAAATGGCTCTGAGCACTATGGGACTCAACTGCTGTGGTCATAAGTCCCCTAGAACTTAGAACTACTTAAACCTAACTAACCTAAGGACAGCACACAACACCCAGCCATCACGAGGCAGAGAAAATCCCTGACCCCGCCGGGAATCGAACCCGGGAACCCGGGCGTGGGAAGCGAGAACGCTACCGCACGACCACGAGATGTGGGCAAATTGCGTTTAGACTAGCGTTCATAAGATGATGCAGCATTATTTTAATTTACAATTATTGCAGTCGTACGTGGGGACTTAAGAGATACAAACAATATGTACCAGACATTTATATTTTCGTTTTGTAGAAATACCCGCTGTGGCCGAGCGGCTCTGGGCCCTTCTGTTCGGAAACGCGCTGCTGCTACGGTCGCAGGTTCGAAACCTGCCTTAGGCATGGATGTGTGTGATGTTCTTAGGCTAGTTAATCTTACGGTTTTCCAATTTTAGGGGACTGATGACCTCAGATGTTATGTCTCATAGTGTTTAGAGCCATTTGAACAATTTTTGTAAAAATACCGTAAAATTTCAAACTGTTGTCTTCTGCGGAAGTTCGAGATTTCCTACTCAAATAATAAAACACTATACACCGTGTAAAACAGTATACACCATGCATAGCGATACCGGCATAAAAGGGGCACAGGGGAAATATAGCTTTCATTCTTTCTCCGCTGTTTACATGTATCGAGTGCTGGTTAGTATGAAAAAGTAAAAGACTTTCACAAACGAAGAGAAACTAGATGTGCTTCCACTTTACGGAGAATGGAGCAGGAAAGCGTAGATAACAATTGGTCAGACGATGTCCAACAGAAATGAGAAATGAGGTAATGTGCAAGAAATTGTTATCGGAAGGGCGCTGGAATACTACGCAAAGCATAAGAAACAGGCCAACAACAGGTAGAGCGAAAGAGATGTTCTTCAATCTGTTGCTCGTAATCTACCTCTTAGCTCCAGAGAAATTGAGCGCCTCTCGATTTTGCCAGCCCAGCTCTGTTGGCAGTTTGAGCGCAAATATCTTCCGTCCGTTTCACGTGGCACTTCACCAGCACCCATATCAACAAGACTGGATACGACGCACGGAATTCTGTCTCTCATTTCTGATTCGACATCAGGACAATAAGTTCTTTCTTCAGAAATTTATCTTCACCGATGAAGCTACATTTACAAATCAGGAAAAGCTGAATGTAAGAAATATGCATTACTAATAAGCATGACCGAAGAGTTTGAAAATGAGAGGCCATGGAATGTGACCATTTAGTGCGGGATTATTAGACACTACTTGACTGTTCCTTACTTGTTTCAAGAAACCTTAACTGGTAGAAGGTATACATGGTTTCATACGAATTGCTACCTACTCTAAGTAAGTACCACTTGAAAGAAATATATATTATGTGGTACCAGCACGTTGTGTGCCCGGTTCACTACTCGGTTGTGGCAAGTAAAGCGCTCACCCAGCTATTTCCTGGTCACTGTATGGGACGTGGAGGCTCTACCCGTTGATCTGTCCCAACTCGATTTTTTTCTCTGGAGTAACTCAAAGATGAAGTCTATAAACAAGTTCGGCTGACCCAGGAGAATTTAAAACATGACATTGTTGCAGCATATTCAGTGATACCGAAACGGGCACATCAGTCTATCCAGTAGACCATACACCAGTGACTGAAAATATGTACTGTAGTAGACTCTGGGCGTTGTGAATAGTTGCTGACACAAACGTAATTTTACGGAAATGTTTATGACCAGAATCATTTTTGATTTCCTTTCTGTTGCTGTCGCTGACTACAGTTTGCAATGTGAATATCTTTTGGGACATTGTTCCCGCGATCGGCGATCAAAATGTTACAATAAAAGTTTCCTCATGAAAACAGTCTAGGTTCGCATTAAGTCGTTGAATTTAATTTTTTGAATGACGTCACAGGTTTAGATTTTGATATGATCATCATCAGACCATTAAACCACCATGATGATGGCTGGAGAGAATGGCGAGGAGCAGCTCGCTATGTGGCGACGACGAACACTGCGCAACATGCCTTTCGCTCAATGCGTCGGCCATACCTTGCTGAGAGGGACTGTATGTCCTCATGGTACTGCTCTACTGGTCGAAATCGGAACCAACAACTTTCTGCATCAATAAGCTTCCCATCACCCACGTACTGCTTCCAGTGTAGTGCATTCTTCATTGGTCCAAGCACATTGATCTTTACGGTCTTTTGTTACGCGGCGAGGAACCCAGAACAGAACACACCTTTGAGTAGCCCAACTGCGTGTCGACCCTACCAACAGAGACGTCCAGTTAAGCAGTGATGTGATTGTGATCCGTCGAGCATCTTGAATGACAGTGTCCGCACGTTGCTATATTGAAGGAGTCAGAACTCTGTACGGGAGATCGGACAGGTTTACGTGACATTGTTGCGATGATAACACACGCCTCATCCACCGACCCATCGTGCTTTTTTTCACTACCAGGTCTCCGCAAACATTTCTGCAAGCGCCTATAAATATCTGCGATGTTTTCGTTTTCCTCCCAACGAAACTCAATGACAGTTCTCTACTTGAACCCACCCCGCTTAAGGACTCCAGTTTGAGATCTCCGCAAAGCGCCACCACATTTCGAAACTTCATGAAACTATAGGGGCTGAAAGGGAGAATGTGCCACGATATCCCACAAGAGATTGCTCATTTATTCATCCGAAATTGGCTGATGAAATTAGTGTTGCATTATCTACTGAACGCCCTTCGACTTTTAAAGAGTGAGACGTCTCTGAGTTCGTCTCTTTTAAAAGTGCTATAGCTAAAACTGGGATACTATAGTTCCATTGAGAGCTATACACGTATCAAAGAAGCAATGAAAATAGACAATATACGATTTAGTGAGGAGTTATTTACTATTCATTCGGGTAGGAACTAAATAGCGATGTCCTGAATTATTCCGGAGATATCTGAGGTGAACACATAGCTGAATCACCCAGTATTCAGCTGCATCGGCTAACTCAGTGGAACTGTATCATGCGTTTTTCGAAATTCTAGAGCCTTGCAGCAGGAATTTAAGAATCTTATGAACATGATTGCGGAGAGCGAGCTGGCCTTTACGTGATTGTATCTTCTAAGTCTATGCTTAAATCGACGACGGAGACACTGTGAAACGGAACTTGTTCTACCGTTCATTGTTTTATTAAACTGCTAGCACGCAGAAATTATTAGCAAGAGTTTCTTCTCTTGCAGGTAATACCTCGGCTGGTGTCCAAAAGGAGAGAATGGACTAAACAGTGTTATTTATTGAATTTTTTCTGTTGTGTACCACGTTTCCTATTTTCCTTTCCTTTGTGCGGCCTGGACGGTATAAATGAGTGAGTGTGTGAACTAGCAGAAAGCTTTAGGCACAGATTGTAACACTGCATGAATGGTCGTTCTGGGGTAGGGTAGTACCAACCCCCCAAGCGTGAACAAGTTTAGCAGAGACCAAGTTTGCAGGTCAGGACAAAGATGACACGTAGGCGCGCGTATAGGCTCTGTCAGGTTGGCGCGCCACCCCCACCACGTTTGTAAGCAGAACGGTTAGGCGAATTCGGTTGGAAGAGCACTTGTTCCTGTGTCGTGGTGCTGGACCGACATGGAGACGCAGCTCTCGTTTTGGTAATGTTAACATAGGTATTAGATTGTCTGAAATCTACTCTGTAATGAAGTCCTGATGTTGAAATCAGCTGCGAAATTACCACTGAACCCCATAACGGAATTAATTTTCTTAATTTACTCGAATTTCAGTAGACGTTGCGTTAGTGCCTTGTTCACGCAACGCACCATGTGCCTTAAGCTCACGGTCACGTTATTGCTCTGTGCTTAACGGAAATTCACTCATTCAATTTATTTTAATCGGCTCTTCCATTTACAGTAATGTTTTGGGGATTTTTGTTTGTTTTCCATATGTTTTCTTTGTGAACTTGCTTTCGCGCCACGTGGTTGGTTGCAGCAATCGCCGCAATGATAAATTAAAGTTTCGGTGTGAAAATATATTGTACACGATGAATAATCATACGATAGTGAGCCAGTGTAAAATAGGGAAGGAATAATCGTGTGTGTCCATATTTTTCTGGGTTTCTGTTGGCTACTGAAACTTGGCCATGTGGGTTGAACAGCATTGAAGTGATGTTTCTTGTGCACCCCCATAACGATTTGATTTGTTGGCGATGTTGTGCGTTAAGTAAAATACTCGTGCCACTAGGAAAAGTATCGGATTTTAATGCCCACTGATTTGATAAAGATTTGCGAAAAACTCTTCCACCCTGACCTAGTTTTGCTTGTAGCGTCTTTGCGGAACTTGTTCTGAGTAATCCATAGCAACTGAATGTAATAACCGAGGGTTTAGGTATAATTGTGCGGTTGTATAAAATTACATTGAAGCCAGGTCTGCGCTCCTCTGTCCCATTCCATAATTACGTGGTGAAACTGAACCATGTTAACTAGAGACCGGTTTTGATGATGTACATTGCAAGAGAAACACGACTAGTTGTTGAAATACCATCGGTACTGAATAAATATCAATTAATCTGTACCCTCGACTGATTATTTACTGCGTCCATCATAAAGAATAGGTGGCAGTCAGTACCACAGTCGAATTCTGGGTCATGAAAGCAAATAAAAGCTATATACTGCCTATTAAGCCCTGTACAGGTGGCTTCTGTAGTGGTTAAAAAAAAAGCGTTATCCGTTGAGTTCAAATTTTTACCGGTTCGTTAAAACCTTCCGCTAGAAAATATTAATACCCAGCAATAACTCGCAGGGGCCAGTAATTTCGTGGACCACACGAATTTAAGAAACCATTTACTACAGACGGTAGCTTGCAGGAGCGGTAGGACATGTCAAAGCGACGGTAATCTACCTACTTAGGTAGACTTTTACCACCACCAGTACTGGAAGGTTACGTTGCAACTGTACTGGAGAAAGAAAGTAGTTACAGTATTGTGCAGAAAACTCGGAACGACATTCTAGTGGCTTACATTTTGTAACGATAGTACAGACGTTTCTCAAATGTTGCTACTGTATTGTAAAGAAAACCGGGGACGGTATTTTGGTACCTTACATTTTATAAAGATAGTACAGACTTTCTCGAAAGCGGTGGTGACACCAAGTGACATCAGCACTGCAAGAAAGCAGGCGGTTTCGGATTCAATAACGCCAGCCAAGCAGAAGCAACCCTTGTAGAGCCGAGGGGTCTGAGGGGCTCGCGATGCTGAGGCGTGAGGGAGCGAGATGCTCGCCCCCGCAGATGTCACGCCGTCCGGTGGCTGTCTGCGGACAGGACGCGCCATAAATAACGCAGCAGGCAGCAGGCAGCGGCGCACTTCCCGCCGTCACAGGCGCCACTTGTCGTTCCCGTAGCGCCGGCGCGCGTGAAGCCGCAGCTGATGCGCCGACAGCGGCAGGCAGGCAGGCGCATCGCACCGTCATGTGCGCATACGCGCCACTGGCCGGACCACAAAAGCCGACAAGTGTGCATCTGGGGAGCGTTGCACCGGCAGGAGGGTGTGTGAGGCACAACGACCTCCAGGACATCTGCTGCATACTCTGGCACGAAACCACACACACTCAGTCGCAAAAGTATTCGGCCAGCACGTAACGGCGCAAAATTTTGCTGTTTGCCGCATGAATACAGAAATTGTACTTTGTAATGTATTTGGGACTCTGGGTACGATCTCGTAACGTCAAACACTCGTCAAATACGAAGAATTGTTGTTGGACACGTGTCTGGTACGTAATACTTCCTGAAAACGGCATGAGAAGGTGCAACAAAAGTATTCGGACAAAGCGGACAATGTGAGAGAATAGTTCATTCCGAGACGCACAGAGGGTGAAGCGACTGCAGTGTGTTCGACATTTCCGCGAGACGATAGCGATGATTAGTAAACACGTATCGCGAGCCTCTGCAGGTCGACGATGGGACGCAGACGGAAGTGTTCTACGTTCGAGCAAAGACAACTTCTCGTTTATAGTCACGCGAAGGGGAAAACCTGCAGGGAAATTGTCGCAATAGTTAACATGAAGAAAAGTACAGTTCACGAAATTATTAAACGGTTCGAGAAAGAAGACCGATTGGAATTCCGTTGCAGTACAGGACGACTACGGACATTTTCACAGAGACATGAACATGTGATTGTGCGAAAGGTACAACAGAATCCGAAAATATCTGCCACACGAATTGCAAGTGACGAGGAGGGAGACCTTTGTATAAAAGTTCATCCCGAAACCGTGCGGAGAGTACTACGACCATTGCAGTACCATGGTCGAGTGGGACGGCGAAAGCCATTCATAAATGCAATGAACCAGAAGAAACGTATGCGGTTTGCGAGGGAATACGCCGAATACGATCAGGCTTGGTGGAATCGGATGATATTTTGCGACGAATGTCAATTTACATTATGGCAAAGCGACGGAAAGGTAAACGTGTGGCGAAAGACCAATGTAGAGCTGAATCCCAGGAACCTCAAACCAACAGTAAAGTTTGGATGTGGGAGCATCATGGTGTGGGGATGCATGTCCGGCACTAGTGTGGGTGATTTAGTGTTCATTGATGATACTATGAACAAGGAAGCGTATTTGAATATACATTTGAAGCAGAGTGCACGACATCTAGGTATTGAGAACAACTTTCATTTTTATCAGGATAATGATCCCAAGCATACCGCGCATATTGTACGAATGTGGTTGCTCTTCAATTGCCCGAAAGTATTGCACCCCCCTCCCCAGTCACCAGACCTTAACCCAATCGAACATTTGTGGGATAAATTGAAACGGACCCTCCGCGCGGACAACATCTATACGAAGGAGACCTTGAAAGGGAAACTGCGCCAAGAATAGGCAAATATAAGACCAGATTTCACGAAAAAACTCGTGGAAAGTATGCCTAGTAGATTGGAGGACGCATTGAAAATGAAAGGTGGACCCACAAGGTACTGACATTTTCGTCGTACAACTTATGAACATTTATTGGACAGTGTCCGAATACTTTTGTAGCAGCAGGGTGTGCAGGATGTTTCATTTTTGTTGTTAATTTTTGTTATGTATGTTTCGGAAACCAAATAATACAACAATTCTTTTGTAATTAATGTTGTTACGTATATATATTGCTAATAAATATGTTTGGGTTTCATAGTCAGTGTTTCTCGAGTACTCATTGTGAAACTTCCCACTGTCAGAATACTTTTGCGACTGAGTGTAGATACCATACAAGGGAGAAGGGAGAGTAACTTTAGAGCAGACTGAGATCTCTTTATTGCTTATTTTAAGTAGCGTTATTTAGAGCCCCATTGTAACCTATTTTCCTTTTATGTAAATTTAAGATGGAGAGGGAAGAATGTAAAGGAAAGGAAAGGGAATCGACCGATGATACCAGCTGCGTCGGGACTTTATGCGGAATCAGCAACGATGAAGGAACATTTGTGCCAGACCGGGTCTAGAAGTGGGGTACTCCTGTTTACTAGGCAGATGCATTAACAACTGCCCCACCCAGACACAGTGTTTATGGCAAATGATTGGACAATCTCGGCACACTTCCTGGCCATCTTACACTCCAACCCAGCGCCACCTATGTGCACTCCCTATTGGCGTCCTCCATGCTCGCTAATTTGAGATACCAGCTTGAGGTCGAATATAAATGTGCGTGCAAACTTGAGGGTACGGATCCATTTCTGATCCGGGTGAATCAGTTATACTGTATGTATAGTAGTGCCTGTTCTTTTGGACATGTCCGAAAGGACGAACACCACGCAGAATCCACAGCTGTGATACATATTACGGAAACTGAAGGTGGCGGGGGGAGAAAGGAAAGGGAAGGAAATTGAAACACACTACACATTCATATAATTCATTCACCTCAATCGGCACTGAATCCTTCAGCGCAAATGCACGTTTACATTCGACCTCCAGTGTTAATCCGAAATTGGCAAACATGAAGGACATGGGAGGGAGCTGCGGGTAGGTGGCCCATTTCGCACTGTCAGTTCCTGGGAAATGTGTCATAAGGTCACTGTACCCTCACCTCTGACAAATTGGGCCACAATTGTTTTAACTGCGCCTTGATATCTTGGATACCGATACTGGGACGGTTCTGACGTCCTGCGGGTCACTAAAACGTTCTATCGTTGTTGATAATGCTGTATCATACGAGTACTAGCATCTCCATATCCTCCACAGTAATCACTCAACATCTGACACTGTTCGCTAGTTATGAAGTTAAAAAAATACCCCAGTCTGTGGATCAAGCCGTGGACCTGCAACTCTCTAAGCATTCCCAAGAGTGTTATGGACACAGAAAACTGCGTTACAATGTGACTCGAATTAACACCACTCAAAAAAAGCTACAAACAAATGATAGTATACTCTGTCCGACCAAATGGAGACCCACAAGATGGCCCATTTCAAGCTCCATCAGTTGCTGGGAAGAGTGACAAAGTCACTGTATCCTCTCCTGAGATAATTCGGCTAACAGCTGTTTCATCTGATCCTTGATGTACTGGACAACGACACTGGGTCGGAGTGACGTCTTAGGGGGTCACGCAAACATTCTTTGTTGACAACGCCGGCCGAAGTGGCCGTGCGGTTCTAGGCGCTACAGTCTGGAGCCGGGCGACCGCTACGGTCGCAGGTTCGAATCCTGCCTCGGGCATGGATGTGTGTGATGTCCTTAGGTTAGTTAGGTTTAATTAGTTCTAAGTTCTAGGCGACTGATGACCTCAGAAGTTAAGTCGCATCGTGCTCAGAGCCAGTTGACCCATTTGTTGACAACGCTGTCTCACACGTGCACACGTCATCTACGTGTGCTTCGCAGTAATCACTGAACATCTCACGTTGTACGATAGTTTTTGAAGTTAAAAAATACCTCAATCAATGTATCATGCCACGGACCTACAGTTCTGGAATAGAAGTGACTACGAGTATTTCCACTGGAGTTACGGATATAGAAAATTACTGAGATGAGTGCATGGTATCTCTTGTTTCGGACGTGCCCCACAGAAGAGACACCACACGGAATCCACAGCCGTGATTCATTTTACGAGAATTAAAGGAGGAGGAGGGATAAAGTAAAGGAAAGAGAGTTTAAGAAGAATCGATAGCGATGAAAGAAAAATGTGTGCCAGACCGGGACTCGAAACCAGGATCTCCTGCAAACTAGGCAGTTGCTATAAATACTGCACTACCTGGACACAGTGATTACGACAAATGTGCTGACTATCTCATCATGCTCCCGCGCAATACCCAAAGTTGTGGGACAAACAGATGTAACAGTGGCCCGACTTTGGACTGTCTGGGAACGTGATGGCTGCCGTACACCTGACCAAGTTTCTTCTCGACCACCTCTGACCACCAATAATGAGGATCGCCGTATTGTAACCCGTTCACACTATTTTTCCACCCCACTGCTCGGATACTACCAGCAGACGGAATAGGAAAGGCAGCCGTTGACACTACAACACAAATGGGTGCGTCTGTATTGGTGCCGTGACGACGAAGCTATCGAAATGTTGCACCACCGACATTTTTTGAGAAGGTGATGTATTCACATTACCTCACCTTAGCAACAAAAATATCCCCAGTGGATTACATTTTGGGTTTCAGAAGAGTTGCTCTATTGAGAATGCTATTTAAATCTTCATTCACCAAATTTTACAAGCACAAAATAATGCAAACTAGCGTCGGCTGTTACTTTTTACGACCTGTCTCAGGCATTTCACTATGTGAATCATAGTATTATCCCAGAAAAATTGAAGTGAGACTAGCGATATAGTGAACAAATGGACGAAATCATATCCAAGCAAAAGAATGCAGGAAGTTGTACATAGTAATTCACCGAGTTTAATACGAGGACGTAATTATGACTAGGGAGAAATCACGAATGCAGTCCCCCAAGTCTTAATCTTAGGTCAAATGTTGTCCCTCATATATTTAAATGATCTCCCATCTCATGTACCAAAGGAATTAGTTCTTTATGCAGATGACACTAGCATTGTAAGCAATCTGTGTATAAATACAGAAATAGAAGGAAAGGTAAAAAATGCTGTTGAAAGTATCACTGACTGGTTTCCCGCAAATGGTCTCACCCTCAGTTTTAAAAAGGCACAAAACATTCTGTTCATATAGAGGTACTACACCAATGGTAAGTGTAACACATGGTGAGAAAACAGTAAATAGGGTGGAAACTTCAGAATTCTTCATAGTTTATATTGATGAGAACTTGAACTGGAAGAAGCCCATTTTGGAACTCCTAAAACACGTAAGTTCAGCCACATTTGCACTTTGAGTCATTGCAAATCTTGGGGAGAGACAAATCAGTAAGTTGACGTATTTTGCATGTTTTCATTCAATAATGTCATCTGGAATAATGTTCTGAGGTGACTCACATTTGAGTAAGAAAGCCTTCGTAGCTCAAAAACGTGTTGTAAGAATAGCATGTGGTGATCACCCACAAACATCTCGTAGACATCTACTCATATTTAAGGGGTCGGGCATTTTGACTGCTGCTTCCCTGTATATTTATTCCCTCATGAAGTTTGTTGTAAATATTCATTGCCGTTTAAAAGGAACAATGATGCACATAATTACAATGCCAGAAGGGAAAATGACGTTCTTTACTCCACATTAAGGTTGTATTTAGTACGTAAAGGGTGAAAAATGCTGCATGTAAAATTCCTGATCACTTACCCAGTGATATGAAACATCTGACTGAAAGCAAAGAAAAATTTGAAAACAAACTGAAAAAGTTTCTCCTTGATAACTACAGTTCAATTCTTTTATCTTGGCGGTTCGCACATGCCCTCCCAGACGCGGGAGATTGCTGCGTTGCCAGTTATACCCACCAAGAGAAGCAGCGCCATACTATAGTTGGCAAACTTACGTTTCTGGGGGAGCGCGCAGTTTATGAAGTAAAGCCACCACGGCCGAATTAACCCTTTCGCTGCTACAGAGATGTGCTCCCCGCATTCCTCGATGTGCGCGATTTTGTCATCATTGAACTGCTCGCCTCTGCAGACACATGGTGTTTCGACTGCTTTGACACACTTTATCATTCGATTTCACAAAAACTATTTGGCCCAAAAATTTGATTTTTACACATCATCTTGACTCATACCTTCCCCCCATAAATTACTTAATTTTGTTTCTATATTCAACGCAGTTATTGTGCAGCAGTAGATGTAGTAAACCATTGCACGAAATTTTGAAGAGTTTGCAGAGGTAAAAGTCCATAGCATATACTTTCCGTAGTTGCCACTAGAAATTCCAAAAAATTACATTCAAACGAATAAAATTCATGAAGTAAGACACTTCGATATTGTTTTCAAATAAAGAAAATATTAAGTACCCAACACGGTTTGAACTCAGTGCCTCTCACTTAGCAGCTAAACACTTTAACCATTACACTAATACAGCTCTTCCTGCAATAGTTCTCCCAGAGGACTTTCAACTGCCACACAAAATACCGACAAACACTGTTGGTATGACTACGAATTACTGACGTTTCGTCGAAGTACAATAGGTAATAAACAATTACCGCAGTTCTTTATTGCGAAAAAGAGGTTAGTGAGAATGATACAAACACCTTTCCTTGCTATCGCTATTAGGAGGCTTATTGCTTGTTTGGTTTAGTTAATTAATAGAATATGATTCAATTGGTATAAAGAATGCTTTTTCCTATAAAAGAAAGTCTGCTATCAAGACATTGCTTTTGTTCAATTACTTTATTTATGACTGAACGTTTCCAGAACTGTAGACACTCGTCCGTGCTCTGCACTGCAGTCGAGCTCTGGCAACGTCGTTCTCTGTTCATTGGCTGACTGCGTTTTGTGACGACAGATGCGCAGAGCGAACGTGAACTCGGCCGCCGTCATAAATGACGCGCACTTTAACTCCTTCTGTTCAGCAGAAGAATTTTTATCATTGTAATGTGTTAACGGTGGTGGGTAGGGATTATCCGTATATTTGAAAAAATGATCCGTGGAACATTAAATTAACATGGACTGCTGGAGAATAGCGTCGCATTGTGTTCAGGGACAAATTTAGGTTCTCCACAGCACCAGATGACCTTCGGGCAACGACCTGGCTAGTGGTCCCATTTTTCTAGTGTTTTACAGAGGCACAGTGGTATTACTTCTGGCGTCTTGGTGTTTCGTCGTCAATGGAGCCATCAAGTAGGACTTCATTTTACAGTTTTAGGTAACGTAATTTTCTTTCTTATTGTCGGCTACGTAAGGTGGCAGTGACGACATGTGTCAAAATGTCACACTAGCTTTGGGCATAGTGTAGTTTAAATGTAGAGAAACAAAATGTGACACTAGCTTTAGGCTTAGTATAGTTTAAATATAGATATATATGATACTATTATAATCGTAGCCGGTTAAAAATAACGTTTCCCAAGAACCCTCAGAAAATGCATTCTTTATTGTCTTTGACGATATATGCTAGGTATAATGCGTTCCTGCAGCAATTCAAACGTTAACTATCACTAACACTAAATTCTTTTTAAAAAAAGTAAGATCATAATTTTTAACCTCAAAAACATCAAATCAACGTTGAGCGGTAGTAAGTCTTTAACTTTGGGCTATCCGCCAGAGCATCATCCTTACATCAGAGGTATCGCAGCGTAGACAGTCTCACATAAGAGATAATCTCTGTGTTTTGGCTAAAAATACAAAAAAAACTTAATCTGTATTTGAAATCTGATTGCGATCTGACTTTGGCTTGTATAATTCTGTTCCTTGATCTACATATTATTTTAATATTTGCAAATGAGTTACCGAAACTTAATTCTTACTGTTAGTGATACTCATAACTTTCACTCGCTACTCACTCGGAACACGTTATTGTTGACCACAGGTAGCATTTATTTCATCAAAATTTGTACAGAGTTTGGGGTGGTGTAAAATAAAAAGAAAGTCTACTAATCCCAGTACTTTTACGATATTTCTTATCTGTACATACTGCACAAAAAGTAAAAAAAAGGAAAAAAAAAGATCAGAACCAGTCGTATGCGCCAGCTTCTAAACAAAAATTGACTTTTGCCTTTTTCTGGCGTTTACTTCTACACTGTTTTAAAATCTCTTAATAGGAGTCTACACAATATTCAGCAAACCGTACAAAACTGTCGATTGAGAATCAAAACACGCTCCTTTTCCTAAGTTTCTGTAAATTGACAAAGGCGTAGAACATTACATCTCACTGTGTTCCAGTGGCTGTTCTTCTTTTTTTGAGAATTTCGATGATCTTGCACAATTTATCACTGTCAAAGCTATTTTATAGATGGACAAATCATACGAGGGTATTGCTTCCAATATCGAGCAAAATGTCAGAAATGTCGCTGGGACGCCTTTACTTTCTATAGACCAAAACTGATCGTTGTCTAACAGGTCTCTTCCATTCTCCTGCCAATTATTCTTGTCAGCAGCTTGTATTCATAAGATATTAAGCAGATAGTGTGATAGTTTTCGAACGTACCTAATTTTACTGTCTTCGAAATTGTCTAGACGACATTTTTCCGAAAGTCTGATGGTACGTGGACAGTGTCATAGATCCTACACTTCAGCTTTAGTAGACATTTGGTTGCCATTTCCCCGAGTGCTTTAAAAAATTCGAATGGAATGTTACCTATCACTTCTACTTCATTTTATCGCAATTCCTGCGGAGCTCTTTTAAATTCTGAGTAATACTGAATCACTTATGTCTTCCTTATCGTCACCAGTTCTATCGAGATATCAGACAGGACCTCTCCCTCATAGACGCCTTCAATGCACTGTTAACACATATACGCCCTTTCCTCTGCGTTTAAGAGTGAATTCCCACTGCGATCTTTATGTTACTATCCTTGCTCTTATTTTCACCGAAGGTTGTTTTGACTTTTCAATACAAATCAAAAAAAGTTTTGCATCACCCCGGTTCCCAGAACTCCTAAAGATAGACGTTGATTGTGCGTATTGTGTCATAGACACAGGCCCTTCGACTGTTCAGAGATGTCATTAAACCCGCCCAAAGATGTAAACAACCACGCATGAGCAGCGACTGTTAGACGGAGGGGGCTTACCAGGAAGGAGATACATGGCTCGTGTTGTCTGTAGTTCAACCATGCCTAGGCGCTCGATACGGCAGTTCGAACGCGTCCGCATTGTTACTTTGTGCCAGGAAGGGCTCCCAACAAGAGAAGTGTCCAAGCTTCTCGGAGTGAACCGAAGCTATGTTGTTCGGACATGGAGGAGATGCAGAGAGACAGGAACTGTCAATGACATGCCTCGCTCAGGCCTCCCAACGGCTACTACTGCAGTGGATGACCGCTATCTACGGATTATGGCTCGGAGGAACCCTAACAGCAACGCCACCATGTTGAATAATGCTCTTCGTGTAGCCACAGGACATCGTGTTACGACTCAGACTGTGCGCAATAGGCTGCATGATGCGCAGCTTCACTCCCAACGTCTATGGCGAGGTCCATCTTTGCCACCACGATACCACGCAGCGCGATACAGATGGCCATAACAACAACATGCCCAATGGACAGCTCAGGATTGGTAACCCGGTCAGGCTGAACGCCTTAGACACACTGTCCACCGAGTGCAGCTAGGTGGAGGTTCCCTGATATTTTGGGGTGGCACTATATGGGGCTGAAGTACGCCGCTGGTGGCCATGGAAGGCGCCGAACCGGCTGTACGATATGTAAATGCCATACTCCGACCGATAGTGCAATAATATCGGCAGCATATTGGCAAGGCATTCGTCTTCATGGACGACAATTCGAGCCCCCATCTTGCACATCTTGTAAATGACTTCCTTCAGGATAACGACATCGCTCGACTAGAGTGGCCAGCATGTTCTCCAGACATGAACCCTATCGAACATGCCTGGGATAGAATGAAAAGGTCTGTTTATGGACGACGTGAACCACCAACTAATCTGAGGGATGTACGCTGAAACGCCATTTAGGAGTGGGACAATCAGGACCAAAAGTTTCTTGATGTGTGTATATGCCTTGACAAATACAGGCAAGCATCAATGCAAGAGGAGGTGCTACTGGATATTAGAGATAACGGTGTGTTCAGCAATCTGGATCACCACCTCTGAAGGTTTCGCTGTATTGTGGTACAACATGCAATGTGTGGTTTTCATGAGCAGTAAAAAGGGCGGAAAATGATGTTTATGTTGATCTCTATTTCAATTTTCTGTACAGGTTCGAGAACTCTCGGAACCATGATGCAAAACGTTTTTTCATTCCTGTATATGCTATTTCCTTTCGACGATACTTTCTTCTTGGATTTCATCACATTTTATCTACTGACATTTCGCCTTGGCTGCCCTGCGCTTCCTACTAATTTCATTCTTAAGGGATTTATATTGATGTATTCTTGCCTTTCCCTGAACATTTTTGTACTTAGTCCTACCGTTGATCAATTGAAGTATTCCTTCTGTTACGGGAACTTCTTCGGAATTAAGTTCCTGGTACATATGTATAAGTTCAACATCGGTGATAGCACTCTTTAGACATGTCCACCCCACTTCAAATCAACTGCTCACTGCGCTAGTCCTTATCGCAGTATCCACATCGGAAACGAATTTCAAACGCGTCGTATTGTTCCTCACTACTTCAGTATCTCACTTGCTTCCGCCCTTATTCTTCCGTACGATTCTCTTAAACTTAAATCCGCTCTTTATCATTAATAAATTATGATCTGAATCTACATCTACTCCTGGGTAGGCTTTACAATTCAATACCTGACTTCGGAATCTCTGTCTGACCTCGATGCAATCCAGCTGGAATCTTTACGTGTCTTTGGGTCTTTCTCAAATATATCTCCTCCTCTTGTGAGTGTTGAGCACTCTATGCGCTACTATCGCCTGTAATTTATTCCAGAACTCAATTTGTCTTTCTTCTAACTGATTTCTACTGCCTATCCCATGTTCTCCCGTAACTCTGCATTCTGTTCCTTCCCCTACCAACACGCTCCAGTCTTCCATTATTATTAGATAACCCTCTCCCTTTACATACCGAACTACCTGTTCAATATCTTCTTATTCTGCCTCTATCTTCTGCCTGCGGCCCCGCGATGTATAACTGAACTATCGTTGTGGGAGTTGGTTTGGTGTCGAATCTGATGAGAACAATAGTTTAGTGTCTGCTCTAGTTTCGTATTCAGAACGAATCCTACTCCCTTATATAAATTAATGCTGCCGCTGATATCATATATATTCATCTGACCAGTCATCTTAAATTTCTTTCCATTTCACTTCACTGCCCTTCGCTATATCTAAGCTGAAGCTTTGCATTTCCCTTTTGAGATCTTCTAGCTTCATTGCTACGACGTAACTCCTGACAGTCCATGCTCTGACTCTTAAAATGCTATTCTTTGGATCGTTGTTCCATCTTTTTCTCATGGCAAACGCCTGTCAGGACTTATAACTGTGAATGAGGACTGTATACATTGATATAGTACT
The DNA here is from genome assembly GCF_023898315.1 of Schistocerca nitens. Taxonomy (NCBI): domain Eukaryota; kingdom Metazoa; phylum Arthropoda; class Insecta; order Orthoptera; family Acrididae; genus Schistocerca; species Schistocerca nitens. Next base: position 213,336,299 of record NC_064614.1, read on the forward strand.
AGGAATTACTTTCTCAAGGACGATTACGAACAGTGGGCAGGTCTAAGCAATGCATGGTGGTCCTACGAAGAGGTCCTGCCCATCGTCAAGAAGTCAGAGGACGCGAGATCGGAAACAATTTGGAAATCACCCGAAGCCGCCAAATACCACAACCGAAGTGGCTCCATCACCGTCAGATCCATGGAGTATCCTGTCCCGGCTCTTGAAGCGGTCAAGCAAGGTGAGCGTGGGTTAATAAAATGTTTTTCTTTTGTTCTGATTTGATATAATATAAGGTCATTACTAGCTTTCCATGTGTTGTTTCGAAGTCTGCACTATCACCTATTTCGTATCAGATCTTTTACGTGGTTACTCTTCATGTGCGAAGTGATTATTAGGATGTTTTTTGTACGAGGACGTGCCGAACAGTTATGTCTAAAAAACATTTATGTGGAAACAAATATAACAGACATTCTGAATCTTTATTCTTCATGTCTACATAAACTCGGCATAGTCACCCTGGTGGTGAACACGTTCCTCCCAACGAGAAACCATTTTGTTGATACCTTTGCTGCAGAAAGTTCGTTGACGGAGTCACAACCTCACCACCGCTTTCAACGCTTCATCCCTACCAAAGTGAAGTCCTCTAAGGTGTTCCTTAGATTTTGGAAACAGATGAAAATCGAATGGGTCCGCGCTTTGTTGGCCGAACGGTCAGGGGCGCTGCAGTCATGGACTGTGCGGATAGTCCCGGCGGAGGTTCGAGTCCTCCCTCGGACACGGGCGTGTGTGCGGTCGTACTTAGGATAATTTAGGTTAAGTAGTGTGTAAGCTTAGGGACTGATAACCTTAGCAGTTAAGTCCCATAAGATTTCACACACATTTGGACAATTTTCGAATGGGTCCGAGTAGGGACTGTCTTGAGGAAGATCGATGACAGTGAATCCAAGGCGTCGGGTTGATGCAGATGTCGCAGCTTTCGTGCATGGTCTTCTATTTTCATACAGAAGTAGCAATGCTCGATGCTCCATGTGTGGACGAACTCTTCGAATTCGAAACGGGATTACAGCACGCTGTTTCGCATGCACAGACATGGTTACGTTACACACAGCAATATTAAATGCTACACTTCGAAGGCCTTTTGCGGCAGAAGGCTGCAAATACGTAGAAATGAAGCATATGGACATTGAATGTTAAAACGTTTATTTTATTTAAAAAGCATTAAGAGTTTTCGTATATAACAATTTGGAGGCAGTACATTTGCGCACGCCCTCGTATTAATACTCTACGTGCGGCTCACGGGCTCACTTCGTCCAATCTCATTGTCTTAGAAATGTACTTTTCTTTAATTATTCTTCTTTAGTACTAATGCTGTCTTTTAACTGCGCTCTAACGGAATTCACAGGATACATAAATCTTGCTCACATACAGAACATCGACACATATTAAATTTACGTCATGCAAGCAGTTTCCACGAATGTAAGTGTAATGTTACACGTCATTACTGAATTTACGAGTACTAGTAATGGGTAACCGATACATGCGTTCGCGTGGGCTCAAGATTTCCCGATAACCTGTTCGAATAATCACATGACATTTGACTCCCATGCCGCCAGTGTAAGGCATACGCGAGAAACTACCAACTAGCCACAACAAGCTATGCTCTCCCTAGAATTTGACAGGTTTGTGGAACTTAGAAGCAAATAACACTGAATTTACCACTGCACAAACTGCAGTTGTATTTGAATAAATTTGAAGTAAGGGTTCTCGTACAGTATACAGGGTGTTACAAAAAGGTAAGGCCAAACTTTCAGGAAACATTCCTCACACACAAATAAAGAAAAGATGTTATGTGGGCATGTGTCCGGAAACGCTTAATTTCCATGTTAGAGCTCAGTTTAGTTTCGTCAGTATGTACTGTACTTCCTCGATTCACCGCCAGTTGGTCCAATTGAAGGAAGGTAATGTTGACTTCGGTGCTTGTGTTGTCATGCGACTCTTTGCTCTACAGTACTAGCACCATGCACATCAGTACGTAGCATCAACATGTTAGTGTTCATCACGAACGTGGTTTTGCAGTCAGTGCAATGTTTACAAATGCGGAGTTGGCAGATGCCCATTTGATGTATGGATTAGCACGGGGCAATAGCCGTGGCGCGGTACGTTTGTATCGAGACAGATTTCCAGAACGAAGGTGTCCCGACAGGGAGCACGGAACATTCCAGCCTATGACTCGCAACTGGGGAAGACCTAGAACGACGAGGACACCTGCAATGGACGAGGCAATTCTTCGTGCAGTTGACGATAACCTTAATGTCAGCGTCAGAGAAGTTGCTGATGTACAAGGTAACGTTGACCACGTCACTGTATGGAGAGTGCTACGGGAGAACCAGTTGTTTCCGTACCACGTACAGCGTGTCCAGGCACTATCAGCAGCTGATTGGTCTCCACAGGTACACTTCTGCGAATGGTTCATCCAACAATGTGTCAATCCACATTTCAGTGCAAATGTTCTCTTTACGGATGAGGCTTCATTCCAACGTGATCAAATTGTAAATTTTCACAATCAACATGTGTGGACTGACGAGAATCCGCACGCAATTGTTCAATCACGTCATCAACACAGATTTTCTGTGAACGTTTGGGCAGGCATTGTTAGTGATGTCTTGATTGTGCCCCATATTCTTCCACCTACGCTCAATGGAGCACGTTATCATGATTTCATACGGGACACTCTACCTGTGGTGCTAGAACATGTGCCTTTACAAGTACGACACAACATGTGGTTCATGCACGATGGAGCTCCTGCACATTTCAGTCGAAATGTTCGTACGCTTCTCAACAACAGATTCGGTGACCGATGGATTGGTAGAGGCGGACCAGTTCCATTGCCTCCACGCTCACCTGACCTGAGCCCTCTGGACTTTCATTTATGGGGGCATTTGAAAGCTCTTGTCTACGCAACCCCGGTATGCCATTCTCCAGGGCTGCATCAGCGCATTAGGGATTCCATGGGACGGAGGGTGGATGCATGTATCCTCGCTAACGGAAGACATTTTGCACATTTCCTGTAACAAAGTGTTTGAAGTCACGCTGGTACGTTATGTTGCTGTGTGTTTCCATTCCATGAATAATGTGATTTGAAGAGAAGTAATAAAATGAGCTCTAACATGGAAAGTATGCGTTTCCGGACACATGTCCACATAACATATTTTCTTTATTTGTGTGTGAGGAATGTTTCCTGAAAGTTTGGCCGTATCTTTTTGTAACACCCTGTGTATAAACATTTATGCTGATTTTTATGTAAAGGTAACAGACGAAAGCGAAAATACTGCGCTTGGAAAAAAAAGTACTTCGCTAAACCCGTTACAATATTTATTTGTTTATGAGAGACTAATGATTTACGAAGTGGGTGCACAATAGCGTTTCAGTCTCTGTATAAACACCCTTATAAAGGACGTGAAAACGTTACAAATCAGTTTGTAATGAAGATGGCAACATCCAGATGAAACAAGGAAGACAGTTAATCAAAGAATGAAATTCGTAACAAACGAAATATATCGTGGTAAACTGTCTATAATTGACCTCTCGAGAATAAATTTCGATTAGAAGACCAGTCTTCGAGATAATACCATGAGAAGTCGCTAGATAGCGAAACAAGCGAAAGCTCAAGAACTGTACAGAATCATGACTGTAATCTGTTATTTATTATTAGTTAAAATCGAATATGGTAGAGAATAGTGACATTATTTTTTAAGTTCACTTTGGTGATGAAATAGTTACGATTCAGGCATAAAATATTAAATACCTAGGGGCATACATTGACAATGGGCTCGGTAACACAAAAGCAAAACACAGACTAAAAATGTAGTACGGAGTATGAATTATTTTGGTTGAGACAGTAACATTCTAATCAATAATAAGATAAGAGTTGCAAGGCCAGTGGTTGAATCTGTTTTGTCCTATGGATCAAAACTATGGATTTGAAATGATGACCTCAAAAGAACTCTGCCAGCTGTGGAAACGGATTATTTAGCAAGATGGCCAGAATATCAATAATCGATGAAAAACCTAATGAAGTAAGAGCTAGAATGTGGGAAATGGGACAATGACGGATAAAATTAAAAGAAAATCGTTAAAGTGGTATGGGCATTAGCTGAGAATGGCTGTTCATTGGTGGGCAAAGCAAATTTAGGATGGAAAGCACCTTGCACACGTAAAGACGGCAGATCATGAAAGACTACATGATCAGTGTAATGGAGCATCACGGTGAAAGAAGGGTGACAAGAATAGAGAGGCTTCTCAGACGATGACAGGAATAATAATAATAATAATAATAATAATAACAGACATGGAACACTTCTGGAGCAACATATGGTCAAACCCAGTACAACATAACGGGCATGCACGGTGGATACAAGCAGAAACAGACACATACAAAATGATACCACAAATGCCTGAAGTGATAATTTTGCAACATGAAGTCATCCAAGCAATTAATTCTACTCACAATAGGAAAGCCCCTGGAAAAGATAAAATAGCAAATTTCTGGCTAAAGAAGTTCACCTCAACACATTCACATCTAACTAAATTATTTAACAGTTACATTGCAGACCTATACACATTCCCTGATACACTTACACAAGGAATAACTTATCTGAAACCTAAAGATCAAGCAGACACAGCAAACCCATCTAAATATCGCCCCATAACATGCCTACCAACAATATACAAAATATTAACTTCAGTCATTACACAGAAATTAATGACACATACAACACAGAACAAAATTATAAATGAAGAACAAAAAGGATGTTGCAGAGGAGCACTGATAATAGATGCAGAGGTGATATATCAAGCTAAAACTAAACAAAGGTCGCTACACTACGCATATATTGATTACCAAAAAGCTTTTGATAGAGTACCCCACTCACGGTTACTACAAATATTGGAAATATACAAAGTATATCCTAAATTGATACAGTTCCTAAACATAGTAATAAAAAACTGGAAAACCACACTTATAATCCAAACAAATTCAAATAATATCACATCACAGCCAATACAGATTAAGCGTGGAATATACCAAGGAGACTCATTAAGTCAGTTCTGGTTCTGCCTTGCTCTGAACCCACTATCCAACATGCTAAATAATACAAATTATGGATACAATATTACTGGAACATACCCACACAAAATCACACATTGGCTATACATGGATGATCTAAAACTACTGGCAGCAACAAATCAACAACTCAACCAATTACTAAAGATAACAGAAGTATTCAGCAATGATATAAATATGGCTTTTGGAAGAGACAAATGTAAGAAAAATAACATAGTCAAGGGAAAACACACTAAACAAGAAGATTACATAATGGATAACCACATCGACTGCATAGAAGCGATGGAAAAAACAGATGCCTATAAATATCTAGGATACAGACAAAAAATAGGAATAGATAATACAAATATTAAAGAAGAACTAAAAGAAAAATATAGACAAAGACTAACAAAAATACTGAAAACAGAATTGACAGCAAGAAACAAGACAAAAGCTATAAATACTTATGCTATACCAATATTGACCTACTGATTTGGAGTAGTGAAATGGAGTAACACAGACCTAGATGCACTCAATACACTTATACGATCACAAAGCCACAAATATAGAATACATCACATACATTCAGCAACAGAAAGATTCACATTAAGTAGAAAGGAATGAGGAAGGAGATTTATCGACATAAAAAACATACATTATGGACAGGTAGACAATTTAAGAAAATTCTTTATAGAACGAGCAGAAACTAGCAAAATACACAAAGCAATCACTCATATAAATACATCGGCTACACCACTACAATTTCATAACCACCTCTACAACCCTTTAGATCACATAACATCAACAGATACGAAGAAAGTAAATTGCAAAAAGAAAACACTACATAGCAAGCACCCGTATCATCTAACACGGCCACACATCGATCAAGACGCAACCAACACATGGCTAAGAAAAGGCAATGTATACAGTGAGACGGAAGGATTCATGATTGCAATACAGGATCAAACAATAAACACCAGATATTACAGCAAGCATATTATTAAAGATCCCAATACCACAGCAGATTAAATGCAGACTTTGCAAACAACAAATAGAAACAGTAGATCACATCACAAGTGAATGGACAATACTAGCAAATACAGAATACCCCAGAAGACATGACAATGTAGCAAAAGTAATACATCAACAGCTTGCCTTACAACATAAACTTATAAAACAACACGTTCCCACATACAAGTATGCACCACAAAATGTACTGGAGAATGATGAATACAAATTATACTGGAACAGAACCATTATAACAGATAAAAAAACACCACATAACAAACCTGACATCATACTCACCAATAAAAAGAAGAAATTAACACAACTAATCGAAATATCCATACCCAATATACAAATATACAAAAGAAAACAGGAGAAAAAATTGAAAAATACATCCAACTGGCTGAGGAAGTTAAGGAAATGTGGCATCAGGATAAAGTTGACATTATACCAATTATACTATCAACTACAGGAGTCATACCACACAATATCCACCAGTACATCAATGCAATACAGCTACATCCAAACTTATATATACAACTACAGAAATCCGTAATTATTGATACATGTTCAGTTACCCGAAAGTTCCTACATGCAATATAACATATACTGTACAGTTAAAAGGAAGTCATGCTTGATCAAGGTCCGCGTCACTTTCCATTTTTGACCAGACATAACGTCTAAAAAAAAAGAAAGAAATAATAATAATAATAATAGCCTTTAGACAGGATGGATATTATTTCACATACGCACCGGTTTCATTCATTTAAGATGAGACACTCATTTTTTTATAATAACTATTTGCCGATCGTTTATTGATTACTAACCATACTGAATTCGACGTCTTGTGCCCTTACAGCTTAACCCTTCTCACATGTTCTTCTTTCCATAGTATCTGTTGCATAAATTACCCATCAAATACAGGTCATTGTTGTTTAAGTGTAGCGTACAGGACACCGATGTTCATTTGCAGTTTCTTTGAAACTTTCGTTTTGGTCTCCAACAGTATAGACACGCTTTAAACCACCTTCGATACAGAGGATTAATTTTAACCTCTTCGGTTGCAACCTTACTTATTTCTTTCATGCAACATGTTACCAATTTTCCAAAAAGCCATGTCTCCTCTTTCGACTTGACTGCCCATTAACTGTTTCTTTATCACTTTACTCCGCATTCAGCACCGCTAATTATTTCTCAGTCCATTTTTTGTGCTTCTTGCCAATGAAGCCACCATCCAGTCCAACAGGTCGTCCTCCTTGCGACACTTGATTTCTTCAATTGTCTCCTCCTCCGAGTTTCTCCGAGGACATAGTACTCAAATTTCAGATCATCTACATGTGTAACATCTACACACATATATATCTACGTATCTCAGACAGCATAAATAAGATTAATTATATAAATAAGAACGACAGAAGGACTCATTCTCAGTCTCCCTCTCTTTATCTCAGCGCTGTTATCGTTTTATAACCAATTTTATGATTAGTAAGGATGATGTACCTGTTCACTTGAGTTTCATGAATATAGTACAACAGGAATGGTTATATCGCATTTCCTTGCTCTACGGCTGAAGTCATTCATATGTCAGAGGATTTCTGGCCGGTAAGAATAATATACAGAAGAATGGAAAATAACATTGGGGATTTGTTAGATGACGATCAGTCTGGCTTTGGGAAAGGTAAAGGTAGCGGAGGGGACGTTCTGACGTTGCCGTTGGAAGTGTAAGCAAAAATGAAGAAAAATCAAGAAACCTTCATCGTATTTGTCGACCTAGAATAAGCATTTGATAATGTCAAATGGTGCAAAACGTTCGGAATTCTGAGAAAAATAGGGGCAAGCTATAGGAAGAGACGGATAATATACACTGCTGGCCACCGTAAATGCAACACCCTGAAGGAAGCATCCGAATCAAGTGAAATTTACACCATGAGTTTGCAGCGATGAGATATGCAACTGATTAGAATTTCAGCGCAGACGCACATCACGCGCGCCTGTGACGCCACCTCATAGCGCCATTTAAGGCTTGGCGATTTCGACGAGTGTACGTTCGGCACGTGTGTTTACCTTGTGGTTGTTTCACAAGACGATCAGTTATGCCTCGTAGACAACAGCGAACATCGTTTGATCAAGTATCCGAGTTCGACAGAGGAAGGATATTGGCTTACCGAGATTGTGGATTATCATACAGAGAAATCGATAGTCGTGTTGGACGAAACCAAACAACTGTAATGCGGATATGTGACCGTTGGATGCAGGAGGGTACGAAGGACCGACGTGGTGGATCGCATTCACCTCGGTGCACCACTGCACGTGCTGATAGGCAAATTGTGCGCATGGCAGTGACGGATCGCTCAGTGACATCCCGAACCATAGCACAGCACATTGCGTCTGTAACGCATCATCCAGTGTCTGCGTGTACCATTCGACGCCGTTTACAGCAGAGTGGTCTGTCCGCAAGACGTCCATTGCTTCGTCTACCACTGACGCAGAACCACAGACGTCTCCGTCGCCAATGGTGTGATGACAAACGGATGTGGACGGCAGAATGGAATGACGTTGTCTTTACTGACGAGGCACGCTTCTGTCTGCAGCACCACGATGGTCGGATTCGGGTGTGGAGACACCGTGGAGAGAGGATGCTGGACAGCTGCATTATACACCGCCACACTGGTCTTGCACCGAGTATTATGGTATGGGGCGATATTGGATATTACTCTCGCACGCCTCTAGTACGCATTGCCGGTACTTTAAATAGCCGGCGCTACATATCCGAGGTGCTGGAGCCAGTTGTCCTTCCTTACCTTCAGGGCTCGGCCACAGCCATATTTCAACAGGATAATGCGCGACCACACTTGGCACGCATTGTCTAAAGGTTGTTCGTCAATAACCAGATTGAATTGTTTCCCTGGCCGGCTCGCTCTCCGGATCTTTCGCCGATAGAAAACATGTGGTCCATGGTTGCTCAACGAGTGACCCAGATTACATCCCCAGCTGCCACACCAGATGATCTTTGGCAACGTGTGGAAGCTGCTTGGGCTGCTGTACCCCAGGAATACATCCAACGTCTCTTTGACTCAATGCCGAGACGTGTGGCAGCGGTGATCACCAACAATGGCGGCTACTCTGGCTACTGATTCTGGCAGAAACCACATATCACAGACGTCTGTAAACGTAATCATTTGATACTTGGTCAACATGTTATCTACAAAATAAATGTTGTTGTGCTACCTCTTGTCTTTCTTGGTGTTGCATTTACGGTGGCCAGCAGTGTACAATATGTTCGGGAACCAAGAGAGAACAGTGAGACTGGAAGACCAAGGAAGCAGAGCTCGAATTAAAATGGGGAGTGGGGCAGGGATGTATTCTTTCGCCGCTACAGTTCAGTCTATACATCGTAGAACCAAAGATAGAGATAAAAAGAAATGTTCAAGAGTGGGAATAAAATTCAAGGTGAAAGCATATCATTGGTAAGACCTGATGAGGACATTGCTATACTCACTGAAAGTGAAGAAGAATTACAGGATCTCTCGAATGGAATAAACGATCTAATGAGTACAGAATATGGTTTGAGAATCACTGCCGGCCGGAGTGGCCGAGCGGTTCTAGGCCCTGCAGTCTGGAACCGCGCGACCACTACGGTCACAGGTTCGAATCCTGCCTCGGGCATGTATGTGTGTGATGTCCTTAGGTTAGTTAGGTTTAACTAGTTCTAATTCTAGGGGAATGATGACCTCAGAGCCATTTGAACCATTTTTTTAAATAACTCAAAGTAAGACGAAGGTAATGAGAAGCAGAAGAAATGAGAACAGCGAGTAACTTAACATCAGAAAAATCATAAAATAGACGAAGTTAAGGAATACTGCTCCATAGACAGTAAAATAACCCGTGACGGACAGAGCAAGGAAGACATAAAAAGCACACGCAAAAGCGCATTCCTGACCAACATAAGTCGCATCAAACATAGATCTTAATGTGAGGAAGTAATCTCTGCGTTTAGAGCACAGCATTGTATGGTAGCAAAATATGGACGTGGAAAAGCCGGAACAGAAGAGGCTAAACATTTGCGATGTAATGCTACAGAAGAAATCTGAAAACTAAATGGACTAGTAAGGTAAGGAATGAGGAGATGAAAGGCATATAGTGAAAACACGGACAAGAAGAAGGGATAGGATGATAGGACGTTTGTTAAGACATCAGGGAGTAACTTCCATAGTGCTGCAGGGAGCTCTAGAGGGTGAAAGCTGTAGAGGGAGACAGAGATGTGTATACATCCTTATTATAATTGAGGTCATACATTGCAGTTACTGCTATGAGGTGAAGTGACTGGCACAGAATATGAATTCGTGACGGGATCAAACTAGTCAGATGACTGATGGCTCTTGGGTTTTACACGATCGTTGTTTGCGGATTCCATGTTGATTTCTAAAAAAATGGTTCAAATGGCTCTGAGCACTGTGGGACTTAACTGCTGTGGTCATCAGTCCTCTAGAACTTAGAACTACTTAAACCTAACTAACCTATGGACGTCACACACATCAATGCCCGAGGCAGGATTCGAACCTGCGACCGTAGCGGTCGCCCGGTTCCTGACTGTAGCGCCTAGAACCGCTCGGCCACTCCGGCCGGCTGTTGATTTCTACACAGGAAATTTGCGGACTTCGGAAAGATGCCAATACGCGAACATAAAATATGTTTGAAAATGAGACTGAGTTAAGCTAAGTAGACTTATAATTTTGTGCCTCTCTTCAACTATCCTTTGTGAAGTAATCCGAACGCGAATACTCGCCTTCCCTGTATTAGGTGATTTTAATTAATTTTTTTGTCATTTTGGCGTTCCTGCGGTGATTGAAAGAAGAATCTTTGTACGGTCTTCCTCAGCGAAATAATGTGAGAAAAAGTAATAACTCTTTTAGTCTTCCCGGTATCATCAATCGTTCCGGTTCCATTTTTGTCAAATGGAGTATGAGTTTATCCGTTTACTGGTTTTCTGTCACATCAGTAGAAAGAATTTTACTTTCGAATTCACTGAACGCTTCATGGAATGTCCCCCTTAGGCTAATCTAACTTCGTTCAGTTGTTTGTATTTTCTTCTTAAATCTGCAATGAAGCTCTCTTTACTCTATGAACAATTTTCTAAGACGGCTGTCGTACCACTGCCAATGTTTGCCGTCTCCCACAACCTTGTTCGCCACATACTTTTCTAAGGTGTGTTGTACAATATTCCTACTCTTGACCATTCAGACTCAAAATATTTTCGGATTGAGAGATGCATATTTCAAGTTGGTTGCTGAGGTCGCAGTAGCTAACCACAAATATCAATCTACCTCTCTCTGAGTTTCTTTTGGCACACAATGATGCAATATCAGCCTTATAATCACTAATTTCCTGCTCTACGCTAACGGAGTCGAGACGTTCGTGCTTATTTGTAACCAGAAGATGTAAGATTTTTTCCTCGCGAATCAGTTCTATGATTAACTGCTGAAGGTAATTTTCGGATAAGGCATTTAAAACACTTTCACACGTTTCTCTGTCCCTTCTATCCACCATAATTACTTCAGTCTTTCAGTCTGTTGTTCGTAGGTTCAGATATCCCTCTAATACCATAACAAGACCAGGATATTTACTCGCAAACATCTTCAGGTTTTACCTGAATTTTTCCACATCTAGTGCTCCTGCTCGCGGGCCTATAAAAGCATCAAACTACGTAGGGGGTTTTGAAAGTAAGTGCACATGTCGCGCCACGCTAACGCAAGACATATTGAATTTTTGTAATTGAACAGTGTCAAGTGCGACCGTGCAAGCTGGGACGCTACGCGATGGTGACGCGTCTCGCGCCTTCTCCAGGTCGCGCAGCGTTGTAGTTGCGGCACTGTTTCCCGTGCCGTGCATCACGCCAGGAATTCGAGAGAGGTGAAGCGGGGAGCGGGAGGGCAACCTTCCCATATGCTCGGTTCGGCACGACGTGTATGGACAGTGGTAGTATTTGCCGTCCCAAAAATATTACCTTACTGCTGAACTTTATTGTTCTGTTTTTCGCCGTTTAAGCTCTCGATCTTTTTACATTAGTACATTATATTTTTCAGTTATTTATTTCTATACAGTTTCGCAGTTCTATTTCATTATTGCTTCTCTTTGTCAAGAATAGTGCACAACTCAATGTCTGGTGAGCCATTATGTACTGCAACTGTATCTCCTGCCTCCAAAATGACTTTAAATCGCAGGAAGGGGAACACGATTCATAGCAAGGCTGGGGAAAGAGGAAGAAATATTGTAAAATAATGTTATCAAGAAGCAAGGCACGAAATTCTAAATACATACTGACCATTAAAATTGCTACACCAAAAAGAAACGCAGATGATAAACGGGTATTCATTGGACAAATATATTACACTAGAACTGACATGTGATTACATTTTCACGCAATTTGGGTGCATAGATCCTGAGAAGTCAGTACCCAGAACAACCACCTCTGGCAGTAATAACGGCCTTGATACGCCTGGGCATTGAGTCAGACAGAACTTGGATGGCGTGTACAGGTACAGCTGCCCATGCAGTTTCAACACGATACTACAGTTCATCAAGAGTAGTGACTGGCGCATTGTGACGAACCAGTTACTCGGCCACCATTGACCAGACGTTTTCAGTTTGTCAGAGATCTGGAGAAAGTGCTGGCCAGGGCAGCAGTCAAACATTTTCTGTATCCAGAAAGGCCCGTACAGGATCTGCTACATGCGGTCGTGCATTATCCTGCTGAAGTGTAGAAGGGTAGAAGGGTAGAGCCACGGGTCGTAACACGTCTGAAATGTAACGTCCACTGTTCAAAGTGCCGTCAATGCGAACAAGAGGTGACCGAGACGTGTAACCAATGGCACCCCATTCCATCACGCCGGGTGATACACCAGTATGGCGATGACGAATACCCGCTTCCAATGTGCGTTCACCGCGATGTCGCCAAACACCGATACGACCATCATGATGCTGTAAACAGAACCTGGATTCATCCCGAAAAATGACGTTTGGCCAGGTTCGTCGTTGAGTACACCATTGCAGGCGCTCCTGTCTGTGATGCAGCGTCAAGGGTAACCGCAGCCAGGGTCTCCGAGCTGATAGTCCATGCTGCTGCAAACGTCGTCGAACTATTCGTGCTGATGGTTGTTGTCTTGCAAACGTCCCCATCTGTTGACACATGGATCGAGACGTGGCTGCACGATCCGTTACAGCCATGCGGATAAGATGCTTGTCATCTCGACTGCTAGTGACACGAGGCCGTTGGGATCCAGCACGGCGTTCCGTATTAACTTCCTGAAACCACCGAGTCCATATTCTGCTAACCGTCATTGGATCTCAGCCAACGCAAGCATCAATGTCACGTTACGATAAACCGCTATTGCGATAGGTTACTATCCGACCTTTATCAAAGCAGGAAACGCGATGGTACGCATTTCTCCTCCCTACACGAGGCATCACAACAACGTTTCCCCAGGCAACGCCGGTCAACTGCTGTTTGTGTGTGAGAATTCGGTAGGAAACATTCCTTATGTCAGCACATTGTAGGTGTCGCCAACGCCGCTAACCTTGTGTGAATGCTCGAAAAGCTAATCATTTGCATATCACAGCATCTTCGTCGCGTCGGTTAAATTGCGCGTCTGTAGCACGTCATCTTCGTGGTGTAGCAATTTCAATGGCCAGTAGTGTGTTATACAGTGAAGCAAGGTTGTCTGTGGGCTGCCTATGGTAAGATGTCTGTACTGTTTGTTACAGGAAGAGAGAGAATTCTCATATTTACATCCCTTTTGCGTTCCCGCTAAAAAGCGTCCAAGATCTGAAGTGGATGAGACGCATTGTGATTGCTTGGATATGGATGTAATAACAGAATTTATACTATATGGATGCAGACATTACAGTTTTGCTAAGAAACCCCCATGTATGAGAATGTTTTAATTGGCTCGTAGTGTACATAAACGATATCAGCTTAGACAGACTACTTACATAACAGGCTAACAAACGAAGAAAGCGGTCGGTATTATTTCAGAAGACTGAGTATCCTGAAAGCGTCCGGTGATATGATATACTTAATTTGATTAAATGTATTGCTAACAGAGGTAGGCCTACATTCATGACAACGCTTTGTGGAACGACGTGAAGAACTCTTCCCCACACAGCCACACCTGGCTAGTTTCCGCATTCCTGACGCATATATTATTCTCAGCTGCTGACAGCACATTTATCGTCCTGTTGTGCGATGAATCAGTGATTTATTTTTCCCAACAACAACTATTTTATTCGCGAATCACACACTGTCAGTTTGGCAAGCCGTAACTGAGTAAACAGCTTCATTCCGCCTGAAGGGAACGCTCTTTTTTAATATTGTTCAGATGAAGAAATGGAATAAAATCTTCTCGTAAGCTTCCATTACAGTCGTTCAGTGTTAAAAATACGATGGGTTACGGGGATTCCATCAAAATTGCAAGAGTATTGGCTACTTGTTTCTGTGTGAACTGCTAACCTTTTCTCATTCGAAGTAGCATCGCCATTTACGAGCAACAGTTGCAATGCTCTGGTTGACAGGTTTAACTGCGCTTCTCTTGCCAAAATACAGAATAATGTACACAATCTCACCTTGCAGCAGCTATTTCGACAGAACTCTGAAACACTGTGTCACCTTAAACAAGCCACTGGCGATCATAGAGGTCAATAGCTTACTGAAAAGCTGATTGTGTCGGTTTGCAGTGACATAAGAGAAGAATTATCATAGTTATTTTCATAATAGGAAATTCTCTTTTCACTGGTTGTCGATGACTATTAAAAAATTACAGTTCCCTACTGAAAAAATAATATTAACTGTAGCTTCTGCTATATCGCAGTAGATAAGAAAGTTCAATGCGTTAACGATTTGGCAAAATACCTTCCTCCTTGTGTGCTATCATTCGCCAAAATCTCGACTCCTCATCTCGACCGTTTCAGGAGGTATGAGGGATGTTATGAATATTTGCTTCCCTCGCGCCTGCGATAAGGAGCGAACGCGCTGCATACGATCCATTTTCTCTAGATTCGACACACATAGCAGCATCCTCCCAAGTCTAAGGAAAAATTCAATTTAGTAGCTAAATATCATACGCAGCAACATATAATGTAATATGCACCAAACGCAAAATCTTAGTTACCCATATATTTCACGGCTAAATTTCCGAATTTTGCGCAGTCTCTCAGCTAAGTGCGAGATCTACATCTACATGGACACTTTGCAAATCACATTTAAATGCCTCGCAGAGGGTTCATCAACCCACCTTCACAATTCTCTGTTATTCCAATCTCCTATAGCGCGCGGAAAGAACGATCACCTATATCTTTCCGTACGAGCTCTGATTTCCCTTTTTTTTATCGTGGTGATCTTTTCTTTCTATGTAGGTCGGTGTCAACAAAATATTTTCGCCTTCCGAGGAGAAAGTTGGTGATTGGAATTTCGTGAGAAGATTCCATCGCAACGAAAAATGCCTTTCTTTTAGTGATGTCCAACTTTTTCGACGTACTCCGTCCGTCCTATCTGGTAAGGACCCAACCGCGCAGCAATATTCTGAAAGACGACGGACAAGCGCAGTGTTGGCAGTGTCTTTGGTAGAGCTATTACATTTACTTAGTGTCGTGCCAATAAAACGCAGTCTTTGGTTAGCCTTCCCCACAACATTTTCTACGCGTTCCTTTAAAAAATGACTCTGAGCACTATGGGACTTAACTTCTGAGGCCATCAGTCCCCTAGAACATAGAAATACTGATACCTAACTAACCTACGAACATCACACACATCCATGCCCGAGGCAGGATTCGAACCTGCTACCGTCGTGGTCGCGCGGTTCCAGACTGAAGCGCCTAGAACCTCTCGGCCACTCCGGCCGGGTACGCTTTCCTTCCATTTGCACGTGGTGCCCCTGCATAGGTACTGGACTAGATTCTCCAGTACTGAACTGAACGTCAGCATTCCAAAAGCATTGCATTATAGGTTTCACTATGAATGGAAACCAAAGGTCTTTATCAAGACCTCACCTTGTGATTGTATCAATCAACATAGAAGGATTGTCTGTTGCCAAAGAAGAACTCCTGCAACATATTGCCAAGGAACCTAGGTGTGATATTTTATGTATACAAGAAACCCATCGAGATGACACCATGAGAAGACCAAAAATCCTTGGGATGAAACTGGCAGTTGAGCGACCCCATAGACAATATGGCAGTGCTATCTTTGTGAGGAACGATATAGCTGTTCTCTCTACCTCACTTACAGAATTCAACAATATTGAAATACTGTCTGTAGAACTGAATGGTTGTATTGTGTCGTCAATTTACAAACCCCCAGGAGCAGATTTCCAATTTTCACCTACAGACAACTACACCAATCAACAAGCTCACTTTATTGTTGGAGATTTCAATAGTCATAGCAGTGTTTGGGGTTATGTTGAGGACGACAGTAATGGTGAAGCAGTTTTGACTTGGGCTGATACCAACCATCTTAATCTTGTCCATGATAATAAACTCCCACCATCTTTTAACAGTGGGCGTTGGAAACGTGGGTATAACCCCGACTTAATTTTTGTTAGCGAGAACATAGCTCACCAATGCAGAAAAACTGTTCTAAATCCGATACCAAATACTCAACACCGCCCCATAGGCTGCCAAGTGTTTGCAGCCATTACTCCTAGAATCACATCATTCCGAAGGCGATACGATTTCAAGAAAGCAGACTGGCAGAAGTTTGCTGATCTCCTTGACTCAGAAGTTTCACGCATAGAACCCTCAGTTTCCAACTACGATGAGTTTGTAGAAGCCGTGAAAAGATGCTCAAGACTCTCAACTCCCAGAGGCTGTCGAGTTAACTACATACCTGGCTTGACAGAAGAATCCGTGAAGCATCTACATAACTATATCCAACTTTTCAATGATAATCCTTACAGCATTGAAACCTTAACTGCTGGCCAAAATTTATCCTCAGCCTTAGCCAAATCCAAAAAAGAACGATGGATAGAGTTACTCGAGAACCTTGATATGTCTAAAAGCAGTCAGAAAGCCTGGCAGTTGCTGCGACGCCTGAACAACGACCCTGTCCACAATCATGGCCATGCAAACATTGCACCAGATCAAATTGCTCATCATCTAGTTCAGAATGGAAGGGTCAATTGTTCTAAAGATAGAACAAAACTCAAAAGAGAACCTGAACGTGAAAACAACCATCTATCAAATGACTTCATCTTACAAGAACTCAGAACCGCAATTCAGAAATGCAAAAATGGTAAAGCGCCTGGTCTAGACGACCTAATGATTGAGCAAATTAAACATTTTGGTCCCATCACGGAAAGATGGCTTCTGCAATTCTATAATGGTTGTCTGAAGCGGAAACAGATCCCTGCCATCTGGAGGAAAACTAAAGTTATTCCCTTACTAAAACCTGGAAAGGGTGCAGCTGATCCCAAGAACTACCGACCGATTTCGCTCCTTTGCCATTTGTATAAAATCTATGAAAGAATGTTGCTAAATAGACTCACTCCCATTGTTGAAAAACAACTCATACCTCAACAAGCAGGTTTCCGACCTGGAAAGAATTGTACAGCACAAGTCCTTAATCTGACTGAACATATTGAAGAGGGATATGAAAAAGGATACATTTCCGGGGCTGTCTTCGTGGATCTCACAGCAGCATATGACACCATTCAACATCGACAATTATTGCACAAAGTCTACTACATCACTAGAGACATTAATTTCACCAGAACTGTGCAGACACTTTTGGAAAACCGGCGATTCTATGTGGAGTTCCAAGGAAGAAAGAGTAGATGGAGAAGTCAAAGGAATGGCTTGCCTCAGGGTAGTGTCCTTTCCCCCATATTGTTCAATATATTTACAAATGACCAGCCTCAACCTTCTCTTACAAAGAGTTTCATCTATGCAGATGATCTTGCCTTAGTCACACAAGCCAGAGATTTTGACACAGTAGAAAACCAGCTTACTGTTGCTCTCAAGGACCTATCTGAGTACTACAGAGTCAATAACTTAAGACCGAACCCTGCTAAAACTCAAGTTTGTGCCTTCCACCTACGCAATCGAGAGGCCTATAGAAAACTTACAGTGTTTTGGGAAGATCAAGAGCTTGAACATTGTTTCTACCCCAAATATCTGGGTGTCACCTTAGATCGAACGTTGACCTACAGAAAACACTGCACTAACACTAAGCAGAAAGTTGCTGCTCGTAACAACATCCTGCGGAAGCTCACTGGCAGCGTTTGGGGTGCAGATCCCAAACTACTAAGAACATCAGCCTTGGCCTTGTGTTATTCCGCAGCTGAATACGCATGTCCTGTATGGTACAAGTCATCTCATGCAAAGCAGGTTGATGTGGCCCTGAACGAAACCTGCAGGACAGTAACGGGATGCCTCAAAGCTACACCTATTGATAAACTCCATAAACTAGCAGGTATTGCTCCTCCAGACATAAGGCGTGAAGTCGCAGCCAAACTTGAGAGACATAAAGCAGATCATAACACCGATCACCTGCTACATGGATACCAGCCACCAATTAGTAGACTCAAATCTAGGAGGAGCTTCATGAGAACTACTACACCCCTCACCGGTCGGACTGGAGCAGCCAGACTATCTCAGTGGACAGCAAAATCTGACAGTAATGATTGGATGACTCCTTCTGAGACCCTTCCTCCTGGTGGAAATCAAGTCTGGACAGTGTGGAAGTCTCTAAATCGGCTCAGGAGTGGCGTCGGACGAACTAAGGACAATCTGTTTAAATGGGGCTTTATGAAGGAATCTTCCACCTTGTGTGACTGCGGAGAAGAACAGACAACCAAACATTTAATTAACTGTCCTAGATGTCCTGTATCATGTTCCACACAAGAGCTTGTTGATGTTTCAGACAATGCTGCTGCCGTTGCACAATTTTGGGCTAATACCGTTTAGTTTGTTCTTTTATGATTTGACCTGATTTGTTATATTGTGTATATTGTAAATATTGTTGTAATGTTTTTGACTCGAAATAAATAAAATTTTAAGTTGATCGTAATTGTAATTCCTAGGTATTCAGTTGAATTTACGGCCTTTATATTAGACTGATTTATCGTGTAACTGAAATTTAACAATTCCCTTTCGCACTCATGTGGAAGACCTCACACTTTTCGTTATTTAGGGCCAACTGCCAATTTTCGAGCATTCAGGTATCTTTTCTAAATAGTTATGCAATTTATTTCGTCTTCTGATGACTTTATTAGTCGATAAACGACAGCGTCATCCGAAAACAACCTAAGACGGCCGGTCAGATTGTCTCCCAAATTCTTTATATACACTCCTGGAAATTGAAATAAGAACACCGTGAATTCATTGTCCCAGGAAGGGGAAACTTTATTGACACATTCCTGGGGTCAGATACATCACATGATCACACTGACAGAACCACAGGCACATAGACACAGGCAACAGAGCATGCACAATGTCGGCACTAGTACAGTGTATATCCACCTTTCGCAGCAATGCAGGCTGCTATTCTCCCATGGAGACTATCGTAGAGATGCTGGATGTAGTCCTGTGGAACGGCTTGCCATGCCATTTCCACCTGGCGCCTCAGTTGGACCAGCGTTCGTGCTGGACGTGCAGACCGCGTGAGACGACGCTTCATCCAGTCCCAAACATGCTCAATGGGGGACAGATCCGGAGATCTTACTGGCCGGGGTAGTTGACTTACACCTTCTAGAGCACGTTGGGTGGCACGGGATACATGCGGACGTGCATTGTCCTGTTGGAACAGCAAGTTCCCTTGCCGGTCTAGGAATGGTAGAACGATGGGTTCGATGACGGTTTGGATGTACCGTGCACTATTCAGTGTCCCCTCGACGATCACCAGTGGTGTACGGCCAGTGTAGGAGATCGCTCCCCACACCATGATGCCGGGTGTTGGCCCTGTGTGCCTCGGTCGTATGCAGTCCTGATTGTGGCGCTCACCTGCACGGCGCCAAACACGCATACGACCATCATTGGCACCAAGGCAGAAGCGACTCCCATCGCTGAAGACGACACGTCTCCATTCGTCCCTCCATTCACGCCTGTCGCGACACCACTGGAGGCAGGCTGCACGATGTTGGGGCGTGAGCGGAAGACGGCCTAACGGTGTGCGGGACCGTAGCCCAGCTTCATGGAGACGGTTGCGAATGGTCCTCGCCGATACCCCAGGAGCAACAGTGTCCCTAATTTGCTGGGAAGTGGCGGTGCGGTCCCCTACGGCACTGCGTAGGATCCTACGGTCTTGGCGTGCATCCGTGCGTCGCTGCGGTCCGGTCCCAGGTCGACGGGCACGTGCACCTTCCGCCGACCACTGGCGACAACATCGATGTACTGTGGAGACCTCACGCCCCACGTGTTGAGCAATTCGGCGGTACGTCCACCCGGCCTCCCGCATGCCCACTATACGCCCTCGCCCAAAGTCCGTCAACTGCACATACGGTTCACGTCCACGCTGTCGCGGCATGCTACCAGTGTTAAAGACTGCGATGGAGCTCCGTATGCCACGGCAAACTGGCTGACACTGACGGCGGCGGTGCACAAATGCTGCGCAGCTAGCGCCATTCGACGGCCAACACCGCGGTTCCTGGTGTGTCCGCTGTGCCGTGCGTGTGATCATTGCTTGTACAGCCCTCTCGCAGTGTCCGGAGCAAGTATGGTGGGTCTGACACACCGGCGTCAATGTGTTCTTTTTTCCATTTCCAGGAGTGTAGATAAGGAACAGCAAAGGGCCTATAACCCTACCTTGGGGAACGCCAGAAATCACTTCTGTTTTACTCGATGACTTTCCGTCAATTACTACGAACTGTGATATGATGGGCTCTTCACCACGGAGATGACATATAAAGCGACCAGTAACGTAAAAATCAAATTCTTATGGACTAGTTTCTGTAAAATCGTTTGAGAAAAGTTACAGAGTGCGCCCCTCGATTCCTGCGCTGGCAAAGAACGTGTTCGCATCTCGGTATGCGCGTAACCAGCATGGCAAGTGCTGAAAGCACTCTTGCGCTGCTTTTTCGCGTCACTTCACACGTGCTATAGGCGTCACAATTTGCCATTAGCCTATGACCAGCAGACATCAGATGTTCCTAACTTCCTGCAAAGTTATTTCTGCCTCGGTACCTATGGAAAGTACATCATAGCTTGCGAGTGAAGCTGTGCGGAAACTGGAAACGTACTCCAGCGTTGAAGTTTGGGGGACATAACGATTGTGATGGACAAAACGTCAAAATCGCACACAGGTTTATCGTAAAATTCTGTTGATATGTGGACCATATGCAGTGTCGCGTCCAGCTATAGGTAAATCGATCCTACAATTTGATCAATTTCGCACTGCCGATGGTGATGCTGGAATGGAAGGAAGACAAATGGCATCGACCACAGGTCACAACGTCCAGGGAATCGTGGAAGAACAGAGAAAGAGAATTTCCAACATTGAGAATGTCACACTGCTTATCTCGAATGAGTTCGTGACCGAGGAAAAGATATGTATCATCGAGGAATTAAACGATTGACAAATCGTTCCGACCGTTGTTTACGGAGACTGTATGACTATGTTGAAAAATAATGTAATATATCTCTGTCACTTGGAAGTGTAGTGGAGCATTCAATAAAACTTACTTGACCTGCTATAACATGTGTAAGTTGCTTCTTGAAGACCTCTCGGACCATATTTGAACCAAATTTGACCCTTATCTTCAACCAAATTATTTCGCGGTCGGCGTTTGTACTGTTGTTGCTCTGAGAAGTCTTAAGACTGGCTTGATGCAACTCCTCACGCTACTCTGTCCTGCCTCTTCATCTCAGAATATAATGATCAGCCAAAACATTAAGACCATCAACCTAATAGCCGGGATGTCCACCTGTGGCATGGGTAGCAGCAACGACGTGTCGTGACATGGAAGTAATGAGGCCTTGGTACGTCGCTTGATGGACCTGACAGCACATCAACACCTATGTCTCGTAAATTTCGGGGAGAAGCGCGATGAGCTTTGACGCCAAGTTCAATCACATTCCAGATGTGTTGGATCGGGTTCATACCTGGCGAGGTGGGTGGCCAGCACATCAACTGGAATTTTCCACTGTGTTTCTCGAACCACCTCAACACACTCCTGGCCTTGTGACATTGATTATCTTGATGATAGCGTCTGGTCTGCAGCGAGAGTACGATGTTCATTGGCCGTCATTGTGCCTTGCAGAAGCTCTTCTGGACCCACTGATGCCCACGTGATTGTTCCCCAGAGCATAATGGAGCCGCCGCCAGTTTGTCTCTATCCCGCAGCTGTTCCCCTGGAAGACGACGGTTTCGCGCCCTCCGATCGGCATGATGAAGAAAGTAAAGGGATTCATGAGACCATGCAACGCTCCGCCACTGCGCCAACGCCCAGTGCCGATGGTCACGTCCCCAATTCAGTCATAGTTGCTGATGTTGCTTGATAACATTGCCACAGGTATGGGTCGTCGGCTGCGGAGGCCCATAGTTAGGATGGTTCAGTGCAGTGTGTGTTTAGACACACTTGTACTCTGCCCAGCATTAATGGCTGATGTTAGTTCCGCCACAGTTCGCAGCCTGTCTTGTTTCACCAGTCTTGCCAGCCTACGACGTCCGATAGAAATAATGAGGGGTGGCCGCCAAACCTCACGACGTCTGGACGTGGTTTCACCCTGATTTCCCAAATTGTTAGAGACACTCACCACAGCACTCTACATCTACATCTAAATCTGCATGGATACTCTGCAAATCACATTTAAGTGCCTGGCAGAGGGTTCGTCGAACATCCTTCACAATTGTCTATTATTGTCGTATAGCACGCGCAAAGAATGAACACATATATCTTTCCGTACGAGCTCTGATTTCCCTTATTTTATCGTGGTGATCGTTCATCCCTATATAGGTCGGTGTTAAAAAAATATTTTCGCATTCAGAGGAGAAAGTTGGTGATTGGAATTTCGTGAGAAGATTCCGTCGCCACGACAAACGCCTTTCTTTTAATGATGCCAAGCCCAAATCCCGTATGATTTCAGTGACACTCTCTCCCATATTTCGCGATAATGCAAAAAGTGCTGGAGTTCTTTGGAATTTTTTGATGTACTCAGTCAGTCCTATCTGGTAAGGATCGCACACCGCGTAGCAGCATTCTAAAAGCGAACCGACAAGCGTAGTGTAGGCAGTCTCCTTAGTACATCTGTTACATTTTCTAACTGTCCTGCCAATAAAACGCAGTTTTTGGTTAGCCTTCCCCACAACACTTTCGATGTCTTCTTTCCAATTTAAGTTGTTCGTAATTGTAATACCTAGGTATTTAGTTAAATTTACGGCTTTTAGCTTAGACTGATGTATCGTGTAACCGAAGTTTAACGAGTTCCTTTTAGCATTCATATGGATGACCTCACACTTTTCGTTATGGAGGGTCAACTGCCACTTTTCGCACCATTCCGATATCTTTTCTAAATCGTTTTGCAGTTTGTTTCGTCTTCTGATGACTTGATTAGTCGATAAACTACAGCGTCATCTGCAAACAACCGAAGACGGCTGCTCAGATTGTCTCCAAAACCGTTTATATAGATAAGGAACAGTACCGGCCCTTTAACACTACCTTGGGGAACGCCAGAAATTGCTTCTGTTTTACTCGATGACTTTCCGTCAGTTACTACGAACTGTGACCTCTCTGACAGGAAATCTGCAAATCCAGTCACGTAACTGAGACGACATTCCATAAGCACGCAATTTTACTACGAGCCGCTTGTGTGGTACAGTGTCAAAAGCCTTCCGGAAATCCAGGAATACGGAATCGGTCTGAACTGTCTTGTCAATAGCACTCAGCACTTCATGTGAATAAAGAGGTAGTTGTGTTTCACGAGAACGATGTTTTCTAAACCCATGTTGGCTGCCCTGCTGCATATCGACGTTAACGATATGGGCCTGTAATTCAGTGGATTACTCCTACTACCTCGAACACCTGAGGAGTCGTGGAATTACCGAAAGGTTAGTGCCGAGCCTCCTACCCATCATAATCTGCCCTCGGTCAAAGTTACATAGATCAGGCTCCTTCCTCATTCTACACACGGGCAGTACGCTTGCTGATGCTACAAGCACCGTGTGTCTGACTAGCCATCGTTCCTCGCCAGGTGACGCTGCTATCGCCTGGATTTCTTTGTGTTGGTCGTATGTCGGTGGTCGTAATGTTCTGGCTGTTCAGTGTAAATGCTTGAAAGTACATCAGTTTCAATTTTCTTACTGTAGTAGTCTCTTGGCACCCCACAGTACTGTCACCACGACACTGTCCTCTAGCACTATGCTGGTGATCCTTTCACGTCTCAGAATGTGTGGTATCAAGCGATCCCTTCTTTTAGTCACATTGTGCCACAAATTTTTTTATTCCCAGGTCTGTTAGTTCTTCCTCAGAAATTAAGCGATACAGCCATGTAATCTT
This sequence comes from Schistocerca nitens, assembly GCF_023898315.1. Taxonomy (NCBI): domain Eukaryota; kingdom Metazoa; phylum Arthropoda; class Insecta; order Orthoptera; family Acrididae; genus Schistocerca; species Schistocerca nitens. The sequence goes on from NC_064614.1 coordinate 213,360,866, forward strand.
CAGCATTCTTCTGTAGCAACACATTTCAAAGGCTTGTATTATCCTAGAAAAATACCTCCTGAAAAGACTTCCTAACGTTTGAATTTACTGTATATTACATGCCAACAAATTCTAGTTTACAGAAACGCTTTCCGTGTTATAGCCAGTACCTTCTACGTCATGCGTATACTATTTCAGTGTGCCGTTTCGCAACACAGTTCCCTCAGAATCGCCTGATTTAATTTCACTCCACTCCATTACCCTTATTTCACTTTTGCTGACGTTCATCTTATACCCTCGTTTCAAACTCTATCCAATCTGTTCAACTGCTCTAGTGCTATGAAGGCGTTATATGATTCTGAAACCTGCATTACATTATCGAGTTCACAAGAAAGATTTCTTGATTACAGCGATACTTAGGTCTCACGATAACTTAAGATTACTACAGTGGCAACTAAAGCATTTATACTGAAAATACAGTAATACAACTATTGGCTGTCCCGAAACACTCCAGCGATGATCTGTAACGTTAAAGAAGACATAGGTCTTAAAAGTGCCGCATGTGTACAGCATTTACTGACAACGTATTGACAGGATGTAACCCATTATAACTGTCGTCAAACATCGTCGAGACCACGAACACCGCATAAAACATGGAGATCTAGACTTGTCGACACGACTGAACAGATCTAGAAGAAGGCCACAACCGAGTTTCAAAAGAGTCGAACCATGGCTACGCCAAAAATTTCTGTGATCAGATTATATAAACGGTTGCCGAGATTAGATTACGAAAAAATATTTTCAAATGAGGTAATTGGTACATATTTAGTAGGTCATGGTAGACTACAAACTCAGACATCGAGTAAGGAAAAAAACTATGGCTCCATGTCACGTTGTCCCACGGTCAAGTTCAGCTGCGCACTACTTTGTTCCCCTTTTTGTTCATCGATAATTTCGGCCCACGTCTGGAAAATTCCGGATATATCAACAGAAAACGTTGCCACTCCTTGCTTTGAGTAGAATTAACTCCTGTACACAATAATTGCGACAGCCCTCGAAAGCATTATATATACACTGAAAAGCCAAATAAACAGGTACGCCTACCTAATATCGTGTAGGGTACAAGCATGCAGAAGTGACACAACGCGAAGCAGCGTGGACTTGAATGTTTGAAGTAGTGCTGGAGGTAACTGACACCATGAATCCTGCAGGGTGGACATCTCTTCTGAACAGCACGTCACAAGGCATCCTTGATACGCTTAATAATGGTCATGTATGGGGAGTTTGGTGGCCAGCGGAAATGTTTAAACTCATAAGAGTGTTCCTGGAGTCATTCTGTAGAAATGCGGGATGTGTGGGGTGACGTCCTGATGGGATTGTTCAAGTCCGTTGGAATGCACAATTGACATGAATGGATGCAGGTGATCAGACTGGATGCTTACGAACGTGTCACCTGTTGGAGTCTTGGCAATACGTATCAGGTGTCCCATCTGCACGCGCCCCACACCATTACAGAGCGTCCACAAACTTGAACAGTCCCCTGCTGACCTACAGGGTCCATGGATTCATGAGGTTGTCTCCATACCAGTTCACGTCCATCCGCTCGATACAATTTGAAACCAGACTCTTCCGATCAGGCAACATGTTTCCAGTCATCAACAATCCAATGTCCGTGTTGATGGGCCCTGGCGAGGCGTAAAGCTCTGCGTCGTGCAGTCATCAACAGTAGACGACTGAGACTTCGGCTCCGAAAGCCCATATCGATGATGTTTCGTTGAATGGTTCGCACGCTGGAACTTGTTGATGGCCCAGCATTGAAATCTGCAGCAGTTTGCGGAAGGGTTGCACTTCTGTCGCGTTGAACGATTCTCTTCCATCGTCGTTGGTCCCGTTCTTGCAGGATCTTTTTCGGCGCGGTGATGTCGGAGATATGATGTTTTCCCTGATTCTTAACATTCACGGTACACTCGTGAAAGGGTCGTACGGGAAAATCACCACTTCATCGGTACCACGGAGATGCTGTGTTGTATCGCTCGTGAGACGACTGTAACACCACGTACAAACTCATTTAAATCTTGATAACCTGCAATTGTAGCAGCAGTAACCTGTCTAACAACTGGGCCAGACACTTGTCATATATTGGCGTTGCCGACCGCAGCGCCGTATTCTGCCTGTTTAAATATCTCTGTATTTGAATATACACGCCTATACCAATTTCTTCGTCCCCTCAGTATATTTTTACATAGATTTTTCCTATGTTTTGTTTGTTGATGAATAACAAATTGTTCTTTCGTCTTCTGTTTTCCGTCTATGTCATATAAGGACTATGCGACAATTTCAATGCTTCCTCCTTTTTCTTTTTTCTTCTTCCTCCAGTATCCATTTTTTCCGTCTCAGACCATTTCGACGCTGTCTTCTTCTCCCTCCCGCCATGGAATCCTTCCATTTTTAAAAATTTCTTTGTAAAAATCTTTCTTTGTGTTCCATCTTTTTCACTTATGTTCTTTCTTTCCGAATCTTTCCTAAGTTCTTCAAATCAGGCTCTTGTTGACTTCTTGTCCCAAGGATATTTAAAAGTCTGTTTGGTCATACTGTTGCCTTTCATTCTGTGTTATTGTCCAAAAAATAAAAATTTTCCGTAGCGTTTCAGTCACGTTATCTATCTTGTGATATACTTCTTCATTACTTCTTAATTTCCATACTTCTATATTTATTATCGGACCCACTATTCTTCGAAGGGTTCTTCATTCTAGGGTTTCAAGTTTGTTTAATTTTAAATTCGCTACTAAACATTGACTTGCATAGAGACATTCTGATTTTACTACTGTGTTGTAGCGCTGTATTTTCAAATCTTTCCAGAGAACTTTTGTTGTGAATGTTCCCTGTTATACCATATGCTCTGCTCATTTTCAATGCTCTTTCTTCTAGAACGAATTTTTCTAAGCTATTTTCTTGAACCATTTTTACAAAATCTTTAAATTTATTATCGTTCTTTATCTGTCCAGTATCTGTTACTAGAATTTACGTAAAAATTTTTATGTTTGTCGTTAATTTTGTTTTTGCTACAGAAATTCTTAAACTTCCTTTATTGGCTATTTCTTCTAAGAGATTGATTTATTATTGTACTGCCAGTGTCGTCGTAACTTCCGTCTGCTACACTTCTCCTGTGCAGCAAGCTACGTAAATTTAAGTATTAACTGCGTTTTTCTTACTTGTCACTTCTTTTTCCGTGTGTTTTGGCTTCGTGGAAGCTTTAGTTTCCGAGTAGTATTAATAGTATTCCATAGATTTCGTGTTTAAGAGTTGATTACTTAACTCTCTACAGTAAATTGTTGATTACTTAGGATGGAAAGGATGTGTGACTGCTGTGTACGGACGCAGGAGGAGCTGGCCACTGTTCGCGAACAGCTGAATGTGCTGTTGGCCACGGTCGGCCGTCTTCAGGCTGCTGCCTCAGAGTGTGGCGGCAGTGGGAAGTCTGGTGCGTCGCATGGTACACCCCAGGTGTTACATGCTTCACCCACGGTCCCTGCTGTCGAGACATCTTCGCGGCTACCGGGCGAGGTTGGTCCAACCTCTCCCCAAGGGGAGTGGCGGGTTCAGCGGCGTTCGCGGCGCACGAGGCGGAGGGTCAATGTGGAGGCTGGCCGTATGGCATCGCCCGCTCTGCCTGTGAGTGGACATGTGGCCGCTCCTTCAGCAAGGTCCGAGCAGGCACACAGGGGAAGGGGTTTATTAGTTATTGGGAGCTCCAACGTTAGGCGGGTGATGGAGCCCCTTAGGGAAATAGCGGAGAGGTAGGGGAAGAAGGCCAGTGTCTACTCTGTCTGCTTGCCGGGAGGTCTCATCCGAGATGTGGAGGAGGCGCTGCCGGCGGCAATAGAGAGCACTGGGTGCACCTAACTGCAAATTGTTGCTCAAGTCGGCACCAATGACTCCTGCCGTCTGGGTTCAGAGGTCATCCTCAGTTCATACAGGCGGCTAGCGGAGTTGGTGGAGGCGGAAAGCCTCGCTCGCGGGGTGGAATCTGAGTTAACTATTTTTAGTGTCGTTCCCAGAACCGATTGCGGTCCTCTGGTTTCGAGCCGAGTGGAAGTCTTAAAGCAGTGGCTCAGACGATTCTGCGGAGATCTGGGGTGCTAATTTCTCGACCTGCGCTATCGAGTAGAGAAATGTAGGGTCCCCCTGAATAGGTCAGGTGTGCACTACACGCAGCAAGCGGCTACAAGGGTAGTGGAGTACGTGTAGAGTGCACATGGGGGTTTTTTAGGTTAGAGAATTCCCTCCCTAGGCCTGAAAAGACATCTCCTGGGACTCGATAAGGTAGCAGTAGGCAAAACTCAACAGGGAATAACAATATTAATGTGCTAATAGTAAACTGCAGGAGCGTCTATAGAAAGGTCCCGGAACTGCTCTCATTAATAAACGGTCACAATGCCCATATAGTACTAGGGACAGTAAGTTGGCTGAAACCAGACGTAAACAGTAATGAAATCCTAAACTCAGATTGGAATGTATACCGCAGAGACAGGCTGGGCAGTGAAGGGGGAGGCGTGTTTATAGCGATAAGAAGTGCAATAGTATCGAAGAAAATTGACGGAGATCCGAAATGTGAAATAATTTGGGTGAAGGTCACGGTTATAGCAGGGTCAGACATGGTGATTTTATGTCTCCCTAGACCCCCTGGCTCAGCAGCAGTTGTAGCAGAACACCTGAAGGAAAATTTTGAAAATATTTCGAGTAGATTTCCCGACCATGTTATAGTTTTGGGTGGAGATTTTAATTTACCAGATATAGCCTGGGAGACTTACACGTTGATAACGAGTGGCAGGGACAAAGAGCGCAGCGAAAAGTTTTTAAGTGCATTATCTGAAAACTACCTTGAGCAGTTAAACATAGAACCGACTCGTGGCTATAACATATTAGACCTTCTGGTGACAAACAGACCTGAATTATTTGAAACAGTTAACGCAGAACAGGGAATCAGGGATCATAAAGCGGTTACAGCATCGATGATTTCAGCCGTAAATAGAAATCTTAAAAAAGGAGGGAAGATTCTTCTGTTTAGCTAAAGTGACAAAAAACTGATTTCAGAGTACTTGACGACTCAACACAGAAGTTTTATCTCAAATACAGATAAAGTTGAGGATCAGTGGACAAAGGTCCAAACCATCGTACAATATGCATTAGATGAGTATGTGCCAAGCAAGATCGTAAGAGATGGAAAAGAGCCACCGTGTTACAACAACAAAACTGCTACGGAAGCAAAGGGAACTTCACAGCAAACATAAACATAGCCAAAACCTTACAGACAAACAAAAATAACACTCAGCGAAATGTAGTGTGAGGAGGGCTATGCGAGAGGCATTCAACAAATTCGAAAGAAATGTTCAATGTACTGACTTGGCAGAAAATCCTAAGAAATTTTGGTCTTATGTCAAAGCAGTAGGTGGATCAAAACAAAATGTCCAGATAGTCTGCGACCAAAATGCTACTTAAACAGAGGATGTCAGGCTAAAGGCCGAAATAATAAATGTCTTTTTCCAAAGCTGTTTCACAGAGGAAGACTCCACAGTAGTTCCTTCTCTAGATTGTCGCACAGATGACAAAACGGTAGATATCGAAATAGATGACAGATCGATAGAATAACAGTTCAAATCGCTCAAAAGAGGAAAGGCCGCTGGACGTGATGGGATACCAGTTCGATTTTACACAGAGTACCGAAAGGAACTTGCCCCCTTCTTGCAGCGGTGTACGTCTCTAGAAGAGCGTAGCGTTCCAAAAGATTGGAAAAGGGCACAGGTCATCCCCGTTTTCAAGAAGGGACGTCGAACAGATGTGCAGAACTATAGACCCATATCTCTAACGTCATCATTTAGTAATCGTGAAAGCGTTACGGAGATGATAGATAAACATTAGCGGAAGACTCTGCAAGAGAGACGCTCAGTAGCTCGGTACGGGCTTTTGTTGAAGTCTGGAGAACATACCTTCACCGAGGAGTCAAGCAGTACATTGCTCCCTCTTACGCACATCTCGCGAAGAGACCATAAGGACCATTACCGCTTCAGCCACTACAGTTTCATGAAGTACACATAGGTGATAGCCCTATCCGTACCCTTCACTATTTTGGTTGAAAAATGCACGGTTTGTTATGGGGTATCGGGGACCATTACCGCTTCAGCCACTACAGTTTCATGAAGTACACATAGGTGATAGCCCTATCCGTACCCTTCACTATTTTGGTTGAAAAATGCACGGTTTGTTATGGGGTATCGGGGACCATTACCGCTTCCGCCACTACAGTTTCATGAAGTACACATAGGTGATGGCTCTATCCGTATCTTTCACTATTTCGGTTGAAAAATGCACGGTTTGTTATGGGGTATCAGGGACTATTACCGCTTCAGCCACTACAGATTCATGAAGTACACATAAGTGATGGCTCTATCCGTAACCTACACTAATTCGGTTGAAAAATGCACGGTTTGTTATGGGGTATCAGGGACCATTACCGCTTCAGCCACTACAGATTCATGAAGTACACATAGGTGATGGCTCTATCCGTAACCTTCACTAATTCGGTTGAAAAATGCACGGTTTGTTATGGGGTATCAGGGACCATTACCGCTTCGGCCACTACAGATTCATGAAGTACACATTGGTCATGGCTCTATCCGTAACCTTCACTAATTCAGTTGAAAAATGCACGGTTTGTTATGGGGTATCGGGGACCATTACCGCTTCAGCCACTACAGATTCATGAAGTACACATAGGTGATGGCTCTATCCGTAACCTTCACTAATTCGGTTGAAAAATGCACGCTTTGTTATGGGGTATCGGGGACCATTACCGCTTCAGCCACTACAGATTCATGAAGTACACATAGGTGATGGCTCTATCCGTAACCTTCACTAATTCGGTTGAAAAATGCACGGTTTGTTATGGGGTATCGGGGACCATTACCGCTTCAGCCACTACAGATTCATGAAGTACACATAGGTGATGGCTCTATCCGTAACCTTCACTAATTCGGTTGAAAAATGCACGGTTTGTTATGGGGTATCAGGGACCATTACCGCTTCAGCACCTACAGTTTCATCAAGCACACATTGGTGACGGCACTATACGTACCCTTCAAATTGTAACGGAGGTGTGTTCCAGGCAGAGAGCTGTCACTGAATGTTTCCATATCATCGCAGATATTCAAAAGCACTTGCAGAATGTCTGAGGCGAACTGGCGGTTAGCAAATGCAGGATCAGTAGCTGGACCTGGCTTCTGTAGTCATCGCAACAAGATGTCGCAAACCTGTCCTCTCTCACGCGTGCCAGCCGACATCACATACCCACAGGAAATTGAAGATACCACTTCAGCACGTTCGTCTCCATAAAAATGCAAATAAACCTTTCCTTCTCATCGACAGTGCAAGACCTCACATACGTTAGCGCACCCGTGAGGAGCTTACAAAATTTCATTGGACTGCTCGTTCTCGTTCAACTTGCAGCCCGGATCTCGCACCTTCCGACTTCCATTTGTTTGGCGCAATGAAGGATTCACTCGCGGGAAGCAGGGCCCGTTACTGATGCAACTGACACCGACGTCGACCGGTAGGGTGGGGTAAGGTAGTCCCACTGAAAGGAGATTATGATGAAAAATATGGTTCGGTAGCCAAAATAATGGGGACTAATATGGTATACTGTAATCCTGAATAAAAGCAATCAGCTTTCAGAAAAAAGTGTTGCATTACTTATTCAACGCCGGTCGTATATGTGCAGATGAAGTGGTATCGAAACCGACGGTTCTGAAGTGTGGCGTCCCTCTGTGTGCTATGTTACGTTTCCATAGCATTTAACGGACGAAAGTTACTGTTCCAACGTATCAATAGCTTTTACAAGGTGAAATAAACATTACAGCTCTAAAAGACGAATTGCATCTATTAAACGTGGGTGGAAATGAGTTAAGTCTTCATATTTATTTTAAACCATCAGTCCTTTCATTTACCCGCCACGTTAGCCGAGCGCGCTAGCGCGCTGCTTCCTGGACTCGGGTAGGCGCGTCGGCCCCAGATCGAATCCGCCCGGCGGATTAACGACGAGGGCCCGCATGTCCCGCCTCAGTTACACGGCTCACAGACATCTGAACACTTTCGCACTCTTCCATGGATTACACTAGTCACAGACAGTTGGGGTACACTAATTCCTTCCCGGGGGGTATGGGGTGGCGGCAGGAAGGGCATCCGGTCACCCCTTCAACTAACATTGCCACATCCGATTAACCATGCCGACCCTGCGTATCCGCGGGGAAAACGGCTCAAGCAAAAGAAAGAAAGAAAAGAAAGTCCTTTCATTTATCGGATACCGTCCTATGCCTCTTGCTACGAACTGACATCGGCTGCTCCAGCGACAAAGGTTTGTGGATGACAAATTTCTGCTCATCGGATGGGATATCCAAGGCATCATAAATGTTCTAAATTACTTTATCTCCATGCACACCAACGTACTATTGAAACACGAACAAATAAAAGCATCAGCTACGTGATCTTACATATCACTCGGCACAACAGCAAGACCGCATTCAAAAGTCGTGGGAAAGAAACAATATCTGCAACTTCACGTGGCACCAACGTTCTCAAATTAGCACATGTAGGTCAGCGATAAGGAAAGCAACCACAGTACATTTCAGCAGTCACAGTATTCAACAATAAATAATCACAGTGGGATAGAATGCGTTAGTTAACGACAAACTATCATGTACGATTGACATAATACTTAACTAAATAAAAGAAGTGTACTAACGACACAGCAGAAGAAATATGAGCATATCGCTGTTGCTAGTATTAGTATCCTTTACACTGACACAGTTTTAAAAATAATTACAAACGTTTCCAAAGCACAAAGAAAAGTAAGATTCTCTCTCTCTCTCTCTCTCTGTCTTTCTCTCTCTCTCTCTCTCTCTATGACTCTATGGTACTAATAGCTAAGTTTTAGACGTTAGAAGTAATAAACATCAGTACTCCTTAAGCGACGAAGTGGTTGGAATTTCCACACAAGGTACGTGGAAGTCTCAAGTGCTTTGACGTTTAACAGACACAGTTTCAGCCATAGTCACAGATATACACAGGACAGAGTATGCATTAGTAGACATATGTAGAACTAAATGTCAAACAACACCACCTATAAAATGGAGACGTAATTGCGTTACAACAGATATAAGACGTAACTACTGTACAAGCAAGTAATATTCTTCATATTACGAAAGTATTCACTGTACAGCGAACAGCCATATAGAAGGTCTATGACAGTACTTCTCATTATCTGGCTTACTTATGTTTCTTAAAGGGCACCATATTCGGTATGTCTCATTTTTCACGATGACATTTATAAATGTCAGGGGACTGTAAAGTGTGAAACTTGCTGAAGCAAAATCTTTTGCAAAGGCCGAAACTGCAATTGTGAAACAAATAATTTCTACATTGAACGGCGAATATAACAATTCTACGTGACTGTGGCCCGACCATCAGAACTTAATGAATTGTGTTCTTGATTTCGGTACTACATTATAAAATTGTAATTATACTGTCTTTGTTTCTGATTAGGACCACAGATTTGAAGTATCAAAGTGCTGGCTGGACTGTGTAAGTTTCTACACAGTGTAAGTAGGCTGTTTAGGTTTTTTTATTGGTAACGCCACCTCTGTATGAAAATCACTGGCTGTGCTGTGTGCAGCCTGTGGCCAGTTTGCATTGTTGTAATACTCGCCATTGTAGTGTTACGCAGCTGGCTGTGAACAGCGCGTAGCGTTGCGCAGTTGGAAGTGAGCCGCCAGCAGTGGTGGATGTGGGGAGAGAGATGGCGGAGTTTTGAAATTTGTCATGAACTGCTCTCTCTCTCTCTCTCTCTCTCTCTCTCTCTCTCTCTCTCTGTCTCTCTCTCTCTCTCTCTCTCTCTCTCTCTATATATATATCTTTCATTTGCTAACTATCCCTATCAGTAGTTAGTGCCTTCCATAGTTTGAATCTTTTATTTAGCTGGCAGTAGTGGCGCAATCTGTATTGCAGTAGTGGGAGTAACCAAGATTTTTGTGAGGTAAGTGATTTGTGAAAAGTACAGGTTAATGCTAGTCAGGGCCATTCTCTTGTAGAGATTATTGAAAGTCAGATTGCTTTGCGCTAAAAATATTGTGCGTCAGTTTAAGCACAGTCCTGTAAAATTATTCAAAGGGGACGTTTCATATGGCGACCCTGCCAGGATACCTCACTGGAATCTTCTGTTTTTTTCTTGTAGTTTGTGTAATTAGTGTAGCTTTTGTTTATTGCTAGCGCATAATTGTAGAGAAAATCTCCTTTGTAGTTGCAGTCTTTCATTGTTGTACAGTAAAACAGTTGTGGCATTCATGTAGTATTTCGCAGCTGCAATTAACTAGATATTATTTTCAGTGTTATGTTAATGTGTTCTCTTATTTTTGCTCTTCAAATTGTGTTTTTCTGTGTTGTCGTGTGAAATACTGTGACAATAATGGCGTGTGAAAAACGTAACACTAGGCTCCAAAGCAAACTGAGAAATAATAGTGACGACGAGCGTAGCTTGCCAGCACCACTGTGTAATGAATTAACAGACGTTCAAAGTAGTAATTTGGTAACTGTACATAGGGAAATGGAGTGGGCTGCAAACAATGGCGTAGGCAGTGAAACAATTAGTGAGCAGGGAAGCATTATCGATCGATCGGTCGGCAATAGCTCGGCTCAGGAATCCGAAATGACACGACACGATCTCGCAAATACTGTAGATTCAGGTTTTGGATCCTCACCGTTTTCTCAAATAAGTCAAGACACATTTTCTGCTTGTCAAAATGTGAATGTTTCCGGTGCAAATTCACTGCTGAAAAGCACTGAGGAACATGTTCCAGACACCAGTGCATTGTTATTACAATTAATACAACAAATGGGACAAACACAACAAAAGCTTCAAAAGTTAGACACAATGGAACAAAATCTTCGAAAGTTAGACACAGTGGAACAAAATCAGAGACAAACACAGCAACAGTTAGACACAATGGAACAATACCAGAGACAAACACAGAAACAGTTAGACGCAATGGAACAAAATCTTCAAAAGTTAGACTCATTGGAGCAAACTCTTGAACAAACACGTGAGGATTTAACTACTGAGTTACATCACATTGAATCGAAATGTCAAAAAGTCTGTAATGACGTAAAAACACAAATTTGTGAGCATTTCCAACCTATTTTTTCGCGTCATGAAAATGCACTACAGAATCACGAAGCAGCCATAAAAGAACTGCAAACTACTGTTCATGAAAATCATGAGACCTTGCAAGCTAAATTTGACTCAGTTGCATCTACCGATTCGGTTACACAACTTGCAAAAACTCAGGAAAACTTGAAGGACACAGTAGATTCGATTTCAACACAAATGGACACTCTGAAACTTGGTTCAGAAAAACACACTGAGGAAATGTGTTCACTATCGGAGAAAGTAGCCGAACTTTCGGATCAGGTCACTAACTTATCTACAAAGGTAGATGATGATCTGAATGACACAAGACCTGTAGCCTTCACTGACACAGAAGAGTATGAACAAATTAGAAAATTCAAACAAAATCAAGATCAAATCAATACACAGTACAAAAGAGAAATCCGGGAAGTACAAGATCAGTTGACGCAGGTAATACAAGAATTACATATTTCAGAGGACACTCGCGCTCCACTACGGGAAGAGGGACATAGAAATACGGAACAACCACAAAATAATAACACAGGACATTTCGGAAATTATGAAAGAAATTGGCAAGGCGCATTGGCTTTTGAGAGGGAACCGCCGACACGACGTAACAATGACCGATATGCTGCTCGCCGACACGATGATTTTGACTATAAGCTGTTCATTACTACACGTAAATTCAAAACGTTTAAGAATTCTGGCAACGACATTCATCCACAAGCATGGCTCCATCAATTCTCTCATTGTTTTCCTCCCAACTGGTCGTTAGAACACAGATTAGAATTTATGTGTGGCTACTTGGAGAATGAACCAGCTGTAAGAATGCGATCAGTCATTCACGATTGTCACAGTGAAGGAGAATTTTATAATGCCTTCTTCTCAGCATATTGGTCTCAAGCTACACAAGACCGAGTAAAACATAGCATCATGATGATGAAACACTTTGAACAATCTCAATTTTCCAGTCTCGTCAAATATTTTGAAGACATGTTGCACAAGAATCAGTACCTGTCAAACCCATACAGCCCCTCAGAACTCATCCGCATTTGCTTAATCAAATTACCTGAACATTTACGACATATTATTTTAGCAGGACGTTGCAAAGAAGACATTGAGGCTTTTCAGGGACTGTTACAAGAACTGGAAATTGACACTGACAATCGGGGAACGCGGAAACAGAAGCACAACAATTACAGATCACATCCGTCGCAATTCCGCTATGAAAGAAATAATAACTGGACGCGACAAGGCTATTCTCACAACACAAATCGTGACCGAAACAGACACCACCCGTATAACAACCGTTGGCAGAGTAGTAATAATTACAGGGAAAGATCACCTCTCCGCGGTAATGACTATCACAGAGACAATCAGAGAAACAGACAATATGGTAACCAGAACTATTATTATCAAGGGAGACAGAATACTTTCAGACGCAACAGTTCAGCGCGCAGTTACGATTCAGGGAGAAATTCTCCACCACATGACCGACAAACAAGAAACTATGTAAACTACCGACATGACGACAGACGATATATTCGTAACGACAGACCTGAATTGCATCAGAACTGGCGGGATTTCAACAGGGCAGGGCCTTCTCGTCAAAGTGAATTTGTAGAAGTTAAGTATCCTAATCCCAATAACGGCGCGCGCCAACAAAGAGACAGACAATGACTCGCACAAGCAGGCAGCCGCGTGCGCCCGCTGGCTCCGAGAAAAATAACATAAGACGCTAGCCTTGAGAAAAATTTTAGCATTCTTTACCGACGTATACAACATGATAATTGCTTTGAAGTTGAAACTCTGCGTACTAGGAAGAGCAAAGGTTTACACCACATTTCACACGTAAAACCGTTTATTGAGAGATAATGTGCTTTTTTAACTTGAGATTTTAATGCAACATTTTGGTTTACTTGAAAAAAACATTCTGGATTTAAAGTACTTTCTGTGAGATACCAGAGGACACAGTGGTTAGTTTATGTGACAGCTACACGATGTTATCACGACGCTACAAATGAGTGACAATTTACAATGTTGCTTTTGCAGTGTATCTGTTTTATATCTGCACAATTTTTCTGAATTCTTCTGGAAAGTAAAACATGTTTTAGTATTTAACTTTTGTGGTATAGCTACAATGAGACAGCCTTTTCCGTGGCACAACGATACGTCACAGCACAGTACTTTCTTCATCACAACAATAAGCGTAATAACTAAGATGTCTATACGCAAAGCATTTCACTTTTGTTTATCATGAGGTAAGTACATTGACTTCTGCAGAACTTAGCTTTCGGAGGACGATAACTACGAGACTTCCACAGAGATTACCTTACAACATGACGTACAGTTTAGCGCTACAGGACACGTATTTGAGTGATTAATTTTGTACTTAAAACATTTATTTTTTTAAGATATTTGAAGTGCAATGATACAAGGGTTTTCCGTGATACATTTCATTCCATTGCTGTAATCTGTAACACCTGAGGGTATAATTACATTAATCCTCAGGGGGGTACACGCTTACTTCGTGTATCATGTGTTTGGCAAGCACAAGGAGCCCTAGCTAATATGGTATTTGCTTACACAACTTTACACATCGGTACCATATTTCTCTAATACATAATTACACAGCTATCTGATCATTTAACTGAGAGAGACAAACTTTTTTTACTACATCAGTGACAGATGTTTACGTAATTATACCGTTGGATAACTTCACACTTACGAAATTGTATTTTGTCTGTACTTTGTGAACTGTTCATATTTTTTCCGGAACCATTGTGATACTATGAGAGCTTTGAATGATGTATTTGGTAAGGGAGCATGATTTTAAAGTACGTTTGAGGTAAATGACACTACTGAAATGAGTAGAGAATTTTTTTTTAGGTTTTGACATTATTGCAGAAAGCTACGACGTTTTTGAGATTTGACTGAGGTTTTATGATGTTATTATTACGGCGACGATGTGTATTATGTTGTTGAGGTATGTTTATTATCAATGAGATGATGCTATATGAGGAATCTGATTATGCTACGTATGTTACGATGAAATATTGAAGTGTCGACGAATATGTATATGTATAATAAGGTAAGGAGTAATGAATAGTGTTTAGGGACTGTGGTTTGTGGAAAAGGATGTTGGAAACCAAGAATCGTACTTTAAGAGTTATGAAATGTGTGTAAATGCGTGAATGTATCACAATGTCGACGAAAACTTGCCTCGTTCCTTAGTTTAGCATCTGAGCTCAGTAGATTTAAGTTAGCTTAAGAGGGTGTAGACTATATAAGAGACTGCGTTGCGATGAATTGGAAGAAATGCATTGAGAAGTTATACAAAAAAAGTACAGAAAGCAGGTATAGATGGGGCTTTTTGGAAATAATGATGAATGAAGGGAGATCTCCGAGAAGTAAAGGAAGTTTTGTTTGCAAAATACTGCAATAAAATAAACCCTGTCCTTTCCTTGTGTTATCCCACTATGTGTTTGTGTTCCCTTGTGTATTTGTGTTTTTCCTGTCTTTATGTGTTTAGCTGATGTTGTTATGTTGTAAATTTTTCTAATACTATGTTATTTACTTTGTAAAGATGTTTAAACATTATTTGTTCTGTTTTGTTTTAATGCTCATGTGTGAAGTTGATATTCCAAAAGTTATTCTGATCTTTCATGTATGTACTTATGTCATAATTCCTGTGACACTGATGTATATGTTATTTCTATTCTTTTGTAAATCCCATATTACTACAAATGTTATCTGTATTGTTATGTTCTTTAATGATGTATTTTGTACCTTTGTAATTGTATTCTCATGTTATAATATTGTAATTGACACCAGTTCTTCAAATTAAGTACATTTCACTGCACACGTTTCTGTTGGTCTTAGTATATGGACAATATGTGAGAAGTAGGGACTGTTAGTGTTTGCACGTGTGTTAATAATTCAGCAAGGGACTGGATAACAGCATTGCTGGTTCTAAGGACAATTCCCAAAACTTTGTGAGTGCACAAGTGGTGGTTATGGACTTACTATATTATCTGCAAGACTCTTCAATTGTGATTGTGCACCTGCATAGTCACAACAGATGGCTGCTGGCCGTCTCTACAAGGACTACAGTGGGTCTGCATCGTTGATGACCCACCAGTACCATTATCTCTACAAGGACTACAGTGGGTCTACATCTTTGATGACCCATCAATACCATTATTTCTACAAGGACTGCAGTGGGTTTGCACCTCTGGTGGCCCACCAATACCGTAATCTCTACCAGGACTACAGTGGGTCTGCTCTGTGATGACCTACCCACCAATACTCTTCAAAACTTCGACTGACTCCGCTGTGGGTTTTCTCTGTTGTGGCCCATTACCTGTCAGCATGTCAAGAGTCAGCACTGTCTTTCCGTTGGAAGGACAACGCTACTTCTTCAAGACTGCATGGAAATCCACTACTTCCGTGTGCATTTTCTTTTACTGCTCAGACTTTGAGAAAAACACTGCAGTGTGATGAATGATCAGGACTGTCTTTATGGACTGTGAGAAAATTTTAGCTTTTGACCAACATTGTATCAATAAGTGTGTGCATTTGATTTCTTTGTTATTGTAATTATGAAAAATATTTTTAAATCTGTATTGGCCACTGCCCAAACCAATTTGTAAAATTTTTTGTGGGGAGCATGGGGACTATGTAAGTAGGCTGTTAAGGTTTTTTTTATTGGTAACGCCACCTCTGTATGAAAATCACTGGCTGTGCTGTGTGCAGCCTGTGGCCAGTTTGCATTGTTGTAATACTCGCCATTGTAGTGTTACGCAGCTGGCTGTGAACAGCGCGTAGCGTTGCGCAGTTGGAGGTGAGCCGCCAGCAGTGGTGGATGTGGGGAGAGAGATGGCGGAGTTTTGAAATTTGTCATGAACTGCTCTCTCTCTCTCTCTCTCTCTCTCTCTCTCTCTCTCTCTCTCTCTCTCTATATATATATATATATATATATATATATATATATATATATATATAAAGGTAAATACATTGTTTGTTCTCTATTAATATCTTTCATTTGCTAACTATCCCTATCAGTAGTTAGTGCCTTCCATAGTTTGAATCTTTTATTTAGCTGGCAGTAGTGGCGCAATCTGTATTGCAGTAGTGGGAGTAACCAAGATTTTTGTGAGGTAAGTGATTTGTGAAAAGTGCAGGTTAATGTTGGTCAGGGCCATTCTCTTGTAGAGATTATTGAAAGTCAGATTGCGTTGCGCTAAAAATATTGTGCGTCAGTTTAAGCACAGTCCTGTAAAATTATTCAAAGGAGACGTTTCAACAGCACAACGTGCGAAACCCATGATAAAAATCTCTTTCATATCTTCCTTTAACCGCAGGACACGGTGTAAGAGTATGTGTTTGCATTAAAATGCGTTTTCCAAAGCGTCACTTTATGTCACCAAAATGCAGCAAAATTAATTTTAATTGAGTGAACTGTAGGTTCTTCACAAAATATTGTAAATTAACTGAAGGAACACTTGTGAAACAATGAAAAAAGAGTTTTTGTTTAGTTAAGAACGTATCTGCCAATAACCACCATTTTCCAAAACTGACGAGTGTAGCGTCAATTAAGTAAAAGAGAAATCGTGACGTCAAGCAACGCATATTTTGAAATAAAAACCCATCAAAAGAATCGTGCAAAGATGTAAGGGATAAGGAGATACAAACATCATAGTGTGTCTAGAGGTTTAAGCAAGGGAATGGGACAAGAATTTACATTTGCCACGGTTGCCTTTTCTTTTTCTTCTTCTTCCCTTTTAGTTATCAGGCTTCTGACTGGTCTGTTGCAGCCCACCAGGAATTCCTCTCTTGTGCCAAACTCGTTACCTTATCAGACCACCTAACTTTCAACATTCGTCAGTACCACGACATCTAAGGTGCATTGGTTCCATTCAGTTCCGGTTTTCCCACAGTCCATGTTTCACTACCATGCAATGCTGTGCTCCAAACGTACATTCTTAGAAATTTCTTCCTTAAATTAAGGCGTATATTTGATCCTAGGGTAACTTCTCATGGCCAGGAATGCCATATTTTTCAGTGTTAGCCTGCATTTTATGTCCTCCTTGCTCCGTCCGTCATTGGTTGTTTGCTGCCTATGTACCAAATTCCTCAACTTCATCTACATTGTGACCACCAATCCTGATGTTCTCATTTCTGCTATTTCTCGTTACTTTCTTCTTTCTCAGATTTACTCTCAATCCCTAATGTGTACTCATTACACCGTTTATTCCATTCAGCAGATATTGTAATTTTTATTCGCCTTCGCTGAGGATAGCAATCTCGTCAGCAAACCTGGTCATTGATATCCATTTACTTTGAATTTTAATTCCACTCTTGAAACTTTCTTTATTTCCATCACTGCTTCTTCGATGTATAGATTGAACAGTAGGTCGAAAGAGTACATCCCCGTCATATACTCTTTTTAGTTCGAGCACTTAGTTCTTGGTCTTCCACTCTTATTGTCGCCTCTTGACTCTTGTACCTGTTGTAGATTATCTGTTTGTCCCTACAGCTTATCCCAATTTTTCTCATAATTTCGAACATGTTTCACCATTTGACTCTGTCGAATATTTCCAGGTCGACTAATTCTATTAACGTGCACTTATTTTTCTTTAAGCTGTATTCCATTATCAACCGCAACGTCAGAACTGCCCTCTGGTGCCTCTACATTTGTTAAAACTAAACTGATCGTCATATAACACATTCTCAGTTTTCTTTCCTATGCTTCTGTATATTGTTTTCGTCAGCTGTTTAGATGCATGAACGTTAATTCTCACAATTGTGAGCTCTTGTAGTCTTTGGAATTGTGTGAATGATATTTTACCGAAAGTCAGATAGTAAGTTGCCAGATTCATATATCCTACACATCGACGTGATTAGTCGATTCGTTGCCACTTCCCACAATGGTTTTAGAATGTCTGATGGAATGTTATTTACCCATCCTACGTTATATGTTCTTAAGTCTTCCAAAGCTTCTGTTTCGAATACTGGATTCCTTATCTCTTCTATATCGGCTCCTGCTTCTTCTTCTATTACGGAAGACAAGTCTTCACTCTCATAGCGGGCTTCAGTGCACTCTTCCACCTATCCGCTCCCTGCTATGCGTTCAACAGTGGAATTCTCATTGCATTCTTAATTTTACCACCCTTGCTTTTAATTTAATTCAAGGTTGTTTTGACTTTCCTGTATGTTGAGTCAGTCCTTCCAACCATCATTTTTTTTCGTTTTCTTCACACTTTTCATGCAGCCATTTCGCCTTAGCTTTAGTGAACTTCCTATTTATTTCATTCCTAATAGACTTGTATTTCTGTATTCCCGAATTTCCTGAGCAATTTTGTACTCCCCTCATTAATCGATGAAGTGAAGTATTTCTTCTGTTACCTACGGTTTCTTCGCAGTTACCTTCTTTGTACTTACGTTTTTCTTTCCAACCTCAGTGTTTGCCCTGTTTAGAGATGTCCATTCCTCTTCAACTGTACTGCCTACTGAGCTATTGCTTATTACAGGACCTATGGCGTTACAGAATTCAAGTGTCTCTCTTCATTCCTTGGTGCTTCTGTATCCCGTTTCTTTGGGCATTGATTCTTCCTGACTAGTCTCTTAAACTTCAGGCTACTCTTCATCACTACTAAAATATGATCTAAGTGTATATGTGCTCATTGACACGGCTTACAATCCAGTGTCAGATTACATCATGATCTGGCGTGATCCCGAAGTCAAGCAGGAATCTTCCCGTATCTCTTGGCCTTTTCCAAGCGAATCTGAAGAGGCGTCAGGATGTAATATCTCAGTTTTGTTTTGTTTTGTTATATCACCCCTCAATCTTTTCAGCCCGCAGATTAAAATATTTAAAACAGACAAATGTCGTTATTGTAGGTATACGAAGGGTAAATTTTTACTGTCTTACTATGACTTAGTGATGTGAGTTGTTGTTGTTGTGGTCTTCAGTCCTGAGACTGGTTTGAGGCAGCTCTCCATGCTACTCTATCCTGTGCAAGCTTCTTCATCTCCCAGTTACCTACTGCAACATACATCCTTCTGAATCTGCTTAGTGTATTCATCTCTTGGTCTACCCCTACGATTTTTACCCTCCACGATGCCCTCCAATACTAAATTGGTGATCCCTTGATGCCTCAGAACATGTCCTACCAACCGATCCCTTCTTCTGGTCAAGTTGTGCCACAAACTCCTCTTCTCCCCAATCCTATTCAGTACCAACTCATTAGTTATATGATCTACCCATCTAATCTTCAGCATTCTTCTGTAGCACCACATTTCGAAAGCTTCTATTCTCTTCTTGTCCAAACTATTTACCGTCCATGTTTCACTTCCATAGACGGCTGCACTCCATACAAATACTTTCAGAAATGACTTCCTGACACTTAAATCTATACTCGATGTTAACAAATTTCTCTTCTTCAGAAACGATTTCCTTGCCATTGCCAGTCTACATTTTATATCCTCTCTACTTCGACCATCATCGGTTATTTTGCTCCCCAAATAGCAAAACTCCTTTACTACTTTAAGTGTCTCATATCCTAATCTAATACCCTCTACATCACCCGACTTAATTCGACTACGTTCCATTATCCTCGTTTTGCTTTTGTTGATGTTCATCTTACATCCTCCCTTCAAGACACCATCCATTCCGTTGAACTGCTCTTCCAAGTCCTTTGCTGTCTCTGACAGAATTACAATGTCATCGGCGAACCTCAGAGTTTTTATTTCTTCTCCATGGATTTTAATACCTACTCCGAATTTTTCTTTTGTTTCCTTTACTGCTTGCTCAATATACAGATTGAATAACATCGGGGAGAGGCTACAACCCTGTCTTACTCCCTTCCCAACCGCTACTTCCCTTTCATGTCCCTCGACACTTATAACTGCCATCTGGTTTCTGTACCAATTGTAAATAGCCTTTCGCTCCCTGTATTTTACCCCTGCCACCTTTAGAATTTGAAAGAGAGTATTCCAGTCAACATTGTCAAAAGCTTTCTCTAAGTCTACAAATGCTAGAAACGTAGGTTTGCCTTTCCTTAATCTTTCTTCTAAGGTAAGTCGTAAGGTCAGTATTGCCTCACGTGTTCCAGTATTTCTACGGAATCCAAACTGATCTTCCCCGAGGCCGGCTTCTACTAGTTTTTCCATTCGTCTGTAAAGAATTCGTGTTAGTATTTTGCAGCTGTGGCTTATTAAACTGATTGTCCGGTAATTTTCACATCTGTCTACGCCTGCTTTCTTTGGGATTGGAATTATTATATTCTTCTTGAAGTCTGAGGGTATTTCGCCTGTCTCATACATCTTGCTCACCAGATGGTAGAGTTTTGTCGGGACTGGCTCTCCCAAGGCCGTCAGTAGTTCCAATGGAATGTTGTCTACTCCGGGGGCCTTGTTTCGACTCAGGTCTTTCAGTGCTCTGTCGAACTCTTCACGCAGTATCGTATCTCCCATTTCATCTTCATCTACATCCTCGTCCATTTCCATAATATTGTCCTCAAGTACATCGCCATTGTATAGACCCTCTATATACTCCTTCCACCTTTCTGCTATCCCTTCTTTGCTTAGAACTGGGTTTCCATCTGAGCTCTTGATGTTCATACAAGTGGTTCTCTTATCTCCAAAGGTCTCTTTAATTTTCCTGTAGGCAGTATCTATCTTACCCCTAGTAAGAAAAGCCTCTACATCCTTACATTTGTCCTCTAGCCATCCGTGCTTAGCCATTTTGCACTTCCTGTCCATCTCATTTTTGAGACGTTTGTGTTCCTTTTTGCCTGCTTCATTTACTGCATTTTTATATTTTCTCCTTTCATCAATTAAATTCAATATTTCTTCTGTTACCCAAGGATTTCTACTAGCCCTCGTCTTTTTACCTATTTGATCCTCTGCTGCCTTCACTACTTCATTCCTCAAAGCTACCCATTCCTCTTCTACTGTATTTCTTTCCCCCATTCATGTCAATTGTTCCCTTATGCTCTCCCTGAAACTCTCTACAACCTCTGGTTCTTTCAGTTTATCCAGGTCCCATCTCCTTAAATTCCCACCTTTTTGCAGTTTCTTCAGTTTTAATCTACAGGTCATAACCAATAGATTATTGTCTGATTCCACATCTGCCCCTGGAAATGTCTTACAATTTAAAACCTGGTTCCTAAATCTCTGTCTTACCATTATATAATCTATCTGATACCTTTTAGTATCTCCAAGATTCTTCCATGTATACAACCTTCTATCATGATTCTTAAACCAAGTGTTAGCTATGATTAAGTTGTGCTCTGTGCAAAATTCTACCAGGCGGCTTCCTCTTTCATTTCTTCCCCCCAATCCATATTTACCTACTATGTTTTCTTCTCTCCCTTTCCCTACACTCGAATTCCAGTCACCCATGACTATTAAATTTTCGTCTCCCTTCACTATCTGAATAATTTCTTTTATTTCATCATACATTTCTTCAATTTCTTCGTCATCTGCAGAGCTAGTTGGCATATAAACTTGTACTACTGTAGTAGGCATGGGCTTCGTATCTATCTTGGCCACAATAATGCGTTCACTATGCTGTTTGAAGTAGCTTACCCGCATTCCTATTTTCCTATTCATTATTAAACCTACTCCTGCATTACCCCTATTTGACTTTGTGTTGATAACCCTGTAGTCACCTGACCAGAAGTCTTGTTCCTCCTGCCACCGAACTTCACTAATTCCCACTATATCTAACTTTAACCTATCCATTTCCCTTTTTAAATTTTCTAACCTACCTGCCCGATTAAGGGATCTGACATTCCACACTCCGATCCGTAGAACGCCAGTTTTCTTTCTCCTGATAACGACATCCTCTTGAGTAGTCCCCGCCCGGATATCCGAATGGGGGACTATTTTACCTCCGGAATATTTTACCCAAGAGGACGCCATCATCATTTAATCATACAGTAAAGCTGCATGCCCTCGGGAAAAATTACGGCCGTAGTTTCCCCTTGCTTTCAGCCGTTCGCAGTACCAGCACAGCAAGGCCGTTTTGGTTATTGTTACAAGGCCAGATCAGTCAATCATCCAGACTGTTGCCCTTGCAACTACTGAAAAGGCTGCTGCCCCTCTTCAGGAACCACACGTTTGTCTGGCCTCTCAACAGATACCGCTCCGTTGTGGTTGTACCTATGGTACGGCTATCTGTATCGCTGAGGCACGCAAGTCTCCCCACCAACGGCAAGGTCCATGGTTCATGGGGGGGGGGGGGGGATTTAGTGATATGCTTTCTTTAACATAATGAACAGATGACGTATTATTTGTGGACCCATTTCGTATTTTTCACACTTTGGGGCATAAAGACTGAATATGTTCGCAACGGATACTATTATTCATATACCTACATTGTTAGGTCCACGCTGAAAGTTCAAAAAATATGAAATAGTAAAACTTCAGGAAGACCGAGATAACGTTGATGACATCAATAACAATATCACAAAGTGGCACTGACTAATAGAAAAAATACTTGTCCAAAAGGGAGAAGAAGGAAATAACATTCTAGAAATATTTATTGAACTTCAATGTCATCTGCATGGAGATTCAAATGGCTTTATACATTGTGGAGTGTGGGGAGGGCGTGGGAGATGGGACAGCGTACATACTTCTGACTTAAGAAGAAATATATATATATATATATATATATATATATATATATATATATATATATATATATATACTCCTGGAAGTTGAAATAAGAACACCGTGAATTCATTGTCCCAGGAGGGGGAAACTTTATTGACACATTCCTGGGGTCAGATACATCACACGATCACACTGATAGAACCACAGGCACATAGACACAGGCAACAGAGCATGCACAATGTCGGCACTAGTACAGTGTATATCCACCTTTCGCAGCAATGCAGGCTGCTATTCTCCCATGGAGACGATCGTAGAGATGCTGGATGTAGTCCTGTGGAACGGCTTGCCATGCCATTTCCACCTGGCGCCTCAGTTGGACCAGCGTTCGTGCTGGACGTGCAGACCGCGTGAGACAACGCTTCATCCAGTCAAAAAATGGTTCAAATGGCTCTGAGCACTATGGGACTTAACTTCTTTGGTCATCAGTCCCCTAGAACTTAGAACTACTTAAACCTAACTAACCTAAGGACATCACACACATCCATGCCCGAGGCAGGATTCGAACCTGCGACCCTAGCGGTCGAGCGGTTCCAGACTGTAGCGCCTAGAACCGCTCGGCCACTCCGGCCGGCTTCATCCAGTCCCAAACATGCTCAATGGGGGACAGATCCGGAGATCTTGCTGGCCAGGGTAGTTGACTTACACCTTCTAGAGCACGTTGGGTGGCACGGGATACATGCGGACGTGCATTGTCCTGTTGGAACAGCAAGTTCCCTTGCCGGTCTAGGAATGGTAGAACGATGGGTTCGATGACGGTTTGGATGTACTGTGCACTATTCAGTGTCCCCTCGACGATCACCAGTGGTGTACGGCCAGTGTAGGAGATCGCTCCCCACACCATGATGCCGGGTGTTGGCCCTGTGTGCCTCGGTCGTATGCAGTCCTGATTGTGGCGCTCACCTGCACGGCGCCAAACACGCATACGACCATCATTGGCACCAAGGCAGAAGCGACTCTCATCGCTGAAGACGACACGTCTCCATTCGTCCCTCCATTCACGCCTGTCGCGACACCACTAGAGGCGGGCTGCACGATGTTGGGGCGTGAGCGGAAGACGGCCTAACGGTGTGCGGGACCGTAGCCCAGCTTCATGGAGACGGTTGCGAATGGTCCTCGCCGATACCCCAGGAGCAACAGTGTCCCTAATTTGCTGGGAAGTGGCGGTGCGGTCCCCTACGGCACTGCGTAGGATCCTACGGTCTTGGCGTGCATCCGTGCGTCGCTGCGGTCCAGTCCCAGGTCGACGGGCACGTGCACCTTCCGCCGACCACTGGCGACAACATCGATGTACTGTGGAGACCTCACGCCCCACGTGTTGAGCAATTCGGCGGTACGTCCACCCGGCCTCCCGCATGCCCACTATACGCCCTCGCTCAAAGTCCGTCAACTGCACATACGGTTCACGTCCACGCTGTCGCGGCATGCTACCAGTGTTAAAGACTGCGATGGAGCTCCGTATGCCACGGCAAACTGGCCGACACTGACGGCGGCGGTGCACAAATGCTGCGCAGCTAGCGCCATTCGACGGCCAACACCGCGGTTCCTGGTGTGTCCGCTGTGCCGTGCGTGTGATCATTGCTTGTACAGCCCTCTCGCAGTGTCCGGAGCAAGTATGGTGGGTCTGACACACCGGTGTCAATGTGTTCTTTTTTCCATTTCCAGGAGTGTATATATATATAAATTACTGCCGATTAAAATCGTAACACGGTGAATGTGGGATGCAACAAATGTCATAGTGGTTTGAAGTGTACTGCAGTGCTTCAGATTTTGAAAAGATGCAACGCCTCCTTTTCACGCTTGAGTGACATAGGGTAACCAGACATATTAACTGTTAGATAGCACGTTGTTAGCCGAGCGGTTCTAGGGGAAGGTGATTAGAAAATGAGAAATAATAATGTGTGATTGGTATTGTTTTGTGCAAAATGATCTTAACAAATTTATCAGATTATAGCTTCAAGAAGCATTTATACGGAAACAATTTAGAGACATATAGTCAAACAGAATCTGTGAATTTTCGATCTTAGCGACGACATGTTGTTTTTTGTAAATGGGCGTTTTCGAATTTAAACGTTAGCAGAAAATGATTTGAACCACATCCCATCTTTCTATTCCGCAAAAACGATCTGCGTTGTACTTAGATTATTTAAATAAGAAATTTACAGCCTGTGGGGGCAATGAATTTGTTGGAAATATTAGTATGCGGTGAAACGACGACATTGAGCACGGTCAACCGATGACCTAAAGAAGATATTTTGTCACTATGTTACACATCATACTCCGTACATCTGGCACCACAAACTGATCACGCCTTCTCGGCTCCAGCCGTAAATGGGAAGAATGATTATCGGCAAGCCTGTGTATGTGCTCGAATTCTCGAAGTTTTTCTTAGTGGTAATTTCTCGTTTTTTAAATTTATGTCCGGTGTTAGCAAATTTCTCCTTTTCAGTAAAGCTTTTTGCTGCTCAAATAACAAAAGCCGCCCATATCTAGCGTCTAATTTCTTAATCTCATTGCCTCAGTATCTTATGATCTAATTCGACTACATTCCGTTACAATTTCTTAAAATATTATCCATTCCGTTCAACTGCGCTTCCCATTCCTTTACTCTCCGTTGTATACAGACTAAAATTCAACGATAATAACTGTTCATGTCGATTCCTATCTATATAATGTTAAGACACTTTTTAGGTGACGGGGTTCTACCGAAAAGTGAAATTTGGTATTGAATATTTTTAGAAGCTGTTTTCCCTTGGTTATTGGATTGGTGCATAAGTTCGTACCGTTTTTCCGTAAGTTTCATAAACACACCAGATACACATAACAGAGTTATTAGTCATCAATAATATATTCTCCTTCACTATTTACAAGAGTCCACCAACGCTGCGGTAACTTTCCAGTTCCGCGATCGTAGAAATCACATGGTTTCGAGGAGAAGAAATCGTCAAACAATTTTCACAGCGCATTTTCGTCCGGATAGGAAGTCCCTTAAGAGTTTTTCTATAGAGAGCGGACAAGGTGAAAATCTGAGGGCGCAGCTTCAGGTGAATGAGGTGAGTCCTGAACGACTTCCCAGCCCAACACCTGTATAGTGTTTTTTTTTTCAGTCTAGCAGAATACGGGCGGACATTATCGTTGAGTAGCTTCACATCACGGAATCTTCCTGGTTGTTGTTGTTGGATTGCGTCTGAAAGACGTCTCAGTTGTTCACAATGAATGTTTATAGTGAAGTTTACACATCGGGGAAGCAGTTCGTAGTACACCACACCGTCGCTGTTCCACCAGATGCTTAACATTGCCTGCCGTCGTGGCCGAGCGGTTCTAGGCACTACAGTCTGGAACCGCGCGACCGCTACGGGCGCAGGTTCGAATCCTGCCTCGGGCATTGGTGTGTGTGATGTCCTTAGGTTAGTTAGGTTTAAGTAGTTCTAACTTATAGGGCACTGATGACCTCAGAAGTTAAGTCCCATAGTGCTCAGAGCCATTTGAATAATTTTTTTGCTTAACATTATCTTTTGCGGATGCGTAGAAGCCTTTGTACGGAGTTGTTGCTTTGTTTGGGTTCAACCATTCCTTTGTTTTTCTTATGTTGGCATAAAGACACCGCGTGTCGTTCGCAACCCAACTGATGACGAGCAGACAGAGACGCACATATGGCCAACCGCAGATTTTTATGATTTTGGCTTAGAACATGTGGTATCTATTCAACCAATTTTAGAACTTTCCCCATTGCATGCCAACATCGCACGATGTTTACAGTTCATCAAATTTTTCACTTCTCAAGTATACTGACGGGGGTCGTTGTGGATAAATGCGTTTAAAAGATCTTCATCAAACCCTGACTGTTTCCTGAACATGGAAAGGCAAAAACGTCAAAAAGATTCTCCTTAAAACGAGAAACCCGTTTCCTTGCCGTGCTGCGTCCAATGGAATTATCCACATGCATGGCGTAAATAGTTCTGGCTACCTCCGCTCTCGTCACCCCTCTGTTGAACCCAGACAGAAGAACATTCCTCAAATGTTCCGATTTCTCCACTTGGCACTCCATTTTCTAGCATCCACAGCTCCACGTCCTATCTTCAAATGAAAAAATGACGCAATGTAAGCTCAAACAGCAACAGGCACTGCAAATAAAAAATGACGATCGATAAATAAACCCACAAAAACTGGAATACCAATATGCAAAACTAAAACGTTAAGAACTTATGGACAGACCTGATAACTGTCGGCTCGCCGCAATATGCAGAGGACGAGCAGTTCAGCGCAGCTACACCAAGCATGTAGGACTAACTCCTTCTAAATTCTTTATATGAGGAAAGGTTATGCAACGGATATCTCATTCAGAAAACAAATCTGAATGTCGATTGTTTGTGGGAAAATCTTCATGTGCCCCGTGGAAGAATGACAAATGTCTACCAATGACAAACGATAAATAAACCAATAGCAACTGGAATACCAGCCGGCCGCTGTGACCGAGCGGTTCTAGGCGCTTCGGTCTGGAGCCGCGCTGCTGGTACGGTCGCAGGTTCCAATCCTGCCTCGGGCATGGATGTGTGTGGTGTCCTTAGGTTAGTCAGGTTTAAGGTCAGATGAACTCAGATGTTAAGTCCCATAGTGCTTCGAGCCATTTGAACCAACTGGAATACCAATATGAAAAACAAAAACTTATAGACCAACCAAATAACTGGATCAACGCTGTCGGCTTGCCGCAATATACAGAGGACGAGCGTTTCAGCGCAGTTTTAGGAGAAGGAGGAGAAGAAACGGTTACATGAGAATATGGGCTTGGGACAAGGAATGAGAGAGGAGAAAAACTAATTGGTTTCTTTAATAAATTTCAGTGTGTAAAAGAGAAAGCTTTGTTCAAGAATCACGAGAGGAGGAGGTGTACTTGGAAAAGGCGAGGTGATGTGGGAGGATTTCAGTTAGATTACTTCATGGTTAGACAGAGATTCCTAAATCAGATACTGCATTATAAGGCGTACCCAGGAGCCTACATAGAATCAGATCACAATTTAGTTGTGACGAAGAGTACGTTGAAGTCAAAGAGGTTATCCAGGAAGAATCAATACACAAAGAAGCCGGATATGGAAGTAATAAGGAATGACAAGATACGCTTGAAGTTCTCTAAGACTACAGTTATAGCAATAAGCAATAGCTCAGTAGGCAGTGTAATTGAAGAGGAATGGACTGCTCTAAAAATGGCAATCACGGAAGTTGGAAAGGAAAACATAAGTACAAAAAAGGTAACTGCGAAGAAACCACGGGTAAAAGAAGAAATTCTTCAGTTGATCTCTGAAAGGAGGAAGTACAAAAATGATCAGGGACATTCAGGAATACAGAAATACAAGTTTCTGAGAAATTATATAAAGAGGGAGTGCAGGGAAGCTAAGAAGAAATGGCTGCAGGAAAAATTTGAAGAAATCGAAACAGAAATTATTGTCGGGAAGACCGACTCAGCGCGTAGGAAAGTCAAAACAACATTCGATGTAATTGAAAGCAAGGTAGGTAACATTAAGAGTGCAATGGGAATTCCAGAGGACAGAGCAGATAGGTGGAAAGAGTACATTGAAGGCCTCTGTGAGGGGAAGATTTGTCTCATGTGATAGAATAAGAAACAGGAGTCGATGTAGAAGAGATATGGGATCCAGTATGAGAATTAGAATTTAAGAGAGCTTTAGAGTACTTAAATCAAATAAGGGAGAAGGGATAGATAAAATTCCATCAGAATTTCTAAAATCATTGGGACAATAGGTAACAAATCGACTATACACGTTGGCGTGCAGAATTTATGAGTCTGGCGACATGCTATGTGACTTTCGGAGATAAATCATTCACACAATTCCAACGACTGCAAGAGTTGACAAGTGCGATAATTGTCGCACAATGAGCTTAATAGCTCATGCATCCAAGTTGCTGACAAGAATAATATACAGAAAAATGGAAAATTGAGGTTGTGTTAGATGATGGTCAGTTTGACTTTAGGAAAGAAAGGCACTAGAGAAGCCAGTCTGACGTTGCGGTTGATAATGAAGACGAGACTAAAGTGAAATCATGACACGTTCACAGCATCTGTCGACCTCGAAAAAGCATTCGACAATGTTAACTGGTGCAAAAACTTCGAAATTCTAAGAAAAATACCACATGGACAGAAGGGTAATATACAATATGTACAAGAGCAAAGAAGGAATTGTAAGACTGAAATACCAAGAACGAAGTGATCGGATTAAAAAGGGTGTTGAAGACACGGGCGTAGTCTTTCGCCCCACTGTTCAATCTGTACCTCGAAGAAGCAATGATGAAAGTAAAAGAAATATTCAGGAGTGGAATTAAAATTCAAGGTGAAAGGATATTAGTGACATGATTCGTTGATTACATTGCTATCCTCAGTGAAACTGAAGAAGAAATACATAATTTGTTGAATGGAATGAACAATCTAACGAGTACAGAATATGGATACCGAGTAAATCGAAGAAAAGCGAAAGTAATGAGAAGTATCAGAAATCGGAACTGCGAGAAACTTGACATCAGGATTGATGGTCACAAAGTAGATAAAGTTGAGGAATTTAGTATCTATTCAGCAAAATAATCCTTGATGAACGGAGCAAGGAGGACATCAAAAGCAGATTACCACCGACAGGAAGCTCATTTCTGGCCAAGAGAAGACTGTTAGTATCAAACATAGGCCTTATTTGAGGAAGAAATTTCTGAGGATGTACGTTTCGAGCACAACATTATATATTAGTGAAACATGGACTTTGAGAAAACCAGAACTGAAGAAAATCGAAGCATTTGAGATGTGGTGCCACAGATGAATGTTGAAAATTAGATGGACTGATAAGGTAAGAAATAAGGAGGTTGTGCACAGAATCGCAGAAGAAATGAATATTTGTAACACACTGACAGGGAGAACGCACAGGATTATAGGCCACTTCTTAAGACATCAGGGAATGACTTCAGTGATGGCAGAAGGAACTGTAGAGAGCAATAACTATAGAGGAAGACAGAGATGGAATACATCCCAAATAACTGATCAGTAGATTCCAAGTGGTACTCTGAGATTAAGAGGTTGGCACAGGAGACGAATTGATGGAGGGCAGCACTAAACAAGACTGATGTCACTAAAACGAAAAAAAGTAATCTTTCTGCTGAATAACTCAAGATCTCACGTTGCTCATGCTGTTCACAACCTCATGTTACCTTCCTCAGGATATTTAAAACTTTTCCAAAAAAATTATGGCATGTGACAATATTTGTGTTCTTTTTAAACTACAACTCATCTGTGCATCCCAAAAGCTCCTCTCGTCGTTCACACTGACGAGTTCATCATTGTGAGTCGCTCATCACTGTCCACTCCCACTGGCCTATTCTCACTCATTCATTCATCCTGACTAATTTTCATAATTTCTTGTTGTCTCGCTGTCCCTGTCTTCTGTCTCACAGCCACAATCTCCTTCGTTCCGTCCTACTACTACTGCCTCCTCTCATTGTGACCGTCACCCTCTTACTCTCTCTTACTGTACTATCTCATTCATTCATTCTCGCTGCAGCTGTCTACTCTCAACGTCATTGTCTGTCTCTTCCTCGTTGTCATTGTCGTAGACTCCGGCTCTCGTTATCATCAGCTGACACCCACTTCCGCTTCCTTCTTCTCTTTATTCCTCCCCGAATGACACAACTCCTTCACTCTCTTCCAGCTACCACTGTCAGCTATGTTCCACTATCCACTGCCACTGTGTTCCTCTCTTTCTCTCACAGTCCCATTTTCTCATTCGCTCTCTCTATATCATAACCACTGTCTAGTGTTTTCCAGTTTTATTTCTTATCCATCTCTTTCCCACATCTCTTTCTCTCTTAGCAAATATGTTCGCATTCCAAACTTTTTGGAAAATTTTTAAAGGTGCTGAGGATGGCATTTCTCCACTGGTCCCTTCTTTTGCCTGCTGCTGCAGGGCATGTCACACATGTGGAAGAAACTCTATAGGTGAGTAAATTTTAATGGTTTGCTTATGTCGAATTGCAATAAAGCAAAACTTTACAACTTGTAATTCCAAGAACCCTTCTGATGATAACGGAGACACTTTACAGCATATTTATCCGTGCTACGTCACTTTATAAACTACGTCTTCTCTTTACACCCATTTTACATGAGTATTGAACCTATACAAGTACGATAAATATGTACCTTTGTATCTCGGAAAGGAACAAGTATATCAAGAAAATTGTCAGGGTTGTTCGAGATCAGGATGTAAAAATTCAGCTACGTGCTGTGCATAGCTGTCTTGGAATCCGCGGCTCTGTTTCGTACTAGAAAACCATGTTTTTGGGGTGTTTTTGGACAAAGGATGAAGATTTTTGAACACGGAAAGATGGTGCTTCTAGTTAAATGCTTAGGGAATATATCGCTAAAATTTGAGCAATTTTATTCCGTCAGTAGTCTAGGTATCTGCTGCTAACGACGAAAAATTGTTAAAAACGCTTTTTACGTGTTTTCTCAGGAGCCACTCATGAACTAAACAATGCCTCCCTAAGCTCCTTAAGGCGCACCGAAGACCATGTTCAATGCTAAAAGAACCAATGTCCCTATGCGGGAGGAAGTGTGTAATATTCAAAGTTTGACGCCGTACTGTAAGATAGTTGCAGTAAAACGATCCTTTTCTTGGGTATGCAAATAGTCCCTAGCCAAAGGGATATCAAAAACCCTTAACTCTCTATCTTGAATAGAATCCGAGGTATGAATCTCGCAAAAATTCTGTTTTCATGTGCGGCATTTTGGAACATATTCGTAGCGCATTTTGTCGCATACGCACCGAATGGCGCTCTTCTGGCCAGCACGTTCTGCAGATCTACCAGTGAAAGCTTGTGGCACTGAACTGCTGAAAACTGGCACAGCACCAGTCCCCCGATTAAGCGTCGCGTAGAACTGAAGCAGCACAGAATCACATCGTTCGCACATCTGTCACCCAAGGTAAGTTTCCCTGCCACAAATGACAGTTGTGTGTACTAAATTTCGCGTTTTGCATAACCCCCACCTAAATTACCTAATAATTTAATCATTTATTCTTCCTAGTGTACTCTATAAGCACGATAGGCGAAATTTCACTATTTGCTGTCGTTCCTGTTGTTGCAAATTTCATGTTGAACAGTGTAATTGACGGCGATCCGTTGCCCAATGTTGCGAACTTGCTACCCAAGTTGTACACCTGCTTCCGATGACCATGCGATGCTGACGTGTGGAAAGCGTCCAGCAGGCGCATAACCGTGTCGATGAAACGGGAGCCGTGTTTACATACTTGCAAACAAGGATCACGGCAAAGCCTCTCGCACGACGGAGTCAGTAGTCTTCGGGCAGGGGTCTGCTCAGCACCCGCATAAGCAACTACACGACTGCTTGTTGGTAAGTAAGAAGTCTGCTGATATACATGCTACTTGTCAGAGTCTCTCGCGGCGTCAAATTGCCAGTCTAACTTCACTTTTGTGGTGCTTAAGTTACAGTTTTGCTATAGACTATCAAAACCATATCTACGAATGCAGGTACGTTTGTGGTGGTCTTCTAATAAACGGCGATACATGCTTATCGGCGAAAAGTATAGACAGCAGTCCCATTGCGGTGTTTATGTTGGAACATCGATCTGAGGCTGGTTTACAAGGAGACCGTACGGCGATCTGAATTTTATATTTATTTATATTTATTGTAAGTCAAGTTCAGAACTCAAATATCGGTG
Source organism: Schistocerca nitens (assembly GCF_023898315.1). Classification (NCBI taxonomy): domain Eukaryota; kingdom Metazoa; phylum Arthropoda; class Insecta; order Orthoptera; family Acrididae; genus Schistocerca; species Schistocerca nitens. Next base: position 213,393,482 of record NC_064614.1, read on the forward strand.
AACCAAAGCAGATCGACGCAACCCTCAAAAAGCCTCGAGAAATCACCGTTGTAGTTTTACGAGCGTCTTTTAATACCATAAAAGTAAGACTATGTTTCCTATGGGCCTTGTGGCTCTGTAGTAGAATTCACCCCTGCCATGCGAGCGGACCACGTTCGCTGAATGATGATGGAAAATTTTTAAGTAGCGTTACATGTTTTATGAACATTTGTGTGAAGAGCAATGTGTTTTATTGAAAATAACCGCTACTAACAATAATTGTATTTTCAATGAAAACTGGATTTCTGTGTGTCATGTGTACATGTAAATAAGAAGATGGGAATTTCTCTTAAAAAATGACAGATCTGCTATTCCGTATCTGGTGCACCAAATGTTTCGCTATCGGCGCTATGCATGGGGAGGTTCCAAACTATTGTCTCCATGGCGACGGTGGGTGCTCCTACATTAACTTTGCTTCAGAATTTGTGTTTGAACACGCAACCGTTTAGCGTTCTTACCCTCATTTCTGTTGGTTATTTAAGTGTATTCCCATTTATTTTTGCCAGTGTTAAATTATTACTACTGCGACCTACTTGACAACACAGCCCTTAATATTGTATATCATCTACATCTAGATCGATGTTTTATGTTTTGGCTATGTTACCATCGTATGGTTCAAATGGCTCTGAGCACTAAGCGACTTAACACCTGAGGTCATCAGTCCCCAAGAACTAACCTAAGGACATCACACACATCCATGCCCGAGGCAGGATTCGAACCTGCGACCGTAGTGGTCGCGCAGTTCCAGACTGAAGCGCCTAGAACCGATCGCCCACACCGGACGGCTACCATCGTATGTTAAGCGCTACTGGCTCTGAATGATGTCATTAAACAAGCCGGATCTTCCTCTTTATAAATTGTAGCGTTTTGACGGTATTAGCAGTTACCAGATGTATCTTGCGACACTTATTTTATTAAGTCTGTGTATCCATATTTATTATGTTGATGAATTGTGTAATTTTGGAGCCTGTTTCAGTTTAAAGAATATTAATATTTAACGTTCCAGAGATACGGTCTGAAGATGATTTTTGATGGTATCGCAACCGGTTAGATTTGAAGTGTGATTTTTAGTTTTTAATAAATCCTTACGATGAAGACTGATCAGTATTTTAAGGAAGTATCAGATCGCTGTAAATTTTCAGTAATTTTTTCAATAGTTATTAATTAAATATGAGTTACTTAGCATGAATTTGATGAATTTTATTCTTAAATGACATACGTATTCGAATTAAATGGAGAAAAACGAAAATTACAATGACCGAAATGAGACTGTAACTAGCTATCCAGCCATTACCAGCCTCAAAACCTAGCTACATTTTTTTCCGTCCATGCATTTCTACACCTCATGAAAACACTTGTAGAACATGCAACTTTCTTTCAAAATCTGCATCAACTGAGAAACGAACCCAAGCTACCTACGTAGCATGCGAGCGCTAATCCCACGTACCATAAACGCAAAAAAAGTGTATAAAAATCTCATTTCCGTGTGGTATCCTTGTTAGTATCACCCGACAAAGTGGCCTGAAGAACTGCCTGCAGCGTCATTTCATTTGGTCAGGTGACCAGGTATAACAATGCTGCCGTTCAAAGTAGTAAGTGTTTTAACATCGAAGTTTTAGCATAAAAGCCCATCGGAAGCATTCGACAAAGCAGTAACGGAAGCGGCAGATGTGAGGGAATACGCAATGTAACGTCGCGAGTCAATACACAATAACATTTTATTGCAGTAAGCTACTTTGAAGTACGGGCTCGTAGCTTTGGAGCCGTTGGCGATGGAAATATACAGCCGCTGTTATCTTAGCGTGACTCACTCGCTCCTGTCACTAGCCTAGCCGTGGGAAGCACAACCTGTGTTAGTTCGAGCGACAGAATATTCAAGCCCCTAAGAATCTAAATAAACAATATTAATTTTTTTTTCAATTTTGTTAAAGTCAATATGCAGCCCTTTGTTATTAAAAGGAAGGTTTTGTTAAAATCTCAGCTATCTAGCTGAGATACCTTCGGATTTAGAGACAATTACCTAAAACACCAAAACCAGACACTTATAAGAAAAGTCAGGATTTATAGCAGTTTGTCTTTTAGTATCACTGATAATTATTACTGAAGTTCACTAAATGGCAGAACAATTGATTTAGACTTTTTTTAATTAAAAAACGTTCACTACTTTTCATTTTCGTAACACAGAATTCAAAAAGGATTAATATTTATTTAATAACTATTTGTTTGGTTGTGTGAATAAATGACAGTGAGTGAGAGTGTATATGTGGGACATACCTAAAGATTCATTATTATCTGATGTTAAACATTATGTAACTATGTCACGGGAAAGTGTGAAACAAGCAGTTGCAATGAAAGCTGTAATTTCCCTACCTTGCTGATGACGTTTGTCTAAGGGTACTTGCTTTTGTAAGAAGGCAGCCAGAATAACCATTTACAAAGTAATGATTATGTTAAGTCATTTCAAGATTAGTTTTCTTTTCGTTTGGTTTTGTTAAATATTATATTAAGATTTGCATGATGAAGTGACGTAAATGCATCTGCGAATATTGATTGGCGTAGGACAGTTTTAGCGCGAGCTAGAACTCAAAGGATTGTTTTGATTGGCTGCTTATTTTGAACAACCAATCAGAGTTGAGCATTTCCCGCGCTCTGTCAAGTAGTTATAGGCTCTGGGAGGAAGGGCACGGGGAGTCTTTGGCTAGCTATCGGACGTACAGGTCATGTTGGACGTGTCCGTCTATGTTATGAGTAAGATGAAGAAGTTACTGATATTTAGCGTCCGGATGGTATTGCCGCGAAGGAATTGTATTTACGGACATATTGTGGAAATTTGAACTTTGTGAAGTGTTTAGTTGGAAAGATAAACGCATGTGAACTTTCGGCATTTGTAGAATTCCGCATGGCATGTTTCATATTCGTCTATGGAATAGTTGGCAAGCATTTTCTTTATTAGGAATCCAATGAAAAAAAGACCGAATGTGAAACTCATATATTGTAGCAGAGCATCGACTGTAGATCACGTAATAATTCGAATCTGACTTAAGTGCACTTTCTGGCTATCTTGCGTGTATACTGGGTTGTATGAACTGTGAGCTGGGGACATTGATATTAGTCGTTTAAATAAATACGGGCTGATGGCCAAATCTTTAATTTTGAACCTAAAGAAATAAAGAAAATATTGCGGAATTTTGACATTTTTTCTAAAAAGATGAAGCAATCGCCCTACACCCGAAAATCGTTATAAGATATTACAGGATAGCCTGCTACCAGAGTTTAGGCGGACTTCGCAAACGTAAGTATTGGCGATGTTTTTCTTCAACGCTGCTTTTAACATCGTCTGAACAGTATCTACTTAAGCAGAGAATCGGGCTGGTGACCAGACGCCGTACTGAGGTAGATGGAAGTTTTTGTAGTGCACAATACGACGAGACAGTGGTCAAACAATTACGCAACGCAACGCGACTTTTAACCCGCCTCGCCGCAGCAAGCATTGTGTTAAACTTGAGGATATCGATGATGAGCACTGTATGGAAGGAGGGACTCGGTACTGACAAAATCGAGATTGAAGTTTCTACACCAAAGGAGGAAAACCAATGTGCACAATACAAATATACTATGCGGCTTATGTATAAGTCTGTTAGTAGGCAGAAGTATTTGCGATACTGTGAACAATACAGCAACATAGGTAAGAACCAAAAACTTCATCCTTTTTGCGGTACAGAACTGCACTTTAAAATTACGAAAGAAGCTCTCAAAAAGTTGTCCTCTCTCAGGAATTTTGTTTTAAAGATGAGAGAATACAAGAGATTTTCATAATGTGAAGCAGACAACATGGATTCAGGCAAAGGCAACCTGCGTCAAATTTTTACCTGAAAATGAAGTATCATGGTTAAAGTGGCCAGTGGCTACTTAGAAAAATGGTGGATCGATGCACATTTATGTTGGCATTGCGATAATATCTAAGAAGTGCTGTCAAAAAGCTCGAGTCGAAGTTTTTAAAAGTTCGTGAATATTTGCTCCTGTATATAAAACTGGAATATTACATTTATAAATCCTTAATGATCTCGTCACTACAGAGCTAAGGAATAAATCCTATATCTATCAACTTGAACGTGCTAAAAATCTTCTCAAGCAACTTTGGTTACCTCTCTCACGAAGTTTCTGACAGTTGCTACTGAAACTGGGGAAAAAACGCTTGGCTTTTAATTATCTGGCAAGTAAATCTGAAAAAGAATTGGAATTAATTAACGGTGTATTTATAGTTACGCAATGTGGTTTTCAAGAGTTACTGAGAATTGCACAATGCTGGTTTTTCTACAACTGCTGTACGAAATAGGCTCAAATGGCTCTAAGCACTATGGGACTTAACATCTGAGATCAGTCCCTTAGAACTACTTAAACCTAACTAACCTAAGGACAGCACACACATCCATTCCCGAGGCAGGATGCGAACCTGCGACCGTAGCAGTAGCGCGAGACTGAAGCGTCTAGAACCGCTCGGCCACAGCGGCCGGCTACGAAATAGGGAGAAACAGTAACGCGATATATTTAGCCTCAGGTTGGTAACAATTTCATAATCAAAATAATTTTACTGTTCAGTTCTCTTCACACTCTTTGACGTACTTAATGTTTTAATAACTGTAGCATAAACGTACGCTGTCACTGCATAATCGATACACACGTTACAGTATCTTTTTTCCCGTTTGTCGCATACAATTTCACACGATTCGACGAAACTACAAAAGAGTGCGACAATATGAGGAAAATATAACCGATTCTACGATGAAACGAGAAGTACACATAGCGACACGGACTGAATGACTTACATGCACAATTTCAAGAGCGACCTCACGAGACACTCACAGAACGTAGCACACTGCTAAAACGTCTGGAAGCCACACATAAGTTAGAACAGGACGGATATGGAAATACCGTGTGGCTAGGGCTCCCGCGGGTAGACCATTCGCCTGGTGCAAGTCTTTCGAGTTGACGCAACTTCGGCGATTTGCTTGTCGATGGGGATGAAATGATGATGATAAGGACAACACAACACCCAGTCCCTGAACGGAGAAAATCTCCGACCCAGTCGGGAATCGAACCGGGGCTGTTAGCTATGACATTCCGTCGCGCTGACCACTCAACTATCAGGGGCGGACATCGGCCGTGAGGTGCGCGGAGAAACTCCTCGCAGGTACGACAGAGCTATAGTTAACTCACCCGCACAGTAAGCAGGAGATCCTGGGCTCGAATCCCGGCCCGCTTCAGATTTTCACTCGGGTTTTTTACATGTTCCCCAATGACAAATGTAATCTCATCTTCTTAGAATCCATACGAAGTGGATAAGTTAAACCTTCTCCTTTTTTCGGTTGTTTGTGTAACTGTAAGAATACATCCTGAACATGAATTTCTGTTTTTGAAGCCTTGTTGGCCATCTGTAACATGTGCTTCAGTAACAGGATCTGTTCTTTTCTTAATTTATTTGGTGGATATTTTATAATAAGATTTTAGGTTATCTATACACAGTGACTTACCACCATTTCTAATGGTTATATTGGGGCTTCATTTCATTCCTATAGTAAACATCCTATCTGCCAACATATAATGTTAGTGTTTTTAGAAGTCCTTGTAGCAGACTGTGCGGACCATATTTTATTTGTTCCACATTATCAGTAGCAGGTGATTTCCAATATTTTGTCTGTCCAATGGCTTGCTTCAGCTTGTCTGTTGCGATGGAATGCACGATGTCATTGTTATACGAAACAGCTAATACATATCTACGTCTACAGGTAAAATCTACGTGTATTTTATGTATTGTCTTGATTAAATTAAATTAAATGTGAATGGATGGTGGTTATGACAGATTGGTTCTGATTACATGTATAATTTTAGCTATACTGTGGTCCACTCATCTGAAGAATATTGTAATGATATATGTGCACGAAATAAATTACTTGCTATGATATACAATTTGGAAGGTTACTACTCCTGATAGAATCTTTTATTAAAATCTTTTCAGGAACCCCAGAGAGCAAGTTGCCACATGGCAGAAGTATTTGATACTTACCCTGGGGTGTCTAAACGAAGAACCAAGAAATCTGTGTAACTCTCGTTTTACTCTTAACCAGTACACCTTCAGTGTCGACAGTCTGGAATAGTTCTCAAACTTTGTCAAGGCTGTAATGTTAAATTGCGCAATTCTTAAATTTCATTAATGTGCCTCGACTGCATGTTTAACAGAATCAGATTAGGAATTGACTTGAAACCTACTGATTTCTGGGGAACATTTAGACGATGTGTTGATACATGTCTCGGGAAGACATTCAACAGGAAACTCTGATTATGATAGTGAATTCATTACAACGATTAACAACCCATATGGGATACAAAAACTAACTGATTTACGATAAAATGTATATAGTCCCTGACATGTAGAAGTCAATCTTACGTGTAGTTACAAAGGAACACGAACATGTGTGATCTCGAAGTTATTGATGTGAGAATTGGGAATCTACACAAAAAGGGAGAATAATCCTGCAACAGTATTAAAATAGACACATACAACGCAGTAACAGAAAGATTCAAGACTTTCTACACAACTATTTACTCACAATAGAGCAAACCGTTATGCTACGTACATGCTTAAGTCGTAGCCAAAGGTTCCCCGCCAAATTTAGTAGAAAATTGGGTAGTATCACCATCGTCACGTTGTGGATTTGGAGAAAGCAATGGTTTTAGACAAACGTGTGGTGAATCTAAAATTAAGAACCACTATTGCTGATGGCACACAGTCCATATTGGCACGAACAAGGGGAGAACTCTAATACAGACAGCATTAGCAGTAATTACTCCTGTGGACTCTACGATTCGAAACGAAAAACACTCCCTAACATTTTGTGAAATTATTGAAGCAGTTCCCTCACTAACCGAAACACAAAATACACACATAAAAAAAAATTTTGTATCACCTCGATTCCGAGCGTTCCGGAACCTCTACAGAAAACTGGAATAGAGATCAACGTAAACATCATTTCCGCCCTTCTTATAGCTCATGAAAACCACACATTGCAGGGTGTACCACCATATAGTGAAACCTTCAGAGGTGGTGGTCCAGACTGCTGTAGACACCGGTACCTCTAATACCCAGTAGCACGTCCTCTTGCAATGATGCATGCCTGTATTCGGCATAGCGTACTATTCACAAGTGCCGGCCGAAGTGGCCATGCGGTTCTAGGCGCTACAGTCTGGAGCCGCGTGACCGCTACGGTCGTAGGTTCGAATCCTGCCTCGGGCATGGATGTGTGTGATGTCCTTAGGTTAGTTAGGTTTAAGTAGTTCTAAGTTCTAGGGGACTGATGACCACAGCAGTTAAGTCCCATAGTGCTCAGAACCATTTGAACCATTTTATTCACAAATTCATCAAGGCACTGTTGGCCCAGCTTGTCCCACTCCTCAACGGCGATTCGTCGTAGATCCCTGAGAGTGTTTGGTGTGTCATGTCGTCCATAAACGGCCCTTCTCAATCTATCTCAGGAGTGTTCGATAGGGTTCATGTCTGGAGACCATGCTGCCCTCCCCAGTCGAGCGATGTCGTTATCCTGAAGGAAGTCATTTACAAGATGTGCACGATGGGGACGCGAATTGTCGTCCATGAAGAGGAATGCCTCACCAATGTGCTGCCGATGTGGTTCCACTGTCCGTCAGAGGACGGCATTCACGCATCGTACAGCCGTTACGGCGCCTTCCATTACCACCAGTGGTGTACGTCGAACCCACATACTTTTTTTTTTCTCATCAGTCTACTTACTGGTTTGATGCGGCCCGCCACGAACTCCTTCCCTGTGCTAACCTCTTCACCTCAGAGTAGCACTTGAACCTACGTCCTCAATTATTTGCTTGACGTATTCCAATCTCTGTCTTCCTCTACAGTTTTTGCCCTCTAGTACCATGGAAGTCATTCACTCATGTCTTAGCAGATGTCCTATCATCCTGCCCCTTCTCCTTATCAGTGTTTTCCACATATTCCTTTCCTTTCCGATTCTGCAAAGAACCTCCTCATTCCTTACCTTATCAGTTCACCTAATTTTCAACATTAGTCTATAGCACCACATCTCAAATGCTTCGATTCTCTGCTGTTCCGGTTTTCCCACAGCCCATGTTTCACTACCGTACAATGCTGTATTCCAGACGTACATCCTCAGAAATGTATTCCTCAAATTAAGGCTGGTATTTGATATTAGTAGACTTCTCTTGGCCAGAAATGCCTTTTTTGCCATAGCGAGTCTGCTTTTGATGTCCTCCTTGCTCCGTCCGTCATTGGTTATTGTACTGCCTGGGTAGCAGAATTCCTTAACTTCATTGATTTCGTGACCATCAATCCTGATGTTAAGTTTCTCGCTGTTCTCATTTCTACTACTTCTCATTACCTTCGTCTTTCTCCGATTTACTCTCAAACCATACTGTGTACTCATTATACTGTTCATTCCGTTCAGCAGATCATTTAATTCTTCTTCACTTTCACTCAGGATAGCAATGTCATCAGCTAATCGTATCATTGATATCCTTTCACCTTGTATTTTAATTCCACTCCTGAACCTTTCTGTTATTTCCATCATTGCTCCGTCGATGTACAGATTGAAGAGTAGGGGCGAAAGGCTACAGCTTTGTCTTACACCCTTCTTAATACGAGCACTTCGTTCTTGATCGTCCACTCTTATTATTCCCTCTTGTTTGTTGTACATATTGTATATGACCCGTCTCTCCCTATAGCTTACCCCTACTTTTTTCAGAATCTCGAACAGCTTGCACCATTTTATATTGTCGAACGCTTTTTCCAGGTCGACAAATCCTATGCAAGTGTCTTGATTTTTCTTTAGCCTTGCTTCCATTATCAGCCGTAACGTGAGAATTGCCTCTCTCGTCCCTCCTAAAGCCAAACTGATCGTCACCTAGCGCATTCTCAATTTTCTTTTCCATTCTTCTGTATATTATTCTTGTAAGCAGCTTTGATGCATGAGCTGTTAAGCTGATTGTGCGATAATTCTCGCACTTGTCAGCTCTTTCCGTCTTCGGAATTGTGTGGATGATGCTTTTCCGAAAGTCAGATGGTATGTCGCCAGACTCATATGTTCTACACACCAACGTGAATAGTCGTTTTGTTGCCACTTCCCCCAATGATTTTAGAAATTCTGATGGAATGTTATCTATCCCTTCTGCCTCATTTGACCGTAAGTCCTCCAAAGCTCTTTTGAATTCCGATTCTAATACTGGATCCCCTATGCTTCTAAATCGACTCCTGTTTCTTCTTCTATCACATCAGACAAATCTTCACCCTCATAGAGGCTTTCAATGTATTGTTTCCACCTATCTGCTCTCTCCTCTGCATTTAACAGTGGAATTCCCGTTGCACTCTTAATATTACCACCGTTGCTTTTAATGTCACCAAAGGTTGTTTTGACTTTCCTGCATGCTGAGTCTGTCCTTCCGACAATCATATCTTTTTCGGTGTCTTCACATTTTTCCTGCAGCCATTTCGTCTTAGCTTCCCTGAACATCCTATTTATTTCATTCCTCAGCGACTTGTATTTCTGTATTCCTGATTTTCCCGGAACCTGTTTGTACTTCCTCCTTTTAATCAATCAACTGAAGTATTTCTTCTGTTACCCATGGTTTCTTCGCAGCTACCTTCTTTGTATCTATGTTTTCCTTCCCAACTTCTGTGACGGCCCTTTTTAGAGATGTCCATTCCTCTTCAACTGCGCTATTCCTTATTGATGTATCTATAGCGTTAGAGAACTTCAAACGTATCTCGTCAATCCTTAGTACTTCCGTATTCCACTTCTGTGCGTATTGATTCTGCCTGACTAATGATTTGAACTTCGGCCTACTCTTCATCACTACTATATTGTGATCTGAGTCTATATCTGCTCCTGGGTACACCTTACAGTCCAGTATCTGATTTTGGAATCTCTGTCTGACCATGATGTAATCTAATTGAAATCTTCCCGTATCTCCCGGCCTTTTCCAAGTATACCTCCTCCTCTTGTGATTCTTGAACAGGGTATTCGCTATTACTAGGTGAAACTTGTTACAGAACTCGATTAGTCTTTCTCCTCTTTCATTCCTTGTCCCAAGCCCATATTCTCCTGTAACCTTTTCTTCTACTCCTTCCCCTACAACTGCATTCCAGTCGCCCATGACTATTAGATTTTCGTCCCCCTTTACATACTGCATTGCCCTTTCAATATCCTCATACACTTTCTCTGTTCATCTTCAGCTTGCGACGTCGGCATGTATACCTGAACTATCATTGTCGGTGTTGGTCTGCTGCCATACCTTCCTATTCATAACGAATCCTACACCTGTTATACTATTTTCTGCTGCTGTTGATATTACCCGATACTCATCTGATCAGAAATCCTTGTCTTCCTTCCACTTCGCTTCACTGACCCCTATTATATCTAGATTGAGACTTTGCATTTCCCTTTTCAGATTTTCTAGTTTCCCTACCACGTTCAAGCTTCTGACATTCCACGCCCCGACTCGTAGAACGCTATCCTTTCGTTGATTCTTCAATCTTTTTCTCATAATGCCACCCCAAAACATCGGGGAACCTCCACCTTGCTGCGCTCGCTGGACAGTGTGTCTAAGGCGTTCAGCCTGACCGGGTGGCCTCCAAAAACGCCTCACACGATTGTCTGGTTGAAGGCATATGCGACACTCATCGGTGAAGAGAACGCAACGCCAATCCCGAGCAGTCCATTTGGCATGTTGTTGAGCCCATCTGTACCGTGCTGCTTGGTGTCGTGGTTGCAAAGATGTACCTCGCCATGGACGTCGGGAGTGAAGTTGCGCATCATGAAGCATATTGCCCACAGTTTTAGTCGTAACACGACATCCTGTGGCTGCACGGAAATCATTAATCAACATGGTTTTGTTGCTGTCAAGGCCGCACGGGATTAGCCGAGCGGTCTGAGGCGCTGCAGTCATGGACTGTGTCGTTGGTCCCGGCGGAGGTTCGATCCTCCCTCGGGCATGGGTGTGTGTGTTTGTCCTTGGGATAATTTAGGTTAAGTTGTGTGTACGCTTAGGGACTGATGACCTTAGCAGTTTAGCCCCATAAGGTTTCACACAAATTTGAACATTTTTTTTGTTGCTGTCGGGGTTCTTCCGAGCCATAATCCGTAGGTAGCGATCATCCACTGCTGTAGCAACCTTTGGGCGGCCTGAGCGAGGCATGTCATCTACTGTTCCTGTCTCTCTGTATCTCCTCCATGTCCGAAGAAAATCGCTTTGGTTCGCTCGGAGACACTTGGACACTTCCCTTCTTGAGAGCCCTTCTTGGTACAAAGTAACAATGCAGACGCGATCGACCCGCTGTGTTGACCGTCTTGGCATGGTTGAACTACAGACAACACGACACCTGTACCTCATTGCAGGTGGAATGACTGGAAATGATCGGCTGTCGCAACCCCTCCGACTAATAGGCGCTGCTGATGCGTGGTTGTTTACTTCTCTGAGTTTAGTGAGATCTCTGAACAGTGAGACTGTCTCTGTGATACAATATTCACAGTCAAATGGCTCTGAGGACTATGGCACTTAACATCTGAGGTCATCAGTCCCCTAGAACTTAAACCTAACTAACCTATGGACATCACACATATCCATGCCCGCGGCAGGATTCGTACCTGCGACTGTAGCGGCCGCGTGGTTCCAGACTGAAGCTCCTATAACCCTCGGCCACACCGTCCGGCCTATCCACAGTCAACGTCTATCTTCAGGAGTTCTGGGAACCGGGGTGAAGCAAAACATTTTCTGATGTGCGTACATCAAAGCAAATTCTAAAGAACATCCATGCTTGCCACATTGGTGTACTGTTCAATACTGAGCTTCCCCAGACGCCAGCCAGGGGCTGTTACCCTAAGGACCCCTTTGTTTTGGTGGGAGATGGACAGCCAATGGTTCGAGGAGCCGTAAGAGTGGGAAACACTCTAATTCGCCGAAAAGCAACTTTACGAACAGCTCAAATAAGCCAGCCAGCGGTGTCGTCGTGAAGACTATTCTTTATTCAAGGTATTGTGGGTGTATCTCACTACCACATGAAGCCTCACTGAATATATTTAGCAGGATTGGCACTATGCAGCCAGAAAGCACAAGAAAGTCTCTGTTTCCCCCACCAACAGATCTGAACTTCATACATACAAATTTGAAGAGGTTATTCTTTGAAAAGAAGTGGCCGAGGAAAAAAAAATGGTTACTACACTGAATAAATATGATACGAACGAGCTAGAACATACGGGAAAAATACATCGGTGCAGCACATAAACGAGGTTGAAAAGTAATACATGAAAATAAAAAACAAGTGGCAGTTCTGGGCTCTGACTTCTGCTCCAAGTTCGCCTGTGGTTTTCTCCCATTACAATCTCCTTCCCTGTGTGAAGGAAATTCGCTCTCTAATTTTATCTGAAATAAGAAAACTAGTCAATTGACACTTTTACACTTCGTATTTGCTTTTCCGCTTGCAGTATCACATGGTACTCTATCTGTCTGCCTCCACTAGGAACTACTTACACTCTGTCAACCACTGAGTCCATGTGTTCTCATTTATACACTGATTACATTAGTCCACGTTGTCCTGTTTGGGCCAGCCGGTGTGGCCGTGCGGTTCTAGGCGCTACAGTCTGGAACCGCGTGACCGCTACGGTCGCAGGTTCGAATCCCACCTCGGGCATGGATGTGTGTGATGTACTTAGGTTAGTTAGGTTTAACTAGTTCTAAGTCTAGGGGACTGATGACCTCAGAAGTTAAGTCGCATAGTGCTCAGAGCCTTTTGAACCATTTTTAAATTTTTCATAAGACGTTCCATCCTCTGTTTCATCCCATTGGGGGTTGAATCTCCAAAAACAGGTGCCACAGGGGCTATGTCAGCCCCACCTGTGTCATACAATAAATAATTTCTTTAATCCCTTTACATGCACATCTCTTCCAACATCTGACAGATTTTTCTATCATGTCACTTTTTTTTTGGTCGACTACTGCTGGTGGTTTTGCCGCTATCAAGATCATTGCTTCTCGATGGACCAGGAGCGGTTTAACTGATGACGTCACCGCCAATAACGGGTCTCGCGTACGCATGGTATCTCGGCACTTTGGCTGTTTTAAGACAATGCCGCATGATGTGAAGACTGTGAAACGTAACTAAACAATACCGTTGAGATTCTTCAGTCTACTTCTAATCCGTTGGCACTGTTTCCATGGCTTAAACCTATCTTAACGAACTAAGTGGTACCTGCTCACTGTTTTCCTGGGACATCACACTCTCCTAATTATATCTTTTGATATTCCTGAGTGAGCAGTGATCTCGTGCACCTGTGGTCTAGGAGATCGCCGCACTCTCTAATTAAAAAACTCAGTGAACGGATCAACGAAGCGCCTGAACGGCACTCAACGGATGTCCGCCCCAAACTAATTCGACGAACAATATAAAACAAAATGAGATCAACACAAAAAAGGGGTAGCGGCTATAATTAGTAGTCGAAACGTCCCTTGTCTCGGGTTCGAAACCCATCACCGCTTAAACTTTGATTATCAATCAAAAATGTCTGCCGAAGACGTCCGGCATAAGAAGTCACCCTCATTCTGCCAACGGCCTTCTCAAAGAGAGTGGAGAAGCTGATAGAGTTTCAGGGTACTCTCTTGTCCTTGGTTTGGGAAACTGCCCTAAAGGTGGAAGAATCAGCAATGGTCAACGGCATGAGGATGCAGAAAGCAATGGAAACCAGTGCATTAAAGACACATAACGTGTATCCACAGGACATGTGGCCTGTTGTGGAAAATATCGGGGATGGGACGACCAAGGGGGAGGTGACCGTGAGAAAAAGATTCAATAACCAACGAAAGGATAACTTCTACAAGTCGGGGCGTGGAATGTCAGAAACTTGAACGTGATACGGAACCTAGAAAATCTTAAAAGGGAAATGGAAAAGCTCAGTCTAGAAGAGAAATGGAAGGAAGACAGGGATTTCTGGTCAGATGAGTGTAGGGTAATATCAACAGCAACAGGAAATGGTATAACGATAGTAGGATACGTTATGAATAGGAAGGTAGGGCAGAGAGTGTGTTACTGTGAACAGTTCGTTGATAGGGTTGCTCTTTTCAGAATCGACAGCAAACCAACACCGACACTGATAGTTCAAGTATACGTGCCAACATCGCAAGATGAAGAGGAAGAGCTGGAGAATGTATATAAGTTCAACGACCAGCATCTGTTGTCTGCTGCCTCATTGCAGTTCTGGGATCTGACTTCTGCTCTAAGTGGTCCTATAGTTTTCAGAGCGGGCTGATCGAGAAGTTATCCATTGAAGTCAGGGTTTTTTCAGCCAAATTCCAGGCGACCTGATAGTAGAACAGAGGGATTCGTAATTGGCCTCTGAGTGGGCTGCTAGAGGTACGGCCCATTGGAGAGTCGCGCTCTACTCAGCCGAATATGAGAGAAGCTAATAGTGGGAAAAATGGGGGATCCCAGCGGAAGAGCACAGGAAAAGACCGTGCTTTGTTGACATTATCAAGTTGTTCAGAAGAGGGACTTTTATATTTGTAACCAAATTTCTAACCAAATTTGTAACAAAATTCTTGGGTACTGATGGATAAAACTAATGAATACTGAAGTGTTTTGGAAGGACATGTTATATACATTAAATTTAATAATAATTGATATTTTAAAAATATTTTAATTATGGTTTACATACATAATATTTAAAATACTGTAGTGAGTAATTACAGGGAAAAAGTGCTAATTCTATACAGTGCAACAAAAGGTATAGTGCAGCAAGCAGTATTGTATTTTTTGTTAAACAATCTGTTTCAGAATATTTTTTAATGAAGAACAATGGTTGGAACAACAAACACACTTATTGTTAAACAATTTTTCTTCGCTATTTTAATTTCATGTGATAACGTGGTAGTTAGAATTAAATATGACACCCCTTCGTTCCAACATGTACTGCTCAGCCCAGTGTAAAAGATGTGTGTAGAACATTCCAGCTCCTTGTCCGCGGTACTTCTTCAGAACGTAATCGTGAACTCTAAAAATCTTTGGACCCTCCACTTATTGTGCTTGAGTAGACAAACAATACAGAACATTGCTTTTACTTTACAGCCCTCCATAAATGAATTCGTTGATGTCTTACATCTGGAATATTACGTAATCTGTATGACGGGTTAGGGTGTCACATTTCTGTATGGTACGTCAACATTAGTTGATTTTCTTCTTATCTGGTGACTTATATGTCCATGCGGTGTTGTTAGTGCGGTTGTGATGTGACAGGTAGCCAGTTTTCTTATCGACACATCAGTTTCATCAGCACAAGTTTTCTTTTATCTTCGTTCTTTACTGTTGTCAATTTCGTTATAAGGAGTTTATTACTGTAACTAGTTTGGAGAGACAGAATTTGCTATAACCTGTATAGCAACTATCGAATTGTAGCTACGCATGGTTGTCAGAAACAGTCAGGAGAGCTTGTGAGGGTGCTGCAGGGTAGGTTGTGCTTGGCAATAGCTGTTAAGAAGAAAATTCGATGTTTTGCGCAGTTTCCGAGTTAATTAGCATTGAAGTAAGCCAATCAGGCCACTGTGCTCGCAAATTGCAAGTTCCCAAATAGCCACTGTCAGTTGTTCTCATAGCGCAGACGGCAGCTCATGAGCCTTCTCAGCCTATGGCTCGCGTTCGATCGTTAATACCATCCCATATACAGTTTTTGTATCGCTCTTTTGTTTGGCTTTAGGAAACCAAGTAAAGAACGACCTGGATGGATAAATTCTATTCCGTCGCAACGTATCGATAATTTTCTTAATAATGAGAATGAAATAATCGTATGGCATTGTTGGCTGGGAGGTCCCCTTCGGGTTCGGACGCGTTGGTGCAAGTATTATTTCATGTGACGCCACATTGGGCGACTTACGCGTTTATGATGGTGAGAGGATGATGGGGACAATGCAGCACTCAGTCGCGGGCGGAGAAAATCTCCAAACCGGCCGGAAATCGAACCCGGGTCCGCTGCATGGGAGCCAAGCACGTTAACACTGAGCTAAGCAGGCGGACTCTTAATAATTATTTGTCAGTACAACGTAACCTGCAACATCGTTACAAGCTCTTCGGACTATTTCTGCCCTTCTTGTTTATACAGCCCCCCCCCCCGCCCCCCTCCACACACACACACACACACACACAGAGAGAGAGAGAGAGAGAGAGAGAGAGAGGAAGGGAGATAGGAAAGGAAATATTCTAGAAAAATAACGCGTGTATGCACGGAGATGAACGACTGCGTGAAAAATAATACTAACTACACAGCGTATATTTATAGTTTTGTGATGTGCTTCGTCACAATATAAAACGAATACTACGTTTGTGGGATTAAAATTATTTGTAAAGCCTCGTTAAAGATGTTGGTAAACGCGGCCATGATAAACGGAAAATTTCGACCAGAGAATCATAGCTAAACTACGAAAAACGCAATCCATTATTATAAAGAAAAAATTATCTTCGCTGTAAGTGGGAACACATATCTCAGAAGCTATAAAGAAAACTTCCATATTTAACTGGCGTCGTTGCTAATGCGATTCATGTGATATCATGAATATCGTCCTCTAGCAGAGATACAGCGCTTCACACAGAGCTGCGTGTAGAAGCGTTGTGCCTTATCAGCTTAAAGTATTTGTTTTTATGTACAGAATCTCTCAAAAGGTTTGAAGAGCTACGTGTTATGGAACTTTCAGAACTGCGTCGCATGCCAGTGACTACGAAAGTTGTGACTAGCTTCAGCCCGCCGTAACGGGTGATAAGAAACGTTCGTCCTCACGGGTGCAGAGTCCCACACATCATGTTCAGAGTTTTGGAGATCGCTTCAGAGGCAGCGGCATCTCACCTTGCTCTCACGAACACCTGGAGGTAAGTGCAATCGCTACACTCTGTTTATTGCCCAGTAACGGTGTGTAGCGAAGGCCAGAGAGATTCTAACAGAAAGTAATCAGCAAGAGTAGTCAAAAGACCGAACAAGTCAGAGATGGTGCATGTGTTAGTTACCAGCGCCAAATGTGCCCTTCGATCTGAGCAGAGTATGGAAGGGTCCTTAGATTCTGAGACATTCAATTCTTAGTGTAAAAAATGGACATCAATAAAGC
Organism: Schistocerca nitens; assembly: GCF_023898315.1. NCBI lineage: Eukaryota > Metazoa > Arthropoda > Insecta > Orthoptera > Acrididae > Schistocerca > Schistocerca nitens. The sequence goes on from NC_064614.1 coordinate 213,410,696, forward strand.
AACGAAAATTGGATGAGTATTCGATCAATACATCCAAATAATGTTATTTTGGTCCTCATTTGTATGTACCGTTAAGTGGCTAGCCGACAATTTTTAAAACGGGAAGCTAAGCCTCATCCCGCACGTAGTTCAGTAATTGTAACTTCCTTTCTACTATAAGAGTCTATTTTCCCTCAGAAACGTTACCTAACAATTAGTATTGTTACCAAATGCCGTTACCTCACCTCGTCATTGCTGGGGTACTGCCGATGCTGATCAATGCCTCTGAAGCCGAAGACTGCCTTGAACCACGTTAATTTTCGCGGCCTAAAGCTACGCAGGAACCTTTCCTGCAATAGCTGAAGCTTAAATTTCTGAGTCTTTAGTGTCAGATATCATACTGAAAAATCCCTTTCATGCTGCAGACGTGGCTCTGTGTGTGAGACTACGGTTAAGATTGATGCCTACCGCTGTGACGCAAACAAGTTCTTGACCCGGAGATCTAAACAGTGAACAGACTTTTTCCCATAAGATCATGTAGAAAATTAAGACAAAGGCGCCTAACGGATATTATTGAACATCTGAATTTGATCACGGGAGGATCAATTAAATATGAAAAAGGGATACCATAGATCACCTATAAATAATGAGGAAAAGTTTCATCAAAGCATCGAATGAAAGAATAGCCCTCAATAAAATTCTGCTTACTGCTCAAACTCAAGGACTTGACTCAAACACTGAACAGATAACACAATGAATTACTAAGTGAACATACACGATAATACCTTGGCACAGGAGGGTATCTGGGATTGGGGAAAAATGCTAATAATGTCGCAGAATTCGCTGTGTTCTAGTAAACCGTCAATGATTGTCGAATTAGTTAACAGATAAAAGGAAAGAGCCAGAAAAATACGTATGGGCACAAGTATCCTTACGTAAGGGCATGTTGAGTTCAAATACCTGAGTGCAAGAAATAATTCCGAAAAGCAATGCCCTAATTCACATCCCCTTCATCATGTCTTGTTAAATGCTGCACGTACTTACCAGCTTTGTAAATCTAAGCAACAGAGAACGGCTGTAGTGCCAGCTTAAGGTTACAAGTTCGGCCCAAGCATCTGTGATCAGCTCTGCAACTGGCTCCCAAAATGACCATCAGGTAAAATGTTGTTAGCTGGAAATGTAGATGGAGAGAGAATATTTTCTCTCTGGAAATACAGAAATGAAATGAAACTAATCATAGGGTTTTTTCAGTTACTCACATACTTTCAAGCTTTTTGAATTGATTTGACAGTCTAGTTTGCAAAGCGATTGACTGATCAGTTTAGGGAGCAGTTTTGGTAAAGATGTGCCATAACATATGAAAGACGATAAGAAAAGTTTACAAAAGACAGAAACAGCACCGAATAAACCGATACGGACCACTGCCACTTGTAGTGCCTATGGTCAAATCCGCGAAAATTTAACGTATTACCATTTGCTGCACGTAACATGAAAACTTTTCAAACTTCGTAAACGATTCAAGGTGTAGTAAATGGTGCCGTTTCGACTACTATGAATGGCTGATACTGAAATATTTTGTAGCATTAACATAAGGTTCAAGCGCTTTACATTTCGACACTACATACGATTCAGAAACAAAGAAATTAGTTTAGGTTATTATTCCGCTTCATTACTGAATACCCAAATACTATTTTGGGGGAACTCAATTTGCCGAGGTAACAGTACCAGAATACAGAAGGGTGTCGACAGAATTGTATCTGGATCTATATGTACAACGTTCTACAGGATGTCAGTTCTCTGTAGCACAGTAGTTCTCATAAATATACATTTTTAGATTCCTACATCCAAAAGCACTATGGACATACTTATCTTTCGGATGCCACAGTGTTTGTCCAGAGGTGCAGAATCGAAGCTTCTTTTGCTGTTTGACATATACTACATATGCATTATCAATGAATAGAAGAATGTAACATTTGTAAATTTTATTCACGTGCAGCTCACAAAAATATAAAACATTGAAACACACACACACACACACACACACACACACACACACACTGACACAGAGAGCAGAGGGATAATGGTGTTACGTACACAATAAATCGCCCAAGGTCAAGGTCAAGAGTCACCGTCCTCAGAGTTGTCCCCCTTATCTTCAACGTTGTGGATCAAAATCCTGAGACAGTTGTCCTCCTTCAAGGTCATGGGTCAGTTTTCTCTCTGGCTCGACGGGTCCATTGCTCTCTACGTGTCAGCCACTTGCCCTCATCACTTTTACTAATGTCCTGTCATAATACATAAATTGTCCAATTAGTGAAACTAAAGACATTTCACTTTTATAGCCATTACTTATGACTTGTCTCTTTGATCATCATTACTAATGACCCAGCACGTTATCACTTATTACTTAACAGCTAATTATGATGATTTATTACCCAAAATAATGATATTTCTTCACCAGTGAAACCATCAGAACTACTTGCCCCATGAGTTCTCTAAGCATTTCTGAGAGCATCAGACTCACGCCTACTCATCTACATCGGACTTCCGGATTTACGCAGATTTTTTTTTTCAGTGCCCAATGACATTTCTGCAAGTACTTTTCGAACAGTCTTTCTTCATCGATTTCTACTGTTCTGGGATCATTTGTTACATATTTGCTAATTTTTCAAAATACCCACATTTTAGTGCTTGTAAGTAAATGATTAATAAACAACACGGTTATGGCACACTTTACATATTTAAACAATTCAGTCTCCCGTGGTTTTGGAAATTAATACTTAAAAGCAATTAAGTGTAAATTAACATGATGCTTAGTAGTTTGTAAAAAAGGGTAAATGAAATAAAACCAACGATCCAAACGCTATCAACTTCCCTAAGAGAAGTGTGGCATTTTAATGTACTTGTAAATGACGGTGGGAATAAGAAAATTTTGTACAGCGATGTCACACATACACACATGCACAAAACACATACCTGTTACTATTGAGAAAAGGATGAAGGAGGAGGTATGCACCGTTTAAAATGTCCTTTATTACATGCTTGACATTTACATTATGGTTTGCTGTTGGGTAGGAAGTGTACAAAGTTCTTATTTCGCAGACGAGCGGCCGCTCCGGTCAGTGTTCAGCATACTTCCGCAGTTGGAGATGCAGTGACCGAGTACGCCAAACGCCACTGAATGATCCCGCCAAAGAGGACGGTTTAGGCTGATAGCTTTTTGCCCCCAATTAATGCTCACCAGCAATATACACTTTTCTCTGCACTTCCCGCCAGGCCGGCCAAGCGGTTCTAGGCACTTCAGTCCAGAACCGCGTGACTGCTACGGTCGCAGGTTCGAATCCTGCCTCGGGCATGGATGTGTGTGATGTCCTTAGGTTAGTTAGGTTTAAGTAGTTCTAAGTTCTAGTGGACTGATGACCTCAGATGTTAAGTCCCATAGTGCTCAGGGCTATTTGAACCAACTTCCCGCCAGGACTGGCGCGAAGGCACTTCTCCGTCCCCTGACTCCACTGTATACGAACTAGCCAGAGGTTCACCACAACTGCCCCCGCTTCCTGTTGTCCCCAACTATATGCTGTTACCACGAGAGATCATGGCTTGTGTCCTGATTAGATTGTCCATATTGATGGAGACGATAACTATAGATTTCTCATTGCCCTCAAACTTATTAAACTAAGTATTGGAGTGAATTTGCTGCATTTTTAGTGATGTGGAAACTATATTCTGACAAGTATCTGATCACCTGCTATAAATGCTACCACTATTGTAGCGATCGGAAATACAGCGTACCACTCACAGCGGTATGAAATGAGGGTTACTATAATTGCACCTACCTAGTTTCCTCTTCATTTCAAGGTCATAGAACTGAAGACTCTCAACTACGTTTTCCGATGTCGCTTAATATCTTGTCATGATATTCATCCAAGGACGCATGTAGATCATCTTAATTAAGGGACTTTTAATGTTTCAGCAGAGCGGTTGTAGGCGCTTCAGTCCGGACCCACCAGGCTGCTACAGTCACAGGCTCGAATCGGGCATGGATGTATGTGATGTTCTTAGGTTAGTTAGGTTTAAGTAGTTCTAAGTTTATGGGACTGATGACGTCAGATGTGAAGTCCCATAGTGCTCCGAGCAATTTTGAATGTTTCGGCAACAGCTGTTGCGTGTGCATAGTAAGAAGAATAGATAGAGGTCTGTTGGGAGTTAGTTATTTGCATTTCTGGAACTTGTACACACTATGTATGTCTCAAAACCTAAGCGACAATTTAGAATCGCTTATTTTTCGCACGCAGTCTTTGGTCAAAGTCGGTAGAAATGTGGCTCTTTCCTCATCGCTGCTTGGCAGCGGGATGCGCAGGAACTCTATCGTTAGGGTATTAGCGACACAGACGCCGTGCAAATGACTTGTGGCAATGTAGACATTAAGTTAAGTGCATCTGTGTTTAAGTAAAATGATTCGTGTTTGAATATTGTGAAACAGGGGAGAAAGATTTGATTAGTGATTTAGAATGAAATGAGATTTAATGAATGTAGAGAGGATTATGATTAGGAACGAAGGTAATATTTTTTATTTAGTAGCACTGCAGTCATGCCTAGCTTAGAATCATTGTTGAGAGAGACATCCATGTGAGGGAACTTTAGATTTCTCATTAAAGATCGAGTAATTTTCACTGTAAAGTATTTTTCATGTTTATTAATGAATTGTCTAACATTTGGGAGACTAAGAGTTGGGTATCAATTTTGCCCTTTCTCAATGTTAATAAGTGTTGTAAAATGAGTTACGTCACTTAAGAGCATTGCCCACATCCTCTATTCTAATCATTTTTATTTAAAGGAATGCCTCACTCAGTGATGTGTAGAAAATAGTTTACTTGTTGTCTGGAACATTGCATTAAGCTAGCAGCAATTGTAGTTATCAATTTGCAGCTGGCGCACAGTGAGCAGCAACCACCTTGTTTCTAAGCAGTTACACTACGAGGTTCGATATTTTCATTTCAGGATCAGTTTGCTACGAAAATTACCAACACACAGGAGCCATTTCATGAACAGCCCTGTTAGACATATCATTCACGCCAAGGAACCACTTCGTTTAATTAAAGAGATTAGTAGTAAACTTCAGGATTTAATCAGTTGCACAGTTTCAAACGGCTCTGAGCACTATGGGACTTAACATCTGAGGTCATCAGTGCCCTAGAACTTAGAACTACTTAAACCTAACTAAAAGACATCACACACATCCATGCCCGAGGCAGGATTCGAACCTGCGACCGTAGCAGTCCCACGGTTCCGGACTGAAGCACCTAGAACCGCACGGCCACCGCGGCCGGCTGCACAGTTTGTTACAAAGATTATAAAATAGGTTGTCTTGATTTTCCTGTATGCTGAGTCTGTCCTTCCGACAGCAATTTCTTTTTCAATTTCTTCACATTTTTTCATGCAGCCAATCCGTCGTAACTTCCCAGGACTTAGTATTCATTTCATACTTCAGCGACTTGTATTTCTGTACTCCTGAATTTCCCTGAATATTTGGACTTCCTTCTTTCATCAATCAACTGAAGTGTTTTGTCTGTAACCCATGGCTACCTTCTTTGTACCTATGGTTTTCTTTCCAACTTCCGTGATTGCCCTTTTTAGACATGTCCATTCCTCTTCGACTTTACTGCCTACTCAGCTATTCCTTATTGCTGTATTTATAGCCTTAGAGAAATTAAAGCGTATCTCGTCATTCTTAGTACTTCCGTATCTCACATCTTTGCGTATTGACTCTACCTGACGAATGTCTTAAACTTCAGACTACTATCCATCACTACTTTATTATGATCTGAGTCTATACTGCTCCTGGGCAAGCCTTACAATCCAGTATCTGATTTCGGAATCTCTGTCTGACCATGATGTAATCTAACTGACATCTTCCCGTATCACTCGGCCGTTTCGAAGTATACCTCCTCCTCTCGTGATTTTTGAACAGAATATTCGTTACTACAAGCTGAAGTTTTTTACAGAACTCAATTAGTCTTTCTCCTCTCTCATTCCTAGTCCTAGGCCATATTCTACTGTAAATATTCCTTCTACTCCTTCCGCTACAACTGCATTCCAGTCCCCCATCACCATTAGATTTTCATCTCCCTTTACGTACTGTATTTCCCTTTCAATATCCTGTTATAATTTCTCTATCTCTTCATCTTCAGCTTGTGACGTCGGCATCTATACTTGAACTACCGGTGGCAGCGTTGGTTTGCTGCCAACTCTGAATAGAACATCCCTGTCGCTGAACGGTTCACTGTAACACATACTCTGCCCTACCTTCCTATTCGTAATGAATCCTACTCCCATTATACCATTTTCTGCTGCTATACTAATCCGATCATAAGTCCTTGTATTATTTCTACTTCTCTTTACTGACCCCTACTATTATCCTGATTGAGCCTTTTTCCCTTCCACGTTCTAGATTTTGACATTGCACGCCCCCCCCCCCCCCCAACTCTTGTAAAACATTGTCCGCTCGTTTATTTTTCAGGCGTTTTCTTATGGCCACCTCCCCTCTGGCAGTCCCCTTCCGGAGATTCGAATGGGGGACTATTCCGGAAACTTTTGCCAATGGAGAGATCATCGTGAACACTTTTTTCAATTATACGACACATGTCCTGTGGATACACGTTACGTGTCTACAAAGCAGTTGTTTCCCTGACCTTCTCCATCCTCATGCCGTTGATCATTGCTGAATCTTCGGCCTTCAGCAGGTGATTCCTACCCTGAGGACAAGATAGTGCCCTAAACCTCTGTTCGCTTCTCTGTCCTCTTTGACAAGGCCGTTGGCAGAATGAGGGTGACTTCTTATGCAGGATGTCTTCGACCGCCAATGCTGTTCATTAATCAAACTTAAAGCAGTGGCGGGATTCGAACCGGAGACTAAGGACGTTTTGGTTATTAATGAAAGATGCTACCCCCTTTTTTACCTCATTTCTTTCGTTATTGTTCGTTGCATTTCCTTGGGGCTGGTGCCCTATGACACCCATTCAAGTTCATCTTCGAGCCATTTACTCAGGTTTATTATTATTATTACAGAGGGCAGCTAACCATCTGACCGAACACGCTGAGCTACCGTGCCGGTTCCCTAGCCCACGTTTGCCCTCAGTGAAGTGTAATATACACTTTGCATACTCTACCCAATTAAACTATCCCCGCCCCCCCACACACCATGCGACGGCCGTGCCTACCAACTGCACCAAGCATTATCTATCCATGTGCGATAACTTTAAACCCGCTATCTCCCTCTCCCAACCTACCCAGCAGTACACACGTGGGGAAAGAAGCGATTGTCAACTCCCCTCTCACAGCACACCCCGACTCAGACCAGCAGCTAACGTTTCCTTAGATATTAGTATCACAATTATGAGAAATTCTGGTTCCAGATGTCTCCAGCCAAATAATAGAGCTGTGCTAATTCTGCCAGAATCTGATCACATTGTGATAGCACTGTTCCATTTGATAGAAGACTCTCTAGTCCTTTTCCCATCACTGGCTGTGTACAGAGCTATCACAACATGAAAATATAGTGAACTAATCTCGAGAAAAAATACACGACCATGAGAAATTTCCTGTCACAGATCGATAAACCTACTATAAATGAAAACAAAAGGGGGTCAGATCATAAAACTTTTTTGGTGCTTGCCAGCAGTACTTCTCACCATAATATGTAATACAGAACTAGAGTTTCTACCCCTCTTAAAAAATCAATGGCTGTTAAATGTAATACACCATTCGGCAGTAGCCACCATAATAAAGACTTATATAGCAGGAAGACGTGTGTCGTAACTGTAGTGCTGATTCTAGATGTCCCCAACTAAATTACAAAGTTGTGTTACTTCTCTCGGACCCCATCACGTTGCGACAGCACTCTTCCAATTAGATGGGCCTCTACCCATCAGTGGATATGTAGAGAGATTCCACAACGAGAGAAATAGAACACTAGTCTACATAACAAAGAATATTATAGCGGAAAAAACACATGCTTCCGTAGTACACACAAGTTATCTTCATCACCATACTTTTTGCACCTCTGTTAATAAATCTTTGGCTTTTAAATGCAATACACTATCTGGCAGATTATACTACATTAGTGGCATTTATGGCAGCGAGCGAGGGTCAGGTTTGGATTGTAGTGTGAAGAAATTAATTTCACCTCTATAGCCGGCTGAAGTGGCCGTGCGGTTAAGGCGCTGCAGTCTGGAACCGCAAGACCGCTACGGTCGCAGGTTCGAATCCTGCCTCGGGCATGGATGTTTGTGATGTCCTTAGGTTAGTTAGGTTTAACTAGTTCTAAGTTCTAGGGGACTAATGACCTCAGCAGTTGAGTCCCATAGTGCTCAGAGCCATTTGAACCATTTTTTTCACCTCTATAGAGTGAAACAGATTGATTTTGTCAGGAGACCCATATCAGAGCGTGTTATTAGATCAGTAAAATGATTACTTGGTGGTAGATGTATAAGTCGTTACTTTTCCATTTTTCCTTTAAAAAAATGTACTGTGTTACCACCAGTGTGAGTGGTAGGTTGGGTAGAGAAGTGGGTTGGTGTTTTACTGTAGTATTTCGGCGTTTTAGTTCAGTTATGCAAATGTCTACAGACTGCTAAGACATCGACAGTACCTTGCACAAACACTGCACCAAGTGCCACACCAGTTATTACACCACACTGAGATGTACTTCTATTCATCTATCAAGCATTACAGCTGCTGGGTGTAGCACTAAGAGTTGCGAGAGCTTTTTCTACGCCTTTGGCTAAGCGGAATGTTACTTTCTTGTGACACCAGTGGAAATTAGCAGGGAGTGCACTGTAAAATCACGTTTTTTGTGTAGGATCTATTTCTGTAGCTATAAAATCATAGCCCACAATCTGGTAATACTCTTTAGTCAACAAGACATATATCTGGACACTTCGTAAAACTTCGGTAAGATAACCACAAAGCTGTAAATAGTAGATCATTTTAGAATTTTGGTGGAGCAGCGAATAAGAAATAAAACCTTATTGTAAAAAATCTTTATTACTTTTTCACATATACACTGCACACAGAAAACCACTCTTCTTTATTTTTGCTATATGTAACTATAATAATATTTGGCTCAATTCCTAATTTATAATTTAAGCCCACATCTGAATTATTTCTTTCTTTTTCTAACCAGTAATTTAACAAACAGGAAAAAGATATCTTCGAATTCTAATACATATCTAATTTCTTTCCTGTAAATTATCTCTTTTATTAATTCATGATTCAGCTCTGTTCCTTCTAGGATTTGTTCTAGCAGAGGGAATTTGAGAATTTTAATTTAGCTCCTTAACTCCTACGTTAAACTATTGTTAACATATTCCACATCTCTTTGGGTTTTGTAGCCAGCTACTATGTTCCACATTTTTGAGGAATTTCTGAATAGAACCTTCAGTTTACAGCTTTTGCAAACAAATTACTGTGATGGGTTTAATGTCTGTAAATTGATGTTGTGCTGTTGACTGATAGGTGCACAACACCGAGTCCACCACATTTAGATACGATGTATCCATCTTTTAAGCAGACCCAAGTACGAATGGAAGTTTATATATAGATTTCTGATGCTTTTGGCCCCATAATAAACGTTCTCTAATTCATAGTTCTCTTCAGCTAATACTCCTACTTACTACTATTTACAGTAAATCTTAATATTTTACATTCTCTACTTGTATCCATAATTTTCTATACACTGTGTTTAAAGTTAATTGCAAGCTATGCCTACACATCGGCAATGGCTGCATGTTTTTCCTACAGCAGCTTATATTCTTCCATTATGGCACTTGAATTCACAATTTACTCCTAGTTTTTTGCCTTCATTCTCTTGTATTTCCAGTTTACTTTAGCATGTGTGTAACAAATTAACTGCATTAAAAGGAATAATTTCTTTAATAGGGAACGAATTAAGTCCTTACAAATATTTAATCTGTTTCTTAAGATCTGTGAAATAATGTTAATTAAGGAAACCGGTTCTAATTGATATTATGGAGAATAATGCACAAGACTGAAAAGGTATATCTCCCTCCCTTTAATATAACACTTCTGTGTTATAGGTATTTCGAAATATAACACTTCTGTGTTATAGGTATTTCGACTTCGTTGGGGTCTGTGTTAAGAATCTCCATGTAGTTTGCTGTTAAGAATCTCCATGTAGTTTGCAAGTAAATATTCAAAACTAGAGGCAGACAGGGCATAGTTTATAATCTTTTCCTGATCTTCATTGTTTGGAAGTTCTACTTGTACAGCAGTCAATTGTCAGGTATTGATATAACTCCAGTAGACAAACTGTACAGCACTGTTTAACAATGCTATACAGTTTGTCTACTGGAGTTACACTTCGATACACAGCAACTGTTCTACAAACTGTTCCCTCGTTTATACCTCATGGAAGTGTTTAGCACAGAGTACCGTGTACCACATTGTAAATACTGTTTGATGATGCTTGATACACTCATACAATCTTCTATGGGGTTAACACACCATCGATTTAATTAATATAAATTGTAAATTCCAATTTGTTAAAACCACATTGTTTAATCTCGTAGTCGAAAGTCCCGATATTTTATGAAATCAATTAGATGGTTAATGATACCTTTATTCATTATAGGGCTTGTGATTTGACATAAATTTGTTATGTCTATTCTACAACTGCAGTTTCTCCACGTCAAACAGCCTATTCCATCTGGAGTATTGTTGTTTACAATCACATTATTGTTCCCTTTGTATTATCCTTTCACACAAGGGTAGTGGTTTGATGTTAGGTAATCAACTACTTGCATTTTGTTAAAATTCCCTGAAGAATAATGTTATATACAGATCCACAAGGTAAAGTCATCTACACTGCGCAGCTGCAACATTCCAATTAGTTGAATAATCAGATCGTCTATTTTGGCGTCAGCCAATTCCTATTCATAGGGTATAGCCACAGGATTTTTATATCTCCTCTAAATGCTCTCCAGTGCTTCCTCGCCAATTTCTTGTTGTAGGATTGAAAATGGCGTTTTTGCTTCGATACAATGTCTCACAAAGATAAACTTTGAGAATTTACTGTGTAGATACCATTAAATGAGCCGCATATCTCCTTCTTTAACACTACAGACCGTCCCTTCTCTAATACCCCTCGTAGTCCACTTGATAAGAGATTTTATCCCCTGTACTGTTGTCTCATAACTTCTCTATAATGGGTGTAAACGCGTTTAAATTCTAGTTGCTAAGGAGCGAGCCATTTTCGGTGTAATACTACCAAGCTCAGTGACACGATTGTTCAAGTTCTGTAATGAAAGCCATAAACCGATGTTTTCGTCAACTGGGCTTGTCGGCCTCCCAAGAAGCCGAGGGACATTAAAAGACACTTTTATTTACGACACAAGACTGATAGGTTGCGGCTATCAACCCTCCGTTTACACTCTAAAATCTTCGAGATGGCGGTACTTCTGGTCATGTAATCATAAAGTCATTTCCGGTCACACCTTTTAAATTTGCCTTCACTTGCTTGGCAATTGTTAACTCCTAGCCCAATTGCATTATTTTGTATGTGACAAGATGTTTGTGGAAGCAAACGAACTGTCGTTAAGTTTTTTCATTCCGTTAGTTTTTAACTCCACAAATAGGTTTCAGTTGCTAGATAAACAATGTTGCCTGGACCGCCACATGATGATACAATGTAATCACCATTCTTAAGCAGACCTAAACAGGAATTGAGTTTTATAATCTGGTATTTTTTGCATATGTACTCTAACGTGGTAAACAAGAATTCAGATAATTAATGTTTGTATACTTTTAAGACAGTCTTTCATAGAGTCCAACATACTGGAGTGTAAACATGAAATGTAAGAACTTGAAATAAAGGGAAAGGCTCGGTGGGAAACTTGAGACTGTTACTCGCAAAGCTGATTGTGCTAACGCAGTGGCGAAATTTGAAAATTTGTGCTGCACTCGGACTCGAGTCAGGATTTTCCACCTCTGAAGAGATGTCAGTGTGCGATAAGCTGGAAATTTGAGTGGGTCAGGGACTGTGTCCGGATTGCTGAAGCGTATAAGGCAATCCCTTATGAGAAGCTGTAATAACTTTAGTCTTTGCATTATCACAATCTCCTGTGCAGTTTGCCATCACTATGTCTCACGGATCTTCCCTTTACTTCGTCTTCCAACATTTCATGTTCATATGTACGTGTCAACTGTGGGATCACGTGTGATGCCTGTTCCGTTGGACAAGTCTGAGACGACAAGCAACACTGAGATGTATACCTACTGGAGTGTTGCGTGAAAGGAAATTGCAATGCATAGAGGAGGAATAGAATTGGGCTCTAGAAAGTAAAAGTCTTATAGAAAAAATTTTGTTTTATACATTAGATGCCACTACAAAAGCAATTTGACGGAATTTAAAAGAATAACTTTCGCATAAAGGTTAACACCAGTTTTAAAAAAAGCAAGGCTCCTTTAAAATTAAGACAGTTTGAGGCAAAGAATCTTCAATCAACGTATTATAGTTACAGGACAGACTTCAAGGAAATTTGACAGAATTTAAAAGGAAAACATTTTTCAGTTGATAATCAAAGCTACTTCATGGTTAGCACAATTGACAGACAGAATGACACTTCAGAGATTGAAACTAATAACAGAATCATAATTTGCTCTTCTGTAGTGAGCCCACTGATACAACACATCGATCAAGGTTGGCTCCTTACAATTTCCAAAGCCCACTCCTAGCAATCAGCCACTTTATTACAACATAAGAAAAAGAGAGCTGTAATCATACCAAGCATGTAATTGCATAAAAGAATACACTAAACAGTCAGCTCTGGAAATCGACGTCTACGCCAAAAATAATTACAGGCTAAGCAATACTCGACACACCACTGGACATGAAAATCATAACATTTATGTATTACAGATAACTACACAAGAAACATGACGTAAAACCAAAGACAGTACTTGGCACATGGCTTTAAAAATAATGAGTTACTGGAGAAGTAACCAAATAAAAGTTGACCCGCCATATGGAAAACACCTTATTATACTCTTGATAACCTTTAAAAGTTTTCTCTAACTTTATTTCGCCAAAGCACAGGAAGACATATTACAGTAAATTGGATCTCTAAAGACAAAACCATTGCTTGTGGTCTATGAATTGAAGTCTCAGGAGATTCAACATAGCCCAGCTGTGGTCCACGACAGAGTATAAACACTGAGTACGATCCGTCCCTCATGTAACAAACTGCTCCAGTCCTCAAGCCATCAACATCAGCCTGGATACGGAGCAAGACAGTCTAGCACAGGCCACTCTGGCGCTAAACTTTTTCAGCCGCCCTTCGCATTCCCCCTAGAAGGACGACGTGAAATATCTCACAAAATGACGAAGTAATAAGGTTTCCGGCCACACTCGTAACTCATCGGTATGAGCTGGTGCACCGCTCAACCTTCCGATCTTAATCTGATACCAGGGAAGGCGTCACTATGGGCTTCTTCTGGACCTGAAATATTTATAACTTCCGTTTCACTCAAATAGGCAATCATTATCTTGCATGCAACAGTGCTTTGTACCTGAAAATGACTTACAAAATTTTATAGGGACTCACAAATCGTGGCAACAATGTTCGCAAAATTGTTTCTACCCCTTTACTATGGAAACACATATTTTTAACAAAAATTAAAGCGCCAAATCAACGCAGCATGGCCTATTCCCAGGTTGTACCTCCTAGCGTCTCTCTGGTGTATGAGCCGAATATTTTTCAGTGTCCTGGGACAGTTTCTCTTAACTACCTTGGGATCCATTTTCTCAGACTAGTCCTTAACGTTCCATAAACTCACTGTAGGTGAATTTATCTGGTAAGCTGGTATCAGGTTTTTCAGAATAGTTTTACGGTCCTCATGGACAGCTGATTTGAAAGCACAGTCAATTTGTCCCAATTCGCCTGCGATCCGTGGAAAATAATAAATGCAGATGTTAAATTGTGATTGACCCTTTCCGCAAACGAATATTGATGGCAATAGGGAACAATGGTAACGTGGGACATTGCATTGCCAAACTTATAAAACTTCCTAGATGTAATTGTAGGGGCGTTATCACTCACCAGCACCTTGGTTGGTCCGAAACAGGAGAAAATAATTTCTAGGTGTGGATCAGTAATACCAGTGGTCATCTCCTTGCTAGGAAATAACCACAGAAACTGGTTATAGGCGTCTATTAAGATAAACATACATCTCCTGGTCCAAGAAAGTGGCCCCAAATAATCGACACTTAGTCACGTGTCTCTGCTCCCGACTATAACTTAACAGACTTCCAGGGGTGTTGATATTAGGCTTCCCTCACTTGCGTTCTGCAAATTGGGCCACCAACTTTGTTACGTCCGAATTCAATGTAGGTAATAACTTTTTGAATCGTTTTATAAGACTCTAAGTTTCACCTACACAATGATCAACGGAAGTACTAAAAAACTGCCGGCACAAGCTGCTTGGGTAAGCTAATATTCGACCTTCCGACATCACAATTGTAATTGCACAAGTCACCTCCAATCAGCGGGTATCCCTTCACTGAGTTGCTTTCCGTCAATAACCTCTTAATGCCCCAAATGTGCTTCCTCGTCCTGTCACGCAGAACTTAAATTCTGATGTGCAGACTGCCCTACGGGCTATGCTCCCAGGTTTGGTCCTCACCAAACCCCAATATGAGTTTGTAATACAGAGCATATACGCTGGAGATACAAGCGAAACGTATGTAAACCAAGTAACACGGATGTTATCTCCAGTTCATAAATGGAATATTTCATGTCAGGAACGGACAAGGACCCGGAGGTCTATGTGTGATACTAGAGGACTTGGTTTGCCAGGAACTCCGTTTCAGCCTGCGCTAGTTTGCTCTTTATTACCTCCTTTCTTTGTCCGATAGGAGTTATTTTGCTTCCAAGGTAAAAGAATTCCTCTACTTCTTGAGCTAACTTCGTGGTCCCCATTTTTAATGTTAACCCTAGCATTAAAAAAAGGCTGAGGGGGGGGGGGATATATTGCGTCCACAATTTGGGAATATTAGAATAAAGTCAGTTACTATGCGTTTTAAAATTTTGGAATCTTCAGACACATTCCATAATTATTAAAATTTTTCACTTCAGCTTTACCTAGAAATCTTAGTTTTGTAATGGATATCACCTTCTGCAGTGAATGTCATATTTATATCAGGAGCTTACTTACACATCAATATCGCTTAAATAGTACGCTGTGATCAACAGTAAATAAAAAAATAACTGAAATTTGCATTGTTAAATTATTTTATTGTGAGTTTTTCCTCCAATTATTGAGTGCAGCGATGTTACCAGCGAATCTGATAGTTGATATCCTTTCACCCTGAATCTTAATGCCGCTTCGGATCCTTCGTTTGATTTCCATATTTGTCTCTTCGATTCATAGATTGAACACGTAGGGTGAAAGATTACTACCATGTCTTAGACTCCTTACAATTTATACACCTTTTATAATAGGAGCAATGTTCTTTTTAAAAAAACGGCAAACCAAGGCTGAGCACTGCTCTTATTAGTTTTACTGAGATTAGCTGATGAAAGCTAGCCTCCAAAAATTCCACGATCCCAATGTGAATAACACGTGGCTCTGAACTTCAGCAAATATTAAGGAATGGTAAGGAAAATTTGACCTGCTAGTACAGCGTAGCGCGTAGTGCGCTAGCTTGTTTGCTGGTAGTTGGGAGCTCCAACCCTAGGAGCGTAGTGGGGCCCGTTAGGAACATGGCTGCCAAGGAGGGGAAGGAATCCAGTGTGCACTCCGTGTGCATACCGGGGGGAGTCGTTCCGGATGTGGAAAGGGTGCTTCCGGATGCCATGAAGAGTACAGGGTGCCGCCAACGTCAGGTGCTGACTCATGTCGGTACCAATGACGTGTGTCGCTTTGGAGCGGAGGAGATTCTGTCTGGACTCGGGCGGCTAGCGGAAATGCGAAAGACTGCCAGTCTTACTTCCAAGATTAAGGCGGAGCTCACCATCTGCAGCATCGTCGATAGAACCGACTGTGGTCCTTTGGTGCAGAGCCGAGTGTAGGGTCTGAATCAGAGGCTCAGGCGGTTCTGTGACCGTGTAGCTGCAGATTCCTTGGCTTGCGCCATCGGGTGGTGAGTTTCCGGGGTCCCCTTAATAGGTCAACGGTCCACTACACAGAGGAGGCGGCTACGCGGGTAGAGGGGGCTGTGTGGAAGGGACGGGGCGGTATTTTAGGTTACAGGGTCTCAGGGAACCACACAAGGGGCGTCCGTCTAAAAGTGGGCAGGTAAAACACAGTAAGGTAGTTGTAGAAACGATTGGTATTGTAGTTGTAAATTATCGTAGCTGTGTTGGGAAAGAACCAGAGCTCCAAGCCATAATAGAAATCACTGAAGCTCAAATAGTTGTAGGTACAGAGAGGTGGCTAAAGCTGAAATTTTTTCAAACGATCTAACAGTGTTCAGAAAGGATAGATTAAATACAGTTGGTGGTGGAGTATTTATTGCTGTCAGAGGTAGTTTGCTTTATAGCGAAATTGAAGTAGATAGTTCATGTGAAATGGTATGGGTAGAGGTTATACCTGACAATCGCACTAAAATATTAATTGGACCGACCCACCGACTCAGAAGATATAGTTGCTGAACAGTTCAAAGAAAACTTAAGTCTCATTTCAAATAAGTAGCCCACTCATACAATTATAGTCGGTGGTGACGTCTTGTGAAACACAACTGGCTCCTTATACTCATGAAGTAATCAGTGCTATCGACAGGGGATGTCAAACTGATTCCATATTTTTAGATTTCCAGAAGGCTTTCGACGCCGTTCCTCACAATCGTCTTCTAACGAAACTGCGTGCCTACGGAGTATCGCCTCAGTTGTGCGACTGGATTCGTGATTTCCTGTCAGAAAGGTCACAGTTCGTAGTAATAGACGAGAAGTCATTGAGTAAAATAGAAGTAATACCCGGCGTCCCCCAAGGAAGTGTTATAGGCCCTCTATTGTTCCTGATCTATATGAACGACATAGGAGACAATCTGAGTTGCCGTCTTAGATTGTTTGCAGACGATGCTGTCATTTATCGTCTTGTAAAGATATCAGATGATCAAAATGACTTGAAAAATGATTTAGATAAGATATCTGTATGGTGCGGAAAAGTGGCAATTGACGCTGAATAAAGATAAATGTGAAGTTATTCACATGAGTACTAAAAGAAATCCACTAAATTTTGATCATACGATAAGTCACTCAGATCTGAATGCTGTAAATTCAGCTAAATACTTAGGGATTACAATTATAAATAACCTAAATTGGAGCAATCGCATAGACAATATTGTGGGTAGAGCAAACCAAAGACAGCGATTTATTGGCAGAATACTTAGAAGGTGCAACAGGTCTACTAAAGAGACTGCTTAAACCACGCTTGTCCGCCCTATTCTGGAGTATTGCTATGCGGTGTGGGATCCGCATCAGATGGGACTGACGGATGACATCGAAAAAGTACAAAGAAGGGCAGCTCCTTTTGTATTATCGCGAAATAGGGGAAATAGTGTCAGAGACATGATACGTGAATTGGAGTGGCAAACATTAAAACAAAGGCGTTTTTCGTTGCGACGGGATCTTCTCATGAAATTTCAATCACCAGTTTTCTCCTCCGTATGCGAAAACATTCTGTTGGCACCCATCTACGTAGGAAGAAATGATCATCACGAAAAAATAAGAGAAATCAGGGCTCCCACCGAATAATTTAAATGCTCGTTTTTCCCCCGTGGCTTTCGAGAGTGGAACGGTAGAGAGGCAGCTTGAACGTGGTTCATAGAACCCACTGCCGGGCACTTTATTGTGAATAGCAGAGTAATCACGTAGATGTAGATGTTGTGGGACAAGGACGTGAGCCAACCCGTAAACAATCTGTGCGGCAGATTAATGGCCGTGGGCTGATAAAGCGGCCAGTGTGAGTGTGGGCTTTAGGCGGTTTCCCAAGAATCTTTTAGGCAAATACTGGGTTGTTACCCAAATTCCGCTGCAGCGAATACAATTCACAGACAGTTAAAATATAGCATAGAGAACAACGAACCCACGACCGCTGACAGACGGAGCACACGACTCCCTCCTTCAGTGTACCTTGACGACTGTGGCGTCTGTAAGCTCATACGGCTACAAAGATAAATAATAAAAAATAGCAAATCCTGAAAAAGCGATCCCTGCGCTAGGCGAGATAGACACTAGAGAGCAGTAGAAAGAAGAAAAAGAAGAAGTTAGGGAAAATTTCTGAGAAGGAAACCAAATGCGAAAATTCGAATATTACAATGAGAAAATAGCAGATGTAAGTGAATCGTTTTGGAAGAAAACATATACGGTGTGTTTCACAATTCATGTTACACAACTATAGAAGTTTTAGAGGTTATACATCAAGTTTTACATACGAACCCTTGTCCTGAAACCGTTCGTTGCCATGTTACAAAGAAAACAAGATGTACAGATTTCACTCCTATCTGCTGTGATATTACAACAGCTGTTCGATATGACGACCACCACGTTCGGTGCACACACTGTACCTGCTTAGTGAGTTCGCATAAATTCTGTCTAGAATGCGTGTTGTAAGGCTAATCACCTCTACCGCAGCCATGATCCGTGCAGGCAGAACTTCCTCCGACTCGATGGGGATCTCGTAAACAAGACTCTTCATGTGGCCGCACAAGAAAAGGTCCAAAGGCGTTAAATCTGGGGATCTTGTTGGTCCACCACGACCAGTCCACCTGTCCCCGTAGACTACGTTCAGATCGTTTCGGACGCGAACTACAAAAGGCACTGCCGCACAATCATGCTGGAACTACAATTCGTGCTGTATGTCCAATGGCACATCTTCCACAACTCCCCCAGCATTTGTTGCAGGAATATCAGTTACCTGGTACCAGTTAGGTGGGGAGGAAGACGTACGGTCTCATCACACGACCATCGCAGATACCTGTTCCCACATTGACCTCGAACTTTGCAAGCTTTCCATGAAAAAAGTTGTCTGTATGAGAGAATACTAAATAAGTTATATTTATTTCAGAAATTTTCTCCTCCTACAATGCTTACTTTAAGACCCGTGTTCAATTGCTGAGAAAAATTGACTGTTTGATGGCCCTGTGTTGCGCAGTGTCGTGAAATAAAACTTTAAACTTCATGTAACGCAACATTTGAAACAAAGAAAATGAATAGAGTTAAACGTTAAAAGAAATTAATAGGGTGATATATGACTAATACTGAGTACCGAAGTACGTTACGAACGTTGCGTGACATAAAAGTGCCATACATAACTTGGAATATTTACAAAAATAAATTACTACTATACTCGAAAGATAATAACTATTTGAAATTACCGACACTGTTCACTAAAAATCAGTTTGCTTGCCACCACGACCCCTGCAATCACAACCACACACAGTTTGCTGAAGAATGCAAGGTGGGATCAAACCTGAAATAAAAGTGACTAATCTCTTGCTCAACATGCAGTTTTTGTGTCTGGAGTGCTGACGTTCTCGAAAGCGAATTCAACTCAGCAGACGCAGCAACTACAGGAAAAGTAACTACTCACTACCAATTCCATCGTTTTGGCTCATCAGAAACAATCTGTGACTTCCGAGTGGGGTCAAGTGCAGTGCACAGGTGACAAAATATTAAAAACGTCACTATGAATCATGCAGGCGGGCTTTTCTTTAAAGAAAATCGTTCTTGAGAAATCAATTCCTGATTATTGACCAAAAGACTGTACAACATAAGAAGACTCTAACAATTACCGAATTCTCTCATTACAAAAACACTACAAATATTTCAACTAGCTGAGCTATTTGTGACTCGATGAAGAAGAAAGATATTAAATTAACACTATTCATGGAAATTATTAGCTATCTGATAGATAAAGATTTTCCTTAGTTATTTACTACTTCTGACAATCAAACATTTCATTTTCGCTCATGCCATCGTTACGTTTCAAATTCCTCAAAAATCTCCTCCATAAAAATAAAGAACGCGGAAGTATTACAAACGAGTTCTCATCTCCACAACGAAGTATTCCAGATAACTTGTCCCAGACTTCTCAGTCTCCGAAAAAACTCAACTGCTCGCTAAAAGCCTCAAATAAGAATGCTCCAGGGCTCCGTAACTGACGGACCAGCATGTCAACCACGGATAAAACTAAATATGGAGTCAAAGATCTTATTCACTACTCATGCAGTGCGCTCATTCATCTTTGTCTCAATACAGTAAAGCTGAATTATTTACAATAGTAGAAAACACATGAGAACCTTACAAGGTGTGCTGAAATCTTGGTGTACACGTGGCTTTGGAGTTTCCTTAATCCAAAATGTGACTATTTCGATCATTCGGAACACCTTCCCTGTTGTAGGTCAACAAAATTCCCCTCAGAAACTGAATAAAATCCACACAACGTTGCAGAAACCAAACACGTAAACTGACACGTGGCACAAAATCCTCAGAGAGAATTCTGAGGTGATACGGGTGGAGCTGCTGCTCATGCGGAACACGTGAGGCAGACTATTGAGACAGATGCAAGACACATGCAATGCCTAGAGTATTAGTCGATGTGTTCTCTTCATCTTGATAGCACTTTCTTTTCCAATACGACAGTGCGCAGCCTTCTTGGAGCACCACCATTTTGTTCTATCAGTTGTGAATTTCCCGTTTTCCCACAACCATTGTTCTGGAAAACATGGGATGTGATGGAGTCGCCGGCCGAAGTGGCCGTGCGGTTAAAGGCGCTGCAGTCTAGAACCGCAAGACCACTACGGTCGCAGGTTCGAATCCTGCCTCGGGCATGGATGTTTGTGATGTCCTTAGGTTAGTTAGGTTTAACTAGTTCTAAGTTCTAGGGGACTAATGACCTCAGCAGTTGAGTCCCATAGTGCTCAGAGCCATTTGAACCATTTTGATGGAGTCACTTGATTTGGAAAGTAGTCGTCGAAGAGACGCTGAGGTTCTCTTCCATTACGGCGAGCTTCATCGTAAATTAACAACGTATTGGAGTACTCTGCCAACGTGTACACAGGCATCCTATTACTGCAATATTAGTCACCGTAATGTCAGCTGACGCATCACCAGGAAAATTTGGAAATTTGTGGTAAGGACTATGGGACAAAACTGCTGAGGTCATCGGTCCCTAGGTTTACACAATAATTAAAACCCATTCGCGATGGAGGACTCGAATCTCCCGCGGGGGGGGGGGGGGGGCGGCATGAACTGTGACAAGACGCCCTAGACCGCGGCGCGCATCACCAGAAAGTATGGAAACAAACCGTTTCCAGATGTGAGTTCCTGTGTAAAACTTGATCTAGTAAGTCCCCTCTGCGACCTCTAGAAGTAACATAAATTGTTAACCGCCCCGTGTAATATCAAACAAATTTATGTTGCAGCTGAAAGTGTCGATACGTTATATTAAACACAAATAGGAGATTTAGTATGAATAAAAACCTTTCAGTCTGATGAAATTAGTTAGATATTGTTTTAGTGCCTAGAGTCGATGTAATTGAGCGATGGATTAATTCAATAGATCTGAATAACAGACCTCTCTATAAGAGTTGAGATTCCAGCAACTGTTTCACAATGCGTTAACGTCATTTATCGTTACCAATATCTCTTTTCACAAAAAAAAAGAAATATGCAAAGCATCAATACGAAATCAGTATCAAAGAGAACCTCTTCAAAGATTTCATAGGTTTACTATAATTACAGAAGGGAGCCAGATAGTACATGGGTATAAATTTAAGCAAACTACCTGAGTCTATGGTGGTTACTGTAGATAATGAGGTGGAACTTTATACTCTAGTAACGAATTCCGTCTGGAGCAGCTCACGCTACTCCACTGAAAGATACGTTTCCAACCGTTGTTTAATTTATTGTGTTAAGTTATGATGTAATGGATTGCTACGAATCAGAATGACAAGAATGCTGGGCCACCAAACTTGATGACGAACTTGCAAAATTTAAAGGTTATGAATATGGGAACATGGAATGTATTAAGTCTCTATAGATCAGGATCACTGACAAATGTCATACAGGAACTTGAAAGGTATAAAATGGATCTAGTTGCAGTACAAGAAACCAGATGGACGGGTAATGGAAGTATAAACAAAAATAAGTATACAATAATGTATGGGGGAAATGATACACAAATACATGCACTAGGGACAGGATTTATAATAAACAACAAATTGTTACCTTTTATTAGGAAATTTGAGGCAGTGAATGAAAGGATATCTCACATTACGATTCAATGCAAATATAAGACTTTAAATGTTATAAATTGCCATGCTCCAACAGAGGATAAAGAGGACAATATTAAAGAAGAATTTTACAACAAATTGGAACAGGTATATGATACATTCTCGAAAAATTCAATTAAAATAATTCTAGGAGATTTCAATGCCAAGTTAGGACATGAAACTCATTATAGACCTACAATTGGACCTCATAGTCTACATCAGCAGAGTAATGAAAACGGAACAAAACTTATTAGCTTTGCCACTTCCAAAAACATGCTGATCAAAAGTACATATTTTGCACATAAAGATATACATAAACAAACATGGGCTTCAAGAGATGGCATCACAAAAAATCAAATTGATCATGTATTAATCGAAAAACAACATCATAAATGCATACATGATATCAGAAGTCAAAGGGGAGCAGACTGTGATTCGGATCACTTTCTTGTAAAAGCCAAGTTCAAGATCTCACTCTCAAGACATAAATGGTCTAAATTAAATGGTGTTCCTAGGTTTAATACAATGAAACTGAAAAACCCAAACATTCTCAACCAGTACATTAGAGAATTAGAAACACACAAACCTGAAGTGGAAAGTAAAATTAACAATGATGATACTAATCAAGCTTGGAACGCTCTGAAAGAAAATATCATACGAGCAACTACCTCAGTTTTGGGACATTTTACTACAACTAAGAACCCCTGGTTTGATGCCGAGTGCTCGAACGCTATCGAAGATAGAAAATTAGCAAGGGAAAAATTCCTACAAAAACCAATAACACAAAACAAACTTATTTTTGGAGAGAAACAGAAACTTGCCAGGAAACTCATTAGGAAAAAGAAAAGGGATTTTATGAATTACAAATTAAAAAGAGCTGAGAATGACCGTACCACAGACTCCAGAGGATTTTTCAAGAGCATAAATATGTTTAAAAGTGGGAATATAAAAAATTATGGACAGTTCATAACAGACCCAGATGGCTCCTTGCTAACAGAAAGAAGTGACATTGCTAACAGATGGAAGGAATATTTTAATGAGTTACTAAATGCTCCAACTATAAACGTCTCTCAGGAAGATGACAATGAATATCTTACTGCTGACCCATCGGACGAAGAGCCCAGCTTAGCAGAAATTAAAGAAAGCATCAAGAAGCTGAAGAGACATAAAGCTCCTGGAAGTGATGGTATAGACACAGATATATGGAAGCTCAGTAAATTTCCTTTTGTAAACTGCTTACACAAAATCATCACCAACATCTGGAAGCAGGAACAGGTCCCACATGACTGGAAAGAAGTAGTTGTGTGCCCTATATACAAGAAGGGGGACCCAACAAATTGTTCAAACTACAGAGGAATTGCATTACTAAACACAACATATAAAATTCTGACAAATATACTGTTAGCAAGGATAAGCCCTTACGTTGAAGACTCCCTAGATGATGCCCAATGTGGATTTAGACCTAACAGATCGACTATTGACAATATATATGTCCTAAGGATGTTGGGTGAAAAGAAATATGAATTCAATCAAAATGTACATATGCTTTTCATTGATTTTAAAAAAGCTTTTGACAGTATCAACAGGGAATATTTATGGAAGTGCATGAGGCAGATTGGCATCCCTAACAAATTGATAAATTTAATAAAATCTTGCACTTTAAACTCAAAATACAAAATAAAAGTAGCCAGCAAACTTTCTGAAGACTTTGAGGTTAAAACTGGAGTCAAACAAGGGGATTCACTCTCACCAGTTCTTTTTAACATAGTAATCAATAGAATAATTCAAAAAGTAAAGCTACTACAAATTGGAGCACAACTGGAAAGCAAAATTAATATTGTAGCATACGCTGATGACATTGCATTATTATCTGACAGTGAGAATGATTTGAAGCTTCTTACAGCACAATTAATTAAAGCCACAAATGGCACAGGCCTCCAGCTGAATACAGACAAAACAATGTACTTTATCTTATCCCGCTATCCATCAAATAATAATGTACTGCAAATTAATAACACAGCTTTCACAAAGACAAATGAATTTAATTACCTTGGTACAATAGTAACCTCTGACAACTCCATAAAAATTGAAATAGAATCACGAATTCAGAAGGCTAACAAATGCTACTATAGTCTCTTGACAGTTTTCAAAAGCAAGTTAATTTCTAGGAACACCAAACTACAAGTATACAAATCATTGATTATACCAGTACTCACCTATGGATCTGAAACCTGGACTCTCACAAAAAAAGAGGAAAACAGATTAAGAGTATTTGAACGAAAAATTTTGAGAAAAATATTTGGACCCATAAGAGATAGGATCAGTGATGAATGGAGATTGCTAAATAACAATGAAATTTACAAATTATATAAAGACTCCGATATAGTGGCCAAAATTAAAGCCAAAAGACTGAAATGGATAGGGCATGTCATCAGAGCACCACCAAACAGGACCATCAAGAAAGTGACTGAAGAGATTCCCACCGGAAGACGACCTCTTGGACGCCCACGCATGAGATACTTGGACAATATTCAAGACGATCTCAGAAAACTAGGACATGACAGACAGTGGCAAATTACTTGTAAAGACAGAGCAAAGTGGTTCAACATTGTCCATTCTGCAGCAAAAAGCCTTCATGGATTGTAATGCTTAATAATAATAATAATAATAAGTTATGATGTAATTAACATTATGCAGAAGACTTTTGCAGTGAGGACTGCAACAGCCTGAGTTTATCATTTAGAAGAAAAGACTTCTTTAGCTGTAAGTACTTCATTTACGAGCCACGACCAGTTTTGCTGCATTTTAGCTACATCACCAGGCGCAAAAAATGAGGTCGTGTTGTGATTGAGAAAATAGAGCTTGATGGGCTATCCCAGAGTTCATACTAGGCAATTTTAAGGTAAATAGCTATTTTATAATTGACGTCCGCTACACAGCGAAAAATTGCTGACCTTGAATGTTGGGTCACCCGATAGCCTTATGACACAGCTGAAACGCTTCGAAACTGGTCGTTCTTGTAAATGAAGTACTTACTGCTTAAGCAGCTTAACATCAACTATGAAATACCCATTCCTCATAGTGATATGTCTTTTCAGTGTATTGTATTTAAATAAAACGCCAGCAACGTCCCTCTGCGTATCTCAAGGAATACGATTCATGTAATGTAATGAAACTTCCAATCAAAATCTTCGGTCAGTGAAACAACGCAATAGGATGACTGTGCCGCTGTGGAATAGTTGCAGTGACAGTTTTATGCACCCCTATTCGGAGCACATAGTGGTTCACTTACTTGAAAAAAAATAATTTTTTTTCTACATCTCCTAATAAAACAAGTATTGTGAAGAGTATCAATTCTCAGAATCAAAATTTCCGTAAAGAAAGCCGGGGAACAAGTTAAAAAATAAACAGATTTACTAGATAAAAAATTGCGTCCACTATTCTGGATGTTTTGTTAGTCTCCATGATAATTATAATAAAGAACAATGCGCAGTTGACGAATGTTTTATCAGAACCCTTTGGTGCATGTATTATTGATAATGTTATATCACCTGCATTGTATCCAATGTTCATCATCGGCAATAACACGTTCGGTATAAAGAAAAAACATGAAACAAAAATTATTTAGTTTTTGTTTGCTTAGAGCTGCTTAGAACTGGATATTTGTGGCAAATGTAGTACTAATATGCAAAAACGAAGATCTTTTTCTTTGTTTTTACTTGTTTTAATTTTTAGGGCACTTCTTAGATTAGAAACGGAGGAAACAGTATTGCCGGCGGGAGTGGCCGAGCGGTTCTAGGCGCTACAGGCTGGAACCGCGCGACCGTTACGGTCTCAGGTTCCAATCCTGGCTCGGGCATGGATGTGTGTCATGTACTTAGGTTAGTTAGGTTTAAGTAGTTCTAAGTTCTAGGGGACTGGTGACCTCAGTAGTTAAGTCCCATAGTGCTCAGCCATTTGAACCATTTGAATTTGAAACAATATTAAATCAGATATTCTTGTGCGACATATCTATACTGTATGACGATTGTCTTATTTCTTCCACATTTGCCATAGTATTTACATTGTTCGTTTGTAAATGAAATTCTGAATCTAATATGATGGAATCCATTCACATCCGTGACACCTTCCGCAGACCGTGTTTGACGTGCATCCAGCAGACCCCGCTCAAGCTTCGAACGACTCAAGGGACCGCGTGATCAACGATGGGGCTGTTGCCTAGGCAGACACTTATGCTGCTGTCTGTCGTCGTGTTGTCTGCGACAGGCGTGGATGCTTCCAGAAGACAGTACAGAAACGCTCGCAGTTACGACTTCGTGGTGGTGGGTGCAGGATCCGCTGGGGCCACTCTAGCCAGCAGACTTAGTGAGAACTCTAACTGGACGGTAAGATTCACCATGACGTATTCGGTAATCGCCTAAGTGTTTGTCCGTGTGTGTGTGTGTGTGTGTGAGAGAGAGAGAGAGAGAGAGAGAGAGAGAGAGAGAGAGCAATGTAAGTTACAAGACTAGCGCCTTTTTCTTAAAAAAAAAATTGTATCTATGGAATGTCTGAAACACACAAACAAATTTTCCTGGCGCTTAGCTATGAGATTGACCAGGTATGTGGGCCGATCGTACCCTAATATCAATGATTTGGCGCGAGCCTTTAAGAAACTAAATGGGCTATCACTGGGAATGGGTTGTCAATACGGTACCTCTACATCTACATCTACATGGATACTCAGCAAATCACATTTAAGTGCCTGGCAGAGGGTTCATCGAACCACCTTCACAATTCTCTATTATTATAATCTCGTATAGCGCGCGGAAAGAATGAACACCTATATCTTTCCGTACTAGCTCTGATTTCCGTTATTTTATCTTTGTGATCGTTCCTACCTATGTAAGTCGGTGTCAAAAAAGTATTTTCGCTTTCGGAGGAGAAAGTTGGTGATTGGAATTTCGCGAGAATATTCCGTCGCAACGAAAAACGCCTTTCTTTTAATGATGTCCATCCCAAATCCTGTATCATTTCTGTGACACTCTCTCCCATATTTCGCGATAGTACAAAACGTGCTGCCTTTCTTTGAACTTTTTCGATGTACTCAGTCAGTCGTATCTGGTAAGGATCCCACACTGCGCAACAGTATTCTAGAAGAGGGCGGACAAGCATAGTGTAGGCAGTCTCCTTAGCTGTTATGTTTTCTAAGTGTCCAGCCAATGAAACGCAGTCTTTGGCTAGCCTTCCCCACAACATTTTCTATGTGTTCCTTCCAATTTAAATTGTTCGTAATTGTAATACCTAGGTATTTAGTTGAATTTACGGCCTTTAGATTAGACTGATTTATCGTGTAACCGAAGTTTAACGCGTTCCTTTTAGCATTCATATGGATGACCTCAAACTTTTCGTTATTTAAGGTCAACTGCCACTTTTCGCACCATTCCGATATTTCTTCTAAATCCTTTAACAGTTTGTTTTCATCTTCTGATGACTTTATTAGTCGATAAACGACAGCGTCCTCTGCAAACAACCGAAGACGGCTGCTCAAATTGTCACCCACATCGTTTATATAGATAAGGAACAGCAAAGGGCATGTAACACTACATTGGGGAACGCCGTAAATCTCTTCTGTTTTACTCGATGACTTTTCGTCAATTACAACGAACTGTGACCACTCTGACAGGAAATAACAGATCCAGTCACGTAACTGAGACGATATTCCATAAGCACACAATATAACTACGAGCCGCTGGTGTGGTAGAGTGTTAAAAGCCTTCCGGAAATCCAGAAATACGGAATCGATCTGAAATCCCTTGTCAATAGCACTCAGCACTTCATGTGAATAAAGAGCTAGTTGTGTTTCACAGGAACAATGTTTTCTAAACCCATGTTGACTCTGTGTCAATAGACCGTTTTCTTCGAGGTAATTCATTACGTTTGAACACAATATATGTTCTAAAATCCTGCTGCATATCGACGTTAACGATATGGGCCTCTAATTTAGGGGATTACTCCTACTACCTTTCTTGAATATTGGTGTGACCTGTGCAACTTCCCAGTCTTTGGGTACGGATCTTTCGTCGAGCGAACGGTTGTATATTGTGGTTAAGTATGGAGCTAATGCATCAGCATACTCCGAAAGGCACCTAAGTGGTACACAGTTTGCACCAGAAGACTTGCTTTTATTAAGTGATTTAAGTTGCTTCACTACTCAGAGGATATTTACTTCTATGTTACTCATGTTGGCAGCTGTTCTCGATTCGAATTCTGGGATATTTACTTCGTCTTCTTTTGTGAAGGTATTTCGGAAGGCTGTGTTTAGTAACTCTGCTTTGGCAGCTCTGTCATCTATAGTACCTCCATTGCTATCGCGCAGAGAAGGCATTGATTGTTTCTTGCCGCTAACATACTTCACATACGACCAGAATCGCTTTTGATTTTCTGCCAGGTTTCGAAACAAAGTTTCGTTGTGGGAACTGTTATAAGCATCTCCCATTGAAATCAATGCTAAATTTCGAGCTTCTGTAAAAGATCGCCAATCTTGGAGATTTTGCGTCTGTTTAAATTTGGCATTTTTGTTTCGTTGTTTCTGCAACAGCGTTCTAACCCGTTTTGTGTACCAAGGAGGATCAGCTCCGTCGTTTGTTAATTTATTTGGTATAAAACTCTCAATCTCTGGCACATTTGAAATTCCTTTATTACTTCCAAGGTATAAACTGCTCTAAGAACATCTCCAGCGTAATGACACAAATGGCAAGTGGGGTAGTCGTGCAACCGATTCACATGTTACTGAGATTCAATGTAATGTCTTAATTTACCATCGTCGAGTCGAATGAGGCATTGCAACAGTTGTACTATAAGCAGATATTGTGGAAAACAATTTGGGTCCTTATTTATTTCACAGTCATTCAACAGCCTGTGACACCATCGAGCAAATTTTTGAAGATAATTACAAAAAAGATTTTAGTGCAGGATAAATAATATATTGCTTGTGCTTCCCTTCCAGCAATTCTTCCTTGAAGCAATTTATGCAGAAGCCCTATGTCTTGAGGACGGTACATCTAAGCTGGGTTATATGCAATGCGATTTAGGCAAACAACGACAGACGACTTTAATGAAGTTTTGTAGAAACTGAAGAAAATAAGTTCAGTTTAATGGTTTCGCGCGAAAAGATGATACAATGTTTGTGCAGTTAACTGCAGGTGAGTTACGGGTCGATGTTGGTACAGTTAGCCTCGTTATGTTAATTTTATGTTTCTTTCTGAAAAGAGGAAATGAACCGAAAATAAGCGTGTTGGGGACTGGGGTGGGGGAAGAGGAGAGGCAGAGTAATTATGCTTGAAATTACCTACTTAATGTTGTACTCATAATATAGAATTCCTTTAATTTTGATTATGAAGTAAATATTGCGTCTTTCTTTTCTCAGACGTTATGTCTGGTCAAAAATGGAAAGTGACGCGGACCTTGACCTAGCGTGACTTCCTTTTAACTGTACGGTATATGTTATATTGCATTTAAGAAATTTCGGGTAATTGAACATGTATCAATAATTACGGATTTCTGTAGTTGTATATATAAGTTTGGATGTAGCTGTATTGCATTGATGTACTGGTGGATATTGTGTGGTATGACTCCTGTAGTTGATAGTATAATTGATATAATGTCAACTTTATCCTGATGCCACATGTCCTTGACTTCCTCAGCCAGTTAGATGTATTTTTCAATTTTTTCTCCTGTTTTCTTTTGTATATTTGTTGTATTGGGTATGGATATTTCGATTAGTTGTGTTAATTTCTTATTTTTATTGGTGAGTATGATGTCAGGTTTGTTATGTGGCGTTGTTTTATCTGTTATAATGGTTCTGTTCCAGTATAATTTGTATTCATCATTCTCCTGTACATTTTGTGGTGCATACTTGTATGTAGGAACGTGTTGTTTTATAAGTTTATGTTGTAAGGCAAGCTGTTGATGAATTATTTTTGCAACATTGTCATGTCTTCTGAGGTATTCTGTATTAGCTAGTATTGTACATCCGCTTGTGATGTGATCTACTGTTTCTATTTGTTGTTTGCAAAGTCTGCATTTATCTGTTGTGGTATTGGGATCTTTAATAATATGCTTGCTGTAATACCTGGTGTTTATTGTTTGATCCTGTATTGCAATCATGAATCCATCCGTCTCACTGTATATATTTCCTTTTCTTAGCCATGTGTTGGATGCGTCTTGATCAATGTGTGGCTGTGTTAGATGATACGGGTGCTTGCCATGTAGTGTTTTCTTTTTGCAATTTACTTTCTTCGTATCTGTTGATGTTATGTGATCTAAAGGGTTGTAGAAGTGGTTATGAAATTGCAGTGGTGTAGCAGATGTATTTATATGAGTGATTGCTTTGTGTATTTTGCTAGTTTCTGCTCGTTCTATAAAGAATTTTCTTAAATTGTCTACCTGTCCATAATGTAGGTTTTTTTATGTCGATAAATCCCCTTCCTCCTTCAAATCTGCTTAATCTGAATCTTTCTGTTGCTGAATGTATGTGATGTATTCTATATTTGTGGCATTGTGATCGTGTAAGTGTATTGAGTGCTTCTAGGTCTGTGTTACTCCATTTCACTACTCCAAATGAGTAGGTCAATATTGGTATAGCATAGGTATTTATAGCTTTTGTCTTGTTTCTTGCTGTCAATTCTGTTTTCAGTATTTTTTTTAGTCTTTGTCTATATTTTTCTTTTAGTTCTTCTTTAATATTTGTATTATCTATTCCTATTTTTTGTCTGTATCCTAGATATTTATAGGCATCTGTTTTTTCCATCGCTTCTATGCAGTCACTGTGGTTATCCAATATGTAATCTTCTTGTTTAGTGTGTTTTCCCTTGACTATGCTATTTTTCTTACATTTGTCTGTTCCAAAAGCCATATTTATATCATTGCTGAATACTTCTGTTATCTTTAGTAATTGGCTGAGTTGTTGATTTGTTGCTGCCAGTAGTTTTAGATCATCCATGTATAGCAAATGTGTGATTTTGTGTGGGTATGTTCCAGTGATATTGTATCCATAATTTGTATTATTTAGCATGTTGGATAGTGGGTTCAGAGCAAGGCAGAACCAGAAAGGACTTAATGAATATCCTTGGTATATTCCACAGTTCATCTGTATTGGCTGTGATGTGATATTATTTGAATTTGTTTGGATATTAAGTGTGGTTTTCCAATTTTTCGTTACTATGTTTAGGAACTGTATCAATTTAGGATCTACTTTGCATATTTCCAATATTTGTAGTAACCATGAGTGGGGTACACTATCAAAAGCTTTTTGGTAATCAATGTATGCGTAGTGTAGCGACCTTTGTTTAGTTTTATCTTGATATGTCACATCTGCATCTATTATCAGTTGCTCTT
The DNA here is from genome assembly GCF_023898315.1 of Schistocerca nitens. Taxonomy (NCBI): domain Eukaryota; kingdom Metazoa; phylum Arthropoda; class Insecta; order Orthoptera; family Acrididae; genus Schistocerca; species Schistocerca nitens. Next base: position 213,442,344 of record NC_064614.1, read on the forward strand.
TACATCCTCGTGCTCCTTTGCAACATCCTTTTTGTTCTTCATTTATAATTTTGTTCTGTGTTGTATGTGTCATTAATTTCTGTGTAATGACTGAAGTAAATATTTTGTATATTGTTGGTAGGCATGTTATGGGGCGATATTTAGCTGGGTTTGCTGTGTCTGCTTGATCTTTAGGTTTCAGATAAGTTATTCCATGAGTAAGTGTATCAGGGAATGTGTATGGGTCTCCAATGTAACTGTTAAATAATTTAGTTAGATGTGAATGTGTTGAGGTGAACTTCTTTAGCCAGAAATTTGCTATTTTATCTTTTCCAGGGGCTTTCCAATTGTGAGTAGAATTAATTGCTTGGGTGAATTCATGTTGCAAAATTATCACTTCAGGCATTTGTGGTATCATCTTGTATGTGTCTGTTTCTGCTTGTATCCACCGTGCATGCCTGTTACGTTGTACCGGGTTTGACCATATGTTGCTCCAGAAGTGTTCCATGTCTGTTATGTTTGGTGGATTGTCTATTTTAATGTGTGTGTTATCTATTGTCTGGTAAAATTTCTTTTGGTTTGCGTTGAATGTTTGGTTTTGTTTCCTTCTATTTTCACTTTTTTTGTATCTCATAAGTCGTTTGGCCAATGCTTGTAATTTCTGCTTCTTCTCATCTAATTGCTCTATCGCTTCTTGTTGTGAGATTTTACCTAACGTTTTTCGTTATTATTAATATTATTATTATTATTATTATTATTATTATTACCATCCTCTTGGAGTGTGGTGCGTCAAAGCAATAAAGAGAATTGCTTTTGTTTTCATGCCCTAAGCGTTTCACTTTCGTTTATTTACGAAGCAGTGTATCTGTGAATTACAGCTCCATTCTGTATGCCAAGAACATATAAGGAATTTGTAAGTATGAAACAGACAATCTGCATTTACTGCACACCTAACAAAGCATAAACATGAACCATTTAGCATGGAACAAGATACGGAACCCTTCAGAATGGAGGACATTCGAAACAGAAGATATGTAACTTTACAGGCAAGTTTTCACATGTATAGAGCACTTGTAATGGGAGATAACTTAGTAAATGTCCATATTAATTTATCAGCTCACTGGGAATGTGAGCCTCCAAACCAATAACAAGCCGAGATGCAGAGATAAAACAGTAACTCATTCAGTCTGCCCTCCACAGATATTTCCATCAGAAAATACAAAAATAAGAATTCCACGCAATAACACGCACCTATACGTATAACAAACAAACTTCATACAGTCACCACTGAGTAAACAAAAGGCAAATCGAAAAAATACAGCAGCAGTTGGCAGCTCTATAAACAGTAAACACAAATGACATATGTTTTAAACAAAATCACACAGCAAAAGTGAAGTGTTTAATTTAAATGTGCTCTCAAACGCTGAAAATTGGTCATCCTGATGTTTACGCAGATACATGTCCATGGCAGATAGGTGATAATAAGATTAAAAAAATCCGTAATTGGAAACAAACAATAATTTGACCTTTCGAAGTCTCTGCTCCAAAAACTTATTTCTTACCTAACGATAAAAGAATAACGGAAATCTGTTGGTAAAAGCTCAAAGGATAATGTACCTATGTTTCGTCACCTGCCACGATCCACCACAGAAAGGCATCTCCATTGATCTCAGACGATGTCAACGTTTCGGATGAAATTACTTTTCTTTGAATGTTGTGGTTTTTTCTGAGCATTCGTTTAATTTGTCTTGCGCATACCTTTTATTATCTACGAGTCTCTGACATTGCACAGACCCTGCAATGCTCATCGACTGCTGTACACCAGTTTGTAGAGTTGTGATGCACTAGAGTGGAGAGCAGCTACGAAGGCGGGTCAGAGTCGGATGCTCAGAAGCATGCAGAAGTGTACCATGTGACTCACAGCCAATCGCGCGCCAGTAACGTTCTCGTCTTCGTTCTATTTAGGTCGTTCTGTGTTCGGAAATTCTGTTTATTTCAGTCATAGTGTTCCATGCTGAGTGCTGACTGCCTACATACTGTTCTTTACGACTGATGGTAAACAATCACGCCAAGTGCTACACAAACAGGCAAGAGGAATAGTGTTCCATGTCTACCAATACAGGGTTATTACAAATGATTGAAGCGATTTCACAGCTCTACAATAACTTTATTATTTGAGATATTTTCACAATGCTTTGCACACACATACAAAAACTGAAAAAGTTTTTTTAGGCATTCACAATTGTTCGATATGTGCCCCTTTAGTGATTCGGCAGACATCAAGCCGATAATCAAGTTCCTCCCACACTCGGCGCAGCATGTCCCCATCAATGAATTCGAAAGCATCGTTGATGGGAGCTCGCAGTTCTGGCACGTTTCTTGGTAGAGGAGGTTTAAACATTGAATCTTTCACATAACCCCACAGAAAGAAATCGCATGGGGTTAAGTCGGGAGAGCGTGGAGGCCATGACATGAATTGCTGATCATGATCTTCACCACGACCGATCCATCGGTTTTCCTCTTACAGAGGCATCCAGAAGTTTTAAACTGCGCATACCATCGCCGAATGGAGTTAGCAGTTGGTGGATCTTTGTTGAACTTCGTCCTGAAGTGTCGTTGCACTGTTATGACTGACCGATGTGAGTGCATTTCAAGCACGACATACGCTTCCTCGGTTCCTGTCGCCATTTTGTCTCACTGCGCTCTCGAGCACTCTGGCGGCAGAAACCTGAAGTGCGGCTTCAGCCGAACAAAACTTTATGAGTTTTTCTACGTATCTGTAGTGTGTCGTGACCATATGTCAATGAATGGAGCTACAGTGAATTTATGAAATCGCTTCAATCATTTGTAATAGCCCTGTACTTTAAGAGATAATCTTCGGCTGAATGCACCTGGCACAAGGCGCGGGTCGCGCCGTTGCCAAATGTCAGACAGCTGAAGCGTCTGTCGTCGCTTTGAGGACCGTTCAGAGAATATCCAGCGAAACTAAGACTTCTACGCAAGCCTGCAGCTCAGCTGTTTTCAAATCAGCAGGGAAGCAACACAATCGCAAAAAAGAAGTGGGTGAGCTAGACGTTTAGCGGCGCATAGTGTTCAGCATGTATGCAGAAAATGAATAGCCAACAGCAGAGAAACTAGTTTCGCGTATGAAAGGAGCTGAAAATTTTAACAGAAGCAAATGGACCATGTTGAGGGCACTGAAAGACATGGGGTTCAGGTATCAGGAAATGAACGATGGTAGGAAATTATTAATGGAACGAAGCAATACTGTAGCTGCATGGACTTTGTTTCTGAGAACAATGCAGGTGATCAGAGAAGCTAGCACATCTCGAATTTATTACTTAGATGAAACTTTTGTTAATCAGAACCGTGCTACGGCTATGCGTTGGGAAATGAGCGATTCTGTTGGTAAGGGTAACAGAATTATAGTGCTTCATGTCGGATCAACAGATACTGGTTTTATTCCCCAGGGTAAGATGTTTCTTAAGGCGTCAAAGGCTAAGAATTCTGAAGTTCATCACTCTGACACGTACACTGTCTTCAAAAGATGGTTTACACAACAGTTATTGCCACATGTTCTTGCGTCTTCAGTTATAGTCATGGACAAGGCGAGCATCCACTCAGTGCAAGTGAACAAAACTCCAAATACGAACTCCAAAAAGGCAGAAATTATTGCATGGCTGTCATCTAACGGAATACCTCACAACTTGTCTCATACCAGAGTAGAATTTCTAGTTCATGTCAATCAACACAAGCCTTCATACAGTGTTTATGAGAAAGATGAAATTCCGAAGCAGTATGGACACAGTCTCGTTTGATTACCCCCATACCATTGCCATTACAACCCAATCGAGCTGGTATGGGCTCAAGTGAAAGCATATATTGCGAAAAGAAGAATACATTCAAAATTGCAGATTTTGAGAGATTTACACGTGAGGCAACAGACAGCATCTCAACATCTTAATTGGCAGCTTGCGTAAGACACGCAGCAACACTGTAATATGAAGATTACAACAAGGAAATTCGCAAGGAACACGATTATGGAACCATTCATGGAAAATGTTTCGGAGTCCGATTCATCTTCGTCGGACAGCGAAGCGATGGCGTGGATTTCGTGCTGTGAAGTATGTAAGTACCAATTACTGCTACTGATGACTTTATTTGTGTGATTGTACCTGCGGCTCCAGTTTCATCTTTGATCTCGTGACAATGCCGTTTTCTTCATAGAACATTTCAGTCAAGTAAGTATACATACTATATCACCGTAGCAGGCTGCACAGTGAAAGAAATTTAGCTTTTACTAACACATTAAACGATCTTTTTCTGATATCCTTATGATCACAAATAATTGAAACTTGAAAATGCTTTAAACGTATTGGATCCCTGTGGGTTCCTAATGTAAGCAATGTAGAACTTCGTTTGATTAACGAAACAAATCGTAGTCGTTCAAAAGAGGGAACAGTAAACATTGACAGAATTTAAAGAAAGAATAAAGCTACATCATGATTACTGACAAAATAGTTTGCGTATCGTTTCAAGGTTAAAGCTCTTCCGTCTGCGTTTGCTTTACAAATAAACGTGTCTTCTGGAAGGGATCCGCCTTGAGCAAAACAGCTGATTCACCCACAGACGTTTCGTTGAAGTTTCAGCATCATCGCAGGGCTTTCATTTGCTTTCTGTTATGAAATATGAAAAATATTCGTTATTACTTACACATTTATATATAAATGAAAGTTTTTAAAAAAGCTCTTACAAATCAGAAAATAGCATAAAATTTTGCAAAAATACCTCGTTACCACATGCAGTGGTTTTCCTGGTTTTTAGTTTTTCTTTACAGCTCTTTTACTTTCAGAGTCTGTCGTCTTCAACCATATAGAAACTATTGTAGAGAAATTATTTATCTCGATATTTTATACCTTTGGGAATGTTGTGATTGAGTTCAACATTAATTAAGTTATTAATTAATTAATTATTATAATAAAAATAATTAAAGTTATTAATTAATTAACACTAATTAAGTTAAGTTGTGTGTGCGCGGGCGCTAAGAATTCTCTTCTCTGCTCCTCTCTGCATCTGACAACGACGGTCAAGATTCCACATTTCTGTCTTTCAGCTGAATTCTCAGGATTCTGCCGATATTCGTTATTCGTAATACACTATCTTACAAAAATTTAAAGCAGGATCCGCTGGTACCTAACTCTCAATTTTATTTTCTTTCACCAGCTCATAAAGGAAAAATGAGCCAGCTATACCGCATCGAAAACAAGCAAACGTGCGGCTTTTTAAATTATTTCTGAGTATACAAATTATTTTAAATTGAAAAAAAAAAAACAGTTTCACTGCCAGATGGCACAAGGCACTATTACCGAAAGAAGAAGCGCAAGAAAAAGTTTTGCTGTCGCTAAAACTTAAAAAAAATTAAACACATCAATAGTAATTTAAGTACTTTAGTTCGTGTAGTTGAAAGACTCAGGGACAAGTCCGTGACTCGAAGACATCATAAAATCGGTGAAACTATCAAAAATCTTCTCAATAAAAGCAGTAAATTTTATTGTCTTGTGTTCAGCGATGCTTTACTCTGTTCATTATATTTTCTAGTTTCGGTAATTTCATTTACTTCAGATTTTAACTTGTATGAGTATACTTTAATTTGTCTTTCAAGGTTAGTCTCTGAAGCATTTTATCTAGATACAACTCGGGCGCAGCATTTCCACGAAAAGCGGGTTTATTGTCAGTCTCTAATACTTATAGTGTACAATGTGAATCACCTAACGCTACCACAGATAATGTTACTCATGCGTGATGTAAGTACTTAATGTGCTACTTATTAAAGTGATTCACTTGACTGATAGGTTCTGTCAAAGTAATTTCACACTTCAATAACTCAGTTAATGTCACCATCTTGCTTTTGTTTTAAAAACGAAGGCGAAACGTTTGTTAAAGTTCTACTGTGACATTGCCGGGAGCTGGACGTCCTCAACTACGTTCACAGTAATTATAACTCACCATTTTATACTTCACAACTGGGATATTTGTCCATATACAGGATAATTAGCGATACGAGTAAACGGACAGTAGTTTTAAGGAGAAGTGCATTCTTAAAACGCATTTGTAGCTTTGAATGTGTGAGTGCGTTAGAAATTAAATAAGAAGAACCTGTGAATAGCGGAACCTAGCTAGTTATCCAATGACGACATAACTGTCGATAATCTGTCAGTTATAAACAAATATTAATGAAAGAAAGTTAATTTGCTTTTAACCTTTAAATACTAAATTTTTCTGTCAATGAAGTCTTTCCTACAAAATTTCATAATTTTTCAGGAAGTAAAAATAATTTTTGTTTTCTGTTGGTACTATTTATTTATATATTTGATTATAAATGATTAAGTGATACAAACGACAAAGTACATTTAGCGTATTTTACAATATTTAGAAAGTTATCTTAATTTTTAGGCAGCCTTGCATGGAAGAACGTTGCGATGCAGTAAAAGTACATCGTGAAAAGTACATAGCAAAACATCCGCTCACCCAAACGCCGAACCCCCCCCCCCCCCCCCCACACACACACACACAGGTTGCTTATTGTAATAGCGGCTATAATAATTACAGATTTACTGTCACGAAAAAAATATTAATTTCTAAATACATGTAAGGACACAAAATACATCCGACACTACTGTTATAATTTAATTGTTGTATAAGATAGATTTAATATTGGCACTGCTCATAAAATTGTACGATATTCACTACTTGTTGATGACCAAAGAATGATATCTGTACTGCACTTTACAGACCTAATAGACTCTTAAATTATATATTTACACACGTAAATCGTCTGTATTACTCATAAGATTCAGAGGGCTTACTTATATGCAGTAGTTAAGTAAATTATACGTTATTTGACGATTTCGACTGCATTAATTGTGGAACTTTCTTGGCGCTCCAGTCCATTAGATCGTTTCACTGATGTGTGTGAATGAAATTTCGATCCATTCTATTGCATCCCGCACTGAGTATGAAATTCCACACTGATCTGTACTCTTTCGATATGTTCCACTTTAGTCCATTCCGTTCTGATCTGTTCCGTTATCGTTTGTATTGGAATTGAATTAGACTGGAAAATGGCTTCGGTGAAGAATTGGTTCACTGGAAATGTTTCAACTTGAAGATAAACACACAGGAAACCGTTTGCACAGGGAGATGGTTACACTGGAGAATTGTTAGACTGGGCAACAGTACCGCGTCGCTGACACTCGTAGGACATGTAGATTGCCAGCTACTTGAGACATTTCTCATATCTTCTGGTGGTTAGATTAATTCGCACTCTGAATTTAACAATAGTATTGCCACTAAACAATAAAAATACAATGGCCGATTCTGACAGAAAGTAAAACGAACCCTAACTGACGAAGTTCTGTTGGACTTAGCGCACTATTACAGTAAGTGGCACTCTACTGGGGCGTTTGCCACTCTGCGGATACTGACCTACCAACGAGTATTGCGTCCTTGAAGGCTAGTTGCACTTTGTCAATCTGTCAAATTCACCTGACCTTACCTCCATTGCTGTGATCAGTTCGCTGTGCTCCAAGAAGTGAATTCTAAGTAATGAACTTTTTAACATAACCACATTTGGGGATTTTTAATACACCATCAAAGAAATATAAACTAATTCTGGCAAAAATATTTACATTCAGGAGTCCTGTTGTCCCCAAAATAAGTGGCAGTACGTTTGTAATTACACCAACATAAAATCATAGATGGCTCAAAGCAGAATTAAAACGCGACTGTGCCAGTGGTGCAGAAACCACCCCTGAAAGCTTCTCTCACGTAAGAGTTTATGTTGTATAAAAGCCACAACATAGATAATCAACGCTAGGAAGATTCAATTAATGCTCTTTGCGAGTAGGATTTGCCACACTTTGCTAGGACAGTTTGGGCAAGAAAACAAAATGGTTCAAATGGCTCTGAGCACTATGGGACTGAACTTCTGAGGTCATCAGTCCCCTAGCACTTAGAACTACTTAAACCTAACTAACCTAAGGACATCACACATATCCATGCCCGAGGCAGGATTCGAACCTGCGACCGTAGTGGTCACGCGGTTCCAGACTGTAGCGCCTAGAACCGCACGGCCACCCGACCGGCTTGGGAAAGCGGGAACAAATTAGTTATTCTCCAAGCTGAAGAAATTCCACTACATTACAAGTCACGACCAACCAGTCGTCAGCGACGACAGCACCACAACACTTGAATAGTTAACAACTTGCACTTACTCAGCACCCAACCTACGTACATACTTGGGAGTGATGCGCCGCACGTGACGTAAGCTTCGCCCAGTAACTGCCTGCGCATCAACAGTTTGTCACCAGCAGAATTATACTTAAATGTTAGCATCCCAACATGAACGTTAGGAACGTTTGTTGTGCAACCAAGATGTAGCCGCACTCGGCACGCAACTGTCCTGTTAACCTTCGAGACGCCTTTCTCTAAACAATGTATTGTCGCTCCATTACTGACGATTCTTGGTGGGAATGACGTCAAACAATACGGTGCACCAAATACTAAGTAAGCTTGTAAGAACATCATTCTCCACAGTTGACTAACAAATGAACAAACTCTAAACGGTCATTTAATAAATACGGCAAGGTCTCTACTGTCACTAAGAAGAAATTTTAGGGAGGACAATTTTTCCCTTAGGCTGGGCCAAACTTAATGGATTCATCCACAGGATCAAAAGTGAACGGGTGTCTGGTCCTGGAAACTATATCTTAGCTTCAGATTATTTTTCAGTATCCCTGAGGCTGCTCCTTCACTTTCCAGACCACACTGACTTAGTCTGTCCTTCTGACAATATTGGGGACAGCCGGCTGAGTCTGTACCAGAACACATTGTTTTGCTCCATCGAACTCCAAGTAAATTCTGGGAAGCTCGATGGATTGAAACTCAGATATCTCAACTATATACAATCCATTAATTATTCTGTTTTGCCAATGTTATTTTAATAAAATACTGCATTAGTTAACATGCTTTTGACCAAATGACTTTTCTTAGTGACTGTGGTTAACTGTGTAATTCATTTATCAACTTTAGTATGCACAGTGTCATGACAGCACACCGGTACGTCTCATCCTGGCCTAAAAACACAGTTTTAAAATCCAGTAGCCGACATCCACCGACAAGACGTCGCACACACACTGTTAAGTTATAGCATATACACTCTCAGCTTTTGGATTAGAATACTGCTTCACTACTGTATGCCTGTTTGTGTCAAATATCACTTGACGGCACGCTTAGCGTTGTAGTTCCCACCGTGTGACAGCATGAGCTAGTGTTATCAGCAGAAGACGACAAATGTGTTGTACTGGAAGATAAAGTTAATATCCTAACAAGGGGTCGCTATAATGTTGATTCACTTTCTGTATGACTGAAAACATAATAACGCTCGATTCATAACTGTATAAATGTGTAGTATCATTATTCAACATTCTATTTGTCAAACCCGTTTCAACAGCTCCACCTTCCCACAGGGTTTCGTAACTAATAAAAAAAATGGAAAATTGCTGTTAGGCATATCAACGAAGAGCATATTGCTATGCTAAATGCATTCCAAATATGAAAAGGCGTACAGATGTATGGTGGGCTAACTGAAGCTGAAATAGCGAGCATGAGACGTTGTCAACACCAACGTCGTAATTGCTTTAGCAATTCAAGGCGAAACAAATGCACTGTAAGCTGTGAGTTAGATCACCAGTAGTATCCATGTGTAGTTTTCACTTTGTTATTTTTAGGTGCTTCGATTAATTTTGTAAGTGTTACATAGATCGCACGACGCTGGTAGCATAACATTGAATTTATTTCGGTTCTGCCAGTAAACAAAGGGAACAGAAAGAGTAGGAAGTGTCACTGGTATGTAAAGCACACTCCGTCACACTTCGTAAGGCGGGTTTCAGAGTATAGATGTAGATGTAGACGTGTGTATTTTAATGAGTAATAAAGACAATTTAGATGTAAAAGTATTTAATTTGTTGGTCCATTGTGTCTGCGAAGGATAGTGTCGGTAACGAACAAGAGCAGCTCAAACTGCAAATTTTATCAGTTTTGCCATTATGGAATCCATTTGTATTTTTTTGTATCTAATACAACAATTACATTACGACAGCAGTGCCACATGTGTTTTGTGGTCGAAGACGTACATATTTGGAGAAATAATTTTAATTTTGGTGAAAATTTCGGATTTTAAGACAATCTGAGATCCGCAATTATAGTTGCATAATTCCTGTAAGTTACATGTGCCTGTGTGTGTGTGTGTGTGTGTGTCTTTGTACACGAAGTCTTATCTTATTTTGATTAATAATTTTATTTAAATTAATTTTTTTTAGATAAATGCTTTTCATCTCTGTCTTGTCAGACCATTGTCTTTATCAACGTTTCATCTGGTATCTTCCCATGCACTGTTTTCTGCAATGTTGTGTTGTATGTAAGGGTCTCGTATTATGAAGCTCTACTTGCGTAGTCCAAGGGTACGTAGTTTAACCGATAAATCGCAATAAATATCAAGTCAAAATATTTTATTGCCAGCCTGTAACGCAGCTTGGCCGTTTCGTTTGGCTGTGACTACGTTGTGTGTTTTTGTATGTCATATTTTGGAGCATTACGAATAACCTGTTTGGTATTATTAGTAGTTAATCATGGGAAATACAGTTTTGGAGATCCGTGACAGCATAGTTGCAAAGGGTAAATGTTGCCTTCTTTTAAAGTTGTTTTCGTACATAACCACGAATGGGTCTCTATCATTGGGATTAAAAAGCTATAACACCCTGTAAAATTTATGTATTGTACTCCTCTAGTGTAGGAAATAAGGCCTCAGATCGAATATACAAAACATTTAACATGTATGAAGCACGGAGACAGCATAGTAAGACTTTGTCTGTGTGTGTGTGTGTGTGTGTGTGTGTGTGTGTGTGTGTGTGTGTGTCTGTTCTGCTGGTGTATTTTAGATGTGAAAAAACTGCAAATTACTCGTACATCAGTTTCGTAATTTTCGAAATAACTACTATCTAACATTGCGCAGTAAATTTAGATCACTTGTATAGTTTTGAGCACAGTCAAAAGACTACTCTGGGGTCCCATTTTGATTGACTGTTTCGTTTTAAGGACTGCTGAAATTGTGCACTCTGATTGGAGGAGAGGAGATATGACTTTCTGCAGTCTTGGTTTGTGACATCGTAAATAAATAGAGACATGCCGTGCCCCACAATAGATAAGTGGGGTACGGCTTGTGATGTGTGAGGCATGAGATATGCACGTGACTACCTTCATGATCTTCAGTGAACGGTTAGAGGTCAAAATATGCTGGAACCTCCATATGCTACTCATGTATGAATAATATTTAAAATTTGTAACAGCAGTAATTTGAGTAGATACCTGACAGCTGTTTTAAGTGTAGAAAGACATGGAAGCGATAGGTCAGGAGGTAGTAAGAAAAGATTGTAGGCTTTCGTCGATGTTATCTACTATATTGAACAAGCAGAATAGAAAACCAAGGATAAATTTGGAAAGGGAATCGCAGTAGAGGGAGAACAAAAAAAATGAAGTATACTAATGTAATATTAATTATGAAAAGGTAATGGTTTGAATAGGGCTTATGGGATGAAAATCAATAACGTAAAACAGAAGTAATGGAAGGTAGTCGAAGTAAGTCAGGTGTTGGTGAGAGAATAAGATCGGAAAGTAAGCAATATTATTGTGTGAGTCTTGCTATTTGGGATGCAAAGTAACTTATGATGGCCGGAGTAAGGAACATATACGATGCAGACTGACAATAGCAAAGAAGTCGTTTCAGAAAAAGAGTCGTTTGTTAATATGGAATATAAATTTATGTGTTGGGATGTCTCTTCCGAAGTTTCTATTGTATGAAGTATAGCGTTGTACAACGTGTAAAGTGAACGGTAAGCAGTTCAGACAAGAAGAGAATAGAAGCTTTTGAAACAAAGTGCTTTAGTATAATATTGCATGGGCAGATTGAATAAGTAATAAAATCCTGAACCCAACGAGGGGAAAAAATTCTATTTACGACAGAAGTTGACTAAAAGAAGCAATCGTTTGATAGGGCAGGTACTGGGGCATCAAGAAATTGCCAGCTGGATGATGCAAGTGTGGGATGAAAGCTACAAACAGAGACGAAAGGTTGACTAGTCAGCAGGTTGTACATGGTCTGCAGCAGTTGTGCAGAGTTGAAGAGGACTGCATGGGGAGGGAGGGAGTGAGATTGGGGGAAGCTTCATGGAGATCTGTATCAGACCACCACAACAACAACATACTTCATCAATAGCAAAGTGTTGCCATGTATATTTTTAAACTTTTGTGTTCCACTAACTTCGCAAAATACGTCCGTAATTGCGCTGAAGACGGTGGAAGCTTCACGAAGGCCTTTCCAGGTGCTGCTGCTGGAGGCGGGCTCCGAGCTCCCGCACTGGACCGAGGTGCCCGGCCTGACGGGCCTCTCGGTGGCCCCGCCGCACATCTGGGAGCACCGCACGCAGCCACAGACCAGCGCCTGCCGCGGGGAGAAGCACGACCGCTGCCACATCGCCACGGGACGCGCCCTCGGCGGCACCAGCGCCATCAACAACATGATCTACATGCGCGGACACAGGTCAGCAGGCCGAAAACCTCTATTCCACCAGAAACTGGAACGAAGCCTTTAGATATTCTACATCTACATACATACTCCGCAATCCATCATACGGTACGTTGCGGAGGGTACCTCGTACCACAACTAGCATCTTCTCTCCATGTTCCACTCTCAAACAGAATGAGGGAAAAATGACTGCCTATATGCCTCTGTACGAGCCCTAATCTCTCTTTGTGGTCTTTCCGCGAAATGTAAGTCGGCGGCAGTAAATTGTACTGCAGTCGTCCTCAAATGCTGGTTCTCTAAATTTCCTCAGTAGCGATTCACGAAAAGAACGCCTCCTTTCCTCTACAGACTCCCACCCGAGTTCCTGAAGCATTTCCGTAACAGTCACGTGTTGATTAAATCTACCAGTACTACCAGTAACAAATCTAGCAGCCCCCCTCTGAATTGCTTCTATGTCTTCCCTCAATCCGACCTGATAGGGATCCCAAACTCTCGAGCAGTACTCAAGAATAGGTAGTATTAGTGTTTTATAAGTGGTCTCCTTTACTGATGAACCTCATCTTCCCAAAATTCTACCAAAGAACCAAAGACGACTATCCGCCTTCCCCACAACTGCCATTACATGCTTGTCCCACTTCATATCGCTCTGCAATGTTAAGCCCAAATATTTAATCATCGACGTGACTGTGTCAAGCGCTACACTACTAATGGAGTATTCAAACATTACGGGATTGCATTTCCTATTCACCTGCATAAATTCACATTTCTCTATATTTAGAGTTAGCTGCCATTCTTTACACCAATCACAAATCCTATCCAAGTCATCTTGTATCCTCCTACAGTCAATCAACGACGACACCTTCCCGTACACCACAACATCATCAGTAAACAGCCGCACATTACTATCCACCCTATCCAAAAGATCATTTATGTAGATAGAAAACAACAACGGACCTACCACACTTCCCTGGGGCACTCCACACGATACCCTCACCTCCGAAGAACACTCACCATCGAGGACAACGTACTGGGTTCTATTACTTAAGAAGTAACAATTCTGTAACCGGTCAGGACCCCCTCCCACAATGGGTTTTACCCTCACTTTGTCGGGTACCATGAAACTTGTTTCTCCGAGTAATATACGAGATACTCGCACAATAGAAGTAACATCCGCGCTATGCCAGATATAGTCATTAGCAGTTTAGGACCACGTTTAATACCGATGGCGATGGTGCGACGTCGGAGCCTCAACGGTAACTAAAAGTGTTTGGTAGCCAGCCTGATCCACTGTCGCTCGACATCTGTCCGCAGCTCTCTGAGGCTGCTCGGGGCTGAGTATAACAGAGACTGTTTCCGAACACAAACGTGGTGTCTGTGGAGTGTTACTCATAACATTTTGACATAATTCGGAACGATAGGGTGGCCTACAGGCTTGCTTAAGTTACAGGTTGCCTGTTAGGTTATATGGATTGGCTGACCTAGATTTTCTACATTTACCTTACAAAACATTTCTAGCTTCACTATACCCGACATTTTCGTCGAGAGAACACAACAATGGTATTGATATTTACAATAGTTTTAATTTTCGGTTTGAAATGGCTCTAAGAACTATGTGCCTTAACATCTGTGGTCATCAGTCCCCTAGACTTAGAACTACTTAAACCTAACTAACCTAAGGACATCACACACATCCATGCCCGAGGCAGGATTCGAACCTGCGACCGGAGCAGCAGGGCGGTTCCAAACTGAAGAGCCTAGAACCGCTCGGCCACAGTGGCCGGCTTTCCGGTTTCGATCTCCATCATCTTCAGACCTACGTAGTTGCGTCTTACCTGTATCCCAACCTCACATAAGTATACTGTGTTCTGATGTGTGATTCTGATACTGACAAGAACTTGCTGACGTAACTACTTAGCTTTGAAGATGATCCACGGCCTCGGAAATACGGACGTGGATTGAATAATAAACGTCACATTAAAATTGTTTTACGCGTTTCTATTCTTTTATTGTATTCGTTAGAAGCTGGAGGGAGTGCATAACTGAACTGTCACTAATAGCGACTCTTTTATGTTTATTTAAGTTCTATATTTATTTATAACTCGAATGGAAACTAACAAATAATGAATCATAGTTTTTAATAATAATAGCTCTCTTAGTTGATATATATAATTCATATACTATTTTGTTAAACAAAAATATATATGCATCAATTATCTCTTCAATCTCTAGAAATGAAGAAGAAAATGTGTGTGAAATCTTATGGGACTTAACTCCTAAGGTCGTGTACACACTACTTAACCTAAATTATCCTAAGGACAAACACACACACCCATGCCCGAGCGAGGACTCGAACTTCCGCCGGGACCAGCCGCACAGTCCATGACTGCAGCGCCCAAGACCGCTCGGCTAATCACGCGCGGCTCGAAATGAAGAAATTATTTTATTTTCGTTATCGTGTTTCGCAGTTTTGTGCCAAACGTAAATTTACTATGAATACTGATATTTTCGGCGGTCGTGATGACCTAGTGCCACGTTTTTCTACGTTTTTATTTCTTTTGGGCACGCCAAAGTTCGGTTGAACTTCTGCGAACCCCTGCATGTGGCTTTTTTCCTATATCCAAAAACAAAAACACATAAAATATTTTAGAGCTGAATGCAAATAATATATAATTATTACGACAGGATACACTTTTAAATGCGTTTAATCATGTACAAAGGTGGGCAATTTCTCATTAGGAGGGCTACACCAAGAAACTATTTGCTGACAATGTTTTTGTATTCTGTACGTTTCATCTGAGGAAGGTTAAGAGTCATTAAAAATATCACGACACACCCGAAACGTATTCGCGACACACTAATGCGTCGTGACACGAGTGTTGAGGAATGGTCTTCTGGTGGGTAGAGCACTACACTCCGACCTTTGAAGTCCCGTGTCCAATCCTGGAGAGGGGTGGACGATTTTTCTCATTCCAGCCTCTCCAGAATGGTCCCAGGTCCACTCATCCTGGAATCAAAGGAGCAACGGGGATCCTTCCCACTGGGGCGAATGTCGGCAGGGGCGATGGTCGGTTGGTTGTTTGAGGAAGGAGACCAGACAGCGAGGTCATCGGTCCGGGGCGATGGGCCAGCCACTTGCCCCCTCCTAGCGCCGCGGTGGAGGAGGACTGTACTCCACCTGCAGGGAGACGAATAGCCCGGCGCAGGCTTTTGACACCTGCCTGTCTTTTTACTCGCAATTTCATGAGAAGATTAACTACAAATGAAGAGATATTACTTTTTCTAAAGAAAAACATGTTTTAATATTTGTTGCACAACAGTTCTATCTGTTTTTAAATATAGAATTTAAATAAAACAAAAAAATCTAGTTGTGAGCATCGGAAACCACATTCCACCCTTTATAAGCATCTGAACATCCCCAACCAGAGAATACCTCTAACCGTCGTGAATGTTGTCCTGTTGTCGTTTTGCCTCACATGATTAACAATGTACTTATGGCATGCAACGAATGTGTCACAAGTACTCATCAGCCACGGTTGCTAATCCTCACTTCGAATAACGAACGGTGTCACTGCACCCATGCCAATGCTGATCTCTTCACCGTTTGACATACTGTGTTCGTATGCACAAGGTGAACACGGGCGAGGGGGGAGTGGCGAAGGGAGGAGCACATGTGTGACAGTGGCGCCTGTATCCCACAGCGAAGTGGTGATTTCAGATGGTTTAGGTGTTCCACTGTTATTGTTATCCAGCAGTGAACTGGCGAGTGACCGCACTGCCGTCTGTTTAATCGTTTATGCGAACTCCGGTAGTCAAGGACTATACCCGTCATCAACAGGTATTTCCCATTACGGCGACTGTGTTTGCTCTATCAAAGTCTCTCCGCCTCTGAGAAAAATTCATGATACATAAATGCTGTAGCAAGTAACGTATGTGCTGCTTTAGAACACTATAACATTCGCAGTTCCAAAAATATTTCCTGAGTACAGTCACCACAACATTGTGACTGTAGCTGATTTGATGAGGTCCTAGTGACATAAATACAGAGCGCAACACAATTATAGGGTCGGTTTTTTGAAACTCTGTCTCCCAATGCGATGCCAAAGTTTGAAATCGATTTTGCTGTTAATAAATAAACACTTCGGACAATGCTGACCTTCCTTCCAATTTTACTTATGGTGTAGGACCTCACGAATCCAATCACACAACTGAGAAATGAGAAACGATACTTCATAAGCACATAATCTGATTAGAAGTATTTTTATGAGGAAAGGTGTCAAAAACCTTCTAGAAATCTAAAACAGTAGAGTTAATTTGACATCCCATCTCGATAGGACTCATTACTTCGTGGGAATGAAGGGCTAGTTGTGTTTCACAAGAAAATTGTAGCGAAATGCAGGAAGATCTGCAGCGGATAGGCACTTGGTGCAGGGAGTGGAGACTGACCCTTAACATAGACAAATGTAATGTATTGCGAATACATAGAAAGAAGGATCCCTTATTGTATGATTATATGATAACGGAACTAACACTGGTAGCAGTTACTTCTGTAAAATATCTGGGAGTATGCGTGCGGAACGATTTGAAGTGGAATGATCATATAAAAATAATTGTTGGTAAGACGGGTACCAGGTTGAGATTCATTGGGAGGGTCCTTAGAAAATGTAGTCCATCAACAAAGGAGGTGGCTTACAAAACACTCGTTCGACCTATACTTGAGTATTGCTCATCAGTGTTGGATCCGTACCAGATCGGGTTAACGGAGGAGATAGAGAAGATTCAAAGAAGAGCCGCGCGTTTCGTCACAGGGTTATTTGGTAAGCGTGATAGCGTTACGGAGATGTTTAGCAAACCCAAGTGGCAGACTCTGCAAGAGAGGCGCTCTGCATCGCGGTGTAGATTCCTCGCCAGGTTTCGAGAGGGTGCGTTTCTGGATGAGGTATCGAATATATTGCTTCCCCCTACTTATACCTCCCGAGGAGATCACGAATGTAAAATTAGAGAGATTCGAGCGGGCACGGAGGCTTTCAGACAGTCGTTCTTCCCGCGAATCACACGCGACTGGAACAGAAAAGGGAGGTAATGACAGTGGCACGTAAAGTGCCCTCCGCCACACACCGTTGGGTGGCTTGCGGAGTGTAAATTTAGATGTAGATGTAGAACGAATTTTTCTGAGTTCTTATCGTCCCAAAGAGTATATGTTCCAGAATCATCTAAAAATCGGTGTTAGTGATATGGGTATGTAATTCAGTGGATTACTCCAATTTCCTTTTTTTGGTATTGGTATGACCTGTGCAAGATGCGAACCTTTAGGTACGGATTGTTCGATTAGCAAGCAGTTGTATTTGATTTCTAAATATGGAGCCATTGTATCAGCATACTCCGAAAGGATCCTGACAGGTATACAATCTGGACCGGAGGCCTTGCCTTTAATAAGTGATTTAAGCTGCTTCGGTACAGCAAAGATATCTACTTCTACAATTTGAATTCTTAAGTGTTACAGAAATAAAACCAACACCCTGTATTAAGTTGGTTTGAGCCGGCCGCGGTGGTCTCGCGGTTCTAGGCGCACAGTCAGGAACCGTTCGACTGCTACGGTCGCAGGTTCGAATCCTGCCTCGGGCATGGATGTGTGTGATGTCCTTAGGTTAGTTAGGTTTAAGTAGTTCTAAGTTTTAGGGGACTGATGACCACAGCAGTTGAGTCCCATAGTGCTCAGAGCCATTTGACCCATTAAGTTGGTTGAGAGGTTAATACAGACTCCAATAAAATGCCCATACGTCACGACCATTAAGAGTAGTTTGCAGAGTGTAGATGTAAATATAGGAAACAGGAGGAAAACTAAGCGGGTAATTACTCCCGTCACAAATACATATATTGGAAAAGGTAGATGTGAACCGCTTATAGGATAATAGTTTAAGAGTATCACGGCTTAAAATTCATGATATCTAAGAGAACACCCCACAAACAATATTTACAGTTTATCTGCACTCAGAGTCCTTCAGAATTCCAGAAACCACATGTTCCACTTAGGTTGCTAAATTTATTTGAGACAACGATTTCAGCATCTGTGCCTTTCTTAAGTGGTAACAGTAACCACAAACAAATACTTAAAAAGCAGATCTACTATGGGGATACGTTCCCTTCTTAAAAACTTACGAAAACCTAATTATATATTTTTTGAAGTCTTACCATTCTCTGCTTCACTTCGAACTGCGGCAATGTATGTGTTGGCTGTTAAAGTGGCGTCTTCCACATGTGCAAACGTATTCATATATTTTCGGATACGATGTTAAATAAGTAAATTGGTTGTAAATGAGATAAATGTCCTCAGGAATCATCTAATACACTGAGGTGACTAAAGTAATGGAATACCGAAATGTACGTATACGGATGGCGGTAGCATTGCGTACACAAGGTATAAAAGGACAGTGCTCCGGTGGAGCTGTCATTTGTACTCAGACGATTCGCGTGAAAATGTTTTCGACGTTATTATGGCCACACGACAAGAAATACAGGATTTGAACGCCGAATGGTAGTAAGTGAAGACAAAACTAAATACCTGGTTACTACTAGAATGTCAACACCAATAGATCAGGAAATGTTAAGAATTGGAGACATGCAGTTTGAAAAAGTGAACATATTTAAGTATCTAGGCATGGACATCACTTCGAGAAATGAGATTGAATCCGAACTGAAGAAGAGATTACGGGCGGGAAATGCGTGCTACTTCTCACTGAATGGATTACTTTCATCACGGATATTGTCTAGGAATTTAAAGATTAGAATATACAAAACTATTATTCTACCAGCTATGCCGTATGGGTGTGAGACTTGGTCTCTCACTGTGCAAAATGAAAAGCCGTTTCGAGTATTTGAAAACAAAATTTTGAGGAAAATTTTCGGAGCAAAAAGGCGTGACATTAGCGGAGTGTGGCGAAAACTGCATAACGAAGAGGTTCACGAACTCTATTCAAGCCCTGACATAATCAGTATTATTAAATCACGCAGGCTGCGATGGGCGCGTCACGTAGCTCGAATGGATGAGGGCAGGGCAGCGCGCAGAGTACTGGTAGGGCACTTAGAGGGAAAACGTCCTGTGGGGAAACCGAGGCGTAGATGGGAGGACAATGTGAAGGCTGATTTGAGGAGCCTAGGTATTAAAGGTGAATGGAAGGAAATAGCCCAAGACAGGGACAGATGGCGAAAATACGTTGCTGCGGTAGTTGACTCTCGAGTCCGGTATGAGCAGTGAAAGAGAGAGAATGGTAGTTGGAGCTAGAAGCATCGGACATTCCATTTCTGAAACCGTTAAGGAATTCGATCTTCCGAGACCCACAGTGTCAAGAATGTGCCGAAAATACCGAATATTCAGGCATTACCTCTCACCAAGGGCAACGCAATGGCCGACGGCCTTCACTTAACGACCGAGAGCAGTGGCATTTGCACTGAGTTGTCTGCGCTGACAGATGAGCGCCACTGCGTGGAATAACCGCCGAAATCAATGTGAGACGTACGACGAACGTATACTTCAGGAGAGGCGGCGAAATTTGGCGTTAATGGGCGACGGCAGCGGACGATCGATGCAAGTGCCTTTGCTAGCAGAACGACATCGTCAGCACCGCCCGTCCTGGGCTCCTCACCATATCGGTTGGGCCCGTGGCCCAATCAGACGAGTCCCTGTTTCAGATGGCAAGAGCTGATGGTAGGGTTCGAGTGTGTCCGAGACCCCACGAAGCCATTGGTCAGGTTGTCAACAAGGTACCGCGCAAGTTAGTGGTGGCTCAATAACAGCGTGACCTGTGTTTACATGGAATGGACTGGATCCTCTGGTCCAAGTGAACCGATCCGTTGACTGGGAATGGTTATATTCGACTACTTGGAGACCATTTGCTGCCTTTCAATAATGGAATTTTAATGGATGACAGTGCGCCGTGTCACTGGGCCACAACAGTTCGCGACTGGTTCGAAGAACATTCGGGATAGTTCGCGAGAATGATTTGGCCACCAGATCGCACGACATGAATCCTGCCGAAAATTTATGGGACATAATGAAGAGGACAGTTCGTACACAAATTCCTGCATCGGCAGTTCTTCCGCTATTATGCGTGGTTATAGGGGCAGCGTGGCTGAGTATTTCTGCAGGCCACTTCCAGTGACTTGCCGAGTCCCTTCTTTGTCGAGGTGCTGCACCACGCCGGGCAAAAGGAAGTCCGACAAGATGTTAAGCTGCATACTTGATTTCTGTCACCTCATTGTAGATAATTGTGCCGTCGTGACGGTAAGGCGATAAATGGTTATGTGCTAGTTCGGAGGGCTATGTTTTCACTTACAAGTACATCGACATCTGCATCTACATTTATACTCCGCAAGCCACCCAACGGTGTGTGGTGGAGGGCACTTTACGTGCCACTGTCATTACCTCCGTTTCCTGTTCCAGTCGCGTATTGTTCGCGGGAAGAACGGCTGCCGAAAAGCCTCCGTGCGTGCTCCAATCTCTCTAATTTTACATTCGTGATCTCCTCGGGAGGTATAAGTAGGGGGAATCAATATATTCGATACCTCACCCAGAAACGCACCCTCTCGAAACCTGGACAGCAAGCTACACCGCGATGCAGAGCGCCTCTCTTGCAGAGTCTGCCACTTGGGTTTGCTAAACATCTCCGTAACGCTATCACGCTTACCAAATAACCCTGTGACGAAACGCGCCGCTCTTCTTTGGATCTTCTCTATCTCCTCCGTCAACCCGACCTGGTACGGATCCCACACTTATGAGCAATACTCAAGTTTAGGTCGAACGAGTGTTTTGTAAGCCTCCTCCTTTGTTGATGGACTACATTTTCTAAGGACTCTCCCAATGAATCTGAACCTGGTACCCGCCTTATCAACAATTAATTTTATATGATCATTCCACTTCAAATCGTTCCGCACGCATACTCCCAGATATTTTACAGAAGTAACTGCTGCCAGTGTTTGTTCCGCTATCATATAATCATACAATAAAGGATCCTTCTTTCTAATTCGCAATACATTACATTTGTCTATGTTAAGGGTCAGTTTCCACTCCCTGCACCAAGTGCCTATCCGCTGCAGATCTCCCTGCATTTCGTCGCAGTTTTCTAATGCTGCAACTTCTCTGTATACTACAGCATCATCTGCGAAGAACCGCATGGAACTTCCGACACTATCTACTAGGTCATTTATATATATTTTCAAAAGCAATGGTCCCATAACACTCCCCTGTGGCACGCCAGAGGTTACTTTAACGTCTGTAGACGTATTTCACTTTGTGTAAGCAAAGAGTAATTTGTAACATTTGACTTACCACACTTTCGTTTAGCCAGGAAAAAAAGCTGCCTCCAACATCACCAGCTCCCAGTTTTGCAACAGAATTTAATTGGGTTGTTAGCCTCAATAAGAAATCTGCGAGAACAGGGTCACTTCCTAACTGCGAATCATAAGGACACTCTGACTGCTCCTTGTTCAAAGATCAATTATTCGTTCATACGACTCGTGAACTGCAAAGATATCAAGATTGACAACAATAAATAGTGTCGAAGGAACACCTCTTCCGTTCACTTGTATCTAACACACACTAAGGTTACGGTGCACACAGGGATATGTGATAACACAAAATACATGACGACGTTAATAGAGGACACATTAACTACTAAAAAGTACAAACCAATATAAAATGAAGATTGGAGCTTTTTCATTAATTTCGCTTAAATCCGACTCGATACCTTGACTCACAATGAAGCTTTAGGCTTAGCTAATTCTTGGTAATACCCTTAGAAACTTTGAGTTGTCCCTGGAAACTGTAACCCAAAACTATAAGTCTTCAAGACTTCTACCGATTAGAGGTCCTTCACCCCACTCTTCCTCCCCCCCCCCCCCTTTCCAGGCGTAAATTAATTACTGTGAGTTCCCTTCTGTGAATTATCTTGCACTACGAAAATTGAGTCTCTTTCATTTTACAACGATTAAGGTAGAATTCCCAACCATGTCCTTCGGGCGATTTATGCACTGCGTTTACACTGTGGCACCGCAGTCTGCATTCACTCGGACCGGCCACGTCAGTAACACTCACTGTGAACGTTACATACCTGCTTCTGAACGATTTTGATTAGTTATCTCACAAAAATCGTTTTAACCTAGCTTCCATCGATCCTTCGGGTCCGTTCTGCGTCAGAGCCATGCTAGGTCCGCCATATGAGTTTACGATAAATCTGTAGAGCAGAAACGGGCGTTACTACTTTTCAAAAGAAATCAAAACCCATTCAGCTAGCGCCCCATATACGTTTTTGGCGTTCACAAATTTCTTCGGGCGTCGAAATTCCCGGATCTGCTATGGCTCCGTAACTACTCCAGGTGTGGCATAGCATTCACAGGAAATATTGACATCCACGAGTTTACTTTGCTATATCTGACATTTCCTCTCTTGCTGAAATCAAGCGCATGCATAACCCTGCCTTCTGGTTTTACGATATCATTGCGCAATACGCACCTCTTTCACCGGCAACCGTTAGCCAGAGGGATGTTATTTTCCTTGCAACCGAGGTGCGGCCGCTGTCCATAGCAGGCTTTCTTCATTCACCTTTAAACGAAGAACTGTGGATACTGAATTAAAACGCACCTTCCGATTAAGATCCTATAGTTCTTTACGCACTTCGTGCTCGTAATAGCAAGTTGTAGCAGTTAACACTCCAAAACTGCAAAAATTCCCAAGTATCTTCCTTGAAATTAATAATTTCCGTAACCGTCACAATGGAATATGTTGTGGGTTACGAAATTCTCCACACATTTCTCTGCCAATGGAAATACGACTTTCCTGATTTATGGGAAACCAAGCATTCTACATGAAATTAGTCATTAGCTGTACGCCGGTGGTTAATTACACAAAAAAAAAAAAAAAAGTGAAGTCTCATTTAGCATTGAAATTGCTACACCACGAAGATAACGTGCCACACGCGAAATTTAACCGACAGGAAGAAGATGCTGTCATATGCAAATTATTAGCTTTTCAGAGCATTCACACAAGGTTGGCGCCGGTGGCGACACCTACAACGTGCTGACATGAGGAACGTTTCCAACCGATTTCTCATATACAAACAGCAGTTGACCGGTGTTACCTGGTGAAACGTTGTTGTGATGCCCCATGTAAGGAGGAGAAATGTTTACCATCACGTTTCCGACTTTGATCAAGGTCGGATTGTAGCCTTTCGAGATTGTAGTTTATCGTATCGCAACATTGCTGCTCCCGTTGGTCGAGATCCAATGACTGTTAGCAGAATATGGAATCGATGGGTTCCGGAGGGTAATACGGAACGCCGTGCTGGATCCCAACGGCCTCATATCACTAGCAGTCGATATGACAGGCATCTTATCCGCGTGGCTGTAACGGATCGTGCAGCCACGTCTCGATCCCCGAGTCAACAGATGGGGGCGTTTGCAAGACAACAACCATCTGCACGAACAGTTCGTCGATGTTTGCAGCAGCATGGGTTATCAGCTCGGAGAACTTGGCTGCGGTTACTCTTGTCGCTGCATCACAGACAATAGCGCCTGCGACGTACCTGGGTGCACGAATGGCAAAACGTCATTTTTTCGGATGAATCCAGGTTTTGTATACAGCATCATGATGGTCGCACCCGTGTTTGGCGACATCGCGGTGAACGCACATTGAAAGCGTGTATTCGTCAACGCCATACCGGCGTATCACCCGACGTCATGGTATGGGTTGCCATTGGTTACATGTCTCGGTCACCTCTTGTTCGCATTGACGCCACTTTGAACAGTGGACGTTACATTTCAGATGTGTTACGGCCCGTAGCTCTACCCTTCATTCGATCCCTGCGAAACCCCACATTTCAGCAGGATAATGCACGACCACATATTGCTGGTCCTCTACGGGCCTTTCTGGATACAGAAAATGTTCGACTGCTGCCCTGGCCAGCACATTCTCCAGATCTCTCACCAATTGAAAACGTTTGGTCAATGGTGGCCGAGAAACTGGCTCGTAACAATACGCCAGTCACTACTCTTGATGAACTGTGGTATCGTGTTGAAGCTGCATGGGCAGCTGTACCTGGACACGCCATCCAAGCTGTGTTTGACTCAACGCCCAGGCGTATCAAGGTCGTTATTACGGCCAGAGGTGGTTATTCTGGGTACTTTTTTCTCAGGATCTCTGCACCTAAACTGCGTGAAAATGTAATCACATATCAGTTCTAGTATAACATATTTGTCCAATGAATACCCGTTTATCATCTGCATTTCTTCTTGGTGTAGCAATTTTAATGGCCAGTAGTGTATATCGTTGCAAGATACTCTGCATTCTTCACAATATTTTTTCTGATACGCTGCTTTGAAATAAAAGACACGTTGGATGTTCGATTTAACAACAGCTTCAAAGGTACACAGGATGAACATTAATAAAACTGACAAACTGGAGGGACGGATTACTGATTGTAAATGCGGGCAAAAAGGCCCTATGAACATATTTAAGGAAATGGACGGTGTGCATGCAACGACAAGAAATCGTCCCGGAACGCAGAACAGTGTTGCATCGCATGAACGTCACAACAAATGCTGAAAGTGGTCTCCATGCGATGTAAAGCACGCGTTCACACGTCTCATCATGGATTGCCGCTCTCTTTCGCAGGTTCCGGCTTCTCTCCGAATAACTTCACAGGCGTCGTGAACACCCTGTTGAAGCGTCTACACACCAGGAACTGGTCCAGCATACACTAACGCTTTTCAGATGCCCCAATAGGTAAATATTGAGGGGTTTTAAGTCCGGTGATCTACCAGGCCTTGCTACTGGGCCTCCCCATCCCAACCAACGTGCGGAGAAGATATTGTTAAGGTGTCAGCAAACTGTAAAGCTCCGTCATGCAGACACCACATAACCTGTCGTATTGCCAAAGGCACATTCTGAAGCAGCGCATGCAGAGTATTTCGCAGGAAATCCAGGTAGATTCCTCCGTCGAGGCGTTGTGGAATAATAACCGGTCCAACAATATGGCCGCCAGGAATACCTGCCCATACAAGGAAGTTGAGCCGATGTGATAAGACGACTTAACCATTCCCCGAGGACTTTCTGTAGTCCGCAGATGGTGATTATGCAGATTGATCATGCCAGTTCTGGTAAAGTTTGCTTCGTGGGTAAAGAGAATTGCTGTCAGAAATCCCATAATTGTGATGGTCTGGTGCAGAAATCATCAACAAAATCCTTCTGGAATATCATCGTAGAGGAAGATCAGCTGCTGTTAATCTTTGTACAGTTTGCAGGTGATACGGATGGTAGCGATAGTCGTACAGGATACACATAATTTTGCTTTGCCTTACACCATATTGGCGAGTCACTTGGCTGGAGTTTGTTCTCAGTTTCTCAATATCCTGCAGAACCAGCCGGCCGGAGTGGCCGAGCGGTTCTAGGCGCTACAGTCTGGAACCGCGCGACCGCTACGGTCGCCGGTTCGAATCCTGCCTCGGGCATGAATGTGTGTGATGTCCTTAGGTTAGTTAGGTTTAAGTAGTTCTAAGTTCTAGGGGACTGATGACCTCAGAAATTAAGTCCCATAGTGCTCGGAGCCATTTGAACCATTTGACCCTGCAGAACCCGGTCCTCCAAGTGTGGTGCACCCACAGTCGGCCACCAGCATGCACGCTCGTCTGACTGAAAGAAAGGCTTGAAATGTTGTGTGGTGTGGTTGGTGTCTGTCAGGGTGCTTGTTTTGGTATATCAGTGCTGCCTCTCGACCATTTCCATCTGCTTAGTCATACACAGATACCACCTGGGCTTATTCCCGATATGAATACCCAACCATGCCGCTGATTAAAGTAAGTTGCGTCAGTCACACAAGCTGCAGTATACGCGGAACACACGGCACGTGGTCAGAGGAACATTCATTTGTGAGCGTCATCTAGCGTGGCAACGATGCATTTGCGGGCAAATGTTCATAGGACCTTTTTTCCTCCATTTCCAATCAAGACTCCGTCCATGCAGTTTGTTGGCTTTTAATGTCCACCCAGTACAGATGTCATGCATAAACTAATAATCATCAGTGTTCATACTGTAGCCGACAAGTGTGGCCGAGCGGTTGTAGGCGCTACAGTCTGGAAGCGCGCGACCGCCTCGGGCATGGATGTGTGTGATGTCCTTAGGTTAGTTAGGTTTAAGTAGTTCTAAGTTCTAGGGGACTGATGACCTCAGATGTTAAGTCCCATAGTGCTCAGAGCCATCTGAACCCATCCATCAAAAATGGTTCTGAGCACTATGGGACTCAACTGCTGAGGTCATAAGTCCCCTAGAACTTAGAACTACTTAAACCTAACTAACCTAAGGACAACACAAACATCCATGCCCGAGGCAGGATTCGAACCTGCGACCGTAGCGGTCGCGCGGTTCCAGACTGTAGCGCCAGAACCGCTCGGCCACCAGCGGCCGGCGAACCCATCCATCATCCTGTATATTTCCTCCACTTCAGTGTTCAAAAAGTCATCTCACAAAAATACCTACTATTAAAGCTAACTCTGTGTTGCCCTAAGCGGATACATCCATAAAAGTATATAGCATTTGTTTAACAGAAAAATACCTGTGCAGGGATGATTTCGAGAACTGGGCGGCTATGGGAAACAAAGGATGGTCGTATGAAGAAGTGCTGCCCTTCTTCAAAAAATCGGAGGATCTGCGCTCGGAAGCCATCTGGCAGCTTCCAGATGCAGCAAAGTATCACAACCGCGGCGGACCGCTCACAGTCAGCTCACTGGAGTACCGTTTCCCAGCACTACAGGCATTGCAGCAAGGTAAGGCGGTCAGTTACTGTTGCCAACACTCGCTGTCAGTGTAGTAACAACCAGTAGTAGTAGCAGACACGAGTCTACCCACCTAAATAAGTGGGTAGACTGACAGCTCCATTGTGGACTGCAGATGGATTACTAGTATGTCAATCACTTTTGATTAGCTATTGATTGGATTTTTGGCACATACAGGGCTGTAAAAATAAAACTGGCCTAAAAAATACTTCATGCAATTTGAGCTAGGCAGTCAAACTTACATCATCAGCCTCAGGTGTGGATGATGCAAACTGGGTTGCCTGTCTTAAAGTGCATGAATTATTTTTCGGGCCAGCTTTATTTTGCAAACCCTGTATAAGAAAAATTTGGAAATTTGTGGTAAGGTCTTACGGGACCAAACTGCTGAGGTCATCGGTCCCTAAGCTTACACACTATTTAATCTAACTTAAACTAACTTACCGTAAGGACGATACACACACCCATGCCCGAGGGAGGACTCGAACCTCCGACGGGGGGAGCCGCGCGGACCCTGACAAGACGCCTGAGACCGGACGGCTCTTGAATAAGAGGTATTACATGTAATACACAGTACAACGTTTTTTTGAGTCTTCAGACATCTGGCAGGTTTGAAGCGACCGGCTACTAATTCCTCTCCCGTGCCAAACTTTTCATTTCAGAGCATCAGTTGTTACGTGCGTCCTCAATTGTTAGCTGGATGTATTCGAGTCTCTATCTCCCTCTACAGTTGTTACCCTCTACAGCTCCAGATATAACCGAAGTTAATCCCTGATGTCTTACCAGATTTAAGGAAGAATACGAACATAGCAATCCCTTTGGTTGCTCGTTGTTCTTGCATGTCCATATTTCACCTGCAGATAGCCATATTCAGCCTCAGTTTACTCCTGTCTATACACCAGTAAAGACATGTGGTGACATGTGCTGCTGAGACTTTGTTGGATGGTAACTCATTCAAATGTGCTGATGATGGCTATTTGTAGCTAAAATCTGGGTGTGCTGGAATAATAAAAAACCAATGGGATTGCGACTAGCTGCTGTGTTCATATACTTCCTCGAACTAATCTACCGTCTCTGTGCACATCAATGCCCTTGAAAGTTCATTTGTACAAATTCTCCGTCATCCTGTCCGTTCACCGAGCGCGGTGATGTAGTGCTTAGCACACTGGACTTGCATTCGGGAGGATGACGGTTCAAATACGCGTCCGGCCATCCTGATTTAGATTTTCCGTGATATCCCTAAGTCTCTTCAGGCAGATGCCTGTATGGTTCCTTTGGAAGAGCACGGCCGACTTGATTCTCCATCCTTCCCTAATCCCATGGGACCGATGACCTCGCTGTTTGGTCCCATCCCCCAAATCAACTAACCAACCAACTAACCGGTCCTTTCTAATTGTCAGTATTTTCCATATGTTTCTTTTCTCACCAATTTTGCGGATAACCTTCTCGTTCCTTACCTTACCAGTCCATCTGATTTTCAACAATCGCCTGTAGCTCCACATCTCAAATGTTAATATTCGCGTCTGTTCAGGTTTTCTCACAGTCATTATTCCATTACTATACAATGCTATGCTTCAACGGTACATTCTCTGAAATATCTTCCTCAAATTAAGGCCTTGTTTGATAGTAGTAGACTTCTTTTGATGTGAAATGTCCTTTTTATCTTTTATAGTCTGCTTTTTATGTCCTCGTTGCTCCGTCCATCATGGATTATTTTGCTTCCTATGTACGGTACCGGAATCCCTTAACTTCGTCTACTTTGTGATCGCCAATTCCGATTCTCGTTTCTGCTACTTCTCATTACTTTCTTCCTCTTTAGATTTACTCTCAATCCATATTCTCTTATCATTAGATTCTTCGTGTAACATCCCCTTATAAAAATTATAAATGACTGTGCTGATAAACCTCTTACGTTATTTGATTTTCAAACAGCTGAGCAAACCCGAACGTATCAAGACATTTCTCTCTTTACTTATTCTGATCATCACTAAACTGACACACATTATTTATAGCGCAACGCAGTCTGGCTTTCAATAATCCCTACAAAAGAATGACCGTGACTAACAATAACCTATACCTTTCATGAATCACTTACCTCACAAAAATCTTAGTTACTCGAACTACTGCAATACAGCGAGCGCCAATATTACCAGCTAAATGGAAGATTCTAACTACTGAAGACACTAAATACTGATAGGCATAGTTAGCAAATGAAAGACTCTGATAGAGAACAAACAATGTATTTACCTTAATAGTATTCAAAAGTCATAATATATATCAGTTCATGACATGCAGTCTTACAAATTTCCTTTTTCTGACGGACACACGTCCAGATCGTGCGCTCTCAAAACTCTGGCACCTCTCTTCCCACATCCACCACTGCTGGCGGCTCATCTCCAGCTGCGCTGTTCACATCCAACGGCCCAACACTACACAATGAGTCCAACCAGCCACAGATTGCACACAGCACAGTCAGTGACTTTCATACAGTGCGCTACGTGGCATTACCAACATAAAAACCTAAACAGCCTATTTACATTCGTTACGTTCAACATATCCTGTAATTCTTCTTCACTTTCACTAAAGATAGCTTGCAAGAACTTGCAACAAGTATGAGGTGAAAAATAGCTCCGCAACTTGTATTGCACTACTGCCCATTAAAATTGCTACACCAAGAAGAAATGCAGATGATAAACGGGTATTCATTGGACAAATATATTATACTAGAACTGACATGGGATTACATATTCACGCAATGTGGGTGCATAGATCCTGAGAAATCAGTACTCAGGACAACCACCTCAGGCCGTAATAACGGCCTTGATACGCCTGGGCATTGAGTCAAACAGAGCTTGGATGGCGTGTACAGGTACAGCTGCCCATGCAGCTTCAACACGATACCACAGTTCATCAAGAGTAGTGACTGGCGTATTGTGACGAGCCAGTTGCTCGGTCACCATTGACCAGACTTTTCAGTTGGTGAAAGATCTGGAGAATATACTGGCCAGGGCAGCAGTCGAACACTTTCTGTATCCAGAAAGGCCCGTAGAGGACCTGCAACATACGGTCGTGCATTATCCTGCTGAAATGTAGGGTTTCGTAGGGATCGAATGAAGGGTGGAGCCACGGGTCGTAACACATCTGAAATGTAACGTCCACTGTTGAAAGTACCGCCAATGCGAACAAGAGGTGACCGAGACGTGTAACCAATAGCACCCCATACAATCACACCGGGTGATACGCCAGTATGGCGATGACGAATACACGCTTCGAATGCGCGTTCACCGCGATGTCGCCAAACACGGATGCGACCATCATGATGCTATAACGTGAACCTGGATTTATCCAAAAAATGACGTTTTACCATTCGTGCACCCAGGTTCGTCGTTGAGTACACCATCGCAGGCGCTCCTGTCTATGATGCAGCGTCAAGGGTAACAGCAGCCATGGTCTCCGAGCTGATAGTCCATGGTGCTGCAAACGTCGTCTAACTGTTCGTGCAGATGGTAGTTGTCTTGTAAACGTCCCTATCTGTTGACGATCCGTTACAGCCACGCGGATAAGATGCCTGTCATCTCGACTGTTAGTGATACGAGGCGGTTGGGATCCAGCACGGCGTTCCGTATTTCCCTCCTGAACCCATCGATTCCATATTCTGCAGCCATTTGATCTCGACCAACGCGAGCAGAAATGTCGAGGTACGATAAACCGCAATCACGATAGGCTACAATCCAATCTTTATCAAAGTAGGAAACGTGATGGTACGCATTTCTCCTCCTTACACGAGGCATCACAACAACGTTTCACCAGGGAATGCTGGTCAACTGCTGTTTGTGTATGAGAAATCGATTGGAAACTTTCCTCATGTCAGCACGATGTAGGTGTCGCCACCGGCGCCAACCTTGTGTGAATGGTTTGAAAAGCTACTCGTTTGCATATCACAATATCTTCTTCCTGTCGGTTAAATTTCGCGTCTGTAGCACGTCATCTTCGTGGTGTAGCAACTTTAATGGCCAGTAGTGTACAATTGAAATAAATGCTTGTGGCGCCGGCATAAGCACCAGTGAGAAGTATCTGTTTTTTTATTTCTTGATGTTGAAGAGTTGCTCACTGTAGGTGAAAATACGATCAGCAATGTTTCAGATTTCGATGTGCAATGGGACAGTAATGATGATGGCAATAGAATCACTTTTGAGGAAGTGGAGAAAATGGTCAACAGATTGCAGTGCAATAAAGCGGCTGTGGTGGATGAAATTAAGTCGGAACTCATCAAATACAGTGGAATGTCAGGTCATAAATGGCTACACAGGATAATTGAAATGGCGTGGGAGTCGGGACAGGTTCCATCAGACTGGACGAAAGCAGTAATCACACCAATCTTTAAACATGGAAACAGAAAAGATTGTAACAACTACAGAGGTATATCTTTGATCAGCGTTGTGGGTAAAATCTTCTCAGGTATTGTGCGAGTATTATTTGAGGACAAATTGGATGAAAATCAGTGTGGGTTTAGGCCTCTTAGAGGTTGTCAGGACCAGATCTTTAGCTTACGGCAAACAATGGAGAAGTGTTACGAGTGGAATAGGACCGGGTTCCTAGGAGGAAGTTATTGTCTGTTGTACGTGATTATGGAATAGGAGGCAAACTTTTGCAAGCAATTAAAGGTCTTTACATAGATAGTCAGGCAGCAGTTAGAGTTGACGGTAAATTGAGTCCATGGTTCAGAGTAGTTTCAGGGGTAAGACAAGGCTGCAACCTGTCTCCACTGTTGTTCATATTATTTATGGATCATATGTTGAAAACAATAGACTGGCTGGGTGTGATTAAGATAGGTGAACACAAAATAAGCAGTCTCGCATATGCGGATGACTTAGTTGTGATGGCAGATTCTATTGAAAGTTTGCAGAGTAATATTTCAGAGCTAGATCAGAAATGTAAGGACTATGGTTTGAAGATTAGCATCTCAAAAACAAAAGTAATGTCAGAGGGAAAGAGATAAAAACGGATTGAATGCCAAATAGGAGGAACAAAGTTAGAACAGGTGGACAGTTTCATGTACTTAGGATGCATATTCTCACAGGATGGCAACATAGTGAAGGAACTGGAAGCGAGGTGTAGCAAAGCTAATGCAGTGAGCGCTCACCTACGATCTACTCTCTTCTGCAAGAAGGAAGTCAGTACCAAAACTAAGTTATCTGTGCACCGTTCAATCTTTCGACCAACTTTGTTGTATGGGAGCGAAAGCTGGGTGGATTCAGGTTACCTTATCAATAAGGTTGAGGTTACGGATATGAAAGTAGCTGGGATTATTGCAAGTACTAGTAGATGGGAACAATGGCAGGAGGGTGTGCACAATGAGGAAATCAAAGAAAAACCGGGAATGAACTCTATAGACGTAGCAGTTAGGGCAAACAGGCTTAGATGGTGGGGTCATGTTACACGCATGGGAGAACCAAGGTTACCCAAGAGACTCATGGGTTCAGCAGTAGATGGTAGGACGAGTCGGGGTAGACCAAGGAGAAGGTACCTGGATTCGGTTAAGAATGATTTTGAAGTAATAGGCTTAACATCAGAAGAGGCACCAATGTTAGCAATGAATAGGGGATCATGGAGGAATTTTATAACGGGGACTATGCTCCAGACTGAACGCTGAAAGGAATAATCAGCCTTAAAGGATGATGATGATGATGATGATATAAGAAACTGTTGCATCAGGTATAAAAAACCTGCAGTGGTACTAAATAGTGAATGTATCCACTCAATATACAATATAATACAAGAAAATCACCACTACACTGCTACAGTATTATTCCATTGTAACGAAAGAACGAGAATGCTCACTATCCATGAAAACTAATTCATACGCAGTGTCACAAAGAAAAATGAAAATACGTCGAATGATCAATAAATCCATAACAGGGCGGTATTCGAACACTACACAGGTTATCAGAAAAAAAAAAACAGTTTAAACTACTAAAAATTACTTTAAAAAATAATAAAAATTATCACATACATGAACATGCTCGCCACACACACACACACACACACACACACACACACACACACACACACACACACACACAGACGCGCGCGCGCGCGCACGCGCATTCGCGCACGCATATCTGCCCTGCCGCCAATATCACTCCACCCACCCTCCGCCGCCGCAGTGGCCTACTCCACTGCCACCCTCTATAGTCCCCGAGATCTCCCCGACAACCCTACACAAAGGTCATGTGCAATGTGTAGCAAGAAAGTTTATGTCCACTGAAAGATATAATTGTGACAAACTGTGAATTGGAAAACTCTACTTTTCCTCTAATGCTACTATAGACCCATTATGAACACGAAAAGGGGAGGACAAATATATTTAAGAGGTAAACCAAACCTCTATTTTTGTAAATTGTAATTTAATTACAATCTGCTGTCACGAAACACTTCATGTCAAATAACAAAATTTGTGTAGCTGAATAATTATCTTTTCTTATAGAGGCTACTGGTTTTGCCCATTCAGAGTATGTGAAACACGCTAGGTTAAAAATAAAATAATCGTTCAGTTCCAAAACATGAATATTATGTGATGTGAATTACCAACACAAGTACAAGGACTTAAGGAAAGAGGCATGAAGGGCGCCAAAAACAGAAATAACAATCATCCATTGATTGCACCATTACACACGCACATCATGATATATGAGACATTATAATTGCCACACTCAAATCTATTATGAAAAACAATATGTATCACGAAGGGCATACACAATGGAGTTTAAGAAATTACAATGACACACCAACTCCGCTATGACAAACAGTGTGCATAATGAAGGCCACACAATTTTACCAATGTCAGAAGTTAAAATAATACTAGCATAAAATTAACTAAAATGCCTTGAAGGAAATGTTTATGAGAAGAACACGGCTGGGCCGCAAGGGAGGAGGCAACACAATACATAGGTGCACCAAAACAAACAACGGACACCAGGTCGCGCCAACAACGGAGACGTAAGGCACGCAACTACTCTCTCCGTTGCGGTTCCGCGCGTTCCACCCAATAGCTATGTGAAACATTTTAATACTTGGAACAGTACACCACTGATCAGAAAATTAAAAAAAAACAATAACATGACATAAAAATACAATAATTTAAGAAAATCACATCATATGACTATGAGCTTAAGGTCTATCGGTAATTAACAGAATTAACATATTACGAAACAGGTAAAGGGCCATGTGCCACTATTAAACCTTCCGTAATTACACTACTAAATTTCTCAGTACCCGAGTTGCAATTAACGCAACAAGAATTATATCATTATATCATTATAAGTCATAATGCTACTTTAAAATAATAATAAAATCATTTCATACAGCAGAGGACCAAGAATGGCCCGATCAGTACTCCCCAGTGAAGCAGTTCACACAAACGGTACTCCATGGCTCCGAGCACACAGCCCCATACAAAATACAACACAACCACAGCGACCCGGCGTACTGCGAGAACCACCAGGCACTAAACCAATATCGTACTAAGCCAAAACAAGGATCGACTTTTAAAATAACGAGATCTAGTCCGGCCGGACAACAGACCAAATGCCAGGAAATCCATATGAAACCTCAGCCAACTTAATACCAAAACAACAATTTATGAACAATATGCAAAACACAAGACCTCTCAGTCCAAATGCTTCCGTTTAGTCGCGAAGGTGGCTCCAACCCGCCTGCTGAGGTGCCAAGCGTCGTACGGAGTGCCGAATCAAGCTTAACCTTCACTAATGGAAAGCGGAAGCACCACAAGACAAAATAAACTCCAATATAACTGCGCAAGGCAAACTCTAAGGAGTGCCACTCGAAGACTATGCACTTGAAGATCAAACGTAAAGCACCCAGACTAACGTGCCGCTGAACGACGGACTTCCATCACCAGCGTCTAGTAGAGTACGGAGAGCAGCGTACCCTATCGGTATACATCCATGGGACGGTAAACGAGGATAGCAATCCCAGCGACGGAGAGACAGGAGGACGAAATGACATCCCGCCGCACATAGAAGGTATTTCAAACTCAGGCTCGACAAACTACAACAGGCGAGATTTTACTCCCCTTGCGAATCAAGTTAAACGGCACACCACGCCGCTGTCCACACTATTAACCGTAAAATCACGGTCCGGTCATCCCATCGGACCCCACTCGGCGTCCAGACGCAAACAACCCCAGCCGAGCCGAACTGTCCCCACGCCAAAGTAGCCACCCCTTTCCTGCTCACACGCCTCCAGCTACGCTGCGGCCAGCGATCACACCCGGAAACAACCGCCTAACGCCAAAGCGCCGTCTGAGTGAAAACTCAGCACTAATATCGATACGGACTTGGAAATAAGCGAGCACCGTGACAACATGTGTTCCTCTCTAGGTGATAAATATAATTTTGTTCAACCAATAACAACTCTCGATAATGCAACGGAATTACACAGATATTCTTGCGACCCTACGGAACTGTCAAAAACATTTTAACAGCACTAAATTAAAATTGTGTACTAATACAGAAATTTATGTGCATCAGACCTCTGAAATCAGTTGGCTTGTTAGATAACTTACCTATGAATTCATCGAGGCAGCTAATAAACTACAGACCCATCGCTATGTGCTACAAAGCGTACAAGAACCAATTAATACAACACATGTAAATCTCAATAGAATAAGCCAAATGATGTGAAAGAAAGCAAAAATATCTTCATACCCTAATGTAGCGTGGCTAAAGTCATCAAATATAGAAAGCGTGACTGTATGAAACATTTATTTGTATTTTACTAGTACCAGATTTATATTTATTTTCCGTGTAATTTCACTTACGGTTACGTGGTTTGAGTAAAGATGTCTATGTATGTATGTACGCGCGCATAAAGAAGAGCACATAATGCTCGACATTTGTAACAGTGAAATACAAACAATTCCTTAAACTTCTATATTTGGCTGTGAGGATACCTTTTGCATTGCGAAATTCTGGTCACTTGCCATTACATACAATACACTTGGTTATTACAAAACTACATAGCGAGAATCATTCAGTGCCACTTAGGTCATACGAGTAATATGAGAGCTCTGTAGTATTTAAATCATAGCCGACGACCTATATTCTCCTGCTCATTTGACCATATTGTTCAGACGCATATCGTTACAGTAAATCCAATTTATTTAAATTTTTTATTTATGTCTTCTTAAATTAGGATGTACATGTCATAATATAATTTCTTGCAAAATTGTTTTCCAAAGAACACTATGTGATTTAGGAAAATAAATACTTTGAACGTAGAATTTTTGACACACTGTTCATTTCAGTGAAACATTGCATCTGTTTTCCCAGATCCTTATTAAATACCAATTATCGTCTGTTTTACTTTTCCAGGAGTCATTCTAACCAACATGAGTGTTGTAACTGACTTTACCGACAACACAATGGTAGGTTATGGATACTGCCATGGAACAGTAAGAGCAGGAAGACGCTGCAGCACAGCAAAAGCATTTCTCGAGCCAGCGAGGAGACGAACGAATCTACATATAAAGCAGAGAGCTTTGGTAACCAGGGTACTGATAGACGTCAACACCAAGGCCGCCTATGGCGTACGATATCTGGAGCACGGCAGAACGAAAGTAGTCAGAGCATCTCGTGAAATCATTCTGTCTGCTGGGGCGTTCGGTTCACCAAAGATACTCATGCACTCTGGAGTGGGAAGGCAGGAAATTTTAAAGCCGTTGGGGATTCCCGTTGTCCAGAACTCTAGCGTTGGGTGTAACTACCACGATCACATTCTCTACCAGGGCCTCGCGTATGTCTTCGACTGCAGAAATTTCGGAAGGGAGAGTCTGCTAAAGGACACGCTCAGGTACTACCGGAACAAAACCGGGCCATTTTCTAACATCCTCTGCAATGGATTTATGGGCTTCTTGCAGACGAAAAATGAGAGCTCCGAGGGAAACAGGCCGAGCATGCAAGTGTATCACCAGTGTGCAGCACTAACGATCCCCGTGGGCGATACCGTCCCAGTCATCATATCAGCAACGACGAAAATTGGTAGGCAGGCAGAGTGGATACAAGTGTTAACGGAAACGGGGTGCATGGTTGCGCCAGTGCTGTTGCTTCTGCAGCCGCGCAGTAGGGGTTGCGTCGAGCTGCGGAGCGCGAACCCGCACGACGATCTGATCGTCAAGGCCAACTACATGACGCAACCCGAGGACGTGGAGACGTTCCTGGAAGGCCTCCAGCAGGTGGTCGACGTCGGTCTGCGGACCCCCGGCGTGCGAGGTGTTCGCCACGTACCACTGCCACAGTGCTCCCACTACGGCGCACTCACTAAGGACTACTGGCGCTGCGCCATGCCCTTCGTGACGTCATCGGCTATGCACCCGGTCGGCACTTGTGCCATGGGCACCGGAAGTGACGCAGTCGTCGATCCACAGCTGCGGGTGCGGGGCATCTCTGCGCTGCGCGTCGTCGACGCCTCGGTCATGCCAGCTATCGTCAGCGGCAACACCAACGCACCAACCATTATGATCGGCGAAAAGGCTGCAGATATGATTGCTGAGACATGGCGCGGACGAAACTGAGTTCTCTATGACTAACACTAGTCACGTAGAAACCATCATCCTGATGTGAAAATTCGTTCAGGTATGGAAGGTGTGTGACATGTATCTCGATGTGTGAGTGTACACATGTGTTTGTTTCTATGAGAAAAGTGTCTGTGACGCAAGGAATGTAGAGTGAATCGGGCGGAGATGGTAGTCGTGGTGCGATGCCCTTGTCAAGACAGAACGGCACTCAGTGGTCCACAGCTTCCTTCAGCCCAAGTCTCGAGCGGTAAGCGGTAGGTGCGGTTGTAACGGATATTTTTCGTCTTTGGGAGCAAAAATACTGTGGTGTGTATTAAATTTTACGTTGTAAAATAATCCCAGATGCATTTAAAAACAATAGCAGTGATGTCTAGACATTTTTACCAGTGTGAGTCCAGTTACTTTCCGTTTGATGCCATACTGGGGCACATATTTCAACTAGCAGCTCACTACGAAATCTACGAAATACGCCACCTTTTCTGTGAGATACAATGGGAACTCTGTCTTTAAGATTACGTTTTAGTTCATTATTTTATATTTTGATTTTATAATTATTTAAGGTTTTGCATTAAGATTCTTGATTTAATTTAATAATCTTTGTAATAATGATAGAATTAGTATATTTATTTGTACAAAAAATTTACATTTACTTATTTGCAACTATGACTAGAAATTAAGTAAGAACCACAAGTAGAGACCAGTGGAGTGAAGGAAGACTGCAGATAGCAATGGGGCATGTACATTTGTTGGTGTGAACTGGTTTCGAGCTTTCTAAAAGTATGTGATTTCAAATCGGACATGTGTAATGACTGTGCTGCGAAACAATAAATATCAACGATAGAATGGTCACAAATTGCAAAAAAAAACACACTTGTATTTCACAGTTTTGACAAATAAGTTTGTAGTGTCATTGGTGATGGTATCAAGTTGATTTCGTCGTCTTACCCCTAGCTTCGGGTGAGAGGCTTGATAGTCCAACCCGTAAAAAAAAAAAAGTTACTACCGGACACAAAACTTACGATTTTGTCATAAACATACATTTTCAATTTAAAGAAACCTTGCTCAACTGGTGTGATTAATCTCTTAGTAGGATTCTCAAAATGTCCCATCATACCCTAATTTAAAAGCAAAAAGTATGGCATCTTCCCTCTAGGCACTACATTTACTTTAATCCTTGTCCTTGGACGTAAAAACGTGCTTTACATTCAGAAAAAATCTTATCACAGTTGTAATGCAGTGTAAGTGAAGAATTAGTAGTAATGATTGTGGTACTATTAGTTGAAGCAGGAGTAATAGTATAAGGGGCAGTCAAATAAACACGCGTCAGATGGAAAAAATTAATGGTTGCTAAGTTATTTTTGTTACAAATAACGTGTTTCGCCTGGTTAAGGCTTCCTCAGATTTTCCATAAGAAAATAAAAAATAAGAATCTAATCATAAAAAACTACAAGTGAAGGAATGTAGTTCTAAGGTCCGCAAAAACGTATAAATGGAAGAGCACAAACGTCTTTCTACAGGGCAACTACTGAGAGTGAATGGAACATATATATCCTAGCAAAACACACACAGTGTATATCGTCGAGTCGACATTCGTAACCGTTGGGCACATATTTTCAGTGCGACATACATATAAAGAAAACTGACTGTGAAGAATGAAACAAAAGACAATTACTCTGTATCGTGCTACAGGAGCTCTCTTATAGCAAGTTACTCGGAACACATCCCTCAACAAAATTCCGTCGATGAACTTCGGGTTCGCCGTGTATATATGACGACAAAGAAGTACTTTACAATCGATGGGGGTTGATTCCGCATACAAAAATGAGAAAATAAAACGCTTGTTCCATCTGTGCACCAGTCTTTTTATATTACCGCTCTGATACTAGAATGACACCGCCGTCGACGCGCATTTTATACAGTAAACATATAAGAATGTAATAAAATGCACATTGGTCTTGAATTTGTAGAATAGGGACTCAGTTATTCCACTGATCGACAAGTCATACTGTTTGCTACAAGTCAACTAAAACATTACTATAATTTACCATTAATTCCGGAAAGAGATTGTAGGGTCATGATTCAGAAACATGGCTTTGGAATAAACATCGTTGGGAAAGAGAGTATATAAAACAAAAAATTCTTTATAACGAAATGAATGACAGAGTAAAATCAATCGAGCTTCTGAAAGTCCTTTCAATGGTATTTTGAATGTGTAACACTACCGAAACATATGTTAATCAAACTCCGTCCGCACAGGCCTTGAAGGCAGAACGGTAAAGTCCAAGTGCCGTGTCATTTTCAACTTATCGGCGTCGCTGGACGCGGATGTGGGGCACATAGTCAGCAGACTGCTCTCCCGGTTGAAGTCAGTTTCCGAGATGGCAGACGCCATTTCTCAATCAAGTAGCTCCTCAAGATGTCTCACAAGGGCTGAGTGCACCACGCTTGCTGACAGCGCTCGGCAGACACCGATGGTCACCCATCGAAGAGGCAGCTAACTCCGACAGCGCGTAACTTCGGCGATCTGACGGCAGCTAGTGTTAGCACTGTGGCAAGGCCTTTGTCATCCACGTATTACACGGGATTGCAATTTCAGGTCTCCAGCAATACGAGGCTTACCAACTGGCAGAGGATTCATCGAGAGCGGCCGACGCCATGTTGGCAGAGAGTGGGAGCTGTCCACCGCCGAGAGGCAGAACCTCGGCCCTGTTAGCAGTGCAGCATGTACACAGTGTCTTTGGCAGAGATTGGCATAATTATCACTGCGGAACAGCAGCAGCTTGTGAACGCTCCAAGATTCAAACAGAACAGCCTTTTGTGTGCTAACAATGGAACCTCCCCATCGCACCCCCCTCAGATTTAGTTATAAGTTGGCACAGTGGATAGGCCTTGATAAACTGAACACAGATCAACTGAGAAAACAGGAAGAAGTTGCGTGGAACTGTGAAAAAATAAGCAAAATATACAAACTGAGTAGTCCATGGGACACATAGGCAACATCATGGACAGTTTGAGCTCAGGAGCGCCGTGGTCTCGTGGTAGCGTGAGCAGCTGCGGAACGAAAGGTCATTGGTTCAAGTCTTCCCTCCAGTGAGAATTTTACTTTCTTTATTTTTACATCGTTATTATCTGTCCGTTCGTTCATTGATGTCTCTGTTCACTGTAATAAGTTTAGTGTCTGTGTGTTGCGACCGCATCGCAAAACCGTGCGATTAGTAGACGAAAGGACGTGCCTCTCCAATGGGAACCGAAAACATTTAATCGCAAGGTCATAGGTCAACCGATTCCTCCACAGGAAAACACATCTGATATATTCTATACGACACTGGTAACGGCATGTGCGTCACATGACAGGAATATGTTGTCGACCCACCTAACTTGTACACTTGGCGAATGGGTAAAAAGATTCTTCTACCTTGCCCGATTTAGGTTTTCTTGTGGATGTGATAATCACTCCCAAAAAAGTTATGAAAACACAGTAGTTTGTCACCTAAACTGAAAATAAAAAAATTAAACTTTTCACTCGATGGAGGATTTGAACCAAGAACCTCTCGTTCCGCAGCTGCTCACGTTACCACGAGACCACGGCGCTCCTGTGTCCTTAGATTCATTGATGTCACGTATCTTCCCATGAACTACTCAGTTTGTATATTTTGCTTATTTTTTCACAGTTCCACACAACTTCTTCCTGTTTTCTCAATTGATCTGTGTTCAGTTTTTCAAGGCCTATCCACTGTGCCAAGTTATAACTAAATCTGAGGGGGGGGTGCGATGGGGAGGTTCGCTTGTAAGCTTCCTTCTCCAAAATTCCAATCAAACTGATCCATCTCATACGATTTTCTTCCGCACTAACTCTCTTTTCCCAATGATTACTCACGTTGTTTCGTTGGTTACATGCCTCCAGCCAGTGGGGTGTGGCGTTATAATAAAATTTTGAATTTGTGGTAAGGTTTTATGTGACCAAACTGCTGAGGTCATCAGTCCCAAGGCTTACGCACTACTTATAATGTAACTTACACTAAATTACGCTAAGGACAATACACACACCCATGCCCGAGGGAGGATTCGAGCCTCCGACGGGGAGAGCCGCGCCAACCGTGACAAGGCGCCTGAGAATGCGCGGCAACCCCGCGCGACTGTGGCATTACAAACGTATGAGTTACACAAGGGGAAAACGTCAGATATGGCCAACCGATTCGACTCATATTTCGCAGGTCTCTTATGTACAATCAAAATCTGTAAGAGGTTTGGCTTAACACCCCCTAGGTTCCGAGAAACCCACCCCTGAAATTCATGAAAACGTCAGATATGGCCAACCGATTCGACTCATATTTCGCAGGTCTCTTATGTACAATCTAAATCTGTAAGAGGTTTGGCTTAACACCCCCTAGGTTCCGAGAAACCCACCCCTGAAATTCATGATGTGTAATCGATAGTTAGCCGGCCGTTGTGGCCGAGCGGCTATAGGCGCTTCAGTCCGGAACCGCGCTGCTGCTACGGTCGCAGGTTCGAATCCTGCCTCGGGCATGGGTCCTTAAGTTAGTTAGGTTTACTTAGTTCTAAGTTCTAGAGGACTGATGACCTCAGAAGTTAAGTCCCATAGTGCTCGGAGCCATTTGAGCCATTTGTAATCGATAGTTAAATGAACAACCAGCATTTTTCACCATCATGTTTGCAGCTCGAAAACGCTGATTTTTCTAGAAATCAAGGAAAATAAATGTTACGACTGACGCTTAGGTACCCATAAGGTAAACATTCTTTAGGCCACAGATTTATTTTCTGTTTGGCCATCTGAATCACCCTGCGACTGTAGAATACTGACGAGCTGAAAGTGTAATCCGGAAAGATATAGAGGCTATTCCTCACGAAATATTTGATATCGTAATGAGGAACTTCTACTAAAGTCTTCAGGAATGCGTGGACAACGGAGGAAGCCAGTTTTGAAATGTACTTTAAGCCGTTTATGCGACGTACTATTCGAGGTAAAAGCTTCTGTTTGGCTTCTCTTTAATGGAAATGTGTATAGCACTGCTATCTATAATTTTTATTGGCGTAAATATACTCTGAGGTTCATAACAACCAACAAAAGCGAGATACTACTTGCAGTTGGTCACCTTCTATATCAACTACTTCGAGTAGAGCTATTCCCACTTTTTAATATTTGACATTATCTTGTTAAATTACTGAGTAAATGAGTCATTTGCTTCTACAAGTAACAACATAGTAATCGATAATACGTTTCGTGAAAATTTTTATGTTACTATTTCTCTTTATATGTCGATATGATTTTCGCATCCCATTATGATGTGCACAATCGGCAGCTATATGCAGCAATTCTAGAGCTCACCATTGTTCAGGAGTCTTTCTTCCACATCCTCTTCTCCTAATGCCATCCTCTGTAGATATCAGAGCGATCGTTCACATTCTAGAAAAATCAGATACTGGGTCACATGAATCTACGGTAACACGAAATCTGGTACCGTGCGCCGCGGAATTTGAATACCCCGCCAGACGTCATGGACGTCGAAGACCCATTGAGGTCTCTGTACCATCGCGTCGTAAGATGTGGTGGCGTGCGTCCTGGCCCGCATTTAGCGTGAGGGCGCCACAGGGGAACATGTGGTTGCAGCGGCCAATAGCGGCGTCCCCGATCGCGTACTTAAGCGCCTGCCTAATGCTCAGCCTCGACTCCACCAAAACCACCTCCTCCCCAACACCCAAGGTGGCTTTCGACCTTGTTCTCTGCTGATGACCAACTCCTCCGCCTCACGCATCTCCTCTCCCTCCAGCTTAACTCCCGTCGCTCCGCCATTTTTGTCTCCCTAGACCTCGAACAGGCCTACGACCGTGTCTGGCATCCCGGTCTCCTGTTTAAACTCCAAACCTACGCCCTTCCTATCAACTACATCCGTCTGATGGCCTCCTTCCTTTCCCACCACCCCTCCTATGTTACCATCCATAATGCCAATTCACACACCTTCTACCCCTCTGCGGGTGTGCCCCAGGGCTCTGTCCTCTCTTCTACCTCCTGTACACGGCAGATATGCCCCAACTCCCCCCCCCCCTCCAGTACACCTCTTGCAATATGCTGATGACACCGCATTCCTCGCCCACGCTCCTACCCTCCAACGGTCCCAACGCCTTCTCCAGAATCACCTTCACCTTTTTGCTGCATGGTGTAACCAGTGGCTCCTGAAAATCAATCCTTCCAAGACCCAGGCAATCATCGTAGGTCATGCCACTCGCTCCTTCCGGCTCCTGGATTTCTCCCTTACTGTCTGCGCCCGTCCTGTCCGCCTCACCCCCACCCTCACCTACCTTGGCCTCACCATTGACTCTCACCTGGATCCTTCATCTCCGCTCCATCCAATCCAAAGCCCACAACCGCCTCCAACTCCACAAACTCCTCTCTGGCCGGACATGGGGGTTGCACCCCTCTACCATCCTCCACACCTACAAATCCTTAATCCGTCCCATCTTCTGTTAAGCCAGTCCTGCTTGGATATCTGCCCCCCCCCCCCAAATTCTATAAGTCCCTCCAGATCCTTGAGCGTCATGCACTCCGCCTCGCCTTCCGT
This sequence comes from Schistocerca nitens, assembly GCF_023898315.1. Taxonomy (NCBI): domain Eukaryota; kingdom Metazoa; phylum Arthropoda; class Insecta; order Orthoptera; family Acrididae; genus Schistocerca; species Schistocerca nitens. Next base: position 213,486,952 of record NC_064614.1, read on the forward strand.
ATACACCTCCCGTCTCCCACGCGGATCCTCTATGATTTCATTCCTTTCCCCCATCTGCTCCTCTTCCTCGAACATATCCACATCCTCTACACCTCCTGCCGCCTTGAACCCCCTTACCCCCTGGTTGCTCCTCTCCTCTCCCATCCCCGCCCCCTGCCACGTCTTCACTATTGTATCCCCCCTACACTCCATCTCTACACCCTACATCTCCTTTCCCAAGATGGCTTCCATCAACTTCCCTCTCCCGGATGGTGCCCTCTCTCCCTCCATTTATCCCTCCTACCAACTCTGATCCTCACTCCCCTCCTTTCCTCCATCCTTTCCCTGGGCTCCCTCTTCCTCCCCCCTTCCATCCTGTGTTTTCTCCCCGCCTATCCTCTCCCTATCTCCTTTCTCTCCCCCCCCCCCCGAGTCCTTTTGTACTCCCCTCCTCTGCCTTCCCCACTCCCTGGCATGTCTGCTCAGCACCCCTCCACTCCTCTTATGGATACTCATCTTCCATTGGCTCCTTTCCCCCCTCCCCCTTCACTTTTCCTCTCCTTCCCACCCTTTTCTTCCCGTCATCTGACCAGTTTCCCCCCACCTGCTCTCGGGTGTGGTATGTCATATTTGTGCCAACTTTTTAGTGCAGTGTTTAAGTGAGTGTTGAGTGTTGTGCGTCTTTCCACAGTGTTGCGAACAGAAATCATGCTGTCGCTGGGTGTGCATTTTATATCTTTTGCGAACAGAACCCAGACTGTCGCCGTGTTTTTTAATTGTCTGTCTATTATTTTTCTGCTTCCTGTGTATTTTATTAGCATCATCAACCCTGTGTTTTATGTTTTAAGCTCCAGAATTTTCTGCCATTTTACCTTTAAGTCACCGATTTCATCGCAAACTGTTATTATTTCTTATTATCTTCATCTTTTTAAAACAAATTCTGTAGGCTGAAGAGCGGCGTAATAAGCTGCTGCCAGCCCGCCCCCTTTAGGGGAATCGAAACTCAATAAAGGGAAAAAAAAAAGTTTTCAGCCTCGAGTACGTCTCAGGACACATCGCCCCAGACAGGGTATTGACTTTCGTGTTTCTATACGAGTGGACATGGTTGTCTTGTTTGGTTCGTGACTCTGTTGTCTGTTCTTGTTGTGTCGTAAGTTCCTCCGATGGTCGTGTAGGTCCTCTCCCGTTGTGTTGTTCGCGGGCCGCTCCGCGGTTCCCGCCACGTTTCCGTCACTACAATCCCGCGACCGTTCCGGTCGCCGTTACAATACCAAACTCATCTGGAAGTGGCATAACTAGAGTATAATTCGATGTGAATTAATTACAGTAAACAGTTTAGAACCGGGGTTATTCGCATCAGAATGGAAACGAAATTAATACGAAAAACAGTCCTGAAATCACAAGGAGAAATCAGAGGAGGTACACTGAGGTGACAAAAGTCATGGGATTCCTCCTAATATCGCGCGAGACACCCTTTTGTCCGGCGTAGTGGAGCAATTCGACGTGGCAAGGACTCAACAAGTCGTTGGAAGTCCGCTGCAGAAATAGTGAGCTTAGCAGCGTCTATAGCGGTCCACAATTGCGAAAGTGTTGCCGGCGCAGGATTTTTCGCACGAACTGACCTCTCATTTATGTCCCATAAATGTTCGATGATACTCATGTCAGGCGTTCTGGGTCGTCAAATCATTCTCTCGACCTGTCCAGAATGTTCTTCAAACCAATCTCGAACAACTGTGGCCCATCAGCATGGTGCATTGCAATCCACAACAATCTCATTGCTTTTTGGGAACATCAGCTCCATGAATGGCGGCAAATAGTATCCAGGTATCCAAACACAACCGAGGACCCAATTAATTCCACGTAAAAACAGCCCACACCGTTATGGAACCACCACCAGCTAGCACAGTGCCTTGTCGATAACTTGGATTCATGGTTTCGTGGGGTCTGTGCCACACTCGAACCCTACCATCAGCTCTTACCAGCTGAAATCGACAGTCATTTTCCGTCGTCTAGGTTCTAACTGATAACAGCCCAGACCGTTATGGAACCACCACCAGCTAGCACAGCGCCTTGTCGATAACTTGGATTCATGGTTTCGTGGGGTCTGTGCCACACTCGAACCCTACCATCAGCTCTTACCAGCTGAAATCGACAGTCATTTTCCGTCGTCTAGGTTCTAACTGATGACAGCCCAGACCGTTATGGAACCACCACCAGCTAGCACAGCGCCTTGTCGATAACTTGGATTCATGGTTTCGTGGGGTCTGTGCCACACTCGAACCCTACCATCAGCTCTTACCAGCTGAAATCGACAGTCATTTTCCGTCGTCTAGGTTCTAACTGATAACAGCCCAGACCGTTATGGAACCACCATCAGCTAGCACAGTGCCTTGTCGATAACTTGGATTCATGGTTTCGTGGGGTCTGTGCCACACTCGAACCCTACCATCAGCTCTTACCAGCTGAAATCGACAGTCATTTTCCGTCGTCTAGGTTCTAACTGATAACAGCCCAGACCGTTATGGAACCACCATCAGCTAGCACAGTGCCTTGTCGATAACTTGGATTCATGGTTTCGTGGGGTCTGTGCCACACTCGAACCCTACCATCAGCTCTTACCAGCTGAAATCGACAGTCATTTTCCGTCGTCTAGGTTCTAACTGACATGGTCACGAGCCCAGGAAAGGCGTTGCAGCAATAGTGCTATTAACAAAGGTACTCGCCTCGGCCTTCTACTGCCATAGCCCATTAACGCCAAATCCTACCGCACTGTCGTAACGGATGCGTTCGTCGTACGTCCCACATTGATTTCTGCGGTTATTCTCGCAGTGCTGGTTGTCTGTTAGCCCTGACAACTCTACGAAAACGCCACTGCTCTCGGTCGTTAAATGAAGGCCGTCGTTCACTGCTTTGTCCGTGGCGGTAGGTAGTGCCTGAAATTTGGTAATCTATAGACTCGACACTGTGAATTCCGTAACCATTTCTGAAATGGAATGTGCCACGTGTCTAGCGCCAACTACCATTCGGCGTTCAGAGTCTGTTAATGCCCGTCGAGCGACCATAATCACGTTGAAGACCTTTTCGTGTGGGTCACCTGAGAGCAGATGGTCGCTCCGCCGATACAGTGTCCTTTCATACCTCGTGTACTCGATACTACCGCCATCTGTATTTGTGCATAACGCTATCCCATTAGTTCATTACCTCAACGTATGAGGAGATCGAACTGGAGAATCATTATGTAGCGGGGATGAAATTTTAATAGTAATGTGTGATTGGAGCGTTATCCAGGAGGGGAAATAAAAGAGTGCGTGAGGAAAGAGATTTAGAAACATAAATTGCATGTACGCTTACAGTATGTAAATAGAGAATATTTTGTCGAGTGGTGTGTGGCTGGTGAGCTGTCGTGATATGGCTGGACGACCTTAGGTCAAACCTGGAGAAGGACAGAGCATCCAGGTAATGGCTGCGAACCGTTGGCAGTCGCTCGGCTGGTTACAGCGGCTCGGCGACTTCAAAATCCAAAAGTGGTAGGTACAGTGTGTGCCGGCGCGTGATTGAGGAGGCGAGACAAAATGTCCAAGGAGCTTACTGTGTTAGACCTGATGTATTCACAGAAAACACTAAAACTATTCTCAAAATCACAAATAACCTAGGATGTATTTTGCAACATATTTTAGATACGAAGAGCTTACTTCATGCTTTTGTAGTTTAAACAACTGAATGCCCGGACTGTGGTGCGTGTTCCTTGGCCAAACTGGTAGACGGCGGGAAATTACTTTTGGGGAACACATTGCATCCGAAAGAAATGATGCCATGGAGATATCGAGTATGGCTGCTCGTCTACTTACAACAAACGTAAATTGCCGACTTTGACGTCTGATGTGAGGTTCTTGCATAAAGATGAGAAGCGCAGGTTTCTCGACCTCGTACAAGAGCTGGGGATCTTTTGCCACTAGAAAAATGTTAGCTGCAACCTCATTGACGGTTAGGTAACGATGAGAAATGTCCGATTTAGGGAACTGTTTGAAAAGCACTTGCTTGGAAGCAGTAAAAAACACAAGTAGATCATGACTTCTTGCTAATACACTCCTGGAAATGGAAAAAAGAACACATTGACACCGGTGTGTCAGACCCACCATACTTGCTCCGGACACTGCGAGAGGGCTGTACAAGCAATGATCACACGCACGGCACAGCGGACACACCAGGACCCGCGGTGATGGCCGTCGAATGGCGCTAGCTGCGCAGCATTTGTGCACCGCCGCCGTCAGTGTCAGCCAGTTTGCCGTGGCATACGGAGCTCCATCGCAGTCTTTAACACTGGTAGCATGCCGCGACAGCGTGGACGTGAACCGTATGTGCAGTTGACGGACTTTGAGCGAGGGCGTATAGTGGGCATGCGGGAGGCCGGGTGGACGTACCGCCGAATTGCTCAACACGTGGGGCGTGAGGTCTCCACAGTACATCGATGTTGTCGCCAGTGGTCGGCGGAAGGTGCACGTGCCCGTCGACCTGGGACCGGACCGCGGCGACGCACGGATGCACGCCAAGACCGTAGGATCCTACGCAGTGCCGTAGGGGACCGCACCGCCACTTCCCAGCAAATTAGGGACACTGTTGCTCCTGGGGTATCGGCGAGGACCATTCGCAACCGTCTCCATGAAGCTGGGCTACGGTCCCGCACACCGTTAGGCCTTCTTCCGCTCACGCCCCAACATCGTGCAGCCCGCCTCCAGTGGTGTCGCGACAGGCGTGAATGGAGGGACGAATGGAGACGTGTCGTCTTCAGCGATGAGAGTCGCTTCTGCCTTGGTGCCAATGATGGTCGTATGCGTGTTTGACGCCGTGCAGGTGAGCGCCACAATCAGGACTGCATACGACCGAGGCACACAGGGCCAACACCCGGCATCATGGTGTGGCGAGCGATCTCCAACACTGGCCGTACACCACTGGTGATCGTCGAGGGGACACTGAATAGTGCACGGTACATCCAAACCGTCATCGAACCCATCATTCTACCATTCCTAGACCGGCAAGGGAACTTGCTGTTCCAACAGGACAATGCACGTCCGCATGTATCCCGTGCCACCCAACGTGCTCTAGAAGGTGTAAGTCAACTACCCTGGCCAGCAAGATCTCCGGATCTGTCCCCCATTGAGCATGTTTGGGACTGGATGAAGCGTCGTCTCACGCGGTCTGCACGTCCAGCACGAACGCTGGTCCAACTGAGGCGCCAGGTGGAAATGGCATGGCAAGCCGTTCCACAGGACTACATCCAGCATCTCTACGATCGTCTCCATGGGAGAATAGCAGCCTGCATTGCTGCGAAAGGTGGATATACACTGTACTAGTGCCGACATTGTGCATGCTCTGTTGCCTGTGTCTATGTGCCTGTGGTTCTGTCAGTGTGATCATGTGATGTATCTGACCCCAGGAATGTGTCAATAAAGTTTCCCCTTCCTGGGACAATGAATTCACGGTGTTCTTATTTCCATTTCCAGGAGTGTATATGGCAGCCATTGCAGTAATACTGTAGGAGTACGATGGTTATAATATTGAACCTAAGTTAAATATTGGTTTAAATGCATGAGCATTGTTAATAACAGCTATTCCGTATCTTACTTGTGTACTTACTTACAATTAAAAAAACTGTATGAAGTGTAACAGAGGTCAGTACTCTGTACATCCGTTACGGATGGACAAACCACAACAACTATCTATCTTCGTGGTTTTTGGCCCCACCTATGATCTATTCAGTAAGTAATAGGCGCCAGATACCTCGTCACGACTATTAAAAAAAGTATAAAAGAAAAAATATTCAAATCAATTCCAATAATCACAACATATATCATGTGCCTCCTACGTGTTTGAAAACTTTACGAAACAAAATTATAAAACTGATTTTACTTATGGTTTTGAAGATTAACAAAATAATTGGCTCACCAGGAGTGTATCTGACATTTTCTATATTTTATAATCTTAACTGTTTATTGTGGCAGTAAGTCAGTGCAGCAACGACAGTAATTTTACATGTAATTAATTTTATTTTATTCCTATACCTATAGAGATCATAATTTCTGTACTAGGTAGCTTGCGTATTATGTACTTAATACAGAGGGCGCCACACAGTAGTGACAGGAACCCGAAAGACAGGTGTAGAGTACTACATCATTTATAAAAACTCTGAAATACTAGTATGTAATTTAACGCACAAGCAATATATGTTATGTTATGAACTGTAATTTTTTCTCCATTTTTTAAATGTACTTCTTGTATTTTTAGCATTGAAAATGGCCAGTTACTAGCTGAAATAGGGATCCGCTGCAATAAAGCTAGAACGGAAAGGACGACTGATTGATGCTGGTACTGGTTACCCTGGGGAGAGCAATGTTTATTCATATGGAATTACGAACAGTCAATAAATTAAGACTTTTATGATTCTTGAAAGATGTACGACAAACCGTACAGAAAAAGCATTTACCTTTCAGCGTAAGTGTATTCTAAAACAATATCGATTTATTAAGTATGTTACTATTTATTCTATGTTAAAAATATTAATAACTGTAACACAGTCGAATGAATTTATGTAATCAATTACTCTGGTCTTGATTGTGGATGAGGAGAAACGTGAGAGTCGTCGTAAGTGTACTTACCATGCTTTTTTGTTGAATATATGTGTTTATTTGCTCTTGGAACCTTCATTTATGAGTCTTTAACATTCATTTAACATTCATCGATGCTAGAAAACTAACGATTTTTTTTCAGAGTAACAGTACGCGCAGTAGAGTGCGAGCCTATGATTGATTCTCATCGGCCATTTGCACGGCTGCAACGTCTTATTTGAATATTGCCGATAATAAACAGCTCAGAGCCGCGGCAATAACTTAAAAAGTTTGCATCTTAATTATATTATTTAATTTCAGTGTCATTTTAACTTATGTGCAAAGATTAACGGTAGTTTTCATTAAATTCCTGTGGCTGCCGCATAACGGCTACCTTTTATCTCAGCTACGTAGATTCATAGAAATTAACGTACTCCGGAATGATCGGTGATCAATATGCCACACAATAATATTTCTCTACGTGAATCCATGACAGCAGTATTAATGTCAATGCAAATGCAATGCAAAAAGAACCCGAGATATTGTATTAACATACGAGCTAGTACAGTGCTTCACACATCTGTTTACGTGTTTCATATTGCGGACATTAAACATTCAAATACTATTTCCATAAAAAATGATTGTATAACTTGCCCGTGGTAGGTTGTGTTGTAACTTTAGCGTGTGTGGCGTCATTTTATGAGTAACTATACGTGTACGTGCCTATCAATCACACTGTTTCATGAACTACACATGTACACGCAATTGAAGCACACCACTTGACGTACAGAATAGAACACAACATAAATATTAAAAACAACATATGCTCTTTACCATTTTGAAAGTTGTATTAAAGTCGTGGTGCTCATTTCACTTTCCTAACGGAAGGTAACATGCCACGAAAGATTTAAAAAAAAGTGAGAAATTACCTCGTCTCTAAACACAGTATCTCACAAATCTGGCATTTCCCGGATATTCACGTTACCAGTTTTCTGTTAGAAACGAAAGCAAAAAACATGAACTGTGTTTTTAGTAAAGTACTGAAAAAATGCATTTCCATGAATTCACGAAAACGCCTTTGAAATTATGAAGCAGTCGCACAAAGAGATATGCATAATGTATGGATAAATGTACTAAAACTTCTTGCATGATGCGGCAGTTTTTTTCACATCTTAGTGTTTATAAGTAATATCTCTTGTAGTATGTGTCGCACTATGACGTATTTGTGTAGATATATACGGCGGCGTTTATGGATAGTGCCAGTGAAATACGTAGCGGCTATAATTAGTAACAAAGAAGTAATAAATGTAAGCGTCATGCATGATACGGCAGTTTTCCACGCATCTCAGAGCTTATGACGTCATATCTCCTGCAATGTGTGTGGCGCCGTCATATACGTATGTGTGTTCCCTTAGCGAAATATGTGGATACTACCTGCGAAATTTATTGCGAATACAGTTAATAACATAGACAAAATACATTTAAACATCATGCATGATAAGGCAGTTTCTAACGCATCTCACTGTTTAAGACGTATGTCTTAAATTGTGATAGGTAGGTCGTTCTCACCCCCACAGCGACTCTTGCTTGACAGTAAGGGACATGTGTACCAAGTTTCGCTGTAATCGGTCCGGTGCTTTAGGAGGATATGTGAAACACACACACTCACATACATACATATAAACAATTTTAGAATATGTCTGGATTATTAACAAATTTATTAACGTTTACGTTATAATTGTTTATAAAGTACATAACAAATAGTACAGACATGAGACATTTGCATGAAAAACACAGTTACGTTGATGTCGGCTAGGGAATGACCATATTTCTGTTACAGTTAAAGAAACACAAAAATATTTATATATTATTTATTGAATAATCTGCTGAGGGATGAAAAGGAATGATTTCTCTAAAATTTCATAAAACTATTATTTCCAATGCGAGAGGGTTATTTCATTATTCAGTCATTCTGTTTTTATATTTATGTAATGAGATTCTGGTAACTTAGTAGAATTAAGATTGTCATTAGACTTAAATAGGCCTGTGGCGCGAATGTGAATAAAGTTACCAAGTATAATGAGTGTTCTGCAGTTCCGTCTGTGATGTGTATTATTGAATAAAGCCAGTATATATGACACATTTACAACTGAATAATGTGATATGAGGTACCTAATTATCCAACACTATTTGGTACCTAATTATCGAAGACTATTTGTTGTGTGTATTGAAAACTGTGAGGTTGTATTTGGTAATGTTTTGTGCAGCCAGAGAGTCGGTTAGGTTTAAGTGTTATTGGGACATAAAAATATTTCGGTGTTCATCAATTTGGAACTTGGAAGCACTTTGGAACTCTGAGTGCTAATGGACATAGACTCATAGACGTGCACATAGTGATTGTACGTTCGCACTTAGGTGTATTTGTTACTGTATGCCGCTGTTAAACTTCTAGATTTCACTACTGTTTTAGTGATTTTCTCCTCGGCTCTATGATTTTAGTTCACTTTTGTTACCGCCTGCGAACGCTCCCCTTGTACTGCAAAATCAATCAGTTCATGTTATTTTGAATCACTATTACGTTCAACAACAGTTTTTGTGAGGAATCTGTTGGTTATAGTCCACATTACTATCCAACCGTATCATATTATTATTGTCTCTCTTTTGACAATTGTAATCCATATATTGATTTGTTTAATTACATTACTATTTTGTCATTGCGATTAGAGGTGCCTCATAACGATCCGTGCTTTTGTAAATACTTAAGGTAACGGTGCATGACCAAGTCCCTGTTAATTAGATCTACAAGACACTCCGCAAGCCACCGCCTGGTACATGGCAAAGGTATCTTTGACCAGTACTACTCACTTTCTTACCTGTTCCACACGCCAGCTGAGCAAGGGGAAAACGATTGTCTATGTGCCTCCATCCAAGCCTTAAATTATCTTGTCTTTGTCGTCTTACGCGAAATATACATTGGTGACAGCAGTATCATTCTGCAGTCAGCCTAAAATACTACTACTCTAAATTTTCTGAATAGTATCTCGCGAAAAGATCACCGTCTTTCCTCCAGGAACTACCATTTGAGTTCACGAAGCATCTCCGTAACATCTGTGTGCTAATCTAACCTACCGATAACAATCTAGCACCACGACTCTGAGTAGCTTTGATGTCATCCTTTAATCCGACCTGGTTTCGATCCCTCATACTCGGCAGTGCTCAAGAATGAGTCGTACTAGTGAGTTATACGCGGTCTCCTTTATACACTGATAGAAAAAAACCACAACGTCAAAACATTATTAATGTAGAGTAATGAAATTTTTTGAATACATTTGTCTAGCTCAAAGATTTAAGTGATTAGCGTTACAAGACCAGAAGGTTAATTCATATGCGAGATAAGCCATTCTGAATGTGGACTGTTGGTACATTAATAAGCGGTCTAACCGTCAGAAAGTTGAATGTAATGCACGTGTATTATGTTGCACAGAAGTTGTCATTCTACACTCCTGGAAATGGAAAAAAGAACACATTGACACCGGTGTGTCAGACCCACCATACTTGCTCCGGACACTGCGAGAGGGCTGTACAAGCAATGATCACACGCACGGCACAGCGGACACACCAGGAACCGCGGTGTTGGCCGTCGAATGGCGCTAGCTGCGCAGCATTTGTGCACCGCCGCCGTCAGTGTCAGCCAGTGTGCCGTGGCATACGGAGCTCCATCGCAGTCTTTAACACTGGTAGCATGCCGCGACAGCGTGGACGTGAACCGTATGTGCAGTTGACGGACTTTGAGCGAGGGCGTATAGTGGGCATGCGGGAGGCCGGGTGGACGTACCGCCGAATTGCTCAACACGTGGGGCGTGAGGTCTCCACAGTACATCGATGTTGTCGCCAGTGGTCGGCGGAAGGTGCACGTGCCCGTCGACCTGGGACCGGACCGCAGCGACGCACGGATGCACGCCAAGACCGTAGGATCCTACGCAGTGCCGTAGGGGACCGCACCGCCACTTCCCAGCAAATTAGGGACACTGTTGCTCCTGGGGTATCGGCGAGGACCATTCGCAACCGTCTCCATGAAGCTGGGCTACGGTCCCGCACACCGTTAGGCCGTCTTCCGCTCACGCCCCAACATCGTGCAGCCCGCCTCCAGTGGTGTCGCGACAGGCGTGAATGGAGGGACGAATGGAGACGTGTCGTCTTCAGCGATGAGAGTCGCTTCTGCCTTGGTGCCAATGATGGTCGTATGCGTGTTTGGCGCCGTGCAGGTGAGCGCCACAATCAGGACTGCATACGACCGAGGCACACAGGGCCAACACCCGGCATCATGGTGTGGCGAGCGATCTCCTACACTGGCCGTACACCACTGGTGATCGTCGAGGGGACACTGAATAGTGCACGGTACATCCAAACCATCATCGAACCCATCGTTCTGCCATTCCTAGACCGGCAAGGGAACTTGCTGTTCCAACAGGACAATGCACGTCCGCATGTATCCCGTGCCACCCAACGTGCTCTAGAAGGTGTAAGTCAACTACCCCGGCCAGCAAGATCTCCGGATCTGTCCCCCATTGAGCATGTTTGGGACTGGATGAAGCGTCGTCTCACGCGGTCTGCACGTCCAGCACGAACGCTGGTCCAACTGAGGCGCCAGGTGGAAATGGCATGGCAAGCCGTTCCACAGGACTACATCCAGCATCTCTACGATCGTCTCCATGGGAGAATAGCAGCCTGCATTGCTGCGAAAGGTGGATATACACTGTACTAGTGCCGACATTGTGCATGGTCTGTTGCCTGTGTCTATGTGCCTGTGGTTCTGTCAGTGTGATCATGTGATGTATCTGACCCCAGGAATGTGTCAATAAAGTTTCCCCTTCCTGGGACAATGAATTCACGGTGTTCTTATTTCAATTTCCAGGAGTGTTTGATGTCCCATATGTGCTCGATTGTAGATAAGGCTGGTGATCGAGCAAGTCAAGGCAACATGTCAGCACTCAGTAGAGGATGTTGAGTTACAACAGCAGTAGGTGGGCGAGCGTTATTGTGTTGCAAAAGACCTCCCGGAATGCTGTTCATGTATGGCAGCACAACAGGTCGAATTACCATACTGACGTATAAATTTGCATTCAGGATGAGTCTGATAACCACGAGAATGCTCTTATTGTTTTACAAAATAGCATCCCAGTCCATAACTCCAGTTATAGTACATAGTCACGTTAGTTGTACTCCGTCAACTGGCTTCCTTCTAACCAACACACGGCCATCACTGACACCAAGGCAGAAACAGCTTTCATCAGAAAGCTCATCAGATTTCGACCCTGCCATCCAGTTAGCTCTTACTTGACACCACAGAAGTCCCAAATGGCGGTGGTTTCGGTGAGTGGACTGCACGCTACAGAGCTTCTGCTTCGGAGCTGTCCTTGAGTTAACCGATATGTGACAGTTCAGTGTCTCACTGTGGTACTAACTGCCGTTCAGATTGCTGGTGCAGATCCAGTACGATGCGCCAGAGCCATACGCTCAACACGGTGGTCTTCCATCCCGGTAGTGTCACGTGGCCACCCGGACCCCGATATTCTTGCGACCGTGACCTCTGCTGCCAGCAATCGTGTACAGTAGCTACATTCCTGACAAGTCATTCTGCAGTATGGAAAAAGGAACATACAGCTTCTAGTAGCGCTATTAGACGACCTCGTTCAAACTCAGTAAGGTACTGATAACAGCATCACTGCCGCCTTAAAGGCATTCTTCACTAACGTCAACTCACCAAGTCCTGTCTCGAAACTAACTAACGCTCGCGACAGTTGCAGCGTGTATTTAAATCGAACCTGGCTTGCATCCTCATGGTGGAGCCACTGGCGTCACTCTTACGCTACTGGCACGAAATTTGAACAGACACATATATCAACTTTCGTTTATGTCATACAGCTATATTCTGGTCCTGGGATTTACTTTACGTCATTGTAGATGAAGAACACTTTGTTAAAAATTCTTCCATTAAACCAAAATCGACCATTCGCCTTCGCCACTGAAAATGGCATATTCAAATATAATATTGTGTACTAGCCCTCTGGTGCTGAGACACTGGTGAACTGATGTTGACTGACTATTATTTTCGCATTATTGCTTCCGAGTCCCAGTGAAGGTGCAACATGAATATACCAGCGGGATTCCAACATGGTGAAACAGTATCATCAATCACATATCGGACTGAAAGCCTCATTAAGGAACTGCTAAAGGCTTAGATCACAATTTAGTAATGATTATGTGTAGGCTGAAACGTATGAGAATCGCCAGCGAAATCAACGTACCAGGAAGTTTGGTACTATATTGTTGATGATTGGTGATGTTCCTCAGATAATCTCCATGGATGTAGATCAATAATGAATCCAACAGTAGCCAGTTAATTTGAAGTGGAATTTACTGGCCTACAAATGACAACGAATAAGTTGGTCGGACAAAAACAGGGACGAGCGTGGTAAGTGTGAAGAAGCCTTGGCTAAATAAGACACAATGTAATTGATCGACGGAAGAAGGTAATACTCATATTTATTAGTTTCTCCACGTTGGGATGATGCTGATTCCGTAGCTATTGTTTTGTTTATGACAAGCCACTCCCGTTGCTTAACTGGAACTTCATTAAGTTCACACACGACCGGTTTCTGCCTTTATATGAGGTCATTGTCAACTGTGTCTGAAAGATATGCTGCATATAAGCAACGTCAAATGAAAAACACAGTAGAAGCCACGTGACCTGTGCGATGCTCTTGAATGTGCCGGATCATCTTTTCCGCACTGATGCGCCTCCTCTGCACTGGTATAAAATCGTCCAGATAACTGAGTAAGACTGACCCCGAAGCACAGTTCAGAAAGTTTAGGATCTTAGCATAATTTTTGAGAAGTTTATGGGAATGTTCAGAAGCGGATAGGTTATATTCAAGTTCGTAGCCCTTGTTACTGTTGCAGATGCGAAACATTGGCCCCATAAAGCCATAAAGGCAAAGCTCATACCATTTAGAAGCATTCACCTGCTTCACAGCTCTAAGCGCTTTGTACCCTTAGATCGCCCATGCTCGTAACAATTTATGGATCGAACACTGGCTACACCCATTGTAGAGCAAAGTGCCTTCTGCAAATAAGGGTTTTCTAGTACCTTTCCACTCCTGTTACATCTACAAACAACCATATCTCATAGATTTTTGTGGCAGTCTGGATCATCCGGCACGGATATTACACATAAAACATTCATTGTGAGTTACTTCCTCTACCAGTATTCCAAACTACAGACTACTGGTTACGGTATGCCATTCCTAAACCCGCACACAATTAATTACGACGAACTTTCTGTCTGTTCAGTTCATTACTCCACATACCACGTAAGGAATACTTTTTCTCCTGTATTTCCTGCTTTCAAAAATGAAAATGTTGTTGCCACAGCTGTGGCCACAGTCATACACTCAGAAAATATTTATTATTTTTTTGTAATGATTATTGGAAACAACAGCGACTTTCAAGTAACATTTAATGAAAATTAATAGGCAATCTTGATCGCACATGCACATTTATTTAGTCCATTGCAAATGAGCTGTTGACATCCATGTCTCGCTCATACTGCTCCTGCTCCTTGTCACCATCTCTGCCCGGTCTTATGATGGTCTTAAAACAGATTGCGACCGGTCACCATTTATAAACAAATGTGTATATCCGATCAAGATTGTCTTTTAATTTTTATTAAAGAAAATTTTTATCGTTCTAGTACTCTCACACTATACACAGCTAAAAAAAAACATCATATCAGGTACTCAGTGAAGAAAAAACGAAGCAACCCCCAAATTAATACATCAATAAAACAGATAAAACAGAAGAATCAATCTCTAACATGTTCCCGTACATTCAACTTACCAACATATTACAGCTTGCAAACTAATTTTTCAACCTAAATACTTATATATAGAAATAAAGAAACATTTTCTTAATGCCCACTTCGTGTACTCCCATTCCTGTGGTACATGACGTGGATAAACAAAAATACACCCAATAAAACCCCAGGAATTTCTCAATGCACTGTCACCTCTGTACTTCTGTGACCTTACCACATTCGGCAATGTGTTTGTAGTTTGAATTCGTACAGTGTATTTCATCTTCTCTTAGTATTCTCTCCCGCCTTCTTCGAGGCTGCACTGGTACCGAGAGTAACGAATTTGGTGGACCTCAAAAAGGACAGATACTTTCCGCACCTACAGCCGTTGTACGCATAGGCAGCTGTAGCTTAACGTTCACCGGTGAGGTGAGTACATTTACTTGATATGGACCTTGGTACGGGTGACGAATTTGTTCGTTTTTCCTTTTGGGATGACGAGGCTTGTTTACACCACCCATTGTGCTGTTCCATTCGTTCTTGACGTTCGGGGGCCTTCATACTTGCTTTCTATACCTGTTTTCACAATTCTCGTAAGGGCTTTGTGAAATTTAGCACTGGCTCTATACTCCGTCGTACCCTGGGTTTGATAACGTAAAACGGCCGCGGCGTTTTCCGACCATGTACTATTTCATATGTTGACCCACTTTTACTTTTATGCATCTTACGATTATAAGCGAGCAGCGACAGCGTATGGCAACAGGATTACCCCACCCCCCCCATTGTTGTGATAGCTATTTACACATTGCCATAACATTTTTCATATTATCCGATTGTCTCTCTCCGTCCTACCGTTCACCTGGTGATGTGTGGGCTTGTGCTTAACTTACGGGTACATGATAGGGGATAGAACTGTTTCGTGAATTCCGACATAGAATTGGTTCCCTGATCCGTAATTAACAAGGAAAAAGTAGGAGTCGCAATATACGTAAAAGCTGGACACAATCTCAACAAGCAGTTTTTGTGTAGGTAGGAACCTACAAGCATCTCTAGCGGTTCTAAGCGCTCAGTCCGGAACCGCGCGACTGCTACGGTCGCAGGTTCGAATCCTGCCTCGGGCATGAATGTGTGTGATGTCCTTAGGTTAGTTAGTTTTAAGTAGTTCTAAGTTCTAGGGGACTGATGACCACAGATGTTAAGTCCCATAGTGCTCAGAGCCATTTGAATCATTTGAACCTACAAGCATCGGGTTGTAAGATGCTACTGCAAAATAATTCTCTTGTAACTATAACAGTCAAAAGATACCTTCCAGGAAACTTACACCTGTTTATACGAAATCTAGATGTATTACTGTGCTACCTGTCGGACAAGAATAAACAGTCAGTAGTTTGTGGAGATTTCAGTGCTAATTTTTTAAAAGATACTGACAGGTAAAATGAAATGGAATCGTTATTTTGTGTTTACATCTAATTTCGGTGGTTAAGTAGCCAATTCGTTTGCACAAATAAGGACCCTGACTGATAACGTTTCTATTGACAGCGCTCAGGTTGAAGCAATTAACATGCGGCTATAATGAATAATAGTTTACACAAATTACAGCAACGTATCAACTTTTGTTTTATTATAGTACAATTTTTATTTTCAGTTAGCGGTTTCGAATCGCCTAGCGATTGGTCATTAGAGAGTACATATTTATTGCATGTTTGCAATATTGTGAGGTTGTATAGATGTAGCAAAATGTATAAACGAAACATTTAAACACTGAATGTTGCGAGAATTGTTCACATTATGAGGTCGATTCAGTTTCATTGCTTACAGCTATCAGTATCTCTTGATATATTCTTGTTGTACACATTGTTTTGGAAGAAATAACTTATGTTTACAGTGACGTTAATTTTACATAATTTTACTAATTTAGCCACAGATAACAACTTTCACGTGCTTTACAAATTATGGGTAAATCAAAGAGCATGATTAAAGTACGTTCCAAGTGTTCGTGTTGATGCAGAGTTTTTTTTTCCACATTGGCGACAGTATGAATATATCTACTTATTCTCTATTTATATTATGTTCATTATTGCAAAAATAGCATATATTTACATGACTAATTTGACATGTGCTATTTACCAACTCTGTTAAAGAATGAGTTTGGATGGTACTTCATTAACAATTTTACTGCTGAAATTATGGTTGACAGTTATCTTAATATTTAATAAACATTCATCATTACATTATAGCTCTGCATGATTGTGTGTGTGTGTGTGTGTGTGTGTGTGTGTGTGTGTGTGTGTGTTGTGTTGGTGTTGTGTGTATGCACGCTCTACAAGAAGAGAGAGTGTGTTGAGTATGAGTGCCAATGTGGAAAGTTGTGTTTGTGTGAGAGACAGAGAGAGCTTTTTCGAGTGTTTTGTCTACCATTCATTCTGTTAAACAGATTCCAGGCACTATTACTCCATCATTAATTTCTCTGTCCCTTCTAAATGTTTCTCCCGTGACAGTTTTGCTGGTGGCTTGCATATGGTCTGGTTTCGAATTCATCCTGTTAAGATCATCTTCATCTAAAATATCCAAATCGTTGGCATACTTACGTCATTACCTTCTAGCTGTTTATTTCCCCTATTTGTTGAATGTTTAAAACGGCTCTAAGCACTATGGGACTTAACATCTGAGGCCATCAGTCCCCTAGACTTAGAACTACTTAAACTTAACTAACCTGAGGACATCACTCACATCCATGCCCGAGGCAAGATTAAACCCTGCGACCGTAGCAGCAGAGCGGTTCCGGACTGAAGCGCCTAGATCCGCTCGGCCACAGCGGCCGGCTATGTGTTGAATACTCCTGCACACAGAACATCATGATTTACCTAATTCATTTTTTCTCCCAGTGGCTCAGACACACATGATACGTTTACCGGCAGTTCCATTACCACGATTACCATTCTGCGCAAGTTTCAGTAGTGTTAAAATTATCTAGAAGAGCCTATGAACTTCCCTTAGGCTCCCGCGCCATTTAACGTTTGGCTACTCCCATATCGTACATCCTTACCATAACTACACTCCTGGAAATTGAAATAAGAACACCGTGAATTCATTGTCCCAGGAAGGGGAAACTTTATTGACACATTCCTGGGGTCAGATACATCACATGATCACACTGACAGAACCACAGGCACATAGACACAGGCAACAGAGCATACACAATGCCGGCACTAGTACAGTGTATATCCACCTTTCGCAGCAATGCAGGCTGCTATTCTCCCATGGAGACGATCGTAGAGATGCTGGATGTAGTCCTGTGGAACGGCTTGCCATGCCATTTCCACCTGGCGCCTCAGTTGGACCAGCGTTCGTGCTGGACGTGCAGACCGCGTGAGACGACG
This sequence comes from Schistocerca nitens, assembly GCF_023898315.1. Classification (NCBI taxonomy): domain Eukaryota; kingdom Metazoa; phylum Arthropoda; class Insecta; order Orthoptera; family Acrididae; genus Schistocerca; species Schistocerca nitens. The sequence continues at coordinate 213,504,768 of NC_064614.1, forward strand.
CTTCATCCAGTCCCAAACATGCTCAATGGGGGACAGATCCGGAGATCTTGCTGGCCAGGGTAGTTGACTTACACCTTCTAGAGCACGTTGGGTGGCACGGGATACATGCGGACGTGCATTGTCCTGTTGGAACAGCAAGTTCCCTTGCCGGTCTAGGAATGGTAGAACGATGGGTTCGATGACGGTTTGGATGTACCGTGCACTATTCAGTGTCCCATCGACGATCACCAGTGGTGTACGGCCAGTGTAGGAGATCGCTCCCCACACCATGATGCCAGGTGTTGGCCCTGTGTGCCTCGGTCGTATGCAGTCCCGATTGTGGCGCTCACCTGCATGGCGCCAAACACGCATACGACCATCATTGGCACCAAGGCAGAAGCGACTCTCATCGCTGAAGACGACACGTCTCCATTCGTCCCTCCATTCACGCCTGTCGCGACACCACTGGAGGCGGGCTGCACGATGTTGGGGCGTGAGCGGAAGACGGGCTAACGGTGTGCGGGACCGTAGCCCAGCTTCATGGAGACGGTTGCGAATGGTCCTCGCCGATACCCCAGGAGCAACAGTGTCCCTACTTTGCTGGGAAGTGGCGGTGCGGTCCCCTACGGCACTGCGTAGGATCCTACGGTCTTGGCGTGCATCCGTGCGTCGCTGCGGTCCGGTCCCAGGTCGACGGGCACGTGCACCTTCCGCCGACCACTGGCGACAACATCGATGTACTGTGGAGACCTCACGCCCCACGTGTTGAGCAATTCGGCGGTACGTCCACCCGGCCTCCCGCATGCCCACTATACGCCCTCGCTCAAAGTCCGTCAACTGCACATACGGTTCACGTCCACGCTGTCGCGGCATGCTACCAGTGTTAAAGACTGCGATGGAGCTCCGTATGCCACGGCAAACTGGCTGACACTGACGGCGGCGGTGCACAAATGCTGCGCAGCTAGCGCCATTCGACGGCCAACACCACGGTTCCTGGTGTGTCCGCTGTGCCGTGCGTGTGATCATTGCTTGTACAGCCCTCTCGCAGTGTCCGGAGCAAGTATGGTGGGTCTGACACACCGGTGTCAATGTGTTCTTTTTTCCATTTCCAGGAGTGTATTTTGCTTAAGTCCTGAACCCAATCCCCTACCTTCCCACATATCCAGGGCTGGTGACAATCTCGCCGTGAGTAGACGAAACTTCCCCAAAAATAGCATTTCCTATCAGCGGAAGAAATTACCTCATTCATTCCGTACTCAAGTCACCGCATTTATTTAAGGTGTAATTCTTGTTGATCCAGAAAAGTAGGATATTTCGCGTGCACCTTCCTCGACAGATCAAGTGGTAATCCCTGGAAAAACACGTATCACACCCTGTGGTCTGCTTCCTGCTGAAGGACTCTAATTGTGTCATCGATCTCCGTTAACCCGTAGGTACCGGTATATAGCTTCCTTATATCATCAAGGAAACTTTCGATGGATTCGCCCTGTCTTTGTGACAGACAATTTAACTGCTTACGATATTACCCACAACTGTTTTTCCTGCTATATCGCTGTACTAACCATATCCTCAGCACTTCAAATGTTGGATTATTCCTTATATCATCACGGTACATCACAAACGCTTTCACATCGCCGAGCAAACACAGTTTAATGGTATGTAACAATCGCAGACAATTCCAAGAATTCAGATTCACGCTTATCAAGCAGTTGCCCACAAATACCAACACTTCCTCTTCAGACTGCCCGAAAAAAGAGAAACCGTCGTATTGGCACTGCCGTCTAGGTACTGATAAAATGGACGAGGCTCTGACGTTTCCTTGACCGCCCTAACTGTCTATCTCGGTCTCTACTATCTGTCCTCTTTGCCACACTTGATGCAATAAAGACTCGAGCGTTAACTATAATTTCTCCTGGTTTACTAAATGCAGAGCCTGTGTCTAATCATAAACTACCTAATAGGACAGACACAGGGAAACTTCTATTCTTAGAAGTTCTGCAATAATTTTAAACCTAGTTAATCCTTATACCTGAACGCCAATCACGTGCGCTCGTTGCATTCTCTAGCATGGGGCAAGGTAGCCTACATGTAAGCTTCTTTCCACAAATCGGCTCGGTTTTAGAAAGCATCGCTCGTGCGAAACTCAGCTTGTCCCTTTCTCGCACGGCCAGCCAGGGTGGTCGAGCGGTTCTAGGCGCAACAGTCTAGAACCGAGCGACCGCAACGGTCGCAGGTTCGAATCCTGCCTCGGGCATTGATGTGTGTGATGTCCTTGGGTTAGTTAGGTTTAAGTAGTTCTAACTTCTAGGTGACTGATGACCTCAGAAGTTAAGTGCCATAGTGCTCAGAACCATTAACCCATTTCACGCACGAAATTCTGCAAACCATATACAAATGGCAATAGACAGATGCCATATTCCTAGGTTTCCGTGAATCATTTGACATGGTGCCTCTCTGACGACTGTTAACCTAAGTACAAGTATACGGCCCAAGTTGCCAGAACTGTGAATGGCTTGAAGATTTGTTGAGTAACAGAAGCCAGTCTGTTGGCCTCGACAGCGACTGTTCATTAGTACCTCAGGGAAGTGTGACACGATCGCTGTTATTCTCTGTAACATAAATCATATAACGGAGAGGGTAAGCAAGAGTCTGCGGCTGTTTGCTGATGATGCGGCGCTGTATGGGAAGCTGTTGTCGTTGAGTTACTTACACAAAATGTCTAGTTGATGTGACGATTGCCAGGTAGCTCTAAATGCCGAAAAATGTAAGTTAATCTAGATAAGTAGGAAAAAGAAACCCATTATATTCGAGTACAGCTACAGTATTGTCCTGTTTGATACAGTCTCGTCGGTTAAATATCTGGGCGTAACGTTGCATAGCAATGTGAAGTGGAATGAGAATGTAAGGATTGTAGTACGTAAGGCGAATGGTCGACTTAGGTTAATCAGGAGAATTTTTGGGAAACTGTCGTTCGTCTGTAAAGGAGACCGCATATACGACATTAGTGCGACCCATTGATGAGTTTTGCTCAAGTGTTTGGTACCCGCACCAGGTCGGATTAAAGGAAGACAGGCTCAGAGTGGCGTTGGTAGATTTGTTGCTGGTAGGTTCGAACAACACGCAAGTGTTACGGAAATGCTTCGGTAACTCAAATGGGAATTACTAGAGGCAAGGCGACGTTCTTTTCGAGAAACATTATTGAGAAAATTAAGAGAATCGGCATTTGAGACTGACTGCAGGAAGATTCTGCTACCACTAGCATACACTTCGTGTAAGAACCACGAAGATAAGATTAGAAATATTAGGGCTCGTACGGAGGCATATAGACAGTCGTTTTTCCCTCGCTCTGTTTGCGAGTGGAACAGGAAACGAAATGACTAACAGTGGTACAGGGTACATTCCGACACACACCATACTGTAGCTTGTGGAGTATGTTGCAGAAGTAGAATAAAAACTACAAATCATTATTGTGCGTAGGGTGCCCCCCCAGATAATTACGTTCTCTATATACAACTGGGCTCTCTTTTGCATAGATCTCTCCATTGTTCCTAAAAATCTGTACTGAGTCAACTTTCACAAACTGCGCTTTGAAATTCTCTCTCCAGTGCATGTGTTCCGCCTTTGCAAGTCACTACGATGGAAAGCAGAACGATAATTTGTCTTCAGGCACCACGATGACACTATGATACACTGTACGCTGACCCAAGAAACTGTTTGACGTTAATGGCTCTTCCGACACAGTTTAGTAGAGAACTGATACCTCGTTAGCGTCAGCATGGTTGTCTCAGAACAGTGAGGAGGGCACTGGGTGTGAGGAACCAGTTTCTCGATGGTTATGGAGTCAGAAATGCAGCCAAATCAAGATCATGATCATCATCCTCATCATTATTTAGCTATAAATCGTGCAGTAGCCGAAGGTAACGTCTCAGTGGCACGTACAAACACCAGCAGGCAGAGTTGTCTGATCAGCAACTTAGGTGGCACATGGTCTCATCCGTGTACCACCAAGAGCAAGCCACATAACTGCTGAACTCTGGTAAGAAGCGTCAGTACATCCAATCAAGTCATTCCAGGGTGCAGACTGTCAACCCAGAACTCTTCGCAGACGGTTAGGTGCTGCTTAATGATAGTCTAGGGGAGACGCCAGCTGGAGTGTTCGCATTTAGACAAAAAAAAAAAAAAAAGGTTCAAATGGCTCTGAGCACTATGGGACTTAATATCTGAGGTCATCAGTCCCCTAGGACTTAGAACTACTTAAAGCTAACCTAACCTAAGGACATCAGACACATGCATGCCCGAGGCAGGATTCGAACCTGCTACCGTAGCGGTCGCGCAGTTCCGGACTAAAGCGCCAAGAGCCGCTCCGCCACAGCGGCCGGCAGCATTAAGCACCAGCAGTATCAGCTCTAGGAGAGGTTATGAAACGTCCCCTTTGAACAATTATACATAAGACTGTGCTTAACCTGACACACAATATTTTTAGCGCAACGCAATCTGACTTTCAAAAATCCCTACAAAAGAATGGCCCTGACTAACATTAACCTATACCTTTCACAAATAACTTACCTCACAAAAATCTTCGTTACTCGAACTGCTGCAATACAGCGAGTGCCACTAACGCCAGCCAAATAAAAGATTCAAACTACGGAAGGCAATAACTACTGATAGGCATAGTTAGCAAATGAAAGATTTTGATAGAGAACAAACAATGTATTTACCTTAATAGTGTTGAAAAATCATAATACATAACAGATCATGACATCCAGTCTTACAAATTTCCAAACTCCGCCATCTCTCTCCCCACATCCACCACTGCTGGCGGCTCACCTCCAACTGCGCAACGCTACGCGCTGTTAACATCCAGCTGCCGCTGCCCAACACTACAATGGCATACAACAATGCAAACTAGCCACAGACTGCACACAGCACAGCCAGTGATTTTCATACAGAGCGCTACGTAACGTTGCCAATAAGAAAACATAAACAGCCTACTTACAAGGTATATTGACCAAACCTTAACGGCGGTGGCAGGTAGTTCTTGTTGAGGCTGATGACCCACATCAGGCCAGAGGCCACCATTTGTATTCCCTCAGCTTGGTTCTATTACGACGAGACAACGATTCTAGTCACACAGAGGGGCCAGAATAGCGCAGTGTGAGGTAACGCCACTCACCTTAGAACTGGGCCGCCTTAGTATTATTCTATCACAACGAAATGTCAAAGGCAGTACGCCGGTCCACCTGGTCACAGGTTGTAAATATTTGGTAGAGAGGTGTTGGTGAAATACATTGGCTTGATGTCAATATACGCAAAACAACGCAAAGTAATGCATCTCACTAGCCAGTTGGGCACCGTATATTAGGTCGGGGGAGGGGGGGGAGGGGGGGAGGGGGGGAGGGTGTTGTGTAAGTACAGGGTTATTACAAATGATTGAAGCGATTTCACAGCTCTACAATAACTTTGTTATTTGAGATATTTTCACAATGCTTTGCACACACACACAAAAACTCAAAAAGTTTTTTTAGGCATTCACAAATGTTCGATATGTGCCCCTTTAGTGATTCGGCAGACATCAAGCCAATAATCAAGTTCCTCCCACACTCGGCGCAGCATGTCCTCATCAATGAGTTCGAAAGCATCGTTGATTCGAGCTCGCAGTTCTGGCACGTTTCTTGGTAGAGGAGGTTTAAACACTGAATCTTTCACATAACCCCACAGAAAGAAATCGCACGGGGTTAAGTCGGGAGAGCGTGGAGGCCATGACATGAATTGTTGATCATGATCTCCACCACGACCGATCTATCGGTTTTCCAATCTTCTGTTTAAGAAATGCTTCTGCTTTAGCCTTTTCCGTAAGATTTTCCAAACCGTCGGCTGTGGTACGTTTAGCTCCCTGCTTGCCTTATTCGTCGACTTCCGCGGGCTACGCATGAAACTTGCCCGCACGCGTTCAACCGTTTCTTCGCTCACTCAGGCCGACCCGTTGATTTCTCTTTACAGAGGCATCCAGAAGCTTTAAACTGCGCATACCATCGCCGAATGGAGTTAGCAGTTGGTGGATCTTTGTTGAACTTCGTCCTGAAGTGTCGTTGCACTGTTATGATTGACTGATGTGAGTGCATTTCAAGCACGACATACGATTTCTCGGCTCCTGTCGCCATTTTGTCTCACTGCGCTCTCGAGCGCTCTGGCGGCAGAAACCTGAAGTGCGGCTTCAGCCGAACGAAACTTTATGAGTTTTTCTACGTATCTGTAGTGTGTCGTGACCATATGTCAATGAATGGAGCTACAGTGAATTTATGAAATCGCTTCAATCTTTTGTAATAGCCCTGTATACACAAATGGAGGATAAATAAAAGGCATGAGATGAGGCATACGGTGCATCAGACATCTTGTGTCACAGAGGAACCATAAGACATTGTGGTTAATTTATTCACCAGTAAGCTAGATTTATGTCCGGAAGGATAATGTGGTAGGCAATCAGCCTCGAATTGTTTCAGAATCGTTGAAGGACCTTCTGTAATCGTAACGAAGGTTATATTCCCCCAGGAAACGTGGTGTCAGTCCTACTGAGCACATGAAGGATGCCACCGAGTGAAATATTCGCGCCTTGGACCTAACTCTTGTCTGCAGTTTATGTGCAGCGTTTCAGTGGTCAGGGCAAAGGACGGCTCCCAGACGCCTTCGGTGAATCATCAACTCCATTCTGTATCTCATCACTGCTAGAGCGATTGTACTGATATTCAGATCAAATCATCACCGCCGATGAATGATGAACTGTGTGCAATTTCGGAAGTGATTCTGACAACAACAACAACAAAAAAAAAATACTCTGGATGAAGATACAGGTACTAAACTGACGGCGAAAATCGCTTCAGCAAGAAGGAGTTGAGCGAAATAAAAGTAAGTTTGTAGGCGTGTTTCTTCATATAAAAATTGATTTCTATTCCAATTTCGCGCCAGTCGCATGAGACTGGCGTTAGTAGCGACGCTATGAGGATACAAATAAGATTTACTTTAAGTAAACGTTGTAACGGTCGTGAGCGTTAGTTACCTTTGAGATTGAAGGCCGTGTGTTCATGTTAAGAATGGCTTTAAAGTGACAAAGATGCCATTAACAACACGTCACTGAGTTTGAACAAGGTCGGCAGCGAAAAGCTGTATGTTCATTCTGCAATATTGTAGGAAGATTGGCAGTATTGTAGCCATGTATATGATGACTGGCAGCTGTGGACACAAGAATGTACGGTCTCAAGAAGACCGAACTTCTGACGGCCTCGTGGCACTATTGGAGAGGAAAGACCATCATGTTCGGCGTGTGGATCTGGCGCGTCTATCTGCATGTGCAGTAGCAATGTGAGGAGCAGTGGGCACCACAGCGACACGATGAGCTCTTACAAATAGGTTACTTTAAGGACAGCCTAGAGCCAGAGTCCGTGCATTCCACTGACCAAAAACCACTGGTATTTACGACTTCAATGATGTGGAGCGAGAGCTCATTCGCGGGCAGGGTGGAGGTCTGTTATGTTTTCGAATGGAAGCTGGTTCTGTGCGTCGCCAGTGATGGCGTGTGTTGGTAACAAAGAGGCCAGTTGATGGCCTGCAACCAACCTGTCTATGTGCTATACAGATTGTACCTACACCTGGAGTTATTGACTGCAGTGCGATTACGTTTGCCAGAAGGAGCGCTCTCATAGTTATCCCAAGCTCTCTGACTGCTGATTGATTGACCAAATGTAACAGGCATGGAACACTATCCCACAAGCTGACATTGGGCACATTTACAACGCAATGCGTGCACGTCTGCATGATTGCATTCAACATTATGGCTGTTATGTTGCTTATTAATGTACCAGCATATCACATTTGAAATCGCTTATCTCGCGCTTACATTAACCTTTAATCCTGCAATGTTAATTACTTAAAAACGTTAACCCAGGCAAATGCATTCCCGAAATTTCGTTACTCTACATTAATTATCTTTTGGTGTCGGAATATTTTTTCCGCAGTGTATCACTATGTCTTTTGCCAAGTGATGTGACGGATAGCACTGAGGTACACATCTGCAATAGCAACTGTTTGTTTTTTAACAGGAACTAAGCTGAATACAGCTTCTGAGCACACATTTCCATGAACGTCTGCGTATTGTGGATCTGGGACGATAGTAACGAGACTATCCAACGATGCTGGGAGCTAGAGGGCAGTTCCTGGTGAGCAGTAAGGTGTCGTAACAACACAGTCCCTCGAGGCAGCGTATTTGTGGGCAGTCACATGCAGATCGTGTGAAGCAGTGCTCTCGGGAGTAGCTGACAGCGAGCGCAAGACGACACCGTGGTGGGCAGCACTGGCTGGCGTTGGGTCCGTAACGGAAAACCGTGACAGCTGATGATTGCTCGGAGTGTGGAGCATAGCCGGATTTCAAGTTTCAAAAAAATGGCTCTAAGCGCTATGGGACTTAACAAGTGAGGGCTTTGAACATCACACACATCCATGCCCGAGACAGGATTCGAACCTGCGACCGTAGCAGCAGCGCGGTTCGGATTGAAGCGCCTAGAACCGCTCGCCCGCAGCGGCCGACTGGATCTCAAGGGTCGGACTAAAGATCACGTCCGCGAAATGTTACATGTGTGGTGGAACGCGAACATACGACCACGCGCACATGAAGAGGTAACTGTGACTGCAGCGCTTTTTATCACGGCCTGCTCGCCCTCTGACACTGTGCGACTGCAGGACGGTTGACAGTAAACAGCTCAGCACTCCTCAGTTGACAAGCAACATCCAAGGTGAGGTAAAGTCTCTACCAGGCGCGTGAAGTATATACGCAAGTGTGGTGACCGAGTACGCAGGGGTGCAGCCCTGCAGATACCATACTATCTAATCTCACGTCTGTACTCTCTAAATACGTATTGCCTATTTTTTGGTCGGTATATTGTGAATTTCCTATTAAAAAATTCGTCATTCATTTTTGTAACTTATTTTTAACCTTTGACAGACAACTAATTGAAAGTAGAAAAATGAAATAACCAGCGAAACGATTATTCGTTCATAAGTTATGGTTACCGGAATTAACGTCTAGCAAAAATCTTTCATCTTTCTTTGTAGCAAATATGATGATTTTCATACAAGGATGTGGCCATTAATGAAACGATAATAACTTAATTAAATGCTTCCTTAGAGATTACTAACCAGTCTACTACTTTCCTCCATATCAAGAGCATTGAAGAAATAGTGGTAAAATATTGTTTCAAAACATTTTGGGAATTTTATTGCGCACAATTCACTAGAAGTATGAGCATTATTCAGGCACATAGTTACATAATGAAGAACAAAATTTCCTCAGATTCTAGACGAGGAGACTTTACAGACAGAGAAATGTTATGTTACTAGGTAACTTTTAAAATCGTTTATTCAAAATGTTAACAAGGATACAATTTGATACGCACTAACGTAACATACTTATAATGTGTTTTAGAACGAAAGTGTATTATCTGCATATAAAATATATACGTAATACATTTGCAAGATACCTGCAAAGTTTCAGATGGATTTAAGACAATAATGTGTTGATCTTTTCAAAGAATAATACATGTTCCAGGATAGTAAAAAACACTTTAATGGCAAACTTGGAATCCAGTGTATGTGATCATGATGATAATTATTAGTTTGATTAAGCAGACACATGACTAATAACAAAATACATCTCTCCGAACAGAAGAAATTAAATTATTTAGTAGTGTCTTAGCCGAACATTTACGTAATAAAGTGACATTCACTATCAGTAACAGGCAACATAACGTATGTCAGAAAAGTACATACTATCTTCACGTATACTGTAAACCTCTCTGCACAGAACGGAATATTTTTATAGGAACTGTGTGAACCGCACAATTTAGAGTATGAGATCTGTTGTACTGGGGAAAATACAATTGTTAAGAAGGATTTGGCCAAATATCTCAGGTTTGAAAAACAGTTGCAAGAGTTCGTGATCTTTCGTAGCATACTTTACGAAAATGCACTGTTTACGTCTATTTGGTCTCATGTTTAACTAATAGTCCTGTCTTAGTCCTTCCTCACTTACAACTTAGTATGTACAGAGAGGCTATATTTTCAATAGCAGCTTCGTGCTAAGGAAAAAGCAAATTTTTTTTCATGATGAACTGGCATGCTAAAACTATTTACAATGAAATGTCTTACTAAAACTACTCTGCAAAAGTAATTATTTTTATAGATGGAACGGCAAAAATGAAAGAAGAAAAGAGAAAGAATATTAACTCTTAACATACCCTTTGCAGCAACGTCACAGACATCACAAGGGGGAACAGCGATTGTTTGCCGAGTAATAACTAGAAATACGTAACGAGTACAAAGAATTGTGTACTGGTACGCAAATCTCAAATGAAAATGTGGGGGAAGTTTCAAGTTTTAAGCCTTCGTGTAGTAAATAAAAACAATAAAGTTTAGTTACGATTATCAGGAAGTGATCTACATTTGAGGCTCTAGTACCCCATTAAAACACTTCATTGGTTGTTGTTGTTGTTGTGGTCTTCAGTCCTGAGACTGGTTTGATGCAGCTCTCACTTCATTGGTTAGATTGCTAATTTTGTTACGTAGGTAACCAATGTCGGCCACTTCAATAGCCGTCTTCAGATCGATAATCCCAGAACGTGAAACATATTAGTCGTTGTGTAGAGTACTGAGCACTATAACATGACGCAAAAAATTGCACAGAACCCCATGTGTATGATGATCTCACGTTTTATGAGACAATAACCATAACCAATATAACACCCCATCCTGCATGACAAGGGGACAAGTTGAAACCATCCCGCTGATGGAAACTGGCGTCCTAACTGCCCAAACAGGGATTATGCGCCGTTCTTCTGCACTACGTCACAGTGCTCAGTACTCTAAACAACGTTTAATATGTTGCAAGTTCTGGGATTATTCATCTGAAGAAGGCCGCTGGTTATCTGTCTAACGAAACCTGCGATCTAAGCAATAAAGCGTTCTAAAAGGATACTATATTCTCATACAGATTTGAGATAGGACGATAACAGAAGTAAAGCCGTGGAGACCCACAAAGCTGTAAAAGCATTGTAGAAGACCCTGATTCTGCTACAGCCTTTACTTCTGAAATACGTTGTGTGTGCTTGCCTGTCCAGCTTCGTGACTTCTCTATTTTGGTGCATTAGTATCCTATTCTTTTTCTTATGCCGTTATCCTGCATAGTCGCAGGGTCGTCATGGTTATGAACAGTGTTGGTATGGTTAAATTAACGGTGGCCCGATACCCACCCTCAGTGGGAGGGAAAATGTGTACCACAACTGTCTGCATGCTACATTGTTGATGCGTAATTGAGTAGAAGTTTTCTAAATGTTTACGAATGATTTAACTGAAGTGAGACATGGGGACCGACCAGGTAATGACCTAGTGGAATGTGGTAAACCGTCTAAAATCAACATCCAGGCTGTCCATCACACCAAGCCTAGTCGTTAATCCCCGGGCGGATTCGATCCGGGGTCACGGCTTCTACCCGACCAGGAAGCCGCTCTTCAACACATTTGTCTTTCCGGCCGGGTATTTTGGCATCTTAATATAACCAGCATATCTCAATATTACGCTGTTTTTTATAGAGATAGCATACCATGCATTAGTAGTAATGAAATCGAGATGCGGAAAGTAGACCACTGACAGTGAACACCAAATTTCAAATGAGTTGTGAGACTCATACCTGTCCTCAAGTCTTTAATGCTATGAAGTAAATTTATCATTACAGAAACTGGTGATCGTATCAGTTGCCTTTGGTTCAAGGTGATACTTCCCGACCAGGAAGCCGCTCTTCAACACATTTGTCTTTCCGGCCGGGTATTTTGGCATCTTAATATAACCAGCATATCTCAATATTACGCTGTTTTTTTATAGAGATAGCATACCATGCATTAGTAGTAATGAAATCGAGATGCGGAAAGTAGACCACTGACAGTGAACACCAAATTTCAAATGAGTTGTGAGACTCATACCTGTCCTCAAGTCTTTAATGCTATGAAGTAAATTTATCATTACAGAAACTGGTGATCGTATCAGTTGCCTTTGGTTCAAGGTGATACTTCTTAGGTCTGATTATCCACTCTATTCGTACATGAAACGTCGGTGTCAAGAGGTACATGTGCCACCACAATCTTCAGTTATCATGCCGGCTGCTTTCTCTGCCACCATGATGGTAGGTGCGTTAGAATTTCCACTGACGTGCAGCGGAAAAACAGAGGAGTCGACTACGCGGAGGCCACTGATGCCCTTTACTCGCAGACGTTGGTCGACCACTGACTCCCTATGGGTGCCCATCTGGCACGTTCCAACTGGGCGGGACCCTGAGGAAGTGAGATAGGGCAAGGCGCATCGCCAGTACTGCCTTGTGAGGCGCGGGTGCTGTAAGCATTGGCTAACGGGGATGTCGTGAACGGAGTTAACCCCAGGCACGTGGTGACCAATGTCGACCACTTGCTGGATACCGTCCAGCAGAGCCTCCACATCATCGGGATGGGACAGGTAATTGGCAGAGATCCGCGGAGGGTCTTTTGGATTTTTGCTGCGCAGCTCCAACTTACCCCTGCTAAGTGGCCGAAGCAGTGTCACCACCGGCACTACAGCAGCTTGCGCTTGTCCCAGCACGTCCAGCCAACTCAGCAGTGTGTCTAATTTCAGACCTTGGAAGAACGACAGCATGCTGGCGCTCCTCAACGACAATTTGTGGGTAGTGCAGTAATGGCGTATTTGAACAGCAGGTGCGCCCTTCGTCTCACTGTTTGCTCTCGCAGCGAAACCTGTGTAGCGTTCACACACCGGGCAAGCGAGAGGTCCTCTCCTTTCTTTGAGGTATTCGTACACAGCGTCGATATTTTCTGGTTCGCTGTACACATCCTTGTCCAACAAGTACGCAATGCCAACATACATTAGATGGTCTTGTAAATTTTCTCCCACGCTCAGGTTCTGAATGACAGGTATCTCAAATTTGCGTAGATGCTCCGGTCTGCCAATACCCGAGAGTATGAGTAGCTTTGGCGAGCCTAAGGCGCCGGCGGAAATGATTAATTCTCGAGAAGCTGTTACTTGACGTGTTTTGCCTCTGAGTATGAACTCAGCTCCATAAGCACGTTTCGTCTTCGTATTTATTAGTACTCTAGTTACTAAGGCTTTCTGCGCAACGTGTAAGTTCTTCCTATGTTTGGCTGGTGCAAGAAAAGCTTTGGCCGTACTACAACGGGTTCCATTCCTGATGGTGTGCTGGACTAATCCGTAACCCATCATATCATTTCTGTTGAAGTCTGTGACTAAAGAATAGTTGAAATGAAGTGCTCCTGAAAAACAGAAAAAAAGACCATAGAATAATTATATACACGCAAAGAATAAAGCTAACACAAATTTGAGAAACATTCTGTACCATTGTAACACGACTAATTTTTTACCAACATTCCTCCACCTTTCGTTTGGATATGGCGTGGGAAAATTATTTACTGTTCAGGACGAAAACTTCTATCATTGTAGAAAATTCCGGAATTATCGAGTACAGACCGTATCCTGCGCATAACTGGAAGTCACCCAGAAAATGTGATTTAGTGAACTACTTTAATATTACTTCGACATATTTGAATTACTGATGATTACTGAAACAAAAAGGAACAGGAAGCGTAAGAATGATTGAATTACATGACTGTAATGTTCCCTTAAACAGCACTAGCTTATCACTTCATTATGTAACGATGGTGTTCATAGAAATGTTGTTACTTACTTATAATGTTTATTACCTTTATAATTACAGATTACTACTGTACACTTCATTAATAAGGACTCGCTATTGGATACGACTATGATTTGACTAAGGATTGTGTGGACGCCAATACATGTTTTTTGTTATCTATAACTGCTGCCAATCTTTGACCTGATAGAAGATTCGTTTGTCTGTGATGATAGATGTTCCATTGCTTTTGATATTCTTTCATTACACGATATTTTGCGTTATGTTGATAACATATACCTGTTTGCTACGTTATATTTATAGCACTATCTGTATGAGTCTCACAGAAGTCAGGTTTATAGTTGGTGTGCTCTTCATCATGATATTTAGTTACTTCGAACGTATTATAACGCCCTACGCCATGTTAACAGCATTTTGATTTTTCGCTGTAGAACTCTGTAAGCATGGCAGGTGACTCTCTCTTTAAACGTACAATATCGGTCCTGCCGGGGAAAAGAAAAATAGTTTACCCAGGAAGACGACATCGATTTTTATCCGATGACGGCATATACCTCCTGGGGTAAAGTAGACGTTCTTATAATGGGTTCAACATCGTCCGTCAACAAACTTAGTGGCGTAGCTACTAGATCACCATCTGTGTATACCCTTTAACAGGGAATGCTCACAGCCGCAAGGTCCAGTGTGGTGTCGAAGCGTGAAGCAAGCAGCAACCGTGCAGGGAAATGCAGTCGGGCTTCCTACTGCTAAATGAATGAGTTTGGAAGGGGTCAAATTGTGGCCCTCCCAGTGGTGTGATGGACTTTCTGGAGAATTGCCACCCAAATTGGGAGTGCTGCGTCGGTTGTGCACTGATGCTGGTATCAGTGGTCATGTGAACATTCTCACACCCGTAGACGAGGTTCTGGACGTTCACGCAGCACAGATGCCCTCCAGAATCGTCGTATTGTAAGGGCAGCTGTGGCAGACCGTACACCCACCACAACATAGATAAGTGGGCTCGTGAGCCCAGACGTGTCAACAGCAACTGTTGCGAACCATTTACTAGCAATGTGACTATGGGCACCCACAACTCTAGCCTGTCTCCCAGTCACGATATAGCATGGACGTGGACGGCTCGATCCATCAGAGGATTACTAGGAAGAAGGAGTAGAGCGCCGTGATATTCATAAATGAAAGCAGGTTGGGCCTGCACGCAAGTGATCGTCGTTCGCACGTATAACGTAGACCTGGTAAGTCTTGTCTCGTATAATGTCTTTGTACAAGCCACACTCGCCCCACCCCAGACCTTATAGTCTGGAGTGCTTTAGCTACAACACTCGTTCACCTTGGGTGTTTCTGGAGTGAACGCTAACCAGCGCTCGGCACATTCAGAATGTTGTTAGACGGTCTTTCAATATGAATGTGATGTGTCGTTCCAACTGGAGAATCCTCGCCCGCCGGCCGGTGTGGCCGAGCGGTTCTAGGCGCTTCAGTCTGGAACCGCGCGACCGCTACGGTCGCAGGTTCGAATCCTGCCTCGGGCATGGCATAGTCCTCTGAGCCATTTGAAACAAGAGCCAATCCTCGCCCACACACTGCCCTTCAAACTCAACGTGCTCAGCAAGACGTGCAGCAACTTTCCCTACCAGCACGTTGTCCGCACTTCTCACCAGTCGAGCGCATGTGGGACATGATGGGTAGAGAAGCGACTCGTCCGACTCGTCAATCACCAACTCTACCAGAGCTACGTGATATAGTCGAGCAGGCGTGGAATAACGTGTCCCAGGATGGTATTCGCCATCTGTACGATCGACTGGGTGCCAGAATCAGCACTTGCATTGCCGCCGATGGAGGTTACACCACGTACAAGTGTTGGTGTTTTAGCATGGGTCGTTACCTGGTACCTCAGAACAGCTTCTTCTCTTGCTCTATAGACGTTGTAAGTAGGCTGTTTAGGTTTTTATATTAGTAACGCCACGTAGCGCTCTGTATGATAATCACTGGCTGTGCTGTGTGCAGTCTGTGGCTGGTTAGCATTGTTGTAATATTCGGTATTGTAGTGTTGGGCAGTTGGATGTTAATAGCGCGTAGCGTTGCTCAGTTGGAGGTGAGCCGCCAGCTGTGGTATATATATATATATATATATATATATATATATATATATATATATATATATAATGACTTTTGAACACTGTTAAGGTAAATACATTGTTTGTTCTTTATCAAAATCTTTCATTTGCTAACCATGCCTATCAGTAGTTAGTGACTTCAGTAGTTAGAATCTTTCATGTAGCTGCCAGTATTGGCGTTCGCTGCATTGCAGTAGTTTGAGTAACGAAGATTTTTGTGAGGTAAGTGATTCATGAAAGGTATAGGTTATTATTAGTCAGGGCCACTCTTTTGTAGGGACTGTTAAAATTCAGATTGCGTTGCGCTAAAAATATTGTGTCAGTTTGGTGTTGATCAGAATAAGTAAAGAGAGTAATGTCTGAGTACGTTCAGTTTTGCTCAGCTGTTTGAAAAGCAAATAATGTAAGAGGTTTATCAGCACAGTAATTCATTAATTTTTCTAAGGGGACGTTGCATATGTCGACCCTTAGCCGAGGATACCTCACTGGAATCTTTCTGATTTTTTCTTGTACTTTGCGTAATTGGTGTAGCTTTTGTCTATTGCTAGCATGTAATTGTAGAGAGAATCTCCTTTGTAGTTGCAGTCTTTCATTGTTGTACAGTAAAACAGTTGTGGCATGCATGTAGATTTGCACCAAGTATTTCGCAGCTGCGCTTGCAATTAACTAGATATTATTTTCAGTGCTATGTTAATTTGTTTTCTCATTGTTGCTCTTCAAATTGTGCTTTTCTGTGTTATCGTGTGAAATATTGTGACAATTATGGCGTGTGAAAAACGTAATACTAGGCTCCAAAGTAAACTGAGAAATGACAGTGAAGACGAAAGCAGTGTGTTAGCGCCACCGTGTAATGAATTAACTAATGTTCAAACTAGTGATTTGGCAATTGTGCATAGGGAAATGGAGCGGGCGGCAAATGATGGCGTAGACAGTGAAACAATTGGTGAACAGGAAAGCATTATCGATCGATCGGTCGGCAACAGCTCGCCTCAGGAATCCGGAATGACAGGACACAATCTTGCAAGTGCTGCAGATTCAGGTATTGGGTCCTCACCGTTTTCTCAAATGAGTCAAGACACATTTTCTGTTTGTCAAAATGTGAATGTTGCCGGTGAAAATGCACTGCCAAAAAGCACTGAGGAACATGTTCCAGACACCAGTGCATTGTTATTACAATTAATACAACAAATAGGACAAACACAACAAAAGCTTCAAAAGTTAGACACAATGGAACAAAATCTTCGAAAGTTAGACACAGTGGAACAAAATCTTCAAAAGTTAGACTCATTGGAGCAAACTCTTGAACAAACACGTGAGGATTTAACTACTGAGTTACATCACATTGAATCGAAATGTCAAAAAGTCTGTAATAACCTAAAAACACAAATTTGTGAGCATTTTCAACCTATTTTTTCGCGTCATTAAAATGCATTACAGAATCACGAAGCAGCCATAAAAGAACTGCAAACTATTGTTCATGAAAATCACGACACCTTGCAAGCTAAAATTGACTCAGCTGCATCTACCGATTCGGTTACGCAACTTGCAAAAATTCAGGAAAACTTAAAGGACACAGTAGACACGATTTCAACACAAATGGACACTCTGAAACTTGGTTCAGGAAAACACACTGAGGAGATCAGTTCACTATCGGAGAATGTAGCCGAACTTTCGGATCAGTTCACTAACTTATCTAGAAAGGTAGATGATGATCTGAATGACACAAGACCCGTAGCCTCCACTGACACAGAAGATTATGAACAAATTAGAAAATTCAAACAAAATCAAAATCAAATCAATACACAGTACAAAAGAGAATTCCGGGATGTACAAGAGCAGTTGACACAGGTAATACAAGAATTACATATTTCAGAGGACACTGGCGCTCCAATACGGGAAGAGGGATATAGAAATACGGAACAGCCACAAAATGATAACACAGGGCACTTCGGAAATTATGAAAGAAATTGGCAAGGTACACCGAATTTTGAGATGGAACCGCCGAAAAGAAGTACCAATGACCGATATGCGAATCGCCGACATGATGATTTTGACTATAAGCTGTTCATTACCACACGTAAATTCAAAACATTTAAGAATTCTGGCAACGACATTCATCCACAAGCATGGCTCCATCAATTCACTCATTGTTTTCCTCCCAACTGGTCATTAGAGCACAGGTTAGAATTTATGTGTGGCTACTTAGAGAATGAATCAGCTGTAAAAATGCGATCGGTCATTCACGATTGTCACAGTGAAGGAGAATTTTATCATGCCTTCCTCTCAGTATATTGGTCTCAAGCTACTCAAGACCGAGTAAAACATAGCAGCAGAATGATGAAACATTTCGAACAATCTGAATTTTCAGTCTTGTCAAATATTTCGAAGACATGTTACATAAGAATGAGTATCTTTAAAACCCATACAGCCCCTCAGAACCCATCCGCATTTGCTTAATCAAATTGCCTGAACATTTACGACATATTATTTTGGAAAGACGTTGCAAAGACGATATTGAAGCTTTTCAGGGACTGTTACAAGAATTGGAAATTGACACTGACAATCGCGGAACGCGAAAGCAGGAGCACAACAATTACAGGTCACATCCGTCACAAATCCGCGATGACAGAAATAATAACTGGACACTACAAGGTTATTCTTACAACGTAAATCGTGACCAAAACAGACACCACACGTATGACAACCGTAGGCACAGTAGTAAGAATTACAGAGAAAGATCACCTCTCCGCAATAATGACTATCACAGAGACAATCACAGAAACAGACAATATGGGAAACAAAACAATTATTATCACGGGAGACAGAATAACTTCAGACGCAACGGTCCAACGTGGAGTTACGATTCTGGGAGAAATTACCCACCTCATGACCGACAAAAAAGAAACTATGTAAACTACCGACAAAACGACAGACCTTAATTTCATCAGAACTAGCAGGATTCAAACATGGCAGGGCACTCTCGACAATGTGAATCTGTAGAAGTTAGGTCTCCTAATCCCAATAACGACGCGCGCCAACAAAGAGACAGACAATAACTCGCACCGCAGGCAGCCACATGCGCCGGCTTGCTCAGCGATAAATAACAGAGACGCTAACCTTGAGAAAAATTCCATTATTCTTTACCGACATATACAGCATGATAATTGCGTTCAAGTTTGTCTGAGTACTATGAAGAATAAAGGATTGCACCACATTTCATATGTAAAACCGTTTATTGAGAGATAATCTGTTTTTTTTTTATTTTAGTCTTCGCTATAAAATTTTTCACTTGACGTTACTAGTACTCTTTGTCACACTTAGAAACTATAAAAATGTAACTATGTTTTAATGTTAACTATCCAGTCTAGAACCTAGGGAACATATTTAGAGAGTAATTACGAATGCATTGTTATAGTGAACAGATGACACAGTGTTATTGTGTGTTTGCATTCTTGCTTGTTAGTTGCACGATTACGTAACGACTATAAGGCTTACATACTTAGAACATATACCTGTACTGCTAATGAGATTTTACTGCAACATTTTGGTTTACTTGAAAATACATTATGGATTTAAAGTCTTTCTGAGAGATACCAGATGACACAGTGGTTAGTTTATTTGACAGCTACACGACTATATCATGACGCTACTAATGAGTGACACAATTTACATTGTTGTTTTTGCGGTGTATCTGTTTTATATCTGCACAGTTTGTCTGAATTCTTCTGGAAAGGAAAACGTGTTTTAGTAGTAACTTTTGTTGTATAGCTACAATGAGACAGCATTTTCTGTAGCACAACAATACGTTACAGTACAGTACTTACTTCATCACGGCAATAAGCGTAACAACTACGATATCTATATGCATAGCATTTCACTTTTGTTTATTACGAGATAAGTACATTGACTTCTGCAGAATTCTGCTTATGGACGACGATATTTACGACACTTGGCACATTTTTACCGTAATGACAGAGATTATCTTACAACAAGACGCACAGTTTAGCGCTGCAGTTCACGTATTTGAGTGATTGATTTTGTACCTAAAATATCTATGTTTAAAGATTTTTGAATTACAATGATACAAAGGTTTTCCTTGATACATTTCATTCCATTGCTGTAATCTGTAACACCTGACGGTATAATTACATTAATCCTCAGGGGGGGTACACGCCTACTTTGTGTACCATGTGTTTGGCAAGCACAAGGAGCCTTAGTTAATATGGTATTTGCTTATACAATTTTACACATCGGTACCATATTTCTCTAACAAAGAATTACACAGCTATCCGATTATTTGACAGAGAAACAAACATTCTTTTTACAACGTCAGTGACACATGCTTACGTGATTACACAATTGGATAATTCACACTTATGAAATTATATTTTGTCTGCACTGTTGAACTGTTCATACTTTTTCGGAACCATTGTGATTCTATGAGAGCTTTGAATGTCGTATTTAGTAAGGGAGCATGATTTTTGAAGTACGTTTGAGGTAGATGACTTTACTGGAGGTCTTGAAATTATTGAAAGAAGCTGCAACGATTTTGAGATGTGATTGATCTGTTATGATGTTATTATTACGATGACGATGTGTATTATGCTGTTGAGGTATGTTTATGATCAATAAGATGATGCTACCATATATGAGGAATGTGATTACGTGTTTATATGTATATGAATAAGGAGTAGTGGTTAGGGACCCTGATTTGTGGAAAAGGATGTTGGAAACCAAGAATCGTACTTTAAGAATTATGAAATGTGTGTACATGTGTGAATGTATCACAATGCCACCGAAAATTTTTTGGGCACTGTTGTATTTATAGGATTTTGTTTCTACACATTTGTATCGCAAATTCTCGACTTGTGAAATTTTTTAATTGTTTTGTGCTGCTGCATTGCCTCGTCCCTTAGTTTAGCATCTGAGCTAAGTGGATTTAAGTTAGCTTAAGAGGGGGTAGGCTATATAAGAGAATGAGTTGCGATGAATTGGAAGAAATGCATCGAGAAGTTATGCGGAAAAAGTACAGAAAGCAGGTATAGATAGGATGTTTTGGGAATAATGATGAATGGAGATCTCCAAGAAGTAAAGAAACTTTTGTTCGTAAAATACTACAGTAAAACAAACCCTGTCCTTTCCTTTTGTCTTATTCCGCTATGTGTTTGTGTACCCTTGTGTATTTGTGTTCTTCCTGTCTTTCTGTGTTTATCTGATGAGAATTATGTTGTAGAATTTTTCTAATACTATGTTATTTACGTTGTAAAGTTCTTTAGACATTATTTATTCTCTTTTGTTTTAATGTTCACGTGTGAAGTTTGTTTCGAAAGTTATTCTGACCTTTTATGTATTTACGTATGTCATAATTCCTGTAACACTGATGTATATGTTTATTTCTATTCTTTTGTAAAGCCTGTGTTACTACAAATGTTATCTGTATTGTTATGTTCTTTAATAATTTATTTTGTACCTTTGTAATTGTATTCTTATGTTGTAAATTTATAATTGTATAGACACCAGTTCTTCAAATTAAATTTAATTTCAGTGGACACGTTACTGTTGGTAGATATATATTCCCAGTATGTGAGATTTGGGAGTGTTAGTGCTTGCACGTGTGTTAATAATTCAGCAAGGGACTGGTTAACAGCATTGTAGGTTCTAAGGACATTCCAAAAAGTTTTGTGATTGCACAAGTGATGATTCATGGACTTGCTATATTGTCCGCAAGACTATTCGATGGTGATTGTGCACCCGCACAGTCGCAACAGATGGCCGCTGGCCATCTCTACAAGGACTACAGTGGGTCTGCATCTTTGATGGCCCACGAATACCATTATTTCTACGAGGACTGCATTGGGTCTGCACCTCTGGTGGCCCATCAATACCATCATCTCTTCCAGGACTACAGTGAGTCTACTCTGTGATGACCTACCTACCAATATTCTTCAAAATTTCGACTGACTCTGCTGTGGGTTTGCTCTGTTGTGTCCCATTACCTGTCTGCATGTCAAGAGTCGGCACTGTCTTTCCGTTGGAAGGGCAACACTACTTCTTCAAGACTGCATGGAAATCCTCTACTTCTGTGTACATTTTCTTTTACTGCTCAGACTTTGAGAAAAAAAAAACACTGCAATTTTACTGTGATGAATGATCAGGACTGTCTTTATGGACTGTGAGAAAATTTTAGCTTTTGACCAACATTGTATTAATAAGTGTGTGGATTTGATTTCTTTGTTATTGTAATTATGTCAAAAATTTTCAAATCTGTATTGCCCACTGCCGAAAACAATTTGTAAAATTTTTTGTTGGGAGCATGTGGGCTATGTAAGTAGGCTGTTTAGGTGTCTATATTGGTAACGCCACGTAGCGCTCTGTATGATAATCACTGACTGTGCTGTGTGGAGGTTGTGGCTGGCTAGCATTGTTGTAATATTCGCTATTGTAGTGTTGGGCAGTTGGATGTTAACAGCGTGTAGCGTTGCTCAGTTGGAGGTGAGCCACCAACAGTGGTGAATGTTGGGAGAGAGATGGTGGAGTTTTGAGATTGGATGATTTGGATGTATGTCCATCAGAGACAGTAAATTTGTAAGACTGGATGTCATGAACTCACACACACACACAAACACACACACACACACACACACACACACACACACATATATATATATATATATATATATATATATATATATATATATATATATATATAATGACTTTTGAACACTGTTAAGGTAAATACATTGCTTGTTCTCTATCAAAATCTTTCATTTGCTAACCATGCCTATCAGTAGTTAGTGACTTCAGTCAGTAGTTAGAATCTTTCATTTAGCTGGCAGTATTGGCGCTCGCTGTATTGCAGTAGTTTGAGTAACGAAGATTTTTGTGAGATAAGTTATTCATGAAAGTTATAGGTTACTATTAGTCAGGGCCATTCTTTTGTAGGGATTATTAAAAGTCAGATTGCGTTGCGCTAAAAATATTGTGTGTCAGTTTAGTGTTGATCAGAATAAGTAAAGATAGTAATGTCTGAGTACGTTCAGTTTTGCTCAGCTGTTTGAAAAGCAAATAATGTAAGAGGTTTATCAGCACAGTAATTCATTAATTTTTCTAAGGGGACGTTGCAATGTAATCATTTCATGTACTTCACATGAACTGTTGCAACAATAAATATTGAGTGAAATGGAAACCTCTAAAAGGGCGCACAAAATTTTTTTCTGGCAGGGTATGTTATTATTTGACTGTGTGCAGTAGATATATATTTCGTTTCGTTTTAGTTCTAGTCCTCCAGAGATATGCTTGTAGTAAATGAAATAAAGTTGCATATATACAGCTGAAGGCTCATGGTGCTTTACTTCAAATATCTGACAGCTGTAAGCAGTAGGATCTATAAAGTTCTTACAAACAAATTAATTAGGTGGAAAACCCTTCATACACTTATTTCAGGTTAGAGAAGTTACGTAAATAAAAAATTATACAGGAATATGTTATTTTCTTCCCTTAAACGTATTTATTTAATGCTGTTCACATTCATACATAAGTGATATTTCCACTCTGCAGCGGAGTGTGCGCTCATATGAAACTTCCTGGTAGATTAAAACTGTGTGCCGGCACACAGTTTTAATGTGCCAGGAAGTTTCATACATAAGTGTCTGACATCGGGTTTCCCATTCCAATCTTCCAGCTGTCATTGTATTACACTCTTGCAGTTTTTCACACGCTGGTAGATA
Source organism: Schistocerca nitens (assembly GCF_023898315.1). Lineage (NCBI taxonomy): Eukaryota > Metazoa > Arthropoda > Insecta > Orthoptera > Acrididae > Schistocerca > Schistocerca nitens. The sequence goes on from NC_064614.1 coordinate 213,528,335, forward strand.
GCAGTTCATAAACATTGTAAGTAGGCTGTTTAGGTTTTCTTATTGGTAACGTAACGTAGCGCTCAGTATGAAAATCACTGGCTGTGCTGTGTGCAGTCTGTGGCTAGTTTGCATTGTTGTCTGCCATTGTAGTGTTGGGCAGCTGGATGTTAACAGCGCGTAGCGTTGTACAGTTGGAGGTGAGCCGCCAGCAGTGGTGGATGTGGGGAGAGAGATGGCGGAGTTATTAAATTTCTAAGACTGGATGTCATGAACTGCTATGTATATTATGATTTTTCAACACTATTAAGGTAAATACATTGTTTGTTCTCTATTAAAATCTTTCATTTGCTAACTATGCCTATCAGTAGTTAGTGCCTTCCGCAGTTTGAATCTTTTATTTAGTTGGCAGTAGTGGCGCTCGCTGTATTGCAGCAGTTCGAGTAACGAAGATTTTTGTGAGGTAAGTGATTTGTGAAAGGTATAGGTTAATGTTAGTCAGGGCCATTCTTTTGTAGGGATTTTTGAAAGTCAGATTTCGTTGCGCTAAAAATATTGTGCGTCAGTTTAAGGACAGTCTTGTATAATTTTTCAAAGGGGACGTTTCATATGTCGACCCTTAGCCGAGGATACCTCACTGGAATCTTCTGATATTTCTTGTAGTTTGTGTAATTAGTGTAGCTTTAGTTTATTGCTAGCGTGTAACTGTAGAGAGAATCTCCTTTGAAGTTGCAGTCTTTCATTGTTGTACAGTAAAACAGTTGTGGCATGCATGTAAATTTGCACGAAGAATTTCGCAGCTGCGCTTGCAATTAACCAGATATTTTTTTCAGTGCTATGTTAATGTGTTCTCTTATTTTTGCTCTTCAAATTGTGCTTTTCTATGTTATCGTGTGAAATATTGTGACAATAATGGCGTGTGAAAAACGTAACACTAGGCTCCAAAGTAAACTGAGAAATAATAGTGACGACGAGCGTAGCTTATCAGCACCACTGTGTAATGAATTAACTAATGTTCAACATAGTAATTTGATAATTGTGCATAGGGAAATGGAGCGGCGGCAAATAATGGTGTAGACAGTGAAACAATTAGTGAACAGGGAAGCATTATCGATCGATCGGTCGGCAACAGCTCGCCACAGGATTCCGAAATGACAGGACACAATCTTGCAAATACTGTAGATTCAGGTTTTGCGTCCTCATCATTTTCTCAAATAAGTCAAGACACATTTTCTGCTTTTCAAAAAGCGAATATTGCCGGTTCAAATGCACTGCCGAATAGCACTGAGGAACATGTTTCAGACACCAGTGCATTGTTATTACAGTTAATGCAACAAATGGGACAAAGGCTACAAAAGTTAGACACAATGGAACAAAATCTTCAAAAGTTAGACACAACGCTTGAACAAAATCTGAAATAAATGGGACAAAATCTTCAAAAGTTAGACACAATGGAACAAAATCTTCACACCACTCTTGAATAAACACGTGAAGATTTTACTACTGAGTTACATAAAATCGAATCGAAATGTCAAAAAGTCTGTAACGACGTAAAAACACAGATTTGTGAGCATTTCCAACCTATTTTTTCGCGTCATGAAAATGCATTACAGAATCACGAAGCAGCCATAAAAGAACTGCAAACTATTGTTCATGAAAATCACGACACCTTGCAAGCTAAAATTGACTCAGCTGCATCTACCGATTCGGTTATGCAACTTGCAAAAATTCAGGAAAACTTAAAGGACACAGTAGATACGATTTCAACACAAATGGACACTCTGAAACTTGGTTCAGAAAAACACACAGAGGAAATAATTTCACTAACGGATAAAGTAGCCGAACTTTCAGATCAGTTCACTAACTTATCTATAAAGGTAGATGATGATCTGAATGACACAAGACCTGTAGCCTTCACGGACACTGAAGAGTATGAGCAAATTAGAAAATTCAAACAAAATCAAAATCAAATCAATACACAGTACAAAAGAGAATTCCGGGAAGTACAAGATCTGTTGGCACAAGTAATACAAGAATTACATATTTCAGAGGACACTCGCGCTCCAGTACGGGAAGAGGGACATAGAAATACGGAACTACCAGAAAATAATAACACGGGACACTTCGGAAATTATAAAAGAAATTGGCAATGCACATTGGATTTTGAGATGGAACCGCCGAAACGAAGTAACAATGATCGATGTGCGACTCGCCGACACGATGATTTGGACTATAAGCTGTTCATTACTACACGTAAATTCATAACATTTAAGAATTCTGGCAACGACATTCATCCACAAGCGTGGCTCCATCAATTCTCTCATTGTTTTCCTCCCAACTGGTCATTAGAGCACAGATTAGAATTTATGTGTGGCTATTTAGAGAATTAACCAGCTGCAAGTATGCGATCGGTCATTCACGATTGTCACAGTGAAGGAGAATTTTATCATGCTTTCCTCTCAGCATATTGGTCTCAAGCTACACAAGACCGAGTAAAAGATAGCATCATAATGATGAAACATTTCGAACAATCTGAATTTTCCAGTCTTGTGAAATATTTTGAAGACATGTTGCACAAGAATCAGTACCTGTCTAACCCATACAGCCCCTCAGAACTCATCCGCATTTGCTTAACCAAATTGCCTGAACACTTACGACATATTATTTTAGCAGGACGTTGCAAAGACGACATTGAAGCTTTTCAGGGACTGTTACAAGAACTGGAAATTGACAGTGACCATCGCGGAACGCGAAAACAGGAGCACAACAATTACAGGTCACATCTGTCACAATTCCGCGATGACAGAAATAATACACGACAAGGCTACTCTTACAACGTATATCGTGACCAAAACAGACACCACCCGTATGACAACCGTTGGCAGAATAATAGTTACAGAGAAAGATCGCATTTCCGTACTAATGAATGTGACAGAGACAATCACAGAAGCATACAATATAGCAACCAGAACTATTATTATCACGGGAGACAGAATAACTTCAGACGCAACGGTGTACCGTGCAGTGATAATTCAGGGAGAAATTCTCCGCCACTTAACCGACAAGAAAGAAACTACAGGAACTACCAACATGACGACAGACGATATAATCATAACGACAGACCAGAATTTCATCAGAACTGGCGAGATTCAAACAGAGCAGGGCACTCTCGATTAGGTGAATTTGTAGAAGTTAGGTCTCCTAATCCCAATAACGACGCGTGCCAACAAAGAGACAGACAATGACTCGCACCTCAGGCAGCCGCGTGCGCCGGCTGGCTCAGAGAAAAATAACATACACGCTAACCTTGAGAAAAATTCCAGTATTCGTTACCGACGTATACCGCATGATAATTGCGTTCAAGTTGAAACTCTGAGTACTATGAAGGGTAAAAGATTGCACCACATTGCACATGTAAAACCGTTTATTGAAAGATAATCTGCTTTTTAACTTTGTCTTTTCCATAAATCAGTAGTTAGTGCCTTCCGTAGTTTGAAACTTTTATTTAGCTGGCAGTAGTGGCGCTCGCTGTATTGCAGTAGTTCGAGTAACGAAGATTTTTGTGAGGTAAGTGATTTGTGAAAGGTATAGGTTAATGTTAGTCAGGGCCATTCTTTTGTAGGGATTTTTGAAAGTCAGATTGCGTTGCGCAAAAAATATTGTGTGTCAGTTTAAACACAGTCATGTATGATTGTTCAAAGGGGACGTTTCAACATATCTATTTTGTTATAAATTATACATGGTAGTGTATTTACACTTGCGGGGAGGGCAATAATAATGGGTAGTACTTTCACTGATTAGTTTAGTGGATACTTTGGGGCAAAGGTTTTGTTAATATCTTTTTTAAGTCTGCAGTGTCAGATACTCCACACAACATACCCGAAAATTTTGGTTTATTAATTTCTTATGGCATCGCTTGGAACTGTTGGACGTTGTGTTTGCTATATGGAGCTAGTTGACCGGACAGCCTACTCTACGAATTCCAAGACAGGACTAGTATCCACTGCTTTCCTTATCCCATCCCTATGTGTAATAATGAGCTTCTACTAAAGATAATTTTTCGATGGCTAACATATTTGGTTGTCTATGAAAAGAAACTTGCTGTGCTGATGTTTAGTCACTCAGTACTATTTCTTTCTGAAACCTGTTTTTCCGAACACAGAGGTGGCGCTACGCAACATTTATGAATTTCAATAGAACCTTTGATATGTCCTCCACTGTCGATCTGACAGAAAGATATTGATTGTCTATATACTCTTGCACCTGCATTACCATCCTTTTCCATCACTCCTGTACGAACATGGAATCAGTCTTCTGATGGGTACCCTTAAACGGTGAATATTCCGAACCTAAACCTGTCTCCCCTTCGAATGTCCGTTTGGGGACAAACTGCTTTTTACATTTTGTGGAAGTATCATTAAACAGACTTTTCCGTTGATTAGTAGACATTTAATTTTTTAAGAGTCTGATATACTACAAAATTCCATGGTGTGGGATTGTTAATAAAGTACATTCATCGTGAATCTTTTTAGAACATACGGTCCTCGTTTATAAAGTCACAACAACCACAAAAATAATAGCCAAGCACTAACAGACAAGTAAACTTTGTAAAGCTATAATAAGGTTTGTAATTTACAGAACTCTGAGATTCTAATCCAGCTAGCTCTCTGGTCTTTTTGTCAGGTTTCTGAGTGTCTTACTTCTGGTGAATCCAGCCTTACTAGATAGAAGGTTCGGAATGCTTATTATCAGAGGTTACTGGTGGAATACTTATTTTGCCGTACTTAGTGTTTTTCAACTTCTTCCATTCATCTTGGTGTTGTGTCCTGTTGTGCAGTTCGTGCACTATACATATGCAATTTATTTCGTCTTGGACTGGATTAAATTGGCAAAAACTATCCACGAAATTTCTTCGCTTCGGGATGTACAGTATTTTGTTTCGGTTTTAACGTGACGTCGCTATACTAGCATACTTATTTTTGTTTTGTAGGTCCTCAGTCATCTCAGTAGCAATTACAATCTATGTGCTCAATTATTGCCGGATGTATTCCAGTCTCTGTCCCAATGTCCTATCATCCTACCCCTTCTTCTTCTCTGTGTTTTCTATATCTTCCTTTCCTCGCCTCTCCTCATTCCTTACCTTATCAGTCCACCTAATTTTCAGCATTCGTCTGTAGCATCACATCTCATATACTCCGATCCTTCTCTTTTCTGGTTTTCCCACAGTCCATGCCAAACTACCATACAATGCTGTGCTCCAGACGTACATTCTCAGAGTTTTCTTCCTCACATTAAGACCTATGCTTGGTACTGGTAAACTTCTCTTCACCAGGAAAGCCTTTTCTCCAGAGTCAATATGCCTTTTATGTCCTCCCTGCTCCTTCTGTCATGGCTTAATTTGCTCCTGGCGGAATTTCTTAACTTCTTCCACTTAGTGGTCACCAATTCTGAAGTTAAGTTTCTCGTCGCTTTTCTTCTTACTGCTACTTCTCATTATTTTCGTCTTCCTTCGATTTACTCAATCCGTATTCCATACTCATTAGATGTTCATTCAGTTCACAAAATCTCTTAAATCTTCATCAGTTTCACCGAGGATACAAATGTCATCAGTGAATATTATTGTTACTCTCCCTTCACATCGAATTTTAGTCAATGTCTTGAACGTTTCATTCATTGACTTCATTGCTAGATTCAACAGTAAGGCCGAAAGTGTACATCCCTGTCTTCCTTGTTTATTCTCACTTTTGGCCTTACTGTTCAATATAGCCGCGCGGTCTAGGACGCTATGTCACGGATTGCGCGGTCCCTTCCGCCGGAGGTTCGAGTCCTCCCTCGGGCATGTGTGTGTTGTTCTTAGCAGAAGTTAGTTTAAGTAGTGTGTAAGTCTAGGGCTGATGACCTTAGCAATTTTCTCCCTTAGGAATTCACATACATTTGAACATTTGAACTGTTCAATATAAACAACGAAGAAGAAATGATGGCAATGAATGAAAGATTCAAGATTGGGATTAAAATTCAAGGTGAAAGGAGAATAACAGCAATATTCGCTGATGACATTTGTATATATAATATGCATATGACAAATTGTCTTTCCACTGTGGTACCAACGGTCGCAGTGAGATCACCGAAGCTAAACGTTGTCGGGCTTGGCTAGCACTCAGATGGGTGACTGTCGGGGTTTGCCGAGAGCTGTTGGCAAGCTGGGTTTATTCATGCCTTGTGAGACCAGTTGAGAAGCTACATAACTGTGAAGTAACTGCTATGGTCACGAAAATTAAGAAAGTGCCGCGCGAGCGCTGTGGTAGCCCCATATCTATCCATATCTAGAGACACCTATCGGCTGAGGATGACACAGCGTCGGTCGATACCGTTGGGCCCTCCGAGAGCTATTGGACAGAGTATACTTAATTCTACTAAAACAATGATTATAGTAAGGAAATAATTTCAAACGCCTGCAGTTATTTGCTGCCCAGCTTTGCGTTATTTGTCCTAATGAAGACGTGACGCTTTATGTGCCGATTTGCTGCAATATGTTTCATTTATTTATTTTTTTGTGATTTATTCTATTCCTCGTTGCTCGGACACTTACTGTAATGGATTTGCGCTCCCTGATAGCAGCAACTGCTGTCGAAATTGAAAGCTATTGTCACTGACAGGACGCAACACTCATCTCTTCTCCCTGACTTTCAGTGTCTTCGTCCGTTGTTCTTACAATGTGCTTTACGGCTGCGAGCGATACACCATTCCTTGCAGACTATCACTAACATTGTGGTCATGGACACTTCCATTCTAACATTCAGTAAGGCCCCTACGTGAATCCATATTACTGCACTGATTCCATGTAACTGATTGTCACATACACTTTACTTCACAGTCATAACTCACGTCAGCGCTGAAGTGTCACATGGCCGTTTCGTACCAATTCTACCTGATTTGCATCGCTCCAATGCAACCAATGCATGCATGTAATCGCGTGGCTGTAGTCCGATCTACGATCGATGGCGGTTCGCGCATGTCGAGGCACGGACGCGAATGGCATTGTTGACGATTCTATGAGACAGTTGCGGAACGTGCATGCGCGTGCTTTCCCATTGAACAAAGCGGATTTCCTACAAATTATGTCTCTCGATTGCTTGTGCAGAATTTATACTTATCGCCACAATTAGCGATGTCAACTCGTAACAATTTGGATCGAAATTCACTAAAAAAAGTCGTTACGATCACGTTTCATCCTCGCAGTAGCTACGGCATTCACAGCAAGGCACTCAGAACATGCTGAACGCTGATTGGCTGCCGGAGAATACGTGGCATAGGTGCGCAGAACAAGCCTAAATTCGACCGCCATCGTTCGTGACTTCAACTATAGTACTTTTCGCGGTGTACTTGTCTCGCTTAAGAAAGTCACAATTGTATAGGCGTACCTTGCTGCAGGGCGTGGATAATCGGATGTTCCCTGGTCGCCGTGGTGACGGTTAGAGGACCCCCGCGACTGTGGTGGGATTGTGCGTCTGGTAGCGCCCATACGTCCTCCGACACCGCGTCCTCAGACTTCATGAAGAAGGGCAGCACATCCACATACGACCAGCCGGGATTGCCAAGTGCTTCCCAATTGTCGTAATCGTATCTGCAAGCCAAGATTAGCCAACTCTGTCACTAACTGGACAAAAACTAAATCGTGTAATTCATAATTTTTACCGATTTTAGTGCGGAGGAAAGGTTGTCGGCCAACCGGCTAGCTCGTCGTATCAGACAAGCTCACTATTCCGACAGAAAAACGAGATTTCATCACCTGGAGCAATGTTGGTCTGATGGCAGGAAGCTGGAGTGCCCATTGACGGTGGAAACTCGTTTTACTGTCGAAACATTGTGCACGTCTGACACGACTATCAGACTTTTTACCTGAGAACTTGTCGTTCATTGGCTGACAGCTTGGTCTATGTAATAAGCACTCACTCGATTCCTAGCTTCCTTATTCATATACAGCAGCGACGGCTATCACAAAATGTTACATCTGAGCCAGGGGACATTGCGTCATATTTTCGTGGAAAACGCAAACGTGAAGATAAGCGTCTCTGTGTCTCTGAAACATTAATACTACTTCCTGGTACTGTAGTTCACGAAGACAAGATAAAGCTACCCAATAACATACGAAATATGTGCAGCTGTACAGGGTGTGACTCAAAAGTTTCAAGACTTAACTCAGAATTAGAGATTTATTGGACATGTAAGTACAGCGAACTAAAACTCTTCAAAATATGATCCTTCAGCATCAACACAACGCTGTCAGCGCGTCTTCCACTGTTCGTGGCTTCGGGCGTCATGCTGTGAAGGGCTCTCGTCGAAGCCTGCTGGATGGCGATGATGGAGTCGAATCACTTCCCTATGCCAGTCTTGGTTTGGGGGAAGAGGAAAAAGTCACTTGGAGTCGAGACAGGGCTGCAGGGTGGCTGCGGCAGTGTTGTCATTGAACTTGACCAAAACTTCGGCGGCGGCGCGCGACGTGTGAGCGGGCGCGTTGTCATGGTAGAGAATCCAATCACCCCTGATCGCCGGGCGGACGCAGTGAACTCGATCCCTCAAACGGCGGAGCACTCACACCAAGACGATGGTCATTGTTTAAAAAGTGCCCGCACTCTCTCCACATTCGGCTTGATGATGACCTCCCAGAGAGGTCGTCGTCTTCACCATTCCCGCGGCCATCTTTGAAGCGTTTGTGCCACATGAAAACCATTGCGTGGGACATGGCTTCTTCCTTAAAGGCCTCTTGAATCATACCGAGAGCCTCCGTGGTGGTTTTGTTCAGTCGCACGCAAAACTTAATCGCATAACGCTTCTCCATTTCCGCCTCTCCCACTTTTCGACCGGGGTCAATGACACGCACTCACGCTGCAAGCGATGCGCACTCAACAGGGTTCCGGAGGCAACTGCCGCAGCGTCAGTTCGTTCCCTGAGACCCCCATCGGGCGGAACCGGTCCGCGCACGCTCCCCTACTCAGAAATGTATCAGTATTGAAACTTCTGAATTACACCTTGTACATCTGCACTTATGTGCAGAACATAAGCACGAAACCAAGTAATATTTGTTGATAAGGCTCGGACCACACATATAAATAAAAAAATTGGCCAAGTGCTAGTAGAACTCGCGCACTGAGTGTTCGGTACAAACTTACTTATGTGTCTAGACAGTTCATCCATTCGAGGAATCGAGAATCTCGATCACTTTTACTTGTTATCGACACTGATACTGGCAAGATATCGGTCCCTTGAATTTCAATATTATCCACAATGTTTTAATTTCAGTAATATAAACGTGACAAATTCATGCGACAGGCAGGCGACCATTATTAAAATAATCAGTATATCTCCATCCAGGCAGACTAGTCTGTGAATTTTTGTGTCACATACAATTTGAAACGCCATATATACGAGCAGTAATCACACCTAGAAATCTGATGGTGAATAAATTCCGAAAAGCGTCAATTGGGCAATGGTCATTCCTTGCCTGATGTTTACCGAGTGAGGTGGCTCAGTAGATAGCACACCGGACTCGCATTTGGGAGGACGACGGGTCAAACTCACGTCTGTCGACTCAGACTGAGGTTCATCGTGATTTTCCTAGGTTCCAAGCAAATGTCAGTACGGCTCCTTTGAAAGGGCACTGCGGATATCCTTCCCTATCCTTGAGACAATCCGAGCTTTTGCTCCATCTCTAATGATGATGTTGAAGGGACGTTAAATCCAATCTTCGTCCCTCTTTATGCCTGATGACTGACTTTTAAAAAAGGCGACCCGATCAACCTGAATGCAGAATTAGTGGTTGTTTTAATTTCAAATCTGACGTCGGATAACAGATGACCGAAGATTTTTTTTCGTGTAATATAATCACAAATTAACAATTTTCGGATTTTTTCCTTTATTTGTACTTTGAAACATTGTTCCCTGCCAAATTTCATGACCTTGGGCCAACACTCAGTATCCTTTAGGTTTTTATGAGTGAATTTGCGAGTATCAAAATAGTGACCTAAATGGCCGCGTCTTTTGGTTCAAAATGGTTCAAATGGCTCTGAGCACTATGGGACTCAACTGCTGAGGTCATTAGTCCCCTAGAACTTAGAACTAGTTAAACCTAACTAACCTAAGGACATCACAAACATCCATGCCCGAGGCAGGATTCGAACCTGCGACCGTAGCGGTCTTGCGGTTCCAGACTGCAGCGCCTTTAACCGCACGGCCACTTCGGCCGGCCGTCTTTTGGTCGCGTTCACTTTTAAGCTTACATTTATAACACCGCCATAGAACCATAGACTTTAGTATGTGAAATAAATTTCGACCTGATACCTTTACCTGTCCCTGGCGTTTAATTAAAAATTCTCTCCAGCATATGACGTATATATCAGGAAAAATTGTTTTAATAATTTTGTATTCATGTTTTTTATGCTTTTAAAGCACAATAATGAACATTTATTATCATTCTGCTGTCTTTTTCTCTAAATCTATGCTTCGTTTCGTCCTGTATAATCTAAGACGTAGCTAATCAAGATACAGAAATCAGCTTTGCACAGAGGGTCAGTTTTACTCACATTAACACAGATTTGGCCATGAGATTGCTTGTGGAGGCCTTAAGTCATCCTGAAAACGTTATATTATTCTTTGGAAGATTATGTCCTGAGGTACCACATTCCATTACGGGCTGATAGGTTTGTCAGAAGTGGCTCTTGCTTCTTAGGAGCAGTAGGTAAGGGAACCATATATATATATATATATATATATATATATATATATATATATATATATATATATATATATATATATATAAATTAAATAAAAAACATAAAAAATGGGAAGTCATAACAAAAACAAAATCGCCTATTTGCTTTCAGATGTTAACATTTTGTATGATATCCTACTAGTCGTATACAAAGAAATGATATCCCATCAGCTGGGATGTGTATAGATGAACAATTATTTGCCACAGTGCCATAGCTACAGATGACAAATAAATTAAGACGAAAGCAGCGCTTTTGATAAATTTATACATACTCCGCAAGCCAACACTCAGTTCGTGGTGGAAGGTACCCTGTACCACTGCTAGTCATTTACTGATCAGTTCCACTCAGGAACAAAAATGGTTCAAATGGCTCAAAGCACTATGGGACTTAACATCTGAGGTCTTCATTTCCCTAGACTTAGAACTACCTAAACCTAACTAACCTAAGGATGCCACACACATCCATGCCCGAGGCAGGATTCGAAACTGCGATCGTAGCAGCAGCGCGGTTCCGGACTGAAGCGCCTAGAACTGCTCGGCCACAGCGGCCGGCACTCAGAAACAGAACGAGGGAAAAATGACTGTCTATGTGGCTCTGTATGAACCCTATTTCTCGTATCTTGTCTTCGTGGTCCTTACGTGAAATTATATTGGTGGCAGTAGAATTATTCTGCAGTCAGCTTCAAATGTTGGTTCTCTAAATTTCTTCGAAAAGAAAGTTACCTTTCTTCAAGGGCTTCCTACTTGAGTTCCCGAAGCATGTCCGTAATACTTCCGTGTTATACGAACGTACCGGTAACGAATCTAGGAGCGGGCGTCTGAACTGCTTCGATGTCTTCCTTTAATCCGACCTGGTGCGGATCCCAATCACTCGAACAGTACTCGAGAATAGGTCGAACTAGCGACCTCGTTCACATGCTTGACAAAGAAAGCAACCGAATTATAAGATCACCACAGCAGTCACGTTACAGTAACACAATAAGCAAAGCCCTGAGTGGCCGGCCGCTGTTTAAGTAGTTCTAAGTCCAGGGTACTGATCTGCTCAGATGTTAAGTCCCATAGTGCTCAGAGCCATTTGAACCATTTTGAAAGCACTGAGGGTAAAGGCTAATAGTAATAACTTTTGAGGTAGACATTGATAATGACTGACCTGTGCCCGCGGAGGTAGTACATGTCGTTGATGCTGCTGCTGCCTCCAAGACCGCGGCCGGTCACGATGGTGCAGCTGTTTCCCAGATGTCCTCGGCATGCGTGGGCTTCCGGCTCCGTGTGGAACATCTTGCCGCTGGAGCGCAGTGCGACTGGCGAAACCAGGCCGGGCACTTCTGAGGACACGTGCGGCGCCGACCCCTCCTCCAGAAGCAGCACCTGGTGGCCAGGAATCCTCACAGCTCATCCAAGACTCGTCGTTTCACTATTGCATAAGTCCCTTATCACCCGCGATTCACAAAAATCCCTATTTTCCTCCTTATTTATAAGGGTCGAAAACTCGTTATTCGTTTCGCACTGTAAGTATCGGTTCATTTGGAAGTTTCAGTGGTCATTGTTCACCATCTTCGATTACTGCGAGTCGTACAATAAGTTCCAAACAGCGATAACGTCTTAAACCATCCTGTCGACCTAAGTTTTTCTTAACTTACACACCTCTCTGTGCTACAGAAGATATCATCTTTCCACAGGGAACCACTCCAGTTACGCACAGTTTTTTAGGTGCACATACCTGACACTTTTTTCGGCAGTGATCAGGTCCAGGTATCATACCTCTGACATCCAGGGTGATTCTAAGCTTTCCCTACCTCTGTAGGTAGAATAGGATGCCTGTATGTCCGACTCTTCAATACCCTTTTCCTGAGGAACGAGTAGACGTATCAAGTTGAAATTAATTTCACTTTTTGGAACATATACTGTATTCGAACATTATGAAGTACCTCGAAGAAAACGATTTATTGACACATGTCAGCAGGGATACAGAAAACATCGTTCTTGCGAAACACAGCTACCTATTTATACTCATGAAGTAATGAGTGCTATCGACATGGGAAGTCAAATTGATTCCATATTTTTCGGTTTCCAGATGGCTTTCGACATCGTTCCTCACAAGCGTCTTCTAACCAAACTGCGTGCCTATGGAATATCGCCTCAGTTGTGCGACTGGATTCGTGATTTCCTGTCAGAAAGGTCGCAGTTCGTAGTAATAGACGGAAAGTCATCGAGTAAAATAGAAGTAATACCCGGCGTCCCCCAAGGAAGTGTTATAGGCCCTCTGTTGTTCCTGATCTATTTTAACGACATAAGAGACAATCTGAGTAGCCGTCTTATATTGTTTTCAGATGATGTTGTCATTTACCGTCTTGTAAAATCATCAGATGACCAAAACGAATAGCAAAATGATATATATAGGATATCTGTATGGTGCGAAAATTGGCAATTGGCTCTGAAAATAGAAAAGTGCGAAGTTATTCACATGAATACTAAAAGAAATCGGCTAAATTTCGATTACGCGACAAGTCACACAATTTTAAGGCTGTATATTCAACTAAATACTTGGGGATTACAGTTACAAATAACCCAAATTGGAACGATCACATTAATAATGTTGTGGGTAGAGTAAGCCGAAGACTGCGATTCATTGGCAGAAAACTTAGGTGCAACAGGTCTACTAAAGATACTGTTTAGATCACGCTTGTCCGCCCTATTCAGGAGTATTGCTGCGCGGTGTGGGATATGCATCAGGTGGGACTGGTGGATGACATCGAAAAAGTTCAAACAAGGGCGGTCCGTTTTGTTCCATCGCGAAACAGGGGACATAGTGACACAGACATGATACGTGAATTGGAGTGGCAATAATTAAAACAAATGCGTTTTTCGTTGCGGCGGGACCTTGTCATGAAATTTCAATCACCATTTTACTCCTTAGATTGCGAAAACATTCTGTTGGCACCCACCTACATAGGGAGAAATCATCATCACGATAAAATAAGAGAAATCAGGGCTCTCACAGAAAAATTTAAGTGCTCGTTTTTCCAACATTCGAGAATGGAACATCATGTAGATGTAGACAGATGTACTAACGCCTATGATCTCACGAAGATGTAAAAAATGAAGCTTCGAAGTCAGTGTCAGCAAAATACATGTCACATACTGTGATACTCGCGAAATTAGTCAGCAAAACATATAGGGCACTTCCCGTCGTCCTGGAATCATGAAATTTTCCAACAGGAGAGCTTTCACGGTACGGCAGAGCCAAAGGAAAAAATCCAAAAATTGTTAATTGTAATTATATGAGTCGAACATTTTTTTGGTCATTTGTTACAGGACTGTTTGTCTGTCCTTCGGTCTGTCTCAGGCGGGTATACTTTTCAAGTTGAAATTTAAGGTCTATAGTCACTTGACGTTGTAACGAAGCTAAGCTTCTAAGTCAATGTAATCAAAAGATATGACCATTTATGCCACATACTTTGATACTTGCAAACTTACTGTCCAAAACTTACAAGGAACTTACCATTTACTTAAAAAATTCCTGTCTGTCCGTCCCTTTGTAACACATATTTTGACACTCGCAAACTCACTCATTAAAATCTATAGGGTACTTCCCCTTGCCTAGAATCAAGAAATTTGGCAGGAAAAAAAAAGTTTCACAATACAAGGAAGGGAAAAAATTAGAAAATTGATAATTTGTAATGTATATCACAGGTAAAAAGATATTTCTTTTGTCATTTGTTACACGACTTCAAACTTGAAATTAAAACACTCTCGAAAGCCCTGGAATCTCTGCGACCGATGTCTTGCCAGTATCAGTGTGGATAACAGGCAACAATCGTCGAGATTCTGCCTCCTGTAATGGACGAACTTTCTGTCCACGTAATGAAGTTTGTTCGGAAGCCTCAGTGTGTGAGTCGTCCTCGCACTTGGCAAAATTTTCTCAGCCGCGCGGGGCAGCCGCGAGGTGTAGGGCGCCTTGTCTTGGGCCGCGCGGCTACCCCCGTCGGAGGTTCGAGTCCTCTTTCGGGCGTGGGTGTATGTTTCGTCCTCAGCATAAGTTACTTTAAGTTAGGAAACGATGGCCTCTGCAGTTTGGTTCCATAAGACCTTACCACAAATTTCATTGTTTCTATGCAATAGGGTGTTTATTAATTCATCACGCCTGTACAGTAGAGTGCAGTACAGAGAACCATATGCTATCATGAGACCAGCGTTAACAAAGTGTTCGAAGCGGCTCCGACGGTCTTCTACGCATTCGCAAATTCGATGCAGCAGGAACTATCACACCATCAGAAATGCCAACTTGCAACCGAATGGTGTTACAGGCAGTATGAATGTGCTGTCCCAGTGTCTGTACGTCCGAGATATGATCCGCGTACATGACTACTATATGGTGCCCCTGAAAGTGGGAATATAAAGGTTTGAGGTCCGGCAATATGGCAGTCCATGCAACCGGAGCACGCCGTCCGATCCATCGATTGGAACAGATGTTGTCGGAGTGCCCCCGCATGGAAATGTGGAAATGAACTGGAGCACCAACCATCATGTAGAAGCCATATTACCCTTCGTGTCGACATAGACACGTCTTACATTGAAACGTGTACCAGCGATGGCGAGGTATGACAGAATCTCTGACCAGAGAGTTATTTATCGTTGCTAGTCTGCGCTTGACCGCGCGAGAGTTCAGTTGCGTATAGCGAGTCGGCAGGAACAGTAGTTGTGTGTGAGGAGTCGGCAGAGCGAGTAGTGAGTTGCGAGTTGCACTCAGTCGGAAGCACCAGTAGCGAGTGGACGGTTGTACTGAGAGGGCGTCGACATGGGTCGGCGGCGTGCTCTCCTTACATCTCTGGTCACAGGTATATTGTTATCGAAGGTAATGAAGCAGCATTGCGCTCAGCTAATAACATATGTTAATTGTAATTAATTTGTTCAAGAATTTCCCCAATAATAATTTTTCTACAAAGTAACCTTTTTAAAGAAAAAGTTTCATTTCAAGTTAAATAATATTTCCTATGCATTCCCTCCAAGAATCAAAATTAAACATGGGCCAGCATTACACGGAGCTGTGCCGAAAAATAAGAGCAGATATGGATGCAGTTTACTGAGGTAAGAATTTTGGTTTTTGTGTTTAGGTTTAATTATTGCACAGGGCCGAAGGTCAGCGCAAGTGCCCATATAAAATTTATCAGGTTCATCTTAACATTAATTTTGTGGGGACTTAACATTTTTGCACATTTTTATTATCATTGAGTTTTATTACTGTGGGAAGCTAACATTTGGCACTATTTGCATTATTATTCAATTATTGTCGTTTTTTAAAAAATTTTTGCGGGGAGGTTACAACATGTAGGGCAAACAGGGTCTTCCGCAAGAAATACAGATATGCCAGAGCCAGTGAACCGTTGTGGAAAGATCACTGCCCCTACTGTCTGCCGTCTCAGCTGAGTGGTCAGCACCTCTGACTGCCATGCACCGGGCCGAAATTCGATTCCTGGCCGATTAGGGGATTTTCTCTGCTCTGGGACTGGGTGATATGTTGCCCACATCATGATTTTATCAGCATCGACATGCAAGTCGCCCAGAGTGACGTCCACTAAAAAGACTTCCAACTTGGCAGACGAACTTTCCCAGCTGGTGATTATCGGCAATCAGTGCCATATGGTCATGTCATTTCATTTCACTGGTCCCACGGGGCGGTCGATTGGCCCATACATTATGGGTGAACTAGTGTGATGGCTCGCTGCCATCATACCACAGAGATTCTCCGTGTCTCACAGGTGAGGGTGGTCATGGTTGACGATACGATCCCACATAAATAGTGTCATCTGTGAAAAGCACGAACGACGGTAATCTCGGCACCATGGTGGTCTGCGCGATGAACGTGCGACAAAACCGTTGCCGCAGAGGCAAGTTCGTAGTTAATAAGTCGTGTGCGCGTTGTAAGTGATACGGATACTGGCAACTCTGGAGAATGCTCCACAAGGTCATCTAGTTTACCATATGCCACCTCCCTCCTACTGATACCGGGATCATATTGTACAGTGTTCAACACCTGTTCCTCGAGGGCCTGTGTACGTATCGCGTGCACCTGTCTTTCATAACTACCCATTCCCATATACGAGTCTGCGTCACACAAACGACGACACAGTTGAAAACAGTTTATTGTGCAGGTGATGTCGGCTGGGATACTTTCCCTGTTACAATCATGCTGCTGCCTGCCATAGCCAGTCGTCTGTTCTTATGTGAAGACCATGTCGGCCTGATCCTGGACTGTGTACCGGGCCGTCGTCTCTTATTGTTGCACTAGATGACACACGTCCACACCAGAGTGAGTCGGCAACAGCAGGTGAAGCGGATGCCCCCTGGTACCGATGTGCGAGCGGACCGTCGTCGTGGCGCACACTACTGCCCTCTCGAGTGTCGAGCTGAAACACTGGTACAGAACATTCCAATTTGCCTAGCGTATTCTCATGTGTGCTTCCGATCACTGAAAACCTACCTTTTCAAAGATCTTTTATCTCAACTTGCAAGAGACCACACATCGCTTGTAGCCCATATGACCTGTTTTATTCACTCCTTGTTCTCTCAGAGGAAAAAACAACTTGCGCAGCATGACCATTGAAGTACAAGCCTCGAAGGACAGCAAAGCAATTTGAAACCACACGAGGTGATGTGCGGCCAGCACTTCTATGATTATGTTCCTTGTAATTTCGGAATTTTCCGGGAAATACTGTTATATAAGACATAAACATTTAGATTAAGTGTTAAATTTATAATTGTTAGCACTGTGAATAACTTTTATTTTAGGGAACATTTCACAGTGCAGTTTTCATTAGCACACAAAGTTTTCATTCGTTTAAGCTGTACATCTACAAAACTTCAGATCATACAATGTTTACGTACTAAATTATTTTTGATGTCCCATAAGTATAAAACAGTTATAAAAAGACTTTCTGTGTCCTCCAGCATGTCCTTGTGGGAGAAAGTACCATGCCAACACATCTCACACTGTCCTTCTGTCTCTTCAGTTACTAACATATCCTGTACTTTCTGTGCTTTACGAGTTGGAAAGAGTCCTAAATGGGTCCTCAGTGAAGGTACTGGGGCCACTAGCAGCAAACTCTGGAAATCTCTAGGGAAAACAGGCAGAGTCTTAGAACCGGGCTACTGGGAGCAGGGGCAGTGGCCCGGAAATTGAAAACAGGCGGGTAGGTCAAGGACTTTGTTTTGTCTGGGCTCGCTCTGGCATGGTGCGAGCGGTCATGATTACGTCAGACATAGCCACGTGCTGTGGGGTTTCGGAGGCCGTCTGAAAAGGGCCAGTTAATGGACTGCGTTACACATCCAGCCAGCGCGAAAGACATTATTTCTACAAGTTATTTTCTCTGCTCATAGAACACCGGAGTGGAAAGTTGATATCGTTGGTAGTGCTTTTCGTCAAAGAACGGACTATCTCAGGCTGGTTGGAATATTTTCATCCCTGCTTTCTCGTGGTAACCTCAGTGGCTGTTTATTGTTGACATTTTTTCTTCTGCATTTATGGGAGAGGAACTGTGACAGACTGAGGCCACTCCACTTATCTTCTTTCTCTCGCACTGATGCAGGGAAAACCATTGGCTGTACGAAATCTGTAATAAATCTGTAAGTTGGAGTTTATGTCGCTCTTTTCTGGAAATTTCAGACGCAGGAATATAACCCACAGAGCGACGTAAAATATATCTGTGAAGCAAGAGTTCGGAAGTCGGCTTTCTCATAACTGCTTTCGCCAGAACGCCGGAAGGAAGCTGACTGGATAACTAGTAAAACATTTGCTGGGTGGAATGTTGGACTGCCGGTAAGAAAAGAGTTTACTTTCTGGTGTTAAACGAATCCTGTTGCCTGGTGGAATATTCTTTTGCGCAGGTTTTGTGCAGAGCAGAGAGGTAAGATAAAACTTTTTTGGGCAGTCTGGATGAAAGTGCTGAAGCAGACTCTCGGGTCTTGGGACCGTGGAGAGGAGGATTTTTGGACTTCGGAGGCACGGCAGACGACATGTTTGGGATTCTCAGTGTCAGCCGATCCCACAGCGGTTGGTGATCCGCGGCTGGCAGAAGGTACCGACGGTTGCAGGGCTTGACGCTCCGAGTCAACCTGAGTGACATTATTTGGCAGCACAGAATAATTGGGAAGGAAAGGAGACAGGCGTTTTTTGGTCCGTTGCATTTAATCAGGTTTCGTGACTTAACAAATGATCTGAGATTCGAGGACTCATCCACGAAAGAGCAGACTCTGTCTTTCGCATGCAGATTTCATATGTCTTTCTGTCACGATCAGGCTAATCGTTACACACCTCTCCATAGTTGTGGATGAATAACGTATTGAAACTGTGGTCACTCTTGACCCGCTTCTTTCTTATAGAATTTGCCAATCAGTCTACCTCCGATTTAAGCGTATTTCAACGTTCATATTAGGTAATTACTGTCACTTTGCGAATTATTGCGAGGAAGGGAAAGCAATGGGCACCCATTGAGGTGAAAAATCACATTTTAAGTGGATGGATGTCTAATACCGTAAAAAGGAAAGGCAGGTCTAGAGAAGCCATTGAAACTGAATGGGCTGCTGCCCAAGAGAGCAGGAGAGGAGAGCATCTAGTCGGTTCGGAAGCTGGTAGCAGAAGAGAGCGGACGGAGTGTCCGCTCCCGGCAGCTGGCTGCGGTTCCACCACCACGTAACCTCCTCCAACCCTCCCTGTTGGACAGCCAAGTTCTAGACGCGCAGTTCGGCTGCGTTACCTCGTCAGCAACACGTGAGTTTAGCTGCTGACCGTTCAACACGTGAGTTTCAAAGTGGTTCTGTCTGGTCTTGCAACGTGACTGATATGCTGTAACTAGCCGTCAGGCAGAAGGCACTGAACGACATAAAGTGAAAAATAAAAATCAAATTTTATACTATTAAATCCATTCAGTATCGGCCCCCACTGTACAATGTGTATTTGTTGCTTTCTTGATTATGTGTGTACTTACAAGCAATGATTGTAACAAATCTGCTGGAGTTAAAAATTTGGTCAAGACTCTTAATTCAGTAGAAAAACCCCTTTTAATTATCTAACCTCTAATTTTTTTTTGTAGGAACCAACACCTGGGACTGATTTTCCAATGGCATTGTATTCATATAGTTCAGTCCGTTGCGCAACAGAATCATCTACGTATCTGAGTTCGTGAGTTTCAAAGTCTGTCTCTCAGTCGGTCCATCCAGTGCAGATCACTTTTGCAGCCACAAGACTTACTAGCTTGGCTCGCGTCCCACAAGTTAGGAGTTTGATGTCGCGCCGACGTCGGGCACGTCAGAGATGGAGAACACGCTCGGATTGTGGAAAGGCGGTAAAGAAAACTGACCGCCTAATTTCAAAGAAACAATCGTGCTTTCGACTCAAGTGATTTAGGTGTATGGTCAGACGGTCATTTGAAGCACTGTCCTTCTTAACACGAGCCTAGTTCCTTACCACAGCGCCACCTGGTTTTCTCCTAGTACGAAAACTTACAGAAGATGAGCAAAACACGATTTCAAGACTTAGGATTGGATCATAAACAGGTTAAGTAGCCGATTAGTCAACATCGCTGCCTTCAAAACGGAAGGACCCGGATTTGATTCTTGGTACTTCCTCAGTTTCTTTCTTTTTTCTTTTGTTTTATACGTTTGGATGTCTGGCTCATAGACTGTGGCTAGTGAAGCCAACCTCATTAGCGAGAAGGGTTCAACCAGGAGTGCTACTAAAAAGGACGGGTGCCTAATGCATCATGCTAATGATGCTTTGTTAGTAATTCTAGGAATATGCCCATTGGACTTCGAAATTAGGAAAATGGGAGCCTTTTACTGGTTAAAGAAAGGCAATCAAACAGAAGTACGAAGGGTGCTTGGTACTGAGGCAGTAATAGGTAATAAAATATCGCGTATTATAAATGAGAGAAAATGAATGGGACACTTCAGGCACAGGTAGGAGGCCATACGAATTCCTTCCTAACATTAGGGAGAGATTAAAAATGAGATTTCTTAATCATTCGAGTGGACAGGTACATTACCCGACTGGCCGTGGCCCATATGCTACCTATATACACAAAATTATAAGACAAATGGATGATAGCTGCGTCTTTGCCAGTGTAGGCACATCAGAATACACGTTGTGGACTGCACGCTCCTTGAAGATGCAGCGTGTAATGGACGTCAGGTATTAAGCACGTTGGATCCCAAAGCAGCACTAAGGGGTTAGTCGACTTGGCCCATTTTGGGCAGCATCCAGGAAGGACAAGGAAGCCTTCACGAGGCATTCAACCATAAGTCATCATGCTGCCACCCAGGCTAGACAACATACTCTGTAGATGGATAGAAGATAAGAGGTCGGTGACCACCGAATGCAATACTGCCCGAAGAATCTACATTGGGCAGGTGCAAATGATCACGGAAGTATGGAGTTTAAGACGTAACAGTGATGGATGGAATTACTTGCTATAGTTGAAACGCTGGTGACGTGCTGCTCGGCGCCCGAGGAATCCTGGAGATAATGGCTGTTGACCGGAATAGTATGAGGGCGGGTCCTGTAGCGGAGGTAGCCATCTACAAGTTAAATGCACCAAAATAAATGAACAAACAGAGTACAAATTCTGTAGTGCTTATAGTAGATCAGTAATTCGGTAAGTGGTTAAAGGTCTGGTCCCTTCAACCCACACAAACCAACCTAAGTGGTTAAGGGTTTCATTGTATTTTTATAGTAGTAGAAGCAGTTTTAGTTTCCTTTCATTTCTTTCTTTGGACCTCTTTCTTTTTCTTAAATTAAGTATCAGAGATAAATAGTTAACACATAATTTTCTTATTATCCAAGGAAATGTGATTTTCATGGTCGATTTTAGCTTTTCAGATAATAGTCTATAACTATGAAGAATAAATAAATAAATAAAATTGTATAAAAGTGTACGTATGTCTATGTGTGGGTATGTGTATGTTCCACATTTCCTCCTGACGGGCGTAGTAAGCGACGCGTGAAGTCGCAGTATTTATTTGAGAATGAGAGCTGTTAGCGACTTTGCAGACCTTAATTTCAAACCCTTACGAATTTTTTTTTCGATCACGACCCCTACGAAACGTTGAAACAACAAATGTGTATTGCTTACTACTTTTCCGTTGTTCACAAAAGTACCACACGAGGCATGACGTTATAAATTATTAGTTCTTCACTACAAATTGTATTCGCGACACTTTTTACAGACGGTATGCACGTATACCACTGGATATGAGTGCAAAACTACATCATTGTGGGACACATAGTTCAAGAAACATGAAGTCATAAACAATAATATGAGTGAAAAATGCCGCATCATGCACGACGTTTAAATGTATTACTTCTTTGCTACTAACTCTATTCGAAATAAATTTGGCAGACGGTATCCACATAGGCTGCTGAATATATTTGCAATATTATATCGTTGTATCATTATATCATTGTAGGAGATATGACGTCATGAACACTGCATGCGTGTAAAACTTTCGCATCGTGCATCTGTCGTAATAAGTTTATTATTACTTCGTTGCAACTACTTCCATTCGCAACAAATTTTGCAGACAATGTCCAAATATGCCGCCGAATGTACCTACCAAATTTTATCATTGTACGACACACAGATGAGGATACGTGGCGTCATAAACGTTAAACCCAAGACAAGACGCTGCGTACTACGGCCGTGGAAGTACAGCTATAAATAAATACCTGAGCAACTCCGCGTTTCTCTACTAGTACATGATAAAATGTGTAGGCGATTTGGCAGTATACAGTGGGTGAAATTGAGTACACGTGACTGTCCCACAGGCCACAACAGAGGCACTATGACAGCTGAGCCTGGATGAAAGATACTTTGTATAATAGTTATTATAATGGAAGTTGATAACACTTTGTCACTGGTTATTAAGTGAAAATAGGTCTTAACGAGCACCTGGATGGTGTAAAAAGAGACACTGCAATAAACGTGATCTATGAATAGAGATTGATTAAGTCTTCGTTGGCCTGTCGGTTAAAAAACAATCAGTGGCAAATACTCTGTGCAATATAAAATTTTCAATGTGTTATTCTACTCTTATTCCTCATGTTCATGACCTTGACATCAGGATACGTCGTTGGTTACATCTGAGAATATTATACAGCGTGAACATTAATAAAACCGACCCCTTACATGATGGATTGCTGACTGGAAATGGAGGAAAACAGGTACTACAGACATGTGTCCGGTAATGCATCGTTGTAACTGTAGACAGCGCTGACGAATGACAATTGCTCTGACCACGTGCGCCGGGCGAAGTGTCCGCGTGGTTTGAGGCGTCATGTAACGGACTGCGCGGCCACTCCCGCCGGAGGTTCGAGTCCTCCCTCGGGCTTGGGCGTGTGTGTTGTTCTTAGCATAAGTTAGTTTAAGTAGTGTGTAAGTCTAGGGACCGATGACCTAAGCAGGTTTGTCCCTTAGGAATTCACACACATTTAAACATTTGACCACGTCCCGTGTGCTCTTTGTATGTTGTATGCAGCGTACTGTAAGTGGAAGAACGGTCCGGTATTCTTGTCGAGAATAAGCTGAGATGGTGTTTGTATACGACCAGGTAGATGGAACGGTCGAGAGGCAGCACGGTTGTATCAAAACAACTACCCTCGCAGACACGAACCACATCACACAACATTTTAAGCCCTTTTTGGACGTTTGTGTGATCATGGGTCATTTCAGACAGGCGAACATGCAGGGAGACAGCGGAATGTGCCCATACCAGATTTGAAGGACTGCGTTCTACGAGATATTGAGTTGAAACGTACTACACGCTCATGGAAAGTGCCCCGCCAACATGGTGTAAGCCGAAGTATGATAATGCGGATCCTGCATGGTAACGTCTATTATCCCTATCAGCTGTAATTCCGTGGAGGCCACTTGGAACATCTGATGTGACGTGGATGCAATGCATCTCTGCACTGTGCCGGCCGGTGTGGCCGAGCGGTTCTAGGCGCTACAGTCTGGAACTGCGAGACCGCTACGGTCGCAGGTTCGAATCCTGCCTCGGGCATGGCTGTGAGTGACGTCCTTAGGTTAGTTAGGTTTAAATAGTTCTAAGTTCTAGGGGACTGATGACCGCAGATGTTAAGTCCCATAGTGCTCAGAGCCATTTTATGACTTGAGCAGCCGGCCGCAGTGGCCGTGCGGTTCTGGGCGCTACAGTCTGGAGCCGAGCGACCGCTACGGTCGCAGGTTCGAATCCTGCCTAGGGCATGGATGTGTGTGATGTCCTTAGGTTAGTTAGGTTTAATTAGTTCTAAGTTCTAGGCGACTGATGACCTCAGAAGTTAAGTCGCATAGTGCTCAGAGCCATTTGAACCATTTGAACCATGACTTGAGCTGTGCACTGTGTTCCGGGACGATATGTTGTCGTTCCACGTACACCGTCCCTTTCCGGACACATGATCATAGGATCTTTTTTTCCTCCATTTCCAATCAGGAATCCGTCACTGCATTTTGTCGGTTTCATTAATATTCACCCTGTATATGTTTCCAAACAGGCCACATTACTCTTTTACTACTGAAACGTATGATTATCACTGCTCGAGAATTGGTACTCTGATGATAGCTTGTACAAACACGTACCTGAGTCACGTTCTCTACTTAGATGTTGGTATACAGGAATGTCTGTCACGTTTTTTTCGTACTGGTTTAACTACATGTGGTGTTGGCCAAATATGAAAATGGAAGATCAACGCTCCAGGCTACTACTGAATTCGGAGACATTTTGTACATAAATACGGAAATCTCGCGGTCAGCTGTACTTGGTCTTACCTTCCATTTCTTGTTCTCACTGAGACGGCCAGCCAGGGTGGCACCGGCACTTCCAGCGCCCACAATAACGAAGTCGTAGCGGCCCTCCATGTCACAGGCGGCATCCCGAGGCAATTCGTAAGCCGCGGTCAGGAGGGGGTACACTGACCGAACGAGGAGCACCAGCAGATCGAAGAAGACGAGCGACCCGGGGTCCGAGACCCAGCTGGTAGACGCCCAGTGGCAGGACTGGTTTGCGGATGACGACCAACGTGGCCTCAGCGCTGATGGAAGACACATCACGACACCCCTGCCGCCCGGAGACGGCCTTTTGGTCACCAGCGCAACCTGTTTGTTCAACAATATAAAACATTGCAGCAAATGGAAATAATTGCCCTAATTCCGAAGTACAGAAATAGAGGTGCCTGTATCTGGGGGTGCAAAGGGTGCACCGGTGTCCAGCTACAGCGGAAAAACAATTAGGCTCGAAAGAAAAAATGTCTTGAAATTTACAACAAATTTTGAAGCGGCTGAACAACAGAAATTAATCAGAACTATCATTTGATGATTTCATAACAAGATTATATGTACATAACTAAATTAATTTCATTACCTCGGAATTTATTAACAATTAAAGGAGAACGCTTACGGCTTCTGATCTAATCGTAATAATATCTAAAACAACAACATCCATAAACTTCGTTAAGAGAGAAACCAAACCACTATTCCAAATATCTCACCAAATCTCATGATTTGTAATTGTATCCTGCCTTAGATATATAGAAAACCCTCACTGAGAGAAAAATAAACAAATCGGCATTAAAACTTTAATCTAAGAGGCATAAGATAATATGCAGTAACCAAAATGGTGCACAACGATACTGACTTAAGCAAATCTATTGCACTAATTAGAAACCTCTTTTCTTGTACACACACGTCAACCAACATTATGAAGAACATTGGAGAGTAAGTTAATAACAAAACCTTAAGACATCCAAATATCAGTTGTAAAGGTGTCAGGATACTAAACCCAAGAAACTGATAGTTTAAGAAACAATGTTTTTAGTAGTACAATACGAATCTACCTCAAGACATTCCCACAAAAAAGTTTCACTGAGGCAGATGAAGTACAAAATTAGAAGCAACAGGCAGCACTCAGACGCAGGGCTACAGGGGTAGCGTCTTTGGCCAGTGACCCAAACGACCTGGGCCCGATTTCCAATAAAGCCACTGCTTCATTTTTGAATAAAAGCCATTAGAAATGGTTGCCCAGGACTTCCGACACTATAAGTCACCATAGTTCTGGCATCTGCCTTGTTAAAGAAGGCGAAGTAGTACACATTGTCCTTGGGGTGGGAAAATGCCCCGAAAAGACGCAAGAATCATCAATGGTCAACGGCGTGAGAATGCAGAAGGTAACGAAAACCACTGCATTAAAGACATATAATATGTATCCACAGGACATGGGGTCCGTAATTGGAAAACTGTCATGATGATCTCTCCATTGAAAAAAGATTCCGGACTACTCCCCCATTCGGGTCTCGGCCAAGGGATTGCTAACGGGACGGTGACCATGAGAAAAAGATATAATAATCAGCAACGGGATAACGTTCTACAGGACGGAGCGTGGGATGTCAGAAGTTTTAACGTACTAGGAAAGTCAGAAAATCTGAAAAGGGAAATGCTAAAGCTCAATCTAGATATTGAGGGAGTCCGTGAACTGAAATGGAAAGAAGACAAGGATGAGTATGGGGTAGTATCAACAGCAGCAGATAATCATATAATGGGGCTACGATTCTTCACAGAGAGTGAAAGAAGAGTGTGAGCAACTGCGAACGGTTCAGTGATAGGGTTGTACCCGTCAGATTAGATAGCAAACCAACGCCAACCACGACACCTCATTATACATGACAACGTCGCAATGAGAAAACGACATAGGGAAAGTATATGAGGATATTGAAAGGGTAGTTCAGTATGTAAAAGGAGAGGAAAATATATTAATCATAGATCATTGGAACGAGGTTCTACGGGAGGGAGTAGGAGAAAGGGTTTCGGAAGAAAATGCACTTGGCAGTAGGAATGAGAGAGTAGCAAGTCTAATTGAATGGTGCAATACATTTCAGGTGGTAATAGCAAATAGTCTGCTCAAGAATCACAAGAGGAGGAAGCATACCTGGAAAAGACTCCGAGACACCGGAAGATTACAGCTTGATTAGATTATGGTCAGGCAGAGATTCCGAAATCAGGTATTGGATTGTAAGATGTACCCAGTGGCAGATAAAGACTCAAATCTCAATTTAGTGATGCTGAAGAGTAGAATGAAGTTTATAGAGAACCGTACCGAATAATCAGTGTGGAGGAAGTGGTATACTGAAGTCTGAGGAATGATGAATCGTGTTTCAAGTTAACTGAGGATGTCGATATTGTGATCAGGACTAATACAGTAGGCAGTTCAGTTGAAGAGGAATGGACATCTCTAAAAAGGACAATCATTAATGATTGACAGACAAATTAGGTACAAGAAAGATAACTGCGAAGAAACCTTGAGTAACGGAACAAACAGTTAAGTCGATCGATAAAAGAAGCAAATTACAAAATGCCCAGGGGAATAGAGGAATACACAAATATAAATCTTTTAGGAATGGAGTAAATGGAAACGGCAGGGCAGCCAAGGTGAAACGGCTGCCAGAGAATTGTGAAAAAATAAAAAGGAAGTGACTATCGCGAGGACTGACTCGGCATACGGAAACGTCAAAACTGGCTTTGGTGAAGTTGAATGCAAGTGAGGTAACATTAAGAAAGCAATGAGAGTTTTACTGTTAAACGCAGAGCAGGTGAGTGGGCAGGTGGAAAAATTACATTGATGGCCTGTAACTAGGGGAGGGCTAGTCTGATGAGGTGGTAGAAAAAGAAATGTGAGTCGATGTGGAAGACATTGGCGATCCTTTATTGGAGTCAGAATTTAAAAAAGCTCTGGAAGATTTGAGATCAAATAAGGCAGAAGGGATTGATAACCCTCAACAGGAATTTTTAAAAGCATTGGAGGAAGTGAAAACTAATCATTCAAGCTGAAGTAGAATCTGTGAGAGTGGGAACGTACCATCAAACTCTATGAAGAATATTACCAGCACAATTCCGAAACTAGCAAATGCCATAATCAGCTTAACAGCTTCTGCACCCAAACTGCTGAAAAAAAAGACAATACGAATAGAAAAGAAAAATTATGATCTGTTAGATGACGATCAGTTTGGGTTTACGAAAGGTAAAAGCCATAGAGGCTGGTGCCTAAGGTGGTTCACTACTTTTACAGCATTATGCAGTTTACGTTTCCAAGTAACGTACTTTTCTACATTATTAAAATTATTTCTGTAGCTCTAAAATTATCTTAAAACCAGTCTGACAACATTCATGGGGTTGAATCCCCTACACAGGTATATTTAGGAGAATGTGCGGCCTTCTTTTTTATTTTCCGTGCTGACTGCCGACGAAACCTGGGAACCTGTGGATCATTTCCGTTTCAATAGATCAAGAGCAGACAGCCTGCTTTCATCCATCGTACTTTCAAGAAACGTTTTAATCCGCGACAAGCGGAGAAACACTTCTGTGCTTCGCTAATTTCAACAGTTTTACAACGTCATCAAAAGATTATTGTTGGTTATTTTCAATTCAAAACTTCAGAAGCGCTGTTGCACTTTCCATTTCTTGAAAATAATTTCGGGAATAAATGATCTGTAATTCTGTTTTTGACGTGGCTTTAATTGAAAATGGATAGGACTGCACAGCAACAGAAAGGAATTTTTTAAGGAAATTTATTTCTTTGTAAAGGGAAGAAGTTGGGGGCTGGAGAGTTGAAACCTCTGTTTGCTCTGCTGAATTATTAGTCACATACTTTCTTCGCAGCTACATTCAATGTCATACATATATCGTCGCATCTTCTTTTTGCTACATTTTGTTCCTCCTCGATCATGATATTATCAACTTTGTCTCTGATTTTGAAAATTTAGTTTTAGAATGATACAGTCGCTTGATTTATTATCGGTGGTGCGCTTTGGTAACTGGCTATACCAGACATCCACGTGGGACACTATTTTACAAAATACCGGAAACCAAAAGGGAAATTTTCGGTGCTGCTTCAACCTCAGGCTATAAGGCAGATACACAGGTGTCATCGTTTTTTCTGGTATGTTCAATGTGTTCGAAACATTGTTGAACGGCCTCTTTATCCTCATGAACTGTGAAGACTGTTCTCAGTTTTAAGCCCCCATTTTGTGGCTGATCCACAATGGACTCTTCGTTTCGCAATTGCATCTAGAAAACCACTCCTTGAGCTGAATTAGAAGAATTTGGTACGTCTACAGTAGTACTGAAGAACAGTTTTATTTGTTTACTTTACATGTATCTTTGGTAAGAATTAAGTTCGGATGGTATGCATAACAAAGCACATAATACGATAAATGATACTCTTCTCTTACATTTGACTGCACATGACGCATGCACCATCATAACTCCCAGATGTTACTTTTTCTTTGTGTTCTTCGACAAGATCGGCGTGGACATTCTAACTCAAGCTGCTGAAGAAGAATGTTTCAACAGGCTCTCCAGTAGAGAATAGATAACGAAATATTACAACCATCTGAAAGTTTGAAGACACATCAGTTTCATCTTCTACCACCTATACAAAACCTGCCTTAGCTATTTCTGATTTCCTTATGACGAGCATTCAACATACACACTAGTAAATCATTTTGTTCATCCTATGGTGTAGCCTTAAAAACTGTAGAATTGTTAATGTGCTCGCATCTGAAGCATCTCCACCTGCAGTACGTTCTCTCATCTACCAGTGACTTTCTGAGGAGCCAATACAGAATGACAAAAAATCTACTTCAATTAAAACTCTAATGAGTTAGACCAGGTGTACCAAAAGTTCAAAAGAAAGACACCTAGTATTGGATATCGATATCCGGTGACAACCGAATACACTCGCTGACGTAGACCGCCATGCAATGATGAGATATTGATGATATTAAATTCATGTTAATGTAACTGAACTTCGAATAGATGTGTGATGATGTTTGACATATGGATAATTATCACTCTGAAGCTACATCGGCATCCAGAACGATCAACATTGGGAAACACATGGTGCGTCAGTACGAGATGCTTTCAATTTATAGCTACGCACCTGGTGCGGTTGCATTGTCTTACCTCCAAAAAAGTCATGGCTGTGTTCAAGTTTGCCTGTTGCTCCGGTAACGTTGTCCCAAGCGAAAGCCCCCTCTCAGTCTCCATAGACGCTACTTTGTCTTATAAACATGTCCCATTCTTGGTCTATCTACAATTAGAACTATTATTCTAAAAATGCTTACTTTAGTGCGCTGAAGTGTGCATTTGATTTCTATTGATAGGAGCTTCGTAATATTATTTGCATAAAATTTTACTCGCTAACGACCTTTGTAAATTCAGTGAGACTAGCAGGCAGTAACAATGTAGAGCACAGACATAACACTGGATATCACATGTAGTGGACTTTTCTTGGTAGTTAGAGTGGTCATCCCTTGGAGTAACATCATGCTATTTCGGCACAAGGTTACCCTTGTGCAAACAGACATCTTACTTACTTCTTAAGCTCCAAGTGTGTCCCCCGCGAACTTTATTGATGGACACACGACGAAGTTTAATAGTTACAGTCCTAGTAGCGCTCTTTTATAGTCCACTGGAATAAAGCTTGGTAATTTTTAACAACGAAGTACTCTCAATGTCTTGTGTAGCAAGGCAGATACGAAGTCTGGTATGTTTCTGTTCTGAAAACATATGAGGCGCAGGAAGCCGAAGTGCTGGCCTGCGCGTAAGTCAACAAATCTAAGTGTACTCTTCAACGAGGGTACAGCCAAGGAAGTTTGAAATATTTCAGCTTAATTCCTTACCCGAAGCCGCGAGAACTATTATTGTCTCTAACCTCGAAAAGTTATTGAAAGTGTCTCCTGTCAACACATGTCAAGGAAACAAAATCATTTCTTACAGATTTTTGAGAAATTAGATCTACTTATGGAGTGACACGTGTAACAAACTGCTAAACGCAAAGCTGTTCATAAACTGTGGGTAGCTAAATACAAATTT
The DNA here is from genome assembly GCF_023898315.1 of Schistocerca nitens. Classification (NCBI taxonomy): domain Eukaryota; kingdom Metazoa; phylum Arthropoda; class Insecta; order Orthoptera; family Acrididae; genus Schistocerca; species Schistocerca nitens. The sequence goes on from NC_064614.1 coordinate 213,558,995, forward strand.
TCCTTTTTGTTGTACTTTAACAACTGATTTCTGTTTTAGAATTCCTTTTCCTTAAATGTCGTAAGCTCTTGATTTTTTTCAACAATTTGTAAGTTTAAATAGTTGAAGATAAAAGTAAACAGGTACAAAAACTACAAGTGGCAAGATGTAAAAGAATGCCAACAATAAAACTGCTGCTTTCTATATGAAACTACTGTACTGGATTTTTAATGAACTCATAATGTCTACGAGTAAATTCTGAACTGAATGTTCTAATTTCGGTTAAGAATTTTCTTAGACTTTGCCACATTCTGTGTAAGAAAATCCTCGACTCAGAGCTAAAATCGGAAATATTAATATTCATTCAGAGTATCTAGGAGGTTAATAGCAGCATGTATTTTATCGTAAGTACTAATGGTCACTTTTTAACATTTGCGCAGTGGTGGCATATTTGATGGATTTCGTATGAAATTTCTCTGTTGTTGTTTTGCATTGGTTATGTCCTCAGTTTGTGTTTTCATACATTATTAACGAAGCTCAGTAACAAAAAATATATTTAAATGCATATAATATACATTATATACTTATTTAAATAGACAATATTTTAGTCTGAATTTCTGAAGTTAAATTCCTTTATCAGAGCTGCCGTACCATGTACCTAAATACCTGCATTGGCAGTCAGCAACGTTCTTTGTTTCGAAACGAATATTCTTGTTGCTCTTGTAGCGCTGGAAGAATTGGTTACGTCAGCTGTCTATAATGTTATTAAGGATAATAAAGACTATTATTCCCTTGAGGATGATAATTTGTTCCCGTGGGCATCACTTTGTTTCTCGGTCCACCAGGGAAAGTACTATTTCTAGATTACTTTGAGAAACGTTGAGATTTTTGAGTGACCTGGATACAGTTACACTGTTTGTGTTTTATATAACCTGCAACTAAATAGCAATGTACTTTGCCCTATCAAGACCAACGTCTTTTCCATAAGACACATTTCCAAGGGTGGGGTCGGAAAGTACTCTATGACCACCCTACAAAGAATTATTAAAAAATTAAATTCTTTAACTGTTGTTGACTTATGTTAACAATATACTTTTTAAAGAGGTAACGATATAATAGTAGTCTCCAGAAAATGAAAATACATGTTTAATTCCGGAGGTACGCATAAAACGTCATCCGAAATTGTGTTAAACACATTCGCTGAAAATTATTTCGAGCAATTAGTTCATGGTCCCACGCGAATGGTAAACATTTGTGAAAACACACTTGACTTCTTATATACAAATAATCCTGAGTTAATAACGAGCTTAAAAACGGGTACAGGGATTAGTAAACACAGGGTTGTCGTAGCGAGACTGAATATTGTAACCTCCAAATCCTCCAAAAATAAACGAAAAGTATACCTTTTCGAAACAGCAGATAAAACTTCACTTGGCGCCTTCCTGAGAGGCAATCTCCACTACACCCAAATTAACAACATAATTGGAGACCAGATGTGGCTTGAATTCTAAGAAGTAGTATCGGCTGCAATTGAGAGATTTGTATCAAAAAAATTAACCAACGACGGAGCTGATCATCCTTGGTACACAAAACTGGTCAGAGCACTATTGCAGAAACAACGAAGCAAACATGCCAAATTTAAACAGACGCATAATCCCTAACATTGGCGATCTTTTACAGAAGCTCGAAATTTAGCGCGGACTTTAAAGTGAGATGCTTATAATAGTTTCCAGTTTTGTCTAGAAACCTGACAGAAAATCCAAGAGGTTGTGGTCGCTTGTGAAGTATGCTAGCGGCAAGACACAATCAATTCCTTCTCTGCCCGATAGCAATGGAGATACTATCGAAGACAGTGCAGCCAAAGCAGAGATACTAAACACAGCCTTCCGAAATGCCTTAACAAGAGAAAACGACGTAAATGCTCCAGAATTTGAATGAAGATCAGCTGCCAACATGAGTAACGTATAATTAAATATCCTCGGAGTAGTGAAGCAACTTAGATAACTTAATAAAAGCAAGTCTTCTGGTCCAGACTGCGTACCAGTTAGGTTCCTTTCAGAGCATGCTGATGCAATAGCTCCATACATAACAATCATATACAACCGTTCGCTTGAAGAAAGGTCCGTACCCAAAGACTGGAAAGTTGCGTATTCAAGAAAGGTAGTAGGCGTAATCCAGTAAATTACAGACCCATATCATTAACGTCGATATGGAGCAGAATTCTGGAACATATATTGTGTTCGAACATTATGAATTACCTCGAATAAACCGGTCTATTGACACAAAGTCAACATGGATTTAGAAAACATCGGTCATGTGAAACACAAGTAACTCTTTACTCACATGAAGTGTTGAGTGCTGTTCACAAGGGATTTAAGATTGATTCCGTATTTTTGGATTTCCGGAAGGCTTTTGACACTGTACCACACAAGCGGCTTGTAATGAAATTGCATGCTTGTGGAATATCGTCTCAGTTATGTAATTGGATTCGTGATTTCCTGTCAGAGAGGTCACAGTTCACAGTAACTGACGGAAAGTCATCGAGTAAAACAGAAGTAATTTCTGGTGTTCCACAAGGTAGTGTTATAGGCCCTTTGATGTTCCTTATCTATATAAACGATTTGGGAGACAATCTGAGCAGCCGTCTTATGTTGTTCGCAGATGACGCTGTCGTTTATCGACTAATAAAGTCATCAGAAGGTAAAAAAAAATTGCAAAAAGATTTAGAAAAGATATCTGTATGGTGCGAAAATTGGCAATTACTCTAAATAACGCAATGTGTGTGATCATCCACATGAGTGCTAAAAGGAATTCGTTAAACTTCGTTAGCACGATAAATCAGTCAGATATAAAGGCCGTAAATTCAACTTAATACTTAGGAATTACAATTAGGAACAACTTAAATTGGAAGGAATACAGAAAATGTTGTCAGGAAGGCTAACTAGAGACGGCGTTTTATTGGCAGGACACTTAGAAAATGCAATAGATCTACTAAGGAGACTGTCTGCACTATGCTTGTCCGTCCTCTTTTAGAATACTGATGCGCGGTGTAGGAACCTTACCAGATAGGATTACCGCAGTACATCGAAAAAGTTCAAAGAAGGACAGCACGTTTTGCATTATCACGAAATACGGGACAAGTGTCACTGAAATGATAACAGAATTTGGGATGGACGTCATTAAAACAAAGGCGTTTTTCGCTGCGGCGTAAAGTTCTCACGAAATTCCAATCACCATCTTTCTCCTCCAAATGCGAAAATATTTTGTTGACAGCGACCTACATAGTGAGAAGCGATCACCATAATCAAATAAAGGAAATCATAACTCGTACGGATAATCATTCGTGTTCGTTCTTTCCGCGCGCTATACGTGTTTGGTACAATAGAGAATTTGAAGGTGGTTCGATGAAACCTCTGCCAGGGACTTAAATGTAATTTGTAGAATATCCATGTAGATGTAGATGTAGATATTTAGCACACTCTTAGCAATATCAAGATTCTTTCAGTAACGTGTACTACCAAGGAGGGTGGTGGTACCTTGTGCCCACACTAAAAATATTTTTTAAGATGCAAATTTCGTTAAGTGTTTCTGACTCTCACTCACTACTTACTTTTTAATTAAATATTGGTGTGTAATTGAAAATATTGAATATGAGATTCATTGAGGAAGATGACATTGTCTACTATCACTTAGATTTAACTGAAAACTTTAAAATTTTTATGAATCTGGTAGAGGAATTCATTGAAATGAATAAATTTTTAAAAAAAATTTTAAAATATAATGTAACTGTCTAAAATACTGCTTTTCATAATGAGGGCGTAAGGTATCCTTAGAATTGCGAATGTTAATAGGACAATGTTTCGTTAAATGACTGGGACCTGAACATTGTAACCAAACGTAATGCAGAATAGCCGAAAACACTCACTATCGCTTATCTACAAGACCGACAGCGTATCGCTGGAAACAGTCACAGCCCTGAAGTTACGGAGAGTGTCTGCCAAGAGAGAATTAAGGTGTAGGCAACACATTAATCTGGCTATGTGAGAGACAGTCAACGAATAGAGACTTTGATTTTGGAAGGGGTGGGGGATGTGGGGCGGGTGGGAGAGGTGCAGGAATGAACACCACAGTCATATAAAACGTTTCTCATTTAAAAATCTGCAGTTGCAATTGTTATGCGTCCACCCTGAAATGGCTCAAATGCACTCGTTGACCTTATAAATAAATAACTGTAACAGCCAAAGTTGACAATGACGTCTTCTGAAAGGATGACGTAAATTTTCCTCCATTTGTAATAATAATTTTTACATGCGTAATTGAGATAAACAGTAACAATCATTGTTAGAATGTTCACTTATAACTTGGAAATACGGAAATTTGCAAATTTAGTTTAGTAGTGCGAATTTAATGCTAATATAAATGAAGAACATACTTTAAATAAGCTTTCTTTTCACTTTTTAATTATAATATATTTACAGCCAATGTCTAATGTTATGTTCTTCCGCATTCCTCTTGACATATGACTGCCACGGCGTTCGTAATATGAGAAACAACAGTAACATTTGGATAGGAGTGACTGAAAAGCTAGAGAAGACGCATATGCTTCTACTTCTGAGATGTACATACAAACGTTTTGTCTTATTACTCATATTTTGTCTCACTAACGGCTCACTTAGAAACAATGACCTTCACTGTTTCTTCCCGGCGCATAACTTCCATGGAATATTTCTGAAACTGTAACACACATTGTTGTGATCCTCTTTGCTGGTCGTTTCTACTCAAAGATATGAACTAGAGATATCTTGCGCTATGGAAAGCGTACGTAAATGAATATACCTATCTAGACGTCAATTACCCAGACTCTTCCATAGAAAAATTTAGCACCAACGACATCGTAAACTGATATGTAGAGCTTCAAACCCCTTCGATATTGAGGGCACTGGAGACGATCTACCGTTCGAAAAATAAGAGCGTGTATTGTACAAGCCCTTTTTCAAGAATCAATCCAGGAAACAGCCCACGGTACTTTACGAAAACGTTGCTAAGGAATCGAGATTAATGGGTAAAATCAAGTCGACGACAACGTCATTAGAAATCACTTGCACCCCGGAACGGATATGGATGAGGAAGGAAGTCAGGCGAGCTTTTTAAAAAGAATTACGGCACGGAAAAAGTAAACCTGGGTGCCCAGACAGGAATTCTAGTCACTGCCCTTTGTGACACCTGTGTAATACTGACATTATTAGAGAGCATTGTACACTGAACGACGTACTAGCTTTACCTGCCAGCGAACGCACCACACGCTCTTCGCGTAAGCTGGGTTGTTACTGAGAGAGCCGTTAATGTGTCCCACCAAAGCTGTTTACGACTGCCTGGAAACGAGGTTCACGTACATAGACGTGTTCTATCTTTGGTCACAGATACTAAACTGCATTCTCAAACTGTGAAACATTTAACCACAGTCTAGCATAACAGTCGCGACACCCCGTCTCGTTTTTGCTACCCATAGCGACAGCAGCGTCCCAAGCAGTCAGTTAACGACACTTTTGAATACGATATCGGATGATTGCGAGTACTAAAGTTTACATTGATTTGTAACATGGTGTTTACAATAGGGGGTGTGTATGTAGTGTCATGAAAGTCGACAATAATCGAAAAGCGACACCGCCTTTGTTTTATTTAGTTTCCTAAGGACGTTATAAGGTACAAAATGGCACATTACAGGACAGTTTACTTAAGATTCTCTTCTAACACGTAGATATTTAATGAGCACTGTCGTTTTCCTTCTATAACAAAAGTTTACTAGGAAGCTCTAAAAGACCTGACCTTTTGCTGAAAGACGTCGTATGTCTAAGGACGGTTTACTTAAGATTCTCTTCTAACATGCAGTCGTTTGCTGAGCAGTATCGTTTTCCTTCAACAACAAACGTTTACTAGGAAGCTCTAGAAGACCTGACCTTTTGCTGAAAGACGTCGTATGTCTACCCCAACAACGCTGAGATTTGTTCGCTACACTTTCAGCCATATCGGTGAATATGAACGTAAAAAAAAGTATATTGAATGTAATATCTACATTATTAAACGTATCAAATAAGTAACCAAAGATGTACCACAAAGACGTGATAATATATCTTCGAAAGCAATAAAACTGTTTCCCCAACACAGAAGACTCCAATACCACAGTTCTTGTTAAATTTGAGCCACAAACGGCATGAATCTTCAACAGATATTCGTGTATTAGAAAATCGAGTGAAGATAAGAACGTGCGAATCACTAGACTCAAAAAATTTTACATCGTCAAGAACAGATAACAGATATATTTGCATATCCTACATAAGTTTTTCATTTATATTCTCTTGCTTTCAACGGAATAAGCTTCAAATATATACACATTAGACAGTATTTTTTCGTGAATAAATTATAGCTTATTTCATTGAATCAGTGTGATTCGACTGTTCTTAAATATGTTTCACGATCATTTATGTCTCCTGCTTATTCATTAAGGCGTGGAACTCGAAGATATAACCACTATTTCAGTAATTAAGTAGAAAATAATCAAAACAAACATTACCTTTACGATGCATGGTACCACTTTCTGACCACTTGGAGCGCAAGTGTCGCTCCAGCTGTCAAACGGTACAACTTTCGCTCCAGAGAGTGTTGTGAATGTATGTATTAGACTGTGGTTTAACAATACCTTTGACATGTTCTGGCCGATCCTCTCTGTCTTCCAGGTAGTGTGAAAGGTATTAGCCCGTTTCTTTACGGTGACACAAGAAGGAATTATACGCGGAGAATTGCTGCAGGTACTTTCAGAAATTGTTTCGTTAGGTATCTGTTGAAGGGAAACGTAATAATTTCTGAGAACTGTGTTGCAGGTGGTGCACTATACAACACGATAGCTCCAGATGAAGGCTGTAACTCAACCGCAGGAGGGAGAGAGTACATTCTCTTCTGAGATAAGAGCATGTAGCTGCAAGCTGCCGCTCAAGACGATTGCAACTTTCTTCTCTGTATGAGATGGGAGAGATACTGTCAGAAACAGTATCGCTGTAAAAGTTAAATGAACAGGAGCTCGAAATGTCTACTCCTGAACCAAGTGAGAGTCGTAGAATGGCCTGTGCTCAGTATGCAGGGAGAATAAACACAGAATTTCACATGACTGACGTAAATAGAAGGGAAAGATTTACACGATAGTAGTCTTCAGCAATTGGAAATTATCGACAAATGATTTACGAGCACACCCTTGAAGCATCAGGTCAAAGAATGTAAATTCGGCGAGAGAAATTATGCTCACTCAATACATTGTAAGTTACCTTCCTTCCTCTGATCCAAATGTAGTAGATACTACTGCTCAAACGCAAGCTTTTCTATTTCAACGGCCGAAACACAATAAATATTGGTGTGGATTCCAAATATCGGATGACACACTGTGTAAAATTCCGTAATGATCAATTTCTCACGGTTACTTTCAATAAAAATATTATTTCAATGGAGTTTGTTATCTGTGCAATTCACCTTAATTATCTGCTCAGGTATGTCCTAATGGACCGTCTCTGTAGTCGCCGGCCGGAGTGGCCGAGCGGTTCTAGGCGCTACAGTCTGTGACCGCGCGAACGCTACGGTCGCAGGTTCGAATTCTGCTTCGGGCATGGATGTGTGTGATGTCCTTAGGTTAGTTAGGTTTAAGTAGTTCTAAGTTCTAGGGGACTGATGACCTCAGAAGTTAAGTCCCATAGTGCCCAGAGCCATTTTACAGACCAGTCACTTCCCTCAGACTGCGTCTTTTATTGCTCGTATTAACAGAAGGGAATTCAAACGTCTAAAATGTGAGACTGATAGGAACTGCAAAATGACAAAGCAGGAATGTACTACTGCTGAAACGCAAGCTTTTCTATTTCAACGGCCGAAACACAATAAATATTGGTGTGGATTCCAAATATCGGATGACACACTGTGTAAAATTCCGTAATGATCAATTTCTCACGGTTACTTTCAATAAAAATATTATTTCAATGGAGTTTGTTATCTGTGCAATTCACCTTAATTATCTGCTCAGGTATGTCCTAATGGACCGTCTCTGTAGTCGCCGGACGGAGTGGCCGAGCGGTTCTAGGCGCTACAGTCTGTGACCGCGCGAACGCTACGGTCGCAGGTTCGAATTCTGCTTCGGGCATGGATGTGTGTGATGTCCTTAGGTTAGTTAGGTTTAAGTAGTTCTAAGTTCTAGGGGACTGATGACCTCAGAAGTTAAGTCCCATAGTGCCCAGAGCCATTTTACAGACCAGTCACTTCCCTCAGACTGCGTCTTTTATTGCTCGTATTAACAGAAGGGAATTCAAACGTCTAAAATGTGAGACTGATAGGAACTGCAAAATGACAAAGCAGGAATGTACTACTGCTGAAACGCAAGCTTTTCTATTTCAACGGCCGAAACACAATAAATATTGGTGTGGATTCCAAATATCGGATGACACACTGTGTAAAATTCCGTAATGATCAATTTCTCACGGTTACTTTCAATAAAAATATTATTTCAATGGAGTTTGTTATCTGTGCAATTCACCTTAATTATCTGCTCAGGTATGTCCTAATGGACCGTCTCTGTAGTCGCCGGCCGGAGTGGCCGAGCGGTTCTAGGCGCTACAGTCTGTAACCGCGCGAACGCTACGGTCGCAGGTTCGAATTCTGCTTCGGGCATGGATTTGTGTGATGTCCTTAGGTTAGTTAGGTTTAAGTAGTTCTAAGTTCTAGGGGACTGATGACCTCAGAAGTTAAGTCCCATAGTGCCCAGAGCCATTTTACAGACCAGTCACTTCCCTCAGACTGCGTCTTTTATTGCTCGTATTAACAGAAGGGAATTCAAACGTCTAAAATGTGAGACTGATAGGAACTGCAAAATGACAAAGCAGGAATGTACTACTGCTGAAACGCAAGCTTTTCTATTTCAACGGCCGAAACACAATAAATATTGGTGTGGATTCCAAATATCGGATGACACACTGTGTAAAATTCCGTAATGATCAATTTCTCACGGTTACTTTCAATAAAAATATTATTTCAATGGAGTTTGTTATCTGTGCAATTCACCTTAATTATCTGCTCAGGTATGTCCTAATGGACCGTCTCTGTAGTCGCCGGACGGAGTGGCCGAGCGGTTCTAGGCGCTACAGTCTGTAACCGCGCGAACGCTACGGTCGCAGGTTCGAATTCTGCTTCGGGCATGGATGTGTGTGATGTCCTTAGGTTAGTTAGGTTTAAGTAGTTCTAAGTTCTAGGGGACTGATGACCTCAGAAGTTAAGTCCCATAGTGCCCAGAGCCATTTTACAGACCAGTCACTTCCCTCAGACTGCGTCTTTTATTGCTCGTATTAACAGAAGGGGATTCAAACGTCTAAAATGTGAGACTGATAGGAACTGCAAAATGACAAAGCAGGAATGTACAGAGGACAAATGTAAGGATTTAGGAGCATATATCACTAGGCGGAATGTAGATACTACCTACAGGAAAATTAATGAGGCCTTTGGAGAAAAGGGAAGCAGCTATATGAGTATCAAGAACTCAGATGGAAGACCAGTACTAAGCATAAAAGAGAAAGCTGACAGTTGAAAGAATGTAGAGGGTGTGTACAAGGGAGATATACTTGAGTGCGATATTGTAGTAATGGAAGAGGAAGTAGGTGAAGATGATACAGAAAACATGATACTGCGAGAAGAATTTGACATAACACGGAAAGACATAATTCGAAACAAAGGTCCAGGAACACTCGACATTTCGTCAGAAATACTGACAGACATGGGAGAGCCAGCCAGGACCAAACTCCTCCACCTGGTGGATTTGTGAGACATGCGAAGTACCCTCAGACATAAAGAAGAATGTAATAATTCCTATTCTATATAAAGCAGGTGCTGACAAGTATGAATATTACCGAACTGTCAGCTTAATAAATCATTGTTGTAAAATACAGTACTAACACGTATTCTTTAAAGAAGAATGGAAAAATTAGTAGAACCAGCCTTGGGGAAGATCAGTTTGCATTCCGGAGAAGTGTAGGAACTCGTGAGGCAATACTTACCTCGTAACTTATTTTAGAAGATAGATTAAGGAAAGGCAAATCTACGTTTCATTTCTAGACTTAGAGAAAGCTTTCTACAGTGTTGGCTTGAATATTTTCTTTGAAATTGTGAAAGTAGCGGGTAAAATACTGGAAGCGAAAGGCTGTTTACAATTTGTACAGAGACCAGATGGCAGTTATCGCAGTTGAGGGGCACGAAACGAAAGCAGTGGTTGAGAAGGGAATGAGACAGGGTTGTAGCCTAGCCATCATTTTATTCAATCTTTACATTGAGCAACCAATACAGGAAGCCAGAGAAAAAAATTGAAGTCGAAGTAGAAGAAAGAAAAACTTTGAGATCTGCCTCAATTCCGTCAGAGGCAGCAAAGGACTTGAAAGAGCAGTTGAACGTAACAAACAGTGTCTGGAAAGATGGATATGAGATGAACATCAACATCAGCAAAAGAAGGATAATGGAATGCAATCGAATTAAATCTGACGATGCTGAAGGCATCAGTTTAGGAAACGAGACACTCAAAGTAATGGATGAGTATTTGGGCAATGAAATTACTGGTGATGGTTGAAGTAGAGACGTTGTAAATTGTAGACTGGCAGTGGCAAGAAAAGCATTTCTGAAAAAGAGGAACAGAGAATAAAGTGTCAGGTAACCTTTTCTGAAATTATTGATATGGAGTGTAGCCATGTATGGAAATGAAGCATGGACGATGAATATTTAGACACATAGAGAATACAAGCTTTTGAAATGTGGTGCTGTAGAATAATGTTGAAGATTAGATGGAGAGATCACGTAACTAATTAGGCGATACTGAATAGATTAGGGTAGAAAAAAATTTGTGGCTCAGCCTGACAAGAAGAAGGTATCGATTGATAGGACGCATTCTGAGACATCAGGGGGATCACAAATTTACTACTGGAGGGAAGTGTGAGCGGGAGGGGCGGGGGAGGGGTGGAGTAAAAATCGTAGATAGTGACCAAGAGACGCATACAGTAATCAGTTTCAGAAGGATGTAGTTTGCAGTAGTTATTCGGAGATGAAGAGGCTTGCGCAAGATGGAGCAGCATGGAGAGCTGCATCAAACTAGTCTGCGGACTGAAGACCACAACAACAACAGTCTAATGCAATAAGGACCAAATCCAGAGTCCTGTCCAGCTAGAGTGAAATAGTGCCAAGAATTTTACAAAGGCAGCATAGACGTTGCTAATGCTGATCGGGAAGATAGGACATAGATATCGCCCACGGACGACAATATCCAGGCAATCTACGAACTAATTCGCAGAAACCGCAGATTTTACGACGACAAGGACATTCTTACAGCTGTTCTCGAATGGCTCACAAAGGAGCCGATTTCCATCACGAGGATAGGAACGACTGGTAGAACGTTTCGGCCATTGTTTTAAAGAGATTTGGTGACTGTATTGAAGCGCCATGTATCTGTGTCACCTGGATGCATAATTGTTGCTTTACTTGTCATAATAAAGATTAGGGTACTTTTTGAAGTCCCCTGGTACGTTCCACATAAACCGACGGGAACAGGCGGTTAATATGCAGTACATACAGGTGAGGGGATGAATAGGGAAAAATAAGAGTGTAAAATCAAAAGAGAACAGCTTAGATGAAAAAGGGCCTCACTCTAGGACGCAGTCTTCGTAGAAGACGTAACGGTAAGATGTAGAAGTGGAGTTTAAGTTCAAGGTGATCTATAGAAATTTTAAGATTCACTGAACGCCTTGCTTTCTCGAGTAAAAGTGATGAAGAATCGCACTACTTATAGAGTGAAATAAGCTGTCAGCTCACCAAAGAATATCAGCTGAGAGACAACAGAATAAAACCGAGGGTGTTGAGGAAGAGTAGCAATGGCATTAATATTAAATTTAACGTCAGAATTGGGAACCACGTACTTGAGGAGTTGAAGAAATTGTTCTGCGTTGGAAGGAAGTAACACATGAAGTTTGAAACAAGGAGGACATAAAAGATAGTCAAGAGCGGACAAAAACAGCCTACTTCGCCAAAGGAACTCCTACTATTGAAAGTAGGCCTTAACTTGAGGGAGAAACTTCTGAGAATGTACGTCTGGAGTACAGCATTGTGTGGAAGTGAATCATGGATTTTGGGAAAATGAGAAAGAGAATCGAGGCGATTGAGAAGTAGTGTTGCAGAAGGGTGTAGTAAATGAAATGGGCCGATAAGAAATGAGGCTCTTCGCAGTATCTAGGAGGAAGGAAATATGTGGAAAAAATGGTTCAAATGGCTCTGAGCACTATGGGACTCAACTGCTGTGGTCATAAGTCCCCTAGAACTTAGAACTACTTAAACCTAACTAACCTAAGGACAGCACACAACACCCAGCCATCACGAGGCAGAGAAAATCCCTGACCCCGCCGGGAATCGAACCCGGGAACCCGGGCGTGGGAAGCGAGAACGCTACCGCACGACCACGAGATGCGGGCCGGAAATATGTGGAAAACACTGACTAAAAGTAGAAGCAAGGTGCTAAGACCGTTTGGTAAGACGTAAGGGCATTACTTCTACGCTCCTAGAGAGAACCAAAGAGCAAAAACTGCAGGGGAAGACAGAGATCGGAATAAATCCAGCAGATAACAGAGGACGTCACGTATTAGGGGTACTGAGATGAAGAGGTTGGCACCTCATGACTTGCAAAATGTAACGTAACTTCGTTTCAAGGTCACATAACGTACGTTAATAGCTCTTCACCAATTCTATTAAATATTTTCTGGTCTCTGCTAAGGCAAGCGTTTAACGGAACCGCTCTTCAGATGAAAAGTGGACCGTGTGTAACACAGAATTGCTGGCTCGTCCTTTGGCTATAGTGGACTCCAAACAATGAAAATTTCTGCTCCTATTGGTTAGTGGTTGAAAGACGTGGATATTAAAACAATATCGTACAACTCTTCTGCAGTTCACGAAATCGGGAGTCCGCGAACAGCTGTCAGAACTATAGGAAGGGAGTCGTGGGAAGGCCATTGAAGCTACTGGTTTCAATTTAAAACAGTTTGTACTCGGTACCGTCGACCAATCAACTTGTTAGAGATATATTCGTCAAGCTTTAAGTCTCATTTTCTTATGTCTTTTCTTATAACAAAATGACTGTACATAAAAAAATTCTATGACGGTCTTACTGAATACTGCGCGAGTACAGCTGAGATGCACAATCTATCATATGTGCTCATCTGCTGCGTAATGGATCATTGACTAAATACCACGCCACGAATTCGAAGGTTTGATCTCCACTTAGCAAGATGAATTTTTTCTGGCCCTTATTGCTTCCTTCATTATTTCCACTGATTTATTTCAATTAAAAGAACCACGTTGCACTCGCCAAATTGTCTTCCTTCATGTAACGGCTGTATAACTGAGCTCTGAGGTCGGAGGAATTCAAGAGTATTCCATCTCCAATGAGACCAAGCCTAGTGGATCACTGTCACATTCAAATCATTCTTTATTGAATAATATATCTGTGTGGTGAGGATTTGAGGAATTCTTACAAATTACGCGCAGTAGGTAGTTAAGGCACAGACTGGCACATCGGATGGCAGGCGCAGGCAATGTTGATATTTTGCAAACGCTTATGCGAAGCAGGTTTAGGACACCGTTCGCAGGCTAGGGGCCGCGGCCGAGCGGGCACTGCATACTAATGTGAAGTAATCAGGGCAGCACAGGGCCCCGACGTGCTGTGAAGAGCCCATACGTTGCAGCTACAACAGCGACTAGTGACCTGTGTATAGGGGCCGAGGCGGGATGAAGAAAGCTGACATTGTACAGTGTGTGCTCATAAGCAGTAGGACTGAATTTCTGTAGCGCGAACGGAGCGGTGGAAGGGGGTCGGACTGCCTGGGAGTGATAGTGGCGATCCTTCCGGAGAGACCGACAACTGTTCCAGTCCCCTGCAGGGAAGCGCAGAGTATATCGATTTTTGTGGTCCTCCGTTCACTAGTGTGGTCGCGTTTCGAAATGGAGAAAAATCTCGAGCAGCGCTACGCAACCAAATTCTGCGTGAACCTCGGGAAATCCGCGACGGAGATCATCGGAATGATTAAGGACGCTTTGCTGGGCTGCTGCCCTAAGCCGCTCAACAGTGTTTGAGTGGCAAAAGCTGTTCCGGGAGGGGCAGGAGCTCGACGAAGACGACCAGAGCGTCGGTCGCCCATCAACTTCAAGGTATGATGAAAATGTGGCCAAAGTGAAGGCGGTCCTGGACTCCGACCGGCGCTTCAACATTCGTCTGATGTATGAAGATAGTAATTGTTCTCGAAATAACAGATACCATTGTTGACCGTGCAACTTCTCTGGAATAAATGATAATTAATTGAAACCCTCAGCTGTCGAGAAGTGCTGTTGATATACCTCGATGGGGACAGCTGAAAATGTGTGCCCTGACCGGGACTCAAACCCGGGATCTCCTACTTACATGGCTGACGCTCTAACCATCTGAGGCACCGACGACACGGATGAATAGCGCGACTGCAGGGACTTACTCCACGTACGCTTCCCGTGAGACCTACATTCCCAACTGTACACAAACTACATACATAATGTACCTAATAGATATTTGCCCATCCACTTTGCGAATGCGCACACGTTGCCCAAACACTAACGAGAATTGTCACCTTAGCGTGCGCGAGTAATGAGTGAATGGGCAAATATCTGTTAGGTGCATTATGTATGTAGATTGTGGACAGTTGGGAATGTGGGTATCACGGGAAACGAGCAAGGGATAAGGCCCTGCAGTCGCGCTATTGATCCGTGTCTTCGGTGACTCAAATGGATAGAGGGTGTGGCATGTAAGAGGGAGATTCCGGGTTCGAGTCCCTGTCGGGTCACGCATTTTCAGCTGTCCCCATCGAGGTATATCAACAACACCTGTCGGCAGCTCAGGGTTTCAATTAATTATCATTCGTCTGATGGTTGATGAGTTGGGGGTTTCGTACGGTACCATCTTAAAAATTGCTACCGAGCATTTGGCCATACGAAAGGTGTGTGCCACGTTTATACCAAAAATCCCGAGTGAAGAACAAAAACTGAATCGTGTGCAAATTTCCCAGGGAATTCTGAACTGTGTCCAAGAAAACTCAAATCTTCTTCACTATGTGATCACCAGTAATGAATCTTGGTGTTTCGAGTACGGCTCAGAGACCAAACGCCAAAGTGCTCAGTCGCACACCGCCAATTCCCCGCGTCCAAAGAAAGCCAAAATGAGCAAGTCAAGGTCAAAACCATGCTTATCTGCTTTTTTGGCCGTCGGGGTGTGGTTCACTGGGACTTTGTACCCACTGGACAAACTGTGAATACTAAATTTGCAAAATTCCCACAAAATTCTGAACTGTGTCCATGAAAACCCAAATTTTTTCACAATGTGATTATCAGTGACGAGTCGTGGTATTTCGACTACGACCTGGAGACCAAACGCCAGAGCGCTCAATGGCACACCGTCAATTCCCCGCATCCGAAGAAAGCCAAAATGAGAAAGTCAAGATCAAAACAATTCTCATCTGCGTTTTTGGCCGTCGTGGTGTGGTTCACAGAGAGGTTGTGCCCCATGGACGAACTGTGAATGCTAATTGTTACGAATAAGTGCTAGAAAGTTTGCGCAAACGCGTCCTCCTAGCGCGGCCAGGCGTCGCCGCTTGTTGGAAACTGTACCATGACAACACGCCGTGCCATTGCGAGCTGTGGGTTTTGGCTCAAAAAATGGCTCTGAGTACTATGGGTCTTAACTTCTGAGATCTTCAGTCCCCTAGAACTTAGAACTACTTAAACCTAACTAACCTAATGACATCACACACATCCATGCCCGAGGCAGGATTCGAACCTGCGACCGTAGTGGTCGCGCGGTTCCAGACTATAGCGCCTAGAACCGCTCGGCCACTTCAGCCGGCGGTGGGTTTTGGAACACCAGGACAAGCACAGGGTTGCCACGTTATCTCACCCTCCCTATAGTCCACATCTTTCACCGGCGCACCTCTTCCTCTTTCCCCAGCTCAAAGGGACCTCAAGGAACGCCGATTCGGCTCCGTAAAAGACGTACAAAACGCCGACTCGGTATCTCCAAAGAGGGTCTTGGAAAGCGAGTTCCAGACGGTGTACATGCAGTGGGAATCGCGTTATACGTGTTGTGTCGAAGCACAAGGTTGTGACTTCGAGGAATACTAAGGATTTGTACCAGTTCCTTAAACAACAACAAAAAAAACTTTTTAAATTCAGTCCTACTACTGTAACTATCAAAGGGAACTCCACTTCTCCCCTCCAGAGGAACTACATCAGAAGCATAGGGAAAACACGTATAAATAAGAGAGTCTGGACGCTCAAAGCAGGCAGTCGTGTCGCCATTTCATACTCATCTAGAACAGGAGAGGATGTAGATTGTTTGAGTTACAGGCCAACCACGACGACCTTCTAGTGACGGAGATGGGCAGCCAACTGGCCCGCTGAAGTAACCTCGAACCTCCACTACAGAGACGCTTCATAGCTGTGATGCTGTGGGCCGCACCGTGGAGCTCCACCTGCACGAGGAGCGAGTGGGCTGCTAGCATAGTCTGGCGGACAGCAGGCTGTCGTTCTCGAAGGCGGGGCAACACACGAACTCGCGGTCTCCCGGGTGCAGAGCTGTCTTTGGGCGCTAAATGAGCTGCCATGAGCGCACTGCCGGAGCTGCAAAGGCTCACTACAAGACTGCGGTCGGCTGCACCCCATAGAAGCTCAACATGGGATCCACGAGTCACGCTTGATGGGGCAGTCAGTCGTGTTCCGGGACACGGGCACAGTTTCTCCACGCGGCGGCCGTTTAGCCGTGGCCCGTGTGGCATCGCTACGTCCGCAAGGCTGGTCAGCCGGGACACTGACGCTGCAGATTCCAGCATTTGCATGACGCTGACCCACGCACGCTGCGCGGCGCCTTCGCCGAGTTCAGCTCAACGCTGGCTGTGTTTCTTAGATGTAATAAAGTCATTGACACACTTGAGTATGTTTCTTTGCGCGCTTTGGCGTGAGTCATCTCTCTCTACTTAACCATACCCCTCGGTCGTTCTGACATATTACAAGCCCTGAGCTTATGGGGAGGGGGGTTCAAATGGTTCAAATGGCTCTGAGCACTATGGGACTTAACTGCTGAGGTCATCAGTCCCCTAGAACTTCGAACTACTTAACCTAACTAGCCTAAGGACAACACACACATCCATGCCCGAGGCAGGCTCAAATGGCTCTGAGCACTATGGGACTCAACTGCTGAGGTCATTAGTCCCCTAGAACTTAGAACTAGTTAAACCTAACTAACCTAAGGACATCACAAACATCCATGCCCGAGGCAGGATTCGAACCTGCGACCGTAGCGGTCGCACGGTTCCAGACTGTAGCGCCTAGAACCGCTCGGCCATTCCGGCCGGCGGGGCGGGGGGGGGGGGGTTGGGGATCTTTTTGGGGAGGAGACCAGATAGCGAGGTCATCGGTCTCACCCGATTAGGGAAGGACGAGGAAGGAAGTCGGCCGTGCCCTTTCATAGGAACCATCCTGGCATTTGCCTGGAGCGATTTAGGTAAATCACGGAAAACCTAAATCAGGGAGACCGGACGCGGAATTGAACCGTCAGGGGAGGGGGATCATAACACAAAATTAAGAAGATTACCCATTTCATTTGAGTGACAACAATCTTCAGACCTTACTTTCACTCTAATTAATACAGTGACGTGAGACAATGTTAAACACCACAATGTAGTTACCACCATAGTTAACATTGTCTGGTGTCTTAGAACCAACTACCTGAAGATGGGTGTCGTTTAACTGACCCGGTTACCTACTTACTATGATGGTGTGTCACGTCTGAAACTTTTCTCCGGAAATAAACATACAGTTATAAATGTTCCCGTTCGTAGTCTCTAATTATAACAATATGTTACTTTTGTGCTGTAACATATAGCTATAATCAGCGGTGGAAACATATTTGCGAACGCCGACCGTCTGCGGCTGTTTCTTGTTGGATCGTCTGATCAGTCGGAAGTTGCATTGCCGAGGAGAGTAGATGCCTATTCAAAATATAATTATTTTGGATAGCTCAACATGAATTTCCTAAGGGACCGTAGTTTATCATGCATTTACCAGTAGAATATGGCGCGGAGAAAATATTTCGCCGCATGCAACTTCCGTCCGAACTCGACGAAAGAATTCGTGACTGTGAACTCTCTATTTGGCAGAAACATATAGAAAATTAAATAATTTCATGAAGAAGTGAGACATAGATTCTGTTGTAAATGAATAGTCCATACACCAGTTCCATTTAACTCTGAATTTATGGCAATTAATAGACGAACTTACACTGCAATGAAGGATTTAACATGGATGCCGTTTTGACTGGCACTTCTCTTAATGAAAACAATTCCTTTGACGTTTTCACATACACGTCGCACAATAAATCTACTGCTAGGCACTTTTAGTATTACACATTTACTTTACACTAGAACAATATTAATTTTGACAATAATAATACGGCGGCAAGACATGCGCGTCCGACACAAATTACAGGAGACAACAAAAGAATGAGTAACTGTTCATCGAGAATATCTCGTACATCTAAACAAAATGTGTAAAAATGTTCTTCTTCTGTCCGTTTTTCGCGCCGCGGTTTTCAAAGTCAATAACTCACAGTATCTCTGACGGCGCTTCGACAATAAACAAGTTACATCACAGGTCGTTCACCTTTTACATTTTCGCAACATTATTTGCTAACTGTAGCTGTTGCCGAGCGACTGCTCGATTAATGAATGATTTAAAATGATAAGGCAATCACATAATGTTACATTGCCTTCCATGGGGATCTTGGAAATCAAGGAGATTACCAAGATTCACATGTCGCCGTTAACATTATGGGATTGAGTACTTTACAGATTTACATTGATCAAACACAGTATTCCTGTCATTTGATTATTAGGATTACACAAATATGGTGATCTCTCATTCATAGACAAAGTCAGTTCTTAAGGTAAAGATACACAAAAAAAATTTAAAAACTAAGACAGTAAATCTACGAAGTTTACAATGGACATTATACATTATACTCATTACAGTCCTTTTTTTTTTACACAGTTCATACCGACCATCTTTGTGGCCTCAAGTTATTGTCCAGAGCTCATAGGCTCTTTGCTCCTGAAAGAAAACACATAGGATTCATCTTTTTATACACACATAGTTCTCACACATGGAATTTCTCACACGTGTCCATTTTTATACACATATACTTCTCACACATGGAATTTCTCACACGTGTCCATTTTCCATTGCTCACTAGTTGTTATAATTTTTACGCTTTCATCGTTTGTGTATTGACAGGATAGATAAAATTTGATTCTTCTCCAGGTGAAGCTTATGCCTTGAGAAGTTGGATCGCTACTTTGCGGTCTCCGAGTAGAAAACTTTTCATCAGCTCTGGCGGGCGAGTCTCACTCGCACGTTACGTACACACGTTACATGTAACAAAAAATATAAATACCCATTAGTCTAAGAACTAAGCTTAAATCTATTTTAGGACTTGGGATTCATAGGAATTTGACTTTGTCACAATTCGCGTGTGGTTTGGCTGTTCGCATTTCATCCACGGGATATAACATTAGCATAGTATGTGATATGTTGTGAACTCATATAAGAGTCTTTTATTTTGGGAGCGGCTTTCATGGAAAGTCCGTTTCGTCGAACTGCAGCGGGAGTGCTGTGCAAGTACATCACTTTAAATTTAACGCGTTTGTTGCGTCGATGGACGTTGACACAGGCTGATTGTTAGAGCTGAATCGCAACTCGAGGCGCTCACCAGCCTCCACGCGGTACTTCAGCTTTTCCGCGCACGGTTCAGTGAACACGTTGCGTCGATGGTGTTGTGGTTTTTTGTGGTTTGCTGAGCTGGTGTGGAGGGACGAAGATTACCAGGGACTAAGACTCCATTGAAACCATCCCTGTCTCCACATTTTCCAGCCGATTTTGAAGATTTTAAGGTAGGCTAGCGCTCGCACTTTGCAAAGCAGCTAACACACTTGATTTCCGATGCACTGCACGTAATCACATCACCGCCTTCGGTTATACAACCGGACTATCATTGTCCGTCGGCCTATCTGCACGTTTAACACTTTTTATCTTCATCGTATCTGTGGCAGACTTCCACACCATTTTAAGCCTTCTTATACACTACTATGTACGCAATTTTTTACAGTTTATAATCAAATAGTTTGTCTCACTTTGAAGCTTGCTAATTGAGAGCTTCGATTATCATGTCCATTTCAATTTCTGTTACTTTGTTGGTAACTATCTTTAACATTTCGCTTTACATTGTTCCTCATCTTTCTCTAAGACTAATTATGCTTTTAGTTCACAGTCACAATACATTAGTTTCTCCGATCTGTTAGCAATTATTATTATTTTAATTCATTTCAACCGTTCTTTCTATTTATTAGATTCATTAAAGTTATCACTGTCATTTCAACAAAAATTCTCTTTTTACTAGATGTGAGGATCAATCAGTCACATTTGATCGCCCTCTCACATGAGAACAGAACACCATTCAAGAAAATATTCAAATTCCTTATCGCGATCTCGGTTTCCGTCTCGGATTGACTTTAAAAGGAAAAATAAAGACATTTCAAAACTAGCTTTTCCCGATTTCGTTCACGCGTTTCCTTTTGAAAATCGTATGCCAAACCAGCCTTCCACGTCAACCGCATTTCTCAATCTGTGACGTCAAGTCTACGGGACGGGTTTAGGCGGGTTAGGATATTTACACAAATTCAGAAGAAAGACATAGATATAATAGTACATAGAAGAAGAAATCTAGCAAACAACTCCTTGTTCCTTATGACTTAGAAATTAATTTTCCTTTGCGCCGTACGTCTGCGTACGCGCTCCAATTACAAACTAGCTACTTTGTTTTGCCGGCGGTTTCATCGTCATTTTATTCTCGCCTTGACGCCTGCTTGCGCTACACTGCATTGGCCTCTATATATGACCTTAAGTCATAATTGCTTTGTCCTTGCCACTTACGCTCTTATACTTGGTATTTATTTCACTTATGGCTTTGAATGTATCTGTCCTGCGTATTGCAATTACAATTAATGCTACTTTGTTTATCTAGCCGAAGGATAGCGCTTTCGTGGTGATGGTGGTACTTACAAGTAACTCAGATGCTTCGTGAACATTACGTTATTTTATTGCAGAGATGAACCTGTTCCAGATTTCTATGTACATTGGAACTTAATCTAGACATAGCTGACTTAGAAACTAGTTACTTGTTTTCCTTTTTAGTGGGATCAGGAACCAATAATTGTGAAGCGACCCTTGTCTTTGACGAAACTAAATTTCATTTCTCGATCATTGCTCCTTGAACTTAAAAAAATTCTTACATACTATGTTTTATTTTCACTTCTTTAGCATTTCATATCGCAGAAGCCGGCTTGTTAGGCACATCCTTCGCTCTATATTTCATTTCTCTCTCTTAAATATTATCTCCTTAAAACTAAATCTTAAAACTAGAGTTCTTGGAGTTGATCACTTTCTTTGTTAAACAAGAATTTGTTTTTTTTATTATTTATCAGCTTGTCTGTACTTAAATTATGGCTCAAGATAACATATTTTAAATTCTCTGCTGTATAGCAAGATAGACTCACTGTCGTGTAATTTATTCTAAGCATTTTTTTTTTTACGAAGTCAGATCAGTTGTCACTTAGTCACTAGCGGCTAACCTTCTCTTGCCATTATAAAGCTTTCCTTTTGACTTATTCTGTAGCATGATACTTTTTAAGATCAGAGTGATGGTATGACCCTTTTATTTTTCCATTTGCTGGATCAGAAATCAGATAACAACCTGTATGCGGTATACGAAGGATCTCGTAAGGTCCCTCAAAAAGACTTTGCCATTTTCGATTTTTGCGTAAGAGCAACGATGGTTTAAAGTGTGTTTTTAGCAAGACCTTTTCCCCTACTTTATAAGTTAACACCTTATTAATATGTTTGTCATACGCCTTCTTGCGTAAATTGGCTTGGGTGGTCAACGTTGTTAGAGCTTGTCTTATTCTGGCGTCTAAACTAGCACTTGTGTTGTTACACTTAGGAATTGAATTGACCTTGAACATCCTTGGAAGGGTAATGTTGGAATTTCAATCAATGTACTAATTTGCTTATAGAAACATAAGGACATAGCATTAATATTTGCACCTGTATCTAGGATTACAGTCGTCAAAATTCCGGCTATAGGAAGTTTTGTCATCTATCGGTTCATCACCGCCAGTCGTCTCTTTCTCTTGTAATAATTCTTGTCTCATGTCAATCCCGTCGTTGTATCTCAGTACAAGTACGTCATGGTTAGTCTCTCCGTCGAAGTGGTAGCCCCATTCTGTCTCACAGCATCGCTTAGGGAGCTTTCAGATGCTGAACTTAGTTTTCCTGCTTGTGTGGTTTTGATTGGCCTTCATCATTAGAAAGTTCGACCAATCTGACATTGTGAGAACACTGAGGAACAAAATTACTGTTATGCACAAACCTCGTGTCAAAATGTTTCTGCGTTTGTTCTGGTGTCCAATACATGTTACTGTCTTCCGCGTTTGCGAAAAATACAGGGGGATTGTAATGCCTTCGCGGGGTCTGATGATTTTTATTACTATTATGATTTCCGGAATTGTTACTGTGAAATCCACCTTCACACTGTGGTTTGCCGTTAAACTGTGTGTTTGTGTACATTCCCTGCGCTTGATTTTTACTAGGCGCGGAGTTGTATTTGTATGAGTGGGCGTTATCAGCTGTTTGTTGCTGCCCGTAATCTGAGTGTTGGCTGCGCGAGTACGGTACATTCCATTGCGATCCGCTCTGCTGTTGCCAACCTTTTTGACTGAAACCGTTTCCAAACTTCTGCTTGTACGATTGATTGCCGTACTGGTTACCAGTCGTGTTATACACGGGATTGAATCGGTTGTGTTGATTATGTCTATTCCTTTTGTGCGGATACCCATTGCCTTTATTTCCGTTTTGCCAATCGTTACTATTTTTTGAATCGTTCCCTGGCTTTTCATAGCCGTTACTGTCGTAATGTTGTGGCCAAGAATTGTGCGGAGTATTCCGCGGTTTGTTAGCTCTCATGTCCTCATAGATCAGGTCTAGGGAATCTAATATCGACAGAAAGGTATCTGGATCATCATCTGGTATGGCTATCAGCTTTTCACGAATCGAAATGGGTAATTTAGACTTGAGAATCATAATTACATCTTTACTATTGATAGGGTTATCCCAATACCTAATTTTGCCAAGATATTTTTCGAAGTAGTTTCTCAGGCTACTATTCCTGGGGTCAAATTGTTCTGCATTATAGACTTCTTTACGAAGGCGCTTCTGAACACCTTCGCTCCAAAATTTGCTGAGGAAACAGTGCTCAAACTCCTCATATGTTCGACACTTATCAACCATTTCTGTTCCCCATATTGCCGATTCGCCACCTATATATCCGGTAGCAAATTGGATACGCTGTCTATCAGTCCACGAATTTGGAAAAATGCCGGAGAATCCACGAAGAAAGACAATTGGGTGGATATTTCGTTTTTCTGGGTTAAAGGTTTGAAAAACTCGATGCTTTATCATGCTTTCTTCCTTCATCATTTTTACTAATGAGTCAGATTCTTGGTTTCGTTGACTAACTGGAATATGTGGTGGTGAAGTGTGTTCATTAGATACAACAGGTATTCGGAATTGCCGAAATAATTCATCTTCTTCCTCTGAGGCTAAAGAGTTAGGATAATTCGGTCTCTGTATTCGGGAACTACTATTCACTTGTGCCTTCAGGTTATTTAGCTGTTCCGTTACCTCTTGCTTCCAATTTGGTAATTCTTGCTGAAGGGTACGCCTAATGCTACCGAGTTCAGACATTACGGTATCTCCGGAGCTTCCAGGAGCTGACAAGATACCAAGAGTGGTTGCTTTCACAGTCTCTACTAGGTCTTTGTTAATTTTATCTTCGACAAATTTGTCCTTTCCAGCAATCCAGTTCTCATACTTTTCTCTAAATTCTCTCTCATGACTATCTAGCCTCTCCTTTACTTTCGTTTCCGTTTCCAGAGTCAAATTTGACATTCCGTCAGTTAGTTTTTCTACCTGCGTAGTTACTCTGTCTAATCTGTGATTAACCGTGGTTACGGTGGAGTCAAGATTCTTGGTTGCGTTTCGGATGTCAGCTGTCTCGCTTTGCATGGTAGCTAAAGTGTCATTCAGTTCGATAATTATTCCACTTCGCATTTGAGAAACAGCATCCTTAACTTGCTTTGCTACTTCTTTGGCTACGTTTTCTCTAACAGTTTTTATTTCTTCGCTTACTGTAGAAAGTTTATCTTCAAGTGAGGCTAACATTTGTCTATTTTCGTATTTCAAATCATCTTCAAGTGAGGCTAACATTTGTCTATTTTCGTCTTTCAAATCATTTTTAATGGAATTCACCATTTGGCGATTTTCCTCTTTCAAATCATTTTTAATGGAATTCACCATTTGGCGATTTTCCTCTTTCAATTGGCTATTTCCGTCCTGCATCATTTGACTTATTTGACTCAGTAGCTGTTTGAATACATCGTCTGCCACTACCCCTGAATTGCTTTCACCTGCCTCCCTTGTAACCGGTATATGGCTACGGCTACTAGTGGCAGAAACTATGCTGGCATTGTCTAGTTCAGTACCGGTAACATTATGGTGTGAGGCACCAAAGTCCGTAAGATTTCTCACTTCACTTTCTACAATTGATCCAATTGGTGTCTCAGCCCTACTAATTATCGTGCGGGACCGTAAGCGACGCGACACTTCACTCGTTTCATTCTGTTCATCTGAATCTAGTGATGACATTTTATCGTCTGCCATAGCTCACTTATTTACAAACAGTAAGTCAATGAAGTTCGTTTGAGCTACGGGTGTCAGCTGTCGACAGAGATGTAATTTATCGGTTGCGAGTCGGTTGTCACTGCTACGTCACAAGATCGGAATGTCGGGAGATGCACGTCACGAGAACAAGAGACTATTCTGGACCGTAAAGAAAGTATGGCTGCACACTGTTCAAAATAAATGAAAACTAAGGCTGGTCAGCTCCGTGAACAGGCAGCGGACATTTAAAAACAAATGATATGCAATACACAACAATGGAATTTAAACAATACTTGAAGAAATTACTAATCTACTAAATGCAATCTACTGAATTCAAACCAAATTTTTACTGCAACTACTAAAGATCGTCACAAATTGATTAATGTCGGCTGAAATCAAGGAAGCTTGGCTACGGCTAACAAAATTTTAACTTACGTTGTTGATGACTGCCTTGGGAGTTGTAACTAGATTTTCGCACAAATTCTGTTCCAAAAAAAAATCTCTCTTCCGTAATTTATTCTGAATAACTCGTTTCTTTCGCTCAATGGAAATTTTATTGGATGGTGTTTGATGCCATGTAACAAATAAAAAGCACAAGATTAGCTACAATTATTTATGAATATTCCATAATGACTATCTTACATAAATTTTTACTCCTTTAAGTTTCTTTTTAATTCGGGTCCCTGTTCGGGCGCCAATTATAACGATATGTTTACGTAAAGTGTATACATAAACATACAGTTATAAATGTTCCCGTTCGTAGTCTCTAATTATAACAATATGTTACTTTTGTGCTGTAACATATAGCTATAATCAGCGGTGGAAACATATTTGCGAACGCCGACCGTCTGCGGCTGTTTCTTGTTGGATCGTCTGATCAGTCGGAAGTTGCATTGCCGAGGAGAGTAGATGCCTATTCAAAATATAATTATTTTGGATAGCTCAACATGAATTTCCTAAGGGACCGTAGTTTATCATGCATTTACCAGTAGAATATGGCGCGGAGAAAATATTTCGCCGCATGCAACTTCCGTCCGAACTCGACGAAAGAATTCGTGACTGTGAACTCTCTATTTGGCAGAAACATATAGAAAATTAAATAATTTCATGAAGAAGTGAGACATAGATTCTGTAGTAAATGAATAGTCCATACACCAGTTCCATTTAACTCTGAATTTATGGCAATTAATAGACGAACTTACACTGCAATGAAGGATTTAACATGGATGCCGTTTTGACTGGCACTTCTCTTAATGAAAACAATTCCTTTGACGTTTTCACATACACGTCGCACAATAAATCTACTGCTAGGCACTTTTAGTATTACACATTTACTTTACACTAGAACAATATTAATTTTGACAATAATAATACGGCGGCAAGACATGCGCGTCCGACACAAATTACAGGAGACAACAAAAGAATGAGTAACTGTTCATCGAGAATATCTCGTACATCTAAACAAAATGTGTAAAAATGTTCTTCTTCTGTCCGTTTTTCGCGCCGCGGTTTTCAAAGTCAATAACTCACAGTATCTCTGACGGCGCTTCGACAATAAACAAGTTACATCACAGGTCGTTCACCTTTTACATTTTCGCAACATTATTTGCTAACTGTAGCTGTTGCCGAGCGACTGCTCGATTAATGAATGATTTAAAATGATAAGGCAATCACATAATGTTACAAACTCCACTTGTCCCCTCCAGAGGAACTACATCAGAAGCATAGGGAAAACACGTATAAATAAGAGAGTCTGGACGCTCAAAGCAGGCAGTCGTGTCGCCATTTCATACTCATCTAGAACAGGAGAGGATGTAGATTGTTTGAGTTACAGGCCAACCACGACGACCTTCTAGTGGCGGAGATGGGCAGCCAACTGGCCCGCTGAAGTAACCTCGAACCTCCACTACAGAGACGCTTCATAGCTGTGATGCTGTGGGCCGCACCGTGGAGCTCCACCTGCACGAGGAGCGAGTGGGCTGCTAGCATAGTCTGGCGGACAGCAGGCTGTCGTTCTCGAAGGCGGGGCAACACACGAACTCGCGGTCTCCCGGGTGCAGAGCTGTCTTTGGGCGCTAAATGAGCTGCCATGAGCGCACTGCCGGAGCTGCAAAGGCTCACTACAAGACTGCGGTCGGCTGCACCCCATAGAAGCTCAACATGGGATCCACGAGTCACGCTTGATGGGGCAGTCAGTCGTGTTCCGGGACACGGGCACAGTTTCTCCACGCGGCGGCCGTTTAGCCGTGGCCCGTGTGGCATCGCTACGTCCGCAAGGCTGGTCAGCCGGGACACTGACGCTGCAGATTCCAGCATTTGCATGACGCTGACCCACGCACGCTGCGCGGCGCCTTCGCCGAGTTCAGCTCAACGCTGGCTGTGTTTCTTAGATGTAATAAAGTCATTGACACACTTGAGTATGTTTCTTTGCGCGCTTTGGCGTGAGTCATCTCTCTCTACTTAACCATACCCCTCGGTCGTTCTGACATATTACAAGCCCTGAGCTTATGGGGAGGGGGGTTCAAATGGTTCAAATGGCTCTGAGCACTATGGGACTTAACTGCTGAGGTCATCAGTCCCCTAGAACTTCGAACTACTTAACCTAACTAGCCTAAGGACAACACACACATCCATGCCCGAGGCAGGCTCAAATGGCTCTGAGCACTATGGGACTCAACTGCTGAGGTCATTAGTCCCCTAGAACTTAGAACTAGTTAAACCTAACTAACCTAAGGACATCACAAACATCCATGCCCGAGGCAGGATTCGAACCTGCGACCGTAGCGGTCGCACGGTTCCAGACTGTAGCGCCTAGAACCGCTCGGCCATTCCGGCCGGCGGGGCGGGGGGGGGGGGGGGGGTTGGGGATCTTTTTGGGGAGGAGACCAGATAGCGAGGTCATCGGTCTCACCCGATTAGGGAAGGACGAGGAAGGAAGTCGGCCGTGCCCTTTCATAGGAACCATCCTGGCATTTGCCTGGAGCGATTTAGGTAAATCACGGAAAACCTAAATCAGGGAGACCGGACGCGGAATTGAACCGTCAGGGGAGGGGGATCATAACACAAAATTAAGAAGATTACCCATTTCATTTGAGTGACAACAATCTTCAGACCTTACTTTCACTCTAATTAATACAGTGACGTGAGACAATGTTAAACACCACAATGTAGTTACCACCATAGTTAACATTGTCTGGTGTCTTAGAACCAACTACCTGAAGATGGGTGTCGTTTAACTGACCCGGTTACCTACTTACTATGATGGTGTGTCACGTCTGAAACTTTTCTCCGGAAATGTATGTCGAGTGTGTGACAATCGCTTTGACGTTTTACATACGGACAGAAATCGCTATAAATTTATGTCATGGTTTGTTGAAGCGGAACTTCCCCTGATATTTTGGAGCTATTGATGAGAAACATATCCTTCTGCAAGATTCACGAAAGGGTGACACGAATTATTTTAACTATAAAAAGCCAGATTAGTGATGTCTTAATGGCAATTTTTGATAACAGCTACAAATTCCTCATCACAGTTGGCAGCAGTGGAAAAGTATCTGATGGCGGTGTTTTCAGAGCCAGCTGAATTGCAGTGTTTCATTGAAACTGCAGCAACAGGTCTTGAAAAGACTCCTCTCCCAGACAGAAGATCGTGTGTGCCACAATTTTTTGCAGCTGACGATGGTTTCTCTTTACAATATCATATTATGAAACAATGCCCATTTAATAGTCGTGGCTCCATGAGCATTTATTACTACAGACACTGTAAGAGACAAGGGGAAAACTACCTTGGTATTATGTCTAAATTATTTAGAGAACTAAGATAGCCGCTTCACCAACGCGTGGATCGGTTTTTTTGGTATTTTGCATTTTATATTGTTGATTACGGCCTGAAAAACTATTTTCAAATATATACAGACCTCAACGTACATCCGACAGAGAAAATTTAGGAACCGCTGAATTAGTGAATGGAAGGTGGCGAAGTGAAGATATGCCAACTGATAGTCTGCTACCTCTGTCATTAAAAGGCAGTAATAACTACTCAAAGAACTGCTAAAGAAGTACTGAACAATACCGAACAGTATAGGCAATATTTTGTTAGTAGCCAAGGGGATGTTCCTTAGCAATACTAGGGTTGAAACAGAAAAATTGGCTCTGAGCACTATGGGACTCAAAATCTGAGGTTAGCTGTCCCCTAGAACTTATAACTACTTAAACCTAACTAACCTAAGGACATCACACATATCCATCCCCGAGGCAGGATTCGAACCTGCGATCGTAGCGGTCGCCCGGTTGAAACAGATCTGAAACTTTTGTATGATTACCATAATTGTTACAGAAGCCGTCTTAAGCTGCGTAAGAAGTCTTATTTATCTACTGATGACTATTTTCGGACTGCTTGTCCATTATCAAATCATCCATTATCACCAGACATTCATGCAAATTACTGGCCACAAAACATATAAACGTGATAATGTGTAACATAGCATTCAGACATGAATATCGCTGTCAGAAAGTAAAGTTTATTGTATATAACCATGTTTACATGTTTTGTGGCAGGGAGAAACTATCATCTATTGAAATAAGGGAAATCAGAAGTTCCGCAGAAAGATGCGGGTCTTCGTCTTTCCACCCGCTGATCCAGACTGGAATAACAAAGAATTATTGTGACGGTGGTTCGATGAACCCTCTGCAGGACAGTAAACTTGATTCGCAGAGTAACTATGTAGATGTGTACAAATATGGAGAAGCGAACGTCATTTTTCTCCAGTTATTGTAATGATATACTTTATTTTTCCTCTTGAAATCTAATGGATCATTTACAACAAACTTCATAAGGAAATAACTGTACTGTGAAGCAATGGTCAGAATCCCTAACTCTTTAAACAGATGTCTACAAGATGATCGTGGGTGAGCACCACATATTATTCTTACAGCACATTTTTGAGCAACGAAGACTCTCTTTCTTAAAGATTCTTTCGCCATATCCGTTAGGGCATTACGTGTCTTCACTCCCTTATTACAGCACTTGCATGGAACGTCCCATTGCTCAGGTTTATGGTGATACAATGTATTTAATGAACCCTCACTTTTGTCATCCATGTTCACTGTATACTTATTGCTCAGTGCAGAACTTGTGAGACATGTCGGACGAGTGTAAACTTGCATGTAAACACTTTTTACTCCTATTGGTACAGATGTGTTGGCACATATCGCTGGTGGTTGAAATATATTAATATATATAAAGAAAACTTACTAGCTTTCGGATTTATCCTGTGAAGAGGTAGAGTAAAATATACAAAGAGACACACGCTTATACACACGTATCACATACCTATGTCTCTACATGGTGCCAGCTAGAACCATGTAGGGGGCATAGACGTTTGTATGCGCATGTGTGAGATTGTGTGTATTTTACTCTAACTTGTCAATGGATACATCCGAAAACTAACAAGTTCTCTTTCTGTCGTGTATGCCTGCCGACAACTCAACGCTTCTGCTTTCCAGTGATCCATCTCCTTTACAACTAAAGTATTTACATTCTACAAGAAGTCTCCTGCAACATTATAACACGCTGTAAGATGCAAACTTACCTGAGATTTAATGCGATCAAGACGATTAGCAAATTGTAAACGCTCTACATCTACGGCAACCTTCATCTTTATCGTAGACTTTCCTTTCAGGACATTCAGATAACAGCCGAATTCGTTTTTGTCAAATTATTGCTGCCAGCAGACATTCAGATATGGTGTTCCATTTATAGTTAATTTCAGTTTGCTTGTCTAGTAAGCAGTGGACACTGTGATCATTAGGATAGCTTTTATCGGTATATAAGTCACTGACTTACCTTCTTTGTAACACTCGTCTCGAGTGCATCTCCCGTCAGTGAGGATGCAATAATTCATATTTCTCCGTTAACACAGTACATGTATATATTGTCCCCTTCAGATGATGAACACCAAGTGGAAATTTTCATAAAAAAATGCCTGTCTGTTTTCGTCTTGTTACAAACTAACGTCAACTAAAATACTGCAACATTTGATTATGTACTGGTCGATATCAAAAGTGGAATTTACAAGTGCTTTGGGTAAGTTAGGAAGAAGTATTAGAGTTTAATTTCACGTCAACAGTGGTATCATTATAGACGGAGCACAAGCAATGATTACGAATGAATGGGGAAGGAAATCCATCGTATCCTTTAGAAAGGAACCACAATGTATTTCCCTCGAGCGATTAAGGGAAAAATCACAGAAAATCTAAAACAGACGGTTGGACGGGCTATTGAACTGTCGTCCTTCCGCATGCGAGTTCCTTGTGCTAACCTCTGCGCCACCTTACACGATGTGTGCATCATGTGTCGTAATGTTAAACATATTGCTACCAACAGATTTTTACCTCTTGTAGACTTACTACAAAGACAGAACACGAAGGTAAGGGACACAATGACCAAGGTCCTCAGTACGTTGACTGGTGAGGGAACACGTGATTATTTTACTCGAAGTGTTGTTTATCTCTGTCACGGAGACCGTGCAACGACCAGCACTACAACGGCTGACTGTGGGACTGTTGTCACGTACGTGTAATTCTGTCACCACTGATGTGTCGAGGCTGAAACAGCAACAAAAATGACACTGCTCTGAAGGTGCTGAACCCATACTGGAGGGAAACAGAGTGACCGTCCTTGTCCAGTCATTTATACGTATGCTTCTGCTGTAGTTCCTCTCAAATACTCATCAGGGCTGCATCGCCGACAAAGACAAGTCAGTCTACCTTCACCGTCATTTTGTCATTTTGCAAAACAGTAGGTTCTCTGCATGTGACGGTTTCAGTGTCAATTTCTGAATATCTTCATACTCCGAAGATATTGAAACGTGAGGCGAACGTGGTGGGATAGCTTAACCCCGAACCATGAAGGTATCATAAAATTTTCTGTTCCTAAAACCCACCAAAGACAATCCACCAATCTCTCCCTGTCAAATCAATAATCATAACTCAATATTTAACAAGGTCCTGTCCAAACCCAGGCGTAAATGCACCAAACCACTCATTCCTCTCCACATTACCCACTATCACATTCATTCCAAACTCCACATTACCCGTTGTCACATTCATTCCAAACTTCCTGTAGATTTTGAAATTTAACTTCTAGCCCACCGCCTGCACCATCAACATAGCATCCGACGACCCCCCTTTCTGTCCCTAGATGCTGAAAAATTCTGTAGCCATGTTTAACATTCCAGCCCCCTGCTCGCATTAAATTTTCATCCAACTGCACTCATGATAATTGTCCACCTCTGAATACAGTGTGAGTCACTAACTATTGCCATCAAGAATAGCTCCGACAGCGTGATAGGAACTGAAACGTTTGTGGGACCATAATATGACGTTGCTTTTTTGTTGCTGGGTGCAGTCGCGTCAGAGATATGAAGGTCCAAAAAAAAATGGCTCTGAGCACTATGGGACTCAACATCTTAGGTCATAAGTCCCCTAGAAATTAGAACTACTTAAACCTAACTAACCTAAGGACATCACACACACCCATGCCCGAGGCAGGATTCGAACCTGCGACCGTAGCAGTCCCGCGGATCCGGACTACAGCGCCAGAACCGCTAGACCACCGCGGCCGGCGATATGAAGGTCAACCTTTTTTTTTTTTTTTTTTTTTAATGTGATGCTATAGTTTGGTACTTATTTTCTGATAGCGGCTATCGAGACGAATCCAGTGATGTTTAACAGTAAGGTCTTTGAAGGTCAGCGAAGGTCACAAAGGTGGCAAGAACGTCCATTTACAGGTGTTCGAAGTGATGGCTATTGGTATCTATTCAGTGCCGCAATCTTCTTATCATGAATAGTGTGATATTCCTTATCACTTTGGCACTTATCGAAGCACATGCTCTGACAATTCCTTCTCGCATATCTTCAGGTGTAGTTATAACGTCTTAACAAATAATGTTTTTTGTGATTCCCCACAAGAAAAAATCCTAAGGCATCAAGTGTGGCGTACGAGCCGACCACGACACATCTCCTCCGCGTCCTAACCAACGATTTGGGAATCATCTATGCAACTCATTTCTAGCCATCGGCGAAAAATTTGCCGGACACCCATCGTATTGATACCACATTCAGTTCCTTGTTCCTAAAGGTATTTATTTGAATAACAGATCTAATGTTTCTTGCAGGAATGTGGTGTACTTCCTACCATTAAGATTTCCTTCGATGGAATAGGGGCCAATAATTCTGTCCTCCAGAACCCCACAAATACATTCACCGACCACGGATTGTGGTGTGCAACTTGGCGCAGCCAACATGGATTTTTAGTTGCCCAGTAATGAATGTTATGCAAATTAACATTCCCGTGTTTCTTGAATGTAGCCTCGTCAGTAAATAAAATCAAATTAATAAATGTGTCATCCCTCTGAAACTGAAGTTGAGCCCATCGGCAGAGTTCACTGCAACACATACAATTCGTACTAGTTAATTCATGGTGGAAACTGATATGGTGCTCAGATAAGTGCCGAAGCGATAAGGAATACCATTCAATCCATGATAAGAAGATTGCAGCACTTCATTAATACCATTGGTCATCACTTCGAACACCTTCTGTTAATGGACGTTCATGCCACCTTTGCGACATTCGCTGACCTTCAGAGACCTTACACATTACTGGATTCATCTCGATAACAGCTATCAGAAAAAAATACCCAACAGCATCCCATTTAAAGAAACAAAGTTGACCTTCATATCTCTGACTCGACCCCACATAGCAACAAAACCACAACGTAATGTTATGTCCCCCGTTGTTCCATGCAACATTTATCCCGCAAATTTTTCACCTACTATCATAGTTTCTGAGTTACTCTAGGTGATAATTGATAGTGACTAACCCAGAATAAAAGGCAGTGGCCTGATATTACTTCGACCAGCCCAAAGCACTACGGATAGAGACTTGAAATTTCGGGAGGGTGTTCATTTTCCGAAATTTCACCACTAAGGGGGTGAAAGAGGTGATGTGAGGTTTTCAGAAAAATGTCACAATACATCCAATTTTTAAGCTAGAGCTATGAAAACTGGTATTTAGTTTCTATGTCAAAAATAAAAGCAATACGTGTTTCAGCATTTCTATAGTGTGAAAGATATATTTGAAAAAAAATCGTTATTAAAGACCATTAAAGCATTTTTAAATCACCTACATCTACGTGATTACTCTGCTATTCACAATTAAGTGCCTGGCAGAGGGTTCAATGAACCACCTTTAAGCTGTCTCTCGACCGTTCCACTCTCAATGGCCTGCGGGAAAAACGAGCACTTAAATTTTTCTGTGCGAGCCCTGATTTCTCTTATTTTAGCGTGATTATCATTTCTCCCTACGTAGATGAGTGCCAACAGAATGTTTTCGCAATCGGAGGAGAAAACTGGTGATTGAAATTTCATGACAAGATCCCGCCGCAAGGAAAAACTCCTTTGTTTTAACGATTGGCACTCCAACTCACTTGTCATGTCTGTGGCGCTATCTGCCCTGTTTCGCGACAGAACAAAACGAGCCGTCCTTCTTTGAACTTTTTCGATGTCATCCGTCAGTCCCATCTGATGGGTATCCCACACCGCACAACAATACCCCGGATTAAGGCGGACAAGCGTGGTGTAAGCAGTCTCTTTAGTAGACCTTTGCACCTCCTAAGTGTTCTGCCAATGAAACGCAATCTTTGGGATGCTCTACCGACAACATTATCTGTGTCTTCGTTCCAGTTTATGTTATTTCTAATTGTATTCCCGAAGTATTTAGTTGAATTTACAGCCTTTACATTTGTGTGACTTATCGCGTAATCGAAATATAGCGGATGTTTTTTTTAGTATCATGTGAATAAGTTCACACTTTTCTTTATTCATGGGGCAATTGCCACTTTTCTCACCATAATTATATCTTATCTAAATCATTTTGCAACTCGTTTTGGTCATCTGATGAATTTACAAGACGGTAAATGGCAGCATCATGTGCAAACAATTTAATAATGCTACTCAGATCGTTAATAAAGATGAAGAACAATAGAGGGCCTATGACACTTCCTTGTCGAACGCCGGATATTACTTCTGTTTCACTTGAGGACTTTCCGTCTATTACTACGAACTGTGACCTTTCTGACTGGAAATGACGAATCCAGTCGCACAACTGAGGCGATATTCCATAGGCACGCAGTTTGGTTAGAAGACGCTTGGGAAGAACGGTATTGTAACCGTTCTGGAAATCGAAAAATATGGAGTCAATTAGACATCCCCTATCGATAGCACTCATTACTTCATGAGTATAAAGAGGTAGTAGTGCTTCACAAGAACGATGTTTTCTGAATCCGTGCTAAATCGTTTTCTTCGAGGAAAGTCATAATGTTCGATCACAGTATATGCTCCAAAACCTTACTGCAAATCGCCTTTAGTGATATGGGCCTGTAATTCAGCGGATTACTCCTATTTCCCTTTCTGGGTATTGGTGTGACTTGAGCAATTTTCCAGTTTTTAGGTACGGATCTTTATGTGGGCGAGAGGTTGTATCGAACTGCTAAATAAGGAGCTATTGTGTCAGCAATCTGACTGATATACAATCTGGAACGGAGGCCTTGCCTTTATTAAGTCATTTAAGCTGCTTCGCTACACCGAGGATATCTACTGCTATGTTTCTCATCTTGGCAGTTGTTCTTGATTGGAGTTCAGGAATGTTTACTTTGTCTTCTTTGGTGAAGGAGTTTCGGAAAATCGTGTTTAATAACTTTACTTTTGTGGCACTGTCATCACTGACTTCAGCTTTGTTATCGCGCAGTGAAGGTATTGATCGCGTCTTGCCACTGGTGTGCTTTATGTGTGATCAGAATCTCTTTGGGTTTTCTGCAAGATTGCGAGACAGAGTGTCGATGTGAAAATTATTAATAGCATCTCGCATTGAGTACGCGCTATATTTCGAACTTCTGCAAAACTTTGCCAATCTTGGGGATTTTGCGTTCTTTTAAATTTGACATGCTTTTTTCGTGGTTTCTGCAACAACTATCTGACCCGTTTTATGTACAGTCTGGCATCAGAACCATCACTTATTAATTTATGTGGTTTATATGTCCCAATTGCCGTCGATACTATATCTTTAAAATCATTCCACATCTTTTCTACGCTTACATGATCAGATCGGAAGGAGTGGAAAGAGTCTCTTAAAAAGGCATTAAGGGCATTTTCATAAGCTTTTTTGTCCGCCCCGATAGCTGAGTGGTCAGTGTGGCGGATTGCCGTCCTACCGGCCCAGGTTCGATTCCCGGCTAGGTCGGAGATTTTCTCCTATCAGGGACTGGGTCTTGTGTTGCCTTCATCATCATTTTATCCCCATCCGGCGCGCAGGTCACCGAGTGTGGCGTCGAATGTAATAAGATCTGCACCAAGGCAACCGGACCTGGCCTGCAAGGGGCATCCCGGCCAATAACGTTAAACGCTCATTTCCATTTCCGTCAGCTTTTTTTTTAAATAGATGTACTTTTCTTTTTTATGTTCGTAGGTGTGGTGTCACTGCCAGACATCACACTTGCTAGGTGGTAGCCTTTAAATCGGCCGCGGTCCGTTAGTATACGTCGGACCCGCGTGTCGCCACTATCAGTGATTGCAGACCGAGCGCCGCCACACGGCAGGTCTAGAGAGACTTCCTAGCACTCGCCCCAGTTGTACAGCCGACTTTGCTAGCGATGGTTCACTGACAAATTACGCTCTCATTTGCCGAGACGATAGTTAGCATAGCCTTGGCCCGCATCTCGTGGTCGTGCGGTAGCGTTCTCGCTTCCCACGCCCGGGTTCCCGGGTTCGATTCCCGGCGGGGTCAGGGATTTTCTCTGCCTCGTGATGGCTGGGTGTTGTGTGCTGTCCTTAGGGTAGTTAGGTTTAAGTAGTTCTAAGTTCTAGGGGACTTATGACCACAGCAGTTGAGTCCCATAGTGCTCAGAGCCAGCCAGCATAGCCTTCAGCTACGTCATTTGCTACGACCTAGCAAGGCGCCATTACCAGTCACTATTGATGCTGTAAAACATGTACCGTCACGAGCGATGTTCACCAATTATGGATTAAAGTTAAGTATTCCAGAAGCTACGTACTTTATTTGCTAGTATCCATTACTTGACCTGTGCCAGACCTCACGCCAGCCTGCGTGAGCTTAAACGCGTGCCTTTCGGCTGTCTCATAGTGGCTTGGCTGTCTTGCCAAGTCACAACAGTAGGTGTTACGGTATTCAGCCTAGCAGCAACTACCTTGTGGTCTCTAACCCCTGTATTCGTCATGATACTCCCTATTTGTCCAGGATTATTTGTTGCTAAGAGGTCAAGTATGCTTTCGCAACCATTTACGTTTGGAGTGGGCTCATAATCTAATTGTTCAAAATAATTTTCTGAGAAAGCATTCAGTACAGCTTCTGATGACGTTTTAGGCCTGCCGCCGGATTTAAACGTACAATTTTTTCAGAATATCGAGGGCAGTCACCAGTATAATTGTCTGAGTGGGGTTCCTGTTTGAAATGAGACTCAGGTTTTCTTTGAACTGTTCAGCAACTATATCTTCTGAGTCGGGGAGGGGGGGGGGGGAGGGAAACGGTAAAACGATCCAATTAATAGTTTAGCCCGATTCTCAAGTATATCTTCTGCCCATACTATTTCGCAGGAATTATCTACTTCAATTTCACTACAAGGTAAACTACTTCTAACAGCAACAAATACTCCACCACCAACTGCATATAATCTAACCTTTCTGAACACTCTTAGGTCGTTTGAAAAAATTTCCACTAAACTTATTTTCGGCTATAACTATTTGAACCTCAGTGATTATTTCCCAACACAGCTACGATAATATACAGCTACAATACCGATCGTTTCTACAACTACCTTCCTGTGTTTTACCTGCCCCCTTTTAGACGGATGCCCTCTCTGTGGTTTCCTGAGACCCTCGAACGTAAAAAACCGCCCAGTTCCATCCACACAGTCCCCACTACCCTTGTAACCGCATCCTGTGTGTAGTAGACTCCCGACCTATTAAGCGGAATCCGGAAACCCACAACCCGATGGAGCAAGTCATGGAATCAGCAGCCTACACGGTCACAAAACTATCTGAGCCTCTGATTCAGATCCTCCACTCGGCTATGCACAAAAGGACCACAGTCGTTTCTGTCGACGATGCTGTAGATGAACTCAGACTTCATCGCGCATGCAAGACTGGCAGTCTTTCACAATTCCGCTAACCGCTCGAAACGAGACAGAATCTCCTCCGATCCGAAGCGATACACGTCCTTGGTACCGACATGGGCCACCACCTGCAGTTGGCTGCACTCTGTACCTCTAGGAGGACTTTTCGAAGAAGCCCCTTTTATTCTGTAGGTCAAACCGGGTGAAGTTTCGATATCTGATTCAAAGAATCAAATACCTCTGAATAACACATCAAAATCTACGTTTGCAGTGCACACGACTCTTAATAGGCATGGAGTAAAAAATCACTGAAGGCAAAATCCAAATATTGCATCAAGCTGAGAAAGGCAGCCCAACGAATCGGCTTGACAAGACAGAAACATACTTACTTAAAGACATATCACCACGTTATCCCCTCAATGAATAGTAAAAGTTAGCCAGTTCAGATTTTCCTCCGAATTTAGTGCACCTGCTTTCCACGTTAAAACATAAATAATCATTGCTCACTACTCATAGTGACAAAAGAAGCAATCTTCGTAAATTGACAGAATAAGTAATTTAACTTGAACTTCCAACAAGCTGTCACATCATTACTTCAAAATCCACTATTATTACATCCATACATGCATAACTGTATCTTATTACTTGTCTAGGATACAATAAGTGTTATAATTCAGATTTCTAGCAACCTAATGCAGTATTTTCTGCCATAATATTTCTGTTCACATGTCTCTCAGAATATTTTGTTGTTGCATTTGTCTTACACTAAATTTAACAGAATATCCCCATAACACACAAATGATAAACTATTTCTTTTTTTACTTGTTTATATCAGTTATGTGTAACACATATTCAGGATAAACTGCATACTGTGAAATATTTATGCCTTATTTGGATTGTAGCATTAACTGTGTGTGACGGAAATATTTACGAGTGTGTATGGTGCCCCCATACGCTGTCCGTATCACAGACGAGAAAGGCTTACTATCACCGAAATAAGATTTTTTCCCAAAGCAATCAATATCGTTTTAAAAAGACACTATATTTTCCGAGTAAATAATGCAAAAATAACATATATTATCTTAGAAGTTGTTTTCGTCGTTTTATTTCCTTTGTATGTTCAACAGCAATAAATTAGTCGTTTTCTTACAACTTTTCTTCGCAACGGAAATCAGGGAACACTGCTTATATCGCATAAAGTACATGTTATTTTAAATTTACAAACCGTCTGATGAGGAACCTGTGAGTTCAAAACAATTAGTGGCGCTATCTTTTGTTAATAAATACCATTATTAACAGGGGCCGGCTACTGCTTATACTTAATGGGAATAGTTAACCTATATTTCCATATATCGAGGCACTCGAATGGTCTACATTCAATAAAAGATCATAAAATTCTGATTTTTCTTTTTTTGCAATGGACGACATTTTTAGTGATTTTCTGTTATAATAGTAAATGGGTCGGTAGTTTTTCTGTCTTGACTTGATCCTTTGCCGTTTTCTGTGAAACTTTCTACTTTCTGAGACACTTTTTCATCCAAATCGATGAAAAATGGAAATTAGAATTTATGTTCCGGAGAGCATGTCGTTAAAGTAAGTGTTCGAATGAATGCCAGTGATCACGAGTTTTGCTTTGTTGTTGACTACGTTTGATCAACGTAAATTGACGTTATGGGTTCAGAGGAACCTTAGTCTTCAGATAAACTGTGTATCAGCTTATATTGTTTGTTTTGATGAGCGTGAAAGAGTGACAGTATCTTTACATTTCTCCGTTACGGCGTAATGTAATAATTTATAATGAACAAGAGTGTTTCCGATGACGCTTCGGGTGAAAGCTGTGAGACAAGTTGCTATTGTAAACTACGTTTAGGCCTATATACTACGGTAATCACGCTTTACATGAGTTTCAGAGAAACTGAACCGGAATAAAAACGAAAAACTGGTTGCAACGTGTGGTGTTGAAGTATCATACGATGGATGCAGAAAATTCCATGATAAGGATGTCAAGTAAATAAAATAACAAACAGCAAGCTATACGAACAAGTACAGTGTTGCAAATAAATGTATGAACAGGTAGTGTCTCAAAGAAACAAAATAATGTGAATAATGATCAGTAAGGGTAAGCCCTTTTCGTATACTAGACAGATTGTCATTAGAAACATACGCTAGCTAACGAAATAAAAAGTACACTGAAAGGCTACTTGGCTGTCTGCTCTGATGTGATATGATGTTCTTGCAAAGCTGTATTCCTTAATTCTGAGTCACTTACGTGAGAAGAACAAGTATTCCGGCAACTTCGTATGGATAGAGCAGGTACTACTGGCCCAAAATATAAAGAAAATGAAGAGAGTGTAAGCCTATGTAGTTTTGTAGTGCGAAAGCTCTTATCGTTTCGGAAGATGCCCACAGTCACGTCTTTGGTCAGAACGATCTTAGTTCAGCTGCACTTGCATCTTCGGCCAGAACACGAGTAGTCCGAGGACTCTCGCCAAGTTCGTCGAAACTTGCGAAACATATTACAGCCCTGCAGACTAAACGAAGTTGCGATGGCCCAAGTTCGTTCTCATCGTGGTTGTTAAATAATGCAAAGCAAACCTGGTGGCGAAGGAGCCAACTGATGTGCGAGGCTTTCGCTACCTTCCATTCTCCCTTACACAAAGTAAGTCCACTTCGTACGAAAACTTAGTAGTTCGTTTTCGGAAGGCGTCACCCATAGCTTAGGCCACACAAGGCGTCCCAAGTGCTTGATGCTAGTCATCCTAGACTTCCTTCAAGAAACTAGGTCTGCTGTTATTGTGCAGTTTTAGCAGATGAAACTGAATTGTATTCATTAAAGCTAGTTGATGTACTATAATAGTTTACTTTGTTGCACAAACGGAAATGTGACAATGGAATTTTAAATTTCGCAACT
The DNA here is from genome assembly GCF_023898315.1 of Schistocerca nitens. Taxonomy (NCBI): domain Eukaryota; kingdom Metazoa; phylum Arthropoda; class Insecta; order Orthoptera; family Acrididae; genus Schistocerca; species Schistocerca nitens. The sequence goes on from NC_064614.1 coordinate 213,600,020, forward strand.
GTCACATGTAGGTAATGAGAGGAGACGAACTTCGGCGTTTAAAACATGTTGTATTGTGCAATAAGACGGATTTAATCGACCGTTTCAGCTAGTATCAAAGTAATGTGGTTTCGATTTACTAATTACAGTTCTACGAAAACTGTGTCTATACGAGAAATTTTTTATGCCCTACTCCGCTGCTCTATCTTTATTTGAATACAGGATACAAGATCTCTCAGAACGTAGCACGGTAGGGCAGTGTATAGTCAGCGGACTGGTCGTAATATCATCAAAAACTAATTGTTAAATCTCCATTACGGTTTAATCACTGTCCTTACAAACTGTCTGTTGAATCACTATGGCGGTATAATCGACAGCCTGATGGTTCCGAATCAAGCCAACCGGCTCAAAAACAAAATCGAAACGAGGTGGAGGTGCCGAAAATATCAGTCACCCTTCATACTCACCTTTAACTAAACATGCGTATTGACAGACACGACGGCATAAATAACGTGATGCATCAAAACAATTATTTTTAAGCTGTTAGATAACCACCCTTCATACTCATCTTTAATCAAACATGGGTATTGACACACCCAACGGCATATGTATTGCGATGAAAAAAAAAATGCGATGAGTCAAAACCAAATATATTTTTAAACTGTTAAACACTACTTCACTACTATCACTCGTAATGTCTTCATGCCTACGACGCTAATTCATAAACGGGCACTCGATGTAACAACTGCGAGTGTGGGGGACGAGGCTGCTGGTGCATGTGGTGCTCAAAGGAAAGCCTACTCATTCGCCGTTAATCTCGTCACTGGAGGATTTGCTGCTAGTGAAGACTGCTCGCTGCCTTGAAGCACATGACGTTACAACGTAGTTAACAAGATTTGTGGTGAATGTGAGAATGTTGATAGCACAGTTTGTTCGGCATGGAAATGTAGACTACGAAGCCTGCTTGCTAATTATGAGTTACGCCACATCTTCAACGTCTACACTGCCTCTACATACATACACCGAAAGCTACCGCATGATGCATGGCGGAGGGTACAATGTACCACTGTTAGTCAATTCCTTTTCAGCTCCACTCACAGAGCCCTTATCTCTCTAATGTTATCTGCACAGCCCTTAGGCGAAGTGTTCGTTGGCGCAGCAGAATCGCTCTGCAGTCAGCCTCAGGCGCCTGTTCTCTAAATTTTCTCAATAGTACTGCTCCAGAATCACGTTGCCTTCCCTTTGTGTTCCCGAAGCATCTCCGTAATTTTTGCTTGTTGTTCGAACCTACCAGCAACAAATCTAACGGCACGCCTTGAATTGCTTCGATGTCTTTCTTTAATCCGAACTGGTGCGGATCCCAAACACTCGAGTAGTGCTTAACAATGTGCTGTCTCTTTTACAGGTAAACAACGCTTTCCTAAAATTCTAAAAAATGGTTCAAATGGTTCTGAGCACTATGCGACTTAACTTCTGAGATCATCAGTCGCCTAGAACTTAGAACTAATTAAACCTAACTAACCTAAGGACATCACGCACATCCATGCCCGAGGCAGGATTCGAACCTGCGACCGGAGCGGTCACGCGGTTCCAGATTGAAGCCCCCAGAACCGCACGGCCACACCGACCGGCCCTAAAATTCTCCCAATGAACCGATGTCGACCGGTTGCCTTCCTTACCACCGAAATTCTGTTTTTCTTACGATATAAAAACAAAGATGGCGGCTGAATAACAATCGCTTGGCTCACCCTGACATGAGCTGCAGTGGAGGAATTTTTTCACTTTCATTGCTATACTGCTGTCTCTGGGATCACAGAAAAATAGTAGCCCATGAATAAAAAATATATATTACCAATATTTATATAAATTGCCATGGCTCCTCCGGCTTGTCGTTTCGTAGCGTTCACTCTACAAAATACGGAAAAATTTTCTGAACTGCTTATGAGTAATGGTATCGTGTCTAAACCATTTTAAACTTGACAGTGGACGACGGGGTAAGTGTGTTTTAACAAACATATCGTCCCTTTCTTAATTCTTCAATCAAACTGAATGGCCGGGAGCTTGGGTCCTCACTGTGCTTCGTCAGCCTACGAAGATAATTCGCAGTCCAGTGCGCAAAACAACGTTGGCCGGTCTCCATTCTGCGTCAGATCATAAAACACTAAAATTTAAAATCTCTTTTTCCGTCTAACGCTACACATAAAAATAGTTCAATTTGTTGTTTGAAGAAACCACTGTGTGTTTGCGTTGTCTTAAAGTGATAACTTTTCGTTCTAGATCGTTTGATGTAACTTAGTTTCTTCTTCTCCTGACCTCTTCTACAATGGCCTTTAAATGAATTGTCTCGAATGAAAAACAGCCCACAGTTGCACTAATTATATTTATTCTAAACCTTGACGATGGTTTCAGCTATAATAACATAGCCTTCTTCTGAGTATAACAGATGTAGTGGCGGAGGACATTCGGTGCCATATGTAGTTTTACATATGATCGAAACAGGCTTATTCTGTTGACGGTATTTTATTTTATTGATCTTGACGCAGCCGCTGGGCTAAGACATTTTTCATTTTTAAAAGCTTATGACTTCTGAAGAAGGTTATATTGTTATAGCTGAAACGATGGCCAAGGTTTAGAATATACATAATTAGTGCAACTGTGGGCTGGTTTTCATACGAGACAATTTCACACGGGTAGCTAGCGTTGCTGCCATGATGAAAATAACTTCAAGTAAATATTTTCACTTGTGATTCATTCCCATTTTGGTTTCCCCAACTTTTGCTTTCCTCTTCTCTGTCGATCTACGGAGTAAAATCTTACTTTAGAAATGTTAGTAAATTATTACAACACTAGGGAAGCAATCGTCTTCCTGAGAGGCCTGAGCCATCATCTCTCCTCCTAAATTACAGCATTTTCAGTCCCAATATTCAGTCCCTGAGATCCTCAAATCCGCTCCTCCACTGGCCTCTACTAAAACTGTTCTTCTTTCCATATACTAAGTAATTTTGTACAAATTTACTCTGTACTGGTGCCCGACCATCCAAGCACCTTCGAGTTCTGTTGAGAACTACACATTCATCAATCGTCACTTCCATGCGTAGAATTTTTTACACACGTAAGACATTGCTTATCAGGTTAAAGCTTCCAAAAATACTCAGAGGTTAAATTTAAGTACACTGAAAAATGGTATTACATTTCAAATACCATTTTCTTTACATATCCACATACATAATGTCGTGTAGTAAATATAGGAAACAAAAATTACGATCACGATTTTACAATACGAGCCTATGAAATTATTTTATTGGTAGGAGTCTGTTTACATGTCAAATGAAGAGCTGGAATGGGCCAGTTACAAATAGAAGCTGTCACGGAGGTATCCCAGTTTGTCAGAAATTGTCTGAGAAACTTGTAAGGGTATTGCAGGATAGGTTGCGCTGAGAAGAAACAGGTAAGAAAAAAATTCGATACGTTGCGCCGTTTCCGAGTTAATTAGGGTTGCTATTATCCGATCAGTCAGTTGTTCGCTCAAATTTTCTAAAACCGAACAAATTAGACATGGGACGATAGTAAATCCAAGCTAAGGCTGAGCTGTCTCGTGTACTATCATCTACGCTATGAGGACAACTGACAGATTGTATCTGGTGGGCTACATGAATTTGAGCATGCAACGGCCTGATTGGCTAACTTCATTTCTAATGAACTCGAAACATTGCGACCTATCGAATTTTTTTTCTTAACAAGAATTAGAGTTGTCAAGTATGCATAGCCTATCCTGCAGCGCCCTTATTAGCTTTTCAGGCTGTTTCTGTATATATCAAAGAACGAGATATACAAGTGTATTAGCAGCAGAAAGTATTACTGTTTATTTGTATTTCAGTGTGGCAGTGAACCAAGTCAGGCAGGATTATTGTTTACTATGGTGTAAACTCGTGAGTTGGATAACAATCTGGTATTCCCTATGTTAAAAAATGCAACACTATGTGAAACAGAATCTCGTTTCGGAATGTTGTTACCGATAATGTCGTTCTTATGGCCTTCATCCAGAAAGTAGTCGGATCTTCACGCTTGTCTACGCTGTACAAGATTCCATCTCTGCATACTTCAAACTACATGCATATGTATGTACGTGATTACTGCATATGTGCTGCGGTGTACCTCTACAATTTTTACTCTCCTCACTTCGCTTCATTAATAAATCGACTTTACTTAGATTTTCAGAGTGCGTTCTATTTAGCGATCTCTTCTTTCGGATAAACTGTGCTGTAAGTTTCTTTTTTGGCTATTTCGATTAAACACATGCTCATTTCTTAGTCTGTCTACCAATGAAATCTTTAGCATTAAGCTTTAGATCCCATTTCATAAGTCTCTGTTGTCTTCTTGTCGTTAACAACCGTCACTGTCCAACGCTACACTACAAAAAAAAAAAAAAAAAAAAAAAATTCAGAAAGGATTCGTATCCGACGTTATCAAGTTTCAGTTTTCTAGAAACCCTTTTCTTACCGTTGCTATTTGTTTTACTGACGAAATAGCAAAACTATACTTATTTCAGTGTCACATTTCCTAATCTAGTTTTGAGAACGTAGCATGATTTCATTCGATTATGTTTCATTACCCTTCTTTTTTCTGCTTTTTCTGATTCTCAGGAGTGCCCATTCTGCTCATCGCTTTTCTTTCTTACATGTGATTGTTAGAAAGAGTGAAAATCTAACTTTACTGGAGCTAATCTAGCTTTTTTAATTAACTGTAAATGCCACGTACTTAGAACTCCTGTTCTTGTTCAAACATCTAACAAGAAATAAATATAAATTAAGTTCTAGTTTACTGCAATCAGGTTCTCAGTATAACTCAGGTGCTCTGTACATTTTTCACTACATACATGACGTCAGCTGACTGGAACCTTCCTCCTTCGCTTTTTGCTTATACAACGTGACTTAAACTACTCCTAAATAACTAGACACAGTATAGTAAATGAAAATTAACTGAAACTGATGTTTGTCCTTCAATATTACTGCTATTTTGACAAATATATACGTATTTTGTATTTATCTGTGAACTGTAGTTTATAGTTGTAAGGTTGGCACATATTTCCACTCCATCAACTGTCCGAAGCCAAATTACTCGTACAATGTAGAGCATGTAGTAATTCTTTCAATATGATTCAAAATTTCGAGCTGGACCTTAATAAAGAGAAAATAGGTTTCTATAAAATTAATACCGCCCGTATTGCTTAACGTATGTACCTTTATTGAAACGTGTCGTATGCTAACATCATCATATCTGGAATTTAAAGTGAAGTTACATAACAGTGCTATGTGTTATATTTAGTGATCAAACTAAGCTAGGCCATAGAAATTCCAGAACAACTAAGTCTATCTTGGTGCTGAAACTACTGTATAAATGAAGTAGCCTTTGATGGCAACGGTCTTCAATTCCTTTATTGCGTTATCGATCTCGGGACCACCAGGCCCATCTTCAGAGGCAGGCACCTTGTGCATAGGCATCCGACCGATGGTAGCTATAATTACCTTGGGTTCATCGAACCCTGTTATAACTGATCTGCAACATGATAGAAAAAATGTGTCTATAACAACACAAAGGTTTTACTCTTATGTGAATAAATCGATAATAGAGTAAGAGATCTAAAGATCATACTGTCAGCCAGAAGCTACTGTATTTATATTCTGAACTCATCTCACAATTGCATTTCCACCTTCCCACACAAGGTAAATTTTAATGCTTCGAGGTACTTTTTCATTAAGTAGTAGTGGACCATGTGGTGAATTTTCAGATGTATGCAAAAATGTTTATATAGCTGTCAAATTATTTTTTTGTCATTAATGGAACTATTATCTGTGAGATTTTGAATAGCATAACTTCACCGATATAACTTTTGTAGAAGTTGATCGAATATTACTGAAGTCAGAGTGGTGGAAACCTCAGTCAAACCTCAGGCAGACAGAAGCTAATATTTAATATCTGATACTACTCTATACCGTAAAAAACTAATTTCTGTTACGTACGGACGACATATTGTATCAAGCAGTTAGAACAATCGAAAAATTTAATATTGCTCTTACTAGCTAGTGAAGAGTATCTGAATATATGTTTTTCTACGAGCACAGACAACTTACCGATACTCCTCCTTAGAGTAAATCTTAGTATCACACTCTCTTGCTTGCATATTTGAAATAAATCTAATCTCTACACATAAAGGGTAATGTACACACTGAGTGAATCACCCACTGACTACCACTAAGGATAGAAACTTGAAATTTGGTGAGGGTGTTGACCTTATACTGTAGGCGTCGTTCAAGAAGGGAATCTTCGAAATTCCATCCCTAAGGAGGTGAAATAGGGGATGAAATGTTTTTGAAAATACTTCGATATTAAGGCAATTTTGAAGCTAGACTTACGAAAACCCGGTATCTGATTTGTCGCTCAGAAAGAAAAAAAACTTGTACTGTAGGTGTCGTTTAAGAAGGGATTGTCCGAAATTCACTAAGGGGTTGCAGTAGGGGACTGACAAAAACCTTGGACTCCAGCTACCAGAATCGCCATTTTGTCAAACGTACATTCGAAGAAGACCATGCTTCTACGGCCACAATTGGTGTGAAAAGTCTAGAACGTGTTGGTATTTACGAAGGACATAAACATTCGATTAAAGAGAAATAATTGTGCAGACAATACAATCTACGCTACCGAAGCAGCGGTCGCTAGTCTAGTAGAGGTATATTGTACTAATATTCACTTAATACTTATGTTTCATAATTATTTCCAACAAAATACTATGTTTTATATGTTTAACTATTATTTGGGAGCTCTCTGAAACATATTTAAGCTTTGTGAACATATTCATGCAAGACGCAGTTTATCTATTTTTAACGTTTAACGGCTATAAGTATCCTTATCTCATTGATACGTCCATATTGTAAGAAATTTAGGTTATAAACTACTACAGGCTGATAACATCTCTAGCTCAGGATGGTGTGCAAGGTATATGATAGCATTTCCGACCCTGGCAGTGGGATCCCACATGCGGTTATCTTGCGTCCCCCGTCTTCGCTTCTAAAGTCTGCTCACACATGTTCTGGCACAATTAAAATTTATCTTTTTAGAGAAACTTTCACCTCACGTTTACAGTCACTTTCATTCATTTCTTCCAGAAAAGTTTGTCGTCTAAGCAAATCGATTATTTTAAGCATACATCGATACCCGCTGTGACCCTATACTTGAAGTTGTTCTGTTTTAGACAGGAGAAAGTAATTTGTGGAAAAGGTAGTTGTCATGAATATGAGGAATGTATTGTATTACTATCTTCATAATATTGCTTGCAGAATCACCAGAAATCATTTCACAGTGGAATAAGGCATGGAAGCATACAGATTCATAGCGTTAAATAGGTGCCGTACAATTTTCGTCAGTATAGACTTTATCTGGCATCTGAATTTAACAATGTAACATACAATAACTACTGACAAACCCAGAAATAATATGGCTGAGGGAAGAGGAAAGTATTTGAAACCGCAATTGCAATCAGAAGTGTTTTGTAAGTTGAATGTAGGAACATGGTGCTTCCCCTGAAAGAAAAAGCTCTTTTCTATATGAAGCTTAAAACGTTTTATTATCCAGCTATGTGATAACAATACCGAGATTTGAATTTAGCGAAACTAGGTGAGATTGGCCTGAATTGTATCACATTTGAGATTTTATTTTAGCCTATACAGTAAGCTACGAAATTATTTTAAACAATGTCATCCTCAAATACAGTGTGTTGCTGCCTCTATCTGACATAAAGGAAGAAAATTCTGAGAAAAATAAATACACTACAATTAATTTTCTCAATATCACCACGTAATACAAATTAGTAATCTGCGTTACTATCTTGTACCGGTGGGTGAATATATCATACCACCGTTGTGATATATTTCTCTAAGCTTGAAAATATGTACTAGTCTAAGTTTAAGAAATTGTTTTATGTTTCAGTTCTTACATCGCTATTTGCAGGCATTACAACAGATCTTTTGGACTCCTTTCCCCAACCCTGCACACTTTCCATGACTCCACATGTGGATTTCATGCATCCGGTCTTTTATGCATTCGATTTATTTAGTACAACTCGCAATACCCCCGCTTCCCCGCAGGGTATTCAAAACACTTTCATTCAAAAGGTGAAGTTGTAGTTCTACATTTCTGCTCCTCTTTTGCGGTTACTTTTTCTTTTGTATAGGCTGCTAGTCAATACACAGGTTCCTTGGCCAGGCCTTGAAGTTTGGATTGGAGCGTTCATCATTTCCCTCGGATTAGGTGATATTTCTTGGACGAACACCTTTAGCTCAATTTTCGCCTACAATGGTTTCTTTTGCAGTGAAATTATTCGTCATTTCGTTCCGTTCTGCTTTGTAGAAGTTAGTTTTATTACGTCCGACATACACAACCCCAACATTTATACATCTCTCTTAATTGTTGACTTACATACGTTTTTTGTACAAGAGAGTTCATTTAATCCATGGCATCATTTAGATACACTCTTACATTTCATCTGTGCGACATTTACCATGAAGGCTTTCAGTTATTTAATAACTTAGGATAAGGAACTCATTAGAAAATTGAGCATATCCTTTCCAAACATTATGTTACACTAATAACGCTAATCGCATTTTTAAAGCTCAGTGTAAGAGCAATTTTTTTTAATTGTACCTCTACAATATCGGAAACTTACAGCGACACTTAAGAGACAGCGTCGTCATTTGGTCCTTGCCAGTTTCTGACTATCTGAAAAGTGAGTGTTTCATATACAAACTGTCTGATTTAAGTTGAGAAAACTAAATATTCCTAAAACGACTCATCGTACGAAAAAGAGTTTCTAGGTGAAAAGTTAATATTACTAAAGGGCACATGTCTGTCGTAAAACTGCCCACCTCCTAAATATTCTTCCAGCGTGGGCAGAGCCAGGTTTGTATTTTGAAATGGAAACCTCCATTTTTTGCATACTCGCATTCTATGCCAAAAAGTACCTGCGTTCCGCTCAAGCTATGGTTCTCATTTCGTGGTAGACGGCGCTGTAATCGACAAATATCATGTGTTCGCGTTCTTGGAATGAAGACCCAACAGTTTGTTTCTACGTTTAGTTTACTACGTAAATGTAAACCTTGTGTTCTAACGGTTGATGCTGATGTCTAGACGTTGCTTGAGTGTTGAAAATGTGATGGTGCAGTACAAGTAATAAGACTTGGCAAATAAGCTACTTGTGTAGTAACTTAATTTCCCGTTCCCTACGGGGTTGGTTCTGGTAAGTTCCCAAACCATCGGAACCCTTCATTTCGGTGGCCGCTCTCGAATCCCTTCAACAGGGTGACTCATATAGGTGTGCGTTTCCATCCTACCGCTGTAATTTTCGCTGCTACCGGCGCCATATTGAACCACAACATTGTAATAATGTAAAATGCCCCTAAGTGATAGTGACAGCCGCACCTGCGTGGATACTCATCGAAATCAAGCACCTGAAAAGTGAGAGGCAAGGAACTCACCGAAATCGAGAAAGCCAATGGTGGGAGGCATGGTGATTCACCACTAACGAGCGTCCCGATGGTAGCTGAAAATTATTACATCCGCGTTGTTATTCTTGGTTATGCTAAACATGGTTTCTAACCAGACATTGAAGCGGCTAACCATATTGTACTCTACAATCAACTTCGCGTCCGCCCCCGGTACATCTACATCTACATCTATACTCCGCGAGCCACCTTACGGTGTGTGGCGGAGGGTACTTATTGTACCACTATCTGATCCCCCCTTCCCTGTTCCATTCACGAATTGTGTATTTGCTCTAATTTCTCGGATCTTTTCGTTGTGATCATTACGCGAGATATATGTGGGCGGTAGTAATATGTTGCCCATCTCTTCCCGGAATGTGCTCTCTCGTAATTTCGATAATAAACCTCTCCGTATTGCGTAACGCCTTTCTTGAAGTGTCCACCACTGGAGCTTGTTCAGCATCTCCGTAACGCTCTCGCGCTGACTAAATGTCCCCATGACGAATCGCGCTGCTTTTCGCTGGATCATGTCTATCTCTTCTATTAATCCAACCTGGTAAGGGTCCCATACTGATGAGCAATACTCAAGAATCGGACGAACAAGCGTTCTGTAAGCTACTTCTTTCGTCGATGAGTCACATTTTCTTAGAATTCTTCCTATGAATCTCAACCTGGCGCCTGCTTTTCCCACTATTTGTTTTATGTGATCATTCCACTTCAGATCGCTCCGGATAGTAACTCCTAAGAATTTTACGGTCGTTACCGCTTCCAATGATTTACCACCTATGGCATAATCGTACTGGAATGGATTTCTGCCCCTATGTATGCGCATTATATTACATTTATCTACGTTTAGGGAAAGCTGCCAGCTGTCGCACCATTCATTAATCCTCTGCCGGTGTTCCTGGAGTACGTACGAGTCTTCTGATGTTGCTACTTTCTTGTAGACAACCGTGTCATCTGCAAATAGCCTCACGGAGCTACCGATGTTGTCAACTAAGTCATTTATGTATATTGTAAACAATAAAGGTCCTATCACGCTTCCTTGCGGTACTCCCGAAATTACCTCTACATCTGCAGATTCTGAACCGTTAAGAATGACATGTTGTGTTCTTTCTTCTAGGAGATCCTGAATCCAATCACAAACCTGGTCCGATATTCCGTAAGCTCGTATTTTTTTCACTAAACGTAAGTGCGGAACCGTATCAAATGCCTTCCTGAAGTCCAGGAATAGCTGAGTGGTCAGCGCGACAGAGTGTCAATACTCAGGGGCCGGGTTCGATTCCCGGCTGCTTCGGCAATTCTCTCGGCTCATGTACTGGGTGTTGTATTGTCCTAATCATCATCATTTCATTCCCATCGACGCGCAAGTTGCCGAAGTGGCGTCAAATCGAAAGACGTGCACCCGGCGAACGGTCTACTAGACGGGAGGCCTTAGTCGCACGAAAGTTACATTTTTATCAAATTTGCAAAACTAAATTTCGTCCATAAATATCAACCATTAGAACATAAGGGTTTACATTTACATCGTAAACGTCAGTTCATAATTGCAAACACAGTCAAACTTGATTTTATGTATTAGACCGCCATCTACCACGAATGGGAAGCAATGGTTTGAGTAAGCCGTACGTATTTTTGGGTGTAGGAACTGAACTTGCAGTAAAAGTGGGGGTTTCCATTTGAAAGTAAAAAAAAAGGTGGGCCGCCCTCGCAGAAGGGGTGATTAGGATGAGACCAGTAGTAGCACAGATAGCTGTCGCCTTTACTAATATTAAAGTTCATATAGGACAATTTTTCCTCAAGATGCGTCGTTTTCGCGATATTTAGTTGTCCCAAAAACACCTTATATATTCACCCATAAATAACACATTATACTTCCATTTACCTTATAACAGGAATCCTCCTCATCAACTTCAGGAAATGTTTCATGACGACTACTGTAAAATCAACTCCTTCTTCAGACGATCTGCCCCTCACACATAAATCTCAGAGCTGAGAGTATAGCTCCACGAAGCACGTTCTTCAGGCTGACCCTGCTAAATTTCGGATAGTACAAGAGTATGAAATTTGTAGTAGTGGTACAAATTAGGAGCTGGTACAATAAAGGCAACACGCCTATAAATCACTTACTTTAATATAGGAAATGTGTAAACAGAATACTTATATAAAATAATAAACACGTATTAAAAATCTAGAAATTACTGCTGAATCTTTCGCGTCAAATAGGCCTACTGAAACTCAAACCTGACTCTGTTTACTGAAAGAAGATTCTTGTCAGCGTTATATCGATATTAATTAGTAATGTTGAATGTATGTGGAGCTTAGTCTGACATTCCTTCCAGGTTTTATGAAGCAATATGCCCTTTTCCACCTGGACTCGTGGTCAGCGATACAACAAGCGATTCTGGAACAGAGTGTATGCGCATAAATTTTCCGTTAGAATGCCGAGCACTCACGGAAGAGATGCCGGCGGAATACACAAGAGGAATCTCGGCCAACACGCCTAGTTTCGCCGGGGGAAATCACGCAACACTCGCAACACGGGTTTCAGCTCCGTTTCGAACGTGTAGCGGGAAGCGAAGGTGTTTTCGAGAATTACGCATGCAGATAAAGCGCTTAGCTAGAGTGCTAGGCGCCGTAGTCTCCGGGTGTCATTGAGCTCACATAGTTGTGATAAAAATGCAGTGGCCTTTTGCTGTATTATTTTTTCGGAGAAACATGGACAAAATAATACTGAGGAGACAGAACTGACGTTCCTGTCAAGAACGTTTCGGGGTGTGTGTCGACCTTTAGCGAAAGCTACCAATTTTGGAACTTTTTTATGTGTAGACAATGTCCTTAGGTAGAAAATCTAAAATCGTGTCTTGAATAAAGATTCCTGCCTATTCTGATCACAACTGTAATTTGCATACATCCGTAATTCATTAAAGTTACTACTTACCGGTTATGGTAAGACATGGCCAGGAAACAAGTGGCAAGCGGGACCATTGAGGTGGCCTGTGAAGCGTGTATAGAATGAAGCGTGTATAGATAGTGCAACTGCTATCCAACTGTCCGTCAGGAGCAGGGATTCGTGTAAAAGTCTTTGTAGGGTATAAAATTATAACTTGTCTTGAATCTGTTATATAGCACGATCGGTTGGTGTGTCATGATAATCAAGATAGCCTTTCCCCTCTACATCTTCAGGACTTAATTATTTTATATCTACTTCCTTTTGCCGGCCGCGGTGGTCTAGCGGTTCTAGGCGCTCAGTCCGGAACCGCGCGACTGCTACGGTCGCACGTTCGAATGCTGCCTTGGGCATGGATGTGTGTGATGTCCTTAGGTTAGTTAGGTTTCAGTAGTTCTGAGTTCTAGGGGACTGATGACCATAGATGTTAAGTCCCATAGTGCTCAGAGCCATTTGAACCAACTTCCTTTTGCTGGTAAATTCTAGGAAGCGGACAGTTAAATAACAGCTATTAGTACGATGCCGCAACTGTACACTCCATACTCCTGTGCTGCGTCAAGCATGCGCACGAAACAACAATCACAATTTTAGAAAGCATTGCCAACGGTGGAAGATTACTTTTAAATGCCGGAAACGGCTAAACCAGCGGTAGCTGTGCTAATATAACATATACTATTTGGGTACGCTAAGCAACACGCTTACAAAAAATATCAAAAAATATAACAATATTCCGACATGGGAGGCAGGAGGATCCTCACTTTTAGTACGCAAAGCTGTAGACAAGTATCAGCTTTGAAACTACACTCCTGGAAATGGAAAAAAGAACACATTGACACCGGTGTGTCAGACCCATCATACTTGCTCCGGACACTGCGAGAGGGCTGTACAAGAAATGATCACACGCACGGCACAGCGGACACACCAGGAACCGCGGTGTTGGCCGTCGAATGGCGCCAGCTGCGCAGCATTTGTGCACCGCCGCCGTCAGTGTCAGCCAGTTTGCCGTGGCATACGGAGCTCCATCGCAGTCTTTAACACTGGTAGCATGCCGCGACAGCGTGGACGTGAACCGTATGTGCAGTCGACAGACTTTGAGCGAGGGCGTATAGTGGGTATGCGGGAGGCCGGGTGGACGTACCGCCGAATTGCTCAACACGTGGGGCGTGAGGTCTCCACAGTACATCGATGTTGTCGCCAGTGGTCGGCGGAAGGTGCACGTGCCCGTCGACCTGGGACCGGACCGCAGCGACGCACGGATGCACGCCAAGACCGTAGGATCCTACGCAGTGCCGTAGGGGACCGCACCGCCACTTCCCAGCAAATTAGGGACACTGTTGCTCCTGGGGTATCGGCGAGGACCATTCGCAACTGTCTCCATGAAGCTGGGCTACGGTCCCGCACACCTTTAGGCCGTCTTCCGCTCACGCCCCAACATCGTGCAGCCCGCCTCCAGTGGTGTCGCGACAGGCGTGAATGGAGGGACGAATGGAGACGTGTCGTCTTCAGCGATGAGAGTCGCTTCTGCCTTGGTGCCAATGATGGTCGTATGCGTGTTTGGCGCCGTGCAGGTGAGCGCCACAATCAGGACTGCATACGACCGAGGCACACAGGGCCAACACCCGGCATCATGGTGTGGGGAGCGATCTCCTACACTGGCCGTACACCACTGGTGATCGTCGATGGGACACTGATTAGTGCACGGTACATCCAAACCGTCATCGAACCCATCGTTCTACCATTCCTAGACCGGAAAGGGAACTTGCTGTTCCAACAGGACAATGCACGTCCGCATGTATCCCGTGCCACCCAACGTGCTCTAGAAGGTGTAACTCAACTACCCTGGCCAGCAAGATCTCCGGATCTGTCCCCCATTGAGCATGTTTGGGACTGGATGAAGCGTCGTCTCACGCGGTCTGCACGTCCAGCACGAACGCTGGTCCAACTGAGGCGCCAGGTGGAAATGGCATGGCAAGCCGTTCCACAGGACTACATCCAGCATCTCTACGATCGTCTCCATGGGAGAATAGCAGCCTGCATTGCTGCGAAAGGTGGATATACACTGTACTAGTGCCGACATTGTGCATGCTCTGTTGCCTGTGTCTATGTGCCTGTGGTTCTGTCAGTGTGATCATGTGATGTATCTGACCCCAGGAATGTGTCAATAAAGTTTCCCCTTCCTGGGACAATGAATTCACGGTGTTCTTATTTCAATTTCCAGGAGTGTATTATGATGCGCAATGATGACCCGGTGTATTTTCTTGCTTAGTGGATAGGGCAGCAATTCCATAGCTCCACGCTATGCGCACACAGAGATAATCGTATACGAGTTGCCGATGACAGTTGAGTGGTCAGTCGAAAACAGGTAACATTGTAGGAACAGACCTGAACAGTCAGCTGCAGGGGACTCACGGATCGAGGCAGCACAGTTTTGTCTTCTATACTACATTTAAGATGAGAATTATGAACCGAGTTGTTATTCGATTATATACAGTTTTAGGTCTAGTTAATGTGTAAAATGTCAGGGCATTCAGATCACTCACACGACTAAAGAGCCAGCGTAGAAGCTGATTTAAGCTGGCGACTAACAGGACATGATACATGGAAAAGTTAACAACTGATTCATTCAGAATTCCTACAGACTACAACGACTGGACTAAACAACAATATAGCTGGGGGCTCATTGATTTTGGTATACAGTAACGTACAAATTGTTGAGTGCTGGGGACTACACTAAAGAGGCAGCGAAACATGGAGTTAATAATGTTATTTCCGTGTTAAAAAAATCTAAAGAAAATGCACGACTGCTCTGCGGAACAACTGAAAACAATACATTTTGTTGAGTAATTCAGTCAGGAGATGGTTAATAGAAAAGAGGAAAAGGTGACGTACCGTATCTGCTGCATAAATTGGCTTATACTGCATAAAGGAAGATTAACAATCATTCGGACGATCTTCTCATGGCAGAGCAAGACGAGGGAACACATCCTTTTTTCGTTTTCGCAACTATCTCGTCAGATTACCGGTTTGGACCGCCTCAAATGGCCATTTTGAGATCCTGTTGGTACACGGGAGGTCCAGTCACTAGGGCCACTCATGACCAGTCAACATAGTGCAAACAATTCGTAGAGACATGTACTACGTGTGGACGAGGATTCTCCGGTTGGAAAATGACACCACGATAATGTCGCATGAGAGGACGTATGATATGCATTCAGCTGCAGTCCATGCTTCCTGTTCAGTGTTACAGTTCCATTTTATCTCGTGGTGTTAGAGACAGCCGACGCATGGAAAGCTAATTCAATATCCCGGTCGCTGCTAGTTTTCGACAAATGGTGCGGGATTTCACAGAATGCTGCAGGGTGTTCATTACTTGTTCTCGGATGGCAGACGCTGATTTGAAAGGATGACGGTGTTCTTGGTGCACAATACATCGTTCCTCCCTTGTGGTGGTCATCAGTAGCCGACCGGCAGAAAATTCTAAGAGATTATGGTCGTATGTGAACTATATTAGCGACAAGAAACAATCAGTGCCTTCTCTGCGCGATGGCAATGGATATACTATCGAAGACAGTGCTGGCAAAGCAGAGTTACTAAACGCAGCCTTCCGAAATGCCTTCACAAAAGAAGACGGAGTAAATATTCCAGAATTCCAATCGAGAACAGCTACCAACGTGAGTAAAATGGTTCAAATGGCTCTGAGCACTATGGGACTCAACTGCTGTGGTCATAAGTCCCCTAGAACTTAGAACTACTTAAACCTAACTAACCTAAGGACAGCACACAACACCCAGCCATCACGAGGCAGAGAAAATCCCTGACCCCGCCGGGAATCGAACCCGGGAACCCGGGCGTGGGAAGCGAGAACACTACCGCACGACCACGAGATGCGGGCTCCAACGTGAGTAACGTAGAAGTAAATATCCTCGGAGTAGTGAAGCAACTTAAATCACTTAATAAAAGCAAGTCTTCTGGTCCCGACTCTATAACAATTAGGTTCCTTTCGGAGTATGCTGATGCATTAGCTCCATACTTAACAGTCATATACAGCCGTTCGGTCGACGAAACATCCGTACCCATATACTAGAAAGTTGTACAGGTCACACCAATATTCAAGAAAGGTAGTAGGAGTAATCCACTAAATTACAGGCCCGTATCGTTAACGTCGATATGCAGCATAATTATAGAACGTATAATGTGTTCTATTATTATGAATTACCTCGAAGAAAACTGTCTATCGACACACAGTCAACATGGGTTTAGAAAGCATCGGTACTGTGAAACACAACTAGCTCTTTATTCACATGAAGTGTTGAGTGCTATTGACAAGGGATTTCAGATCGATTCCGTATTTCTGGATTTCCGGAAGGCATTTGACACTGTACCACAGAGGCGGCTTATAGTGAAATTACGTGCTTATGGAATATCGTCTCAGTTATTATGTGACTGGATTTGTGATTTCCTGTGCAAAGAGGTTACAGTTCGCAGTAACTGACGGAAAGTCATCGAGTAAAACAGAAGTAATTTCTGGTGTTCCCAAAGGTAGTGTTATAGGCCCGTTGCTGTTCCTTATCTATATAAACCATTTGGGAGACAATCTGAGCAGCTGCCTTGGGTTGTTTGCAGCTGACGCTGTCGTTTATCGACTGATAAAGCAGCAGCAGCAGCAGCACTCCGTCTTCAGGCCACAAGTGGCCCATCGGGACCATCCGACCGCCGTATCATCCTCACTGAGGATGCGGATAGGAGGGGCGGGTGGTCAGCACACCGCTCTCCCAGTCGTTATGATGGTTATCTGTGACCGGAGCCGCCACTATTCGGTCGAGTAGCTCCTCAATTGGCATCACGAGGCTGAGTGCACCCCGAAAAATGCAACAGCACATGGCGGCTGGATGGTCACCCATCCAAGTGCCGGCCACGCCCGACAGCGCTTAACTTCGGTGATCTCACGGGAACCGGTGTATCCACTGTGGCAAGGCCGTTGCCATCGACTGATAAAGCCATCATAGAATCAAAACAAATTGCAAAACAACTTTGAAAAGATATCTGAATGGTTCGAAAATTGGCAGTTGACTCTAAATAACGAAAAGTGTGAGGTCATCCACATGAGTGCTAAAAGGAATCCTTTAAACTTCGGTTACGCGATAAATCAGTCAAATCTAAAATCTGTAAATTCAACTAAATACCTAGGTATTACAATTACGAACAACTTAAATTGGAAGGAACAAATCGAAAATGTTGTGGGAAAGGCTAACCAAAGACTGCGTTTTATTGGCAGGACACTTAGAAAATGTAACAGTTCTACTAAGGAGACGACCTACACTACGCTTGTCCGTCCTCTTTTAGAATACTGCTGCGCGGTGTGGGATCCTTAGCAGATGGGACTGACGGAGTACATCGAAAAGTTCAAAGAACGGCAGCACGCTTTGCATTATCGCGAAAATCTGGGAGAGAGTGTCACAAAGGTGATACAGGATTTGGACTGGACATCATAAAAGAAAGGTGTTTTTCGTTGCGACGGAATCTTCTCCCGAAATTCCAGTTACCAACTTTCTCCTCCGAATGCGAAAATATTTTGTTGACACTGACCTACAGAGGGAGAAACGATCACCACGATAAAATAAGTGAAATCAGAGCTCGTACGGAAAGATATAGGTGTTCGTTCCTTCTGCATGCTACACGAGATTGGAATAATAGAAAATTGTGAAAGTTTTTGAATGAACCCTCTGCCAGTCAAATGTGATTTGCAGAGTATCCATGTAGATGTAGATGTAGGTACATTCACCGCAAGTATGTCTGCCCTCAACTTACCGTGCAGTCCAATTCATATTTCATGATTCGACCTGACGGCCATATCCAGACTCACAATGAGGCCCCATTGAAGCTCTTGTGATTTGCTGATTACGCTGTCGCACAGGAGTACAAGACATCTCTGTGTCCTTCGTCTCTGACAGTGATCACGCCCCTTATATACATTGCCATGCCTGGAAACAGGACCAAGCATCAACAACACTCTTGTAGAATAAATTTTTACCCACCAATGGAGTGTGCTCTGGTTTGGAACTTCCTCGCAGGTTGAGACAGTATGCCGGGCACGCGCACTACCAAATGAGCTGCCCAAGCCCGACTCACGACTCGTCTTCTCAGCTTTACATCTGCCAATATGGAAGGGAGGAGATGAGGAACTGGCGGAAGAAAGAGCTGTGAGCCCTGGTCGTGAGTTATGGAAAGGAAAAAAAAAGTTGCATGTCATGTTTGCGCTAGAGAGAGTATACGACCGTCCAGCATTTCCCTTTAAGAGTCAGGAGGCGAGTACGAGTGGGTCGACACGGCAATGCGTGGATTGCCAATGATCCCTTACTGTGGGGCACTGGCTTGGGAGTTTTGCAAAGGGAAATTTCTGCTGAAGAGCCCCTGAGGGTCTGGGAGACCACCCTCTAGCTTGCATAAGGGCACTTCCAGTTGAAAGGCTTGGAACAGCACCGGTGGAACTGCACCTCGGCCATTACTTCTGACGAGGATTTCTGTTTAAAGCTCATAACGGTGTTGGCCGGTGATTTCTAGTCAACTCTCGGTCATGCTAGCACTTTCCCCACTGGTGCTATGGTTTGCTGGTCTGCTCCGCGTGTCTATGAGCCTTCCGGGCTAGTGGTTAACTTGAAGCAAACTTAACCTTCCTCTGTGGAAGTTAAACTCACATTTTTTGGGGGAACAGGATGTTGTTCGATGAAGTAAGTTTAAACTTTTGTTCGGGTTTGACAGAGTCGTGCTAGATTGTACATTTCTTAAGATCCTAACTGTATTGTTGTTCGAGGTTATCTTAGTAGATTCAGTTGCTACGTTACAGGGACACGTTCGCTTTGGGTGTACAATTGGAATTTTGGTGTGTTGTAGTATCAAGAACTGTTCACGTCATTGTTTGTCACTGTCAGCAGCTTTTCCCTTTATCTCAGACAAGGCGATAGATATACTACCGGCGAGAAGCACGTAGCATTCTGTTCCGGAGAGGCGAATTCTGCCTTAGATTATTTGTTTTCCCTTTCAAAGTTACTCAAATCACAGAATTTTGATGTAGTAAAACAAGTATATAACCTTGTTGGATTTTAAGTCATTAGAGTTTTACTTCGTTCCTATTTTATACCGATTGAATTTCACGTAGAGATTAAGATTGGTTTTGAAATGTTAGCGCATGAGCACTGTTTCTTGGAATTTGTTTCTTCAGAGTTGCAGTTACAAATTTTGCTTGAAATGAAATCGTCGTACTGCGTCATGTCGTCCTGGACTTCAAATTCAATGATGTAAATTCCCGTCATTTAAAGGTCGAGAGAAACAGTATGGATTTCAGGCATGTTTTCTCTTTAAAAGTTATTTTACTAGCAGTACATCTGACGTCAAATAGAAAAAAACAATATTTATTATATTTTTGCGTGTTTCAATTAAAGTAGTGTTAAAGTTCCAGAGTTTCTTGTAATACGTCTGTGGGTGAAAATATATGTTTCGTAAACATCAAAGATATTATAAAGAGTAGCCAGACCTTACTACTTCAAAGCAACTTTATCTTCTGCTTTACTTGCCCTAAATAATCAATTAAAAGGACTCAGTAATGTTACACATTGCACCACGCCAGTAAAAATGTTGTGGGATTCCTGAAAAATAAGGAATCATTCGACAGTCAGAGAACACTAGACCTCTATTACAGCCAACACGCCTGTGACAACAGGCCTGTCACTGTGCGAGATACTGTGCTTGAGATACATAACTAGTACAAGAAGAAAGGTGGGTGGACAGAACTTTTACAACGTGTGCCTGAAGGGCACACATCCAGCATCTCCCATGAGAACTGTTTCGCTGTCCACAACATCACGTTATTGGAAGTAATTTCGACTAGACATTTTGCAGACTGACGGCCTGTTATGGAGTTTCTTTCGGACAGGCTGTATAAAATACAAGAAATTTATCCGCAGTTGCGAATACAAGGAGACTCCACCTATACAATTTTTTGGCAACATATGGAAGTTTGTGCCAGGCTGGAACTCGAAATCGGGTTTCCCTCCTTACGCGATCAGCCGTCTTGACCACTTCGGCTATCCGAGCACGCTTCCGTATGTCACCGTGTGTCAACGTCCCGCTCACTCACTATGGCTATGATACCCACACAGCCTTAGCCTAGGCATGTAAGTACCATCTGCAGTGTCTAACGGTCCGCTATGCAATGCCTTTAAGATTTGCATGCATTTCTGAAGGACATTGCATAGTACACCGTTAAACAGAGACACAGAAAACTAGACATAAAATATGCCGGAAAAGGGCAACAAACGTAGAAACTATGCTGTGACTTTAAAGTAAATAAGGTGTTATAAAGTTATTCACGCAATAGAGTATCTGGAACGAAACAGTACTCATGTAATTAGCTTCTGTAATGTTTGTGGCGATACTAATTTTGCATTTTTTTTAGAATAAGGAAAAATTTAGTGATGATGGTGATATTGTCGCTGAAACTAGTTTGGGAAAGATAATAAAAGTGGTATAAAAGTGTTTTGCATTAAGGCTGACCCATACTGAGAGATAGCGGTTCTTTGGGAATATGTACTATCCGGGGAAAACTGATGGCCGTTCGTGGATAACGTGTACAGGCATTTTAGACTTTTCAGCGAAAAATGAGACTTTCTTTCGGAGGGCATAGATTCCGCGTGACGTACCGTGTAGTCATAACATCGAACTTGCAGAGTCCAGAAGTGACGATGTGTATAGTATTTAAGGAATCATTCGAAACTTTTAAACATGTATCTTCTAGTATCAGGTCTGAGTTAAAACCTTACACTGGCTACTAGAGACAGATTTTGCTGTAAGTGTGAAAAGATTTATAAAAATTTTCGTTATTTGCTATTGTCCATTTCTGTAATCGTGTGCTAGAATGGACATGGTAGCAAATGCCTGTGTAAAAAGTGACAATATAGAACAGATGGGGTATTGGAAGGGTTATTCTTCATCTTGTATTTACAGCCAGACCTGTGCATCTTTTTGACACCTGTAGTATAGCTAACCTTTTACACATTTCCTTAGCTATGGAACATTTTATGTCGTAGGAAAGGCCGTGCTTCTGAAGAACTCTAGAAAATAAATACCTCCTGTGTTAGCAGGAAAGGCACAGCATAAACGGCGGACACACAAGACCAAGGCTTGAATACGACAAGCTGGTTGGAACGGATGTAGGTCACAATAGCTCTGCAGAGATGAAGACACTTGCACAGGATGCACTAGAGTGGAAAGCTGCATCTGTCTTCGAACTAAAGACCTTAATAACAACAAACAGATATTTCACCAATGTCACTCAGTCGACTGACATATCTATAGTGTTTTCTAGACGCCTTTCTGCAAGAACGTTCTCCCACATTTAAGGGAAATCTCTACATATTTCATCCAGAGGGAATCATGCCAATTACGTTCTATCAAATCTTTCACTTATTCACCTGATAAGCCTTAATTTAGACAGGCACAAGGCTAACAATTAATTTGAGGTTGCTACCCACAGCAGTCACTGAAAATATGAGCAATCCTGTGTCGTTCAATTTTCAACATAGTCTTCTGATAAGTAATCACCTTCGAGAATAATCAACTGAGCTATGTAATGAGATGATACATGATATCCTACATCCGCTATCGAGCGAGGACTGTTTTTTTTTTAAATCTACTTTGGATACAAGGTTCCCTTAAATAACTTAAAGCAGGTATCAGGATGATCCCACTGAAAAGGTCTAGTTTGATTTTCTTCTACACCTTTTCCTAAATCTACATTGTTTTCCATGTATAATATCAGTACACTAAACATTCGTTCTTTGGTTCGTATCTCCTTCACCAGTAGACAAATCGACGAAGTTTTACGTGACTGTATGCAACTGAGTACCTCTTACGTAGCTAGCGAATACACAGATCGTTCACAAGTATTTTCGAAATTTCTACTTGTCTTCCAGGAAGTGTACGAAACGTCAAAAATAAAGATGCTATACATCGACTTTCTCGCTCAGTGTAGACATCATTCTATTGTAGAAATAGACTGTCCACCAGCGATAGTGATTTTTGTAGCCAGCGTACGGGTGGCGCGATGGGTTTTGCCGTGGCTGTGGAGAACGATGCTCCAGAAGGCGAGCGGAGGTCCCTTTGTCGCTAACCGGAAGTCCGGAAGGGCGTGGCTGGCTTCCACGTCACGCGGATACACGCAAGCCCGCCGCACGCTTGCGGGAACCGGGGGAAACAAAACGTAAAAGCAGCCACCGCGAAGGAAGTAGATTCTTCTCATTCGTGTGTCACTGAGCTATTGTCTGTTAATACTCAACAGCGTGATGGTTACGAATTAGCATCAAGCGAATCGAAAGGCCGTTGGTGATAGAGCGTCGAAATATTTTTTTTGTTACTAACTTGTGGATGGTAGTACTTTCCGGCTTCAGAACTGACTAAACCGTTCTTAGAATATATCGTTTTTTCTTATCTGTTCAAAAATTTCTGCGTCACCTGTGGCTTTATCTTTCAAGTAGTCACGTTCTTCATTCGAAAACAAACTTTCAAACTGTGCGACCACATATGAGGAACTCATACTAGATCTCTCCCTTTGATTCCACACTGAACAGAAGTAATCTTTTGGCTTTAAAAGTGATTAAGACATTTTTACAAAGAAACAAAAATTACACTAATTTTGCATAAAAACATTGCTTGTGAAACTTTGCTTTCTCAAAAAAGCTGTTATTAAGGGGGTTGTACGCAAAAATTCATCTTTTCTAATGACCAAAGGGTTTTTCGCATCTTCCTTTCGTGTATCGATTCAAGCGACGAGTTCCTTGTTGGGAGGAAATGAAAGATGTTTCATGACAATACAAAATTTGCTTAACGCCTATAAAGTATTTACAAGTTGTTTATTCGGCAAGGGGGAAAGTGTAAGATTTAAAGGATCTCAGAGTATGATACGCTTAAATGTGGTATGTCAACTTGGTTACTATTTTCAGGTGAAAAGATGATTTACTTAATCCATATGAATGAGGATCATCTATCTTAGGCTCTTTGAAAAGAAGATTGATAGATATGGTCTTTTGCAAATATATATCATATATCCAGAATGAGGTTCGCAGGAGAGCTTCTGTAAAGTTTGGAAGGTAGGAGACGAGGTACTGGCAGAAGTAAAGCTGTGAGGACCGGGCGTGAGTCGTGCTTCGGTAGGTCAGTTGGTAGAGCACTTGCCCGCGAAAGGCAAAGGTCCCGAGTTCGAGTCTCGGTCGGGCACACAGTTTTAATCTGCCAGGAAGTTTCTTGTCGTATATTATTTCTGTCACCGCGGAATTGTGACGGATGTGATCTGTAATTGTGGTGCTCCTGTTTTCGCGTTCCGCGATTGTCAGTGTCAATTTCTAGTTCTTGTAACAGTCCCTGAAAAGCTTCAATGTCGTCTTTGCAACGTCCTGCTAAAATAATATGTCGTAAATGTTCAGGCAGTTTGATTAAGCAAATGCGGATGAGTTCTGAGGGGCTGTATGGGTTTGAAAGATACTGATTCTTATGCAACATGTCTTCAAAATATTTGACAAGACTGGAAAATTCAGATTGTTCGAAATGTTTCATCATTATGATGCTGTTTTACTCGGTCTTGTGTGGCTTGAGACCAATAGGCTGAGAGGAAGGCATGGCAAAATTCTCCTTCACTGTGACAATCGTGAATGACCGATCGCATTCTTACAGCTGGTTCATTCTCTAAATAGCCACACATAAATTCTAATCTATGCTCTAATGACCAGTTGGGAGGAAAACAATGAGAGAATTGATGGAGCCACGCTTGTGGATGAATGCCGTTGCCAGAATTCTTAAACGTTTTGAATTTACGTGTAGTAATGAACAGCTTATAGTCAAAATCATCATGTCGGCGAGTCGCATGTCGGTCACTGTTACGTCGTGTCGGCGGTTCAATCTCAAAATTCGGTGCACATTGCCAATTTCTTTCATAACTTCCGAAATGCCCTGTGTTATTATTTTGTGGCTGTTCCGTATTTCTATGTCCCTCTTCCCGTATTGGGGCGCGAGTGTCCTCTGAAATACGTAATTCTTGTATTACCTGTGTCAGCTGATCTTGTACTTCCCGGATTTCTCTTTTGTACTGTGTATTGAGTTGATTTTGATTTTGTTTGGATTTCCTAATTTGTTCAAACTCTTCAGTGTCCGTGAAGGCTACAGGTCTTGTGTCATTCAGATCATCATCTACCTTTGTAGATAAGTTAGTGAACTGATCTGAAAGTTCGGCTACTTTATCCGATAGTGAAATTATTTCCTCTGTGTGTTTTTCTGAACCAAGTTTCAGAGTGTCCATTTGTGTTGAAATCGTATCTACTGTGTCTTTTAAGTTTTCCTGAGTTTTTGCAAGTTGCGTAACCCAATCGGTAGATGCAACTGAGTCAATTTTAGCTTGCAAGGTGTCGTGATTTTCATGAACAATAGTCTGCAGTTGTTTTATGGCTGCTTCGTGATTCTGTAATGCATTTTCATGACGCGAAAAAATAGGTTGGAAATGCTCACAAATCTGTGTTTTTACGTCATTACAGACTTTTTGACATTTCAATTCAGTGTTATGTAACTCAGTAGTTAAATCTTCACGTGTTTGTTCAAGTGTGGTGTCTAACATTTGAAGCTTTTGTTGTGTTTGTCTCTGATTTTGTTCCATTGTGTCTAACTTTTGAAGCTTTTGCTGTGTTTGTCTCTGATTTTGTTCCATTGTGTATAACTTTTGAAGACTTTGTCCCATTTGACTCTGAGTTTGTTCCATTTGTTGCATTAATTGCAATAATAATGTATTAGTGTCTGGAATCTGTTTCTCTATGCTTTTTGGCAGTGCATTTTCACCGGCAACATTCACATTTTGACAAGCAGAAAATTTGTCTTGACTCATTTGAGAAAACGGTGAGGACCCAAAACCTAAGTCTACAGTATTTGCAATATCGCGTTCTGTAATTTCGGATTCCTGAGGCGAGCTGTTGCCGACCGATCGATCGATAGTGCTTCCTTGTTCACTACCTGTTTCACTGTCTACACCATTATTTGCCGCCCGCTCCATTTCCCTATGCACAATTACCAAATTACTACTTCGAATGTCTTAATTCACTACACAGTGGTGCTGATAAGCTACGCTCGTCGTCACTATTATTTCTCAGTTTACTTTGAATCCTAGTGTTACGTTTTTCACACGCCATTATTGTCACAATATTTCACACGATAACACAGAACAGCACAATTTGAAGAGCAAAATAACAAAACACATTAACATAGCATTGAAAATAATATCTAGTTAATTGCAAGCGCAGCTGTGAAATACTTGGTGCAAATCTATATGCATTCCACAACTGTGCACAACAATGAAAAACTACAACTTCAAAGGAAATTCTCTCTATAATTACGCGCTAGCAATAAACAAAAGCTACACTAATTACACAAACTACAAGAAAAAAAATCAGAAGATTCCAGTGAGGTATCCTAGGCTAAGGGTCGACATATGAAACGTCCCCTTAAAACAATTATACATAACTGTACTTAAACTGACACACAATATTTTGTTAGCGCAACGCAATCTGACTTTCAATAATCCCTACAAAAGAATGGGCCCTGACTAACATTAAACTATATCTGTCACAAATCACTTACCTCACAAAAATCTTCGCTACTCAAGCTACTGCAATACAGCGAGCGCCACTACTGCCAGCTAAATAAAAGATTCAAAGTACGGAAGGCACTAACTACTGACAGGCATAGTTATCAAATGAAAGATTTTAATAGATAACAAACAATGTATTTACCTTAATAATGTTGAAAACTCACAATATACATATCCGTTCATGACATCCAGTTTTAAAAATTTCAAAACTCCGCCATCTCTCTCCCCACATCCACCACTGCTGGCGGCTCACCTCCAACTCCGCAATGCTACGCGCTGTTCACAGCCAGCTGCCTAACACTACAATGGCGAGTATTACAACAATGCAAAGCAGCCACAGACTGCACACAGCACAGCCAGTGATTTTCATACAGAGGTGGCGTTACCAATAAAAAAACCTAAACAGCCTACTTACATATTGTTTATATTTCTGCTTGGTCCTGATTCAGCAACTGCGTGAGGAAAGAGACAATTAGAAAGCTACAACTCATTATAAAAATAACATACCACACAATAAAATAGCAGCAACAGAAGTAGCAGTAGAAGTGTCAGCTGTATTATAATAGTCATCATTATTCATATAGTAACAATAGTAATAATAACAATAATAATAATAATAGTAATAATAATATAAGAGAATGTAAATTACCTTCACCTTCAGTCTCGGAGCTGTCACTCTCCACATTAGCGACAGTTTGGTAATCTTCATCTGTAGAATCTTCCACAAGGTCCTCAACTTCAGGATCAATTTCATACAAAAGGGTGACAATTTCCTCATCTGAAACTGGCCGTGGCCGTGGTTTGTATCACTGTGACATCTGACCCATGTCTACTGCACTGAGACCAGTACTCAAATAATCAGTCTTGTTTATGCGAAACCCAATAGCAAACAATAAATGACATATTGTATTGTTGAGCTTTTAAACTCAAACAGTGCGAATAAACTTAAGTAACCAACATATTTAGTACACTGTTGACTAGTGCTAAGAATAAATCCGGGGAGTGACGCACAACAATCTTTCAATAATCTGTTTTCAAATATACATGTAATGTGGTCAAACTGACCACTCGGAGGTTTTAAGTATAAGTGGTCATTCAAAGAAAACTAATGAATATAAAATAAATATTGGACTATTTATATGACCTAAATAAACATTTAGGAAAAGTCATTGACTCACAACAGCACAAATTGACCACTCGGCGGTCCTAGCGTTAAACCAAAACTGGTCTAAAAAAATGAGTGTTCCATTACTTATTGAACGCCCCCTGAAAATCCTCGAAAATGTTTCCGACAGAATTGGACAGATAGATAATGATAAAAGAAAACTAACTGCGAAGAACCTATGAGTAGCGAAAGAAATTCCTCAGCAGATTGACGAATAACGGTTATATATGTACATGAACGGAAATAGAGAAACACAGCAAGATAAATGACTTTAAATCAATAGAGTCTGCACTAAAATATTTAAAAAAGAGGTTGATAGTTTTGTGGAACGATTTGTCTCAAAATAAGACATAAAGTATGATAGAAAAACATTTGACGCGCCTTTCTGTGCTGCATGAAATCATGTGCAGCACCTGAAATCCTCAAACGTTACTGATGTAATGAGGCCACTATATGAAATTAAACGAGAGAAAGTTGCTCCAGTACTCATTTAAATCTGAGATTCTACGCTAAACATTGAACTTTAAATTTTCATTCGGCACCTGATTGGCAGTATAAAAACTGAATGAAGAAACTTAGATCTTAACCTTCAGAGAATTAACATTAAGAGTACAAAAGTGTGAAATTAAAAACAAAAGGCAGTCGCACTGACTGTAGACGGAAGTTCACTATAAAATGGATTAGAGAGAACTGGTGGTGGGTAGGGAGGGCGGAGCGGGGGCGAAAGCAATGAGTGCTGTAAGTTTAAGCCCGTGTAACACGATGCACCTAAACCGTAGACCTATGCACCTGCGCACCAAGCGTGGATATCTGTAACAACAGGCTGTTCACGTAGACGTATTACACAATCCACGCGGGATATACATGGCGCCCATGCGCAGTAGACTGTGATAACGCGCGGAACTCAAACAGAACTGTCTGATCTCTTGTAAAGTCGTTCATTCTATCGCACGAAACACCAGGGGGAACGCGTGACATGTTGGAACGTCATGCGTGCAAATTATTTATGAGACTCAAGATTCCTATTTCATAAGAAAATGTTTATGATTATTTATTAAGTAACTGTTATTCTCTTATACGGGTTACTACTGCTCTGAACTACAGACTCAACAGTTAGTTTTATATTACGGCACTTGGTTACACAGGTATATGTATTTACACAGCATTTTGCACATGGAGGACCTACTTGTTTTTCAAGCTATTGCTCTGGTAGTAAATCTTCGGATTAGGGCAGAACGACAACGGAAACAAAAAGCCAGACGTTGAGTTTGATCCTCGTTGAAAAGAAGGGACAAAGGCGGGGGATTATATTCACTGCTTATGAAAGAAATGAGGCTCGAAGATCCTATCTCAGCTCGCAGTACCACTACCAATCATTTACTCTCCTGCACCACTCGCAAAGAGAAAGACAGAAGAAAGACTGTCTATATGCCTCCGTAAAATCCCTGATTTCTCGTATCCTATCTCCGTGTTCCTTGCGTGAAATGTATGTTGGCTCTAGTAGAATCATTCGGCAGTCAGCTCCAGCTGCCGGTCCTCTACATTTCCTCAATAGCGTTCCTCGAAAAGAACGTCGCCTTCCCTCCAGGGATTCCCTCTTGGGTTCCCAAAGAATCTCTGTAACAAATGCGTGTTTTCGAACCAGCCAATAACAAACGTAGCAGTCCGACTATTAATTGCTTTGATGTCTTTCTTTGAGCCCACTTTGTGCGGATTACAAATGCTCTAGCAGGACGCTTGAATAGGTCGCAATAGCGTTTTACACGCAGTATAAACCAGTGTCGACCACACGCCATCTCTACCACAATCCTCACCCACACCTTCCATTTCATAACGCTTTGCAACGTTACTCCCAGATGTGTAAAAGACGTGTCTGTATGAGACACGACGCTACTACTGTTGTATTCAAACGTTATGGGTTTGTTTCTCCCACTCATCAGCATTAACTTACATTTACCCACATTTAGAACGACCTGCCATCACACAAACTAGAAATTTTGCATATCATCTTGCATCCACCTACAGTTACTCACCAACACTTTCCTGTACACCGCACTATCATCAGCAAAGAACCACATATTGATGCCTACAATGTCTACCAGACCATGATCACACTTCTGTAGGGCACACCTGGCGATACCCTCTTGGCTGATCAGCAATCGCCATCAAGGACAACGTAGTATGAGGTGCATTCAAGTTCTAAGGCCTCCGATTTTTTTTTATCCGGACTGGAATGAGGTAGAAACATGCGTATTGTTTTAAAATGAGGCCGCGTTCATTGTCAATACGTCCCAGAGATGGCAGCACTGTACAGCGGATGGAATTTTACCGCCAGCGGCGAGAATGAGAACTGTTTTAAATACTTAAAATGGCGACGTTTTCCTTACTTGAACAGTGCGCAATCATTCGTTTTCTGAATTTGCATGGTGTCAAACCAATTGAAATTCATCGAAAGTTGAAGCAGACATGTGGTGATGGAGTTATGGATGTGTCGATAGTGCGTTCGTGGGTGCGACAGTTTCATGAAGGCAGAACATCGTGTGACAACAAACCGAAACCACCTCGGGCTCGCACAAGCCGGTCTGACGACATGATCGAGAAAGTGGAGAGAATTGTTTTGGGGGATCGCCGAATGACTGTTGAACAGATCGCCTCCAGAGTTGGCTTTTCTGTGGGTTCTGTGCACACAATCCTGCATGACGACCTGAAAATGCGAAATGCGAAATGCTGACGGACGACCACATGGCTGCCCGTGTGGCATGTTGCCAAGCAATGTTGACGCGCAATGACAGCGTGAATGGGACTTTCTTTTCGTCGGTTGTGACAATGGATGAGACGTGGATGCCTTTTTTCAATCCAGAAACAAAGCGCCAGTCAGGTCAATGGAAGCACACAGATTCACCGCCACCAAGAAAATTTCGGGTAACCGCCAGTGCTGAAAAAATGATGGTGTCCATGTTCTGGGACAGCGAGGGCGTAATCCTTACCCATTGCATTCCAAAGGGCACTACGGTAACAGGTGCATCCTACGAAAATGTTTTGAAGAACAAATTACTTTCTGCACTGCAATAAAAACGTCCGGGAAGGGCTGTGTGTGTGCTGTTTCACCAAGACAACGCACCCGCACATCGAGCTAACGTTACGCAACAGTTTCTTCGTGATAACAACTTTGAAGTGATTCCTCATGTACCCTACTCACCTGACCTGGCTCCTAGTGACTTTTGGCTTTTTCCAACAATGAAAGACACTCTCCGTGGCCGCACATTCACCAGCCATGCTGCTATTGCCTCAGCGATTTTCCGGTGGTCAAAACAGACTCCTAAAGAAGCCTTCACCGCTGCCATGGAATCATGGCGTCAGCGTTGTGAAAAATGTGTACGTCTGCAGGGCGATTACGTCGAGAAGTAACGCCAGTTTCATCGATTTCGGGTGAGTAGTTAATTAGAAAAGAAATCGGAGGCCTTAGAACTTGAATGCACCTCGTAAGTTATTTTACATAAGAAGTCTTTAGGCCACTCATAAATTTGGGAACCTTTTCCATACGCTCATACCTATGTTAAAGTTTGCAGTGGGGCACCATGTCAAATGATGTTCGGAAACCTTGAAATATGCCATCTGCCTGTTGCTCTTCGTCCATAGTTCGCTGCATATCATGTTGGAAAAGGGGCAAGGTGATATTCGCCCAAGCGATGCTTTCTAAACCAGTGCTGGTTCTTCGACAGAGCATATTTACTATAAATACGAACTCACAATATTAAGAATTTTAATAAATCTCATTTAACAAAAAATTCAGTTTATGCTTTTGGAATTCACTCATTTATAATTATTTTGTTCATATAAGTGCACAATTGTAACATATTTTGATGGGTGAGCACAGGATAATTTGCATATTTACGAATGTTTTTGTTGCTGGTACAGTGCATGAATGTCTGCAGTGCGTAACCCACCCCAAGTTCGAATGTAAGTCATTACTAGTAACTAAGATCGGACATTCAAACCGACCACCCAAATTCATTATTATGTAATTATTTACTTATTTGCTTAGTACAGAATTGGGAGAAGTTCAAATGGCTTCATGAATGGTGGGCAACTAATTGTTAACGTGATAGAAAGATAAATGTTTGTCGATATGGAGGACAGATGGGATCCACTATGTAGGCGTCAGTATTTGGTAGAGTTTTGGAAGACTTGCGATCAAACAAAGCGGAAGACATGGACAACATTGGCTCGAGATTTTGTAAAATGTGTAGCGGCACCATCGTTTAGGATAGGGAAGTTAGTTTTGTGCGATATTCGGAGCACAAGTTGCAGCCAAGTGCGGGCCGGATTGCAGTAAGTTACATATACGAGCAGTTGCGAGGGCAAATAGAGGCCACAGGGGCATGGAACTGCTGGAAAGGGCGCACACAGCAGTTTCCATGGTGCAAGGCACAGGCAGCTGGGGGCCACTGGCCGACCTAAATGTTATGCATACATGACACAAACTGGCCCGCTCGGCAAAACAGAGGCGCACAGCCGAGTATAAATAGGTGTCGTTTCCTAGTGAGATTCATTCAAGTGTGGCAGCTCTCCTGGACGGCGAGGCATGTCACACCGTCAGGCTACATGTAGCAGCAGATGGAGTGACAGTGTCCCAGTCCACAGCGGATCGTTGGTTCGACCCTCTGAGGCTGACGTGGAGTCCCAAGCCAGCCAGGGCAAGCCACTCTTTGGCTCGCTACTGCAGGCAGTCGTCTCAGCTCCTGACGCACGCCAGACACTTCCGAGGTGAAGGCGCAGATATGGACGCCAGATAACAGGCGCTTGTTCGCCACCACGATCTCAGCCACAGTGGCGAGAAAAAGGACGCAGCTGGCCGCCTGCAGCTCACACCGAGCGGCGCTGAGTTGGCAGGGATGCTGACCACCAAGTCAACTGCAGTATCCTGACGACGACGCACTCCGCTGGTGTACAAGGCTGGGTCGACACAGGGTTGCGTTGCACAGGTCGCTGGGGTGTTACCTCAGCATTGTGGGGCCACGTGACGCAGACCGAGGTGAATGGAGTATTGTTGTGGAAGCAAATAAATCATTTGGAAAGTTCTCGCCATGTTTTAATACGGCACCTCCTGGCCCCCATCCACTACATTTTGTGTCTTCCCATTTCATTTGGTCATCCTGATACATTCGGTGTCAATACGCCACATTTGGCGTCTTACACTACAACAAATCATTAGGAGAAGTGGCAACCAAACAAAATGTCCTAATTAATTTGTACAATCTATGATACTAGAGATGTATGGTCCGAATTTCGGACAAAATCAACTGTGTTACAAAAGTCATATGATACCACCAAATTTTCTGTCAGATGTCCTTGTGCCCAGCGTAGTGCAGCAACTTGACTTGGCATGGGACTCAACCAATCGTTGGAAGTCCCTTTCAGAAATATTAAGCCACACAACCTCTATAACCATGCATAACCACGGAAGTGTTCCCAGTGCAGGATTATGTGCATGAACTGACTCTTCATTATTACCCATAAATATTCGATGGGATTCATGTCAGGCAATATGGATGGCCAAATCATTCTCAGTAACTGTCCAGAATTTTCGTCAGACTAATCGCGAATAACTATGGCTTCGTGACATGGTGCAGTGTCATCCATAAAAATTCCGTCATTGTTTGGGAAAACGAAGTCAGTGAATGGCGGAAAATGGTGTACAAGTAGCCGAACATAACCATTTTTAGTCAACGGTGGGATCAGTTCTGTTCTTTAGGACAGAACAGACACCGCACATTCATA
The DNA here is from genome assembly GCF_023898315.1 of Schistocerca nitens. NCBI lineage: Eukaryota > Metazoa > Arthropoda > Insecta > Orthoptera > Acrididae > Schistocerca > Schistocerca nitens. The sequence goes on from NC_064614.1 coordinate 213,633,106, forward strand.
TAACTGATTCGCCTAGATGGGCAATGGATCCACCTTCTTCCGGGATGCACAAGTACATTCGACCTGATGCACGAATCTCAGAGTAGCGAGCATGGAGGAAATGGACTGACTGCTGATAGGTGGTGCTTGCAGGGAATGTGGGTCGGCCGTGAAGCTTGACGAGAAAGTCGGAGCAGCTGCGATAACACTGTGTCCCGAATGGCGCAATGGTTAAAGCAGTTGCCTAGTAAGCAGGAAATACAGGGTTTGAATCCTGGTCCGGTACACATTCTCACTCGTCGCCGCTGATTCCCCGTGATGATCTGGTGCAGGTGACATCTGTAATCCGTTCCCTTTCCTTTGTTTCAACCCCCCTTAACCTCCAATTTACATACACTGTTAGTGTAGTTCCCAAGAGCAGCTTATTTAGAGCACTCCTACCGCCACGACGAATGAAGCGTTGAGTGCTTCAAGTCATTAGTATCTTGTCAGACCTTGTACTGGCTGACGGCTGACGATGCAGGATAGGGAGAAAAAGCATTATCAGCTCAATTGCTTGAGGCTGGCTCGTGGGTGTCCGACACTTCAGAGACTCCGTCTCAGAGGTCGTACAGTGTCCTTCTCGTTTGACATGGTATAGACGTCACATGTGCGTGACCAAAATCGCTAACGCACGCCTTCGCGGTGATGCTTGATTACGATGAAAGAAAGTACGAATCCTGCTGGTCGAAAGAATTTTCACCACTAATATTTGGCCTACTATAGGAGGGAAGATAATGACGCTTAAGTCCGTCATCACCAGCCAATAGAGAAAATTTGGAAATTTGTGGTAAGGACTTTGGGACCAAACTGCTGAGGTCATCGGCCCCTAGGGTTACACAGTACTTAATCTAACTTAAATTAAGTTACTTAAGGACAACACTCACACCCATGCCCGAGGGAGGACACGAATCTCTGACGCGGGGAGCCGTGCGAACCGTGACAAGACGCCAAAGACCGCACGGCTAACCCGCGGAGCGCCGATAGAGACAAATACAAACAGTAATAATAAAAGAGAATCATAAAATCATCGGTGTATATTTCTACGCCAATATTCAACAAACCCCGCACCCTACAACTGGCGAACAACACCATATTGTACAAGAGCACTAACTTCAGCTTCTGACTGGCTCGCTGGGACCCACGACGAATTCCTCTCCTGTGCCACACCTTCTTCTCAGAGTAGACCTAAATCTTCAAATATTTGTTAGATACATTCTAATCTCGTTCCTTCTCTACAGTTTCTAACAGCGCCCTCTTTTACCATGGAAGGTATTCCCTGATGTCTTGATATATGCCCCACCATTCTGTCTACGTTCCTCCTTCGCCAATTCTAAGGGGAACTTGTGCGTGCCTTACTTTATCAGTCCTCCTAATAGTTAACTTTCTTCTGTGGCGCCACGTCTCAAACGCATTGATTTTCTTCTCTTGCGGTTTTCCCACCATCCATTGTTCATTACTACGTGTTCTCCAATCGTTTATTCTCAGAAAATTCTTCCTCAAATCAAGGCGTATGTCTCATACCAGCAGCCTTCTTTTTCTCAGTAATACACTCTTTCCCTTTACTTATCTGCTTTTTATGTCCTTCTTACTTCGTCCCTCATTGGTAACTATGCTTCCAAGAAGCAAAATTCCTTAACTTCGTCTATTTTGTGATCACCATTTTTGATATTAAGTTTCTCGCTGCTTTAATTTCTGTTAGTTCTCACTACTTTCGTCTTAATTGATTATCAATCCATATTCTGTACTCATTAGATTGTTCATTCCAGTCAACAGGTCCTGCAATTCACTTTCACTTTGGATACCAGTGCCATCAGCTAACTTCATCGTTGATATCGTTTCATCGTGAATTTTAATTGTTCATTTAACCCTTTCTTTTACAATGCTTCTTGGATGTATATGTTGAACAGTGGGGATGAAAGAATGCAGCACTATCGTGCATAATTTTTAATCCGATTACTTCGCTCCTGATCTTCCAGTCCTGATTTTTCATTCTTATCTGTTGTACATACTGCATATTTCCCAACTTTGCCTATAGCTTTTCTCGGAATTTAGAACACCTTGAATCATTTTCCAGGTCGACAAATCCTATGAACTGTCTTATTTCATCTTCAGTCATGCTTCCAATATCAGCCTCAACGTCCGAACTGCCTTTCTCGTGCCTCTGCCTTTCATAAAACCAAACTGATTGTCAAATAACAAATCCTCAATTTTCTTTCTATTGATCCGTATAGCCCGCATCTCGTGGTCGTGCGGTAGCGTTCTCGCTTCCCACGCCCGGGTTCCCGGGTTCGATTCCCGGCGGGGTCAGGGATTTTCTCTGCCTCGTGATGGCTGGGTGTTGTGTGCTGTCCTTAGGTTAGTTAGGTTTAAGTAGTTCTAAGTTCTAGGGGACTGATGACCATAGATGTTAAGTCCCATAGTGCTCAGAGCCATTTGAACCATTTGATCCGTATATTATTGTTGCAGTCGGATGCATGAGCTGTTCAGCTGAGTGTGATATAGGCCTCGCAGTTAACTGCTCTTGCTATCTTCGAAAGTGAATGGATGATAGTATTCCGAAGGTCTGAGGGTCTGTCGCCAGTCTTATCAAATCTACACAACTTCAATAATCGTTTGGTTGGCGCTCCCGGCCGCCCCCTCCCCCCCTCCCCCTCAATGATTTTAGGAATTACAATAGGATGTTACATACTGATTATGTCTTATTTAATTTCAAATAAGATGGCGTAGTGGTTAGCTCGCTAGAGTCGCATTCGGGTTCAAACTACGACGGTTCAAACGCGCTTCCGGCAATCCCGATTTAGGTTTTCCGTGATTTCTCTAAATCGCTTCAGGAAAATTCCGGGATGGTTCCTTTGAAAGGGAACGGCCGACTTCCTTCCCCATCCTTCCCTAATCCGATGGGTTCTCTTCCCCAAATCAGCCAGCTAATCAACTATAGCTCTTTTAAATTCTGAATCTTATAATTGATCCCCTATCTCTTCAATGTGAACTCCAGTTTCTTCTTTTACCTCCCATCATTCAAGCCTTTCCCATCTATCCGCTCTGTCCCATGAGTTTAACAGCGAAATTCCCATTACACCCCATATATTGCCGCCATTGCCTTTGATTTCACCGAAGACGGTTTTCACTCCTTTTTATAGTGAATCAGTCCTTTCTCCAACCACTTCATTTCTGATTTCTTCCCGTTTTTCTAGCAGCCAAATCGCCATAGCTTCTCTGCACTTCCAATTTTGTTTTACGTTCCTCAGTGACTGAGGAGGTCGTGTGACTAGGGCCTCCCGTCAGGTAAACCGTTCGCCGGGTGCAAGTCTTTCTATATGACGCCACTTTGGCTACTTGCGCGTCGATGGGGATGAAATGATGATGATTACGACAACACAACACCCAGTCCCTGAGCGGAGAAAAACTCCGACCCAGCCGGGAATAGAACGCGGCCACTTAGGATTGACATTTTGTCCCGCTGACCACTCAGCCATCGCGGGCGACATTCCTCAGTTACTTACGTTGCTCTATTCCTGTTTTCTCTGAGCATTTTTATATTTCCCTCTTCCGTCGCTCAGTTGAAGTATTTCACCTTTTAACCAAGTTTTCTTCGCGGTTACCTTCCTAATACCTATATCTGACTTACCAATATCTGTGAGTGTCCTTTCGTAAATATGTCAATTCCTCTTCAATAGCAGTACATACTGAGGTATTCCTTATCGCAATATATATAGCTTCAGAGAACTTTAAACGCATCACATACTAATTCTACCGCAAGATTCTTAAACTTCAGCCTACTCCTCATCCTTTCTAAACTGTGATATTGGTCTTTATCTGCTCCTAGGTACGCCTTACACTCGGGTATCTGATTTTGGAATCTCAGTCTGACCATGTTGTAGTCCAACTGGTATCTTCCCGTACCTCAAGGCCTTTTCTAACTATATATCCACCTTTGCGTTTTTTGAACTGTGTGTTTGCTGTTACTAATTGAAACGGATGGCAGAACTCTGTCTTTCTCATATTTCATTTCAATTGGGAAGCCCACATTCTCCCCGCGTTCCTTTCCCTGCAACCGCATTCCAGTCTTCCATGATTATTAGATTTTCAACTCCCTTTACGTGCTAAATTACCCATTCAGCATCATCACAAACGTCCTCTGTCTCTTCGTGTTCCATTTGTGACGTCGTAGGTATACCTGAACCATAGCTTTGCGTTGATATACTGTGGCATCTGATGTGAGAAAATCTGAACTGTTCACACTAGCTCACTCTCTGCCCAAGGTTCCTTTTGATAACGAAACATACTTCTATTATACGATTTTCAGTTGCTGTTGATATTATCTTGCATTCATCTGACCGGAAATCCTTATCTTCTTTCCATTTCCCTTTACTGACCCCCATTATATCTAGACGGAAATTCGCATTTGCCTTCTCTGATTTTAAATCTTCTACCACGTTGACCGAGCGAGGTGGCGCAGTGGTTAGCACACTGGACTCGCATTCGGGAGGACGATGGTTCAATCCCGTCTCCAACCATCCTGATTTAGGTTTTCCGTGATTTCCCTAAATCGTTTCAGGCAAATGCCGGGATGGTTCCTTTGAAAGGGCACGGCCGATTTCCTTCCCACTCCTTCCCTAACCCGAGCTTGCGCTCCGTCTCTAATGACCTCGTTGTCGACGGGACGTTAAACACTAACCACCACCACCACCTCTACCACGTTGAAACTTCTGATATTCAACGCTGGAACTCATAGGATATAATCGTTTCGTTGGACTTTGCCCCATTTTCTCATGGTTACCTCTCCCCTGGCATTTCCAAAAATCGGAATGGGGGCTAGTCCGGAATCTTTTGCTGACGGAAAGATCATCATGATACTTTTCCAATTACGGGCCACAAGTCCTGTGGATTTACATTACGTGTCATTAATGCTGTGGTTTCCGTTGTGTTCTGCATTCTTGCTGATTCTGCCACCTTTGGGTCAGTTTACCCACCCCTAGGGCAAGAGAATGCCCTGAAACTTTGTCCGCTCCTCCACCCTCTTTGAAAGGCCGTTGGTAGAACTAGGGGGAGTTCTTATCCCAGAAGTCTTCTGCCAGCATTGCTGATGATTTTATTCAAAATTTAAACGGGCCGATTCAAGTCTGAACTCACTACGTTTCGATTACTATTCACAAAAATCTATCCCTAGAAAAATGGTTCAAATGGCTCTGAGCACTAACGGACTTAACATCTGAGGTCATCAGTCCCCTAGAACTTAGAACTACTTAAACCTAACTGACCTAAGCACATCACACACATCCATGCCCGAGGCAGGCTTCCAACCCGCGACCGTAGCGGTCGCGCGGGTCCAGACTGAAGCACCTAGAACCACTACGCCACTAAGGCCGGCCTATCCCTGGACCACTGCTCTTTGCACACAGCCCACGTTCTAGACCTTCCCATAAGAAATGGGACGAGCTGTAATATGAGTGGTCCCCTCGCTATTGTGGCGCTAAGAAATATTTAAGGTTGCATACACCTCGTTAAGCCTAAAACCAGAAGGATAAGCCTCCACCTGATCCACTGTTTTTGTCAAAGTGCGCTGCTTTGGTGACAAGACATTAAAAATTACAGAAACCGACCCAGACAGTCCGACAGCGATATTGAACGACAAATAAAGACCAGAGTAGAAAACAGAGCCCACAGCCCACACAAAGATTCGTTCTGCACTCGGTTGTATGCGGGAATATTACATGCACAGGAGCTACATAACAGAGAGCGCCCTCAATCGCAAAGAAAAAACTGAAAATAAACTACATACGCTGTCAGGGGCAATACAATGAAAAATCGAAACTTGAATCGAAACTTTCGTAGTACCGGTGTAATATCGAATGGAAAAATGTCAGCACGCATTTTTTACAACCTGAAATTTACAGACCGTGGCACAAGTTCGTTAAGAGGATGATACAGACCAATGAAAAGATGGCAGGCATACACCTCACCCATACGCACCTATGGAACACAGGATTTAGTACAGAACTAGAGCAGCCGTTTGGAAAAGTAGTGAAGCCTGATCAACAGATCCGCGCCTAACCGTTTCTACGCAACAACAATCATGGCACCAGACTTTATGCCGTTCCCTGCAAGCAAGAGATTAGCCATCACACGGGTAGTCGCCGCCTGTGACCAACTACGAAAAAAAACAGTTTGTAAAATGGTTCAAATGGCTCTGAGCACTATGGGACTTAACATCTGTGGTCATCAGTCCCCTAGAACTTAGAACTACTTAAACCTAACTAACCTAAGGACATCACACACATCCATGCCCGAGACAGGATTCGAACCTGCGACCGTAGCAGTCGCGCGGTTCCGGACTGAGCGCCTAGAACCGCTAGACCACCGCGGCCGGCAAAACAGTTTATAAATTTATGCGATAAATAAGAATAAACGAGAAAAGCACCAAAAACAAATGAAATATTTGTGAAGTTCCTAATCACTAAACTTGGCAAAGCCTTTAAAAACGTTTGGTGAATTTCAGCAACCAGGCCGGCCAATAAATTAAGATCACCGAACTGATGAGCTATCAACACCAAGACGCAGCAAAGCAATGCATCATGATCACTGAAGAAAGCTGCAGCAGCCAGACGAACGAGGCATCAGTCTACTTGGAGTAACATCCAGCCAGAAAGAACCTCCAGCTACGAATTACACGAATGGACAATGATCATGATTGAGTTGTCCATTTTTTCCAAAAGTGTCAAGTATGTAACCATTTCCATTGCCCAAATGGTGGTCAGTTCACTACGGGGGCTCATAATAATAAAAGTCTGTAACATAATTTCAAAAGAAATGAGATAAACCACCCTTACTCAAGGAAAACCTTTCCCATTGGGTGGCCGAACCTATTACTCGTCTTTCAGTCATTTATACCGTACGCTTTTACATACTTACTAGGGAAAGTGTTTACTGAAACAACTCGGATTTAAGGATAAAAAGAACCCTCACAGTCAAGTACTCTGGACACCAGTGTGTTGCTGATACTTGTGTCCATAGAGCGTAGTGGACTGTAAGAGCAGAAGTGTAACAACCCATTCGTAGGTTCGAAGTTAAAAAACTAACTCCTGTGAACGTCCATACAATAGACCCACCTGTTTGCTATGGTGTGCACAAGCCACGACAAAAGCCACAAAGATAATTATTTAACATCCCGTCGACAGCGAGATCGTTAGTGATGAAAACGGGCTGGAAGTGGGGATGGATAGGGAAGGACGCTTGCCACATCCTCACCGCGGGGGGCGACATGTACACAAACTCAAAGATTTGTACCCCGTGCAACGGACTGCTAAGACAGGACGGCGAAAAGTCTACAGCACCATCAGTCACATTAGATCAAAGATTTCTCATGGCTATTCAAGACAGAAGAAAATGAACTGAAACTAACAGCTCAATGTGAGTTTCTGTTAACAGAGGATTAGCCACAATTTCCAGCCTAAATACCCGTACCTTGGTGTCACACTCGGTCGGTCGTTAACATATAAAAAAAACTACTGTAAAACACTGGCCAAAAGCTAAAGACTCGAAATAACATCATAAAGAAACGGATTAGCACAGCTTGCGGTGCTGAAGCTTTCGCTCTGCGGACTGCAGCTCTGACACTAGTATACTCAGGAAGTGAATGCTGTGCCCCAGAATGGCATCATAGTAATCATGCAAGGAAACTAGACATACATCTGACCGATTCAATGATAATTATTACGGGTACACTAAAGTCCACACCGCACCCTGGACTGCATACCTTTAGTAAGAGTCCACCGCACGAATTGCGACGCCGAAAAGCAACCGATCGAGAGTGGCGGGAACCGCATCACCCCGACAACCCCAAAGACCTTCCAATTCAGTGTTAACCGACCCTCCTCCAGACCGCTTGATACCACGCACTCCACTGTGGCGTACTGGAAGGAAACACCAAGAAGTTTGATCTTAAAGAAGAGTGGTGCAGGAGATGGAACGCTACAAAAATAAAACATCAAAGTGTTCAGGATCCATCTGCCGGCGTATCAGGATTTTATCTGAAGAGAAGTGAGTTCACACGATTGAATAAAAACCGATAACGCCGGGTGCAATGCTCTGATGCCCAAGTGGGGCCTCCGGGACTTTCCAGCCTGTGATTGCGGGCCCCAAGAGGAAACAGTTCAGCATATTGTGAGAGACTGCCCTCTGAGAAAGTACCCAGGACCATTCAGTGATTTTATTAATGATGCTCCCTCTGTTATAAACTGGCTTCATTGAATGGATGTTGAACTAAGAGTCCTAATTTTATAGTTTAAATGTCCTCCTTTTAGTATTACTGACTTATTAACATTAGTTTTGTGCCTAAATCCTTAAATGTATAATTGTAAACTGTATGTGTTTCTGAATACTTGCTGTTTCGCCATACGATTAATAAAAGACAATTGAAAGATGATTCAGGCCTTTGCCTTCATAGATTTACAAAAGCCACATAAACCCTGCAGTCTACATTGCTGATGACAGAGTATGAGTACCGGGTGATCAAAAAGTCAGTGTAAATTTGAAAACTGAATAAATCACGGAATAATGTAGATAGAGAGGTACAAATTGACACACATGCTTGGAATGACATGGGGGTTTATTAGAACCGAAAAATACAAAAGTTAAAAAAAATGTCCGACAGATGGCGCTTCATCTGATCAGAATAGCAATAATTAGCGTAACAAAGTAAGACAAAGCAAAGATGATGTTCTTTACAGGAAATTCTCAATATGTCCACCATCATTCCTCAACAATAGCTGTAGTCGAGGAATAATGTTGTGAACAGCACTGTAAAGCATGTCCGGGGATGTGGTGAGGCATTGGTGTCGGATGTTGTCTTTCAGCATCCCTAGAGATGTCGGTCGATCACGATACATTTGTGACTTCAGGTAACCCCAAAGCCAATAATCGCACGGATTGAGGTCTGTGGACCTGGGAGGCCAAGCATGACGAAAATGGCGGCTGAGCACACGATCATCACCAAACGACGCACGCAAGAGATCTTTCACGCATCTAGCAATATGAGGTGGTTCTAATAAAACCCGTCATTCCAAGCATGCGTGTCAATTCTTACCTCTCTATCTACATTATTCCGTGGTTTATTAAGTTTTCAAATTTATACTGACTTTTTGGTCACCCGATATATCAACAACCAGATGGGTTGATAAATTCCGTTGACCAACTGGTTGCCATTCATGCTGACGTTGAAGATATTCATTCGTGGGTGACGTTTACTTGCACAAAATGCAGCTCCTGATATTCTCTTCATCGTCTCTCACATGTGAACGATATAAGAACCTACTGCCCGATCACGCGCTTGCCTAGTACAACCTGGGGGCTACCTGCATATTCAGTAAGTCAATGCTCCACCCCAACGCTCCCGAATTGTTCTGACGCTAGGTAGACATTATTGTACTGTGTCAGTAACAACTGGCAGCATTCAACACACTTCAAATAAGCTTCATACAATAACAACAAGGCAGTTAGCAATACCGTGATCACATCTGTTTGCCACCAATAGCTCTTACGACTGTTTCCATGCAGAAACATTGTTGGCTGAGAATCAAAAATACATACAGTTTACAATTATACATTTAAGAATTTAGGCACAAAGTTCTGAAGTGAACTTGTTTTGAGTCTTGATTGTTGGACGCTGCAGATGTCGGTACCAACACTTGACATCAGTCACACATACGAAAATACTCTAAGTGATGAGGAATATAATGAGGGGGAGCACAAATAAAGTATGTCTAACCCAGAAGTATTGTTTAACATTGTCCCCATAGCCCACCAGTCCTTATGAGGTTCAAACAAAACACTATAAAAGTGATAACAATGTGTGACGTTGTAACCTCTCCGCAGGAAATATGATAAATGAAAATAATGAAAATGGAGCCAAGTGTAACTTCCCAACAAAAATAATGTTTAATAATAATGCAAAATGGAACCAAGCTTAAACTCCCCACAAAAATTAAGGAATGAAAATTGACCATAAACCCACAATAATATTAATTAAATAATGAACCATGAACCAAATGTAACCTCCTAACAGAAATAATAATATCTGGCAAATTTTATAAGGACAGCAGCGCTGACTTCGGCCCTGTATTCTGAATAACAAAAGCAAAATTCTTACCTCAATAAAAACTGCAATTATATCTGCTCTTATTTATCGACACAGCTTCGTGCAATGCTGGCGTATATTTTATTATTATTATTATTTTTTTTTTTGATGCTTGGAAGGAATGCATAGGAAAAATTCTTTAAATTGAAATGATTACTTTTCTTTAAAAGAGTTACTTTATAGAAAAAATTATTATTGGGGCATTTTTTTGAACAAATTAAATTACAATTAACATACATTATTAAATACGCGCAATGCTGCTTCTTTACCTTCTACAACAATACTCATCCTCCAGAGTCCTGACCAGAGTCGCGACCAGAGCACACAGCCGACGCATGCCGACTCCCTACTACCGTATCCGACTGACTACTACTGCAGACTCATGCAGACAAGCGCAGACTGACTTCTACTGTCGACTCGCACAGACTAGCCACAAGCAACGACTAACAATAAACTACTCTCTGGTCAGAGATTCTGTCATGCCTCGCCCATCGCCGGCGAAGCATACACCTTACAACGTGAACGCTAGAGTTGTGTCGCCGGCTACAATCAGTTTAGCTTCCGCCACTGATTGCCTTGGCCCATATGCATTTCCTCTCTCTAACCCACACTTTTGAGAAACTTTCAGTACCCTGATGCGAAGATGTATTCTTGAGTCTTTGGCGCTAACAATATTGCCGAAGTCTCACCATCAAGGTACAAAGTTATGATTCTGTGGCCAGGTGATGAAAAATTATCCAAACGCTCTATAAGAACAGAAAAGCGCCAAGAAGGCTGACACCATGGGCTAAACGCTGGGAACCTGACAATGAGAGCAGTCTTTCAAAGTGTCGTTTCAAATTAGATTAGACACACTTTTTTTTCCATATATCGAAAGTGAGGAGATAGTCAAAGAAGGAGAACACGCCATAAAATAAGAGTATATGATATATGAAACTTCCTTGCAGATTAAAACTGTGTGCCTGACCGAGACCCGAACTCGGGACCTTTGCCCTTCGCGGGCAAGTGCTCTACCATCTGAGCTACCGAAGCACGACTAACGCCCGGTGCTCACAGCTTTACTTCTGCCAGTATCTCGTCTCCTACCTTCCAAACTTTACAGAAGCTCTCCTGCGAACCTCATTCTGGATATATGATATATATTTGCAAAAGACCATATCTATCAATCTTCTTTTCAAAGAGCCTAATATAGATGATCGTCATTCATATGGATTAAGTAAATCATCTTTTCACCTGAAAATAGTAACCAAGTTGACATACCACATTTAAGCGTATCATACTCTGAGTTCCATGTGGTATAATTTCAGATTATACCTAACACCTATGTTATTCGATATTCTTAACGATATATTTATTCTGGCAGTTAGACGTTGACCACAAATAAATTCTCTTGCTCCTCTTAAAATGAACCTCAGTAACAGGTGTGTTTGTATGCTTGCTGGCAAGTTAGTGAAAACGTGTGTTCTTGACTAACGGACGCCTTTCCGGACCGTACTAAGTAACTTTAAAACTTCATGAAGATTATTTCAGTTGCTAGCCTTGCCTCCATGAACTTAGCTGTTAGTTTGAAAGAGAGGTGTGTTATTTACGAAAAATTTCATTGAGGAATAAATATATTGGGAAGCAATAGTTTATATCCTTAGTTCCTTGAAGTTCTTAAGTTAACATCACAAATAGTTCTTCTTACACGCTGAGGGACTCGGAAAACGTTAGCTTGGATGGACAGGTTATTACAAATAATTTCCCTACCCGGCCGTTCTAAACATATACTTCATTAGCTATTTATAGCAATGTTTGAATGATATGTAACCAAAATATCTGATAACATTACTGATGAAAGGCCTTTAATACATGGAAGGAAATGTTAGGGGTCCGAAGATGGAACCTGTGTGATACCACAAGTAATAAGTTCGAAGATTATTTGAATTACTCCGTAGCATTTTTCGTCACACTATAATATGCTACCTGACTTAGGATATTGTGATTTACACACTCAAAAGCCTGTGACAAATCCCGAATTTACTAAAGGCCTGTAATTTATTGTGTGACGGGTTAAGTACATTCTCACGGCGTGTGTATTGTGCGAAGTGCAGTTAGCGCGAGCTGAATGCTACGAATGATTACAGATACAGTAATCCGTTTGAAGCTACTTTATAGCATGGATTTCTTGACACGCTGAGATAATATGAGATTTCCACGAAGGAGCAGTATGGCTCTATTTGTTGGGTGTAGCAGCACTGAAAATATTTGTCAGAAAATTGTCATAGAGAATCAGAGCCTACATTCCGTGATGAAATCAAACGTATGGAAGGACGGACACATTCGTGCAAAAGCTAATATTTTGCTGTTTGCGAACGACAGCAATAACGCTACACTGGAGAACGACAAAGCATTTTAACGCCACTTTAGCGGCGCAGCGGTCGCTTTTGAAAAGCAGAGACGTCGGTGAGCGACGCGGCCAAGGCTGACGTGGGGGGGGGGGGGGGGGGACGAGGTGCTCATCGAGTGAGCCCGTCAGAGGCGGCCGGCCGTGTTGGATGGCGAAGTGGCGAGGGGGGAAGGGGGGGGGGCGTGGAAGAGCGGCTGACGTGAAAGGACGCCTGCGATCGCTGCAATGTGCCGGCTGGAAAGCGACGCGCGTTTCAGCAGTTCCAGTGTCCGGTCGCTGGAGCGCGCCGCCCGATATCCGCTGCTCCCGAATCCGCTTTCAAAACGCTTTCTGCGTTTTCTGCAAAATAAAAAGTAAAAAGGTCGAGTCGAATTTATCTGCAAAAGTCATGTGCACGATTCTACTGATGGCTCTCAGTTACACGTATTTTATATCTGTCAACTGTACGTGATGTTTGATTGACTCTATTCGATACGTTGACATTACACCCACTCGACAAAACTCTCTTAGCAGAAACGCTGCGTATGTATGAAATAATATCCCATATGAACACCTGAGGTAGTTATAAAATTGCAGTTATCACCTAGAAACAATGAAATTACGTAATTATTTTTCTACCTCCAAATACATTCCCACAGTCCTGGTGCTGCGCATTTAGTGTTTTAGTTCGAGGTAAACTTACGCTACAGTATTCTTCTTCGGTATGCCAGTGTGGAAGTGTGCACAAAATCAGCTAAGTGAAAAATCCGTGCAATACGCCCGTTTATTTACTTATAACAGTCGACTTAGGAATTTTCCCTTGTGCGAGACCACGTGTGCAAGATCGTGTCCCGATTTAAAGTTCTAGATTCGCATATTTTACTGTTGGCGTCACTTCTGCGTAATCTTTCATTGATTGTACGAATACCTGTTTGTATTGTGCTATATTGTGAAATTTCGAACATTCGCGAGTGCCGCGAGAAACCAGTATTGTTATCGTTCATTGTAGGCCTAAACCAAATTGTGCTCTTAAAAAATTTTTCAGAACAGTAGCCCTATCTTCGTTCAAAACAACCGTTCTCTTATTTCCTTGTACAATTCCGTGAGACACAGGTTAGTCCGAGAATTTTCAGACGCTTACAAAACTATATTTTCTTTAGTTACTGATACGAGGGTTTTGGATAAGTACTTTATCTTGTAGCAAATCAGAGTTTGTGGTTTACAGTTCAGCCAAAGAATACATCACCCAGAATGTCATTAGAAATTTCGCAAATTACCATTGTCCTTCGCATAATCTGCGAGCAGTTTGAAGCAAATCATCACTTGTGATTTAGTTACAGCAGCAGATTTTCTAACTTAGACATACTTTTCCCTTAAGGAGGAGGAGCTCCACATATTATATGCATCCATCGTATATTAACTATGTTTTCGAGTTAGTTACTACAGTAGATTTTCTAACTAAGACATAGTTTTCCCTTAAGGAAGAGTAGCCCTACATATTATATGCATCCATCGTAAATCATCTCTGTTTTCGAATTCCCTATCAACTCTAGAATTTTAACCACACGTTTTTGTGTTTCCGCTTCTGTACTTATAGGGAATTACGTAGGAACTTTTTTAGCTTAACAGACTAAAAGACAATCAGCGGGCTTAATGTTATTTGCTCACTGCCTTGTAATACACACTCCTGGAAATGGAAAAAAGAACACATTGACACCGGTGTGTCAGACCCACCATACTTGCTCCGGACACTGCGAGAGGGCTGTACAAGCAATGATCACACGCACGGCACAGCGGACACACCAGGAACCGCGGTGTTGGCCGTCGAATGGCGCTAGCTGCGCAGCATTTGTGCACCGCCGCCGTCAGTGTCAGCCAGTTTGCCGTGGCATACGGAGCTCCATCGCAGTCTTTAACACTGGTAGCATGACGCGACAGCGTGGACGTGAACCGTATGTGCAGTTGACGGACTTTGAGCGAGGGCGTATAGTGGGCATGCGGGAGGCCGGGTGGACGAATTGCTCAACACGTGGGGCGTGAGGTCTCCACAGTACATCGATGTTGTCGCCAGTGGTCGGCGGAAGGTGCACGTGCCCGTCGACCTGGGACCGGACCGCAGCGACGCACGGATGCACGCCAAGACCGTAGGATCCTACGCAGTGCCGTAGGGGACCGCACCGCCACTTCCCAGCAAATTAGGGACACTGTTGCTCCTGGGGTATCGGCGAGGACCATTCGCAACCGTCTCCATGAAGCTGGGCTACGGTCCCGCACACCGTTAGGCCGTCTTCCGCTCACGCCCCAACATCGTGCACCCCGCCTCCAGTGGTGTCGCGACAGGCGTGAATGGAGGGACGAATGGAGACGTGTCGTCTTCAGCGATGAGAGTCGCTTCTGCCTTGGTGCCAATGATGGTCGTATGCGTGTTTGGCGCCGTGCAGGTGAGCGCCACAATCAGGACTGCATACGACCGAGGCACACAGGGCCAACACCCGGCATCATGGTGTGGGGAGCGATCTCCTACACTGGCCGTACACCACTGGTGATCGTCGAGGGGACACTGAATAGTGCACGGTACATCCAAACCGTCATCGAACCCATCGTTCTACCATTCCAAGACCGGCAAGGGAACTTGCTGTTCCAACAGGACAATGCACGTCCGCATGTAACCCGTGCCACCCAACGTGCTCTAGAAGGTGTAAGTCAACTACCCTGGCCAGCAAGATCTCCGGATCCCATTGAGCATGTTTGGGACTGGATGAAGCGTCGTCTCACGCGGTCTGCACGTCCAGCACGAACGCTGGTCCAACTGAGGCGCCAGGTGGAAATGGCATGGCAAGCCGTTCCACAGGACTACATCCAGCATCTCTACGATCGTCTCCATGGGAGAATAGCAGCCTGCATTGCTGCGAAAGGTGGATATACACTGTACTAGTGCCGACATTGTGCATGCTCTGTTGCCTGTGTCTATGTGCCTGTGGTTCTGTCAGTGTGATCATGTGATGTATCTGACCCCAGGAATGTGTCAATAAAGTTTCCCCTTCCTGGGACAATGAATTCACGGTGTTCTTATTTCAATTTCCAGGAGTGTATTACACCGCCAAAATGCAGCCACCACGTGAATGCTGTTGTCGAACACGGGATGACTTAGTTGACGTTCGAAAGCAGCAGGATATCGCCCTGACTAAAACTGTTGGCAGCTGCCGCGAATCACTGTGTTGGAAGAGCTTCCGAGAGTCGTGTGCCTGTGATACCTGTACCACAGATATCTCAGGTACTATCCTCCCATTCTATGTACCGACTTGACAGAAGGTCCTAGGAAGTTATGGTCTTACGTTAAATCAGTAAGTGGCTCGAAACAGCATATCCAGACACTCCGGGGTGATGATGGCATTGAAACAGGGGATGACACGCGTAAAGCTGAAATACTAAACACCTTTTCCCAAAGCTGTTTCACAGAGGAAGACCGCACTGCAGTTCCGTCTCCAAATCCTCACGCAAACGAAAAAATGGCTGACATCGAAATAAGTGTCCAAGGAATAGAAAAGCAACTGGAATCACTCAACAGAGGAAAGTCCACTGGACCTGACGGGCTACCAATTCGATTCTACACAGAGTACGCGAAAGAACTTGCCCCCCTTCTAACAGCCGTGTACCGCAAGTCTCTAGAGGAACGGAAGGTTCCAAATGATTGGAAAAGAGCACAGGTAGTCCCAGTCTTCAAGAAGGGTCGTCGAGCAGATGCGCAAAACTATAGACCTATATGACGTCGATCTGCTGTAGAATTTTAGAACATGTTTTTTGCTCGCGTATCATGTCGTTTTTGTAAACCCAGAATCTACTATGTAGGAATCAACATGGATTCCGGAAACACCGATCGTGTGAGACCCAACTCGCTTTATTTGTTCATGAGACCCAGAAAATATTAGATACAGGCTCCCAGGTAGATGCCAGTTTCCTCGACTTCCGGAAGGCGTTCGATACAGTTCCGCACTGTCGCCTGATAAACAAAGTAAGAGCCTACGGAATATCAGACCAGCTGTGTGGCTGGATTGAAGAGTTTTTAGCAAACAGAACACAGCATGTTGTTCTCAATGGAGAGACGTCTACAGACGTTAAAGTAACCTCTGGCGTGCCACCGAGGAGTGTTATGGGACTATTGCTTTTCACAATATATGTAAATGACCTAGTAGATAGTGTCGGAAGTTCCATGCGGCTTTTCGCGGATGATGCTGTAGTATACAGAGAAGTTGCAGCGTTAGAAAATTGTAGCGAAATGCAGGAAGATCTGCAGCGGATAGGCACTTGGTGCAGGGAGTGGCAACTGTCCCTTAACATAGACAAATGTAATGTATTGCGAATACACAGAAAGAAGGATCCTTTATTGTATGATTATATGATAGCGGAAAAAACACTGGTAGCAGTTACTTCTGTAAAATATCTGGGAGTATGCGTGCGGAACGATTTGAAGTGGAATGATCATATAAAACTGTTGGTAAGGCGGGTACCAGGTTGAGATTCATTGGGAGAGTCCTTAGAAAATGTAGTCCATCAACAAAGGAGGTGGCTTACAAAACACTCGTTCGACCTATACTTGAGTATTGCTCATCAGTGTGGGATCCGTACCAGATCGGGTTGACGGAGGAGGTAGAGAAGATCCAAAGAAGAGCGGCGCGTTTCGTCACAGGGTTATTTGGTAACCGTGATAGCGTTACGGAGATGTTTAGCAAACTCAAGTGGCAGACTCTGCAAGAGAGGCGCTCGGCATCGCGGTGTAGCTTGCTCGCCAGGTTTCGAGAGGGTGCGTTTCTGGATGAGGTATCGAATATATTGCTTCCCCCTACTTATACCTCCCGAGGAGATCACGAATGTAAAATTAGAGAGATTAGAGCGCGCACGGAGGCTTTCAGACAGTCGTTCTTCCCGCGAACCATACGCGACTGGAACAGGAAAGGGAGGTAATGACAGTGGCACGTAAAGTGCCCTCCACCACACACCGTTGGGTGGCTTGCGGAGTATAAATGTAAATGTAGATCCTGTCTCCTCCGCAGAAAGCACAGGATCTGTCATTACTCGTCCACTTGACTGAGAGTGACGAGTCGATGGTAGATCTAGGCGTCCTGCACAGAGTGAATGGGGACCGGGCAGAACTCAGGGTGTTGTACCGATCACTCTAACCAACAGGTTTGAGATGCTATCTTTCACTGAAACTTGTATTGTGCCAGTGGGACTCACTTCTCCTGTTTCGGGGAAACCTGGTTAGTCCGGTGTCGGGAGGAAGCAAACACAGAGGCTAGGGTCCATTAATAGCCGACGGTTCAAATGTTTCCCTCTGGGAAACGGCAGTATGGGAAAGGAAAGGACATACATTAGAAAAATGGCAGCGAGAGACAGAAAAGGATAGCAGGTACAATCAGTGTGTATGTCTGGGAGCCTCATTCAGCATGTTGAAGAGACTTTTCGGGCTCCCCATTGAGGGAACAGGCCAACTGCAGATTGTGGCGCATTTTGGAACAAATGGTGCACGTCGTCTGGGCTCCGAGGTCATTCTTGGGTCGTTCCAGCGACTGGCAGAGAAAGTTGAGAAGACCAACCATACATGTTGAGTTTCAACGCAGCTAAAAATTTGCAGCATTGTCCCCAGAACTGATGGTGGGTCTTTGGTTTTGAGTGAAGTGGAAGGACTGAACCAGAGACTTTGAAAGTTCTGTGACGAGTTTGGCTGCGACTTCCTGGACTTGCGTCACAGGGTTGAGAACTGTATGGTTCCATTAAATAGGTTAGGTGTGCACTACACATAGAAGCTGCTACTCAGGTAGCTGACTGTGTGTGACATGCATACAAGGTTTCTTTTAGATCAGGTGACTCTCTATCTAATCCAGAGATAGCTGTAGGAAACCCAGAAGTATTAGTGTAAGGCTGAAAGAAATGCCTCGACTCTCTATGTAATCCAGATAACAATGGCTAGCCGGCCGAAGTGGCTGTGCGGTTAAAGGCGCTGCATTTTGGAACCACAAGACCGCTACGGTCGCAGGTTCGAATCCTGCCTCGGGCATGGATGTTTGTGATGTCCTTAGGTTAGTTAGGTTTAACTAGTTCTAAGTTCTAGGGGACTAATGACCTCAGCAGTTGCGTCCCATAGTGCTCAGAGCCATTTTTTAACAATGGCTGTAGGAAACCCAGAAGTATCAGTGTAAGATCGAAAGAAATGCCTCCCACACCTGAGAGTATTGAAATCGTAATGGTAAACCGCCGAAGTATTCAAAAATGTGCCAGAGTTCGAAGGGCTCATGAAAAGCAATGAAGCTCACATAATACAAGATACAGAAAGCTACGTTGAAAATTGATGTTGATAACCTGTGATTTTTGGGAAAAATTTTAGAGAAAACCTCATTTCACTTGCACCTAAGTTCCCCAGTCTTACTGTAACCATCGGTGGAGACTTTAATCATTATAGTATCGGAAAATTATAGTTTTGTTAGTTATGGGCGTGACAACACATCCCGTGAAACTTCACTAAATCCATTCTCTGAAAGCTACCTAAAACATGTAGTTAGGAACACCCTCGTATTATGGAAATATTTTGGATCTAGTGGCAACAAATAGACCTGACCTCTTTGAGGATGTCCGCATCAAAACTGGTACCAGTGACCATGACGCGGTTGTAGCGACAATGATTACCAAAGTACAGAGGACAACTAAAACAAGCAGAAAGATACAAATGTTCAGTACCTAGATGAAAGATCAGTAGCGTCATTTCTCAGTGAGGAACTTGAAACATTTAGCAAAGGGCAGAAGCATGTAAAGAAATTCTCGCTCACATTTAAAAGAATAATTGACCATGCGCTGGATAGATATGTACCCAGTAGAACAATTCATAATGGTAGCGAACCTCCATGGTATTTAGTCATTGTAAAAAAACATCTAAAGAAAGAAAGATTAGTCCATTATAGGTGTAAAACAAAGCGTAGAGTTAGGGAAAGAGAAATGCTGAATGAAACGCCTTTGGCTGCTAAGAGAGCAATGCGTGAAGTCTTCAATTACCGTAACAGAATATTGTCCAAGTAACCTTTCACAGAACCCAAAGAAATTCTGGTCACATGCAAAGGCTGTTTCTGGCACCAAAGTCAGTGTCCAGTCCCTTGTAAAAGAGACAGGAACTGAAATTGAGGGTAGCAAATCAAAAGCTGAAATGCTGAACTCTGTTTTCAAACGCTCCTGTACAAAGGAAAACCTAGAAGAATTTCCCCAATTTATTCCTCGTTCCCCTGAAAATATGAATGAAATAAGCATTAGTGTCAATGGTGTTGAGAAATATCTGAAATCGCTAAAATTGAACGAAGCTCCTGGCCCTGATGGAATCCTTGTCAGAATCTGTACTGACAGATAGCCCCTCTTCTAACTATAATCTGTAGATCCCTCGAACAAGAAACCCTGCCCAGTTCTTGGAAAAAGGCACAGGTCGCTCGCGTCTACAAGAAAGGTATTAGAAGTGATCCACAGAACTACCGTCCAATATCCTTGACATCGATTTGTTGTAGAATCGTAGAACATATTCTGGGCTCAAACGTAATGAGATATCTTGATGACCTGCTAATTGCCAACCAGCATAGATTTCGGAAACATCGATCATGTGAAATACAACTCGCAATTTTCTCACATGACATACTGAAAACTTTGGATCATGGTAACCAGGTAGATGCAATATGTCTTGATTTCGAAAAGCAATTGACACAGTACCGCACCTACGCTTATGGTTAAAAGTATGAATGTATGGGGTATCAAGTGAAATTTTTGACTGGGTTGAGGACTTTTTGATAAGGAGGACACACGTGTTTTCTTGGATTGAGAGTCATCGTCAGATGTAGAAGTAACTTCAGGTGTGCCCCAGATAAGGGTTTTTGGACCCTTACTGCTCATATTGTATATTAACGACCTTGCGGATAATATTAATAGTAAAATCAGGCTTTCTGCAGATGATGCAGTTACCTATAATGGAGAACTATCTGAAAGAAGCTGCATAAATATTCAGTCAGACATTGATAAGATTTCAACTGGTGTAGATATTGGAACTAGCTCTAAATGTTCAGAAATGTAAAATTTTGCACTTCACAAAACCAGAAAAACATATTATACTATGACTATAATATTAATGAATTACTGTTGGAATAGGCCAACTCATACAAATACCTGGGTGTAACACTTTATAGGAATATGAAATGGAACGATCACATAGGTTCAGTCGTGTGTAAAGCGGGTGGTAGACATCGATTTATTGGTAAAATAATGGGGGGGTGTAATCAGTCTACAAAGGAGATTGCTTACAAATCACTCGTGCGACCGGTTCTAGAATGTTGCTCTAGTGTGCAGGACCCGTACCAAACAGGACTAATAGGGGGTATTCAACGTATACAGGGAAGGGTAGCTCGAATGGTCACAGGTTTGTTTAACCCGTTGCAGAGTTTCACAGAGATACTGGAAGACTCTTGAAGATAGACATGAACTATACCGAGAAGGTCTATTAACATAGTTTCAAGAATCGGCTTTAAATGAATACCCTAGGAATATACTACAACCCTCTACGTATCGTAATATTGGAACAATTACTGCACGTACGGAGACATTCAAACAGTCATTCTAACCGCGCGTGATTGGAACAGGAAGAAACCGTAATGACTGGTACAAGGGGACGTACCCTCTGTCATGCAACTTCTAACAACCATACCACAACGAAGGTCAAAAATTAATTATGATTGTAGTGTTGCTCACGCTGCTAAATATTGCATTTTCGGGCAACAACAAAGTTATGTTATGTGGCAGGTGTCATTAGAGCACAGTTAATAAAGTCATTTCTTGAAATAATGGATAAACTGGTCACTCATCTTTTCGTGTTTCACACGCTGGTCTCGTTGTGAACTCATGGCTCAATCGTCGAAAATCTAGGTAGTCATGATTCCAAGCTCGGTTACAAAGAGGCCTAGGTGTTATTCTGTGATATTCAAAAGTTTTACAGATGTGTTTCATAAACTATTCTTGAAGAATAAACTTTTGCAAGTTAGGACAATGGTGATGTAAAAAAGTAATCAGCACTCCGAATTTAAGTTATACTTCTTTTTTACTACTTTTGTTGCAATATCACGTAACTCGTTCGAAAACGTCACTTCACAATATAAAACATACTTGAAAATATCTTCCTCACTGTTAAAGTTCACATTTCATAAACTGACTATAATTTGCGTCTTTTTAACATGACGACCAAAGCTTGACTCTCCAATCACCGCTTACGCGCCCAAAAATCAGAGTTACAAGTACGTCAATGATAATAGTGAAAAAAGAAAGAATACACATAAGAATAATATCATTGCAATGTATACATATCGATGTATCGAAGTACCTCTACATTAATGAAATAAAATCTGAATATTGTCACAGAAATATGTTAACTATTCTACAGAAACACAGTAGAATATTGCTGGTATCGAGAGGTTGAGGTGAGGTGCCGTAACGGTTACGTAATTGAAGTACCATTACAACCTCACGGTTGTTTGCAGAGCATAGCCATAGATGTAGATATTGACACGAAAACCGCTACCTTAAAGAAGACAGGGCAAGGGCCATAACCCGATTTCCCAGAAACTTCGCTCAGTGGTGGGGGAGGGAAAATAAGCGAACACGTGTCTGGGATTATCGGTAAATACTCGACCGTTTCTGAGAAAATGACGGCCAAAGTCTTCGATGTAATTTAGATACCTTTTAGCGCACGATAATATCAGCCCTGATGATAGCGTCGTGGCCTCTTTTGTGCTCTAAACGTGTGTATTTGTCTTTTTTTCATTGTATCTACCAATGTCCGTTCCAGGTTACTACACAGATGCTTCTTATGAAGTTGGGAGATACAAGTGTGTTATATTAACTGTAAAATTTAAACTTTGTTTCCCAATAAGTGCCATACATTTATTATGTAATATGCGTTTTGTATAATATACGTATTATGTAATATATGTATTTGCGTGTGATACTGTCAGTCTTACATTTCATCCACTCAATCATGATATCAATTCTTATTTTAATACTTACATTTTATTCTTACGTTTATTCTTCAGGAAGATTTGATACATTTCCTTGGATGACACCGATCGTAGAAACATTCCAGTCATACAAATTCCGAACACCGCAAGCAAAGCGCGAAGGCAGGTTTGCCGCAATGACATTTCTTTGCACGAATCTCACTCTGAGAGAAACCTATTTAGCACTGGTGAAGATTTCACACGGCAAACGACGCATAACGGATAACTTTAATGAAAATGCAGTTGCAGTTGATTCTGAATCAAGATACACTACAGGAATATCAGCGAAAACAATTCAAATAATTTTCCGATTATTTTTTTTTTTTAAATTCATTCTGCAGACATACAATTAGAAGACGGACAACGTTATTCATGTATTATTAGGTATTATTAGGACACATTAGTTTAGTAGTCTTCTAAGGAGATGGATAGATAAATGAAAAACAAAAATAAAAATAATAATTGGGTTTTGAACACAGGGCGCCAAACTGTGACGTCGCGACACTAGGAAATACGCCACCGCGTCAACGGAATTACGTAGGCGCTAAAAGGCGCTATAAATGACTCGAAAACTAAGATTCGTTTCCTCTGAAACGGTCGATTATCTACAAATAAGCCACCACACGTGTTTCCTTATTTCGACTCCTCTCCCACGGAGCGAAATTTCTGGGAAATCTGGTTATTGCACTTGCCGTGTTCTCCTGGTAAGAGCCAAATTGAAATGATGCAGCCCATTAGCTAACCGGAGACAGTCATGGGCAGCACCAATTTATTTTGGGTCCTCTAACAGCATGCTATGAAAGTATGGTGGAGGGATTTGAATGACTATCACGTTTTCAGGTGTTCCTCTGAAGACAAAAAAATACATTAATTACATAACTCTGTTTTTTGAGATGTTACACGGGATCTGTAGGTAAATCGGGAGAAAAGTTTTAAACTGATATTCGGGGTGATTAATATTAACGTTTAAAAAACCCTGAAGCGACGTAGATGACGCTGAGAATGAAATTTAAGACGCATTGGGCCCAAGACATCAGAAAATACTCTAGAATTGGATGAAAAACGCTGAACATGTGGCGTAACCAGACTGAGGTACCTCGCCACACGTGCAACTCTTCGGCTTGTACATCTCATCCTCGCCAGTAGAGGGCAGCGTTGCCCATCGCTCCGCTAGGTTAATCTTTTTTCGAACATGTTTTCTAAATGTGATCTGTAGTAAACGTAGAAATTACAAAATTATTGTCCTTGTTGTAACCAAATAAAAACTGTTCTTATTTTGTGTTTCTTTCCTTTGCCCCTTCTTTTATTTTATTTACGGACATTATTTGGTAAAGAAAAGGGTAGGTCATTTACTGGCAGCGATGCAATTCGAAAGCTTACGCTTATTTACTTGTCACAGTACCCTAGGTTTTTACTGTGCTGTATTTTTCAATAAGCCAATGGAGACCGCGAGACCGGTAAATCAAATAGTAAATCTTACATCAATGTAAACACATAACCGCGTAACACAATGCAAAAACATACACTATCATTCCATAATCTCATGTGCAGTGCAGTAATGTGTTTATTGTAAATAAGTATGTAGTAGTTGTATTACACGTTTATTACCTTATAAATAAATAAAAAACTTTTATTTTAAATTCAGTGCATTAGTATTTGTAAAATGATTCTTTCATATAGCGTTCATTAAAAAATGACGACCATGCCACTTGGGACCTGTGGAATGGTACATTAGCTTATTTGTTTGAGTTGTAAATATTTGTCATGTATTGTTGTTTTTGTGACATGTTCTACATCCTGGAGGACCTCCTCACTACGGATCAGTTGGAATGAAAGTAAATCTAATCTAATCTAAACTGCCTGCCGCACCGAAGACTCGAACCCCTTACACCATGCGCTAAAGTCCCGCACGTTGGCTCAGAGCAACAGCGACATGAATACGTCACCTGAATTGAAATGATTAGGTGCGACCAGCTCATACAGTTATTGAGCCACCATCAGCTTGCACAGTGCCTTGCTGACGACTGTGGCGTTTGGCTTCGTGGGCTATGCGCCACACTCAGACCTTACCATCAGCTCTTACCAACTGAAATCTGGGCTCGTGTAAGCAGGCCACCCTTTTTCCAGTCGGTGTGGTCACGAGCACAGGAGAGCCGCTGCTGTAGATGTCATACGTTAACAAAGCAACTTGCGTCGTTAGTCTGCTCGGGAAGAACACCTAGAGCAGCAGCTGACATCTACATCTGGATGAGCCATTAACACCAAATTTCGTCGCACTGTCCTAACAGAGACGGTTATCATACGTCCCACATTGATTTATACGTTCAAAACCTGTTAATCCCTGTCGGAATCCTTTTCACAAGATTTATGCATTTGGAATGATTTTCTTTTATTGTACAGAGAAGAAACCCTACAAATTACTAATGAGTCTCTGGAATTCTGAATTATCCCTGCATAAAAACAGAAGGTAAATTGAAACTTACACACCATTGAGAGGGTTTTCACAGAGAACTCTGTTCATCTAATTTACGTTAAATGTAAATTTGAACCACGTTACATCCCTCATCAGATACCTCTAAGAACATTATTTATTATGTAATTGTAAATGTTAAAAATTATTAACAGCCGACCAGTTGCAATGGATAAAGAATTCTTAACCTAGGTTTCAACAAATTTAAATTTGTCTTCTTCAGAAGGTGGCAATTTTACATTAGTATGGACATGTATCATCGCCGTTTTTACAAACGTCGGCATAAGTCCATTTCTCAAAATTAAAATATAGCCCTAGAAATAGGGTTTCTCAAATAAATATAAATTAGTACAAATTTGGTCACTGTATGTGGGAATTTAAAACCCAACAAGGGAGGTTTCACCATTTCTGGTACCGGAAATATTATACTAATTATAAAAGACGTAGGTCATTCTCCATTAGTAGCTTCACGTACATGAAATGGAGCTACTGGAATGAACAAGGCATCAGGCTTCTCTATCCAGGACTGATGCCCCCCCCCCCCCCCCCTTCACTCTCTCGCCATCAAACCACACACAAAAACATTTCACAATCTACTATTAATGAAATAACGACTCGCTACAAGGGGAATTGTGTCATTTGACATCACACTCTTGCGTAACTTTCTGACCCTGAGGCCACATTTGTCAGTCAGAGCTGAGTAATTTAAAAAGAAACTGGTTTACAGAGATCTTATAATTTCTTACGTGAATCTTGAACTTCAGCTTACTTTCCTGATTTAGAAAATTAAACAACATTCCACTAAAATTCTGTGCTTCCTTGCACTTTTTAACACTTCCACTCTGCGTATAAAAGACGAAACGGTGGCCGAGGTTGGTCGTTTCACGTAACTCTCGTGAATTGTAAATTATTGCTTTTTATTTATTTATTTTGGTTTTGTTTTTGTTATTGCTCGCGTAGTAACGCATGTATGAAAAGAGTTACGTGAAATACTTTTATTAATGCTGTGCTTTGAAATTCTTTATCGTCATTACCTTAAAAAAAATAAATTATATATATATTGAGATCTTATTGTTCTGTATCTGGCCTACACTTAAAGGAACGTTTTTTCGTAACTGTAACTAATGCTAAAACTCAATATATCCTTCCTACTTTATAGCTATTGAAAATTGAAATTACTTTGTCATGAACACTGATGTTACAGTTCGTATGATCGTTCAACAACAAAAGTTTGCAGTGGATTTTGTTTCTCGGTAAAACACCATTCAATACCACGACTAGCACAAGAACATGAGACTCTTATTAAAATAATACGTTTTCACTGTAAAGTTTGCCAGACCAGAACAGAGCACAGCAAGATTCTTATTAAATTTTGGAGGTACATTAACTTATTTGTACTGTGAATTATATACTATCAGCAGCCCGCGTCAACCTGCAACACATCATAAAATCTGCTGATCTTCACTGCAAGTCTGGAAGCTGAAAGAAATAATATTGGAAGTAGTTTGAATACGCCGCGGCAGCGGCTCTTTCGTTCGTCGCGCAGCTCAGCACCACAGATAATATTTATATATAACTGAAAAAATGTCTCAACAGGATGGGATAATAGGCAAGCAAGCTTTAACAATTAATAATGCAAGTTTTCATTTAAACAACTCTATTAAAACATTTAAATATCTCAATGATTACAGACCTTTATGAATTCACACGTAATGGCGTACATCTCTTAGCCTCGACAAAAGAAAGCTACATTAGCGTTCGCTACTACAATACAGGAGATCTTACTCGCACGACTCTCAGATTAAGAAGACAAAGAAATTAATGTTTATCACGTATTATATACTAGTTACTTTTTTCATCTTTGTTCAACATTCATCGTCTGTGGCGGTTTAATTACTCGCCGACACAGATGTTCTCAAAAATAAATAATAAAAAAAATACATAATTTTATACAATGATACAATATAATACATATAATTTTCTAATTACTACATAATATGTTGTTTTTGTTTCTTACTAGACGTTACAATGCCCCCTGGCAGCAATTGACTAACGTTAAGAATGTTCGGCGATATGCTGCCACTAACGTCTGTTTGGTTATTGTCTGTTACCTTGGTTGGAACATTCACTTTACATTTCTTAGTTCTTTTACACTGTAGGTTTAATTACACTTTTTATACTGTTCTTACACTTTGCGAGGTGACCGTAAACCTAGTCCCAGGGTCATTACATTTATCTGGCTCCCCCATTTGGGCTACGTGCGAACAGAAAACCTGGGAAAACTGCGCCGGAGCCATGGTCATCTCGCCTGGTTTGTTTTAATACCCAGTTTGATCACAAAAAGTTCAGACTCTATCCAATGTTCACATATAACAAAGGCTTTTGTGAGAGCATGTTAAACCTTTAGTCTTTTTATTACCAATATACTTTCTACCCTTTTTCATATTTGTGTTCTGTATTGTAATGAAAGTCACTTATTACACATTTTTACAGTAGTATAATGAATCGTCTCTGCACTTACTCACGACAATTGTTTTAAAATGTTCTAGCATTCGTGCAAGTATACTTCATTAACATGACGGAAACATATTATATCTATACATCACTGAACCAATGAATACTTTGAGTCTGCATTGAGTAACTCAAGAAAAAAAACAAATGTTTGTCACGTCATTTCGTGTCCAATAAACCCTATTCATATTAGCGCATTAAACACATAGTTGATAGTTCATTTGAATGACAACAATGTTGTACGGAGCTGGCGGCGCGAAGCAATTGTTGAGTAGCGTCGTCTGGAACGCCGCGGGCCGACGGCCGCTGGGTTCGACGACCGGCTCTCAGTAACAGCGACGTCGTGCTGACGTGGCGCCCAAGCAGTCGCGAACCGCGCCGAACCATTCGCTGGTGTCGGCGAGTTGCAGTGGTTTACCGCGACCGGCTGGCTGGCGGCACGGCACTCGTCTCTGCTTCTCCGCCCGGCTAGCTCAGTCGGTAGAGCATGAGACTCTTAATCACAGGGTCGTGGGTTCGAGCCCCACGTTGGGCGCCAGTTTCACGTAACTCTCGTGAATTGTAAATTATTGCTTTTTATTTATTTATTTTGGTTTTGTTTTTGTTATTGCTCGCGTAGTAACGCATGTATGAAAAGAGTTACGTGAAATACTTTTATTAATGCTGTGCTTTGAAATTCTTTATCGTCATTACCTTAAAAAAAAATAAATTATATATATATTGAGATCTTATTGTTCTGTATCTGGCCTACACTTAAAGGAACGTTTTTTCGTAACTGTAACTAATGCTAAAACTCAATATATCCTTCCTACTTTATAGCTATTGAAAATTGAAATTACTTTGTCATGAACACTGATGTTACAGTTCGTATGATCGTTCAACAACAAAAGTTTGCAGTGGATTTTGTTTCTCGGTAAAACACCATTCAATACCACGACTAGCACAAGAACATGAGACTCTTATTAAAATAATACGTTTTCACTGTAAAGTTTGCCAGACCAGAACAGAGCACAGCAAGATTCTTATTAAATTTTGGAGGTACATTAACTTATTTGTACTGTGAATTATATACTATCAGCAGCCCGCGTCAACCTGCAACACATCATAAAATCTGCTGATCTTCACTGCAAGTCTGGAAGCTGAAAGAAATAATATTGGAAGTAGTTTGAATACGCCGCGGCAGCGGCTCTTTCGTTCGTCGCGCAGCTCAGCACCACAGATAATATTTATATATAACTGAAAAATGTCTCAACAGGATGGGATAATAGGCAAGCAAGCTTTAACATTTAATAATGCAAGTTTTCATTTAAACAACTCTATTAAAACATTTAAATATCTCAATGATTACAGACCTTTATGAATTCACACATAATGGCGTACATCTCTTAGCCTCGACAAAAGAAAGCTACATTAGCGTTCGCTACTACAATACAGGAGATCTTACTCGCACGACTCTCAGATTAAGAAGACAAAGAAATTAATGTTTATCACGTATTATATACTAGTTACTTTTTTCATCTTTGTTCAACATTCATCATCTGTGGCGGTTTAATTACTCGCCGACACAGATGTTCTCAAAAATAAATAATAAAAAAAATACATAATTTTATACAATGATACAATATAATACATATAATTTTCTAATTACTACATAATATGTTGTTTTTGTTTCTTACTAGACGTTACAATGCCCCCTGGCAGCAATTGACTAACGTTAAGAATGTTCGGCGATATGCTGCCACTAACGTCTGTTTGGTTATTGTCTGTTACCTTGGTTGGAACATTCACTTTACATTTCTTATTTCTTTTACACTGTAGGTTTAATTACACTTTTTATACTGTTCTTACACTTTGCGAGGTGACCGTAAACCTAGTCCCAGGGTCATTACATTTATCTGGCTCCCCCATTTGGGCTACGTGCGAACAGAAAACCTGGGAAAACTGCGCCGGAGCCATGGTCATCTCGCCTGGTTTGTTTTAATACCCAGTTTGATCACAAAAAGTTCAGACTCTATCCAATGTTCACATATAACAAAGGCTTTTGTGAGAGCATGTTAAACCTTTAGTCTTTTTATTACCAATATACTTTCTACCCTTTTTCATATTTGTGTTCTGTATAGTAATGAAAGTCACTTATTACACATTTTTACAGTAGTATAATGAATCGTCTCTGCACTTACTCACGACAATTGTTTTAAAATGTTCTAGCATTCGTGCAAGTATACTTCATTAACATGACGGAAACATATTATATCTATACATCACTGAACCAATGAATACTTTGAGTCTGCATTGAGTAACTCAAGAAAAAAAACAAATGTTTGTCACGTCATTTCGTGTCCAATAAACCCTATTCATATTAGCGCATTAAACACATAGTTGATAGTTCATTTGAATGACAACAATGTTGTACGGAGCTGGCGGCGCGAAGCAATTGTCGAGTAGCGTCGTCTGGAACGCCGCGGGCCGACGGCCGCTGGGTTCGACGACCGGCTCTCAGTAACAGCGACGTCGTGCTGACGTGGCGCCCAAGCAGTCGCGAACCGCGCCGAACCATTCGCTGGTGTCGGCGAGTTGCAGTGGTTTACCGCGACCGGCTGGCTGGCGGCACGGCACTCGTCTCTGCTTCTCCGCCCGGCTAGCTCAGTCGGTAGAGCATGAGACTCTTAATCACAGGGTCGTGGGTTCGAGCCCCACGTTGGGCGCCAGTTTCACGTAACTCTCGTGAATTGTAAATTATTGCTTTTTATTTATTTATTTTGGTTTTGTTTTTGTTATTGCTCGCGTAGTAACGCATGTATGAAAAGAGTTACGTGAAATACTTTTATTAATGCTGTGCTTTGAAATTCTTTATCGTCATTACCTTTAAAAAAAATAAATTATATATATATTGAGATCTTATTGTTCTGTATCTGGCCTACACTTAAAGGAACGTTTTTTCGTAACTGTAACTAATGCTAAAACTCAATATATCCTTCCTACTTTATAGCTATTGAAAATTGAAATTACTTTGTCATGAACACTGATGTTACAGTTCGTATGATCGTTCAACAACAAAAGTTTGCAGTGGATTTTGTTTCTCGGTAAAACACCATTCAATACCACGACTAGCACAAGAACATGAGACTCTTATTAAAATAATACGTTTTCACTGTAAAGTTTGCCAGACCAGAACAGAGCACAGCAAGATTCTTATTAAATTTTGGAGGTACATTAACTTATTTGTACTGTGAATTATATACTATCAGCAGCCCGCGTCAACCTGCAACACATCATAAAATCTGCTGATCTTCACTGCAAGTCTGGAAGCTAAAAGAAATAATATTGGAAGTAGTTTGAATACGCCGCGGCAGCGGCTCTTTCGTTCGTCGCGCAGCTCAGCACCACAGATAATATTTATATATAACTGAAAAATGTCTCAACAGGATGGGATAATAGGCAAGCAAGCTTTAACAATTAATAATGCAAGTTTTCATTTAAACAACTCTATTAAAACATTTAAATATCTCAATGATTACAGACCTTTATGAATTCACACGTAATGGCGTACATCTCTTAGCCTCGACAAAAGAAAGCTACATTAGCGTTCGCTACTACAATACAGGAGATCTTACTCGCACGACTCTCAGATTAAGAAGACAAAGAAATTAATGTTTATCACGTATTATATACTAGTTACTTTTTTCATCTTTGTTCAACATTCATCGTCTGTGGCGGTTTAATTACTCGCCGAAACAGATGTTCTCAAAAATAAATAATAAAAAAATACATAATTTTATACAATGATACAATATAATACATATAATTTTCTAATTACTACATAATATGTTTTTTTGTTTCTTACTAGACGTTACAGTCGTTAACTCTCTATACAACTATTAACTGGGAGAATCTGCGACAAAGTTACCGCTTCTTCACAAATTACAGAAAAGAAATGCAATAGACATACTATCACTTTAGAATATTCGCAAACTACTCACTTTGGTAAAGAAAATACTTGAAGACCAATGATGTGGGATCACGTAAACTGCTCGGGAAGAACACCTAGAGCAGCAGCTGACATCTACATCTGGATGAGCTGAAAGTGTAATAAAAGAGCAAACTTTCAGAATCAGCGACAGAACCATTAACAAAACGCTCAAAAAATGGTTCAAATGGCTCTGAGCACTATGGGACTTAACATATCAGGTCATCAGTCCCCTAGAACGTTGAACTACTTAAACCCAACTAACCTAAGGACATTACACACATCCATGCCCGAGACAGGATTCGAACCTGCGACCGTAGCGGTCGCGAGGTTCCAGACTGAAGCGCCTAGAACCGCTCGTCCACCGTTAACAAATGGTCTACAAATGTTTTACCTCGCCGGAAATGGACAATTATTTTTAGTCACACAGTACTGGACATTCTAAGAGTTACGCTGCATTAGAAATTGATCACGAAATGAGTTCATAGGCTTTTAGGAGATGTTCTACATCCTCTGTGAAGCATAGGGGTAGAAGTATTCGAGAAAGCCCAAATGACCGTTATTTGCTGCAGAGTTGGAATTCAGTCTCTAAAACACACACACATACACACGAGCGCGCGCCGTTCTTTTATCGTTACAAAGCTTCTCAATATTGAGAATTTTGTTTAACAGGGTGTTATGCAGTAACCGAAGAGTCTACTAATCTTCTGTAATTAATAGAATGTGCAACTGAAACCCGTTTCCCACATGTCATGAACTGCTGCAGATCACTTTTCAAAAGTGAATATACCGTGCCATACCAGAACCACAGTAAATACTGCTTCCTCAGAGGGCAAAATTAATCTGCCTCTGTTCCAATCTTTAACAGTGTCATACGAAGAGACTACTTCAGTTTCTTCATCCAACTGCAACCATGCAGTGCTTAATTGAGATTCTGACTTCTGTTAGACTTGCATAACTGGATAACCTGTGTCGGTCGGTATAGGTAAGGTACCGTAAGGGATGTCCTCTATTTTGAAACTCTCACCTAACACATCTGCAAAAATATGTATATCAATATTCCAATTTTCGATCAGGTGCACAGAATAAAAGTTTCGCACGACAGCTACGGTCGCAGTTCGAATCCTGCCTCGGGCATGTATATGTGTGATGTCCTTAGGTTAGTTAGGTTTAAGTAGTAATTTATAGGGGACTGATGACCTCAGAAGTTAAGTCCAATAGTGCTCAGAGCCATTTGAATCATTTGAATAAAAGTTTTCTGTTCTACAATGTCACTGCCAACTGACTGAATGGTTATTCATGTCAGGAAAATGATTTGTCTTATTCACACTTCTCTTTGATTCCCAGTTATTCCTAACGTATTTTATTATATGGACTGTATCGAACATAAAAAATAACTTTCTAGAAGAATCCAGGAGATATACAATACTCGGCTGTAGGATTTTATTTCGACTAAAGAGTTCAAAAACCTTTTTGTTCACGCTGTCATTATCAGCAAAGAGACTTACAACTTTTAATCCTATCCCTTCTACCATACGCCGAACGTTACTGCTTAAAGACTTCAGCTGTTCAGCTGTCATACCTGCGATACGTATAACAGCCACTACATCAGCATATTTGGATGAAAGAGGAGAAATCCTAAAAGTCCGGGCTGTCTCAGTACATATCTCAGCATCAAAAGTATTACTCCCATGTATTTCACCACAGTTAAAGGAATCATGTGGCTTCACGCAAATCGTATCAATTAAAAGGGATGCTTACGGTTGATGTTGTTTTAAATACTGAATGTTTTTCAAATAATGGCTACTTTCAAATGAAGAAGTGAGTAGCTGATAATTACAAATAAGCTTCTGTAGCGTACGAGGAAATGGAATGAACATAGTCATATTTTCTCATAGCATTGTTAGCAGAGACTGAATGTACATATAAACAACGTGCTACTATCGTGGTTTTGTTACCATAATTTCTATTGTTTTTTGATATCTGTGACAGTTCGAATCAGTTCAAATTGTTCAACAAAAAGTTTATGTATTCATTTTGATCACAGCTGGGTTAGTTTGCAGGCACTGAATGTCACTAACTTACCTGTGACATCTGGTACTATCTTCTTTTCTTCCACTTGTAACATAATGGTGTCTAAACTGTTCACATAGCATGAAGAGATTACTGGCAGTATTTACGTTTGAACTGTAACTCTTATGACAGTTTACTATGATGATGAAGTGCACAAGCCACTCCCCTACCAACTCCCAACAGAGAAAGATGCAGTTTATTGTCATCATTAATGACTGACCACTTATTGTTACTAATCTTTCTGGTTTGTAAATGTGAACTTATGTAATTTAAGCTTCTTAGTGCAACCTGTGCAAGGTAATTCTTACTGGATTCAATACTATCGTGAACGGCCTTTTACAGGTGTCTTCTTCTACATCAGCGATGCATTTTTCTTTTGTGAAGATTTTAGAACAATTGGATGGCGTGTTTGTAACTGTAGCTGACAAGGCTTCTTCTATTATTCGTGGATAAACTTTTAGTTCTCATTTGTCCATGATACTGTCTACTCGAATTACATCACACATACATCTATTGTTTTAGTATAGTGAAATCCGGTGGGATGTGACTAAGCCCCATATTACGTTGATTTTCATCGGATGTCAGTTAAAATATCGTTGTCTCCTCAGTTTCAGATTTGCAATTCGATCTACATCCAAATATACTGCACTTGCGTGGCATTTCGGTGTTTCACAAAACCTGTAAACAAAATTAAGTAAAATTAATGTAGGATTCGAAGTACCTGTCACATTTAATTTCTAATATTGCAGTTTGTGAGCAGTAACGTGTATTGCAAACAGGGGCACACTGCACTAAATTTCTGATGTTACATACCTTCTTGATAAAAGCATTTACTTCCAAACACTTAGGCATAAAATAACGAAAACGTCTTGAGCCATGTGTGCATTTGGATAGT
This sequence comes from Schistocerca nitens, assembly GCF_023898315.1. Taxonomy (NCBI): domain Eukaryota; kingdom Metazoa; phylum Arthropoda; class Insecta; order Orthoptera; family Acrididae; genus Schistocerca; species Schistocerca nitens. Next base: position 213,667,613 of record NC_064614.1, read on the forward strand.
TACAATATTAGTGGTTTGCACGAAAAATGTACTTATTTTCGAACTCAAACTGAAAGAAAATATGCGATTAAGTGAAATACAGGAGGCTGATGTTAAGAAAACTTCTGATTATTATACTTTCACATACAACTGTTTCAGGCCAGGTGGACCGCTGAAATATTGTGTTCACATGACAGTTTGATCCGGCTGGAGACCCGACAAGAATTTGATATATTAATACGTCGGGAAAATCTACATACTCACAACTATTTCACTGTTAAAAATTGTAGATGCGTTGAGTGATTTCATTATACACACTGGAACAAGCTTGCGTGAAAATAAGTTCCACTATAGAACTTCGCTCACATAATACTCACACACAAGCACACTCAACAACTAAGACGAGGGACACAAGCAATTTACACAATGGCCCGAGACGCTGACGTTATGATAACGTGCCGAGGCTTGTCTCTCTTGTCGACCTCGCTCAGTGTTGTGTGACGTACGTAACGAACAGGTTTCCTCAGTCGCGTGGAGGTGACCACGTGCCTATCCAGTGCTTGTCGGCGAGTGCTCGCCCACGTGAAAGCAAGTGAAACCGAAATGCGAAGATGTCGAATCACACGGAACGGCTTCGTCACGTGGGTGGAATGCTCCAGAGGTTGTAACGGAACATCTCCGGTTCGCGACTGTTGCTACTGTGTGCTACAGTGACGGTTTCCCAGTGTCGGTGGGACTGTGGCTGTTCTCCAGCATGGAGAAATTGGCTTGGTTCTCCTAATGTGGCTAACGGGTGATGGCGTGGCCCAAATGGCTGGTCTACAAAGATAAGTGAGTGTGTTTCCTACACTGAAGAGCCAAAGAAACTCGTACAACTGCCTAACATCGTGTAGGGCCCCGGCTAGCACGCAGAAGTACCGCAACACGACGTGACATGGACTTGACTAATGTCTGAAAAAGTGCTGGAGGGAAATGACACCATGGATCCTGCAGGGCTGTCCATAATTTCGTAAAAGTACGAGAGGGTGGAGATCTCTTTTGAACAGCACTTTGCAAGCCATTCCGGATATGCTTAATAATCATGTCTGGGGAGTTTGGTGGCCAGCGGAAGTGTTTAAACTCAGACGAGTGTTCATGGAGCCACTCGGTAGCAATTGTGGACGCGCGGGGTGTCGCATTGTCCTACTGGATTTGCCCAAGTCCGTCAGAATGCGCAATGGACATGAATGAACGCAGGTGACCAGAAAGGATGCTTACGTACGAGTCACCTGTCAGAGTCCTTCCTGCACGTATCAGGGGTCCCACATCAATTGCACTCCCACCACACCGTTACAGAGCCTCCACCAGCTTCATCAGTCCCCTGCTGACATGCAGGGTCCATGGATTCGTGAGGTTGTCTCCATACCCGTACACGTCCATCCGCTCGATTCAATTTGAAACGAGACCCGTCCGAGCAGGCAACATGTTTCCAGTTGTCAACAGTCCAATGTCGGTGTCGACGGGCCCAAGCGAGGCTTAAAGCTTTCTGTCGTGCACTAATCAAGGGTACATGAGTGGGCTTTCGTCTCCGAAAGCTCATATCGATTATGTTTCTTTCAATCATTCGCAAGCTGACACTTGTTGATGGTCCAGCATTGAAATCTGGAGCAATTTGGGGAAGTGTTGCACTTCACGTTTTACCGGATTCAAGATATTCACGGTACACTCGTGAAATGGCCGTATGGGAAAATCCCCACTTCATCGCTACCTCGGAGATCCTGTGTCCCATCGCTCGTGCGCCGGCTACACCAACACTTTAAAACTCACTTAAATCTTGATAACCTGCCATTGTAGCAGCAGTAATCGATGTAACGATGCGCCAGAGACTTGTCTTCTAATATAGGCGTTACCGACCGCAGAGCCGTATGCTGCCTATTTACGTATCTATGTGCTTGAATACGAATGCCTGTACCAGTTTCTTTAGCGCTTCAGTGTAGTACACTTTCGGAACGAAACTGCTAAGATGTCGGCATGCAACGGAACTCCTCAGTAGTACTATAACTGTTTGCCCTGGAGGCTGATGGGCCTGACCTTCTGAATGTGTGTTATTGATGAATCGGTCGGTGACCCTGTTAGTTTTTGCCATTTCGGGAGGAGGTGGTGTGGAGGTGTACCTGGGATTTTTTTTTCTTTTTTCTTTTTTTTTCCAGGGGTCACCAAGGCTGTTTTGGTGTATGTAAGGTCCAGAAAGTGGTCGGAAGTGCGTTCTCTTTCGCGCGGATGGGATACGCCAGCAGCCTGTTGTTTGTACTCGAGTGGGTGTTCGTGTTTAGCGTCGTATACTAAGTGCTCACGAAGAGGCCACCTAACAGAGTATGGAGCAACTGGCAAGCTGCAAGCATTGTCTAAGGTACGCAGAGGATTTGGTGAGGCGTATTAAAAGAGAATGAACTGTGGAGTTCAAATTTATATCATTATTCTCTTTAATTTTTGGCTTTGACCCTGTGTAGTCTAGAGAGGAGGGGTAAAAACTGATCGGGGACTGTGCAGAGACTGATTGCGGAGTTTGTTATTCAGTCAAGTGGTCGGACTTCAGAGTCTTTAGTGAGTAATGAGGCTGATGCTGGGCTTGGAGGAGTGGTGCAGTGGAAGTGACTAATTTCACCGTGTCTGGCGGATCAAGGCATGGCTGGGACTGATACCTAGCTCGATGGAACGTATGTAGCAGGGCACATAAGTCATTCAGGTCCACCAATAATCTTTTCGGAGGGAGTCTACTGGGCAGTACGAAGTGTGATTAGTCTCGCGCACCTAACGACGCTTAGAGTTCGTGGAATCTGGCCGCGACCGCCAGGGGATAACACCAGAAGCTGCAGGAGCTCCAATACGGCAGACGAGGAGGAACGTTTCAAGGTCACCTGGAATGGAAATTATCAATGCTGTAGTCGACCATGCGCCGGCCTATCGAGGTCCCACTAGTATTAAGAAAGCACCGCTTATACCCAAAAGTATCTGAACTCATAACGTCACTTGATAATGTAGTATACTGACGGAAAGTTTTCTAAGGACAAAACAAACGAGACTGCTTAGTATTTTTGTAATTTCCGAAATAATGGATATGTATATTAAATTACAAAGAAAATTCCAATGTAGCGTAGGAAACTGCAGCAAGCTGTGAAGCTATAGATGTGCCATACTACTCGATATTAACAAATTTCTCTTCTTCAGAAACGCTTTCCTTGCCATTGACAGTCTACATTTTATATCCTCTCTACTTCGACCATCATCAGTTATTTTGCTTCCCAAATAGCAAAACTCATTTATTACTTGAAGTGTTTCATTTCCTAATCTAATTCCCTCAGTATTACCTGATATAATTTGACTGCATTCCTCTATCCTCGTTTTGCTTTTGTTGATGTTCATCTTACATCCTCCTTTCAAGACACTGTCCATTCCGTTCAACTGCTCTTGCAGGTCCTTGGCTGTCTCCGACAGAATTACAATGTCATCGCAAACATCAAAGGTTTTATTTCTTCTCCATGGATTTTAATTCCTACTCCAAATTTTTCTTTTGTTTCCTTTACTGCTTTCTCAATATACAGATTGAATAACATCGGGACTAGGCTACAACCCTGTCTCTCTCTCTCTTCCCAACCACTGCTAACCTTTCATGTCCCTCAACTCTTATAACTGCCATCTGGTTTCTGTACAAATTATAAATGGCCTTTCGCTCTCTGTATTTGACGCTTGCCACTTTCAGAATTTGAAAGAGAGCATTCCACTCAACATTGTCAAAAGCTTTCTCTATGTGTACAAATGCTAGAAACGTAGGTTAACGGAGGTTCTAGTCCTCCCTCGGGCATGGGTGTGTCTGTTTGTCCTTATGATAATTTAGGTTAAGTAGTGTGTAAGCTTTGGGACTGATTACCTTAGCAGTTAAGTCCCATAAGATTTCACACACATTTTTTTCGTAGGTTAGCCTTTCCTTAATCTGTATTCTAAGATAAGTCGTAGAGTCAGTATTGCATCACGTGTTCCAACACTTCTAGGAAATCCAAACTGATCTTCCCCGAGGTCAGCTTCTACTAGTTTTTCCATTCGTCTGTAAAGAATTCGTATTAGTATTTCGCAGCCGTGACTTATAAAACCGATAGTTCGGTAATTTTCACATCTGCCAACACCTGCTTTCTTTGGGATTGGAATTACTACATTCTTCCTGTAGTCTGAGGGCATTTCACCTGTCTCAAACATCTTCCTCACCGGATGGTAGAATTTTGTAAGGGATGGCTCTCCCAAGGCAATCAGCAGTTCTAATGGAATGTTGTCTACTCAGCGACCTTGGCGGGTTAATGTATGGTGCGGCATTATGGGAGGAAGTATAATTGGCCCCCATTTTATCGATGGCAATCGAAATGGTGCAATGTATGCTGATTTCCTACGTAGTGTTCTACCGATGTTACTACAAGATGTTCCACTGCATGACAGAATGGCGATGTACTTCCAACATGATGGATGTCCGACACACAGCTCGCGTGCGGTTGAAGCGGTATTGAATAGCATATTTCATGACAGGTGGATTGGTCGTCGAAGCACCATACCATGGCCCGCACGTTCACCGGATCTGACGTCCCCGGATTTCTTTCTGTGGGGAAAGTTGAAGGATATTTGCTATCGTGATCCACCGACAACACCTCACAACAGGCATCAGCTCATTGTGAAAGCATGTGCGAACATTACGGAAGGCGAACTACTCGCTGTTGAGAGGAATGTCGTTACACGTACTGCCAATGCACTGAGGTTGACGGACATCATTTTGAGCATTTATTGCATTAATGTGGTATTTACAGGTAATCACGCTCTAACAGCATGCGTTCTCAGAAATGATAAGTTCACAAAGGTACATGTATCACATAGGAACAATGGACATTAAATGTTCGAACGTACCTACGTTCTGTATTTTAATTTAAAAAACCTACCTGTTATCTACTGTTCGTCTAAACTTGTGAGCCATATGTTTGTGACTATTACAACGCCATCTATCACAAAGCGAAAAAAGTAGTCCAACTAAAACATTCAAATTTCTTTACGTACTACACGAATATGTAACAGCGCAGTTGATATCCTTTTGACCAATGGCAGCGTCATCTAGCGGGCCAACCATAGCGCCATCTGGTTTCCCCCTTTAAGCTAAACAAGTTTGGTTCTTTCTAGTTTTTTTCGTTTGGCGCTTATTTCGTCAGATATTTGCCCCATCTACGATCGATGGACCACCCTGTATATCCAGTTCCCATACATTTTTAGCAGTAGTGAAGCATAGCCAGTTTTGTTGACATACATACAAGGCAAGCATCCTTTCTTTGTGAATGGCATAGTAATGTAGAAAGTCATTTCATACATGTAAAGACTATTCAATTGCATTAAAATGCAGATGTTCAGCCGAGATGCGTGGCATAGAAACATGTGACAAGACAATGAGAAGTGTGGTAAATTTAAATGAAGAATACTGGTGACTTTAATGCTTATTAGCATCGCTATTCACGCTAGCCTTCGGTATATAAGGTGTTCCAGCAGGAATGGCCAACATTCAGTGATATGTCAGTAACAATCATTCGAAGCAAAAAAGTCAAGTATACATAAGATTTAAAGTGCATAACTTAATTGTTTCGAGCAAGTCCTCTACGGTAGTGTGAAACGAATCAATTCTACGGCAAGCTGTTTTATTTCGATATTTTGAAATGTGGTGGTACGGACAAAACAAGGAAAATATGTCCAATGAAAATGGGATCTAAGTAGATTTTTAGTTGTACCCTTTTGGTCCCACGTTTCTGGACATTCTGTTGTTTCGGTCCATGCTACCACATTGTAAGGCTTCTAGTGCATGTTTGCTATTCAAGGAAAGTGATCTCAGCTTTAAATTTCCATAAGATGTATCATATTTTATATTTGTAGACTAAATATTTTTCAAACCGTAGTTTTCTATTGTCGATAGGTTATCCTTGATTTCTGATAATATTGTCGCCACGAGATCATTCTAAGAGAAGCTAGTGAATGAGTCGGGTGTTGACTGTGCTACTGACTGGTCTGAAACAGCTCGCAGAGAACACAGACAAATATACAGAGCATGACGATTTTTGTAATATGATTTGGTAAAGATTAATTTGACAAGTAACGATTTGAGGTAATGTTGTTGCTACACAGATTACTTGCGCATAGTTACGACGTGTTCGAGTAACGGAAGGTTTTAGTGGAATTTCTTTTTACTGATTTTGGCTAGTTAGATCGTTGTTCAGACAAGAATAAGTCAAGTTACCAACTCACAAGGTCTTGCACTCAGACGTTATAGATTTTACCACTCCTTTACCATTTTCCGAAATTAATTTCATAGAAAAATATTTGTATATAAGATAATTTTTGTAAAGGTGGTCGTAGTAGTCAGACAATGAATTTCAGTTTTTGCAATAAATTTTTTCAAAGGTTTCTCTCTATTTAATTATTTTGCAGGTTCAGATTCAATCACGTCCTCTCAGGAAAGAGCGTCGTATCTTCTGATTACGGGTGTCGCCGACTTGCACTTTGCGGATCCTTTTAAAATAGCTGTACGTCCTTGAATAGCACTTGCCCAAGGCTTTTCTTTAATGTAGTTGCTTGCTGCTGCGATGCATATTTTATGTTCATCGCCTCCAGCAGAAGGGAGATTTTCGTTGCCACAGGTAAGCCATGTGAAATTTGTTAGGCCTGGTTTCGCATTAGAGTCAAAATAGATCAATCACAGTTAGCTTTGCTTTTAAAAATTATCATCATGTTAACTTTAGGTCAATTACAGATCAGATTGCATTTCTTATATGGACAGTTTTATTCAGGCAGTGCAGTGTTACACTCTCGTTGTGTTATTCAGTGCTTGGATTTCTATTTAATCTGTTATCATACATAATTTTACAGGGCACGTTTATTTATATAATTTTTGCTACTTATTCTTTGAAAATACAGTTTGTAATTGTTATCCTGCTAGTCTTATGTGTTGGAAGTGCTAGACGTGTTGTGACGTCACGCATTAAAGTACTGTGCACTGCATTACACGATACGAAATTCCACAAGACAGCTTAATTAGTTTACAAGTTTCCTTTTTTAATTAATTTGTTGACGCTAATTAAAATAATGTTACACGTTTCAGTTTTGGCTGCTCTTTTAACACATAGCGTTTCCGCAATTACAGCACTTGTATTTTTCAGCATTACGAAACAGACATACACGAGTATAGAGAACAACAGTTCCATTTACTCTAGTATCAGTTAAAAAGGTTAAACATTGACATGTTGCAACTTCTCATAACATGGAAGGCGAAGAGATTTGTTTCACAGAGTGGAGATGAAGCTGTGCTCGTGCCTCTTAAGGTATGCATTTCAGAGCTCATGTTTACTAGACTTCCTTGCTTCGAATTATCGTTCCTGCCCCATCCCTGAATATTTTTCTTAAAGATGGTAGCCAGCACCGAAGCCGATAGAGAATAAATGAAACTGTACAACTGTTGGCAGAAACAATGATTTTCTCCAAAAAATTAATCTGAAATGATAATTAAATGAAGACCCTAAGCTGTCGACAGGCGTTGATATACATCAGCGGGGACAGTTGAATATATGTGCCCCGACCGGGACTCGAACCCGGGATCTCCTGCTTGCGTGGCAGATGCTTTATCCATATTTTTAGATCTCATTTTGTTCTATTGGATCGTACAGTCAGTTTTTTTTTTATTTCAGAGGGGAACTAACCCTCTGACCGAGCACGCTGAGCTACCGTGCCGGCAACCATCTGAGCCACCGAGGGCACAGAGCATAGTGCGACTGCAGGTATTTATCCCTTGCACGCTCCCCGTGAGACCCACATTCCCAACTTAATGTCCACACTCTACATTCGTAGTGCCCCTGCCCATTAGACTAAGTACTCGCGGCACACAATCTTACCGAGTCCCGTAAGAGTTCTGGCAATGTGTGTGCATCCAGCACAGAAGAAGGTCAATGGCCCGTTAGCCTTAAGTATATGAAGATGGTATCTGTTCTTAGTTTAATTCATTTGGGAACACTACCGTTACTTATGCATAACCTGAATGTAATGTTATTCCGTTGTCATCAAGACTCCATTATCTCTTGGATTAATGAACAGTTTCCGTGTGTTTAAAGCGGTCTCTGTAAAATTTAATGGGAAAGTTGCATGTAAACCAGAACCTTCACTGCTGCGTCTTTTCACACACGATATCAACAAAACGCAGGGCTTAATACCAGATCAGCGCGATATACAGTATCTACAGCTAGGACTGTAACACTAGCAATATCAGACATACTGTAAAGGATTTTAAAACACGATACAAGCATAACTGAAAATGAAAACCAAAGAAAGTAGATCCACCTTCTCAATTGCCCTCGTACAAGAGAAGCTCATGGTGCACAATATCGAAAGCAGACTGATAATTCTTCACAAAATGATGGACGGATATTTCAGAAATACATGAAAAAGTCGCTCAATGAGCAGTGTACACTATGTAATTCCATTTTCCTTAATACATACCTTCCCATTATTGTTGGCGTACTTTAATAGCACTCATTTCCGTATCTCCGTTCAGATGTTCGTAAACATGTTATTATGCCGTTAGCACTCCACGTTGCCTCTGTGAGATATCTACACTGTGGACCTACACCAGACAGACCGGGTGCATGGTGCGCCAACGACAGCAGCAGCACCTTTATGTAATGCCTTCGAAACCTAGCGTATCGTAGTTACTTAGAAGGTGGTTTCCTAAAGCTTAAAAGTAATGGCGACGGGAGAATCCGTCGAATGGTCTCCCTACAGCCAACTATGTAGGCGGTACGCTGGACAGCAGATGACGAGGGTCCAACACGTTCTCCACGTCAAAGGGAAGACATTGAGTGAAAATTATTTCGTCTTAAATCCCATGTCTTATCTTCCTCATCACCCAATACATTATACAAAATTATGATGTTGCCGATACTGGAATATGTTGTTACTGTATGGGGCAGCACAGAAGGATGGGACCTACAGTGTTTACAAGCAATACAAAATCGCGCCTCAATAAGTGCATTGAAAGTTCCTTCTTGATAGCCTTCTAAAAATATTCACGAACGCGTGGTATGCCGCTCTTTCGCAAGCATTTTAAAAACTCGGCGCAGCTGTTCTCTTAAAAAAAATTCGCGATCTGGGCCACAAGAGCCATCTGCACGAGACAACGAAGTGGCCCGACCACCAGCACAAGCCGAGCGTTATTGTGCTACATGCCAGCACGAAACGACGACGCCAGCAATATAACAACTAACACCCGCCACAGTTGTAGTTACGATTGTAGCAACAGCGCGACGCGTTTGGCCTCCACACACTGCTCGAAGTTTCGTACTTCCAGCTATGTTAGTCAGCGCCCATGACATGCCAGCGGTCGCTACTTATTATAAATTTGGCCCACTCACGTTACAGGACGGAACTTTGCTCTTGACCTGGACCCGTGGTCCACTGCGACTATATTAGAATTTCATTAAATTAAAACGACTGCCTTTAGTTTCTAACTAGTAAAGTAGGTTGAAATGCCTGGGCTAGCAGGACAGAGCGGATTAGTTTGTGGAAAGGGTCCGAAATAAGTTGCTGTCAGTTACACTCAACACACAAACTTTATTTATCAAATGTTTCAAATGTCTCTGATCACTACGGGACTTAACAGCGGAGGTCATCATTCCCCTAGAACATAGAACTACTTAAACCTAACCAACCTAAGGACATCACACACACCCATGCCAGAGGCAGGATCCGAACCTGCGACCGTCGCGGTCGCGCGGTTCCAGACTGAAGCGTCTAGAAACGCTCGGCCACTCCGGCCGGCCTTTATTTATCAACACACAATAGTACAACAAGGATGCTGGACACTCAAAACTTTATTCGACCTAGAACCTGAAATACAAGGTTCTTCTGGAGGTTTCACCCAAAAATAATTTCTAAATCCTCAATCTAAACAGGCTGAAGGCCTTAGCAATTTAATTTTAATGGAACTTGGCTGGAGGCCGCATATTAGGCAATAAGAAGAGTTTCAATCAAAAGGTAGAAGGCCTTATCTTAAAACATTTCATGCAAAATTCGGCTGAAGGCCCCAAACAAAAGCGTAACAATCTTATGCCTTAAGGGCAAGACAAGAACATTAATTTAAGAGATGTTAAAATTCGGCTGAGGGCCGCACATCAGCATATAATTTAACGGCTTAAGCACTAGAAAGTAGAGTTTCAATTTTAAAAGGCAGAAGGCTCCATCTTCAAATATTTCATGTAAAATTCGGCTGAAGGCCCCATATAAGAGTTTCAATCTCATACCTTAAGGTCAAGACAAGACCATTAATTTAAGAGATGTTCATAATCGGCTGAAGGCTACACATCAGTCATATAACTAAAACTCAAACAGGGAAATTACTATCTAACACACAAGGAACGGTGCTCAGAAGTTTCCAAGGGTCGGCCTAGAATTGTAACACTAAATCCCGTTTAGGTGAGACAAGCAACCTGTCCAACGACTTCTTAATCTGAAGGCAACCCGACCGACAGACAGCCGACCGACCAATCAACAAGATCAGTTCCGCTGCACGGAACCAGCAAAACGACCACAAGATTTCAATACAACAACGTCTCAGCTGTCGATCTACGCGCCGCGCTGGACAGCACCAACATGACGAGGAAAATACAGTGCCGAAAATTACGTCAACGATCAGGGCATGTAACCGGAACGTCAACGGCCACAAGGCAGAAGATACCGCTAGTCAACTTCAATAACAGGGAATAAATTAAGTTAAATTAAACTCCACAGGAAGACGGCTGGAATCTTTGCCGACTTGGGTACACACACGTTGTTGCTCGCGGGAATGTCCGAAAAGCGACAACCAGGATCACACGAAGAAATGTAAACAGTTGAAGCTCGATAGTAGCTTAAGTGAGGACTCAACTTTAATGTCCAAGATCGGTGGCCGACCAACTTCGTAGCACTCGTAAGCAGCACCTCACACTCCAACCGCGCGTGCACGCCGGCAGGGGCCCCGGCCAGCGTACGCGCGACGGAGACCTGCTTGCTGCTCCACGCCAACCGACCGACTGCCCAGGCACGGAAACTGTGAAAGGACCAAATATACACTCCTGGAAATTGAAATAAGAACACCGTGAATTCATTGTCCCAGGAAGGGGAAACTTTATTGACACATTCCTGGGGTCAGATACATCACATCATCACACTGACAGAACCACAGGCACATAGACACAGGCAACAGAGCATGCACAATGTCGGCACTAGTACAGTGTATATCCACCTTTCGCAGCAATGCAGGCTGCTATTCTCCCATGGAGACGATCGTACAGATGCTGGATGTAGTCCTGTGGAACGGCTTGCCATGCCATTTCCACCTGGCGCCTCAGTTGGACCAGCGTTCGTGCTGGACGTGCAGACCGCGTGAGACGACGCTTCATCCAGTCCCAAACATGCTCAATGGGGGACAGATCCGGAGATCTTGCTGGCCAGGGTAGTTGACTTACACCTTCTAGAGCACGTTGGGTGGCACGGGATACACGTGGACGTGCATTGTCCTGTTGAACAGCAAGTTCCCTTGCCGGTCTAGGAATGGTAGAACGATGGGTTCGATGACGGTTTGGATGTACCGTACCGTGCCGATCACCAGTGGTGTACGGCCAGTGTAGGAGATCGCTCCCCACACCATGATGCCGGGTGTTGTCCCTGTGTGCCTCGGTCGTATGCAGTCCCGATTGTGGCGCTCACCTGCACGGCGCCAAACACGCATACGACCATCATTGGCACCAAGGCAGAAGCGACTCTCATCGCTGAAGACGACACGTCTCCATTCGTCCCTCCATTCACGCCTGTCGCGACACCACTGGAAGCGGGCTGCACGATGTTGGGGCGTGAGCGGAAGACGGCCTAACGGTGTGCGGGACCGTAGCCCAGCTTCATGGAGACGGTTGCGAATGGTCCTCGCCGATACCCCAGGAGCAACAGTGTCCCTAATTAGCTGGGAAGTGGCGGTGCGGTCCCCTACGGCACTGCGTAGGATCCTACGGTCTTGGCGTGCATCTGTGCGTCGCTGCGGTCCGGTCCCAGGCCGACGGGCACGTGCACCTTCCGCCGACCACTGGCGACAACATCGATGTACTGTGGAGACCTCACGCCCCACGTGTTGAGCAATTCGGCGGTACGTCCACCCGGCCTCCCACATGCCCACTATACGCCCTCGCTCAAAGTCCGTCAACTGCACATACGGTTCCCGTCCACGCTGTCGCGGCATGCTACCAGTGTTAAAGACTGCGATGGAGCTCCGTATGCCACGGCAAACTGGCTGACACTGACGGCGGCGGTACACAAATGCTGCGCAGCTAGCGCCATTCGACGGCCAACACCGTGGTTCCTGGTGTGTCCGCTGTGCCGTGCGTGTGATCATTGCTTGTACAGCCCTCTCGCAGTGTCCGGAGCAAGTATGGTGGGTCTGACACACCGGTGTCAATGTGTTCTTTTTTCCATTTCCAGGAGTGTACGTCGGCCGATGAGACGACCAACTGTCCTTCGGACAGTTCATGTTTGTCGCCAGCGGTCGGCAAGCACTGGCTGTGCGCGCCTTAACGGCCCCCTGTGCCCGACTTCACTGCTGCTGCGTGCCGACTGCACTGCTGGTCCATCTCCAACTGACTGTCAGACACACCACGACCCGGAAATGCTGTCGGTCGCTCCAGAGATGGTACGACGATGCACTCATCAATACGCACTGCTGCTGCCGCTAACGGACAAGTAAGACAGGAAGTTAGTGATACCAGTAAATGGAATAAGAAAACGAGGCGGCAGTACCGTAATAGAAGATGACAAACAATAGATGGCATGAACGAGAGCCGTGCACGGCTCACAGGTGTCTTAAAATTTCGAACATCTCAAAATACAATTTCTTACAATAGTACAGCATGCTTATACTTTTCATCTATTAAAATGTACAGTTTCTTATAATCATGAGACGCTAATTTTTCGTGCGCATATAACTTTTAAATCTGTGCAACATTTACTAGTGCAAACTTTTGTCCTTGCTTCATCTTAGCACAATATAATCTAATTTCCTTTTATTTCTTCACCGAGCGAGGTGGCGCAGTGGTTAGCACACTGGACTCGCATTCGGGAGGACGACGGTTCAACCCCGTCTCCAGCCATCCTGATTTAGGTTTTCCGTGATTTCCCTAAATCGCTTCAGGCAAATGCCGGGTTGGTTCCTATGAAAGGGCACGGCCGATTTCCTTCCCTAACCCGAGCATGAGCTCCGTCCCTAATGACCTCGTTGTTGACGGGACGTTAAACACTAACCACCACCACCTTTTATTTCTTCTGTTCGTATACCGTGCGGTGCGTGGGTGTACATAAGAGATTTCACGACGAAACTTTCGCATTCAAGTGCTATAAAGTAGTTAAAACCCACTGTATCATTACGTACAAGGTTTTCTTACATTGACAATATGAGTTTCAAATTCAACTAGAAAATAGCTTCAATAGAGCAGCTGAATCCGGTCTTGGAGTAAAATAAAGAACTTTTGATCAAGTGGTGTCATTGTTCAATGACGTTCGTACAGTGTTCAACAGAAATGAAAGTAAGTGGTTCACGTCAAGAAACATAATAGGCCCCCTAATATTGTCAGTATAATCAAACGAGTAATTAACTAGTACCACCAGCATTACAAGATTCATCGCTGATAATGCTGTTGTCCACAAGAGAGTCATCATTGGAGATTATAAGAAAACGGAGAGATTTCATCAACATCCCCGCTTGGTGTAATGAACGATAGTTATCTATAAATATGAGTTGGTTGCAATATAAGGAATAGAAATTTGGCGCACATAAACTAAAGTCCAGGTAGGTGTGTTTATTCAAATGAGCTTGAGTAATACTTCTTCGGAGTATAAATAGACAAAATAAATAGCAGTTCCCATTTAAGTCTCTGTTGCAAAAAGACATTTAAGACGGTTGGCTATAGGAAACAATCACAATTACAAGGGTCAGTATACTGATGGGTTCACGAGTAACGCAATGGCAAGTATCACCAAAAAAAAAAAAAAAAAAAAAAACATTTCATCAGGCCAAAATGCCACATCCATGTTGTGCAGGCTGTAGGTTCCAGGTCTCGAGGTAGCTCGAAGACGTCAGCTGGCTGCTTCGTCACACTGTGGAGGAGAAGATTCCCAGGAGGTAGGTTGGCTCAGACAACAGGTCGTTGGATGACTCGAGGTGAGCTTCTGACTGAGGAACCGCAGCGGTGGTCGGCGTAATTGTCCAGAGAGCTCGTCCGTGGGTAACTGGCTTGCCTTAGCAGTGCGCTGGTGTCAATACTATGCAGGCGCCGGTTTCTAGTGAGTCCTCACTACAGCCGCAGATTCGAATCCTGCCTCGGGCATGGATGTGTGTGATGTCCTTAGGTTAGTTAGGTCTAAGTAGTTCTAAGTTCTAGGGGACTGATAACGTTAGAAGCTAAGTCCCATAGTGCTCAGAGCCATTTCAACCATTTGTAGTGAGACCTATTTGCGAGCACGTGACCCTGTGGATACGAGTACGTCCATGCTGAATGCGCCCTTTTGGAGCAATACAACTGCCGTCTGCTGGCGATGCTTGGGCTCGGAACTGCAGTGGTGTTGTTCGCCCCTGTAACCTCTGGGACTTGTGGTGTCAGCCACCCGCTATGATGTGCTGTAATGATGGAGGACAATGAACTCCGACGTTGTTACCGCGACAGTGACTGAGTATTTATGCGTATACTAAGAAGCGATGTAAAATGGGACGAATACAGAAATTCAGTATTAGGGAAGGCGAACCAAAGACAGATTTATTTGAATGGGTTTGTGAAGTGCAGTTGATTTGGAACAGAAATATCATTCAAGACGGTAGTGCGACCAATTCTTGAGTATTATTTAAGGGTTTACAGTACTTATCAAGTAGGCATAATAACAGACACGGAACGAAACCAGAGTTGCGATCTTAGGGTTGGGTTTGGTTGTTGGGTGGGGGGGGGGGGGGGGGGGGGCGGGAGACCAAACGGTGATGTCGTCGGTTTCATCGGATTAGGAAAGGAAGTCGGCTGTGCCTTTTCAAAGGAACCATCCTGGCATTCGCCTGGAGCGATTTACGGAAATTACGAGAATCCTAAATCACGAGGGCCGAACGCGGGATTGAACCGTCGTCCTCCCGAATGCGAGTCCAGTGTGCTAGCCACTGCGCCACCTCGCTCGGCGTCGCGATCTTAGGAATCGTCGCTAGTGTGAAGCACATCTACTGTACAGCTCCTCATAGCCCTCAAATTACTCATTTTAGAGTCCACGTTTTTTGGACGATTTCTTCTCGTTTTGGTCCTTTCTAATTCCTTCCATAATACTTAACAATCATGTACAACCGCTCGCTCGGCGAAAGATCCGTACACAAAGACTGGAAAGTTGCAGAGTTCGCACCAATATTCAAGAAAAGTGGTAGGTCTAACTCACTAAATTAGAGGAACATATCATTAACGTCGATAAGTAGCAGCAGTCTGCAACATATAGTGTTCGAAAATTATGAATTACCTCGAAGAGTACGGTCTATTTATGCGCAGTCAACACGGATTTATAAAACTTCATTCTTGCTCTTTACACACACGAAGTGTTGAGTGCTATTCTCAAGTGATTCCAAACTGATTCCGTATTTCTAAATTTCCAAAAGGCTCTTGACACTGTACCACACAGTTATGTGACTGGATTTGTGATTTCCTGCCAGAGAGGTCACAGTTCGTAGTAACTGAAGGAAAGTCATCGTGTAAAACAGAAGTGATTTCTGGTGTTCCCCTAGGTAGTTTTGTAGGTCATCTGCTGATCCATATCTACATAAACGATTTAGGAGACAATCTGAGCAGCCGTCTTAGGTTTCTTGCAGATGATGCTGTGGTTTATCGTCTAGTAAATTCATCAGGAGATCAACACCAACTGCAAAACGAATCAGAAAAGATATCGCTGTGCGAACATTGCCAATTGACCCTAAGTATTGAAAAGTGTGAGATCTTCCACATGAGTACTAAAAGCAATCCGTTAAACTTCGCTTGCACGATAAATCAGTCTAATCTAAATGCCGTAAATTCAACTAAATACCTAGGGATTACATTTATGGACAATTTAAATTGGAAGGAACACACAGAAAATGTTGTGCGAAAGGCAAATCAAAGACTGCGTTTTGTTGGCAGAACACTTAGAAAATGTAACAGATCTACTAAGGAGACTGCCTACATTACCCTAGTCCGTCCTCTTTTGGATTTATGCTGCGCGGTGTGGGGTCCTTACCAGATAGGATTACCAGAGTACATCGAGAAAGTTCAAACAACAGCAATACGTTTAGTATTATCGCGAAATAGGGGAGAGAGTGTCACAGACATGATACAGGATTTGGGATGGACACCATTAAAACAAAGGCGTTTTCGTTGCGGTGGAATCTTCTCACAAAATTTCAATCACCAACTTTGTACTCTGACTGCTAAAATATTTTATTGACTCCGACCTACATACGCAGACACGATCTTCTTAATAAAATAAGGGAAGTCTGATCTCATTTTTTCCGCGTGCTGTTAGAGGATGGAATAATAGAGAATCATTGTGAAGGTGGATCGATGAATCCTCTTCCAGTCACTTAAGTATGGTACGCAGAGTATCCATATAGATGTAGATTTAGATGCAGAATATGGAAAAGAAAGACCATTCGGTTGAAGATATTTGTTTCACTATGTCGAAGATAAAGAATGCTCATTACTTTTGAACTGTGCTCTTTAAAGCCCATGTTTACTAGACATTTTTGCATTCAATAACTTCTGTTATATCCATTAAAACTAGAATACTGTCCTCAAAAAAGTCATGCCTTTCGTTGGATCTGTCTGACATAAATTACAATACATATCCACGTTTTACTTTAGTACCGTAGGAGACAGTGTTAAATAAACTCAAGTGCACATCATTTTGACCTTTTAATACCCGCAAACCTACAAAACAGCTAGCAAAATCATGCAAAACAAAGAAAATAAAGGTAAGTGTTTTCACACTTTCAGAAACCTACTGTGGTAATGAAGTTTCAGTACAATAACAGTGAAGTATAATAAAGTCTAAAGAAAATAAATTAATCACAGTCTCCATCGTCATCTTCATGTCCTGTGTCACACCCATCAATAAAAACAGAAGTACAATGTTGCAGGCATTATATCTTGCAGGTATATTTTCTCAATCTTGTTGTTTTCGTGGCCCAGCAAGGCTGGCAACACTTCCTATTTGTACTATCGGTGTCACAGGTTTGGCGTAGGTATGGCGAGCTGTCGACTTTCAGATGAAATTTCGTGAAGTCTCGTAGAAACTGACCAAGGTAAACGAGGCATAAATGATCACCTTATCAAGTGATTATCAGTGAGTTCTCTTCAGATTCTTCGAAAAAACAGCGCTGTTTGAATGGTTCACTTCCGTTTCCCATACGAATAACTTGATAATTGATCCCCGCAATATTTAGAACTGAAAGCAATTATCGGTCTCCTTCTAGTATTTCTCTGGACACTGTAAGTGAAGCACATATTGTCAACTATATCTAGTCCAGTATTTTGTTCATTGTCGGTTGTTACTGTTTCAGGCTTTTTTTCACCTGTATCACTGTCAATTGAAACATCCATTTGTAAATTTCAGATGTGCAGTACGCTTTGCTTTTTACTTTAATTTTGAGGGAATTGTAATACTACCGTCCCTTCTTTACAGAATGCAAATAGGCTCAAAAAGTTCTGTCTGTTTTTTACCTGTTTCATCTCTTCAGGGACCAACCATTTCTTCTTCTGTAGCTTTCCCACATCAGACAAACTATGTTTTGCTGAAAAAATCTGAAGAAGAGTGACATCACTAAACCAGTTATGAGCCGTAGCATTACGTCCTGTGTTAATTATGGGAGTAACCAATCTTTGTGCTATCAATGCATTTGTTGCCTTTAGGTGGTATGTTTCCTGTGGTTATTTACTAGGATAAATTTCCAGATGAAATATTTTAGAATCTACAATTGCAATTATTTTGTTTGTATTTTTTGATTGTCTCTGTGGGATATACAGAGTGAGTGGACATATGCGTTAGAGGCCTCTAGCTTTTCGTCATTTGTGACATCACCTCCCACACGGCAGCAAGCTCTGCAGCTGTTTACAAAATTTTCAAAGAAATTACGAATACTTACTGCTATCCTTTCTAATCTACCGTCCCTATCGTCAAATCTCACAGCTGGCAATAAGAATCGAAATCTCTAGAGGGACATAATCGAAAAGAAGATTTCTATGCCAAATACATCTTTCTACCACAAATCCTTAACACTGATTTTTCCACCTTAATAAAGCCTTGCATCGTACAAAAGGCCTATGAGGCCATGTATTTCAGTCCTACCACTATGTGTGAACTTAGGCTGTGAGTAAAGTGGATGTATGCAGCCAATGTACTGATCTAAATATCAAACAATCATAGCTTCAATGTCACCGTCAATGAGACATTTCCACAAATCCGAAATTTTATCAGTATTCCGGGCCATCCCAGTTATACCTGGACGCCGCTAGATTAGATTGTGCTGGGCGGTTCTCCTCTGTTGATTGTAAGGAGTTTCTTTTCCAAGCATATTGGTCTGTCACGTTCCTCTCCTGCTTCCGTTGACAAGCATAGGAATTCGGCTTTTCTTCTTCTTCGCCTTCAACAGAGCACACTTGTGTTTCAAAGTCTTATTCCAGTTCTTCAAGATTGTCTGTAACATTGGTGTCACAGTCTTCCTTTTAAAAATCGTATGGAGATGCTCCAGGGCACACTTTATCTTAATTCCTACAATCTCACTATATTTAGTGACGCTTGCTACGTCAGCTGGATTATTCAAGTACGAAAAAAATTTCTGTAATGCCACTCTGATTTCGTAATGGAAGAAACTAATAAGTACCTCGTGTTTTACTAAAACAATTAGAGTAAACGAACGTAAATAGAATGAAGAAGAAAATTAGAGTTTAAGCAAAAATATTACGAAGTTTCTAGCATTGTATCTGAGAGATACGGAGGCTTCTGGTCACAGCCTTCATTTCAAAAGGGAAAAATAGCACTACGTTCGAATATTACTAAAATGATTAGATAAAAAGAACATTAAAGGGTTGAGAGGGGAGGGGGGACGTGCAGGTTGAGTTTATGGAAAGCCCTCTGTTGCTTTACAATAGTTGGTAATCTTTTACTTAACAGGATATGCTTAAAACGTCACCAACGTACAAATCAATAGTATGTGACATTGATTGCAAGGCGACAAACGTAAAATACCAACTTACAACAAGGTAGCCCTGACAGAACAGGAAGCTTAAGACAAGTTAACACAAATTACACAAGGTGGTTTAAATGCCCCTCTTAAATGTAGCATTTTTCTTTTTTTTTTACAGGTAACGTAATGCCTCTTAGTAATACCAAGTTTAACATTCGTAAAAATACAACTCAATAGCCCTTTAGGCACTCGTAAAATCTGAACCAGGCAAATGTGGCTTCTCTAAAATTACAGAAAGAGCATTACCATAACAATTGAAGAAGCGCTCATTAGATAGTAAACTTCAAACAAGGAGGATGGCTCTTATTTGGAAAAATTTTACAAGTTCAGGATTATGATCAAAACTAACTTGGGGGCGCTTTTGGCACTAGCAATTTAGAAACCGAAGGATAATCCTTTTTTTTATTAACAGGTTTAGCATTTCACAACACTGAGGGAGCCCTTTAACTTTAGGAACGTTTCAAACACTAAGGGCCGCGCAGAATTAGCCGAGCGGTCTTAGGAGCTGCAGTCATGGACTGTGCGGCTGGTCCCGGCGGAGGTTCGAGTTCTCCCTAGGGCATGGGTGTGTGTGTTTGTCCTTAGGATAATTTAGATTAAATAGTGTGTAAGCTTAGGGACTGATGACCTTAGCAGTTAAGTCCCATAAGATTTCACACACTTCTGAAAATTTTTTGAGCAAACATGAAGGTAATAAGATTCAAAATATTACAACTTCAGTATTTGACGTCTGAAGCCCCTTAGACATTAGCAGTTTCACAAACAACGGTAACAAAATTTTTAAGATATACTTGTTCAGTATTTCACCAGTCTGGAGAGTCTCTTTGCCGTAAGAAGTTTTTCAAACCGGAAAGGGAAAAATATTTTAAAATTTACAGTTTCAGGTTCACGATAAAAAGTTTTGGAGCGCCGTTTGGGCGCTAGCAATTTTGGAACAGGAAAGCAGCAACGATTTGAAAACTTCTAGTTTTAGAAATCCATAATTAAAGAATTGAAAGATCATCAAATCAAAGCAAATTTTAAGGCAGCAATGACAAGACACAGCCGGTGTGGCAGAGACAAGGATTGCCTACGATGCCTTAGGATAGCGAGCACTTTGATTTCGATTTAAGTCCGAACGCCATAAGATTAAGAACTTAACTTACAGAGACATGCCGTAGCAAGAAAGGAGGCCGTGCCACCTCAGTGGCTCTACTGCAAGACTGGAGGCAGAACACCACGCTGCACACACACATACGCAGCCGACTGCTAAAATACTGCTCAGCAGTGTGGGATCCGTACCAGATAGGGTTGATGGAAGAGATAGAGAAGATCCAACGGAGAGCAGCGCGCTTCGTTACAGGTTCATTTAGTAATCGCGAAAGCGTTACGGAGATGATAGATAAACTCCAGTGGAAGACTTTGCAGGAGAGACGCTCAGTAGCTCGGTACGGGCTTTTGTTGAAGTTTCGAGAACATACATATCCCGTCTCCGGCCATCCTGATTTAGGTTTTCCGTGATTTCCCTAAATCGCTTCAGGCAAATGCCGGGATGGTTCCTTTGAAAGGGCACGGCCGATTTCCTTCCCCATCCTTCCCTCACCCGAGCTTGTGCTCCGTCTCTATTGACCTCGTTGTCGACGGGACGTTAAACACTAATCTCCTCCTCCCTCCTCCTCGAGAACATACCTTCACCGCAGAGTGAAGCAGTATATTGCTCCTCCTACGTATATCTCGCGAAGAGACCATGAGGGTAAAATCAGAGAGATTAGAGCCCACTCAGAGGCATACCGACAATCCTTCTTTCCACGAACAATACGAGACTGGAATAGAAGGGAGAAACGATAGAGGTACTCAAGGTACCCTCTGTCACACACCGTCAGGTGGCTTGAGGAGTATGAATGTAGATGTAGATGTAGATGTAGACTAGCCACGCCCGGAGAATCGGCTGATAGTGGACAACACACCAGGACCCACGGCTCCAACAATACGATTAAGTCGGGCAGTAAACAAACATGCATACAATTCATGCGAGACTGACAAGGGAACCTCCCCATCGCACCCCCCTCAGAATTAGTTATAAGTTGGCACAGCGGATAGGCCTTGAAAAACTGAACACACATCAATCGAGAAAACAGGAAGAAGTTGTATGGAACTATGAAAAAATAAGCAAAATATACAAACTGAGTAGTCCATGTGTAAGATAGGCAACATCCAGGTGGGTGTAAACACATGAGCGCCGTGGTCCCGTGGTTAACGTGTGCAGCTGCGGAGCGATAGATCGTTGGTTCAAGTCTTCCCTCGGCAGAAAATTATAATTTTTATTTTCAGACAATTATCAAAGTTCAGGCACTCACATATAATCATCTTCGCTCTCCAAAATTCCAGGACATGTTCAGATTTGCTTGGACATATGCAGGATTTGACGGTTTACACACGGAAAAATTTGAAAACGTTAAAAACATATGTTTTGACAGAGCACAGACAAAACTGTGCGACTGTGAAACTGTTGCATTCATTTGTTGCAGTTTATGTGACAAACTCTTATGTTTTCACACTTTTTCGGAAGTGATTATCACATCCACAAGAAAACCTAAATTGGGCAAGGTAGAAGAATCTTTTTACCCATGCACCAAGTGTACAAGTTAGGTGGGTCGACAACATATTCCTGTCATGTGAAGCACATGCTGTCACCAGTGTCGTATAGAATATATCAGTCGTGTTTTCCTGTGGAGGAATCGGTTGACCCATGACCTTGCGATCAAATGTTTTCGGTTTCCATTGGACAGGCACGTCCTTTCGGCTACTAATCGCACGGGTTTGCGGTGCGGTCGCAGAACACAGACACTAAACTTATTACAGTGAACAGAGACGTCAATGAACGAACGGACAGATCATAGCTTTGCGAAAATAAAGAAAGAAAAATTTTCACTCTTGGGAAGATTTGAACGAGGAACCTCTCGTTCCGCAGTTGCATACGCTAACCACGGGACCACGGCGCTCCTGAACGCAGATTGTCCTAGACGTTGCATATCTTGCACATGGACTATATATATTTTGCTTATTTTTTCATAGTTCCACACAACTTCTTCCTGTTTTCTCGATTGATCTGTGTTCAGTTTTTCAAGGCCTATCCACTGTGCCAACTTATAACTAAATCTGAGGGGGGTGCGATGGGGAGGTTTCCTTGTGAGCATCAAAAAATAAATAAATTCTCAAGGCCCGACACAAGAATATAAAATGCGACGGTCAATCGGTCGCAACGGCGTATAGCTCATCACTTCACTCCATTACATCCCAGTACAAATAGCCGTCTGCTTGGACGAGCAACCACCGATCAGCACCCGTAATGACACGTTCACCGTTCATCTCACGCTTCTGTATCTCACTGCCCCACCCACAAAAATAACCAAGTTCCACCCGGTTTCGAAACCGGAAAACGGATTGCGCTGGTAAGCAAAGATGTAAAAGCTCGGAAAACGAGCCGACACGGCTCAAAAACAACAAAACAGTTAAGAAAAAAAGTATAAACTGATCAAAAATACAGATTTGCCGTCGACATGAGATACAAACGCTGCTGAGAGCGACAACCTTCACTTAACGAGGGCTGTCACTATCATCTTGTCTGACGCGCCATGTATTAGAGTTATAATACAGATCATTCGTCCTGGGACACATTTCCCCACAGTACCTGATTAGTACGCGACAGAAAATCGCGAAGTCCAGTATGAAGTACCCTCCACAATGCTCTGTACAATGTCTTATTGAGTATGTCTGTAGATGTAGGTTTATGTTTAGTAAAAAATGGTTAAAATGTCTCTAAGCACTATCGGACTTGACATCTGAGGTCATCAGTTCCCTAGACTTGGAACTACTTAAACCTAACTAACCTAAGGACATCGCACACATCCATGACCGAGGCAGGATTCGAACCTGCGGCCGTATCGGCCGAGTGGTTCCAGACTGAGGCGCCTAGAACCGCTCGGCCAAACCGGCCGGCTGGTTGTCAGCATCTCGTAGTTAATCACAATATTGATTTCAGATCATTATCCACAGGGGCTTCCACAGATATCATAGAGGGTAATTGGTCAGCTGTGAAATCTCTTGTAGGGAAGGGGAAACGCCGGATTTCCACACTTCAAAGTCACTTAGACGAATATTCATGGAGACGTAGTATTTCCCAAACATATTGCCCGTTTAAATGTTTTGTTAAACGTCTTGGGCAAATGTACTGTCCGAAGTATGTTAGCTAATTTCACATTAGAATGAGGGGGGGGGGGTTGACTGTGTGTGTCTGTGCGTGTATGTGTGTGTGTGTGTGTGTGTGTGTGTGTGTTTGTGCGTGTTTTCATAATGTATTGTTTGTTTTGAATGTGGGTATGTGATTTTTGTTGTCTTTCTAGGTGACTTCGGCTCTTTTAAGAAGTTCCCGTGTGGTAAGTTCAGTTTTCCATTTTTTTTTTCATTTACTGCATTTGACTATTTTGACGTATTTCATTGTTGTATTACACCATTTTTCGTGTAGTGCAGTACGTAATAGAAATTTCGCAGCTGTCGTTCTTCTTTCGTTTCCCAGCAATAGTATCAGTGCGATTTTTTCGAATCTGTATTAGCAATATTAAAGGCGAAACGCCCAACACAACTAAAATTTGTATGCCGTCCTTCAGTTGACCTTTACACTGACACTACCTATTCGAAAAGGACGGCGTATGAGATTTACCTATATATGTCAAATGGATAGCAGGATACAAATGTTGTGTATGGCTATATAGCTCAACTAAAGAATGGGATAGTATTGTCACTGCTGTGAACAAAACTATAACTTTCAGTCGATACTATTAGCTTCAAAGGTGAAAAAAATTATGGCCCATAGTGATGTACGGGATACAAATTGTATATGTATCGTGTTATTGCCTCTTCGCGTAGTTCAACTGAGGTACAGGTAGCAAATGTAACGTACGTCCGTTTCTAAGTTCTCGTTAGCAGTAGAGGTATGGGATGCGAATATTATGTACGTAGCTCCTTCTGCCATCGGTAGTACTACTATCTACGTAAGAACAATTACTGGTAACGGTGGTGAAAGAAACAACACATGTAAAATTTGTATCCCGTGTTTCAGTTGACCTATATAGTTCAACTGAACAACAGGATATTAATGGTAACGAAAACGAAAAATCGACGTACGCTAAATTTGTTTCCCGTTCTGTAGTTAACCAATACAGTTCAAATGAGGTTCGACATACAACTCATACATATGTGACGTGAGATATTCTACGCTACTAATATTTCCATCCACTTTTCCCCTTCATTTTCCACAGAAATAATACGATACAAGCACGCGACATCCTTAACGTCAAAATACTACTTGCCTTGATATATGTCAACTATATTTTTCGTCTCTCGTATTCCTTTATTTCTGAACAGTCTTGTCAGCTCTTTCATCTGTGTAATAAATGCTCTCTGGCCAATTATGACGTCATTGGTCAGAGCCGACAGGTTGTATCCCCTACTTCACTAGACCCGACTACTGACTGTTATGTTGTCGATAACCGATCTGGTTGAAATCAGAGTTTCTTTACGAGAAACTGGTACATATTAACGAAATATGGCTACATGTAACAGTCGGGTAATTATTTTTTGTTGCTATTGCTTCAATTATTATTAAGCAATTGTCAATAAATGTGTATAGAGACGAAGCAAGCACCATATGAAGCCCTAAAAATGGCGTTATTACTGCGTATTTAAAAACCCAATTTTTTTTCCGACACAGCGTAGTATCGTGTGAATCGACTATTATTTGTCCATAGCTATTGCGAGCAGCCAACTTCAGACGCGCACTTCTCGTCGATGGCTTGGAACAGCGCATCCTTCTTTCCATAGCGATCTACTTTGTCTTCATTTGTCACGCTTGACTGCCCTCTGAGAAATACGTTGCAGCCGTGATCTCATCTTTGCTATTACTGTCACTTTACCGTTCTATTGTGATGAACGACCGGCGAGCGCTAAAAAAGATCTACGATTGTTGATAGCGATACAAAAGACAGTTATAGGCGACCCAGTTAGGTCTAACCGAAGGCGTCGGACATGGGCTGCGAGTTGCACAGCAATGCAGCCCTTGTTCGCTGCCCTGATTGCGACGTTGTAGCCGTCATGGGACGCATTAAACGTTACCGGCTGAACTACTGCTGGTAGTACCAGTTGCGTATGTGTGTCAGTTAATGTACACAGTACATGTACACAACAGTGCATCTGCGAGATTTGTGGACGAGTAAACTGTAGTCTACATTGCTTCGAAGATAAGACTGTAAAATACATTAATTCCGACGTCGTGCATTAAGTGAACGACGTAATATTCCACGCCTCTTTTAGCACATAGAAAGAAATTTGGTTTAACTGCTGCTGTTTGAGAATGGTTTTCAATCGATGATGTGAAGAAGTGTTTTATTTTTAACGAAGTAGAATTTTATTTAAGGAAGTAGTTAAGACAGTTGTCCACTTGTGGGGACGAAATTAGTTCTTGGTTAGCACTCGCTAATGGCGGGTGTGGAAGAAATTGGCAGCAACTTAATCTTCTGAGTTAGCCTTCTTAAACAATAACATGACGCATATTACTGTAACATACCTATATCTTCTTCTTTAATTCCGACGTGTGTTCAGTTTACCTTAACCTAAAAAAAGGGATTGTGATTTTCTCGTTTAATTTCAAAAAATTCAAGTTAGTCAGTATCACATTTTCGCAAGCGGTCAATTTGAAAAATACTTCGTTGGATATAATGGCGTGCCATACTGTATAATGAAACAAAATTTCTGCATCATGCGGTTTTATATCGAACGACATGTAACACCGCTATTAACGGCAAAGAAACTGCAATCTCTATGAAAATTTATATTATTTACACATCAGCTGTTAATGCAACTGGATCTGACGACAGCTAAAAATGCCGTGAAATAAGATGGATTTGACACGATATACATAAAGGGGCTTCACAACGATTTTCACAAATCATTAAATATAAGCCAGTATTTTCTGAATGTTATCACAAATCAAAAATTAAATGCGATTAGTTTATATACTGGATCATTTAGTTGATCCTACCGATGTCGTTTTGTGCAACAAGCAATATTATATCTCGCCTTCAAAAACTGCACGCCAGATTTTCATATTCTCCCGTTCGCTATGCGCAAGTTATTTGTGCTACATAGAAAATGTAGTTAAATTTTGTATTCGGAAGCATATTCTATGGAGGTCGTATTTTTCGACTTCTTCAAGAAAAATGTAGAAAAGCGACATTCAAACGCATCCTCACTCCCGCACTCTGGCCCCTGTGGTCAGGATTTCTAGTATGTTGTTCGTGACACATCCTCCTACCACTGTACAAAAATTTGCGATTGCACGAATTATTTCTCACATTCGACCTTGTTTGGTCTTCACTGTCTGACCTTATTACGCGAGGGGCTTAGTCGAACACCTACAAATTGTAAAATGGACGCTCGTATAAATTTTACCTAACAATTTTGTGAATTTTAACAACACAAAATAAGCAATTACATCGTAGTGTTCCACAGCCCTTCTAACTACGAAGTTACTGTGCTTGTAAGGATGAAGTCTCTATCAAATTTAATACGTAATTAGTTTCAGAGTTACGTTTAAAAAGTCGTTTTTCTTTCATTACCGCCAAGGGCACGTACAAAGTTAATTATGTTTACGAAATGAGGGCGTAATAGCCCAATCAATAGAGACCAAAAACAGTGATGGTGGCAAAGGGGGGCGGGAGGAACTATGGGGCTATAACCCCCCCCCCCCCCAATGGAATATCATATAACTCTGGATAAAATAACTTCAGAAATCAGCGAATATATTACTCCAAGAGATTCGATCATTTTTTTTATAACTATGTAGAAATGTATTTCAAACACATTTTAATAAAAGAGTAAGAGCGGCAAACAGCTTACTATCTAAACCAATATGCATCATTTAATTTAAAGTTGACGTCTTATTAGTTATTAATACACTTTTTTACCCTTAACTCCAAAACAGTTACCAAAAACTGCTTTAAGCTAAACCAAATTTTACCACTTTGTCTGCGGAGCACCCCAACTCTCCTTTTGTTAAGCGATATTCCATTCCCCAAAACCCCAAACCCCTTCACCACCGCCCCTCCCATTAGTTGCCTCCCCCTCCCCCCCCTCGACCGACTTCTAGAATTGGCCCTGACCAAAACCGTCGAAAATCAAGAACCGGTAAACAGGTAGTAATGACAATTGTTTGCACAGCGGTAGGAAGGAGTGTCACGAAGAACGTAGTAAACATCCTGTTGATAGATGAGTGTAGGCAGGACGTTCATTTGGAGGTCAGTTTTGCGCTTCTTTCTTTAGTTACTCGGATACCGTTGCCTCCAGCGTTATATTTCCTACAAAAATGTCTCATTCATTGATTTTGTAGGGCTCATAGTTTGTGCGTAGCGAGGGAGAGAATACGAAAATCTCGCGAGGTTGCCTTACTTTTAAAGGCCAGATGTAACATTGCAGGTTGCATGAAACAACTTTGGTAGGGCAGATGAATCACAGTGTCCTTTTTTTTTAATTTCGACACATCTGGTATTTTGGTCTACCTTCAATGTTTAGCAGCTTTGTGTGCGGGTTTTTGAGATTTTAAAATAAACAGGTGATCCCATTTTATGCGTCTCGTCATCCCAGTCTGCGAAAATGACTATTTATGCCACGGAATGTTTTATTTAGCGGAAAAATTCTTCAGGTGAAATTGTTTTAACTTCAGATATGCTAATGTATTCATTAAAGTCAAACTTGGAAGTGGTGCGTTGTAGTATGTTCTGTTGAAAAATGTGGGGGGTTGCTCTTTTGTCATCCGTTCTAAATGAATTTTCTCTTGCTGAGAATTTAGAAGAAGCGATCTATGTTCTACTGAGGAAAAAATTTCAGAATAAAGGGTCGGATGAATTAGTCTTTATTGTAGACAACCGGTTTCAACAGCTGAAACTGTTATTTTCCGGGCCCAAAAAAAAAATCTTCTTTGGGAAAAAACTTTCAATGTCCCAGATTTCGTCAATTAATCTTTATCGCTGACAATCGGTTTTTTGAAGACCATATGATGACAGTTATAACTGGCGAAACCAGTAGGCAACAATAGATGGTAATTTACGCACTCTTTGCTATTGAAAGTTTCTTCATCATGAGTGTTACGTGTGAATGGACTTCCTGCACGTGTAAATGTTTACAAATCAAAAATAAATAGTTTCAAAATACGATTGTTTGCGGGGACATTGTTACTTTTTTAAGATGTGGCACGTCGATTGTGCAGTGGGCAAAAGATATATGAACACGCTTAAGTCTGTCTGAAACTAAGGAAAACATTGCAGCAGAAGTCGTAGAACGATTTGCTGTTCATTTTTCTCACGATATCCTTTTGTTAGTCAGCGCTCTTAAATAGGACTCTGTTTCAAATGGTGGAGTCATTTCAATTAAAATACGTAGGCGATAAAAAAATCATTACTTATAGTCTTTATTCTTGTTGACAGAATTTGGCTGGTCATTGGTTTCTTCCAGTTGCACTTAGTGGCCATCAAGTGGAACTTGTAGTGTGGCCAATTAGATGTTATCGTTGCACGCATCACAAAAATTTTGTGCCAGGGGCTAACATGGGAAACATTGTACGGCGTCCACTACAGCGTAAAGTGACACCCTAGCGAGACAGGACTCTTGAGAACGACGCGACGCGACGCGAGGTGAGAGAGAGAGAGAGAGAGAGAGAGAGAGAGAGCACCCAATCAGCCTGTGCCAATATTGACCAATAGTGTGCCAGAGATCCTCCCGCCAGAGTGACCTTTTCGCTAGAGCGCCCTCCTCTGAGAGCCACCGCCGCACCACCATCGACACCGCCCCTCAGCCAGCGTGCTCGCTCTCTGCACCATCAGCTGCCACGGACACTGAGCTACGTAGGTGTATACTGCGACACTGGAGCCACTGATACCTGTTGCTGGACTGTTTTTCAAGTGCATCGTCCATTATCATTACAGCGTTCGTCTCAGTTGAGTACTTTATCAGACTGTCGTTCAGTAAGTAACTCTTGTTCACATGGAAACAATACTCTGGAAACAATACTCTGCTGGTCATTTAAATTGCAACACCAGGGAAGATGGCAAATTACGAAAATTTGCTCGCTGTATTTAAGCAGTATGGTAGAAAGAATGTATGATTGAAAAATGCATGGTTAAATTCTTATTAGTTGATTTGGAGGTATACAGGGTGTTTCGGACCTATTCGTTCAAATTAACGCAGGGGGTAGGTGACATCAAAACGAATATATTTAGTTGAGGTACATACGGCTTCTGACAGAAAATTATGGTTGTAGGGGCGACTTACACAGAGGGTATTTCAGCAAGCTAATTACAGCAGTAACCCTGAATGTACGCAATATATTGTCGGAACATTGATTGTGCCACTTTCGCAATGGTACCAGCAGCGACCGCAGTCCTAGCGATGACGTCTTTTTCTGTTTCCACTACCGTTTCATACACCAGCTGCTTCATACTTCCCCAGAGAAAAAAATCCATATACCTGCGGTCAGGCTGACCTAGGTGTCCAGACGATTGGGCCACCTCAGCCGATCCGTCGATTCCCGACGGCGGTTCTGATTCCTCACATCAATGTTGAAATGGGCTGACACCCCATCGTGATGGAAGTTCATCCTTTGTGTAATATACAGAGGTACATCTAACGAGTACAGCCAGCCATCCGCAGACAGAGTATGTAACACCACAGCTATTTACACGCCTGCATAGTTTTGCAGTAAGTTCTATTCCGTTAGGTCAAGCTGTATTGGAGGCTGGCCATGAAGCCTCCAGCCACGGCCGTTGTGTAGTCGGCTGCTGGCGTCATAATGCCATCTGTCACGGTGTGCTGACCGTGAGAACTGCTCTGTGTGGAGCGTACTAAGATCACTTATTCATCTTATCTAAGAAACTAAAATAACTATGACAAATATGATCTATTTGTTTCAAATTTGGTATAGAAACTTTTATAATTTAGAAGAACAGTGTGTAAAATTTTCATGCGGATATCTATAATACTTTTGAAAACATAAAAAACCTATTAAAAAGTATTTAACCGACACTTAGTAAAGTAAATTCAGATAGGAATCACGGCAGTTTAAGTTTCTTTGTTATTTGAAAACAATAACAACACTCTCAGTGCGCATAAGTTATTTTTACAGGATTTTAATTCTAGACCTTCAATAATTTTGCTTTCGTAAGGAAACGCGGAAGATCAGTTTGGATTCCGTAGAAATGTTGGAACACGTGAGGCAATACTGACCCTTCGACTGATCTTAGAAGAAAGTTTAAGGAAAGGAAAACCTAGGTTTCTAGCATTTGTAGACTTAGAGAAAGCTTTTGACAATGTTGACTGGAACACTCTCTTTTATATTCTGAAGGTGGCAGGGGTAAAATGCAGGGAGCGAAAGGCTATTTACAATTTGTACAGAAACCAGATGACAGTTATAAGAGTCCAGGGACATGAAAGGAAGAAGTGGTTGGGAAGGGAATGAGACAGGGTTGTAGCCTCTCCCCCATGTTGTTCAATCTGTATATTGAGCAAGCAGTAAAGGAAACAAAGGAGAATTTCGGAGTAGGTATTAAAATCCATGGAGAAGAAATGAAAACTTTGACGTAGATGTAAAATGTAGACTGGCAATAGCAAGGAAAGCGTTTCTGAAGAAGAGAAATTTGTTAACATCGAGTATTGATTTAAGTGTCAGGAAGTCGTTTCTGAAAGTATTTGTATGGAGTGTAGCCATGTATGGAAGTGAATCATGGACGATAAATAGTTTAGGTAAGAAGTAAATAGGAGCTTCCGAAATGTGGTGCTACAGAAGACTGCTGAAGATTAGATTGGTAGATCACATAACTAATAAGGAGGTATTGAATAGAATTGGGGAGAAGAGGAGTTTGTGGCACAACTTGACTAGAAGAAGGGATCGTTTGGTAGGACATGTTCTGAGGTATCAAGGGATCACCAATGTAGTACTGGAGGGCAGCGTGGAGAGTAAAAATCGCAGAGGGAGACCAAGAGATGAATACACTAAACAGATTCAGAAGGATGTAGGTTGCAGTAGGTACTGGAAGATGAAGAAGCTTGCACAGGATAGAGTACCATGGAGAGCTGCCTCAAACCAGTCTCAGGACTGAAGACCCCAACAACAACACGGAAAAATAAATGTTTAATAGTTGATATTTATATTTTGTTAGGGTGGGAGTAGATGAGAGTGAATGTGAGCGTGTATGTGGGGAAATACTTCAAATTTCAATTTTTTTATATCTTACACCATCCGTAATTAGCAAGTGTTACGTGACCAGGATGTCCTGAAAACGGTAAATCCCCCTAACTAGTGGATGACGTATGTCTAGGAGCGTTTTCTTTTGCAATAAGGCAGCCAGAAAGATAATAAGAGGATACATAGCACTAAAGTATATATCAAGCATTCTTTTCTTTTGATTTTGATTTGGTTTGGTTTTGTGGAATATTTTGTGAAATTTTGCAATATGAAATGACGCAGATGCCTCTGCGAATGCTGATTGGAGTAAAGCCGTTTGCGCGCGAAATTGGTCATGAAAGGTTAATCTGACTGACATTTTGACCAACCAATGAGAGAAAAGTGTTCCCGCATTATGATTTCTTGAAGCTTCTACACATGTGACTGAAGAAGATATCCGAGGTAGGGAACGGGATTAAGGTGATCTCTTATTTTGAGATCTATGTAGTCTTGGTCGGTTGTTGCTGCCGTCGGCAACATTACTCTTTGCCAGACTCAACGTAGCAAAGCCATCAAACAACTTAACAGTTTTACAGGGTTTGCTTTTTCGCTGTCAAAGATTTTGATTGTTGCACCTCACCAAGAATTGTTTTCAAAAAGTATATACAGGGTTATTACAAATGATTGAAGCGATTTCACAGCTCTACAATAACTTTATTATTTGAGATATTTTCACAATGCTTTGCACACACATACAAAAACTCAAAAAGTTTTTTTAGGCATTCACAAATGTTCGATATGTGCCCCTTTAGTGATTCGGCAGGCATCAAGCCGATAATCAAGTTCCTCCCACACTCGGCGCAGCATGTCCCCATCAATGAGTTCGAAAGCATTGTTGATGCGAGCTCGCAGTTCTGGCACGTTTCTTGGTAGAGGAGGTTTAAACACTGAATCTTTCACATCACTATGCGTGAAACTTGCCCGCACGCGTTCAAGCATTTCTTCGCTCACTGCAGGCCGACCCGTTGATTTCCCCTTACAGAGGCATCCAGAAGCTTTAAACTGCGCATACCATCGCCGAATGGAGTTAGCAGTTGGTGGATCTTTGTTGAACTTCGTCCTGAAGTGTCGTTGCACTGTTATGACTGACTGACGTGAGTGCATTTCAAGCACGACATACGCTTTCTCGGCTCCTGTCGCCATTTTGTCTCACTGCGCTCTCGAGCGCTCTGGCGGCAGAAACTTGAAGTGCGGCTTCAGCCGAACAAAACTTTATGAGTTTTTCTACGTATCTGTAGTGTGTCGTGACCATATGTCAATGAATGGAGCTCCAGTGAATTTATGAAATCGGTTCAATCATTTGTAATAGCCCTGTACAGAGTCGATTCTGTTCATTTGAGTACATATCATAAAGCATCTCCGCTGTCTAACATCGATCTTTAGTAGTCTTAAAATGCCATTTTAATTCAACCCACTGGGATAAAATTCTTGCGATAGCCGGTTCGATAGATAGCCGTCGTGTGTCACACGCTTTCAGTATTTTTAACGGTGCATTACCGCGATTAATTAGCTGAAAAATATTTTTATACTCAATTTGGCGCTTTGATGAGTGTGAGAGCCAGGTGTAGGTTTCACGGACCAGAAACTCTATGTTTCGTGGCAAAGTCACTTCTGATGCGTGCGTTACTGCCA
Source organism: Schistocerca nitens (assembly GCF_023898315.1). Classification (NCBI taxonomy): domain Eukaryota; kingdom Metazoa; phylum Arthropoda; class Insecta; order Orthoptera; family Acrididae; genus Schistocerca; species Schistocerca nitens. Next base: position 213,700,879 of record NC_064614.1, read on the forward strand.
ACTGTAATGAGTGACATACACAAGGTATCAAAATGAGATGTGGAAGATTGCGTTGCGTTTTCAGAATTGTATACACGCTGTTCAAATGGTTCAAATGGCTCTGAGCACTATGGGACTTAACATCTATGGTCATCAGTCCCCTAGAACTTAGAACTACTTAAACCTAACTAACCTAAGGACAGCACACAACACCCAGCCATCACGAGGCAGAGAAAATCCCTGACCCCGCCGGGAATCGAACCCGGGAACCCGGGCGTGGGAAGCGAGAACGCTACCGCACGACCACGAGATGCGGGCTATACACGCTGTGGCTGGAACCAGTCATAACAGCTGCATTATCGGTCCCTAATGCAATTAAATTTTTTAGTTTGAGACCCTCAGCTTTTAAGCACTGTAAAAGTGCCGATACCATTCCAACGGCAGCAGAACTCTCCAGGGGCTGCAGAGCTAAAAACGCAGACACAACTTTTTTTTATTTAAACTGAAATATCTTACTACGATCCCGAGAAATTTCCTGTTGCTTACATCTGATGATTTACCTAATAATAAACTATATTTTTGGTCACCTATGTCACTCAAAAGTTCTTTTTGGAAATGAGGTGCTAGAATATAATTTATTAGCTCCGTACATTTGGTTCTATGTAATTTCATGTCGTTTGTTGATTTCGAATCCTTAAAGCATTTTTTACACACGTCAGTCAAGTGATCAATGTTGGAAATTGAGCTATGTTCAGCAATGTAAAACGCTAACGTACACTCAGCTCTTGAACATGAATTACATGTTTTCACTGGTACTGCAGAAAATATCAGTTGCTTATTTTGAGGAATTTGTTCATATTTTGCTCTATGTTCATTCGTTTCCAAATGCTTTTTCAAGTCGTTAATTTTTGCATACATTTCGGACTGACAATAGCTACAATAGGCTTTAGTTGAGTTACCTGGCACAGGCTTCAACCAGTGTTTGAACTCCATGCAGTTTTCTCACTCTTTTCTATAAGTCTGGCTGTAGACATTTCTTTTGGGCGGCACTTTCATGATTTTTTTTTTTTGTAACTGCGTTAATTCCACACAACTACTGTCGTTACACAATCAAAACCGATAATTTGTAATCAACTGCAAGAACGAACGACACCGCAACTCATCGATACAACTAAAATGAATATGATATTCCAAACAGTTCAGTTCCAATACAGTATTCCTGTTCTCACTCGTTGTTGAGTCACGAAGCTCCTACAGTTTTTCTGCAGGTTCGCTAGTGCAGTGGCACCAAGCGGCTGTTCTGTATAAACGCTGCGAAACGATTGTGGGCTTTGTAAGTGAAGTGCAAAAGCACATTCAAAATAAAAATGCGGTCGTATTTCTGACATTGTGGCACTCTAAATTGCAGCAGCTTTCAAAACTGTCACTTTTTCGATTTCCAAAGAATTCAGTGAGGAATGTGATAATTATTATAGGAATTTCAAAAAATGCCTAATTTAACGTACTTACACTTTTATGCTTGCGAGAAAATATTTACATTTTCTATTCACTCGTTTGGCATCAGAACTTTGACACTTAACGAGACTGGCAAAAATCTATCATCTTTCAAAGATGTTACTAATGTGTAAATGGCAGGCCGTTTCTCGGATACAAATAAGCTTGTCGGTTGAAAACTTTTCCAGTCTGTACCTAATACACTACCGGCCATTAAAATTTCAACACCACGAAGATGACGTGCTACAGCCGCAAAATTTAACCGACAGGAAGAAGGTGCTGTGATATGCAAATAATTAGCTTTTCAGAGAATTCACACAAGGTTGGCGCCGGTGGTGACACCCACAACGTGCTCACATGAGGAAAGTTTCCAACCGATTTCTCATACACAAACAGCAGCTGACCGGCGTTGCCTGCTGAAACGTTGTTGTAATGCCTCGTGTAAATGGGTACCATCACGGTTCCGACTTTGATAAAGGTCGGATTGTAGACAATCGCGATTGCGGTTTATCGTATCGCGACATTGCTGCTCGCGTTGGTCGAGATCCAGTGACTGTTAGCAGAATATGGAATCGGTGGATTCAGGAGGGTAATACGGAGCACCGTGCTGGATCCTAACGGCCTCGTATTACTAGCAGTCGAGATGACAGGCATCTTATCCGCATGGCTGTAACGGATCGTGCAGCCACGTCTCGATCCCTGAGTCAACAGATGGGGGCGTTTGCAAGACAACAACCATCTGCACGAACAGTTCGACGTTTGCAGAAACATGGGTTATCAGCTCGGAGAACTTGGCTGCGGTTACCCTTGTCGCTGCATCACAGACAATAGCTCCTGCGATGGTGTACTCAACAAAATGTCTGTGAGCATTATGGGACTTAACTTCTAAGGTCGTCAGTCCCCTAGAACTTAGAACTACTTAAACCTAACCAACCTAAGGACATCACATACATCCACGCCCGAGGCAGGATTCGAACCTGCGACCGTAGCGGTCGCGCAGTTCCAGACTGAAGCGCCTAGAACCGCTCGGCCACTCCGGCCGGCCTATACTCAACGACGAACCTGGGTGCACGAATAGCGAAACGTCATTTTTTCGGATGAACCCAGGTTCTATTTATAGCATCATGATGGTCGCGGTGAACGCACATTGGAAGCGTGTTTTCGTCATCGCCATGCTGGTGTATCACCCGGCGTGATGGCATGGGGTGCCATTGGTTACACGTCTCGCTCACCTCTTGTTCGCCCCGCGGCATTTTGAACAGTGAACGTTACATTTCAGATGTGTTACGACCCGTGGCTCTACCCTTCATTCGATCCCTGCGAATCCCTAAATTTCAGCAGGATAATGCACGACCGCATGTTGGAGGTCCTGTACGGGCCTTTCTGGATACAGAAAATGTTCGACTGCTGCCCTAGCAGCACATTCTCCAGCTGTCTCACCAACTGAAAACGCCTAGTCAATGGTGGCCGAGCAATTGGCTCGTCACAATTCGCCAGTCACTACTCTTGACGAACTGTGGTATTGTGTCGAAGCTGTATGGGCATCCAAGCTCTGTTTGACTCAATGCCGAGGCGTATCAAGGCCGTTATTACGGCCAGAAGTGGTTGTTCTGGGTACTGATTTCTCAGGACCCAAACTGCGTGAAAATGAAATCACATGTCAATTCTAGCATAATATATCTGTCCAATGAATACCTGTTTATCATCTGCATTTCTTCTTGGTGTAGCAATTTTAATGGCCAGTATTGTAATATACTAGCATTTGGTTTCATACTTCAGTTTCATTACAAAAGAAAAGTAAACACAGCTGTGCATTTTTGTACTATATTAAAGAAATATGTGGATGTTTTTGTACATATTAAGATAGCCGTGTATAAGTTTCCAAGAAAATTGTTAAAATTAGCAGGTCGTAAGAAAGTTCATGGTAGGAAGGAAGCGTTTTGAATCGCAATTGACTACGTTATGCGAGTATAAACGTAGAGTTAATTAAAGTCTCTAGCGGACAGTGGTGGTGTAAAAGTATTTTGCGGTATAATATGCAAGCGTTGAATTTTTCTCCATAGAGTAATCTTTTATTTTCCCTCCCCACAAGGGGAATTAGGGAAGTAAAGGTTCAAAAGGTTCAAATGGCTCTGAGCACTATGGGACTTAACTTCTGAGGTCATCAGTCCCCTAGAACTTAGAACTACTTAAACCTGCCTAAGGACATCACACAAATCCATGCCCAAGGCAGGATTCGAACCTGCGACCGTAGCAGTCACGCGGTTCGTGATTGTACCGCCGAGAGCCGCAAGACCACTTCAGCCGGCGGAAGTAAAGGAATGTTGATATTTATTAGAAAGAGAAAATTAGCACAACACTGAGTATGTAGCGGTTGTCCATAGCCAAAAGTGACTGTGTTTTAAGACGGGCTCATATGCAAAAGATTTAAAAAGATAACTTAGTCTTGACTGCCTAAAAAGTAGCAGGAAGTCGCTAAAAATTTATTTCCGCTGATGCCACAATTGAACGGCATCACTGCTCCTGCCTGTATTGTCTCTCCCACAAAGCATTGTTGCATTTGCTTGTTGTTGGATCTAAGTGTCAATTCGGAAAAAAACTGTGCATACCAAGCAGATTGTGAATATGGTTTAAAGAAAAAGTAAGTTGCATTTTCCGTTTAACATGCATCTTTCTTTGGTATGGCGATCAGCTTCCCCTCAAAGTATATAATTTAATAATTTATTTTACAATTTTTTAGTGTGTATGAACGACTTTACAACAAAGCAGTCTTCTTCCAGTTGCATGCGTTACTGCCGTCTAGTGCACATGCGCTGATTGGCAACAGGTATATCACGTGCGAATTGTGTAATGTAACAGGCCTAACAGAATCAGTCTGCAGTCCCAAACTTGTACGCTTGGCGCACTGCCGCATAGGTGTACACGCTGGATGCATCTTGTAATGGGGCTTAACTATTAAACGACCTTAGATAAATACTACTACATTCGTGCGGAAATAGAGACAACTAAGTACCTAAAATTTTAACAGCTTCAACAACTTTTTTTGCGAGTCCCCCATATGGCATGAGGCCGTCAGCTGTAGCCGACGTCACCGACTCCTAATGCCGCCACCGGTGCTTGCTGTTTGTTGTAGTACTTTCGAGAAATATGTAACAACGTTGTCCAACCCCAACGTAAGTGAAAATATTGATTAGGGCCAGATAATCGTTTTAATTTAGTTGCGCATTTAATATAAAGACAAGTTGTATTCAGACCAGTTACAGTTCAATTCAGTTTAGATTCTGTTTAGTCAAAGTTTAGTAGAAACGTGTTTAAGTAGGATAACGAGTTGCTGGTACGTGGTTTAGGTAATACGTAGACTTTTAATACAGTGAGAGGTAAAGTTGGGCTAAATTTCATACAGAAACACACTTTAGGAAAATGTCACTTCCTGGCAGACTCTGGACTTGAGAAGAATGTTTTGACAGGGAGAAGATTGTACGTCTCGACGTAAAAGAAGTTCCCTCCATGAAGGCGAAAGAAGAACATGGCACACTGATTCGGGCACTGGACTCGTATTCAGGAAAACGATTGTTCAAATCCCTGTCCGGCCATCCAAATTTAGGTTTTCTATGATTTCCGTAAATCGCTCCAGGAAAATTCCGGAATGGCTTCTCTGGAAAGGACACAGTATCCTTTCATAAACCGAGCTAGTACTCCGTCTCTAGCGATCGCGGTGTCGACGGGACGTTAAACTCTAATTTTCCTTTCATTCTTCTTCCATGAAATCAACAGTAACTACCTGTCTCTCTCTCTCTCTCTCTTTCTCTCTCTCTCTCTCTCTGTGTGTGTGTGTGTGTGTGTGTGTGTGTGTGTGTGTGTGTGTACGTCGTCATAGCATTCGCTTCTTGTTAAAAAATAAACAAATAAAAAGTTAAGAGAGAAAGAGAAACTTCGAAATGCGTCAGCCAGTTCTCTGGACGACTCTTTTCATATGATGCTAATTTGCGCCACTGCAGCAACAGGAATAATAATTGATTTCAAGTAGTTTGAGGCAATTGCATAAGTTCAGTGGGAACACCCCTCTCATCTTATTCTTCCGATTGTAACGTAATTGACTCTGTCGGTAGAGACATGGCATAGGAAATTTTTATTCTTCTTTAATAAAGGAACAAGTTTCCACTTGGTAAATAAATGAATGCTTTTGCCGTTGTACTTGCTCCAGGCAGAAGTGCGGCCAGCAGGTGGCCTTTTTGTGAAGTTCCGCTGAAAGATACGTTTCTCCTCTCACTGCCGGGGACCCGAAATGTATTCCGCCCCCCACGAGCTCTCTGTGAAAAGACGATGCAGTGGTGGCCCAAACCACGCGGTCGCTAGGGGAAGGGGGGGGGGGGGCGAGTCCTTGCACATAGGCATTTTGTTTTGCTCTCGAGCATGGTGGAGTGAATTGGTGCGGAAATAAACACTATGGCTCCTAGAGTTCTTCATCCGGCGCCGCTCGGTTGCGGGCCAGTGGAAACTGCTCTTGTTAGTACGAAAGGGCTTGTTTACAAAGTGGAACGTTGGGACAAATCGACATAGTGCTGCTCATTACTGGCTTGTTTTCTTGCTCATTGTTAAGACTCGCAAGCCGATCTTTCACGTCAATGTAATGGTGATTCTCAGCGAGGCAGCCAGGGGTGGTGTCCTTTTCATTTGAGTCGACGCAAGGGACAATGGAATGCTTATGCTTTCTGAAGACCAGAATGCAATGAAATCTTGATACAGTACCAGCTCTCTCCCTCTCTCTCCTCCCCTGAGGGGAAATTTCCACTGGGAGCTTTTTCTCAAAATTTGGTTATGAGTGGGCTTAGAAGTCTTGATCCCTACTCGTCATTGCCTGACCACGAGTTAGCATTTTTATCGCCCGAAGAGAATTTTAGGTACATTTCCCTTTCGAAGATGCTAAGGAGAGTACTGAGGCGAATTCTTAAGAACAACCGAGTTTTAGTCTCTGATGAGAACATCTCTGATGATAGTTTTCGACAGAAATGCTCACACGTTAGGTTGCATGGGGAAAAGACTAAATTCTGGTGGATGAACATACTTGCTTTCTATTACCACACCACAATGGGAGCGGACTGCACTTACAGCATGTGAGCTTCGTGGATGCAAACTTTGCCTTCAGATCCCTGAAGGCGTCTTTTTACTGGTGAGCGTTGCATGACTCCGTGGTCTATACAGATTCAGGAAATATGACAGAGATCAGAGTTTGTATTAACAGTCTCATGAGGGATTTTGAGGGGTTTTATGGGTTTCTTGTTTACTGTTAACTTCCATTTGAACTTATCCTAGTTGATCCTGGTCCACTCATTTCTTGTTAAAGCTGTTCGTATGGTTCTCTTGATCGAACAATGAACTTCTTACAAGATTAATAATATTACCATACTGCAACTGTGTAATCGTTCCTATACACCCTCCGAAGGGAGGCTTGAGCAAGATCTTAAGAAATCTGTTTTGCAGTTCCATGTGGTCCGCTTCATCATGTTTTCAGAGCAGTCAAGTAATTTCCCCTTATGTTCATTAACAGTTCGTTCTTTTGTCTCTGTTCTGTTCCACAGATAAATACCTTTTAAGTTTCCTTCTTACTTTTGTGCCCATGAGGTCAAATAAATTGGGCAATGTAGCCTTATTTTGTCTTTTATTAGCTTAGAGAATCCCTGCCGTTTCTGTGGCTTAAATGGTTGTTCAAGATCGGCATCCATGACTCATTTGTAAGAGCTTTCGCGTGGTCGTTCGGTAGCGTTCTCGCTTCCCACGCCGGGGTTCCCGGGTTGGATTCCCGGCGGGGTCAGGGATTTTCTCTGCCTCGTGATGACTGGGTGTTGTGTGATGTCCTTAGGTTAGTTAGGTTTAAGTAGTTCTACGTTCTAGGGGACTGATGACCACAGATGTTAAGTCCCATAGTGCTCTGAGCCATTTGAACCATTTAAGAGCTTTCCTGCGTTGTCAGTTGCGTGACAAATGTTTGTTACATTCTGCATTTCAACTCACGTGGAGCGTACAGATTTCCGGAAGTTCAGAAGGGATCATTTACCAAACTGACTAGTTAAGTCAGGGATTCACGACAGGCCTCTTACAGGTTGCTTCAGGCATATACTGGAAAGTAGTGATGAATCGAATTGTGTTATGGAACAAATGAATAGACTGGTTGAGCCCAAAATAAAAAGTAAGGCAATTAATATGACTTCCGTACAGGAGAAAAATCCAGAAATTAGAGGCTTCCCGACAATCATTCCTTCCATGCATTATGTGCGAGAGCAATAGTGTTGGAGGGATAAGATAATACCCTCCGCCACACATCATTAGGTGGCTTCTGGAGTATGATGTAGATGTAGAGGTAGAGATCACCTGTTGTGTTGTTGTGGTCTTCAGTCCTGAGACTGGTTTGATGCAGCTCTCCATGCTACTCCATCCTGTGCAAGCTCCTTCATCTCCCAGTACGTACTGCAGCCTACATCCTTCTAAATCTGCTTAGTGTATTCAACTCTTGGTCTCCCTCTACGGTTTTTACCCTCCACTCTGCCCTCCAATACTAAATTGGTGATCTCTTGATGCCTCCCTTCTTCTAGTCAAGTTGTGCCACAAACTCCTCTTCTCCCCAATTCTATTCAATACCTCCTCAGTAGTTATGTGATCTATCCATCTAATCTTCAGCATTCTTCTGTAGCACCACATTTCAAAAGCTTATGTTCACTTCCATACATGGCTACACTCCATACAAATACTTTCAGAAACGACTTCCTGACATTTAAATCTATACTCGACGTTAACAAATTTCTCTTCTTCAGAAACGCTTTCCTTCCCATTGCCAGTATACATTTTATATCGTCTCTACTTCGAACATCATCAGTTATTATGCTCCCTAAATAGCAAAACTCCTTTACTACTTTAAGTGTCTCATTTCCTAATCTAATTCCCTCAGCATCACCCGACTTAATTCGACTACATTCCATTATCCTCGTTTTACTTTTGTTGATGTTCATCTTATATCCTCCTTTCAAGACACTATCCACTCCGTTCAACTGCTCTTCCAAGTCCTTTGCTGTCTCTGAAAGAATTACAATGCCATCGGCGAACCTCAAAGTTTTTATTTCTTCTCCATGGATTTTAATACCTATTCCGAATTTTTCTTTTGTTTCTTTTACTGCTTGCTCAATATACAGATTGAACAACATCGGGGAGAGGCTACAACCCTGTCTCACTCCCTTCCCAACCACTGCTTCCCTTTCATGTCCCTCGACGCTTATAACTGCCATCTGGTTTCTGTACAAATTGTAAATAGCCTTTCGCTCCCTGTATTTTAAACCTGCCACCTTCATCATAGGAAAGAGAGTATTCCAGTCAACATTGTAAAAAGCTTTCTCCAAGCCTACAAATGCTAGAAACGTAGGTTTGCCTTTTCTCAATCTAGCTTAGCGTCGTTATGGTGGTCTAGGGTAGCGTCTTTGTTTCATAATTAAAACGTCTTCGGTCCCGGGTTCGATGCCCGCCACTGCCTAAATTTTGATAAATAATCAGCATTGGCGGCCGAAGACTTCCGGCATAAGAAATCAGCCTCATTCTGCCAACGGCCTTGGCAAAGAGGGCGGGTTCAGGGCACTCTCTTGTCCTAGGGGTGGGAAATTGCCCCTACAGGCGGAAGAATCAGCAATGATCAACGACATGAGGATGCAGAAGGCAATGGAAACCACTGCATTAAAGACACGTAACGTGTATCCACAGGACATGTGGCCTGTAATTGAAGAAGTGTCATGATGATCTCTCCATTGGCAAAAGATTCAGGAATAGTCCCCCATTCGGATCTCCGGGAGTGGACTGCCAAGGGGGAGGCTACCATGAGAAAAAGACTGAATAATCAACGAAAGGACAACGTTCTACGAGTCGGGGCGTGGAATGTCAGAAGCTTGAACATGGAGGGAAACTAGAAAATCTGAAAAGGGAAATGCAAAGACTCAATCTAGATATAGTAGGGGTCAGTGAAGTGAAGTGGAAGGAAGACAAGGATTTCTGGTTGGGTGGTTGGTTGGTTTGGGGAAGGAGACCAGACAGCGTGGTCATCGGTCTCATCGGATTAGGGAAGGAAGTCGGCCGTGCCCTTTCAGAGGAACCATCCCGGCATTTGCCTGGAGTGATTTAAGGAAATCACGGAAAACCTAAATCAGGATGGCCGGACGCGGGATTGAACCGTCGTCCTCCCGAATGCGAGTCCAGTGTCCAACCACTGCGCCACCTCGCTCGGTTAAGGATTTCTGGTCAGATGAGTATCGAGTAATATCAACAGCAGCAGAAAGTGGTATAACAGGTGTAGGATTCGTTATGAATAGGAAGGTAGGGCAGAGGGTTTGTTACTGTGAACAGTTCAGTGACCGGGTTGCTCTAATCAGAATCGACAGCAGACCAACACCGACAATGATAGTTCAGGTATACATGCCGACGTCGCAAGCTGAAGATGAACAGATAGAGAAAGTGTATGAGGATATTGAAAGGGTAATGCAGTTTGTAAAGGGGGACGAAAATCTAATAGTCATGGGCGACTGGAATGCAGTTGTAGGGGAAGGAGTAGAAGAAAAGGTTACAGGAGAATATGGCCTTGGGACAAAGAATGAAAGAGGAGAAAGACTAATTGAGTTCTGTAACAAGTTTCAGCTAGTAATAACGAATACCTTGTTCAAGAATCACACGAGGAAGAGGTATACTTGGAAAAGGCCGGGAGATACGGGAAGATTTCAATTAGATTACATCATGGTCAGACAGAGATTCCGAAATCAGATACTGGATTGTAAGGCGTACCCAGGAGCAGACATAGACTCAGATCACAATATAGTAGTGATGAAGAGTAGGCTGAAGTTCAAGACATTAGTCAGGAAGAATCAATACGCAAAGAAGTGGGATACGGAAGTACTAAGGAATGACGAGATACGTTTGAAGTTCTCTAACGCTATAGATACAGCAATAAGGAATAGCGCAGTAGGCAGTACAGTTGAAGAGGAATGGAAATCTCTAAAAAGGGCCATCACAGAAGTTGGGAAGGAAAACATAGGTACAAACAAGGTAGCTGCGAAGAAACCATGGGTAACAGAAGAAAGGAGGAAGTACAAACAGGTTCCGGGAAAATCAGGAATACAGAAATACAAGTCGCTGAGGAATGAAATATATAGGAAGTGCAGGGAAGCTAAGACGAAATGGCTGCAGGAAAAATGTGAAGACATCGAAAAAGTTATGATTGTCGGAAGGTCAGACTCAGCATACAGGAAAGTCAAAACAACCTTTCGTGACATTAAAAGCAACGGTGGTAACATTAAGAGTGCAACGGGAATTCCACTGTTAAATGCAGAGGAGAGAGCAGATAGGTGGAAAGAATACATTGAAAACCTCTATGAGGGTGAAGATTTGTCTGAGGTGAGAGAAGAAGAAACGGGAGTCGATTTAGAAGAGATAGGGGATCCAGTATTAGAATCGGAATTTAAAAGAGCTTTGGAGGACTTACTGTCAAATAAGGCAGAAGGGATAGATAACATTCCATCAGAATTTCTAAAATCATTGGGGGAAGTGGCAACAAAACGACTATTCACGTTGGTGTGTAGAATATATGAGTCTGGCGATATAGTATCTGACTTTCGGAAAAGTGTCATCCACACAATTCCGAAGACGGCAAGAGCTGACAAGTGCGAGAATTATCGCACAATCAGCTTAACAGCTCATGCATCGAAGCTGCTTACAAGAGTAATATAGAGAAGAATGGAAAAGAAAATTGAGAATGCGCTAGGTGACGATCAGTTTGGCTTTAGGAAAAGTAAAGGGACGAGAGAGGCAATTCTGAGGTTACGGCTAATAATGGAAGCAAGGCTAAAGAAAAATCAAGACACTTTCATAGGATTTGTCGCCCTGGAAAAAGCGTTCGACAGTACAAAATGGTGCAAGCTGTTCGAGATTCTGAGAAAAGTAGGGGTAAGCTATAGGGAGAGACGGGTCATATACAATATGTACAACAACCAAGAGAGAATAATAAGAGTGGACGATCAAGAACGAAGTGCTCGTATTAAGAAGGGTGTAAGACAAGGCTGTAGTATTTCGCCCCTACTCTTCAATCTGTACATCGAGGAAGCTATGATGGAAATAAAAGAAAGGTTCAAGAGTGGAATTAAAATACAAGGTGAAAGGATTCGCTGATGACATTGCTATACTGAGTGGAAGTGAAGAAGAATTAAATGATCTGCTGAACGGAATGAATAGTCTAATGAGTACACAGTATGGTTTGAGAGTAAATCGGAGAAAGACGAAGGTAATGAGAAGTAGTAGAAATGAGAACAGCGAGAAACTTAACATCAGGGTTGATGTTCACGAAGTCAATGAAGTTAAGGAATTCTGCTACCTAGGCAGTAAAATAACCAATGACGGACGGAGCAAGGAGGACATCAAAAGCAGACTCGCTATGGCAAAAAAGGCATTTCTGGCCAAGAGAAGTTTACTAATATCAAATACCGGCCTTAATTTGAGGAAGAAATTTCTGAGGATGTACATCTGGAGTACAGCATTGTATGGTAGTGATACTTGGACTGTGGGAAAACCGGAACAGAAGAGAGTCAAAGCATTTGACATGTGGTGCTATAGACGAATGTTGAAAATTAGGTGGACTGTTAAGGTAAGGAATGAGGAGGTTCTACGCAGAAACGGAGAGTAAAAGAATATGTGGAAAACACTGATAAGGAGAAGGGACAGGATGATAGGACATCTGCTAAGACATGGGGGAATGACTTCCATGGTACTAGAGGGAGCTGTAGAGGGCAAAAACTGTAGAGGAAGAAAGAGATTGGAATACGTCAAGTTAATAATTGAGGACGTAGGTTGCAAGTGCTACTCTGAGATGAAGAGGTTAGCACAGGAAAGGAATTCGTGGCGGGCCGCATCAAACCAGTCAGTAGACTGATGACCAAAAAAAAAAATCTAGCTTCTAAATTAAGTCGTAGGGTCAGTATTGCCTCACGTGTTCCCATATTTCTACGAAATCCAAACTGATCTTCCACGAGGTCGGCTTCTACCAGATTTTCCATTCGTCTGTAAAGAATTCGCGTTAGTATTTTGCAGCCGTGACTTATTAAATTGGTAGTTCGGTAATTTTCACTTCTGTCAACGCCTTATTTCTTTGGAATGGGAATTATTATATTCTTCTTGAAGTCTGAGGGTATTTCGCCTGTCTCATACATTTTGCTCACCAGATGGTAGAGTTTTGTCAGGACTGGCTCTCCTAAGGCTGTCAGTAGTTCTAATGGAATGTTGTCTACTCCCGGGGCCTTGTTTCGACTTAGGTCTTTCAGTGCTCTATAAAACTCTTGACGCAGTATGATATCTCCCATTTCATCTTCATCTACATCCTCTTCCATTTCTATAACGTTGCCCTTGTATAGACCCTCTATATACTCCTTCCACCTTTCTGCTTTCCCTTCATTACTTAGAACTGGGTTTCCATCTGAGCTCTTGATATTCATACAAGTGGTTCTCCTTTCTCCAAATGTCTCTTTAATTTTTCTGTAGGCAGTATCTATCTTACCCCTCGTGAGATAAGCCTCTACATCGTTACATTTGTCCTCTAGCCATGCCTGTTTAGCCATTTTGCACTTCCTGTCGATCTCATTTTTGAGACGTTTGTATTCCTTTTTGCCTGCTTCATTAACTGCATTTTTATATTTCCTCCTTTCGTCAATTAAATTCAATATTTCTTCTGTCACCCAAGGATTTCTACTAGCCCTCGTCTTTTTACCCACTTCATCCTCTGCTGCCTACACTACTTCATCCCTCAAAGCTACCCATTCTTCTTCTACTGTATTTCTTTCCCCCATTCTTGTCAGTTGTTCCCTTATGCTCTCCCTGAAACTCTGTACAACCTCTGGTTCTTTCAGTTTATCCAGGTCCCATCTCCTTAAATTCCCACCTTCTTGCAGTTTCTTCAGTTTTAATCTGCAGTTCATAACCTATAGATTGTGGTCAGTGTCCACGTCTGCCCCTGGAAATGTCTTACGATTAAAAACCTGGTTCCTAAATCTCTGTCTTACCATTATATAATCTATCTGAAACCTTTTAGTATCTCCAGTGTTCTTCCATGTATGAGATCACCTGCGCGCGCCATAAGAACAAGACAGATCATAGTTCATTACACAACCTTAAAAGGCAGTCGATTTTGCAGGGCTTAAAAGACAGTTGATTTTGCCATTCTCCGTTCACAAGCCCATCTCATTACGGAGTATTTTATCATTTTTTGGATGTACTTGGGCAGTAATAATTCCTTGTCTGGTTCTGTGGCTGCAAAGCTTACAACCACCTTCAAGACGAATTGGTGACAGAGCTCCCGGTGTCCAGCCGTGCCTATACTCTGATAGCCAAGAAACTATGTGATTCACGTTGTACTGCCAATTCAAGTACACAGGACGGTCCATTGATAGTGACCGGTCCAAATATCTCGCAAAATAAGCATCAAACGAAAAAACTACAAAGAACGTAACTCGTCTAGCGTGAAGGGGGAAATCAGATGGCGCTATGGTTGGTCCGCTAGATGGCGCTGTCATAGGTCAAACGGATGTCAACTGAATTTTTTTTAAATAGGAACCCCCATTTTTTACTACATATTCGTGTAGTACGTAAAGAAATATGAATATTTTAGTAGGACCACTTGTTTCGCTTTGTGATAGATGGCGCTGTAATAGTCACAAACGTATACGTACGTGGTATCACACAAACTACTATTTCCGTGAAATCTAAGTGATCCGGGATGGTGAACAATCCTCGCAAGTTCACTTGCTACTTTTACTAAATACGTTTGGTCGGTGTCTAGCTCTGACGTCATCAAAGGCATAGGCGTACGTAAGCTGGCTTTTGACTGACATGGACCGATTGATAGCTAGTTGTGAAGTGTGTGTCACTGGCTCTCTGGTCGTATGTATACCGGGTGGTCCATTGATATATCTCACGAAATAAGCGTCAAACGAAAAACCTACAAAGAACGAAACTCGTCTAACTTGAAAGAGGAAACCAGATGACGCTGCCATGGGTAAAACGGATATCAACTCCGTTTTTTTAAATAGGAATCCCCATTTTTTACTACATATTCGTGTAGTACGTAAAGAATTGTGAATGTTTTAGTTGGACCACATTTTTAGCTTTGTGATAGATGGCGCTGTAATAGTCACAATCGAATAAATACTTGGTATCACGTAACATTCCGCCAGCGCGGACGGTATTTGCTTCGTGATACATTACCCTTGTTAAAATGGGCCGTTTACCAATTGCGGAAAAGGTCGATATCGTGTTGCTGTATGGCTATTGTGACCAACATGCCCAATGGGCGTGTGCTGTGTAAGCTGCTCGGTATCCTGGACGATATCATCCAAGTGACCGGACCGTTCACCGGATAGTTATGTTATTTAAGGAATCAGGAAGTGTTCAGTCACATAAAACGTCAACCACGACTTGCAACAAATGATGATGCCCAAGTAGGTGTTTTTGCTGCTGTCGCGGCTAATCCGCACGTCAGTAGAAGACAAACTGCGCGAGAATCGGGAGTCTCAAAAACGTCGGTGTTGAGAATGCTACATCAACATCGATGACACCCGTACCATATTTCTATGCACCAGGAATTTCATGGCGACGGCTTTGAACGTCGTGTACAGTTCTGCCACTGGGCACACGAGAAATTACGGGACGATGACAGGTTTTTTGCACGCGTTATATTTAGCGACGAAGCGTCATTCACCAACAGCGGTAACGTAAACCGGCATAATATGCACTATTGGGCAACGGAAAATCCACGATGGCTGCGACAAGTGGAACATCAGCGACCTTGGCGGGTTAATGTATGGTGCGGCATTATGGGAGGAAGGATAATTGGACCCCATTTTATCGATGGCGATCTAAATGGTGCTATGTATGCTGATTTCCTATGTAATGTTCTACCGATGTTACTACAAGATGGTTCACTGCATGACAGAATGGCGATGTACTTCCAACATGATGGATATCTCGCCTATAGCTCAGGTGCGGTTGAAGCGGTATTGAATAGCATATTTTGTGACAGGTGGATTGGTCGTCGAAGCACCATACCATGGTCTGCACGTTCACCGGATCTGACGTCCCCGGACTTTTTTCTGTGGGGAAAGCTGAAGGGTATTTGCTATAATGATACACCGACAGCGCCTGACAACATGCGTCAGTGCATAGTCAACGGAAGGCGAACTACTCGCTGTTGAGAGGAATGCATTGATGTTGACGGACAACATTTTGAAGATTCATTGCATTAATGTGGTATTTACAGGTAATCACGCTGTAACAGCATGCTTTCTCAGAAATGATAAGTTCACAAAGGTACATGTATCACATTGGAACAACCGAAATGAAATGTTCAAACATACCTACGTTTTGTATTTAAATTTAAAAAACCTACTTGTTACCAACTGTTCGTCTAAAATTGTGAGCCATATGTTTGTGACTATTACAGCGCCATCTATCTTAAAGCGAAGAAAGTGGTCCAACTAAAACATTTATATTTCTTTACATACTACACAAATATGTAACAAAAATGCGGGTTCCTGTTTAAAAAAAAAACGCAGTTGATATCCGTTTGACCTATGGCAGCGCCATCTAGCGAGCCAACCATAGCGCCATCTGGTTTACCCCTTCAACCTATACGAGTTTCGTTCTTTGTAGTTTTCTCGTTTGACGCTTATTTCGTGAGACATTTGGCCCGCTCACGATCAATGGACCGCCCTGTATGTGCGTGACAGGTAACACAATCGGCAGCTCAGTACCAGTCATACATCAATATTACGCGTCAAGACATAAAAACGCTGCCAGAACCGAGTCTGCATATCCGTAGTGCTTACAAAATAAGCTGTTGATTATTAAAGAGGATAGCTGGAGTCGGAATGCTTAACAGTGATGATACAGAACAACAGCTCTTTGAGAAAGACGTGGAATACGTTGTTTCCACGTTTCCAAGAATCTTGAAGGCGAAGCCGTCCTCTTCGCTGTTCAGATTGAGCTGTATTATTTTCATAATAATTAAACACTGAATCCTAATAGGATGAGGCTCTGGCCAATAATAATTCACATAATGACCAATAGAAATAAAGGGTGAAGATAAACTCTGATATGCTTGCTAAACACGGAGGGCAGAACAGGTGATTAGGATTTTGGAAAGGGCCAAATAATGTGGCGGTCAGTTTCACTTCAAAATTGTAATTTATTGTAATTTAATAACACATTTAAACCAAAACGGCACATAGCCTAACCTACACAACTACGAGTTTCTAAATCCAATTTTTGCATGGCTGAAGGCCTCCAAACAAGAAATCTTAAAAATCAACAAGATTAATTTCAAGTGACTGAAGACACGCAGCTAAAATTTAAAATAAACTAATTGAAATATATATATATATATATATATATATATATATATATATATATATATATATATATATATATATATATCACAGGGAGGGTTAAAGCCTCAAGCAAAAGTGGATAGAACAAACATAAACAAGGTGCAATACCAACGGCTGAAGGGCACAATTGAATTTCAAAATTTTAAAATATATTACCATAATCTCTTAAGGCAGAAGGCCGTAATACTTCCGCTTAAGGGGAAATTTTAAGAATAAGGGTTTAAGTGGCTGAAGGCCAACAGTTGATTTTCGAAAAATTCAAAAAATAGCTTGAACCTTTAAGTTTTAAGTAGCCGAAAGCACACTAAATGAAAAGGCATCGCTACGAAAATAACTAAATTTAAGAATAAGGTTTTAAGCGGCTAAAGTCCCACAACTGATTTTCCAAAAATTCAGAATACCTCAAACCTTTAAGCTTTACGTGGCTGACAGCGCACTAAGTGAAAAGATAACACAACAACAGTAACTTCCAGCAAAATATCCACTTGCAGGATTCAAACTTACTTATACGGGCTGAAGGCCCTTGATTTACATAAAACACAATAAAAAATAATTTCTTTAAAGCAACAGACCATTTAATACCCATGGACAGGACAGTATAGACCACGGCACTCAGACGCCCTCGAAACATTAATGTTAACTTAGGCGAGACAGGTGGTGGACGCAACTACACTTGATCCGGCGGTAACCCAACCAAGAGACAGTCACGGACCGACCGACCAAACGACTTGCTAGACACCAATCTGTACATGAAAACTCAAAAACAAAACTGTTACAGACAATGTTACAGACATGGAAATATGTATTAAACTGTTAAAACTACACACCGTGCTGGACAGCGACAACAGGTGATGAAAGGACACTGCATGAATTTATGTTAGTGGCCAGGGCAGGTTAACGGAACACTAACGGCCACAAGGCAGAAAATTCCGCTGGTACACTTGAATCTGAAATAAGGTAATATAGTTAACTCCACCAAAAACAAACACCACCTGAATTTACGTCAGTGGCCAGGGCAGGTAACCAGAACACTAACCGCCACAAGCCAGAAAATTCCGCTGGTGCACTTGAACTGTAATGAACCAATACAGTTAATTTCACCGCATGGCGGCTCGATTTCACCACTACAAACATTCGGTGTTGCTCACAGGAAAGGCTCCCAACAGAGAACCACCGAAACGAACGACACAACATGAACGGACGTGGCTTGGGTACTTAAGACACCACTCAACTTCTTAACGTCTTATGTTGGTGAGGCACGAAGCTAGTAGCGATCGGACAGCTCCACACACGCTCCGACACTGCGCAGAAACCGCCAGCGGACTCAGCCGACTGCACCGCACGGAGATATCCTTCCTAGTCCACACCAACCGACCGACTGCCCTCCGAATGCCGACAGTATCTAACATAGTCGTCAGTGGAAATAACGCCTACTACACACACAACCTGCCAAACACTTGCACGAAGACCTGAACGATACCCAACAGTAACTAAGCACGCACGAAGACAAATCGGGAATCGATGCTCGCGCGCGCACACACTCACACACACACACAGACACACACGCACACACACACAGCCGACTCATGAACGATTGGCGAGCCAAAACGCGTCGTGCGGTAGGACAACCTACCGACGATCCACCAAGATCGTGGCTCGGCTCAAGTGATGCGTGCCGGCAATTGGAGGGCGAGCCATGTCGACGCAGACCTCACTGCTCCAACCCGACTGCACTAGTGCCGCATTGCAACTCCCCGACTGGCAGGTCCGGACCGCACTCCAGACACGTTCCAACTGACTGGCAGCCCGAACTCGCGACCCGAAATGGATTACGACAGACGACGACCGGGAAGTAATAGCAGTCGAGCAATGATACCACGAGAGGGGATATATCGATACGCGCTGCTAACGCCGCTCACGGTCAGGCAAAGCAGCAACTCAGTGACAGTAGTACAGGGTGATTCAAAAAGAATACCACAACTTTAGGAATTTAAAACTCTGCAACGACAAAAGGCAGAGCTAAGCACTATCTGTCGGCGAAGTAAGGGAGCTATAAAGTTTCATTTAGTTGTACATTTGTTCGCTTGAGGCGCTGTTGACTAGGCGTCAGCGTCAGTTGATGCTAAGATGGCGACCGCTCAACAGAAAGCTTTTTGTGTTACTAAGTACGGCAGAAGTGAATCGACGACAGTTGTTCAGCGTGCATTTCGAACGAAGTATGGTGTTAAACCTCCTGATAGGTGGTGTATTAAACGTTGGTATAAACAGTTTATAGAGAATGGGTGTTTGTGCAAAGGGAAAAGTTCTGGACGGCCGAGAACGAGTGATGAAAATGTAGCACGCATCCAGCAACCATTTGTTCGCAGCCCAGGAAAATCGAATCGCAGAGCTAGCAGAGAGCTGCAAATTCCACAATCAACTGTATGGAGAGTCCTACGAAAAAGGTTAGTTATGAAACCTTATCGTCTGACATTGGTTCACGCACTGTCTGCAGCTGATAAGATTAAAAGAATCGATTTCCGTGATTTTATCCTTGCTCAAATGGAAACAGATGAATCTTTCGTTTCAAAGATTGTGTTTAGTGATGAAGCAACTTTCCACACTAACGGGAAAGTCAACCGTCACAATGTCTGTATATGGGGCACTGAGAATCCGCGGGAAGCAACTCAGTATGAACGTGGCTCGCCTAAGGTGAACGTTTTCTGTGCCATTTCAGCCAATAAAGTTTTTGGTCCCTTTTTCTTCGAAGGTGCTACTGTAACTGGACTACAGTATCTGGAGATGTTAGAGAATTGGCTGTTCCCCCAGCTCGAACAAGAAGCACAACAATTCATATTTCAGCAGGATGGAGCGCCACCACATGGCACTTATCTGTCCGTAACTACCTGAACGTCAACTACCTGAGGCGATGGATCGGCCGCCAGACAGCCCGTGACAGAGCACTTCATCACTGGCCTCCAAGAAGCCCTGATCTTACCCCCTGCGATTTTTTCTTATGGGGGTATGTTAAGGATATGGTGTTTCGGCCACCCCTCCCAGCCACCATTGATGATTTGAAACGAGAAATAACAGCAGCTATCCAAACTGTTACGCCTGATATGCTACAGAGAGTGTGGAACGAGTTGAAGTATTGGGTTGATATTGCTCGAGTGTCTGGAGGGGGCCATATTGAACATCTCTGAACTTGTTTTTGAGTGAAAAAAAAACCTTTTTAAATACTCTTTGTAATGATGTATAACAGAAGGTTACATTGTGTTTCTTTCATTAAATACACATTTTTAAAGTTGTGGTATTCTTTTTGAATCACCCTGTACTTTAAATTAACGTAGTGAGGTGGAAGTACGTTAAAAACAGCGTGTAAAATACATGCTGGCGGGAACATGAGCCACGCACGGCTCAAACTATTTACAAATTTACAAAACAAACAAAAAAACTAACGACCCATGTTAGGTACCGATATGTGTTCTGTTGCGAATAGTAGTTTTAACTATAAAGCTTCCTACGGGTGCACTTCCCCAGGAACATGTGGTTTTTTGTAAATGGTAGCTTAACTTATAACATTCTTATGGATATGCTTGTGCTCCGGCAGTATTTCACTTCCCTCTGTCGTTACAGCTAGGGTAATTAGGAGTGCTGTTGTCACAGTAATGCTTATACAGGATAAAGCGCAATGTGTTTTGTAATTTCATGGAACATGGTGGCCTCTTACAATTCTGTGACAGCTCCGAAGTGCCTATGGTCGAGATTTTCCATAAGCGAAAAGCATGAAAGGATGGTATGAAAAGTTTAAAGAGACAATTAAATTTTCTGTACTTTTGACACAGTCTCTTTTTATGAAAAAAATCATAACCGGTCTCGAATCACAATGGTCATTTCAAATGTTATGGGTGGCATTTGTTGCACAGGCCTTCATATGTTGAATCTGGCCCACAGTGTCCATCTACTATGGGAACCAATTGGCGAACAGTTTGACAAGAAACCATGAACGTGTGTGTACAAAATGGCGCCTATCGCATCTGAAGATGGCCATTATGGGCCGAAACAGAGTATTTCACAAAAAGTGATTGCGTCAAAAATAAGCAAAGCTTTTATAATGAGTCAACGTCCAGTCTCCACAAACAGAATGTCTTCTTTTCCATAGTAGCAGTATTGGCTATAGGGCAAGAAGCGGTAGACCTGGAGTGAGTGACAACACAGTTGGTACTTTGCGCAGAGAAACAAGCATACCCCGGAGTACTGTTGTGAAGATATTACACAAACAGTTGCATTTCCATGCATACGAGGTGCCGCTCCTGCAAGCTTTGCAGCCAGATGATAATCCCAGACGTGCTACGTTTGCTATGTATATGCTCGAACGAATCGATGCAGACACTGACTACCTTAATAAAGCTGGTTTTTCCGATTAAGCGACCTTTCGCATGTCCTGGAAAGTGAATAGGTATAATTTTGGGATCTGTAGGTCGGAGAACCGATCTATCGTGATTCTGCGGATAAGGAACATGCCGAAACTGATAGTGTGGAGCAGTTTAACGCAGAACACAGTCATTTGACCGTTTTTTTCCACTTAGTTTACTATTACGTCAACAGCCTACCTGAACATGCTGGAACTTACGTTACAACTAAGTTGCAACAGTTTTAGCCATGCCTATTGTTTCAACAATTTGCTGCATAGTCACACGGGAGGTAATTTGTTCGCAGCTCTTGAGTGATACCTTTCCGAACCGGTGGATCAGTAGGGACGGTCCAAGATCACGGTCACCGCGTAGAACGGCCATAACGCTTCTTGACTTTTTATGGTGTTACGTTAAGTATAAATTGTTCAATTCGCCAGTTCTTGATGCGCAAGCACTTACGACATGAATACGACATGACAGAAGAGATGCGGGTACAGACAGAGAAATTGAGTGTCGCCTAGATGTTGTACAGTCAACAAACGGAATACATACGGAAGAGATCCATAAATACCTCATGAGTTAATCTGTCATTAGCAAGAAACCGCAAATCTGTAATCGCATAGTTCCTTAGAAATAGATTTTTGTATTAAAAGAAAGACTTTATTGTCACTCGGTGCCATGTTCGGCCATCAAAGATTTGTTGCTCTGTAAATATCAGCTGTGACGCTGGAATTCTGTGCATCATTAATGCATTAATGTGTGGTTTGCACACAGTCACCGACTCACCTTGAGAGTAGCTAATTGTATGGTTCACCACCGTAATACTGGAGGACAACGTGTTGCTGTCCTTTATACAGGCCCGAAAAGTGACTAGATAATTCACTACCCGGGTAAACCTCAAAAATCACGTTAGAAAGTGCTCTCGGGTTCCATATTATCACGTCTGTTGTGCCGCTTGACGTTCACATTATTTCATTTGTATATCTACAAACCTTCACTGACGCCATCCAACGCAGTGATCGAGAGCCTAATAAATATTTACTATGTCAAGAATCCTTAAATAACACATAAACGGGAATATCAAAATACTGTAGAGCGTCCTCCATGGTGTGTGGGCATTGCTTTATTCATTTCTCTATTTGTTGCAAACAGTGGGTTATATACGTTTGTGCAAATGATTTGCAAAGGCGCATGATGACATACTAAGTGCTAAATTTCGATCATACTTTACACAACACACACACCTTTCATACATATTCACCTTTCTGCTTTGTGAAGCCGCTGTAATAAAGTGGGAGGTTAATTACTAGGTTACTCTCTTTAATGTCCGTAATAGAACGTTAAGTCCCCCATAAAATTCTTATGGCCCAAACTTTATTGCTCTCGTACTCCGGTCTTGAAACTTTTCTACCCCTCTGCCAACAACACTGACACAGCTTTATACTTTTAGCGACTATTGAAAGCCGCTTTTGAAACAATGAGTATAAAACGCCAACTAAAAGAACTCAGAGCCCCTAAATGAAAAAAAGTGGCAGAGCTCTAAACAGAGATTTCATTGCCCACGTCAGGCTTTAGCAGCATGAGACTTTTCCCATGTTCCAAATACACAAATGACGAGAAAATATTTATTCCATCTATGTATGATATAAGTAAAACTAGAATAAATGTAGCCCAAAAACAGTAGAGAAAACATAATATTTAAAACAGAAATCTATTGGCATGTATCGTACTCTCCGCCTTTGTCCACATTGGAACTGCACATGTACGAGTGTAAGACGCGATCGCTATGCATCGATCACGATTTGATCACGCCTTCTCGAATTAAGAAAACTTTTTATAATGCTACGGAAATATGTTCGACAGCAATCGATGAAACCTCAACAAGAATGCTTCAATAAATCAGCATTTTCTTCATAAAAGTGTTGTTATAAAACTGAGCTGAAAATAACAGTTTCCATATTATCGTGAGTTGACGTCTCATAGAGGAACAATACAGTTGCTATGCCTGTATGGCATAGTACGGTAGAAAAGACACCAGAAGTCGAGTAGTTTCTAAGAACAGGAGGTATATGTGATCACCTAATGAAATCGATGTTATCGAATGAGGTTAGTGTGTAACACAACAGAAATAGTATTGAAACGTTTTCCGATGTTACGGGTATGAACATTAACAGAGCAACAATACCTGTACCTGCACGTTAATATTTTTAGTGATAGAACTTCCTTCCAATGGGCACAATAAACTTCTTTTCGCCGTAAAGGTATCCCATGGACTGGACTAGAAAATTGGAAATTTGTTACGATACCAGTCGATAATTTTTTTTCTCTTCTTGTAGTTATTTAGTACGTGGAAGTTACTACTGGGATATCAACAAAAAATAAAGTATGGTTAATATAGGAGTGGTTATCATACTGAACGAGAAAACTGAATTTGTGGATGAACGACAGCGTAGTAAAGGTATTGTCTTAACTACGACAAACAAAACACCGCGAACCACAATTATAGCACAAGGACACAAGTCTACCACCTACGAAGGAGATGAAGAGATTGAGTGTGTTATAAAATAAAAAAATCAACACTTTGAAAATTTAAGTGTGAAATTTTAATTGTTATGTATGAATGAAATTAGACTGTGGAAAAGGAAGAGAAGGAAAACCAATAGGTGAAGACAAACGAACAAAAATGAATGACTGGGGAAGCGGGGAAAACACAAATCACACTTAAATCTTTAGGAACCGTTGGCAGAATAATCATGAAGGGAAGTTGCATACAAGGAAAAATCTTTGAGACATGAAAGGTTCCATATAGATAATGTAATAGTAATACAGTTTTTTGAAAACGGGGTTTTAATATCCAAGACGTTTTAGAAGATGTGGACTGTGACCATTTTTGATATGTTGTGAAAACAAGGCTAAAGCTGAAGAAAATGCAAAAACGTAAACTAATCGAAACAACGAGATGTACTTGAGAGGTCCAAAATATCATTAGGCAAAGATTGGCTGAAATAGTGAATGAATGGTGGTTTTGACCAATGAAATAGTGAAATCAGCAATGAAGTAAGTGGGCAAAAAGGCATGGCTCAGTATAAAACCTAGAATAACTTAAGCGACATCAAATTTAATTAATGAAAGGAGAAAATATCAAATTTCAGCGGAAGACACAGGAAAAAGCGAATAGAAGACTATGAAATGAGACCTATAGGATGTACAAACTGGCAAAGTAGGAATGCGTATAGAATAAATGCCGCGCTGTAGAAGCATATATGACTATAGGAAAGATAGATGTTGTGTTTAGGAAAAGTGAAAAGATGGTTCAGAAAAAGAGAAACATTTATATGCATAAAAAGAATTTCGAAGGCAAACCACTACTAAACTTAGAGGGGAAAGCTGAAAGAAAGAAGGGACATATAGAAATAAACAGAACAAGCACCAAAAACTATTATGAAAAGGGCAACTCATTAGGGTGCAATGAACGACATATGAAATAAATTTGACAGAGCATTAGAAGATCTAACTCGAAACAATATACTCAGAGTAAATGAAGTCTCCTCAAAAGTATTAAGAAAGGTGGCCGAAGGAAATATGACAATTGTTCCTCATGATATACATAATACGTGATACGGGCTAAACACACTTGCACTGGAAAAAGACTATAATTATTCCAGTACTAATGAAGGAAGGTTATGATAAGTACAAGCAAAAGGGAATTATCAGTTTAATAAGTGACTGTTACAAAACAGTGACGTACATAAACGTCACCATAAAAAAACGACACCATAAATGGAGCGACAGGTGGACGTTGGTATTGGAGAAGATGAATTTGAGTGTAAGGGAAAAGCAAGATGGTAGATTGAGGAACATACACCCACATTTCATCATTTAGAAAGAAATTATAAAGTTTTCTGGGATAAAAAATGGGAAAATAAAGGTTATTTACAACTCATATAGAGATTAGACTGCTGTTGTAAGAGTTGAAGGGCATGATGGCGACGAAGTAGTTGAGGAGAAAGTGAGACAGTTTTGTAGCCTGCCCCTCATGCTACTCAGTCCGTGTACGTAGTAAGCAGTAACGCAAACCAAAAAGAAGTTTCGATAAGGAATGAAAGCTAAGAGAGAAGAAATAAATTATTAAACTTTTTGGCATGACATTGCCGTTCTATGAGACACGGCAAATGAGTTGTACGATCATTAGAGCGGAATGCGTAGTGCTGAAAATAAGTTACAATATTAATATTATCAAGACAATGTTAGGTGAGTGTAATAGAATTAAGTCAGATGTTGGATAAATTAGATTACTTCGAGAGGATGAGGTACAGTAATCGTTTATACAACTAAAAAATACGCTCTAATGAAAAAAGCCGCACCACGAAGCAGTTATGCAAATTGATCACAAACTAATATTCATACAGGTATCAACGGAAAATACAAAACTGTAAACGTCGGTGGCCGGTGGATAAATGTTTGACCCTGCAACAGGCGTGGACAGAAAACAGGTAACGTGTTGATACCAGGGTATCTTCGCGAATTTCATTGCGTATACTCAGTTGGACAGTAATTATGCCTCGCTGTGAGGAGCGTGATTAGTATATTCAGATGTCCACCTTTCACCCAGTACGTGTAGGTGGGCTCAAAGAAGCCGGCTGGAGTAATTGGCGAATCGCTCGACATTTGAATTGAACCGATAACACTATTCGACGTTGTTGACAGGAATGGGTGAACAATGGCAAAACACAGATTCATGAAGTAAACGGTCGACCAAGACAGACAAAAAAATGTGAGTTCAGAGCAATTATCAGGGAGCCATTCAGAGCCAGGATTTGTCATTATCATCGAACCATAGTGCTTCATTTACCACAATGACCATTAATAGGTGGCTCACAGAAAGGAGGCTGAGCTCTCACTGAATGAAATATAATTGTCCTCCGTCATGAGTCCTGTTTAGAACTGAGCTCCAATGAGCTATGAAGACGCATCTGGAGACATCCCAGACAGCGGTGGGATACCAACATGACTATTGCCCACCATACAGGACTGATGGTCTAGGGTACCACTTTGTTTCACAGCAGGACACCTCGGTTGTCATCCCTTAGACCAACTGTATTCTTCCCCACGTTTTGTTGCCATGCATGGCAGGCCATCCTGGGCTTAAATTTCAGCAAGATGATGTCTGTCCGTACACAGTGAGTATTTCTACTGCTTGCCTTTGTGCTTTCGAAACCCTACCTTCGCCGTCGGATCTCTCCCCAGTTAAGAACGCTTGCTGCATTAATGGCGGGGTCCTCTCACGATCTCAGTGTTTTGACGGTCTAACCCGCCAGTTTGACAGGATTTGCCACGATATCCCTCAGGTCACCTCTGTCAGTCAATTCCAGGCCGAATAACTGCTTGCATAAATGCCAACTGCGGAGGAATGCGTTAGTGACTTGTTCAGTTTGTGAAGCTCTTTCTCTTAAATAAATCATCCATTTTTTCTGAAATTGTAATTATTTGTATGTCTGCGCATGTATGTCACATCTAACGATTTTCGTCCCATTCACGTAATTCCTTTGTTGTGCGTGTTTCTTTGGCTAAGAGAGTACTTGATGACGGTTAACGAGAAGGAGATATAAAACTCCGAGTGGAAAATGCAAGACGAGCGCTTTAGCAACATAATAAATACACTGTCGGAAATGGGAAGTGTCACACCATGATCATAGTGACTAAACGCTATTATTTTATTAACATTTTCGAGATGTCAGTCTTCTATCTCGTTTTATACCGCCCAACACGGATTCATGTCTTCTGCCAACCTCTTCATCTTGTAACAATTGCTCCCTACGCCCTGAATCATTTGTTGAGCGTATTGCCATCTTTCTTACCACGCCTGCCGGAGTGGCTGAGGGGTTCTAGGCGCCACAGTGTAGAACCGCGCTACCGCTACGGTCGCAGGTTCGAATCCTGCCTCGGGCATGGATGTGTGTGATATCCTTAGGTTAGGTTAGGTTTAAGTAGTTCTTAGTTCTAGGGGACTGATGACCTTAGCAGTTAAGTCCCATAGTGCTCAGAGCCATTCTTTGTCTTACCCTACTGTTTTTACCCTCAACAGCTGTCTCTACTAATGTGAAATTTGTTCCCTAATGTCTTAACACATGTCCTATTATCGTGTTCCTTTCTCTCGTCAGTGTTCTCCATATATTACTTTCCTCACCGATTCTGCGCAGAACCTCTGCACTCCCTATCGGCGTACGTAATTTTCAGCATCCACAAACACCTCGATTCTCTTCTTTTCCGGTTTTGTAGAGAAGATAATTCCATACTATACTGCAGTGTGCTCTAAACGCACTTTCTTACAAAATTCCTGAGATTAATGCCTATGTTTGACGCCAGCAAACTTCTTAGGGCCAGGAATGTCTTTCGCTTGTGGTAGTGTACATTTTATGTTCTCTCTGCTTCGTTCACTGTGTGTTATATTCTTCCAAGGTAGGAGAAACCTTTTTCTACGTCTACTTCATGGTCATCAACTGACGTTAATTTTATCGTTAATCTTTACTTTTGTATAAACCGAACAGTAATCCTGAAAAAATACATCCCTCTCTTATACCTCTTTAAATCCAAGTGGTTCGTTCTTTAGTTCCCTTTCTTAGTGTTCTCTCTTCATCATTTTACATACTGTATGTTACACATATTCCCCCATAGCTTGCTCCTGTTTTCCTAAGAATTTCGAACTCTACCAAACCTACACTCCAGTATTTCGTGTCTTTCCGACGATAAATGTGGGAGTGTGAACTATGGCGTCGTTATTATCAAATGTGTCCAAATAGGACCAAAGTGTTGTTATTCTGTTCTTGACTGCCGAGGTACAAACACGGGTAGATATCAATCGGAAAATGAAGAATATGATAAGGGGCAGCATGTCTGTCGAAAACCTCTGCTGTGGAATGGTGCTCCAAGTTCCGTGCTGTCGCGATTCGACACAAGACGCCAGTCGATGTGGGAGGTGAGCCTCATCCAAATGGGAGATACTTGGGCACCCATCCTACAGTCATGGTATCTCCCCCAGGTAATTATCATAACTTCGGTCCCTTAGAAAAGACACTGAAAGGTCGACGACTCCTGTCGCACGCGGGAAAGCAGCGGGAACTTACGGATTTCTTCGTGTAGCAGGTCACACTGTTTTCCAAAAGGGGTATCTTCAACCTGATGCATCAGTAGGAGAATTGCCTCAATGCTCACTGTGGTGTAGCCTGATTGTGCACTTACGGCCTTCGAACGGATACTTTCTGATCGCTCCTCTTATTAAATCAATTTTCATGCTCATGTGATCTCATTTTTCTTTACGAAAGAAAGCCATTGCAACCGATGAAGGATGGTGCGAATGTATATGACTACTGGATACGTCTGATGTTACTGGAGCATTTCAGGATATTGCAACTTAGCATGCTTAGAGAACATGCGTGTGTAGCTTACCGCCGTCTTTCAGATTTTGGAAGAGGTCAGATCATTGCCAGAGGTAAAATGGGAGTATCATATGGACATATCCCTCAGATCGATGGCAGTGGTACAAAGACCGACGAACGAGTAGTGACAGTTGAGCAAGGAATGTGGTACACGTTCTTACAAAAGGACTACATCGCAACAACAACGTGGAACTTGTAAAGTACCCTCAAACTTCGAAACACACTGCGTTCCCCTTATTTTCCAAATTTACATTTGATGTTTTCTCGAAATAAGAAGCACTCAGTGAGCTGAAGCTGTACCGCAGATCGCATTAGTAGGGCGTAAGATTTCAGTTCTTGCTCTAGCGGAAGTAACCCTTGCACCATATGGTGCTGGCAGTAGACGGTGGGGTGAGGCGCAGTGGATAGCCTTCAGAAAGGCACATCAGCACACGCTGCGTCGGGAAACCGCTGCCACTCCGGTGCGAAACACATGATATTGTTTAATAACCATATACTAATAAGAACAACTTTTCCGTCTATGTGTGTTAGCAGAAGCCTACTTAGACATAAGCACTATCTTCCACCAATATTACGACGCAAGAAATCAGTTGCTTCAGTAAATATAGGAATAATGATTAAGTTAATGCAGTTGTATGACCAGTCGCAATGTTTCACTATGGTAATTACAAGTCCTCGACTGTGTGTCGTACTCGCCAGTCACCATAGGGTGCCTTCCAATCTACTTCTTGTCGTAAGCGTATGCTCTAAAAGATTCTAGTTGTTAGTAATTTCTGATACACGGCTTCATTATTCTTATTTCACCGTGTTTTCGCAAACACATCATAACGACATCCACGGACGCATTTAAGGTAATGTAGCTACTCACAGCGTCGATTAGAATTACAGGGTGTACAATTACACATTTCAAAGAATTCGATGGCGGTGCTACAGCTGCTGCGGAGAACATCAACTACGAGAGCTTCATGGCATAACAGTTGGCAAGAAATCCTACCCGACAACTTAATAACATCATTTAAGGACGGATTCCCATATTTATGGCATCAGTCTATCCTTAAAGGTTGATGGTATAGCGTACTTAATTCACAGCGTGCAACGTCTGCCGTGGCTGATTGGTCCCATTGTACAGTGACAGTCAGTACTGTAGTCTGGGCACGTGAAACGTGGGGGACTTTAACAGAGGCCGCTCCCCCATTCCATCGTGTCTTCTTCCTGATGTGCTCTTGTGTGCATTCGTTCTCTGCTAGCCCGACTTCATTTCACTCAGTTAGTCGCCACTTGACACGGTCATCAGCAGTACTTTCCCAGTAACTTGGATTTATATTGGCCTTGGTAAGGTCTCTCTTGAAGACATCCGGTCTTCCCACTGGCCTCACACCATCCTGAAGTTCTCCGTACAGCAGTCTTTTCGGTATTTGCTCAGGATCCATGCACCTGACATGTCCCAGCCACATTAGATGTCGGTGGTTCACGAATGCATGAGTGCCTGTTTTGTTTGGGAACTGTAAGACTTCAGTGGTGGATACTGTATCTCTCCAAGACATCTGAAGGTTCCCCAGAGACAGTGGGGATGAAAGCCGTTCAGTTAAGATTCACTCTTAGCAAGAGTTGTCTATGTCTCACAACTATAGAGAAGGTTGCTGATAACACAAACTTAGTATTCTTGTAATTTAATATTTTATCCATCTTCAGCAACTGTAGTCATGTGTAATGAAATAACATGCAAACAGTTGCATAAAAGAAATTTAGTTTCATTACCACTGTTGGACACACCACGGATCAGAAAGATGTGCCTATCACATTGTTTGCGTGTGTCATTAATAAAGTGCCTACAGGAAAATGCTATGGTCTTAAAAATATAAGCAGGATCAATAAGTAATACAATACTGAAGCCATTCGTACAATAAGAGCTCTTAGATACCTATATGTAGTTCATATAAAGTTGATGCAGTTTTATACAGACACTGTAGACTACATGTAGGCATCTAAGTGCTCTTATTGTACGAAAGTATTTACGAGGTGCGGCTAGAAAAAAACCGGACTGATGCTGGAAAAAACATTTATTTACAATTATTTACATTTTCATGTTATCTCCTTCAATGTACTCTCCTCCTCGGTCTCTACACCGCTCCATACGAATTTTCCACTGTTCATAGCAATGCTGCAGATCATTTTCGGTAAGTCCATACATTACTTCCGTCGCTTTTCCTTTTACTGCTTCAACAGTCTCAAATCTAGTTCCTTTCAAAGCTGACTTGACTTTAGGGAAAAGAAACAAGTCACAGGGGGCCAAATCAGGTGAGTAGGGTGGATGATCTAAGATGGGAATGTTGTGTTTTGCCAAAAACGTCTTCACTGACAACGCACTGTGAGCTGGGGCATTGTCTTGGTGAAGGATCCATGACTTTTTTCTCCACAAATCGTTCCGTTTTCTCCGTACTCGCTCACGTAGGGTAGCCAGGACGCTAATGTAGTAATGCTGATTCACTGTTTGTCCCTCTGGTACCCAATTTACCGATTTTTTCAATGTTTGCATCAGTTTTTGCTGACAATGGTCTGCCAGTGCGAGTGTCATCACTGGTGTCTTCGCGGCCATCTTTAAATCGTTTAAACCACTCAAACACTTGTGTTCGCGATAAACAATCATCGCCGTACACTTGTTGTAACATTAAAAACGTTTCACTTGCAGATTTTCCTAGTTTGAAACAAAATTTGATGTTAACACGCTGTTCTTTCTATACACTCAACATTTTCCGACGCACAGACAAAACGTCAACTACTTAAAACAGACGCCACGGGCAGACTGAGTGCAGGAGGCAGATGAAACTCGAGCAGTAGGCGGAGCGAGAGTCACGTGACAGGCCACGCGACTTTCAGCCTTATTGCATTCGTTTTATTGTTTCACCAGTACTAGTCCGGTTTTTTTCTAGCCACACCTCGTATTATTGTTTTACTTATTGCTTGTGTTTGTACGTTTTAGCACCACGGCAGTTTTCTGTACACATTTATTGCTTATTTCTGAAGAAGGGCACTATGTGTCCGGAACCGGAAAGGAAATTTTAATTTCTTTTATTTGACTGGTTGATTATTATTTCATTATATATTTCTAATTGAGTTGAGCAGTGCATTATTCCATACCATATTTCTCATTCTAGCTATGAAAGATTACGCTGTTGCGTTTCTGTTACTAATCTCACTGTCCACAGACAAGTTGCTAATTGTTGTATATCCCAAGTAACTAAAGTCATTAACTACTGGAGAGAACTGCCGTCAGTGCGGAGGGATGGAAGGTTGGTGGTGTCCTGCGCCTCTAGCTTAGTCTTTTAGAGTCTGATGGTAAGAACAAATTTTTCACATGCATGTGATAATTTGTTAATTAGGTACTGCATCTCATCTTCTGTGATTGTGACCAGAACTGCATCGTCTGTATACAACATCTCACGAATAGCTACTGTATTTCCACTCTAGTCGAGCGATGTGGTTATCCTGAAGGAAGTCATTCACAAGATGTTCACGATGGGGGCGCGAATTTTCGTCCATGAAGACGAATGCGTCGCCAATATGCTGCCGATATAGTTGCACTATCGGTAGGAGGATGGCATTCACGTATCGTACAGCCGTTACGGTGCTTTCGAAGACAATATGTGGCATACGTCGGCCCCACACAATGCCACCCCAAAACAGCAGGGAACCTCCACCTTGCCGCACTCACTGGACAGTGTTTATGAGGCTTTGAGCCTGACCGTGTTGCCTGGAAACACGTCACCGACGATTGTCTGGTCGAAGGCATACGCGACACTCATCGGTGAAGAAAACTTGGTACCAATCCTGAGCTGTCCATTTGGAAAGTTGTTGGGCCCATCTGTAACGCACTGCATGTTGTCGTGGTTGCAGAGATGTAACTCGCCACGGACGTCGGGAGTGAAGTTGCGCATCATGCAACCTATTGTGCACAGTCTGAGTCGTAACACAACGTCATGCGGCTGCACGAAAAGCATTATTCAACATGGTTGTGTTGCTGTCAGGGTTCCTCCAAGCCATAAACCGTAGGTAGCGGTCATCCACTGCAGTAGTAGCCTTTTGGCGGCCTAAGCGAGGAGTGTCATCGACAGTTCCTGTCTCTCTGTATCTCCTCTACATCCAAACAACATCGCTTTGGTTCACTTCGAGGCGCCTGGACACTTCCCTTATTTAGAGCCCTTCCTGGCACAAAGTAACAATGCGGACGCAATCGAACCACAGTATTGTCCGTCTAGGCATGGTTGAACTACAAACAACATGAGCCATGTAGCTCCTTCCTGGTGGAATGGCTGGAACTAATCAGCTGTTGTACCCCCTCGGTCAGATAGGCGCTGCACATGCATGGCTGTTCACATCTTCAGTCAATGTCTATCTTCAGAAGTTATGGGAACTGGGGTGATGCAAAACTTTTTCTGATGTGTGTATTTGAAAAACGTATCATCTTGACAGGGAGTCGGTGCTGATTTTGGTGAATTACTAACAATAACCTTTTCAATAGTGATATTGTATTTGAAGTTAAGTTTGGCTTTCCAAAACATCTGACAACTGAAATTAAAGTACTCATTAAAATTACATACTTTTTACTAATTCAGTCACAAACAATGAGATTTATACAGCAAGAATTATCTAACCTCACTAAAAAAGCATAAAGAAAAATCATCACATTACTTATACCTGTGTTAAATCATAGAAACATTACAAAAGGAAAAATCTAACTAGCCTTTGTATCAAATCTGTTAACCTACATTCTGGGACTATTAAACTATTTTCATTTATCAGCCAACTCCTCTACACCAACGCGCTGGCAAAACGAAAGTCATACATCTTTACCCTGCTTGCAAGAAGACTTCTGCTTCCACATTTATGTTTCCAATAATACATGTACTTGTAATTCCTAACGCATTGTGGCTTCACAGAGAACTTCACAAAAACTGCCTACTCCATCCTCATTTGGTCACAGACAGGTACCCACTGCTGTGCACCAAGCGCTGTCTTACTTCAGCATTACAATGTCAGAGTAGAAGCAGTATTTTTGGGAATGCGGTCGTGCTCAGTCAGCGATCTTCTTTATGGTGCCCATCAGAGACATACATCATACATAACATAATAGTTTCATTTTAGTTTACATTAGTATCATTCCAATATTCGGGCGCCGCATATACATGTACCGCACTAAACTCCTTTCACACTCCTCCAGCGGTGTTTAACAAATCTGGCACACTGTACAACAAATGTGAGGTAAATGTATCTCATTACTAATAAGTAGACATCTTGAGTAGTATAGAACAATTACAGTATAGTCCTAAGGACCATTATCAAGTAACATGTCTTGATTGCATAAAAAAATCTAGCTGCACGACATCATTAAACTTGAAAGAATTGAGAGTGCTGTGGTGCGCTATTATCTGGTTATAATATGAGTAAATTGTCTTGCATACAAGTTTGCTGGCAAGTAAATCGTACAAAGCTAAATCAGTACAATCCTAAAGATCAAGATAATGGTATGGGATTGGGCAAGGGAAAGCAAGAGTCATGGCTGAAGCTTATTAGCATGTTGAAGTGACTGCATCACAAAGACCATTTCCTTTTATTTCTTGCAGGTTCAACAACTGGGCAGTGACCATTTTGGATTGCATTCAGTGTACAAAGACATCTGAACTCCATATTATTTTCCTCAGTGGTGTGTGGAGATACAATAGGTACTTTGCAACAAAATACCATCAACCACATTTCGCGATTATCGTAATATCAGCGGTGTGATGACCAGCACCATCACTGCTCTTCTAGTGGAGATTCTTCTGAGATCCAAAAGACATACATAGTCACTTATGTTGGAGTATTATTACCAGTAATAAATTGCTCCAATACCATGAACAGCGGTAGGAGAACGGATAATGGAAGGTATGAAAAGGTATCAAAGGTAAGGTATTGGAACATAATCATTTTCACCTATGTCGGCATGAGGTAATCTGTCTGCCCGGAAAAAGTTCAAAGTCCTAATGCAATTGCAGACTGGATGGCGCAACAATGCTTTACCAACGTGAAATAGGCAAAATTGACAGTGAACTCTGAATGAGACCAAATCGATAAGTGTGGCATCAGGTTGCCAATTTGACGTAGAATAACTGGACATAACAGAGCACATCAGTGATTCATATTATTATACTGTGGCTCTCAGTGGCCTTGTATATGTAGTATTGTGACATAATTATTTAAGAAAACCTAACAGTGAAATCATGAATTGAATGGCTTCAGGTGAACTTATACTTGGAATACATAAACATCTTAGTGTGTAAAACAACTGAATAGAAAATATCAATCAGAGGCTCAAAATTGCCTTCCTACATACATAAATGCTGATATTAATAGCTATAAAATTATTGAGGCTCCAAGTAGCGTAGTACATAAAATGAAAGCAGACCTTAAAAGCTAAAACTGTGGCAGAAGTCATCTCTGTGGCTCAAAGTGGCCTAGTACATGACATAAATGCTGATCTTAATAGCTAAAAATATGACAGAAATCATCTTTGTTGCTCAAAGCAGGCCAGTACACCAGATAAATGCTAACCTTAATAGCTAAAAAAGTGACAGAAATAATTAACCTCAATAGCTGAAAATGTGACACAAATCAACTTTGTATCTCAAAGAGTCCTAGTTTTACTTAGCATAAACATCAAAGCTTAGAAATTATCATATCATTTACCTACGACTTTATATAGCACTCAGAGGACTATGCGTAGTTCATAATGAGGATATGTAACTCAATATGCCTTTTACAGGAACAAAGTGCATAAATAGCAATATTATAGAGAAGTATGACTCTATATGGCCTGTACATAGTACGTATTACACAAATAGCATCATAAAATAGAAGTTTGGCTTGGGGTTTCATAAACTTCAGTCTATTAACTGACCTATATTTCCAACACTGCACATTTCCACAGGGAACGATATGGGAGTGATTGATAAGGGCAGTGCACTTTATCTGTAAAGAAAATGATTAACAAACAATCGTCATTAATCTTGAATCAACATCTGCTATGGTGAAAGCAAAGAAAAAATGTGACTATAGTATATGCAAGCATAAAGACAGGAGTACTAACTGTAATACAGTTTGCTGACTACATAAATGTAACATATCACAGTAAATGATGAGATAAATAAGCAAAGAAGAGGGTGAACTGCAGAAATGATGGAACCTGGAAATGTGACTATTAACCTGGATAAAATCAGTCATGCATGCTAACATAAGAAGGCAATACCATATGAAATCTCAAAAGGAATGGTGAAAATTTTTTTTGGGTGCAAAGCTTCTGTGACAGTC
Source organism: Schistocerca nitens (assembly GCF_023898315.1). Lineage (NCBI taxonomy): Eukaryota > Metazoa > Arthropoda > Insecta > Orthoptera > Acrididae > Schistocerca > Schistocerca nitens. The sequence goes on from NC_064614.1 coordinate 213,736,978, forward strand.
TCTCTCAAACACCTCCAATCATATGGCACAAGGTAAGACCGATTTTCCTAGAAAGGACACAAAATAACACAACATACATATAAACATCACATAACATGATCATAGAAGAATCATCAATATATCAATATAATCCTTATCATCAGAGTGCAGCTCAGAGCATGAACACTCATCAAACATTAACATTCCATTATTGTTCCAAAAATTTTGTGCATCCCATGTCATTGACACTCATTAAATATTCTAACAATATTCTTATACTTAACACAAAATGCGGAAAAAACATCCGTAATCCTAAATCTTTATAGGCAGTATTTCTAATTTACCTACCACATTAAAAGGAAAATAGTTATAAAGGCCCGCCAGGAAACAGTGTGAGAAGTGTCAGTGGTGTTTAGTATTCCATAAAAATTGCGTGTGTTATGCTTTCTATGTAATATATTTCCTGCACACCTTTACAGGTGGCACATCTAACATTGTCCTGTGCTTCTATTTATGAGCATAACGGCTCATATGGATACAGTGAGACTTCGGTATATTGGTTCTGTAGAATATACAAAATGGATGAGTAAATGCAATGGACATGAGTTAGTGGTACACTGATATCTTACATCTTCATAGGTAAAAGCAAGTAAAATAGTGACATCATCAAGTACAAGAGATATATAGCAAAATAGAGGGCAAGACTGGGCATAAATGAAACATGGCAACATCATAAAATATAAAAAAGAGTTACTAACAAAAATGGGTGTTTCTTTCAGTTGTTGTCCTTGTGCACATGCATATGAAAGCAGAAAAATGTGAAAGGCCCAATCTTACATAAGAGAACCTTCCTGCAAGATTCTCCCTATCGGGCATGTTGCCACATAATAAAATGCTGAATAATCAAGGAAACGTGAAAACAATGTACAAACAAAATATGTATGAGAATGGAAAATGTGTCAAGTAAAAAAATCTGTGTTGTGTCATATTTCTATGTACACTCATATGTAAATCAGAATAAGCATATATGGAAGCTGGCAACATAAATACGAAAATCAGTAAAAAAATTGGCAGGTATCGTAGTTCCTGAAAAGCAGCCAAAAAAAAAATTATGCAAAGCTGACACATATGTAAATAGCAGTGAGCTGTGTATGGCTCATGTTTTTCCCATTTATTGTTTGTCATCTTAAATTATGGTACTGCCACCTCGTTGTCTTATTCCATTTACTGGAATTACTAACTTCCTACCTTACTTGACCATGAGCGGCAGTAGCAGCGTGTATCGACAAGTGCACTGTTGTACAATCTCTGGAGCAACTGATAGTACTTCCGGGTCGTCATGTGTCTGGCAGTCAGTTGAGGATGGACTAGCAGTGCAGTCAGTACGCAGCAGCAGAGAAGTCGGGTGACGGAGCGCCGGTGAGGCGCCGACAGCCAGTGTACGCCGACAGCTGGCGACACAAATGAATTGTCTGATGGAGGGACATTGGAGTGGGACGACCGTTGGTTTGTCGTTCAGCAGTCGTTCGTTTGAGCAGTTGGTCTGTTGGCGTGGATAACGAGGAAATCTCCACTGGGCACAGTTTCGCGGGGCCCACTGGCGGCCTCTATGCAGTGTTGGAGTGTGTGCTGCTGTTCCCATTGCTACGAGGTTCATAGTTCACCAATCCTGGACATAAAAGTTGACTTTTGACTTAATCTACCAGCTAGTGAAGACCACATTGTGTCGTTTGGAGTTCGTTGTCGGCTGTTGAGATATTGCTGAAAGCAACAACATGTGTTTTCAAGTTGGCAAATTTAACTGTATTTAGTTATTTGGAAAGAAGTGCACCAGGGCAATCTTCTGCATTGTGGCCGTTAACATTCCGGTTACCTGCCCTGGCCGTTGACGTAAATTCAGGCAGTGTATTTTCCTCACAGTGTTGTTCCTGTCCAGCACTGTGTGTAGTTTGACAGCTTGTATAAGTGGTTGTGGGCGCCAATACATTCTACATTGTTCCATTGAACTCCTTGTTGTGTGCTGGTCGGGTGAAGCGGGGGCTATCTCGTTGGTGGGTCCGTTGACTGCCGGTTGGGGTGTCGTCGAATCGGCAATGGTTGGGCCGACTGCCTACCTCACCTATGCGATCGTTAGTGTTTGAATTGCAGGCGTGAGTCGTGTTTGGATAGATCAGTCGGTAGAGCACTAGCCCGCGAAAGGCAAAAGGTCACGAGTTCGAGTCTGGGTTCGGCACACAGGTTTAATCTGCCAGGAAGTTTCAGTCATCAATAATCTGAAAATCATGGATTTCGGTATTTGTAATTATCAGATTACGCGCCGGAACCGTAACACCTTTGTGCGGAATCGTAAATCACATACAGAGTACAAGCCAAAGACCAAAAATATTCAACAATCAAATCAATTGAAAACAAGGCGGAACATAAGAATGCCGATGAACCGTGGAAAAATTTTGCACAACTTAGTAAATTACTTTGCGCCAATAAATATCTGACTACTGTTATCGCTGCAGTGTGGTTGAGAGGACAGAATGTAATTATATATCTGTTTTAATATCAAAAATTTCACAAAGCGAACAAATGGCAAGGCCGCCGCCAAGTGTAACGCTCTTCTTTTTTGGTTTGTTTTATTTGAATTCATTTAATGAATGCCTGAAATTGGAAAGCATACAAAACTGACATTTCAGTTCAGTTTAGCAGTTGTGGTGTAGCCGTACCATATGAAGCTGCTTTATACTGACCCACTATACTTGTATCGACTACCACAACATGTTCTTGAAGAAGGATCTCCAATCATTTAGCCTAAGGGCCACACTAATTCTTCCACTGAGTTCCAAGGGCCAAGACCGAGGTACGATCTAAGTTTTCTGGAGGCCTGATACACTAGTACTGCTCAGAAATCATCGAAAGGATTCAGAAGTTTTCGTAGCGCTTACCTCCGCTGCCAAACCTTAAGAGCTGACGCTGAGTGGCATTACAGCAGTCATTATCCTATGAAGTGCTTATTGTTTGACGCTGAGCTCTGGCCTTAATTTCATTTATATATATTGGCGCAAATGATTACCGCTCGTGAAGGGCGTTGTAACGCGCTTTCACGAAAGTTTGTTATTTCCATATGTGATTAACATCAGAACATAGCTCGAGCTGCATGTGTTATCAAGCACGACGGGATATCTTCCCGCCACAACATACCATGCCACGTGATGACAGTAGTGGTTACTCCTTGATTAACTGCGGTCACCATTGGCATGGCTCAAGTACACTTGGATAAAATATCGTTCATCATACGAAGGTACTGCAATGTTGAATACGTGCAAATTTTCGTTTAGGGAACTACTGTGGACAGTAATTAAGAAATCTATGGCAAGGAGTGCGGTGGCGAACTCAAACCCGCGTTTTTGTCGGCACTTACGGACAAGTGTCCAGGTCATTTCACTACGGCAGTGGTAGCCGATGCGCTTTGCGTATTTTTACAACTACTTCAGACAATGATGAATGTGTAACAGTGACGTCTTCATGAGATTAGAAAAGTTCAGCAGCACAGCAACATTTTGTGGGTAGCGGCGATATGTGCGATCTGAAAAATAAATATAATGGGCTAGTGTGTTTTACCTAGTGCGTTTTCTGGCTACAGCTTCTTAGTGAGTTAGTTAGTTAGTTGGTTGGTTGCGTGTTCCATTGATCAATTGCACTGTACGGTAGCCGTTATGATATGGAACGTGTCAAGTGCACACGTTCCATATATATATATATTTATTACAATACAGAGTTAAAGATTAATATGAAGTGAAGATACACTGTGTTCCCCAGATTGAGTAATTAATTTAATTAAAACTGTCTTAAGGACAAAACCAGTGCAATTCCTCAGTCACAACCCTTTCTCTTAATACTATTAATTGGCCTCATTTTCATTTGCATCTACATCCTTTTTGTATGGATTTGAGTAAATATGCAGAGAAACGGAGGATAGTTAGTGAGTGCAGAAATCTTAAAGAGCAATGGGGACATCTTTATATTTCCTAACTCAGTCAAGTAACAAGACAGTGTGTGTAATTTGCAATTAAACAATGTCAGTTCTCAAAGTACGCAATATAAAACGGTATTATGAGACCAAAAACTCTCAGAGTTTTTCCAACTGGAAAGCAATGGTAGAAACATGTATGTCTTTGCAAAGCGTTTTGAAATCTCAGGAAACGTTGTGTGAGAATGTAAATACTGAACAAGAAGTAGCAACTCGTGCTAGTTTTCTCATGGCTTACTTAACAGCAAAGCATGGAAAACCATTCACCGACGGCTAAATTATAAGGGATTGTACGATTGCCGAAGTTGAAGAAATGTATCCAGAGAAACCTAATTTGTTATTAAACAGCAGTTTGTCAGCAAACACTGTGGCTCGAAGAGTAAATGATACTGCTGAAAATACGTTAACTCAGTTGTCTGATAAAAGTCTACATTTACAGTGGTTCTCTTTGGCTTCGGCAGAGTCAACAGATGTTTCAGATACTGCACACGTGCTAATTTTTATTCGTAAGATAAGCATAAATGACGAAGTGTATGAAGAACTTCTTGACGTTCATAGCATTATTCACAGCACGGTCGCAGGAGCGGAAATTTTTACAGCAAAGGAAAATGGTGATCAGAGAAAAATCTTCAGTAGGAAAACTTAAGGTGTATCGCAACTGATGGCGGGGAAATCATGTGTGGAAGAAATAAAGATGTCGTTGCTCTCACGTCAAAGGCAGCAGAAAATGACGGTTGATCGAAACCATAAATCGTACACTGCATTATTCATCAACAGTCTTCGTGCGTAAAATCCTCGGATGCTTCACAAGCTACAAAGCCAGTGATGGCCACTGATCATTCCATAAAGTCACATGCTCTCAGTCATCGTCAGTCCCACGAGTTTATTAGAGAATCAAAACAAAATGACTTGGCTGTGGAAAAGCTCTGATGCGACTTTTTAAGATCCGAATAACAATCGAAATTTTCTTGATTGAAAGGAGTCGTCCTTTGGTTGAGTTACAAAACATTGAGTTGCTATGGAATTTATCATTTTATACAAATTTAACTAAAGATACAAACGACCTTAATTTAAAATGAAAATGAGAAAACCAAATACTGTATCATTTGTGCACTCATGTTACATCCTATTGAGAAAAGACTGTTTTATTTAAGTCTGAAGTGAACAAAAAGTGTTTTACGCATGTTAATACATGCGAAACATTTAGCCAGCAGTCAGAGACTCCATTCCCGGAGGATTCTGGAACTGAAACTGTAATTATTTTAAAAATGAATTCTGAGAAAAACTTTCAGTAGCCAGGATCGCATAAATTACACTTTATTGTTTACAAACTGTTTCGATAAGTGTAACTGTCATCTTCTGGTCTCGAAATTTTTTTTTTATAAAACGTGTTCCATTGTGAGCTAGAACCTCGTGCCACGCTGTTATTATGCTGAATAAAATACCGCACATTATACACAGGTGTGTCTGCAATAAAACCATTTACACTGTATAGTTCGCCTAAGATGGAATCACGATGCATGTTACATGTCACGCAAACATAAACAGATGTACAAATGTGCATTTATAGTATATCGTGCGTTTTAAGGATTCACAAACATCTATGAGTGTTACTTATGCGAACATGCCCATGTGCACAAGGTGTTTTTGACTATAAATGGTTTCATTGTCTATAGACGTCTTTATAACGTGCTGTATTTTATCCACCGTAATGATAACATGGCATTATCTCTAATTAAATCAATAGTGTGCATAGCTGCTGCCTGTGGCGAAACAAGCGCTGCATCATTTGAGAGATACAGAGGTGAGCGAGTGTGCCAGGTCTACCCCAGTTTACTGCTACTAGCACCACATCATCATAACGCGCCTGTGTGTAGCATGCAAAGCACTGCGCCATAATCTAAGGATGAAATAAATATTAAAGTAACTTTTCCAAAACTTGTCAATATATGCTTCAGAATGTTAATGTGACAATCGTTAAATCTCAAAATGATCAGATAAATAAGTTTCTCTAAATACATTGTCTTAATAAAAAGCAAGTTGTGCAAAATAATGCAGCTAGAAAGCTAAAAATCGTTCACAATATGCAAATGTATGTCAGAATCACCTGTTACAAGTTCAAACTTTATCGGAGCAATATTTTGGTCAAAATTAATGTTTTTACCAAAAATTGAAGGCACTAAATATTAGACTAATAAAGTTGAAAATTCGTATGAAGTTTCAATTTGATATAAAAACATTAAATATGTGACCCCGTTAAGGTACCCCTAATAGTTTTTAAGAAATTTACTAAAAACTAAATTTAGATTAAAAAGTCTTTGTTTGTAATATATTAAGTATCATTTGTACTAATGGTAGAAGGTTTTGATTAAAGCATATAATTACGTCCATTAAGTGACACAATTTTACCAAATTTCAAGACTTTAATGTAAATTACAATCCATACAAGGCTCTTAAAGAAGTAGTTGAGAGATCATGTTCTACTGTCGGCTCCGTTCTACAAATTGTAACGGCCAAAGTTTAAATGCAGGCTAGCTGAAATTTCTTGTGTCATTAAAGCCAACTTAATTGCGTGCGTCCATAAGAAATTATTAAGATTGTAAATTGATACACAACGGGGTCATTAAATAATTCGCATTCGGGAAAGCAGCCATTTAGATGCTGCTACCTGTGCATAGAGCGTTAGGCCTTGCACTGCACCTATATATATATATATATATATATATATATATATATATATATATATATATATATATATATATGAGATGTTGACAGCAGATGTTCCGTTAGGCCGAGCGCTGCAGACACACACACACACACACACACACACACACACACACACACGTTTGTGTGCCACCCGTAATGTTCAAACAACTGCTTGTCAAGTAGTGAGATTCTTTTCCACTTTTGTGGCTAGCAATTAACTTTGATGATTGGAAATCAGGGCGAAGGATCATTTTAACTGGAACTTACCATAGAGGTCGCTTCTGAACTGCTCATAGTACTGTTTATGATAGAGATACTATTTTCATTATTATCAGGATTATTGCTATGTTAATCCATGTGAGCTTTTATTGACTTATTAATCAGTTAAAACTCAAATAGTCATAGTTTCTGATTCCACTGAGTAAATAGGAAGTAGGAACTTTTCTTTAAGTGAGCACAAGAAGAATGTGGACTTGCAGACTGGAAATTATGGCCACTATGTTCTCCAGCTCTTTCTAGCTGACCGCAAAAATATTTTCCAGTATCCAGTAAACGATGGCGAATATTCTTATTCTTATATTTAACCCCCCCTCTCCCCACCCACATGTCTTATTGGTATATTTAATGCATTCGTGTTAGTTAACGACTACGTATCAGATATGGAATTCATAGAGAAACTGTACGGGAAATGGTTACCATGTGCCAGCGAAGAAACGATTTTGTAAGCTTGTTGCAGAGAATTTGCAACATCATGGTGCAAGCCGGAGCAGTGGTACGGTGAGAATTGCAGCTCGAGACCCACAGCGATTAGTACAGCTGACTCAGTACACTACTGTCAGAGCTTATACTTTATAGAGGGGTAATTTATACCGGAGCGCGTGACTTAATATTCATTTGTAGAAGCCAAAGAGACTGATCAAGACGAGGTGGTGGTTTTAGAAATGGTTGTTAAAGAATGAAAAAAACCGACTTTATGAGAAACATCGTTTGTTAACCGAGTCAGTAACTTACATTGTCTTCTACTCGTTGACTGAACCATTCATTATGAAAGGTGCTCGAAAAGCAAGCTTTGATTTGGCCGGTTACCGCTGGCCGGACTGATGGTGTTCGCCGGCCGTCGTTTGGAGACCCCATCTTGAAAATGACACATTCTGTTTTTGGGATCAACACTCATATACCACTGCTCGCTCGACAGAAGATACATACCCGAAGACCGGAAAGTTGCACAGTTCACACCAATAAACGTAGTAACAGTAAACCACTAAATTACAGACCCACATCATTAACGTTGATGTGCATCAGTATTTTGGACCACATACTGTGTTTAAACAATATGAATTACCTCGCAGAGAACGGTCTATTGCCACGTACTTAACACCGATTTAGAAAACATCGTTTTTACGAAAGAGAATTAGCTCATTACTCACACGAGGTGTTGAGTGCTATCGATAAGGGCTCTGAAATTGATACCATATTTCTAGATTTTCAGAAGGCTTTTGACACCGTACCTCACAAGCTGCCTGTAATCAAATTGCGTGCTTATGGGATATTGTCTCAGTTATGCGAGTGAAATCGTGATGTCCTATCATACAGTTCGTAGTAACCGCCGGAAAGTCATCGAGCAAAACAAAAATGATTTACACCGTTCTCAAAGGTAGTGATATAAGCACTTTGTTGTTCCTTATGTATATAAACGTTTTAGAAGACAATTCGACCCGCAGTCTTACGTTGTTTGCGAATGACACTGTCGTCCGTAGGCTAGTAAAGTCATCAGAACATAAAAACAAATTCTGAAACGTTTTAGAAAAGAAATCTGTATGGTGTGAAAACTGGAAATTGACACTAAATATTGAAAGGTGTGAGGTTATCTATATGAGCGCCAAAAGGAATTTATTAAACTTCTGTTACACGATAAATTAATCAAATCTAAAGCCTGTAAATTCAAAAAAATGCCTAGGAATTTCAATTACGAACATCTTAAAGTGGTAAGCACACATGGAATGTGTTGTGAAGAAGGCGACCCAAAGCGTGCTTTTTATTGGGAAGAATATGCGACAGATCTACTAGAGACTGCCTACACTATGCCTGTCCGCCCTCTTTTTGGAGTTTGCTGCGCAGTGTGAGGTCCTTACCAGATATAGTTAACGGAGTACATAGACAAAGTTCAGACAAGCGCAGCACATTTAATATTATCTAGAAATAGGAGAGAGAGTCACCGACTTGACAAAGGATTTGGGGTGAACGTCGTTAAAACAAAGAAGGTTCTCGTCGCGGTGGCATCTTCTCACGAAATTTCTGTCTCCAACTTTCTCCTCCGAATGCAAAAATATTCTGTTAAAGAATTATCAGATAATAAAATAAGGGAAATCAGAGCTACTACGCAAAGAGGTAAGTGTTCGTTTTTTCCACGTGCTGTTCGACGTGGAATTATAGAGAATTACTGTGAAAGTGGTTCGTTGAACGCTCTGCCAGGCACTTAGGTGTGATTTGCTGAGTATACATGTAGGTAGGTGGTAGAATACAAACACAGCATATTTTAAGAATGTTATGCAGCAGCTTCAGAAATGAGAGAAACGAAATTACGTCTTAAAGTTCCGTCTACGACATGGCAATTAGAGACCGCCCCCAAGCTCGGACTGTGAAAGGATAGGACAGGTAGTCAGCTGTGCGCATTCAAAGAAAGCCCTAAGTAAATTAGAAACAGCACGCAGAACCTAAATGGGGGTGGATTGTCGGGGATTTGAGCCCTCATACTACCGTATAGGAATCCAGAGTCCTACCCTTGCGCTCTCTCGTTCGGTCAGTAGTTCCAATTTAATATTCAGTCCTAGAGCGCGTATTTGCCGAAGTCTTCGCTACATTTTTCATCCTACTGGATAAAGTTCTCAAGTAGCAGATTACGCTGCCCCCGTGGGAAATTAAGTACGAACATGCAGCTTACTATTCGCATGAGTAACAGGGCTATCGATTTTGCTCCAAGTATGCAACGACCTGAAGAGACTCCCATGACGCACGATTAAAAGAAGTCATTATAAAATACCGCCTTTCTTCATTTACACACTGATAACCTACCGAAATGAACACTATACTAGTAGATAATCAAGCCAGTTTTCAATGATTCCACTCTTTCTGAAAAGCGTCGAATCTTGGATTCAGTAGTATTTTTTACTAAGATCGTATCGTCTCATAGATTATAAAGCATGTTAAACCATAATAACAAAAGGAATTATAGATACTAAAAGTGCACAGAAGTCGCAGAAAAACGTGAGGGAAAAGAAGTTTTCTTCATATTTTTAGAGATTGTAGCAAATAATTTCACTTATTATATAAATTACCGATTTATTATTTAAACGAACTAACCTCCAAAGGCATTCAGTTGTGATGGACCAACTATTTTGGCCGTGTATACGCCTTTTTCCCTCTAAGTAATAAGATTTGTGTGATGTCGAATGACAGCATTGAACTACAAGCGGAGGATAAACCAGGAACATCTGGAGCCTGACATGAAGTAATGAAGATTTAAAAATCCCTATTAAGCGCCAATCTTAGTTATGCGTAAAGTATCATACAGACATAATGATATATGTTGCCCCAGGTCAGATATTTCACTGAATCGTTTCAGTATTGAATGAGTCATTGCAAGATTAGCTAGAAATTTAATAGACGCAGTGTTTGTAATAACTATTTTACAAATAATAGTCGAAACTGAGTTTCCTCAATATTTGGTCGTTTACATTGCTAGTTAGAAGGGGTAGCGTTATGATTAATTTGGTGATTAATAGGCGGTTCAAACTTTTATTCAATGTGATAAATGTAACGATAACAGAGCAGAACATTTATTCCTTGGAACATAAAGACACTCTCGGAACGTAAAGTCACGACCATGGAGGTATAATAATGGTAAAACTCGTCTCACAACATCTGCTGCAATCGTGAGGTCGTTTTGACGCCACACTTAATGTCGCTTGGCCCACCGCAAAGTAGACAATTGATTCGGGAGTCGCCATCTTTATTTTGGCATATTTAGCTGCTTTTTGTTATAATTTGCAGTGTGCCGTTTCAAGGTAGCGGCGAATTGAAAATGTATCGTCAACACGTCACCCTTATCATTAAATGTCAGTTAATAACGCGTCAACGGTATAAGCTCTCAAGAGATACAGTGATAAACAAGACGTAAGACAAATTTCACGTAAGTGGGTTGTAGGGCATTGGGTAAGGTCGTCGTTTATAAAGGGTAATTTCGCATTTCACAACGGGTAAATATATTTTTTTATATTAGTGTTGTGAAAACATTCTGGACCTTCCTTACGAATGTAATACCAGTACTTCTACAATATTCGATGTTATTTAACATTTCCGCCTGGTTGGAGAACGAAAGATCAAATAATTATTTGGTTCCTTATTTACGAATATGTGCCGACTTTCAAATGTGTGGATAAGCAGGAACCTTAGACTGAAAAGAGTAGCACTAAAATTCACATTCTTCCTTCTGAGAAATAATTGGTGATTTTCGAGTTTGTTGTTAGGCAGGCACCTAAGAGGACAACTTAAATTACTGTAATTGAAATAAGCAACAATACAATTCATATTCTTCCGGCTCACAAATATTTCGCGGGCAACATCGTCTCAAGTCCTCCTGCAAAACAATGACACTTCCGAATGGTATATTTCGCCCGTTAAGGAGACGTCTGTTCTGTTACCCATGCGAGAGAGGCCCACATCGAACGCTAACGAAGGACGGTTATAGTTCCTGCGGTCGTCGATATAGCGTGTGACGTGGAAATGGCGTCACATTTGGAGGAAGTGTTGGGAAACGAATGTCATTCATATAATAACAGGGTATGGCGCTGTCGGACTGTGCAGCTGTGGCGCCACCAAACCTCCTTGTGAGCTACAAGCTCACTCCGTACGTTGTTTCAAAGCCGGCGCCATCATATTAGATGCTCCAAAATATTGGAAGACTGTTGCGATTGTGTCAGATCTGTGTGTATATGTTTTCATTTTTGTGAAACTCTGAGATTTTGAACGTAGTGTTGTTCTCGTCGGGTAATGGCCTGAGTACGTTTGCACCCTTTCTGACTTCGACATTCGTAATTTCTCTTTGGTTGTAATAACAGATGGCTACATGAACAATTAGGAATTCTTTGACGAGTTTGTGCTGTGATCTCCATGTCATCTGTTTCGATGGTCAAGCTGACTTGAATTCAAGGTCGAATATTCTGCAAAGTAATCTTCTTCCGTTTTTGTTGGTCCATTAAGGTATCGGTGTTTTCTAGTTGCTTTCCTCTACTTTTTTTCTTTGCCTATGTCTGCGTGTAAATCGCCTAGTACGATGGTGATATGGTCCTGTGGAATATACGATATTGTTGCTTCTAACTTTGGCCATGAGTTGTCTATCTTTTCGCTGTTTGTTTTATTTTCAACACTGATTGGCAACTGAGCAATGATTTTGTATGTCTTATTTGCGAACATCAGGGATATTGTTATTATTCTAGTGTTTACTGGTTTCACATTTCTTATGGAGCTACGATCTTCTTGACTGCAAAACTGAGCCCTTAAAGGTGTTGCGTTTTTGAGTGTTAGTTTGTGTGTTTTACTTTTGAAATGACTCCGACAACCTTAGTCCAGACCTGAGGAAAGTAAAATTCAATGTTTTGTTCCACGCTATTTCATGAGCAGACTGGTTGCATACAGATGTCATGTAGTGGCCCGCCCATTCCCATAAGCGGCAAAAATAAATAAATAAATAAATAAATAAATAAAAAATAAAAAAATATTCGGCCAAGTGCGAGTAGATCTCGTGCACTGAGTGTTCTGTGCAAACGTAATTATACGTCTGTACATAGTTCATCCGTCCCGCAATCGAAAATCTCTACAATTTTTGCCAGTTATCGATATCAACACTGACAAAGTATCGGAACTGGGAATTCTAAGACCGTATCGAAAACTGTATACTACTTCCTGAATATGTGATCAAAAGTATCCGGACACCTGGCTGAAAATGACTTACAAGTTCGTTGCACCTCCCATCGGTAATGCTAGAATTCAGTATGGTGTTGGGACACCCCTAGCCTTGATGACAGCTTCTACTCCCGCAAGCATACCTTCAGTCAGGTGCTGCAAGGTTTCTTTAGGAACGACTGCCCATTCGTCACGGAATGCTGCACTGAAGAGATGTATCGATGTCAGTCTGTGAGGCCTGGCACGAAGACGGCGTTCGAAAACTTCCCAGTGGTGTGCTATAGGATTCAGATCAGGACTCTGTGCAGGCCAGTACATTATAGGGATGTTATTGTTGCGTAACCAGTCCGTCACATGTCGTGCATTATGAACAGGTGCTCGATCGTGTTGAAAGATGCAATCGCCATACCCGAATCGCTCTTCAGCAGTGGGAAGCAAGAAGGTGTTTAAAACATCAATGTAGACCTGTGCTGTGATAGTGCCACCCAAAACAACAAGGGGTGCAAGCTCCCTCCTTGGAAAACACAACCACACCATAACAGCTCAGCTTCCGAATTTTCCTGTGGGCACTATACCGGCTCTCAGATGACGTTCACCGGGCATTCGCCTGCCATTGGCTCGACACATTGCGTACCATGATTCGTCACTCCACACAAAGTTTTTCCACTGTTCAATCGTCCAATGTTTACGCTCCTTACACCAAGCAATGCGTCGTTTGGCATTTACTGGCATGATTTGTCGCTTATGAGGAGCCGCACGACTGTGCAGTCCAAGTTTTCTCACCTCCCGCCTGTCATAGTGCTCGCAGTGGATCTAGATGCAGTTTGGATTCCCTGTGTGATGGTTTGGGTAGATGTCTGCCTATTACACATTACGACTCTCTTGAACCGTGGCGATCTCTGTCAGTAAACAGACGAGGTCGGCCTGTAAGCTTTTGTGCTGCACGTGTCCTTTCACGTTTCATCTTCACTACTACATCGGAAACAGTGGGCCTATGGATGTTTAGGAGTATGGAAATCTCGCGTACAGACGTATGGCAAAAGTGACACCCAATCACCTGACCACGTTCTAAGTCCGTGAGTTCCGCAGAGCGCCCCATTCACATCTTTCACGATGTCTAATGACTACTGAGGTCGCTGATATGGAGTATCTGGCAGTAGGTGGCAGCACCTTATATGAGAAACGTATGTTTTGGGGGGTGTCCGGATACTCTGGATCACACAATGTATTTTATAACATATACTTTTATGTCATATACTTTTATGTCATATACTCTTCCCCCAAGAACCACGGACCTTGCCGTTGGTGGGGAGGCTTGCGTGCCTCAGCGATACAGATGGCCGTACCGTAGGTGCAACCACAACGGAGGGGTATCTGTTGAGAGGCCAGACAAACATGTGGTTCCTGAAGAGGGGCAGCAGGCTTTTCAGTAGTTGCAGGGGCAACAGTCTAGATGATTGACTGATCTGGCCTTGTAACATTAACCAAAACGGCCTTGCTGTGCTGGTACTGCGAACGGCTGAAAGCAAGGGGAAACTACAGCCGTAATTTTTCCCGAGGACATGCAGCTTTACTGTATGATTAAATGATGATGGCGTCCTCTTGGGTAAAATATTCCGGAGGTAAAATAGTCCCCCATTCTGATCTTCGGGCGGGGACTACTCAAGAGGACGTCGTTATCAGGAGAAAGAAAACTGGCATTCTACGGATCGGAGCGTGGAATGTCAGATCCCTTAATCGGGCAGGTAGGTTAGAAAATTTAAAAAGGGAAATGGATAGGTTGAAGTTAGATATAGTGGGAATTAGTGAAGTTCGGTGGCAGGAGGAACAAGACTTTTGGTCAAGTGATTACAGGGTTATAAATACAAAATCAAATAGGGGTAATGCAGGAGTAGGTTTAATAATGAATAAAAAAATAGGAGTGCGGGTTAGCTACTACAAACCGCATAGTGAACGCATTATTGTGGCCAAGATAGACACAAAGCCCATGCCTACTACAGTAGTACAAGTTTATATGCCAACTAGCTCTGCAGATGATGAAGAAATTGATGAAATGTATGACGAGATAAAAGAAATTATTCAGGTAGTGAAGGGAGACGAAAATTTAATAGTCATGGGTGACTGGAATTCGTCAGTAGGAAAAGGGAGAGAAGGAAACATAGTAGGTGAATATGGATTGGGGGGGAATAAATGAAAGAGGAAGCCGCCTTGTAGAATTTTGCACAGAGCATAACTTAATCATAGCTAACACTTGGTTCAAGAATCATAAAAGAAGGTTGTATACCTGGAAGAATCCTGGAGATACTAATAGGTATCAGATAGATTATATAATGGTAAGACAAAGATTTAGGAACCAGGTTTTAAATTGTAAGACATTTCCAGGGGCAGATGTGGATTCTGACCACAATCTATTGGTTATGAACTGCAGATTGAAACTGAAGAAACTTCAAAAAGGTGGGAATTTAAGGAGATGGGACCTGGATAAACTGAAAGAGCCAGAGGTTGTAGAGAGTTTCAGGGAGAGCATAAAGGAACAATTGACAGGAATGGGCGAGAGAAATACAGTAGAAGAAGAATGGGTAGCTCTGAGGGATGAAGTAGTGAAGGCAGCGGAGGATCAAGTAGGTAAAAAGACGAGGGCTAATAGAAATCCTTGGGTAACAGAAGAAATATTGAAATTAATTGATGAAAGGAGAAAATATAAAAATGCAGTAAATGAAGCAGGCAAAAGGGAATACAAACGTCTCAAAAATGAGATCGACAGAAAGTGCAAAATGGCTAGGCAGGGATGGCTAGAGGACAAATGTAAGGATGTAGAGGCTTGTCTCACTAGGGGTAAGATAGATACTGCCTATAGGAAAATTAAAGAGACCTTTGGAGAGAAGAGAACCACTTGTATGAATATCAAGAGCTCAGATGGCAACCCAGTTCTAAGCAAAGAAGGGAAGGCAGAAAGGTGGAAGGAGTATATAGAGGGTTTATACAAGGGCGATGTACTTGAGGACAGTATTATGGAAATGGAAGAGGATATAGATGAAGATGAAATGGGAGATAAGATACTGCGTGAAGAGTTTGACAGAGCACTGAAAGACCTGAGTCGAAACAAGGCCCCAGGAGTAGACATCATTCCATTGGAAATACTGACGGTCTTGGGAGAGCCAGTCCTGACAAAACTCTACCATCTGGTGAGCAAGATGTATGAGACAGGCGAAATACCCACAGACTTCAAGAAGAATCTAATAATTCCAATACCAAAGAAAGCAGGTGTTGACAGTTGTGAAAATTACCGAACTATCAGTTTAATAAGTCACAGCTGCAAAATACTAACGCGAATTCTTTACAGACGAATGGAAAAACTGGTAGAAGCGGACCTCGGGGAAGATCAGTTTGGATTCCGTAGAAATGTTGGAACACGTGAGGCAATACTAACCTTACGACTTACCTTAGAAGAAAGATTAAGAAAAGGCAAACCTACGTTTCTAGCATTTGTAGACTTAGAGAAAGCTTTTGACAACGTTAACTGGAATACTCTCTTTCAAATTCTGAAGGTGGCAGGGGTAAAATACAGGGAGCGAAAGGCTATTTACAATTTGTACAGAAACCAGATGGCAGTTATAAGAGTCGAGGGACATGAAAGGGAAGCAGTGGTTGGGAAAGGAGTGAGACAGGGTTGTAGCCTCTCCCCGATGTTATTCAATCTGTATATTGAGCAAGCAGTAAAGGAAACAAAAGAAAAATTCGGAGTAGGTATTAAAATTCATGGAGAAGAAGTAAAAACTTTGAGGTTCGGCGATGACATTGTAATTCTGTCAGAGACAGCAAAGGACTTGGTAGAGGAGTTGAACGGAATGGACAGTGTCTTGAAAGGACGATATAAGATGAACATCAACAAAAGCAAAACGAGGATAATGGAATGTAGTCAAATTAAATCGTGTGATGCTGAGGGGATTAGATTAGGAAATGAGACACTTAAAGTAGTAAAGGAGTTTTGCTACTTAGGGAGTAAAATAACTGATGATGGTCGAAGTAGAGAGGATATAAAATGTAGACTGGCAATGGCAAGGAAATCGTTTCTGAAGAAAAGAAATTTGTTAACATCGAGTATAGATTTAAGTGTCAGGAAGTCGTTTCTGAAAGTATTTGTATGGAGTGTAGCCATGTATGGAAGTGAAACATGGACGATAACCAGTTTGGACAAGAAGAGAATAGAAGCTTTCGAAATGTGGTGCTACAGAAGAATGCTGAAGATAAGGTGGGTAGATCACGTAACTAATGAGGAGGTATTGAATAGGATTGGGGAGAAGAGAAGTTTGTGGCACAACTTGACTAGAAGAAGGGATCGGTTGGTAGGACATGTTTTGAGGCATCAAGGGATCACAAATTTAGCTTTGGAGGGCAGCGTGGAGGGTAAAAATCGTAGAGGGAGACCAAGAGATGAATACACTAAGCAGATTCAGAAGGATGTAGGTTGCTGTAGGTACTGGGAGATGAAGAAGCTTGCACAGGATAGAGTAGCATGGAGAGCTGCATCAATCCAGTATCAGGACTGAAGACCACAACAACAACAACAACTCGTGATTACTATTTTAACTGTTTTTGAGCTTTTTTCCCTTACCTTTTCTGTGTAACCGTTCTTCTTGCCGAATTTCATGATTATATGCCAAAAGTAAGTACCCTATGGACTAGTTTTCACGAGTGAGTTTCCAAATATCAAAATTTGTGACATAAGGGGCCGTATCTTTCGACTGCATTGATGTCGGAGCTTAAATGATTTACTGCGTCAATGGATTGTAGACCTTAGTATGTGACACACATTTCAGCTTGACACGCACATACGTTCCTGAGGAAGAATGACTCTTTTCCGATGGACAAAAATGGCAAAAAAATTCTTTTCGTGTAATATAATTACATATATACAATTTCTGGATCTTTTATTTTACTTATACCACGAGAACATGCTTTATGCTAAATTTCATTATTTTAGTTCAACGGGAAGTGCCCCATAGGTTATGTTGAGTGAGTTGCGAGTATCAAAATATATGAAATAGTTGGCAATATCTTAGAAGCTCAAATTATTTGCTGTGTCAAGTGACCGTAATCTTAATATGTGGCATAAATAACAACTTGATACATCTAGCCGTTGCTCAGAAAAAAATTCTTAACTGTTGGACGGACAGACCACAAAAATGTCATATAAGCGTTCCGTTGTTACCGATTGAATTAAGGAAACCTAATATTATTTTTGCAGCTCGTGCCACAGAAACTAGCAAACTTTATCACCCACATGGAGATGGTGCCCAGTGCTGGAAACAACCTTTTCCTAAGTCACTGGTTCGGATCCATTCGTGGATAAATCTTTAAAAACTTATGTCCTCTTCGACACAAGCACCACATTTACGAATGCGTCCAACGTGTAACGGATAATGTAGGGCTGTAAATGCGGGTTTAAACCATTTTAAAAATTCTCTCTCTCTGTCGGGTGAACATTAATAATAGTGACAAACTGCAGGGACGGATTCCTGATGGGAAATGGAGGAAGAAAGATCCTACGAATATGTGTCCGGAAATGGACGATGCGCGTGCAACAACGACAAATCGTCTCGGGATACAGAACAGAGCCGCATTGCATCCATGTCACAACAGATGTTCAAAGCGTCCTCCATGTGAAGCAATGAACTCGTTCACGTGTCACATCGTGGATTGCCTCACTCTTTCGCACGTTCCGGCTTGTCTCCGAACAGCGTCAAAGGCGTCTTAACGTACTCCGTTGAAGTGCCTGCACATCAACATCTGTTTCAGCACTTACAACGCTCTTCAGATGTCCCCAGAGGTAAAAGTCCGGCGAGGTTTAAGTCCGATGATCTAGCAGCCCATGCTACAGGGTCTCTACGTCGTATCCAACGTCCGGGTACGATGTTGAGATGTCGGCGAACTGAAATGTTAAAGTGGGATATGTAAATACCATCTCGGTTTCTTCCCGACAAGAATACCAGATCATTATTCTGCTTACAGTATGCTCCATCAGCCACACAATCTGCTATACGCAAGGAAAACACGGTAGGTTGGCAGAGGAATGTTCATTCGTCAGCGACATCTAGCGTGGCAACGATGCATTTCCGGACACATGTTCATAAGATCTTTTTTTCTCCATTTAAAGTCAAGTAAACGTCCCTGCAGTTTGTCGGTTTTATTAATGTTAACCCCAAATAGTAAAAGGGAGAGAGAGAAGAAGGGAGAGGCAGTGAGAGACAGAGACAAATGTAAATACCTTTTAAAAATGCCTATATCTTTGAACATTGCCGTAATGTAAGAGGAATAACATGAAATCAAAGACTAAAATTTTAGCAAATGCCGATTTATGAAACGCGGAAAGCTGCGGTAAAAAAACGGAAAGTGAAGAATACGCGGTATCCATAAAACCTGAAAAAACTGTGGTAAACACTAGATGGACCTTTCTCGACAAATGACATTTCCAGACGGAAATTTAGACATCCCAGAAAATATATGGACAGCTCTCATTCGTTCCAACTTGGTTTACTGTAGTGGTCGGTTCTGTCGTGGCTGCATTTATATTTTACACATCACTCATCACTAGTCCAGTCATTGACCATAATCAAATTCCTTACGTAAAAATGTCAACAGATAATGTTGCGATATGAAATAAAATATAAGAGGGGCAGATTGTGTAGTACTACCGATTTTAAGGGCAGTAGTATAGAATAATTTGAATTAAAAATCTCATATAACTCTTGACCCATTCTTATTGGTTACAGAGATACAAATGGTGAAAGAGATACATTTTGTATTTTCTGTTTATTACTCTATTTGCTACGATTTTATTTATCAATTGTCCTTTCGTTTGATGGTAAAGCTGTGAAACTCTGTTTTATACTCACATCAAAAAGACGTTTTGCATCACCTCGGTTCCGAGAGTTCCTGAACCTGTACAGAAAATTGGAATAGAGATCAACATAAACATCATTTCCACCCTTTTCATTGCTCATGAAAATCACACATTGCATGTCGTACCACCACACAGTGAGACATTCAGAGGTGGTGGTCCAGATTGCTGTAGAGGACCTGGAAGGAAGCAGAAAGGCAACTGAGCAGCTGTTAGAAGAAACAGAGATGGCAGTATAATCAATAGATATGGCAACAATATTCAACACGAAAATACATAGAATAGCATTGGAGAAAACTTTCAAACATACATTTTGCCGACATAGAGGTTGGGAAAAATAAAAATATACAGCCACATTCACAACAAACTCAACTGCATCCTGAATGACCAGCTGGATGTAGGAAACCTACAAAATTTCAACTAACTTCATTAATTTTGTACTGATAGTGTTTAGTTAATTATTTAAAAAATGTGTTACTGCTAAAAAGCTTCAATGGATATCATTACATTTTTCATTTGTATGACCACATTTTCCGTAGTTGCATTACTATTCTTGTTTTGTCGTTGCAACTATAAAAATGCTTGCTTTTTTTTATCAGACGCATTACGCTTTATTGAAGTAAACCATCATCAGTGCTCTGTAATTAAATTATTTACAGTATCACTCGCTTTAAGATCGAAAAACAGTTCGTTAGCAGTATGTTTATTTATACTTAGGACAATTTACGCTTGATTCTCGCTTACATTGGGAAATGCCGCCTGCTGGCACATCGTTAATGTTTTTCTTCTTTAAACACTGATAGTTGTCTAACTTTTAGTTGTTCTGCAGCACTATGCAATTCTTATGTTTTTCACAGCACACTTTTGCGCACACCACTGTTGTTTTGTTTATTTCTTTACTTCTAAGTAGATGTTGTGGTTTGTATTTCGTAGTTTTGACAGTAAAACGTTGAAACTAGTTTGTCTTTGACCTGCAATCTTTTCTTTTTTAGATTATTGTATGTGTGTAATTCTATTTCATTATGTTGCGTATTTATATACTGTGTAAGAGTAGGGAAGGAATAGTGATGGAGATTTTTTTTTTTGAGTCGAGGAGGGAGAAGCCATGAAAAGTGGACGTCAGTATATAGTAGTGTGATGGCGTGTGAGTTGGAGGAGAAGGTGAGGAGCAAGCAGTGAAATGAAATTGGGGGGAGGGTGGGGGTGAGATGGGGTGAAGGATCGAAAAGGCTCATTTCTTTTTGATGCAATTTCATCAGTTATTTTATATAGAGTCTGGTTTCCAATATTTATTTGGTCATTGAGCAACTTTTTATTTTGTCTTAATGCATTGTGTAAGTGAAAATTTTCTTGGAAAGGGAGGAGGTGTCTGTCATTACTGATTCTCATGATATTTGTATCTGTTTCAATATTGCTTGGTCTATGGTGTTTTTATCTCAGATGGCCTGCACATGTTGAATGGTTTGTGCTGTGTTTAAATGTTCATACACTGAGTATTAAAAAAATAAGCAGTTGCTAAATAACCAAATAATTATTGGACACCAGACTCTATCTTTGATCACATTCCATCATTTACGCTAAGAAGAATCTACAGGAAGGGAGGTATATATGGTACGTACACGAAACAGGCAACATCATCACATGTAGGTCAAAGCGCGGGCGGAATCTAAGTTGAACATGCTAGATAAAATCACGATAATTCTGACTAATCTCAAACTACTAACATCACTCCTGGTTTTCAAGTATTCATAATGGTCAATAAGTAACGTAGAGGATGACGGTATGGTATTACTTTACCTTATGTTACATCTACCAAAACATACAAAAATTGTAGAAGCAAATTTGGATATTGATTCAGGTTTTCGTTGTGCCCAGCTATGAGCTCTATGATTTGTTGTTAGTATGAGGATTTGATCGATGAGATCACATTCATACTTCGCAAACAGAAATGGCATAGTCTTACAGAAAACATGGCTTCATACGTCACCAGAAAGCGTTTATTCTTCTGGTGCCCGAATTTAAATAATGCAATGATCACCTACGTTGCTATACGAATTAATTAACGGATCATAACCTAAAACGAACTTACACCACATGAAATTGTAAAAACACATCTAACTCATCAGGCAGACACAGCCAGAGTGCTGTCTTCAACATTTTTAGAAATCTGCGTTAGCTACTATGTGACTAGCACCTCTTGACAGAGTGCGGGCATTAGCTGGCCTTAAGTGGAAAAATACTTAGGAGGGCTCCAGCTGCTTATCCCTAGGGGGTAAGCTAGCAAACCGCCGAAGTGGTCGTTGACTTCTTCCCACTGAAATTTATCGGACGATGTTTGAACAGAGAAAGTAGTGAAAATTTTCACAGCTTTCCGCTTCATTAATACTTGATCAGTCGCAAGCTATGTTTTAAAAAAGACGGGGTGCCCGTTGTCCCTGGCCACAGGCAACAAGCCAGGGTTGAAAACAAGGTTAACGAAAGCTATCCAGCCTCTACAAAGAATGAATAAGACCTAACCACCCTGATTCCCTAGTTGCAATTGCATATCGAATTACCCACTCATCAACGCATTATGGAGTTTATTCATGTTGGTGATTATGGAGAAAGAATAAATGTTTGTTGATATGAAATAAAGAAAAATAAAATCAAAAAACGGTAATTTCCTATGCAGTCCTCCTCCCAGCTATGCTTTATAACAAACAAACAGAAACAGAGTAATCTACGAAACTAACTGAATGCAAATTAGGTATTTCAGACAAAAATTACACGAGAGGGGATAAGCCAGGACCCTTTCATTGTTGCCGTTTCCATCTATGCGTGAAAGCCAAACACGTAGCGGATCTGGGTGTGCGTCGATATAACGGGTAATTCCACAGACACGAAACTCATTCGTGAAGCCAGTCTGGTGAGGCAAGAAGAGGAATATAGCGACGTTTCCCTCGCAATAATTCCTATTAGAGGCACAAACAGTGTTTTGTTTTCATTTACGGAACAGGACGCATTCACATCGCCCCTTGGAGACACGCAACCCAAATAACGGCATGGTCGGTTCGGTTAGCTAACTGCACGGCGCTCTGGGGCTCTTTCTCTGTTCCGTTGAAATGAAAGGGCTTCTTCCAGTTGGTGTAGCGCAAATGCCCGAACCAACAGTTGAGGGACTTCTTTGATATTTCTAATTCTCAATCTCTCTTTTCTTTTTCATTAAGAATTATTTCAATGCGAGAATACTGCAATCGTTGTTTTTAAAATTTCCTCTTGTTGTTCTCCTTCCTAGGTAAGAAATGTTTTTGCTGGCGTGATTGGTCAGACCGATTGATATAATTTGATAAAGCATTGTTCGAACAATTAGAGATGTTCAGTAAGTTCTTTTGATCAATAATACAAATAATCTGTTACCGCTACAAGTTCACTGAATAACTGAAGTGCTACCACTGATAGCGTAATTTGAGGACTTGTACGTAACCACTACAGGTGTTTCGCTGATTTGTGAAAAACGCAAAACCCTGTATCACATCGATTTTGTAGCAAATCAAACGAAATTAATATTGAGGCCAGAGAAAAGTATGGGCTCCGCTGATGAACTCAGCGGAAGAAATCCGTAGTAAATGCCTCTACGTTCTACGGCACTCTGCCAACAAATCCATCTCCCTCCTACACGGTGGTAAAATTCGTAGTAGTTCCAGAACTGTCGTAGTCGGGTTGAAAGAGAAAACCCCCACGAAGAGACAACGAGGGCATGAGATTGTAGCACACCGACCAGTTAGCCCATTGTTTTTGTAATCTTCGGTCCAAGACTGATTTCATGCAGCTCTCCACGCTAATCTATACTATACAAGCCTCCGCACATCTGCAGAAAATATGCAGCTTACATTCATTTAAAGGTGCTCATTGTAGTCAAGAATATGTCTCCATTTATAAATTTTACCCGGCCCCCAAACTTTCCACCGTAACTAAATTGGGATTCCTTAATATCTCAGTGTCCTAGTAAAAGATCCCTTTTGTCAGTCAAGTTGTGCAATAAATTTCTCCTCTCCACAGTTCGATGCAGTACCTCCCCATAAGTGATCCGATGTACTCATCAAATCTTTTGCATTCTTCTGTACCACATTTCAAAACTTGCTTGTCCTACTTAACGTCCATGTTTCACTTTTGTACAAGGCTACATTAAAGACAGATACCTTCAGAAAAGACTTTCCAACACAGTTTTACATTCGATGCAGAGAAGTTACTATTCTTCAGAAAGGCGTTTCTTGCTACTGCCAGCGTGCTGATTATACACTCTCTGCCTCCACCATCGTTACATATTTTGCTGCCCAAATAGCAATACTAATCATGTAATTTAAGTGTATTCTTTCGTAATCTGATACGAATAATCTCAGCCGATGTAATTCGACTATATTTAATTAATTTTATTTCATGTAATTCCTCAGGCTTTCCAGGCGAGGCGTTGTCATGTTGATTAATCGGGGTTCTGCCGATTATTCGCGTCATTCCTACACGATATTTCAACTGCGTGACTTGCAGTCTTCTTCAGGTGCTGTCCGGTACTAATTCCAGTGTGGAACGGGTCCGGTATTTATACCTGGGTTGTGCTAGGCGTTCCCTCTGCGGTCCGTGCGTGTCTGCCGCTCTGTCCTCTGTGTGCGTCGACCAAAAGCTACGGCTGTAGCGTTTTCTTCCAGCCGCGGCTCTTCCCAACGCTGTGCACGTACTTTGTAGTTATTATCCGTTGTCAGTATAGCTGAATGAAGTTATGGATGGCGTCCAAGCTGTGCTAGACGTTTTATCTTCCGATTGTCGTCATTTGAGTCCTTCTGTGAATTAGGATGTTGTGTTACCGTGGTGTGCCGTTTTAGGCGTTCCGTCCGAAGTTCTTGTCCCCCATGACCTGTAGGCGTTCTACCGAGTCTCTAGCGACAACCTGAACAGCATCGGCCTGAAAATAACGCTGCAACAATGTTGTCAACTCGCGAGCTAATTGAAAAGTTTGATTATTGCCAGATAATTGTTTTGCTTCATTTGGGCATTTAATAATAAGACAAGTAGTTTTTAGACAAGTTACAGTTCAATCCAGTTTAGGTCCTCTTTAGTCAAGGCTTAGCTTATGAATTTAAGTTGAATAACAGTTTGTAGTTTGTTGTGTACATAGTTCCGCGTAGTAAGCGCGTACACAACTTTCCCACTAGAGCGCGCCCCGCTAAGCACAACAGCGCAGGCGCAGCGCTCGTCCGTCTCCGCACTACGAGATGGCGCTGTCTTAGAGACGGACCAAATTCCGAACGATGCACAGTCATCAGCAGAAAAAAACTGCATGGGCGACAACACAGGACTTTGTTGTCCATCCTAAAACCCACGATGCATCCAAAAATGATCAACGAACGTCGAAAGGACGACGATTCCGCGTAAACGACAAAGTCCTAGTAACCGTCTACAGTCGAGGAAAGCGTACTTGGACACAAGGAATCATTGTAGAATGCATTGGAAATGTCATGCATAGAATAAGAACGCAAAGCGGCATAGTTACTCGCCATGCTAATCAATTATGGCAGGAAAGACAGCAGTCACATATAGGCAGCACTCCTAGGCTGTTTCATTTTGCAGACTCAGAAGCAGATGTCAACCCGGAGCAGCTCGCAGGATTCCAGACGCCGCCGCAGCCGCAACCAAAGCAGCCACCGCCGCCGACGCCGACGCAGCACCTGCAGTGGCAACCGACTACACCAGCCGTCCACAGCCGACATCCCCCGAGAAGATGGACGTCGAAGAAGAATTAGATTTAAGCTATGACCAATGTACCGGTGTTGAAATGCAATTATGTAACAAAATTTTTGCTTCTTCGGTTCCATGTTCCATAGGTTTTCAGTGGGTTTTTCCAGCGGACCGTGGGCGAATGCCACTGGGAGCAACATGTGTGCACCCACAGACATACGCACGCCGGAAAGCAAGGAAGCAGAAAGAAAGGCTTTTCAAGCAAACTTCAAAAGCTTTTTTCTTCCCCCGGAAGGGAGGGATGTTGTGTACATAGCTCCACGTAGTCAGCACGTACACAAATTTCCCACTAGAGTGCGCCCCGCTAAGCACAACAGCGCAGGCGCAGCGCTCGTCCGTCTCCGCACTACGAGATGGCGCTGTCTTAGAGACGGACCAAATTCTGCTACCGCCGATCCGCGTATTAATATGTAACGCAGCCAATGAAATTGCTGCTAACGTTGAACCTTTTCTCCCCGCGGAACACACTCGCGCAGTGATACCTGAACGCGCGAGGTATTATAACGAGTGTACAGACTTCCGATTAGTCAGTCTGCATCAGTCTGTAGTCAAGTTTCAGTCTGCGACTAATAATATTATCATATTCCTGTACATAGCCATGATGAGAAATGTATAGGCACTTTGTCAAGTGTCAGAGATATGTGAGAATAAGATTAACGTACCAAGACCAAAGGAACTTCAGATTGTCATTTGTAAACAGCATCCAGAATCAAGTTACGTAATATCTATGCCTTTTTATTATTTTAATTAATGTGTGTGAAAATTAATCAAGTTCTGTTTAAAGTTGGTCACCGTCAATCTGCTACTCTAAGCGTGCAAGTGGCATTTCTATCGTCTGACCTAACGGTAGAAAATAAACACGCCACGATAAGACCACGAGACATATTGCTGACACTCTCCTACTTCGTTAGAGCGACAAGTCAAATAATCTGATGGTGTGTGTACCGAAGGTCTTACAGTACGCACACCACATGGATACGTAGCTTAGCTTATAGTAAATTTGGTCTACATTTCATACAGAAACCCATAGTGGGGAACTTACAACTTACCCGATTCAGGGATCTAACATTCACGCTCCGATCCGTACAAGGCCACAACATCCACCTGAGTAGTAACTTCACGGAGACCATAATTTTTCACTTTTTATCTACAGGACATTTCACTG
Organism: Schistocerca nitens; assembly: GCF_023898315.1. Taxonomy (NCBI): domain Eukaryota; kingdom Metazoa; phylum Arthropoda; class Insecta; order Orthoptera; family Acrididae; genus Schistocerca; species Schistocerca nitens. The sequence continues at coordinate 213,763,477 of NC_064614.1, forward strand.
AAGAGGGTACCATAATAATAAAACCAGCCCTCGAAAAAAATAACGGCTGTAGTTTCTCCTTACCTTCAGGCGTTTGTAGTGCAGCATTGTAAGACCATGTTTGCTAATGTGACAAGACCGAATCAGTTAACCGTAAAGACGGTTGTGCCTGAACTACTGAACAGGCACCTGCTGCATTTCATAAACTACCAGGAGGTCAAAAAGTCAGTATAAATTTGAAAACTGAATAAATCACGGAATAATGTAGATAGAGAGGTACAAATTGACACACAGGCTTGGAATGACATGGTGTTTTATAAGAACCAAAAGAAATACAAACGTTCAAAAAATGTCCGACAGGTGGCGCTTGATCTGATCAGAATAGCAATATGTCGTCGGATGTTGTCTTTCAGCATCATTAGAGATGTCGGCCGATCACGATACACTTGCGACTTCGGGTAATCCCAAAGCCAATAATCGCACGGACTGAGGTCTGGCGACCTGGGAGGCCAAGCATGACAAAAGTGGCGGCTGAGCACACGATCATCACCAAACGACGCGCGCAAGAGATCTTTCACGCGTCTAGCAATACTTTGTTTCTTTTTGTTATAATAAAACCCCATGTCATTCCAAGCCTGTGTCTCAGCTTTTACCTCTCTATCTACATTATTCCGTGGTTTATTAAGTTTTCAAATTTATACTGACTTTTTGATCACCTGGTACATGTTTGTCTGTCCTCTGCTCACACACCCTTCCGTTGTGGCTGAAGCACGCAAGCCATCCCACCTCGGCAAGGTCCTTGGTGTCTGATTCACCTACTCTATCTTTATTAAACTTAATCATTACCTGCTAAACTTTCAGGGAGGATATTTTAAAATTCCTGAGCTTGCTGTAACATTGGGGTATTACAGAAGAGCTGAACAGCCCAGCAGTGCGACACTTACTATAATGCTGATCATTTGTATACCGCTATGTACAGTCTGTGACAGAATTCGCAAGAGCTCTCTCCTCATCGTTACAATGAACTGCACATCTTCACTGTCTGTTAACACCTGCAAGGAGGCGAAGTACCAGAAACATATTGTCAATAGGAATGAAGACAAAAAACTATCCGAAGATTGCTATAGACAGTATAGGAGACTATAATGCTGCACATTTATTTATCTCTTACGTTTATTTGCTGTGTTCAATATACACTCCTGGAAATTGAAATAAGAACACCGTGAATTCATTGTCCCAGGAAGGGGAAACTTTATTGACACATTCCTGGGGTCAGATACATCACATGATCACACTGACAGAACCACAGGCACATAGACACAGGCAACAAAGCATGCACAATGTCGGCACTAGTACAGTGTATATCCACCTTTCGCAGCAATGCAGGCTGCTATTCTCCCATGGAGACGATCGTAGAGATGCTGGATGTAGTCCTGTGGAACGGCTTGCCATGCCATTTCCACCTGGCGCCTCAGTTGGACCAGCGTTCGTGCTGGACGTGCAGACCGCGTGAGACGACGCTTCATCCAGTCCCAAACATGCTCAATGGGGGACAGATCCGGAGATCTTGCTGGCCGGGGTAGTTGACTTACACCTTCTAGAGCACGTTGGGTGGCACGGGATACATGCGGACGTGCATTGTCCTGTTGGAACTGCAAGTTCCCTTGCCGGTCTAGGAATGGTAGAACGATGGGTTCGATGACGGTTTGGATGTACCGTGCACTATCCAGTGTCCCCTCGACGATCACCAGTGGTGTACGGCCAGTGTAGGAGATCGCTCCCCACACCATGATGCCGGGTGTTGGCCCTGTGTGCCTCGGTCGTATGCAGTCCTGATTGTGGCGCTCACCTGCACGGCGCCAAACACGCATACGACCATCATTGGCACCAAGGCAGAAGCGACTCTCATCGCTGAAGACGACACGTCTCCATTCGTCCCTCCATTCACGCCTGTCGCGACACCACTGGAGGCGGGCTGCACGATTTTGGGGCGTGAGCGGAAGACGGCCTAACGGTGTGCGGGACCGTAGCCCAGCTTCATGGAGACGGTTGCGAATGGTCCTCGCTGATACCCCAGGAGCAACAGTGTCCCTAATTTGCTGGGAAGTGGCGTTGCGGTCCCCTACGGCACTGCGTAGGATCCTACGGTCTTGGCGTGCATCCGTGCGTCGCTGCGGTCCGGTCCCAGGTCGACGGGCACGTGCACCTTCCGCCGACCACTGGCGACAACATCGATGTACTGTGGAGACCTCACGCCCCACGTGTTGAGAAATTCGGCGGTACGTCCACCCGGCCTCCCGCATGCCCACTATACGCCCTCGCTCAAAGTCCGTCAACTGCACATACGGTTCACGTCCACGCTGTCGCGGCATGCTACCAGTGTTAAGACTGCGATGGAGCTCCGTATGCCACGGCAAACTGGCTGACACTGACGGCGGCGGTGCACAAATGCTGCGCAGCTAGCGCCATTCGACGGCCAACACCGCGGTTCCTGGTGTGTCCGCTGTGCCGTGCGTGTGATCATTGCTTGTACAGCCCTCTCGCAGTGTCCGGAGCAAGTATGGTGGGTCTGACACACCGGTGTCAATGTGTTCTTTTTTCCATTTCCAGGAGTGTAGCGCCGGCCGCGGTGGTCTCGCGGTTCTAGGCGCGCAGTCCGGAACCGTGCGACTGCTACGGTCGCAGGTTCGAATCCTGCCTAGGGCATGGACGTGTGTGATGTCCTTAGGTTAGTTAGGTTTAAGTAGTTCTAAGTTCTAGGGGACTGATGACCTCAGATGTTAATTCCCATAGTGCTCAGAGCCATTTGAACCATTTGAACCAGGAGTGTAGTAACGAAAAACCACTATTTAGAGTGAACTGTAATTACAAATGAATTACAGCTTATCATGATAATGTTACGAAAAAAGTCTTTTACAATAAGACAAAGTATTAGAAAGTGACACGAATTAGCACCACAATACGCACTTTCGCTTTCAAAGCGGTCTGTGTCTACGTTTAGTCAACATTCGAACTAAAGCAGTGTTACATGACTATCATGAAACTATACAAATGTAGCGGTAGAGATGTGTGCAAAACAAGGTCCAGTTAACAATTCAGTCAGAGACACAATAAAGTCTATACATATCTTAGAAGCAGAAACAACGAGCACTAACAAATGTGCAGGTCAGCAAATTTTTCACCTTTAGATGTAGAGGGTTCAGAATCAATGTAGCGACAAAGATTGTGAGGGAGAAGTCATCTTAGCCTTTCTTACTGATTTCCGACATATCTGCTATTGGCTGTTTGACAGAACAGGTAAAAGTCCATACCCTTCTCGGTAGTGTCATGTGGCATTCCGGAGCGCGGTCTTCTTGCGACTGTACATTCCCGTGAACACCGCTTCCGACAGTCACATACAGTGGCTACGTTCCTTCCAAGTCTTTCTGCACTATCGCAGAAGGAACATCCAGCTTCTCGTAGCCCTATTACACGATCTCGTTCAAACTCAGTGAGATGTTGATAAGTCGCCTTAAAGCCATTCTTGACTCATGTCAACACACCACGTCCAACATTATATTTCAGATGTAGAATACGCCTATAGTTTCGTTCATGTCACACAATTCGTTCTTGGTGTAGCAATTTTCTTCCGTCAGTGAATTACGGCACTAGCGGCCGTAACTCAGTCAGTTCCCAACGCTAACTGTAATTTAATTTCATCCTGTATACTAGTGTAAAGGTTTATTAACGCTTTCAAGATACACGCTGCACACATCATGTTGTCTCCTGAGACATTTGCTTATCAGCACTGCTACACTAATAAGTTGAGTTTCACATAAATGAGGTAAAACCACATGAACAAATTTGCGTGAAGACTAGAAATCTCACTTTTTACATTACCGTGGAATGACTTGAAAATATTAAGACCGGTAAGGCAACGAGTTTAGATGAAATGTGGCCTATCAAATAGACTGAACATTTCAAGAGGACACGTAAATAATTTCTTCCACAAGTATTTCCGTTTTGAAATTGCTCCTATACAGTGAGAGAATGTCAAATACATGTAGTTATATCTCTTGAGATGTAGGGATTGGCCAAGCTATGTTTCTGGTGGGGAAATATTGCTAGAACTTCACGTTCCGTGTGCGGGAGTGGATTTATTTCAGTAGTTTTCTGAAACTATATCTTACATAGAGGAGCTGCAGTGTGTCGCGCTCTGATACAGCCTAACCTTTGTTTAGCGAAAGAAGGGCGGAAGTAAAAGGAAAGTTATTTTGTCTTAAGTCCAGCACACAAGTGTTCCCGAGAAATTGACAATCAAAGTTTTGATGCCAATGCATCACTTCGCACACATGCTGTTGAAACGTCCCCTTAGAAAAATTTATGAATTACTGTGCTGATAAACCTCTTACATTATTTGATTTTCAAACAACTGAGCAAAGCTGAACGTACTGAGACATTTCTCTCTTTACTTATTCTGAACAACACTAAACTGACACACAATATTTTAGCGCAACGCAATCTGACTTTCAATAGTCCCTACAAAAGAACTGACCTGACTAACAATAAACTATACCTATCATGAATCACTTACCTCACAAAAAATTTCGTTACTCGAACTACTGCAATACAGCGAGCGTCACTACTGCCAGCTAAATAAAAGATTCAAACTACTGAAGGCACTAACTACTAAACTACTGATAGGCATAACATAAAAGATCAGAATAACTTTCGAAACAACTTCACACATGAACATTAAAACAAAACAGAATAAATAATGTGTAAACATGAGCAAATGAAACATTTTGGTAGAGAAAAAACAATGTATTTACCTTAATAGTGTTCAAAAGTCATTATATATATATATATATATATATATATATATATATATATATATATATATATATATATATATATAATCAGTTCGTGACATCCACTCTTACAAATTTACTGTCTCTGATGGACACACGTCCAGATCATCCTCTTTCAAAACTCCGCCATCTCTCTCCCCACATCCACCACTGCTGGCGGCTCACCTCCAACTGCGCAACGCTACGCGCTGTTAACAACCAACTGCCCAACGCTACAATGGCGAGTATTACAACAATGCCAGCCAGCCACAGACTGCATACAGCACAGCCAGTGATTTTCATACAGAGCGCTACGTGGCGTTGCCAATATGAAAACCTAAACAGCCTACTTACATAGCCCCCATGCTCCCCACAAAACATTTTACAAATTGTTTTGGGAACTGGCCAATACATATTTGTTAAAATTTTTTCACAGTTACAATAACAAAGAAATGTAATGCACATACTTATTGATACACTGTTGGTCAAAAGCTAAAATTTTCTCACAGTCCATAAAGACAGTCCTGATCATTCATCACAGTAAAATTGTAGCGTTTTTCTTTAAAGTCTGAAGAGTGAAAGGAAATGCACACGGAAGTAGTGGATTTCCATGCAGTCTTGAAGAAGTAACGTTGTCTTTCCAACGGAGAGACAGTGCTGACTCTTGACATACAGACAGGTAATGGGCCACAACAGAGCAAATCCACAGCAGAGTCAGTCGAAGTTTTGAAGAATATTGGTAAGTAGGTCATCACAGAGCAGACTCACTGTAGTCCTGGTAGAGATTATGGTATTGGTGGGCCACCAGAGGTGCAGACACACTGCAGTCCTTGTAGAAATTATGGTATTGGTGGGCCATCAAAGGTGCAGACCCACTTTAATCCTTGTAGAGACGGCCAGCAGCCATCTGTTGTGACTGTGCAGGTGTACAATCACCATTAAAGTGTCTTGCAGACAATATAGCAAGTCTATAAACAAACACTGGTGCCCTCACAAAGTTTTAGGAATAGTCCTTAGAACCAGCAATGCTGTTAACCAGTCCCTTGCTGAATTATTAACACACATGCAAACATTAACAATCCCAATTTCTCACATATTGTATATATATTATGACCAACAGAAACATGTGCAGTGAGATGAAACTTAATTTGAAGAACTGGTGTCTATACAATTATAAATTTACGACACGAGAATACAATTACAAAGGTACAAAACACATCATTAAAGTACATAACAATATAGATAACATTTGTAGTAATATGGGCTTTACAAGAGAATCAAAGTAACATATACATCAGTGTTACAGGAATTATGACATAATTAAATACATAAAAGATCAGAATAACTTTCGAAACAACAACTTCACACATGAACATTAAAACAAAACAGAATAAATAATGCGTAAACATCTTTACAAAGTAAATAAGATGTTATTAGAAAACGTCTACAACGTAACTCTTATCAGATAAACACATAAAGACAGGAAGAATACAAATATACAACGGTACACAAACACATTGAGGAATAACACGAAAGGAAAGGACAGGGATTGTTTTACTGCAGTATTTTGCAAGCAAAACTTTCTTTACTATCTGGAGATCTCCCTTTGTTCATCATTATTCCCAAAAAGTCCTATCTACACCTGCTTTCTGTAGTCTATTCACATCCTCCATCAAAATAATTATTCTTCATTGTACAGTACCTTATTTTTACAAACTTTTTTCGTATAACTTCTCAATGCATTTCTTTCCCTATTCTTCATAGTTAGTTTCTTATACAGTCTACCCCCTCTGAAGCTATCTTAAATCTACTGAGCTCAGATATATGTAAAAAGGGATGAGGCAATGCAGCAACACACAACAAATTAACACAAACAGCAATGACAACAAACTGCAAATTGGCAAAGTAAGCAGCAGTATATCTAAATTAGCAAAGGAAATGCAACATTGCAACTATTATGAGCCAATGTGCACCAACAACAAAAATAAATCAGTAGTAAAACTGGCATAATACAATGTAAAATTCAGTAGTACTATGCCTGGCAAACAGCAGCCGCAAATGCAATAACTTATATCTAAACATGACAAAGCCACAAGCACAAAAATAGTACACTAAAGATGGCCATGTCTAATAAAAATGGTTCAAATGGCTCTGAGCACCATGGGAGTTAACAGCTGTGGTCATCAGTCCCCTAGTACTTCGAATTACTTAAAATTAACTAAACTAAGGACATCCCACACATCCAAGCCCGAGTTAGGACTCGAACCTGCGACCGGAGCAGTCACGCGGTTCCGGACTCAGCGCCTAGAACCGCTTGGCCACCATGGCTGGCGCCATGTCTAATACCTATGTCACATCTTAACACTAGAGCGATGTATCACGATAACTTACTTTAACAGACAAGTTAACAAATCGTTAAAAATCGTTATTTATGAAATTCCCATGAAGCGAAATATCTATTTCTTTCCCTTTTTTAAGAAAGTAGTTCATAAAATTATTGTTTAATGGATCAGTAGACATAAAATCTTTACGTCAGTATATATATTAAATTTTATTTTAACCAATGCTGTAGTGCAGTTAGAAACTAGATATTAAAAAAATAGGTAAATATATATACAAAGCAAAGCATGAAACACCATTCACTAGCCATATGACATTTTATAAGGCAGTAAAAAATCTCTCAACTAGCAAGACAATAGATGTAAAATGTTTCTCATCGTTTTATTAGGCTTTTCAGTAAATATCAGAATGTATGAACTCAAAAAGTGTAATCATATGTTTCAAGTATGAGCGTGTCTTACTTGAAATGCTTTCTACAAAGAAATGTCAATAGTGAGGTTAATGGCCTCTTTTTTTTCTCCACCTAATGGCTTTTTCTACAGGCGACTGGCACAGCTGGGCAACCACACTGCATTATGTCAAGGTCACTTAGCTTTCTTACTGAAATATTTACGACAGCAGTTTGCGCTACAGTGACAGTCTCATATAAAAAAAAATTCACAGGTCGAGAATTTGCGTTACAAATGTGTAGAAACAAAATGCTATAAATATAACACTGTCCAAAACATTTTCGCCGGCATTGTGATACATTTATGCATGTACACACATTTCATAACTCTTAAAGTACGATTCTTGGTTTCCAGCATCCTTTTTCACGAATCAGAGTCCCTAACCACTATTCATCATTCATATACATATACACACATAATCACATTCCTCATATAGCATCAGCTTATTGATCATAAACACACCTCAACAGGATAATACACATCGTCATCCTAATAATAACATCATAACACCTCAGTCAAATCTCAAAAACGTTGGAGCTTTCTGCAATAATTTCAAAACATAAAAAAAAAATTATGTGCTCATTTCAATAGTGTAATTTACCTCAAATGTACTTTAAAAATTATGATCCCATACCAAATACATCATTCAAAGCTCTCATAGTATCACAATGGTTCTGAAAAAAATATGAACAGTTCACAAATTACAGACAAAATACAATTTCATTAGTATGAAGTTATCCAACTGTGTAATTACGTGAACATCTGTCACTGATGTAGTAAAAAAAATGTTGGTCTCTCCCAGTTAAATGATCAGATAGCTGTGTAATTTATGTGTTAAAGAAATATGGTACCGATATTAGCTAGGGCTCCTTGTGCTTGCCAAACACATGGTACACAACGTAAGCGTGTACCCCCCCTCCCGAGGATTAATGTAATTATACCCTCAGGTGTTACAGATTACAGTAATCGAATGAAACGTATCACTGAAAACTTTCTTTGTATCTTTGTGATTCAAAAATCTTTAAAAATAAATGTTTTAAGTACAAAATTAATCACTCAAATACGTGTACTGCAGCGCTAAACTGTGCATCTTGTTGTAATATAATCTCTGTCATTACTTAACGGTAAAAATGTGTCAAGTGTCGTAATTATCGTCGTCCATAATCAAATTGTGTAGAATTCAATGTACTTACCTCGTAATAAACAAAAGTGAAATGCTATGCATATAGATATCGTGGTTGTTATGTACAGTACCGTGATCAAGAAAATACTATACTGTAATGTATTGTTGTGCTACGAAAAAGGCTGTCTCGTTGTAGCTATACCACAAAAGTTACTACAAAAACATGTTTTACTTTCCAGAAGAATTCAGAAAAACTGTGCAGATATAAAACAGATACACCGAAAAATCAATAATATAAATCGTCACTCATTAGTAGCGTCGTGATATAATCGTGTAGCTGTCAAATAAACTATCCACTGTGTCTTCTGGTATCTCCCAGAAAGCGCTTTAAATCCATAATGTATTTTCAAGTAAAACAAAATGTTGCATTAAAAACACATTAGCAGTATATGTTAAATTTGATATCTGTCATAAATTTTCATACTTGGGTAGTAAAGGACAGCAGCACATTGATAGATACCATGTCTATAGACCAATATAGGTTTAAAAACATAAATTCTTGTCCTCTTGAGAATGAGCTTTCTGATCATGATGCTCAGCTAGTTACAGTATATGACATAGCTCCATTCAGTAATTCGAAACTACCCTGCAAAGTTGTGCATTCAATTAATGACTCAACAATTAGAAATTTCAGAGAAAATCTTCAGCAATTAGACTCGGATGAGGTGTACAAGGAACCTGATGCTAATTTAAAATATAACTTATTTCATGATACACTTGTAAGAGAATTTGAAAATTGTTTCCCCAAGAAAATAGTTAAATCTAACTATAAGAAACCATGCAAAAACCTTGGCTTAGGAATAAAAATATCTTCTAACCACAAAAGGGAACTGTATCTAACAACAACAAAGAGTAATGACCCAGAAACAGCCAAATATTATAAAAAACTACTGTGCTACATTAAGAAAGTTTATTAAAAAGTCCAGAAGCATGTGCATCATGTCTAAGATTAATACCTCTGATAACAAAATCAAAACAATTTGGAATATTATTACAAGGGAGACAGAACACCCAAGAGTACAGGATGACAGCATGACCATCAAAGCGAATGGAAACTTGATAAACAACAAGCTGGAAGTCGAAAACATTTTGAATAATCATTTTTTAAATATTGTAGAGAAAATAGGATCTAAATGTTCATTAGAAGAAGCAAGGCAATTAATGGAAGAGGCCTTACCCACACCATTTGATACAATTGAAGTTCCACCCACTGCTCCTTCTGATTTTAGGAAGATAATAAACTCTCTCAAGAATAAAGCTCACATGGAATTCATGCCATTTCCAGCAGGATAATAAAAGCTTGTTCCAAAGAAATAAGTGGGATTCTTAGCCACATATGTAATAGCTCTCTGAAGCAGGGTATTTTCCCAGACAGACTGATGTATGCCATTGTTAAACCACTGCATAAAAAAGAGGATACGTCTGATATCAACAACTACCGCCCAATCTCTCTTCTGACTGTCTTATCCAAAATTCTTGAAAAAGTAATGTATTGTAGAGTAGCTTCACACCTTTGTAAAAATAAAGTTTTAACAAAATGTCAGTTTGGTTTCCAGAAGGGTTTTTCAACGGAAAATGCTATATATACTTTCACTAATGAAATATTGAAAGCTGTGAGTAACCCGAAATCACCCATTGTTTTTTTTTTGTGATCTATCAAAGGCTTTTGATTGTGTATATCATGGAATACTGCTAGATAAGATCAAGTACTGTGGTATGAATGGGACAGTGCTCAAATGGTTTAAATCATACCTAACTGGAAGAGTGCAGAAAGTTGAAACAAACAGTTCACATAAAATGCAGAAAACTGGTGATTTCTCAAACTGGGGACTAATCAAGAATGGGGTGCTGCAAGTTTCTGTGTTTCTGTCTGTTGTTCTTAATACATATTAATGACTTGCCATTCTATATTCACGAAGATGCAAAGCTGTTACTTTTTGCCGATGATACAAGTATAGCTATCACACCTGACAGACGAGAATTAACTTGTGAAATGGTAAACGATGTTTTTCAGAAAATTATTAAGTGGTTCTCAGCAAATGGGCTCTCATTAAAGTTTGACAAAACACAGTATACACAGTTCCACACAGTAAACGAAATGACCCCATTAATAAATATACACTTCGATCAGAAATCGGTAGCTAAGGTAGAATATTCAAAATTTCTTGGTGAATGCATTGATGAGGGGTTGAACTGGAAAAAAAACGCTGACGATCTGCCGAAAAGTTTGAGTTCAGCTACTTACGCTGTTAGGGTCATTGCAAATTTTGGCGATATACATCTGAGTAAATTAGCATACCTCGCATATTTTCATTCTCTGCTTTCTTATGGCATCATATTCTGGGGTAACTCATCATTGAGTAAAAGAGTGTGCATTGCACAAAAGCGTGTAATCGGAATAATTGCCGGAGCTCATCCAAGATCATCCAGCAGACACTTATTTAAAGAGCTAGAAATCTTCACTGTAGCCTCACAATATATATATACAGTTATAAAATTTGTTATTAACAATCAGAACAAATTCAAAAATAATAGCAGTGTACATGGCTACAACACTAGGAGAAAGGATGATCTTCACTACTCAAGGTTAAATCTAAATTTGGCTCAGTGGGGGTAAACAATGCTACCACAAAAGTATTTGGTCACTTACCTAATAGCATCAAAAGTCTGACAGATAGACATATAGCATTTAAAAGGAAATTAAAAGAATTTCTTAATGGCAACTCCTTCTATTCATTAGTTGAATTTTTGGATATAGTAAGTGGGTAATTTCCCAACCCCCACAAAAAAAAATATTGAGTGTCATGTAATATTTTGTCTAATGTAGTATCTTGTATATACACCTTTTATTAACCTGACACATTCCACATCATTACTAAGCGTCTTATTCATGATCTATGGAACCAGTACTAATCTAATCTAATCTAAAGTATGTAAGCCATATATTCGTTATGTAGTCGTGCAACTAACAAGCAAGAATGTACAAATGACAACACTGTGTCGTCTGTTCACTACAACAATGCATTCGTAATTTCGGTTTAATTAAGTTCTCTTGGTTCTTGACTGGATATCTAACTTCAAACATTGTTGCATGTTAATAGTTTCTAAGTCTCACAAAGCGTACTAGTAAAGTGAAGTGAAAAGTTTTATGGCAAAGACTAAGTTAGAAAACAGATTATCTCTCAAGAAACGGTTTTACACGTGAAATGTGGTGCAATCCATTACTCTTCCTAGTACGCAGAGTTTCAACTTCAACGCAATTATCATGTGGTATACGTCGGATTATGTAAGGTCCATTGTAAACCAGAAAGAATTTGTGACTCAAGTGTTTCTTCTTATGTGACAATGAATGAGTTTTAACGAGAACTTTCTGGCCAATATATAGTTTCTTGTTTGTCCGTCATGTGGTGGAGAATTTCTCCCGAAATCGTAACTGCGTGGTGGACCGTTGCGTCTGAAGTTATTCTGTCTCCCTTGATATTAATTATTTCGGTTCCCATATTGTATGTTTCTCTGATTGTCTCTGTCATATTACCGGGGAGAGGTGATCTTTCCCTGTAATTGCTACTACTCTGCCAACGGTTGTCATACGAGTGGTGTCTGTTTTAGTCACGATTTGCGTTGTAAGAATAGCCTTGTGATGTCCAGTTATTATTTCTGTCATCGCGGAATTGTGACGGATGTGTCCTGTAATTGTTGTGTTCCTGTTTTCGCGTCCCGCGATTGTCAGTGTCAGTTTCCAGTTCTTGTAACAGTCCCTGAGAAGCTTCAATGTCGTCTTTGCAAGTTCCTGCCAAAGTAATATGTCGTAAATGTTTAGGCAATTAGATTAAGCAAATGCGGATGAGTTCTGCGGGGCTGTATGGGTTTGAAAGATACTGATTCTTGTGGAACATGTCATCAAAATATTTTACAAGACTGGAAATTCAGATTGTTCGAAATGTTTCATCATTATGATGCTATGTTTTACTCGGTCTTGAGTAGCTTGAGACCAATATGCTGAGAGGAAGGCACGATAAAATTCTCCTTCACTGTGACAATCGTGAATGACTGATCGCATTCTTACAGCTGGTTCATTCTCTAAGAAGCCACACATAAATTCTAATCTGTGTTCTAACGACCAGTTGGGAGGAAAACGATGAGAGAATTATTGAAGCCATGCTTGGGATGAATGTCGTTGCCAGAATTCTTAAATGTTTTGAATTTACATGTAGTAATGAACAGCCTACAGTCAAAATCATCACGTCGGCGAGTCGCATATCGGTCATTGTTACTTCGTTTCGACGGTTCCATCTCAAAATTCGGTGTACCTTGCCAATTTCTTTCACAATTTCCGAAGTGCCCTGTGTTATTATTTTGTGGCTGTTCCGTATTTCTGTGTCCCTCTTCCTGTATTGGAGCGCGAGCGTCCTGTGAAATATGTAATTCTTGTATTACCTGTGTCAACTGATCTTTTACTTCCTGGATTTCTCTTTTGTACTGTGCATTGATTTGATTCTGATTTTGTTAGAATTTTCTAATTTGTTCATACTCTTCTGTGTCATTAAAGACTACCGGTCTTGTGTCTTTCAGAGTGTCATCTACCTTAGTAGATAAATTAGTTAGCTAATCCGAAAGTTCGACTACTTTCTCTGATAATGAACTAATTTCCTTCATGTGTCTTTCTGAACCAATTTTCAGAGTATCTACTGTGTCCTTTAAGTTTTCCTGAGTTTTTGCAAGTTGCGTAACCGAATCGGTAGATGCAACTGAGTCAGTTTTAGCCCGCAAGGTCTCGTGAATTTCATGAACAATAGTTTGCAGTTCTTTTATGGCTGCTTCGTGATTCTGTAATGCATTTTCATGTCGCAAAAAAATAGGTTGAAAATGCTCACAAATTAGTGTTTTTACGTCTTTACAGACATTTTGACATTTCGATTCGATTTTAAGTAACTCTGCAGTTAAATCTCCACGTGGTTGTTCAAGCGTTTTTCCATTGAGTCTAACATTAGAAGCTGTTGCTTTGTTTGTCTCTGGTATTGTCCATTGTGTCTAACATTTGAAGATTTTGTGCCATTGCGTCTAACTTCTGCTGAGTTTGTCTCTGATTTTGTTTCATTTGTTGCATTAATTGCAATAATAATGTATTAGTGTCTGGAATCTGTACCGCTATGCTTTTCGGCAGTGCATTTGCACTGGCAACATTCATATTTTGACAAGCAGAAAATGTGTCTTGACTTATTTTAGAAAACGGTGAGGACACAAAACCTGAATCTACAGTATTGCAAGATTGTGTCCTGTCATTTCAGATTCCAGAGGCGAGCTGTTGCCGACAGATCGATCGATAATGCTTCCCTGTTCACTAATTGTTTCACTGTCTACATCATTATTTGCCACCCGCTCCATTTCCCTATGTACAATTATCAAATTACTACATTGAATTTCTGTTAATTCATTACACGGTGGTGCTGATAAACTACAATGGTCGTCACCATCATTTCTCAATTTGCTTTGGAGCCTAGTGTTACGTTTGTCACACGCCATAATTATCACGTATTTCACACGATAACAAGAAAAGTACAATTTGAAGAGCAAAAACAAGAAAACAGATTATCATTGCACTGAAAATAATATCTCGTTAATTGCAAGTGCAGTTGCGAAATACTTGGTGCAAATCTACTGCATGCCACAACTGTTTTACTGTACAACAATGAAAAACTAAACTACAAAGGAAATTCTCTCTATAATTACGCGATAGCAATATACAATAGCTATACTAATTACACTACAAGAAAAAATCAGATGATTCCAGTGAGGTATCCTCGGCTAAGGGTCGACATATGAAACGTCCCCTTAGAAAAATTGATGTATTACTGTTCTGATAAACCTCTTACGTTATTTGATTTTCAAACAACTGAGCAAAACTGAACCTACTAAAATTTCTCTCTTTACTTATTCTGAACAACACTAAACTGACACACAATATTTTTAGCGCAACGCAATCTGACTTTCAATAATTCCTACAAAAGAATGGCCCTGACTAACAATAACCTATACCTTTCATGAATCACTTACCTCACAAAAATCTTCGTTACTGCAACTACTGCAATACAGCGAGCGCCACTACTACCAGCTAAATAAAAGATTCTAACTACTGAAGGCACTAACTACTGATAGGCATAGTTAGCAAATGAAAGATTTTGATAGACAACAAACAATGTATTTACCTTAATATACAATAAAAAAAGTCATTATATATATAAGTTCATGATACCCAGTATTACAAATTGACTCTTTCTGGCGGACACACGTCCATATCGTCCGCTCTCTCCCCACATCCATCACTGCTGGCGGCTCACCTCCAACTGCACAGCGCTACGCGCTCTTCACATCCAACTGCCCAACAATACAATAGCGAATATTCCAACAACGCCAACCAGCCACACACTGCACACAGCACAGCCAGTGATTTTCATACAGAGCGCTACGTGACGTTACCAACATGAAAACCTAAACAGCCTTATTACACTGTTATACAAAGCGATCTGGTAGTGTAGTAACTAATATCACGGCTTTGAATGTTTATGCCCAATGTTCAAAATTTAATATTACTTTTTCATTTTTTCCTAGTGTTGTCATGGATGTGAGTGACATCATTTACATCATTATTTTTGTGACATTGATAGAAATACATACAAAATAAATAAGCAATTAAAATATATTAACATTAGATTTTACCGTCACAAATGCTATACAGCCTTGTGTATGTTGTTGCTGTTGTTGTCTTCAGTCCTGAGACTGGTTTGATGTAGCTCTCCATGCTACCCTATTCTGTGAAAACTTCTTCATCTCCCAGTACTTACTAAACCTACATTCTTATCAACCTGCTTAATGTATTCATCTCTTGGTCTCCATCTACGATTTCTAAACTCCACGCTGCCCTCCAATGCTAAATTTGTGATCCCTTGATGCCTCAGAACATTTCCTACCAACCGGTCCCTTCTTCTTGTCAAGTTGTGCCACAAATTCCTCTTCTCCCCAATTCTATTCAATACCTCCTCATTAGTTATGTGATCTACCCATCTAATCTTCAGCATTCTTCTGTAGCACCACATTTCGAAAGCTTCTATTCTCTGCTTGTCCACACTATTTATCGTCCATGTTTCACTTCCATACATGGCTACACTCCATACAAATAGTTTCAGAAACGACTTCCTGACACTTAAATCTATACTCGATGTTAACAAATTGGTCTTCTTCAGAATCGCTTTCCTTGCCATTGGCAGTCTACATTTTATATCCTCTCTACTTCGACCGTCAACAGTTATTTTCCTCCCAAATAGCAAAACTCCTTTACTACGTACTTTAATTGTCTCATTTCCTAATCTAATTCCCTCAGCATCACCCGACTCAATTCGACTACATTCCATCATCATCGTTTTGCTTTTGTTGATGTTCATCTTATATCCTCCTTTCAAGACACTATCCATTCTGTTCAACTGCTCTTCCAAGTCCTTTGCTGTCTCTGACAGAATTAATACCTACTCCGAATTTTCTTTTGTTTCCTTTACTGCTTGCTCAATATACAGATTGAATAGCATCTGGGACAGGCTACAACCCTGTCTCACTCCCTTCCCAACCGCTGCTTCCCTTTCATGCCCCTCGACTCTTGTAACTGCCATCTGGTTTCTCTACAAATTGTAATTAGCCTTTCGCTCTCTGTATTTTGCCCCTGCCACCTTTAGAATTAGAAAGAGAGTATTCCAGTCAACATTGTCAAAAGCTTTCTCTAAATCTACAAATGCTAGAAATGTAGCTTTGCCTTTCCTTAATCTAGCTTCTAAGATAAGCTGTAGGGTCAGTATTGCCTCACGTGTTCCAACATTTCTGCGGATTCTAAACTGATCTTCGCCGAGGTTGCCCTCCACCAGTTTTTCCATTCGTCTGTAAAGAATTTGCGTTAGTATTTTGCAGCTGTGACTTATTAAACTGATGGTTCGGTATTTTTCACATCTGTCAACACCTGCTTTCTTTGGGATTGGAATTATTATATTCTTCTTTAAGACTGAGGGTATTTCGCCTGTCTCATACATCTTGCTCACCAGATGGTAGAGTTTTGTCAGGACTGGCTCTCCCAAGGCCGTCAGTATTTCCAATGGAATGATGTCTACTCCCGGTGCCTTGTTTCGACTCAGGTCTTTCAGTGCTCTGTCAAACTCTTCACGCAGTATCGTATCTCCCATTTCATCTTCATCTACAATCTTCTTCTACTTCCATAATATTCTCCTCAAGCACATTGCCCTTGTATAGACCCCCTATATACTCCTTCCATCTTTCTGCTTTCCCTTCTTTGCTGAGAACTGGGTTTCCTTCTGAGCTCTTGATATTCATACAAGTGGATCTCTTTTCTCCAAGGGTCACTTTAATTTTCCTGTAGGCAGTATATGTCTTACCCCTAGTGAGATAAGCCTCTACATCCTTACATTTGTCCTCTAGCCATCCCTGCTTAGCCAATTTGCACTTCCTGTGGATCTCATTTTTGAGACGTTTGTATTCCCTTTAGCCTGCTCCATTTACTGCGTTTTTAAATTTTCTCCTTTCATCAATTAAATTCAATATTTCTTCTGTTACCCAAGGATTTCTACTAGCCCTCGTCTTTTTACCTACTTGATCCTCTGCTGCTTTCACTACTTCATCCCTCAGAGCTATCCATTCTTCTTTCACTGTATTTCTTTCCCCCATTCCTGTCAATTGTTCCCTTATGCTCTCTCTGAAACTCTGTACAACCTCTGGTTTAGTCAGTTTTATCCAGGTCCCATCTCCTTAAATTCCCAACTTTTTGCAGTTTCTTCAGTTTTAATCTACAGTTCATAAACAATGGATTGTGGTCAGAGTCCACATCTGCCTGTGGAAATATCTTACAATTTAAAACCTGGTTCCTAAATCTCTGTCTTACCATTATATAATCTATCTGGTACCTTCTAGTATCTCCATGATTCTTCCATGCATACAACCTTCTTTTATGATTCTTGAACCAAGTGTTAACTAAGATTAAATTATGCTCTGTGCAAAATTCTACAAGGCGGCTTCCTCTTTCATTTATTCCCCCCCCCCCCCCCAATCCATATTCACCTGCTATGTTTCCTTCTCTCCCTTTTCCTACTCTCGAATTCCAGTCACTCATGACCATTAAATTTTCGTCTCCCTTCACTACCTCAATAATTTGTTTTTTCTCATCATACATCTCATCAATTTCTTCATCATCTGCAGAGCTAATTGGCATATAAACTTGTACTACTGTAGTAAGCATGGACTTCGTTTCTATCTTGGACACAATAATGCGTTCACTATGCTGTTGATAGTAGCTTACCCGCACTCCTATTTTTTTATTCATTATTAAACCTACTCCTACATTACCACTATTTGATTTTGTATTTATAACCCTGTATTCACCTGACCAAAAGTCTTGTTCCTCCTGCCACCGAACTTCACTAATTCCCACTATATCTAGCTTTAACCTATCCATTTCCCTTTTAAAATTTTCTAATCTACCTGCCCGATTAAGGGATCTGACATTTCACACTGCGATCGGTAGAACGCCAGTTTTCTTTCTCCTGATAACGACGTCCTCTTGAGTATTCCCCTCCCGGAGATCCGAATGGGGGACTATTTTATCTCCAGGATATTTTACCCAAGAGGACGCCATCATCATTTAACCATGCAGTAAAGCTGCATGCCCTCGGGAAAAATTACGGCTGTAGTTTCCCCTTGCTTTCAGCCATTCGCAGTACCAGCACAGCAATGCCGTTTTGGTTAGTGTTGCAAGGCCAGATCAGTCAACCATCCAGAATGTTGCCCCTGCAACTACTGAAAAGGCTGCTGCCCCTCTTCAGGAACCACCCGTTGGTCTGGCCTCTCAACAGATACCCCTCTGTTGTGGTTGCACGGCCATCTGTATCGCTGAGGCACGCAAGCCTCCCCACCAACGGCAAGGTCCATGGTTCATGGTCTTGTGTAACTAACAATAACTAACAATAAGAGACAAATTTTTCCAGGTACATTAATTTGTGCTTTGACTTTTGATTTTATATTTCAGGAGAACCGGTGGATTCCGAATGGTTATATCTATCATAAAATCGCTCAAAGCACAAAAAAGCAAAACACCTCTTGCAACGTGCGATGACACATGCGCCTTAGTTATATTCTTTATGTGACTATCATTATGAAAAAAATCTTCAGAGACGTTCAAAGTAAGTTGGCGATAATTTCACAGCAAACCAAGCACATCAAAAAATTTCTCTAAAACTGGAGCCTGCAAGTGGTTATGAATCCAGGAGTATATTTTACTATTTTCATATATTGTGTTGGTGAAATCCATTTGCTTTGTGATGAGAATTGGGCACTTCTCTAATGGGATAGTGTAATTCTTCCCCTGTCTGTAAAATTATACGTTGTAGGGTAGACAGAATGATACACACATTGGTGGAATTACTTTTAATGAAATCATCGATATTGAGCAACCAGGTTATCGCGTCAGGAGGGATGGGCTTTGCCTATGAAACAAGTAAATAATGTATATTTCTATCTAAGGTTTCAAAACTTTATTTAAAAATTGACAGAAGCTATCTTTTGTGAGCTTGTCATATTTTATACTGTTGTGTAGACATTATGGTTCCGTTAGATTTACTGATTCATGTGTGGTCATTGATTTCTTGCAGACGAACAAGAACTGTTAGTAACAGTTTTTCGGAAAGTGGTAATCCATACTGGTCTGTGTACGAGGGAAAGAAGCTCTCAAGTACAGAACAACTATGGCGATGAAGGACACAAGCGACAAGTGGAGGATTGAGTCAACAAAAATATGAGAGATCTATACGTGAATGTTCGATCGTTTTACAGAGAATACAAACATTGGATATGTGTTTATTACGCGAACATTATGGCAGTGGGCAATGGCTGTAGTAGTCTGATTGCTGTCATAAAGTTTTGAATTCAAAGCTTTAAATTTGCTGTAAAATTATCGCCAGATCGCGAGGTATTTAGAACGTTAATTAAAGTTTCTTTAATAATGATACTCGCAATAAAGAGTACTACGGGGGCATATGTGCCTTCGCACATTGCTGGGTGTGCTTCGATTTTTTTAGCTTTGAACGATTTTATTGCAGATACATCTTGAAGTATGAAAGTAAAAATCAAAGCAGAAATTGATGTTCTGGAATGCATATGGTTTTATTTTCAGTTAGGTAAGATAGTATACGATTTGTGATAGTAAATTCTAATGTCAGTAACATTTTAAATGTTTATTTATTTTGTAGATAAGTCATTGTAATTCTCGACATCACAAAAACATTGACGTCACACACTACCATGTCAACAATAGAAAAAAAATGGCAACATAAGCCTGGATCTTAACGCTTGAGTGCAGAATTTGGAAGTTGTATTGTTATTCACTGTACTAACAGATCGCTTGGTATAACAGCATGGGTGCAATGTAATGCAGAAACATCAAAAGTTTGACTGTCATTCTCTCGGGAACTATTAGGTGTTGGTACTTATGAAAAAATGAATCCATTTATTTTCACCCTTCTTTCACCAGGCGAAGTTTTGATTGTGCAGAGAGCGTACTATAGTGACTCCTTCTTGCAAGAGATAGTTTCAGGGAACTGCTGATGTAATTTCACTCTCGCACACAGAACATGGAGTTCTTGCAGTATCTCCACTCCAGAAACATGACCACAAACATCGATCTCGGGGAAACGAATTTAATACCGAAATTAAGCGCAGTAACCAGCATGCCTCACGTCTACCATGACATATTTAGGCTTATTAAAGGAAGATTAAACAACACGGATTACGTGGAAACCGAATTTCCTGTGATTTATGAACTTTTTTATTCTGTCTTTTTTGACGCTCTTCCTGGTACTGCATCACTACTGATCTTTTCTGGGAAATTAGGGGGTGCTAGTTGGGGACTGCATCGCACCGACACTGAGATGGCCACAGTAAAGGAATAAGTTATAAGTTCTTCCGAAGTGTTTATTTCATGAACCTCTTTTCAACTAAATTCATTGCCCTACCAACCTTTACGTTTTTCGAGTTATTTTAAGGGAATGTCTCCACGCACGTTCGTCCGTTTGCTTTTACCTTATTTATGTGGCCCTCAACTTGTTAGTGTATCAGAGCCGATGATCAGTTGTCTCAGGAGAGAAACTAATGTGGGCAGTGATAATCTTCAAAGCATTAATAAGCCTCTGAACTAGTAACCAAGACGAACTGAAATTACAATTAGCATTGTCCACTGAGTGACATCTGGCCACAAGGGCTGTAATATTTACAACAGCAGTCTGTTGTAACAACTGAAAAGCTGATAATTATCATATAAATGTTGTAATCACCAAGAAGGGTCATTAATATGAAACAACCGAGAAATAAACTACGAGCAGAATGCGCCACCAACGAGATATTCCACAGAAATTACGACCCACACACTCCTAGGGTAACTTCTTCTTATTACTTTGGTTGCTCTCTGTTAATCCGTCTGAAAGTTGAGAAATTCTTTCATGAGCACTTTTTGCTGTTATTGACAATGAATCACAAGCAGTTTTTTTGTGATCGTTATGAACTGATGATACTTTTCGTCTCGTAGGTTTCTTTAGAATGACAGTCTTTCTTAAGAATGACATATTTGAAACATTACTGTCGGCACTTTATGTTCCTTGTTTCACTTTTTCATCACAACTGCTTCTCGTTTCATGTTATCAGAGCACGAATCAAACTTACACTTCAACGATGCACTTGTTTACTAATGCTCGCTGATTCTGGGTCCTGTTTTTCGGTCATTGGGAATAGGAAGAACTGGATAGACTGTAGAATACATTCGGGAACAATGTGACGGTCAGTTTACTTACTGGTTTGTTTCAGAATTATCGTGATAATTTCACTCTTTATTTCCAGTCATTTACATTGAATATTATGAACTATGCTCTCTGAGGTCAGCAGTCCCCTAGACTTACAACCTAACTAACCCAAGAACGTCACACGCAACCCTGCCCCAGGCAGGATTCGAACCTGCGAACGTAGCATCAGCGCCGTTCCGGACTGAAGCGCCTAGAACCGCTCAGCCACCACGGCCGGCAAGGGATGACAAAGGGGTAGAGAACTTATGGTTTTGAATTTAGGAACCCCGTTCCACCAGGTGTCTCATCCAACTTTACTATTAACGTTGCGAATTCTCTGTCTTAGCCATCACTGAGACAAGGAACGGCTGTTTGGCTGAGTGGTAAAGGGTACACGCTGTTGGCTAAGTGGTAAAGTGTAGGCCCTTTGAGTGAAACTGTGGATTAGTTTTCCGCTCTGATCTTGATGTAGACACAGGTTTTATCTCTTCTTTGAAAGATCCAGTACCCAGCTGATCGACAAGCAGTAAAGATTCCTAAGCCAACTACTCCGCATCTAGTTTTGTCGCTACCTTGATTCCACAGGCGAAAAACTTTCTGAACTGCACACTTATTAGTGCACGCTTTTTCTTCTTCTGACGACTATATCGAGTTAATTGTGCCACTAAATGATTTGCTAATGGGATTTTACTGTGTACATACCTCTATGCTGCACTTGCACACTTTCGTGGTAGTCCTGCAACGGTACTTCAATATGATTTCGACTGACGCAGACGCAGACGCAGACCGTGTCGAATACGGAAGTGCGCATGATGGTGGTAAGTCGTGACAACTTGGGATATTTTGTTTTATTAAAAACGATATTTTCCGTGACATTATCAAGATAAGTTGCAGTTCATTCCTATTAGTACTGTGCATAATAAATAGGTTTTTTTTGTTAAGTTATTGAACGCAGAAAACAAACAAGACAGATAAATAAATCAGAAGCAGTATAGTCTCCCACATGATCTAAGAGAGTCTTATAATGTCGGACAGTATTTCGACTTCACTCCTATAGACAATATATTAGGTGCACTTCGTTTCCTTGCATGTCATACTGTGTTAACAGACAGTAGAACTACGCAGTTCAGGGTAACGATGAGGAGAGGGTTCTCGCGAATTCTGTGACTGACTGTATGCAACTAAGACTCAACGCTTCCCTTCATATCAATAAAAACCTTTATTTATACCAAGGAGTACGCAATGGAGCATACAAAGGCACTATTATACATAACACCGCTTAATTCAATGCGACATGCTCCCTACCGTGGACAACCGCAACTATATAATCATTAGGACAGCGCAGGTAATCTCCCATTGCTCCGAAATAAATGTGGTCTCGGCCAATTCATTCTTTTGCCCGCCTTTTTCAACATGTTTCCGTGCAAGTCGTCTTATTGGAGAAGGGCGTGGTCACCTACTCTAATATTCTAAACTGGATGAAAGCTCCTGAGTAATGGTAGATACTTTTTGTTCCAACGATTGCTTAAGGGGCTCCGGAACGCCCTATACTTGCAATGTTAAAATAACGTTTATAAATTACATCTTTCCTCACAAAGTATTTGAGGTAGGAAGTTGAACTTTTTACAGATTATTTATTGGAATATGGGCTACAACTTAACACAGGGCTTTTACAAAATTTTAGTTCAGTTATTAAAGATGATTTTTTTCAATTGTAATGAAAATTCACAACATTTTTTTGCAATTTTTTATTTATATATTCAAAAATATACAGTTTTTTGGAAAAAGGCTGTGTTAAATTATGCAGAAGGTACTGTGTAACATTTACTGGAAGTTTGAAACAAATATGTTTGGAAGATCCTTAGAAAACATGTAATTAGTATGAGAAAATAAAATTTTTGGGAATCGAGCGACAAAGATTGGATTAACTTTTTAGTGCATTCCAGGTCCATAGGATGGATTATCTTCATCCTCTGCAAACTCCTCCTCCAGCTTCCTCTTGTTCCTCCTCCTGTTTACTCTTGCTTGTATTTCTAGACTCTTTACAGCCCTGTCTGCAGCCCGAAGGCGTTCCTTGTCTAAAGCAAGCATCGCTCGTACCATGTTAGAACCTATCTTCATTCCCATATTTCTAAATACCTTGCACCTTACAATGTTGCCATCATTGAAAGTCGCAACAGCATCATACACACCAAAGTGAAGTGTTTCTATTCCAACAAATACAGTCTTGGGGATTCTCGACCATATAACACTATTTACACTTTCATTGGGGTTTTGAGTTTTTCCGTGAATACACTTTTTCAACAGTACAGGTGCTGCTAAGTCTCTGAAAATAGGTTTTATCACCTCCATTATTGCATGAGGCAGACTATGCTTATGAGTGTACACTTCACCAGTTAGCAAGTATTTTCTTTCCCACTTTGACTGCTATGGGCAGGTGAACTTGAGAGGTTAGGTTCACTCACTTGGTTATCGTCTTTATTGTTTACAGTAATAACACATACCTTTGGCTTTCCAACAATTCTCCTTTTCTTAAAAGCCTTCAGAGGATTTCTAATAACTTTACTTTTACTCATTATTATACTTCAACAAAACAGAGACTCAAGAAACAGAATTAATTACGAATATTTTCGAGATAACGACAGAGTAAATAAACATGAAACAATCGACAATCACACCAGCGATATATATTGAACCATCACAGGTTAGCCACAACACATAGTTTATCTCACATCACTAAAATGTACCTGATGAACACGGACGTTAATAATAACACCTTTTGACAGTAGTCTAACAGCGCCACAGTGGGTCACGCCCATGTAAAACACATTTAAAAAAAATTTAAAAATAGTTGTAGTCTTCGGAATTGAATAAATTATATATCTATTAAAAGCTAATAGTCTGCAGATTCAGAAAACGCAAAAAAGTAAAAATTGAACTTTTCATGATTTTGAGCCTTTCCGGAGCCCCTTAACCTTATTTTTCTACTGGATCTTGAATTCTATTACTAAGTCAGTTGATTTCGAAGGCTAGATCAGCAACTGGAAGTGCTGGCTAGATTCCTGTCGGTAAAGTAGGAGATCTCCTCCAAACCACGAAATGTTCTGGTGTCAGCAACTTATTAGTGAGGGTGGTAGGTACCGAGTTGAGAGTGGCTACGATGCTTACAAGAATAATCTGCAGTATCTCCTCGACCAGGTAACTTTGTCCAAGTACTTTATGAAGGAATTGTTTTATCAAACCAACAGCTTCCAAACCAACCCGCACGTATAGCGATGAAGTTCCAGATGATGCTTCTTTGAGCGATATACTGGTAGGTTTGATTGGAATGTAAAGACTGTCTGTGCTGTCGGAGAGGAGCCGAATGTGGCTAGCTCTGGTTACAGCACGGGTAAACAGAGTAGTGTATCACTTGACAGCAAGG
This sequence comes from Schistocerca nitens, assembly GCF_023898315.1. Classification (NCBI taxonomy): domain Eukaryota; kingdom Metazoa; phylum Arthropoda; class Insecta; order Orthoptera; family Acrididae; genus Schistocerca; species Schistocerca nitens. Next base: position 213,788,556 of record NC_064614.1, read on the forward strand.
CGTCCTGTTTTAGCGAATAAAGGCTCTGCGAATTATGTCCCAGAGACATCAAAGGGTTCGTTTAGCATCACTGTGTCTGCTGGCAGTGAGGTCTCTATTATCTGACCTACATCGGAATGAGCTACTTTTCATAGCTGGCTGATTTCATGATTTCATATGATTTTTTTACAAACACCCTCCGCACTTGTCGACTGTCTCCGTCTGTCTCTACATGTGGTCTGCTAGGTCTTCGCTTAGCCGTGTTTGTTCCTTCACGTTTCCACCTGTCAGTCACATCATCAGCAGTCGATTTGGGCAGCTTTATAAGGAATGAAATGTTCCTGATGGATTTGTTACCCAGGTAACATCCAATGACTAGCCCACTTTCGAAGCCACTGACCTATGTTTGACCAACCCATTTACGCTTCTGTACTGACAGAACCACTCTCCCTGTCAGGTCCGCCTTTCATGATGTCCAGTGGTCAACTCCGCATTACATTGAGGTGCCCCGATACTTTTGATCAAATAGTGTATTTTGTGATATCCCTACCGCGTGCTGTCTCGTAACCACAACTGTATCTGAGAGTGGGCACTGCAGAGTTGTCATGATACACTACGACTATCAGCTTAATAAATTTACCTAAATCTATCCAATAAGGAAGCTATCATTTGCAACTCTCTGTTATGCAGTGCAGTGAACAGTGCTACAGTGCGTGACTCTACAGCAAGTATCTTCCAATTCTAGCACACGAAACGAAGAGAGTAAATTTTACAAGACACTTCTGTCAAAATGACCTGCAAATTTACGTACTCGGACTAAGTAAAATTCTGAACTTTGAATGACACACGCCCGAAAATGTAACACAGAATTGTGTGAGGTAACAATGTCTGACAAAATAAATGAGATCTGCACTACACTTTAACTCAGTGACCCATTTGATAATTTGTAATGCAATGTTTAACTGTAAACTGGCGCTAACAGACCTCCGTTTTTTTTTGGTTTTTTTTTCGAAAGAATACACCACACGCTGCCATTTGACTGTAAGCAGCATATTTCTAGTGAAGTATCTAAATTTGGGATTTCGCGCCACTATCGAGCACAATGTTCTTTGTGGAATAAGGTAGTAAGTTTCATTCAATGAAAAAGAAAGGACGTTTTTGGATGTTTAACACGAAAGATGCTGTGTATTTATTGCCTGATTACTGACTGACGCGTTTTCACAAGCCACGTATTTGTATTTAATAACTTTTTGGTGTAGAAAGTTATCTTATCACACTTAAATGCCAAAATTACAGTGTAATTTAATAAGAACAAATGTTCTCCACGGTATACGAAATGTCGTTGTCATGCGGATCACTTCATGCTTAATAGTGAAGATATGAGATACGTTAGTGATGACATAAGTACCACACTAACTACTCTACATACAAATACGTGGGTTATGAAAACGGGCAAAGCCCGGAAGTAGTCCAGTGAATAAACAGCAGCTTTAGTGTTAAAACTTCTTTTCTTCAGTATTTGAGTGCTACATGGCGCTACGCACTGAAAACATTTATACAGCGTATATTAGTCATCGTCCATAAAACACTTTAACTTGTTCTGTTCACACCGACCATGTACAAAGGTTGGCCATGTAATAAAATGTTTTAACTCAAACCATAAAAGTTAACTCCCTCCGATAGTGAGAGATGGGGCTATATTTTAAGACATACTTGACAGTTACTATTCACTCATTTACCTGTATTTATACTGCTACGTGAGGACAAGTCGCTGATTAAAGTTTCTGCGAAAAATCTTGAAAAATTCTTGACAGAATTACTTCAGATTTTTACGTGATACTCTAATAAACATTCTGATGCACGTACGCTACATTTTTTTTAATATACATGGTGCATAAATGAAAGTTGTTGCTTCACGTTGTTTACAAACATCACGAAAAGTTATCTACCGATTTACTTCAAAAGTTTACAGAATACTCTAATAAATGTTGGTACTAACAAAGGCTAAATATTGTTAATATATGTGGTATATAAACATATATATACTATATAAAAGGTCTAACGTTAGTCGTTAGCAAATCTTCGTCCTTTACCGATTTACTTCAAATGCATACATGATTCTTTCATAAATACTGGGACGCAGGTATGGTCTCTTTCCTTCCCACTCTCTCTCTCTCTCAGGAAACGTTATTACCAAAATCTATATTTATTGTTTAATTATTTACATGGTACTCTGAGAAACATATGAACTGACGAAGGCCACTTTAATACACAAAATATATAAGTACATATATAAGAGAGATAAGTTGTTAGCAAAAATCTCCAAAAGTTATTAACTGACCTACTTCAAAGTTTTACAGGATACTCTCTTAAATATTAAGACGAACCATTGGATATATATTTTTAAATAATAATGTATAGGTTGACTGTTACAACCAACTGCGAAGAAAAAAATACTACGCTGTGAAAAGGTGGGCTTTCATTTTCTTTCTCACAGGTCATTTTAACTTATATAGCAGGGAATTTAAACCTTAGATAAATCATTTCCCCGATATATTTTGTTTTCTCTTTCTGTGTAATTTTCAACAAAAATTGTTTGCTCAACTATGTGTGGGTTTCTTTCCTTCCTCACAGTGAGTTTCAGTAGAAAACAGCAAAGTTGTATTTAAGGCTTACCGCCTATGATTAGGACACTACTGCGGAACCTGAATCGTCCGAAACTTTGTAATCCTACCCATTCACAGGTTAAAACTACGCGAAATACTGTCATTGAATCTACTATCTTCATGGATCCACAACCCTAATACCGATCACTCCATCCGATGTGCCCATTCGCTTTAAGCGACTTCAGTACTCTATCAAGGTTTCGTTTGCAATGCCAATAAACAAGGTTCAAGGTCAGATACAATGAAGGAAGAGGAGATGGACAGTGATTGAGGGGGGGGGGGGGATAGATAGGAGGAGGAGATAGATAGAGAGAATCAGGTAATGGACAGAGAGAGGGAAAGGGGGAAATTGACAGAGAGTCGGGGAGAATGGTATAAAGACATATACAGGGTGCGTAAAAAAATGTATAAACACTTAGAAGCGTCATAGAATATTTATTTCCCATTCTACAATGTTAAATTTCTCGAAATGGAAAGCTTAAAATCCAATTGGAAAAATAAATGTACTTTGCAAATGTGATTAATGTCAAACTGGTGGCCTTCAGCATCAATTCATTTCTGAGAACGAACCACCACTGATTCCTTACATCGTACCAAAGTGTCCAATGAGATTTCTGCGCACACCGCCTGAATCTCATTCCAAAGTGTGTCCAGCTTACGTGGTTTACGTTTGTACACCTCATCTTTTACTGTGACCCATAAGAAGAAATCCAGCGGCGTGAGGTCTGGAGAGCGTGCAGGAAACTCGATTGGTCCCCAGCGTCCTATCCACTGGCCTGGCACATTGTGATCCAGGTATGATCGTACGTCCCTATGATAATGCGGCGGGGCGCCATCTTGTTGGAAATAGAATTCATCATTACCGTATAATGCACAAATGGCAGGGAATATGGAGTCACTAAGCATTGTTAGGTACGTTTCTCCAGTAACAGTACCTTCAAAGCGAAAAGGCCCAATGAGTCCCCTTGCAGACAAACCAAACCACGCCACACATTTACACCGGGCAAATTCACAGCCTTTTCAACTGTAATGTGAGGATCATCTTCAGCCCAGTACACACAATTGTGCCTATTGACAGTTCCATTGAGTTTGAATTGGGCTTCATCCGACCAAATTATGCTTCCCATTAAACCCGGTTCACGTCTCACCATCTCCTGAACCCATTCACAAAATTCTAACCTCCGATCTGGATCGTCGTCACTTAGCTGTTGCACCAGCCTTGGAATGTAGACACACGAAACTTGCCTTTCTTCAGAATGCGTAGCACACTACTAGCACTTACATTACTCTGACGTGCCGCCTGCCTTGAAGATTTTTGAGGTGAATGCTGAAACAGTTCCAAGACCGCAGTTGTGGAATCATCACTTGTAGCTATACGAAGTCGCCCTGATCGACCTTTATGCACATCACACACTGTTCCACGAATTTCGAATTTGTCTCGTAGACGTGTAATTGTTAACCTTGAAGGTGGTTCTGTACCATACTCACTGCTCCATTGTCTTGAAACCGCAGCTACATTCTCAAATTTCCAATACCACTTAATTATCTGCTTCCGCGCTTCAAAGCTCAAACGCACGTCCGCCATGTAGCAGTTACTTCCTTGCCACTGCTGCCACCTGTTGAAGAAACATAACATTACTTTCTCACCGATATTTAACCTGTAGAAAGGGAAATAAATTGTCTATGACAGTTCAAAGTGTGTATAGATTTTTTTGACGCACCCTGTATATACAATTCCTATAAACATTAAGCAACTGCGAAGCACGGCCGAATTCGCTGGTAACTTTATAATCGCTACAGCGGTTGTGGTTTAACTCCAGGCTTCGTTCTAGCGTGGACAGTCGTGAATCACCTGTGGATTGTATCCGGTGACGTGATAAACGTGTGCAGTACTAAGTATATTTATCAGTAATCGGAAGATCTCCGGAAAGTAAACAAAAGAGTTCGAAGCTTGTCTTAAACCAAAATCTTATTATAATGAACTCATTAGGTTAACCGTATAGAATCGCGCAAGAGCAAAAGTTCCCTCGGATATTGTGGAACTTATTTATCACAGCATTTCGTGTCACATTCATCATGCATTCTACTATAAACATTGCACGTATGAAACCGCACAAAGCCAGGTGAAGTCTAGAAATCTGATTATATTTAAGCCTAGGAATCGATAATGCACGGAGAATAGGGCGTGGAAGGGAATGCCAGTCACGTCCTTTCCAACGCCGCGCCCGATAATACCGAATTCGGAATAAGGGTCGGCAGGCTGATGGGATCGTGCGGAGAGGCTGTTCCGCTCTTCCGGCTCAGGAGAGCCGGATCGCAGGTAGCGACGGAGTCCGGCGCGGCCTTAAAACGGCTACAGCCTCCGATATTGGCCGCCTCCCGAGGCCCCCTGTAAACTAATCGCCGTTGCTGGAGAACTTTGCCTGCGCGGGAGCGTCCACGTGACACCTGCGGCAATATAAATGCTAATCCTAACCCACCCTCAATGGTGGAAGTCCACTTAGGCTGTCGTTGCTAAGAATGCAATCTACATTTCTCTTGAGGCCTACCGATGATCGCCGTTTCCAGACCGATCCCTCCTCCACATATCGTCACATCCAGTCTTCCACAATTATTGTTTGACCAGCATCCAATACATATAAATCCCGTCAGGCTGCGACATCCCTGTGGCAGTTTAGGTTGCTTGCGTTGATACGACGTCAGCGCGAATGTTCATTCTAGTCACTGACATAGTTTCAACACAGGATTTTATTTACGTAACTGCAAGCTCAAACAGTGGCGAAATAACCTTGATGAGTACTAAGGTAGTTTCACTCTCGAGGCAAAACAACAATACACATTCACTGGCAGGTGACCATCTGCTACGAACCCGTTATTAGGCACACGGAACCCCATTTTGGTTTCACTGCTCTATTAGTGCTTTAATTTGCTCACTTATTTGTTTATTTCATTATCTGGTTCCGAGGACGATGCGAGCTAAAGCTATTTGGTCAAAGAACGACTCAGTACATAAGAGGGGCGTTCAATACTTAATGCTACACATTTTTTTTTTCTAAAAGATGATGGTTTTATTCAGGATTCCAATACACCGTAATACGATTTTATTCCCCACTTGCTTGGCTGCAGCCCGTTATTTTCCAATAGGACCTTATGCCACTTTACTGGTAGAGTCTGCATGCCGGCATGATAAAGCTCTGCTGGTCAACGTCGGAGTCAAAGTCTTGCTTGCATCCATAACCTCATAATCATCCACTTACTGCTTCCCGCGAAGTGCATCCTCCATTTGGCCAAACAAAAGGAAGTCGATATGTATGAGATCCGGGCTGTACGGTGGATAAGGAAGAACCGTACGCCAGCCGCCGTGGCCAAGCGGTTCTAGGCGCTTCAGTCCGGAACCGCGCTGCTGCTACGGTTGCAGGTTCGAATCCTGCCTCAGGCATGGATGTATGTGATGTCCTTAGGTTAGTTAGATTAAGCAGTTCTAAGTCTAGGGGCTGATGACCTCAGATGTTAAGTCCCATAGTGCTTTGAGCCATTTGAAGACTGGTTAGCTCTTGTCGGCTGGGTAGACTTGTGTGAGGCCTTACGTTGTCATAGAGAAAGAGGAGTTCGTTTGCATTTTTGGGGCGACGTAGAAGTTGAAGCCATTTATTCAGTTTCTTAATGGTTGCACGAAACACTTCAGAGATGATCGTTGCACGATGAGCGAAGAACCCTTCTGAGTCACTGAAGACCGTCGCTATGACTTTGGCGATTGAGGATGCGGGTTTGAGATTTTTTCGGGGGAGAGGAGGTGTGACGCCACTCCATAGACTGCCGTTTTGTTTTCCAGTTTGAAGTGATGAGCCCGTGTATCATCGCCTGTAACGATATTCGATAAAACGTCATCACCATCAGTCTTGTAACGCGAAAGCAACTCAGCACAGATGCTCTGCTACGGCCGATTTGTCTATATTCCCTGGTCTCCAAAGACTTTTGTGTGCCTCAACGTGTATTCACGCTTCTGACTTTACCACAAGTACATAGAACTCACATGGTCTTGAACGTGTTACATACAAGAAAGCCTTCCGTCTACCATCATCTGTAAAAATTTAAAATGGTCGACTATTTCACCAATTCTGGAACGTGTCACTTACAAGAAAGTCTTCACTCTACCATCATCTATAAAAATTTAAAATGGTCTACTATTTCACCAATTCTGGACAAAAAATTCTCCCTCTTACGAGTGTTCCGTCTCAGAAAGTGTGTGCTCTGAGTTGTCGACATCGATCTAAATTGGTTGTGTGAGACTGAGTTTAAAAAACACTATGCTCTTTATAAGGTGACTGCACGCTGAAAAAGAATGGAATACATCGTCACACAGTGTGAATCATTAGCAGTTACATGTGATCTCAAGATACTCTGTCGTGCTGATTGACCAGCGTGACCTGACATATCCCATAAAGCACAAAATGAAGCAAAGTAACTTAACTCACTTACACTATAGGTATCAAGTTCCCAAATTCAGTTCACATCAGAACAAAATAATTTAAAATATGTTGCTGTGGCAAAATTACGAAAGGACCTTGAGCTTCTCCGATCTTCCCGCGTGATACCTGATGTCTCACAAATTGTTGGGTTTTGCTAAACGCCGGCCGGAGTGGCCGAGTGGTTCTAGGCGCTACAGTGTGGAACCGAACGACCGCTACTGTCGCAGGTTCGAATCTTGCCTCGGGCATGGGTGTGTGTGTGATGTCCTTAGGTTAGTTATGTTTAATTAGTTCTAAGTTCTAGGGGACTGATTACCTTAGAAGTTAAGTCCCATAGTGCTCACAGCCGTTTGTACCATTTTGCTAAACCTGAGACAAAGACGTGTAACTTCATTGACGTCTACACAGGCTAGTTTTGACATCCTGTAACCTGCTCCACAGGTATATCCATTCTCTTGCCGTCTTTGCTGTCCAAGATCTCGACACTTCACCAGCAGTGCTGTTAATGGTATTTGTGTTCGATAATCTTTATGATGTGGTGTTTCCTACAATACATTGTCAAATGAATATGCATCTTGTGTGCTTTAATCCGTCGAAAGTACCGTCTACGAATTAAATGATACATAGATCGTGGGATAAGGAGTTCCTTCCTTACGCAAGATCACAAGAAAGGAATTTACAGTATCTCTGAATGAATCAACAGCGAAAACTGTAAAGGAAAACCTGGTGCCGCTTACTGTTGACTACTTTAAAAGCTTTGCCGTATCATCATATAATCAAAGAGTTGATAGCACTTAGACAATCAGAACTGCGAGTGACATCGAAAAGGTATCCATCAAGGAAGAAATTTACTGATTGCTAGGATGAATAAACTGCAGGAGTATGTCTGAAAATCCGGTCATCGAACTGTATGGCACATAGCATTCGATCTTAAAAAAAGTTAACAGAGAATCTAGAATTTGCTGCGATCTACTGGGCGAAGTAGAATGGTCAGGAAATATGACATGAGGATGATTTAAGGATCGCTGAGAAAGGAAGACTGACACTGTCTGAGAAATAAAAAAAATAAAGAGAGAGAAGGTAACAGGATTATAAGGAAATTCAGGAGAAAATATCAGGTGCAACATGTTGCAATAAGTAAACTGGGAGGTACTCTAGAGTTTAGACAATGGGAGAAAAATGGTTACCAGGTGAAAGGCAGAAGTAGGCCAGAAGCCCTAGATAGAATAGAGGACAGAAAATCTGTTATCGTTTGGTACCCACTGTTATATTTTTTTTCTTTGACTTGCGGATACAATATAGATCTAGTACTGTTGCTGGAATTACTATATGCTGGAACACGCAGTAATAATAATAATTTTTTAAACGTGTGACTAGCGCCTCCCGTCGGGGAGACCGTTCGTCGGGTGCAAGTCTTTCGTTTTGACGCCACTTCGGCGACTTGGGCGTCGATGGATGATTATCAGGACAACACAACACCCAGTGCCTGAGCGGAGAAAATCTCCGGGAGTCGAACCCGGGCTTTTAGGTGGCGCTGACCACTTAGCTAGCGCAGGCGGCAGTAATAATAATAATACGTCTTAGTAGTGACTCTGGAGACATTTAGTACATGTTTCATAACAGATTCATTTACAGTGTGTGGCTGCTGAACTATGTAATGAAGTCTCACTTAGTGGGAAACAAGTTACAGTCTAAGACCTTGTCGACTTCGAAGGAAGAAAAGCTGCAAAATAGTGCCTGATGAATGTTGTGTGGCTCAAAAGTATAGCATGTCACAGCAATCAGTTCCTTCACATACCGTTTCCTTCACATACCGTCAGCGAAACACCAGACATCAATTCGAAGTTCATAGGACACTGATTCGAGTATAGATGACCACATCACAGTATAAATACAAGAAATACTATCCATCAAAACTAAAAGAAAAGTCCCTATAATTACAATTCCTGTAAAAGGTACTTGTTGAGGTACGGGCTGTTTTACTTGTGACTTACTAATGTTTAGTATTTACAGATGAGGCAGGACTGACAGTAGATGGCGCAGTAAATTACTGTAATACGTACATGTGGGTAGATGCAAACTGTCTAGCAATCATGGAAATGAGGCATCGGAATCAATCTATGTGTAGGAATTGTCGGATACAGATGTATAAGGTCAGACACTATAACACGCAGATTAACAGGTACTCTGTACCACCGATTGCTGCGTTCATGAATTACATGACATGTCCTATATCCTTGTAAAAAGAGCTCTACGGATGAATAAAGCTACTACTACTACTACTACTACTACTACTACCGCCCTCGCGGAAAACAACGACGGGACATAACCCCATTTTCTATGAATCGTACGAGAATACCTCATCGCTACGTTTCATGTGTGACAGAGTGAACTGGATCCGGTAGCGTGGTATCTCCTATTACCGGACCTAAATCCGTTGGATTTATTGCTATGTGGGCATTTAAAGCACTGGTGCATTCCTTTACCCAATCCAGCCACTGTGTGTAGACATTACAGGAGGAGGTGATCCATGCATGTGACAGTCGATTGCTACCATGTATATTTGAAAGATTGCGTGATTCACTGCGAAAAAGGGCAGAAGAATATGTCAGGAAGCGCTGTAACCATATGCAAGCCTGCTTATAGTGTCTGTTTCTACGTAAGAGACAAATGGAAATGACAGCACTGACTGGCCCACATCTAAACAGGTGTAATAGAAACTTCTCTCCTAGTTTCCATCAGTACCTGTAAGAATGTGCGACAATTTTTTAGTCATCCTACATTTTTTACTGGCTCAGTCTTACAAAGTATGATTGCGGATGGAAGCAGCATGGATCAAATAAGTAGATTTAGCACATTCAGGTTATCTCATTACCATAAGTTTTCATTGTAGACAGCACTGAAGCTGAGACTTGTGAATTCGACATTTTCCTGCTGCTACAATCTCACCTACAGTTCACTGTTGTGAGCACAAACAGAGCAAGAAGCAGGGAGACATTCGGTAGTTTACGAAGCGACGCAGCTTACCGACATTCCCAAGGACAGAAGACAGCTGTGCGTCTTAGGAGCACGCCTGTGAAAACTATGTGGCTGTTGCTCGCTGCGCAAGAGACAAGATCACGAGGTGCGGCGTGGGTGCCGGTAGCGTTGCATAATACATGAGGATGTAAGACCAGCCTTATGCATGCAAATTCCTCGCATTTGGCACCAGCAGTAACGAAGGATCGCGCCTAACGGTGGCAGCTGATGCGGAAACAATGGACGCCCGGCGCTGTACTGCAGGTGTCGAGGAGCAGAGGTGGCCAGAGCAGATGCTCCGGAAACACGGCCGCGCGAGATAACTGCTCGGCTCGTACCTCCTCCTGCCGTTCCTTATCCTCTGGCCCAGTTCTCAGTCTTACAATGCGCTGCGCGCGCGTTGAGCCTGTTGCATTAGGGATACAGCCATAAACTGGATAGTTGCTCACGCGTTACAGATTTACTTACGTGTTTTACTTTCTGCTTTACATATTTATGAGAATTCCGTCACCGAACCTGTTGTATTCAGTCCGTGACATCTCAGTGGTGGCTGAATTTCTTTGATGGAAATCGCAACACCAAAAGATAATTACATCTACACCTACATGGATACTCTGCAAATCACATTTAAGTACCCGGCAGAGGGTTCATCGAACCGCCTTCACAATTCTCTAATATTCCAATCTCGTATAGCGCGCGGGAAGAATGAACACCTATATCTTTCCGTACGGGCTCTGATATCCCTTATTTTATCTTGGTGATCGTTCCTCCCTATGTAAGTCGGTGTCAACAAAATATTTTAGCATTCGGAGGAGAAAGTTGGAGATTGGAATTACGTGAGAAGATTCCGTCGCAACGAAAAACGCCTTTCTTTTAATGATGTCCATCCCAAATCCTGTACCATTTCTGTGACACTCTCTCCCATATTTAGCGATAATACAAAACGAGCTGCCTTTCTTTGAACTTTTTTGATGTACTCAGTCAGTCCTATCTGGTAAGGATCCCACACCGCGCAACAGTATTCTAAAAGTGGCGGACAAGCGCAGTGTAGGCAGTCTCCTAAGTAGGTCTGTTACATTTTCTAAGTGTCCTGCCAATAAAATGCAGTCTTTGGTTAGACTTCTCCACAACATTTTCTGTGTGTTCCAATTTAAATTATTCGTAATTGTATTACCTAGGTATTTTGCTGAATTTACGGCTTTTGAATTAGGCTGACTTATCGTGTAACCGACGTTTAACGCGTTCCTTTTAGCACTCATGTGGATGACCTCACACTTTTCGTTATTTAAGATCAACTGCCACTTTTCGCACAATTCCGATATTTCTTCTAAATCATTTTGATCTTCTGATGACTTTATTAGTCGATAAACGACAGCGTCATCCGCAGACAACCGAAGACGGGTACTCAGGTTGTCTCCCAAATCGTTTGTATACATAAGGAACAGCAAAGGGCCTATAGCACTACCTTGGGGAACGCCAGACATCACTTCTGTTTTACTCGATGACTTTCCGTCAATTACACAACGAACTGTGACCTCTCTGACAGGAAATCACAGATCCAGTCACATGACTGAGACGATATTCCATAAGCACGCAATTTCACTACGAGCCGCTTGTGTGGTACATTGTCAAAAGCCTTCTGAAAATCCAGAAATACGCAATCGATCTGAAATCCCTTGGAAATAGTGCTAGTTGTGTTTCACAGGATCGATGTTTTCTAAAGCCATGTTGACTGTTTGTCAGTAGACCATTTTCTTCGAGGTAATTCATTATGTTCGAACTCACTATATGTTCTAAAATCCTGCTGCATATCGGCGTTAACGATATGGGCCTGTAATTTAATGGATTACTCCCACTACCTTTCTCGAATATTGTGTGACCTGTGCAACTTTCCAGTCTTTGGGTACGGATCTTCCGTCGAGCGAACGCTTTTTTTTTTCCTTCATTGTAATTTTAATCACCTATACAGGCGGGCTGGCAGCAGCACATTACGCTGCTCTTCAGCCTTAAGTGGAACAAGAACATGACATAGAGGTGATACAGACAATACAAAAAACGGTGGGCAAAAAATGGAGATACAAAAAAAACAATAAACATGAAGCCGTTCACGTTGGAAGATAAAAACACTAACACTTGTGGACACGGCGCACAAAACACGGAGAACGGCGATGGCACATGTGAACAGTGGAGTCGTAACTGCACGAAACACAAAACGAAGCACACACACGAGATACTGATGTCGATGATCTCCGGCGCGCGAATGTTCACTATGCGTGTGCCAGTCCGGGGACCGGCCAAGAGAGAAGGAGGAGGAAGGGGAGTGGGAGAGCGAGAGGGGAGAGCAGAGATGCCACGGGCAGGGGAGAAGGGGGGGAGGAAGGGGGAGGGGAAGCCCGGGGAAGAGGGGTGGAGGGAGGGGACGTGGGAAAAGGAAAGAGAAGGGAAGGGAAGAGAAGGGAGGGAGGGTGCCTAAAGGAAAGGACACCGGAAGTGGGGGGTGGGGCAGGGTCAAAGTTGATAGGAGGGGTAGATGGAGGGGAGGAGGGCATCATCAGGGAGGGGGAGCTGGCGGAAGCCACCTTGGGAGAGGGTAAGGAGGGTGGAGAGATGGAGACCGGGTGGGACGTGCGAATACAGGCGCGGCAGCGGGCGGGGGTGGGAGAGGATCGGGGAGATGAGCGGGTGAGGAGGATCGAGTTTACGGGAGGTGTACAGGATCTGTATCCTTTCAAGGCAAAGGAGGAGGTGGGGGAAGGGGATGAGATTGTATAGGATCCGCGTGGGGGAGGGGAGACGCATGTGATAGGCGAGGCGGAGAGCATGAGGTTCAAGGATTTGGAGGGATTTATAAAAGGTAGGGGGGCGGAGATCCAAGCCAGATGGGCATAACAAAGGATAGGGCGGATGAGGGACTTATAGGTGTGGAGGATGGTGGAGGGGTCCAGACCCCACTTACGGCCAGAGAGGAGCTTGATGAGACTGAGTCGGGAGCGTGCCTTGGCTTGGATTGTCCGGAGGTGGGGAGTCCAGGAGAGGTGACGGTCGAGGGTGACGCCAAGGTACTTAAGGGTGGGAGTGAGGGCGATAGGACGGCCATAGATGGTGAGATAGAAATCAAGGAGGCGGAAGGAAGGGTGGTTTTGCCTACAATGATTGCCTGGGTTTTGGAGGGATTGACCTTGAGCAACCACTGATTGCACCAAGCGGTGAACCGGTCAAGATGGGATTGGAGAAGGTGTTAAGGTGTTGGGAGCGCTGTAGGGTGGGGGCAAGGGCAAGGAAGGTGGTGTCATCGGCAAACTGGAGAAGGTGGACGGGGGCTGATGGCGGCGGCATGTCCGCCGTGTACAAAAGGTACAGAAGGGGGGAGAGGACGGAGCCATGGGGCACACCGGCAGAGGGGAAAAAGGTGTAGGAATCTGTGTTATGGATGGTGACATAGGAAGGACGGCGGGAGAGAAAGGAGCCGATCAGACAGACGTAGTTAATGGGAAGGGCGAAGGTTTGGAGCTTGAAGAGGAGACCGGAATGCCATACTCGGTCATTTGCACGTTCGAGGTCCAGGGAGAGGAAGATTGCGGAGCGACGGGAATTAAGCTGTTCGGAAAGGAGATGTGAAGGAGAAGGCCGTCGGAAGAGAAGGACGGCCGAAAGCCACACTGGGTAACGGGAAGGAGGCGGTGCTGGCGGAGATGCTGGTGGATGCGTCGGGTGAGGATAGATTCCAGGACCTTGCTGAAGACCGAGGTAAGGCTGATGGGACAGTAGGAGGAGACGGCGGACGGCGGTTTGCCAGGTTTAAGGAACATAAGGATACGGGAGGTTTTCCACAGGTCGGGGTAGTAACCGGTGGACAGGACTACATTGTAGAGCCTGGCCAGGGTGGAGAGGAAAGAGACAGGAGCTTCACGAAGGTGACGGTAGGTGACACGATCGTGACCAGGAGCGGTGTTGCGTTTTGTGCGGAGTGTAGCAATGAGATCCTGTGTAGTGATAGGGTCATTGAGTTCCATGTGTGCAATGTTGTCCAAGTACTGGAAACCAGGAGCGAGGGGAGGGACAGAGGTGTCAGTTCGATCACGGACATCCGGGAAGAGGGAGTAATCGAACTGGGGATCATCGGGGATGGAAAATACATCAGAGAGGTAGGAGGCAAAGTGATTGGCCTTACTAAGGGTGTCAGGGAAAGGGTGATCATCATGGAGAAGAGGATAATAGGGGGAGGGTTTAGTTCCGGTAAGGCGACGGAAGGCCGACCAGAACTTGGACGAGTTGATTGGTAGGGTAGCATTTAAACGGGTGCATGTCTGTCGCCTGTCCCGGCGTTTCTGAGCCGCGAGCAAATTACGAATGTGTCGCTGGAGTTGCCGGTGGCGTCGTAGTGTGTCCGGATCACGCGTGCGGAGGAAGGCACGGTAGAGACGACGGGATTCACGGAGGAGGAGAACGGCCTGTGGGGGTAAGGTAGGACGGTGGGGGCGGATGGCGACAGTAGGGACGTGGGCCTCCACGGCCTCAGACAAGGTCTGCTGGAGAAAGGAGGCGGCATTGGTGACATCGTCAGGGTGGTGGTAGGTGAGGGGGTGGCTATCGACCTGGGTAGAAAGGGTATCCCGATAGGCATTCCAGTCGGCACGGGAATAGTCGTGGACTTACTTAGGGGGAGGGTCAGTACGAGGGTCGGGGCGAGGGCGACGACCGTCTGAAACGGTGAGAAGGACAGGGAGATGGTCGCTACCAATAGGCTCCAGGACATCCACCGTTATGCGGCCAAGGAGGTTGGGGGAGGAGAGGATAACATCAGGAGTGGAGTTGGATTCGGGACGGGTGTGCTGGGGGATGGGGATGAGGTCGCCTTGAAGGGAGGAGAGGAACCGATGCCTCCGCCGTAATTGGGCGGCGGAACGACTATGGATGTTGAGGTCGGCGGCGATCACGTAGGAGGAGAAGGTACGGTCAATGTGGGAGAGGAAGTCGAAGGGAATAGGGGCATTAGGGCGGACATAGATGGTGGCGCAGGTAACGGTAAGGCCGGGGAAGAAGAGACTAAGGATCAGGTGTTCGGTGGGGTCGGGAAGGAAAGGTTGGAGCCGAACGGGGATCTGGCGGTGGTGACCAATGGCAACTCCGCCACGCGCAATTGGGAGGGGGTTATCGGAGCGGTGGAGGAGATAGGGTGAGGTGTGGATGGAGTGGTGGGGTTGGAGGAAGGTTTCATTGAGGAGGAAGGCATCTACGCTGTGGGTGGCAATGGTGTGCAGGAAGAGGTCCTTGTTGGCGGAGAGGGAGCGGATATTGTTGAAAAGGATACATTGCTGTCGCGCCATGACAGGGATTTAGACGAGGGTGTCAGGACGGGAGAAGGTGAAATGGGCCTAGTTGTTGGAGTAGGTGGCGTACATCTTGAGTTGGAATATGGAATGGGCGGCAAGGGAGATCTGCTGGAGGGTGTGGAGGCGCTGAAAGGGATGAACATTTTGAAGGACGATGGTGATGAACCTGATGATGTCCACAGCGGTGGGGGGGGGGACGAAGGGAATTGCCAGGAGGGGTGGGGGCGTCCAGGGGACGGACAGGGACGGTGAGTTCAGGAGTGGTCGGAGGGGGTCGGGCTTTACACTTTTGGGAGTAGGTGGGATGGGAGAGATTGCAGGTATTGCAGGAAGGAGGGGATTGGAGGTTAGGGCACTGCTTGAGGAAGTGCGCTTGCCTACAATACGGGCAGGTGGGGGCCTCGCGGCACTCAGCTGTGGGGTGCGCATTATAGCGCAGACACCTCTGGCAGCGCAGGGATTGAGGAGGGGAACGGGAGGGGTCAACCTTATAAAGCTGGTTAAAAAGGAGGGCACCCTCCTTCAGGAGACGGTCTATGGAGGGGGCGTGCTCAGAAAAAACCCGCATAAGGTGGGTGGGGCCGGCAGCGTTATGGATCCGGCGAACCGCACGCACCTCCAGATGGGGATGGGCCTGAAGCTCCGCCAACACCTCCTCCTCCGTGATCACTGGACTGAGCCGAGTGATCACGGCGGTGAGGGTTGGCGGGCGACGCGGAGGTTGGGGTTGGCGGGAGGGAGGTGGCGAGGGAGGCATGAGGGCCAAAGCGGGTGACAGGGATGCGGGATAGGAGGTCTGTGTGGAGGGTAGGGCTGGGGGAGGAGATGAGTACCGAATCACGGCGAGGAGTGAGGAGGGAGATGGGGGCACCAGGACAATTCTGGCGAAGGAAGAGGGTGAGGTTCTGGGCTTCAAGGAGGGAGGGATCCAGACGGGAGAGGAGGTAGCGGTAGGAGGAGGGGGTAGAGGAGGAGGAGGAGGGGGCAGGGACGGGCGGGGAGACATCCATGGCATCAGGGGTGGGGGAAGGGGGGACGAGGCGGAGCCTTTTTTGGAGCAGACGAGGCAGGGGTGCCACTGGGGCGCTTGACGGCGGCGGAGGAGGTGTGGGGGATGGGAACAACTGGAATGTGGCGGGGAGTGGCAGGTCCCGGGGCTGAAGTCGGCGCCGGAGATGGTGACGGTGACGGTGAAGGCGAAGGCGAAGGCGACGGCGACGATGACGATGACGGTGGCGGTGGCGGCGGTGATGGCGAAGGCGACGGGGAGAGCTGGGCATGGACAGTGGCCCGACGGGCCACCACCCGAGCCGGAGCTGCCGTGACAGACTGGGGGAGTGGGGGGTAGGATCAGATCGAGAGGAGCGGGAGGAAGAAGCTGGAGAGGGGGCGACAACGAGCGAGGGCGAAGGGAGAGTGAGAAGAGGCGGGATGGAAGGAGGGGGGTGGGACTGGGCACACCACGTTATAGTGGTGGAGGCGGCGGAAGGGGAAGTGTAAACTATGGCGGTGGTGGTAGTGGTGGCGGTGGTGGAGGGGGCGGACATGACGACAGGGAGAAACAATAACGCACAGAACGAAAAGGAAAGGACACAAACCGGGGCAGACGAAGATAAAGACGGAGGAAGACGAGGACGGCCGAAGACCAGGGTCGGACGGCGACGGCGGCGACGGCGGCTGCGGCGACCAGGCGGCGGCGAGCACCGGCTGGCGGCGGCGGCGGCGACGGCGGCGGCGGCGGCGGCGAACAGACGGACGGACGGACAGCAGGCAGCAGCGGTAGCGGCGGAGACGGACAGCGAGCAGGCAGGCGGGCGGACGGACGGACGGACGAACGAACGAACGAACAGCTACAGCAGTAAGCGGCGGGCAGGCGGGCAGACGGGCAGACAGACAGACAGACAGACAGACGGACACAATCTTCGAAAGCGGAGATTCCAACCTGAGAGTAGCCCAGGCTTTGCAATCTGGCGCCTTCGAATGAGGGGATCCAACCCTCTGATGGAGCGAACGGTTGTATATGAGTGTTAAGTATGGAGCTAATGCATCAGCATACTCCGAGAGGAACCTAATTCGTATACAGTCTGGACCAGAAGACTTGCTTTTATTAAGTTATTTTATTTGCTTCACTACTCCGAGGATATTTACTTCTACGTTACTCATGTTGGCAGTTGTTCTCGATTCGAATTCTAGAATATTTACTTCGTCTTCTTTTGTGAAGGCATTTCGGAAAGCTGTGTGTAGTAACTCTGCTTTGGCAGCACTGTCTTCGATGGTATCTCCATTGCTGTTGTGCAGAGAAGGCATTGATTGTTTCTTGCCGCTAACATACTTCACATACGACCAGAATCGCTTTGGATTTTCTTCCAGGCTTCGAGACAAAGTTTCGTTGTGGAAACTGTTATAAGCATCTCGCATTGAAGTCCGCGCTAAATTGCGAGCTTCTGTAAAAGATCGCCAATGTTGGGGATTTTGCGTCTGTTTAAATTTGGCATGTTTGTTTCGTTGTTTCTGCAACAGTGTTCTCAACCGTTTTGTGTACCAAGGAGGATCAGCTCCTTCGTTTGTTAATTTATTTGGTATAAATCTGTGAACTGCTGCCGATACTATTTCTTTGAATTTAAGCCACATCTGGTCTACACTTATATTATTAATTTGGAATGAGTGGAGTTTGTCTTTTAGGAAGGCATCACGTGAATTATCTGCTTTCTTGAATATGTATGTTTTTCACTTATTTTTTGAGGATTTTGGGATTACAATATACAATCTTGCTACGACAGCCCTGTGTTCACTAATCCATGAATCGGTTTTGATGCTTGTTATTGACTCAGGATTATTTGTTGCTAAGAGGTCAAGTATGATTTCCCAACCGTTTACTATTCGCGCGGGCTCATGAACTAATTGCTCGAGATAATTTTCGGAGAATGCGTTTAGCACAATTTCGGATGATGTTTTATGCGTACCTCCGACACCAAACATGTACTTTCGCCAACATATCGAGGGTAAATTAGTCACCACCAACTATTATCGTATGATTCGGATACGTGTTTGAAATCAAACTCTAGTTTTCTTTGAACCTTTCAGCAACTGTATCATCTGAATTGGGATCTCAGTAAAAGCATCCAATTATAATTTTATTCCGGTTGCCAACAATGACCTCTGCCGATAATAACTCACAGGAAGTATCTACTTCAATTTCGCGACAAGTTAAACTACTTCTGACAGCAACAAACACGCCTCCGTCAACCGTGTTTAGCCTATCCTTTCGGAACACCGTTGGGTTCTTCGCAAAAATTTCGGCTGAGCTTATATCCGGCTTTAGCCAGCTTTCAGTACCTATAACGATTTGATCATCAGTGCTTTCTATTAGCGCTTGGAGCTCTGGTACTTTTGCAACACAGCTACGACAAATTACAACTGTTGTACCAGTGGTTCCTGTATTTACGTTTTTCCTGTGTTCAGCCTGCACCCTTTGTGACTGAAGCCATTCTTGTGTTTTCCCGAGACCCTCTAACCTAAAAAACCGCCCAGTCCACGCCACGCAGCCCTTGCTACCCGTGTAGCCGCCTCCTGCGTATAGTGGACACCTGAACTATTCAGCGGAACCCGAAACCCAACAACCCTTTGGCGTAAGTCGAGGAATCTGCAGCCTACACGGTTGTAGAACCGTCTGAGCTTCTCATTCAGACCCTCCACTCGGCTCTGTACCAGAGGTCCGCAATCGGTCCTGTCGACTATGCTGCAAATGGTCAGCTCTGCTTTCATCTTGCAAGCAAGACTGTCAGCCTTTACCACTTCTGTTAGCCGCTCGAAACCAGAGAGAATCTCTTCTGATCCAAAGTGACACACATCATTGGTACCGACGTGATCAACCACCTGCAGCTGGCTGCACCCTGTGCTCTTCATGGCATCCGGGAGGACCCTTTCCACATCTCTAATGACTCCACCCGGCATGCAAACGGGGTGCGCATTGGATTTCTTACCCTTCTTGTCAGCCAAGTCCCTAAGAGGCCCCATAAGGCGCCTAACGTTGGAGCTCCCAACTACCAGTAATCCCACCCTCTGCGATGGCCCGGATCTTGCAGGCTGAGTGGTTTCCTCTGAAACAGGACAGGCGACAGCATCTGCCTCAGCGACAGTGTCAGCCATAGATAGCACCTGGAACTTGTTTGTCAGACAAACCGGGGAGGCCTTATGTGCGGCCGCCTGGGAAGTCTTTCGCCACCTGCTTCGCACCGGGGCGACCTCCCACTTGACCACAGGTGAGGGGTCACCCTCAGTGCAAGCAGTAACTGGGTTGGCCACCGGTGAGGACCGATCTGAAGACTCTGACGTGCTGGACGTCCGCTGGAACCCCACGGCCGGCCCACAACAGTGGTGCCCATCCACTGCAGCCTCAAGCTCTGTAACCGAAGCCGTCACAGCTTGCAGCTGAGAGCGAAGTGTCACCAACTCGGCTCGCATCCACACACAACAATCGCAGTCCCTGTCCATACTAAAGACCGTGGAAAACTAAACTTTGCGGATAAACGGACTATCAGCACATGCTGCGCAATTCTACTGTAGAACCTGCCGAAAACGCACGAACTGTGTCTAGTAATACGCAGATATTAAAAAACCTAAGTACCGAAGTACTCAGGTGAAACTAAATAATTTGACCCTGATTTGGTATTTGCAATATGTCACAAAATCATTTTACTTTCTGACGCAAACGTAAACGCGAGAACTGTGGCTATTAGATGTTAAATTTACTCGCAGAAACTGAAGAAACTAAACTATTAAAGCACACAGATGATATAATAAAATTCGCTCCTGATTAGGAACTCGTAAATGACAAATTCGGTGACTTATCTGTTGCTGCGTCTGTCGCGGTCGGCTACTGCTGCCTGAATTATAGAATTTCGAGACTACATTAGACTCGGCAGTATATTTGTATTTAAGTTAGTAACATTTCATGATACCAGGTTAATGAGCGTGAGATAAGCCACTGCAAATGTGAAGCGCTGATACAATAATAACTGATGTAACTGGTGCAAATGGCTCTGAGCACTATGGGACTTAACTGCTCAGGTCATCAGTCCCCTAGAACTTAGAACTACTCAAATATAACTAACTTAAGGACATCACACACATCCATGCCCGAGGCAGGATTCGAACCTGCGACCGGTGCCGTCGCGCGGTTCCAGACTGTAGCACCTAGAACCGCTCGGCCACTCCGGCCGGCAACTGATGTAACTGCAAGACTGTTCAATGCAAGGATGCAAACGTGCTATCATTGTATTGTACAGGTGTCGGATGGCAGTTTGTGGGAGGGAGTTCATGGCTGTTGCACTTGGTCGGTGTTCCCGTCCAGTGATGACCTGCATGTGCTCGACGGGAGACAGATCTGATGACCGAGCAGGCCAGGGTTACATGTCGACACCCTGTGAAGCACGTTGGGTTACGACAGCGGTGTGTGGACGAGCGCTATCCTGCTGGAAAACATCCCATGGAATGCTGATCACGAATGGCGTCACAGCTGGTTGAATCACCAGAATGACGTACAATTTTGCAATCAGGGTGCGTAGGGTAATAGCGATAATGCTCCTGCTGTCATAAGAAACCGCACCAGATGTAGGTCCTGTGTGTCCAGCACACAGACAGATTGGTTGCAGGCCCTAAAGTGGCCACATTCTAGCCAGCACAGGACGATCACTGGCAACTGCTTTCATCAGAAAACACAACACACCTCTACACTGCCCTCCATCTACATCTACATCTACACTTATACTCCGCAAGCCACCCAACGGTGTGTGGCGGAGGGCACTTTACGTGCCACTGTCATTACCTCCCTTTCCTGTTCCAGTCGCGTATGGTTCGCGGGAAGAACGACAGTCTGAAGGCCTCTGTGCGCGCTCTAATCTCTCTAATTTTACATTCGTGATCTCCTCGGGAGGTATAAGTAGGGGGAAGCAATATATTCGATACCTCATCCAGAAACGCACCCTCTCGAAACCTGGCGAGCAAGCTACACCGCGATGCAGAGCGCCTCACTTGCAGAGTCTGCCGCTTGAGTTTGTTTAACATCTCCGTAACGCTATCACGGTTACCAAATAACCCTGTGACGAAACGCGCCGCTCTTCTTTGGATGTTCTCTATCTCCTCCGTCAACCCGATCTGGTGCGAATCCCACACTGATGAGCAATACTCAAGTATAGGTCGAACGAGTGTTTTGTAAGCCACCTCCTTTGTTGATGGACTACATTTTCTAAGGACTCTCCCAATGAATCTCAACCCGGTACCCGCCTTACCAACAATTTTATATGATCATTCCACTTCAAATCGTTCCGCACGCATACTCCCAGATATTTTACAGAAGTAACTGCTACCAGTGTTTGTTCCGCTA
Organism: Schistocerca nitens; assembly: GCF_023898315.1. Lineage (NCBI taxonomy): Eukaryota > Metazoa > Arthropoda > Insecta > Orthoptera > Acrididae > Schistocerca > Schistocerca nitens. The sequence continues at coordinate 213,810,406 of NC_064614.1, forward strand.
TCATATAATCATACAATAAAGGATTCTTCTTTCTATGTATTCGCAATACATTACATTTGTATATGTTAATGGTCAGTTGCCACTCCCTGCACCAAGTGCCTATCCGCTGCAGATCTTCCTACATTTCGCTACAATTTTCTAATGCTGCAACTTCTCTGTATACTACAGCATCATCCGCGAAAAGCCGCATGGAACTTCCGACACTATCTACTAGGTCAACTCCAGTGAGTTGTCGCTTGACACCACTGACACCACTGACACCACTGGCTTGGAGTCCGTGAAATGCACATTACAAGGCTTCTGGCTCTGACCTACCCTTGAAGTAACCGATTTGTAACAGTTCGTAGTGTCATTGTGGTGCCAACTGCTGCTCAGGATGCTGCTGCTGATGCAGTAGGAGGAGCCAGAACTATAGCCTGAACACTGTGATCCTCCCTCTCGGTAGTGCCCCATGGCCTTCCGGACCCCAGTTTTCTTGCGCCTGTACATTCTTGGGACCCCCGCCGCCAGCAATTATGTCTAGTGACTACGTATCTGTCAAGTCTTTCTGAATTACTGCAGAAGGACCATCCGACTTATCGTAGTCCTATTACACGACCTCGTTCAAACTCAGTGTGCCGGCCGCTGTGGACGAGCGGTTCTAGGCGCTTCAGTCCGGAACCGCGCTGCTGCTATGGTTGCAGGTTCGAATCCCGCCTCCGGCATGGGTGTGTGTGATGTTCTAAGGTTAGTTAGGTTTAAGTAGTTCTAGTCTAGGGGAATGATGACCTCCGACGTTACGTCCCATAGTGCTTAGAGCCATATGAACCATTTGGAATTCTGTGTGGTGCTGATAATGGCGTCTTGGTCGTCTTGAGGGACTTCCTGACATCAGCTCACCAGCCCAATCTCTAAGGTAACTCTACCTGACGAACGTTAAAGCGTATGTTTAAGGCGAACCTGATATGCATCTACATAGTGGAGTTAGTAGTACTGGTGTGAAATCTGAATAAACGTCATCTTTTAGATACAGAAACACACCTACCAACTTTCGTTTATGTCGCACAACTCCTTCTTGGTGCTGCGGTTTGTCTTCCGTCAGTGTACAGGGTGTTTCAGAATGAATGTACGAGTTTTAAGGCTTTGTAGTACATACTACATTCTCCTTACAATTATAAATAACACACCAAATGAAACAGAAATACAGTTTTTCTTACAATTATTCAGTGTGAACACCGATCATACATCTAGGCGATAGGCGAGTTGTTCCGAAACCTTGATCAATGTGTCAGAAGTAACTGTTGCAATAACACTGTTTCTAAAGTCGGATAAATCAGCTGGTACCGGAGGCACGTACACGTGATCGCGTCAGATCGTGTGGGAACGTGGAGGTCATGCACAAAATGCTGTGTCAACTCTGCTGCCCTCATTAGGGAATGTGCAGAGGGTCTCAAGCAAGCAACACAACGAGTTCTCCTAAGAGTGCGCAAATGCATTCAAAGTCACGGTGGGATATTCGTACATTTATAGTGAAATGTACGACGTCTGTGTTTGTAAGGTGTAAGATAGTGCTTAGAGATAAATGTATTAAAATTACTTGTTTTTCAACTCACATTCAAGTTGTAATGTTTGCGTACGTACGTAAAACTGATAATGAATTGAATAATGCAGAAAACAAATAACAAATGCACATCATCTGCTATCTACCTCAGAGGCCATTTGGCATTGGACATACGTCCATATGAAGTTATTAATTTCAAATGATCGTTTCTGTAATTTCCTGAAGTGATCTTTCTTCCTCGGACACAATGTATAGAAAATACAAGCTTAAAAATGCAGTGAGACGTAGCTCAATAAACCACAAGAAGGCTGATAAGATTTTGCCAAATTGGCATCGTAAGATATTATAGCGGAATAGGTATAACCAGTAACCCAGCACACCGATTCTTTAAACGTTTATAAACATTTATAGAGAGCTTCAGATGTCTAATAAACGGGCGAATATAATCTGCATAACTTGTGCGCCGTGAGTTACACTAACCTCAAGACACATACACGGCTTGTAACTGGAATGCTTGACTTATTGTGTTAGATTTTACCTGTAAGATTGTAACTCTTTACTGAGTAGATCATTATAGCAACTTCAGTCTTTTGAATTAAGTAAGTAATTATAAGAAAATTTGAAAATTGGATTCCATGGCCACTGGAGGCCGTTAGAGGGGCCAACTATAACTGGAGCCGTTTGCCAGTTTTAGCCCTTTAGCAAAGTAGGCAATACAGTGTAGGCCAGGTCACAGTGCTGCGAGAGAATTACTTTGTCATACTTTGGTACTACACTGCTTATTGAATCTAACAATCGTTACCTCAGGAAGTACCTCTTGTTTCAACTTATAGAACGTGTTTACCCTGGGTTGAGGTGATGCGACACAGTAACGTACAAAGACAATGATCCTTTTTTCAGATTTTCTTTTGGCCTATGTTTGGTGGCCTATTGCGTGTATGCACGTGCGCACACCTGTGCGTATGTGTATGTGTGTGTGTGTGTGTGAATTTGAGTGTGCATCTATTTCAGTGTGTAACGGAATCTAATGACTGACTTTCAGTTTTTTTTTCCTTTATTGTGTTTCAGTTCACCAACTGGGGCGGGTTGGAAGCAGCATATGCGCTGCTCTTCAGCCAAAAGACAGTAATTATACAAAGAAATTTAAAATAACAGAATGGAGAAAATATGGCGTACATAGAAATAAAAAAAACTAGGAACAGTACGGAAGACAACAGACAAAAAGGGGGAGACTGTAAAACGGAGATAGAGCCGTAAAAAATTTGCGCACACAATACAAAGCCACACACTGGATCATAAAAGTATCGACGGGCGGCGTAGCACGTAACAATCACTGACAATAACACTATGTATAAGTCCAGCACACAATTAAAATCACAGCACTTGACGCACAGGAGAATAGCACCAAACACGACATAGTACCACCGAGGACAATGAGCAGACAGAGAGGATCTGCCAGGGGCATATAGACGAGGGAGGAGGGAAGAAGAGAGGGAGGGGAGGAGAGGTGGAGAAGGGAAGACGGGAGGGAGGGGTGGAGAGGTTAGGGAGATGAGTGGGGGCTCATCGAAGAGGGCTGGGGAGGGAAGGACGTCGGAGGGACACCGTAGAGGATGGGTTGCCGGGACTCGGGAGGGGGGGGGGTGGAGGAAAATCAGCTCCGGGAGTAGGAGTGAAGAAAAGGGAGGCCCTGGGGAGGGGAGGGAACAAGGCCAGGTTACAGTTGGAAGGAAGGTTATGTGTCATGGCGAAGTTCAACATCCAGGAAGGGAAGGTGCTGGAAATTGCCCTGATGAAGGAGATGGAGGGTGTGGTGGTGGAGAGACAGAAGGATGCAGTGATAATGGTACGGCAAAGGGTGGGGGGTGGAGAGGAAGGAGGAAACCAAGGGGTGGTGGGATCAAGCCTGCAGACAGTGTAAAGGACTTGGAGATGCTGGAGGAAAAGACGAAGTGGGGGAAGGGGATGAGGTCATACAGGAGTCGTGTGGGGGAAGGAAGGCAGATACAGAAGGCAAGGCGGAGTGCATGGTGTTCAAGGATTTGGAGAGCCTTGTAAAAGTGGAGGGGGTGTGGCAGAGATCCCGGCAATGCTGGCATAACAGAGAATAGGATGGATGAGGGATCTGTAGGTGTGGAGGATGGTGGAAGGGTGCAATCCCCATATCTGGCCAGGCAGGAGTCTCAGGAGCTGGATGTGGGAATATAGTTCCTGCTGGAGGATCAGGAGGTGAGGGGTCCAGGTAAGGTGACAATCGAGGATGAGGCCAAGGTATCTCATGGTGGGGGTGAGCTGGATGGGACGACCATAAATGGTGAGGTTGAAATGGTGGAGACAGAAGGAGAGGGCGGTGTGGCCTATGATGACTGCCTGGGTTTTCGAGGGGTTGAGATGAAGGAACCACTGGTTACACTAAGTGGTGAAATGGTCGAGGGTTTGGAGGGTGCGTTGGGACCATTGAAGGTAGGATAGAGAGCCAGGAAGGCGGTGTCATCTGCATACAGGAGAAGGTGGACAGATGGGGGTGGCTTGGGCGTATCGGCAGTGTACAGGAGATAAATGAGAGAGGATAAAATACAGGAGTCAGTGTTGTGGAGGAAGGAAGTGACCAGATGGAAAAAATTGATTGGCAGGGTGTAGGTTTGGAGTTTAAAGAGGAGACCAGGATGCCATAAGCGGTCATAGACATTTCGGAAGTCGAGGGAAACAAAAATGGTAGAGCAACGGGAGGTAAGCAGGGGGGAAAGAAGGTGGACAAGGTTAAGGAGTTGGTCTTCTGCACATGGCGTAAGGTGGAGGAGGTGGTGTTGAGTAAGATGCTGATGGATACGACAGGAGAGGATGGTTTCGAAGACCATACTGAAGACGGAGGTGAGGCAGATGGGACGATAGGAAGAGGCGATGGAAGGGGGTTTGTTGTGTTTGAGGAATAAGGGGACACGGGAAGTCTTCTACAGGTCAGGGTAGAAGCTGGTAGAGAGGATGACGTTATACAGATTCGCAAGGACAGCCATGGAGGAAAAGGAGCTTTCTCTAAGGTGGTGGTAGGTGCCACAGTCGTGACCAGGGGCTGTGTTGTGTTAGCACCAGAGTATAAGTTTAATGTTGTGGTTGTGATTGGAGTGTTGATGTCAGAGGGGGGGGGGGGGCAACTGCTCCAAATACTGGAGACTAAGAGCAAGTCTAGCAGATGAGGTATCGGCGCATTCCATGGTGGTGGGGAGAATAATCAAAGTGGGCATTATCAAGGATGGAGAAGACTTTGGAAAGGTGGGAAACGAAGTAGTTGGTCTTACTGAGATTGTCGGGAAGGGGGCGATCATTAGGGGGAAGGGAGTAATGGGGTGCAGACTGTGTACCAGTAAGGCGATGGAAGGCAGACAAGTACTTGGAGGAGTTGATAGGGAGGGTGGCATTGAGTTGTGTACGGATTTGGAGTCAGTCCCGGTGTTTCTTTGCTGAAATAAGGTTCCATACGTGTTGCTGTATTTTCCGGTGGTGTAGGAGTGTATCCCTGTCACGAGTCTGCAGGAAGGAGTGATAGAGGTGGTGGGATGTGCGGAGGAGGAGGACAGCCCATGGAGGGAGAATATGGTGATGGAGATGGGTGGTTTTAGTAGGAACATAGGCCTCCACAACGTCAGTAACTGCCTTCTGAAGGAAGAACGAGTCGTGGATGATGTCATCAGGATGGTGACAGGTAAGAGGGTGGCCTTCGACCTGGGTGGCTACAGAATCCCAGTAGGCATCCCAGGTGGCACGATGGTAGTCATGGACGATCTTGGGGGGGAGGTGCAGGGTGGGTAGCTGGCAGCAGGTGGTGATCAGACGTTATGGAGAGAAGGATAGGTAGGTGGTCACTACCTGTGGGGTCAAGGATGTCGATGGTGATATGCCCAAGGAGTTTGGCAGAGGCAATGACAGCAATGGGGGTGATGTCGCTTTTGGGGCAGGTGTGCTGGGGGAAGGGGACAAGATCACCTTGGATCGTGGAGAGGAACTGATGCCACCACAGAAAGGCAGCAGGTGATCGGCTATGGATGTTGATGTCAGCGGCAATCACATACGTGGAGAAGGTGCTTTCAATGTGGGAGATGAAGTCATAGGGAAGAGGAGCAGTGGAGTGCACATAGGTGGTGGCACAGGTAATGGTGAGGGAGGGGAAGGAGATGCTAAGTATAAGGTGTTCAGTGGGGTCATTGAGCAGGGGTTGTGGCTGCATGGGGAGATGCTAAAGGTGGCCAGTGGCGACTCGACCCTGCACTCGAAGACCAAGAGCATCAGTGCAGTGGTGGATATAGGGAGAGGTGTGTGTTGTATGGTGGGGCTGGAGAAAGGTTTCGTTCAGGAGGGAGGAGTCGATCCGGCGGTGGGAGAGGGTGTTCATGAGCAGGTATTTGTTGGTGCAGAAGGAAGAGACATTCTGGAAAAGGATGCGACATTCATGCCTTGCCATGACTGAAAGGGAGGGGGGTTGAATGGAGAGGAGGGAAGAGGCTTAAACTAGGGTGTTGAGGTGGGTGAAGGTGAAGTGGGCTTGGTATGGGGGTAAGTGGTGAGGGTGTTCAGGAGAAAGACAGAGCAGGTGGCAAGGGAGATCTGTTGGAGGGTGTGGGGGCACTGAATAGGGTGAATGTTTTGGAGGACTATGGTAAGGAACCGGATGATGTCTTCAGCTGTGGGGGGGGGGGGATGAATGGAGGGAATTATTGAGGTCGACGTGGGGATCAATGGGACAGACAGGGACAGTAATCTTAGGGGTTGCAGGATGGGGCTTAGCTTTACACTTGTGGGAGTAGGTGCGATGGAGACTATTGCAGGTGTTCCAGGAAGGAGGGGCGACGAGGTTGGGGCAATTTTTAAGAAAGTGTGAGGCCTTGTAATGAGGACAGGTGGGAGGGTTTTTGCAGTTGGGGGTCAGGTGATCATTGTACATGAGGCAGCACTGGCAGTGGTAGGATTAGGGAGGGGATTTGGGGGAGTCAACAGGGTTGCAACAATGGAAAATCAGGGCCCCTTTGGTGAGGAGGTGGTCAGTGGATGGGGCGGACTCTGAAAAAATCAGCATGAAATAGGTGGGATGGGAGGCATTGTGGATATGTCGGGCAGAGCGGATTTCCAGATCCGGGTGTGAGTCCAGTTCCGCTAACACCTCATCCTCCATGTTCACCGAGCTCAGCTTGGTGATCATGGCAGTATAGGTGGGGGGACGATGGGGGTCTGGGGCTGACGGGGAGAGAAAGAGGAAAGAAAGAGTGTCAGGGATGCATGGGGGCAAAACATACTTCCACAAAGTGTGTGTCACACTTTACCAATTTTGACTCATGGCCTTTTAATGAGAGCAATAAAATAATCGACAGTTGTGCAGCCAGCAGTGCAGAGATGCGTCATGGGGATTAATGGCAGAGACAGGAAAGCATCCAAACGAATCAGGGAACAATTTTGAATGGAAGATGTAATTATGATTGTAAACGATAAGGAAATGAAGTTGGGCAATGTGGTATCAGGTATCGATACTACTCTACGATCAAGTTTCTGTCCGGTGCCAATAGTGGTCGTGCAGTATCTGCCCCAACCAACGGTGTGCACCCGTTTAGCCACACCTCCAGTAGCTCTGTACCATGAGCGCCCTGTACCGGCGCAATGTAGGATGGCCAGCAGTAGTCACACAGTCCACTTGCACTTGAAGCCCCTTCGTTAGGACACCTTTGTTCACCTGATGAACACCTGATGAAGACGTCAAGTAATGACGTCGAAATATAGTGTTTGGAAGACGCTGATATCCGGCAGAAAACCCGATTTTTACGAGATGTCACCTTTGTTCATGCTTACTTTATGGAGCCTTATCCCAGTAGAGACTGTGATAGCTAGACTTTGTTCCTCGCTGCATTATTTTTAATGGGTCTTGTAAATCTTCTGTTTACTGTGTTTCCTTGTTCCCTAATCATTTCTACTCCTGTGCAGCTTTCCCATGACGACAACTGCTGCACCACTCTGCAACCCAACTCTCCTTAGCATCGTGTACGAAGTCGTACACAACAGGCAGCACATTCATCTAGGCTGATGAATTGTAAGTGGATCGATGAAGTTCTTTAAGAGGTTCAAAGATATAAGAAAGGGCAGAGATGGCGACCTAGTGGTAGCTGGATTCGTTAAGCGAGAGAAATTGGTCGTGCAATATCGATGCCTATAGCATAAGACAGTAATACACGTAAATGACAAGTGGATGCCATTAACTGTAACGGTGGTAAATAAATTATGAAGACAAATCACTTCCTAAAAATCACATTCCTTATGATTCCACTGATATTTTTGTTACAAAAGTCACCATGAATACGCAGTAGCACGTCCTCCTGCATTGATGCACGCCTGTATTTGCCGTGGCATACTATCCACAAGTTCATCAAGGCACTGTTGGTCCACATTGTCCCACTCCTCAACGGCGATTCGGCGTAGGTCCCTCAGAGTGGTTGGTGGGCCACGTCGCCCATAAAGAGTCATTTTCAATCTATCGCAGGCACGTTTGATAGGTTTCATGTGTGGAGCACATGCTGGCCACTCTAGTCGAGCGATGTCGTTATCCTGAAAGAAGTCATTCACAAGATGTACACGATGGGGGTGCGAATTGTTGTCCGTGAAGACGAATGCCTTGCCAATACGCTGCCAATATGGTTGCACTATCGGTCGGAGGATGGCATTCACGTATCGTACAGCCGTTACGGCACCCTCCATGACCACCAGCGGCGTACGTCGGCCTCATATAATACCATCCCAAAACACCAGGGAACCTCCACGTTGCTGCACTCGCTTGACAGTGTGTGGAAGGTGTTCAGCCTGACAGGGTTGCCTCCAGACACATCTGCGCCGATTGTCTGGTTGTAGGCGTATGCGACACTCATCGGTGAAGAGAAAGTGATGCCAATCGTGATCGGTCCGTTAGGCATGTTGTTGTGCCCATCTGTATCGCGCCGCTTGGTGTCGTGGTTGCAAAGATGGACCTAGCCATGGGCGTCGGGATTGAAGTTGCGCATCATGCAGCGTATTGCGCACAGTTTGAGTCGTAACACGGCGTCCTGTGACTGCACGAAAAGCATTTTTCAACATGGTGGCGTTGCTGTCAGTGTTCCTCCGAGCCATAATCCATAGGTAGCGGTCATCCACTGCAGTAGTAGTCCTTGGGCGGCATGAGCGAGGCATGTCATCGACAGTTAATGTCTCTCTGTGTCTCCTCCGTGTCCGAACAATATCGCTTTCGTTCACTCCTAGACGCCTGGACACTTTCCTTGTTCAGAGCCCTTCCTGGAATAAAGTAACAACGCGGACGCGATCAAACGGCGGTATTGACCGTCTAGGCATGGTTGAACTATAGGGAACACGAGCCGTGAGTACCTCCTACCTGCTGGAATGACTGGAATTGATCGGGTGTCGGCAATATCCACAGACAACAACTATCTTCAGGAGTTCTGGGAACCGGAGTGATGCAAAACTTTTTTTATGTGTGTGTTTCTGTCAACAGCAGTTAAGGGTTTCATTCATTTGGCTCCGTGTATCAGGTTGTTTAGTGCTCACCAGAATACTCTGAACTTTTGGATTATTTCTGGGCTTTACAAGTGTAAGAATAGTGATCATTCGCTGCTAGGGTGGTAAGAAGTCGATAACGTTATGAGCTATAAGGACATCTCTTATAGGTGATCGGTCAGTGTCCAGGGTATGGCTACATGCTGGCCATTTACAAGATCCTGAATGTAAGCTGGCTTACATTTAACATAAATTAACATATTATTTATCAGACCTGTTTATGCTGATGCACTTAAAACAACTTTTCTTACAGGATACCTGTTTCAAATAAGAATTGGTCTGTGGATAACAAAACGTTTTGCAGAAGATTTTCAGTTAGATCTGAAACTTGCTTTACTATCTGTCAGGTACTTTAAGTTATTAGGCCAAAGATAAATGGTTTTTCACCACTGACAGCTTTAAAAATGAGTAATGTAGTGTCGCTACCAAGATTCAGTAGAACTTGGAATAATTTCTAATGAACTGCGCTGTAGCATTGCATCAAGTTGCTGTGGGGCAGTAAGCACAGTGTGGTGCGATATGGGTTATAGCAACATGTGTGTGAAAGGATTCCACGGTCGGCGAGCTGTACTCAACAGAAATCTGCACCGTGCTGTGTTAATAGCTAGAGCGGTCAGGATGGTGTCACCACATCAGGGGAAGAGTATTGATGTGAACCATGTGACTTAGTGCAGGATTTTGATAACAAGTGCGTACCAGAGTTGAATAATTAGTAGCAGATTTTGAGACAGAGGCACTCTCGGTCTAGCAGCAGCACCACCACAACGCCAGATCCACGACGTACATTGAGACGACTGGTGTCGCCAGCTGCACACATGGGTTTCAGACCGGGTCTGGCCAGCTGCGCCCTGTGCTAAATCTAAATGTGGGACTTGGCGCCGCTGAACCACCAACAGCGCCATCCTCTGGCTCCTGCCAGGGTGCATCAAGTCTTCCTTCGCCTTTGCAGTGGACGTCGCTGGGCCCGACCCGCCTAAATGCGGACGTCTGTCGCTGGAGAACGCCATCGCAGCAGAACACAAACTGCCACTGACGTCAAGACCCTGGCCCGCTGTGAGGCCATTGGCCGTCGTTCTGCCTGACGTCAGCATCACGGGCCACTAACGCTGTTCCTTCTCACCAGAGTGGAAGTTGTCACCTGCGAGGCTTAGCGAATAATAGACATACACTCTTCTTAGACTACACAGAAACAGACATAGATATATATACACATCAATAATAGACAAAGAACAAAGGGCACAACAAAACGTATTCACAAACAGTATTTCAACAGTTACACATGAAGAGTACCTGCGATCACGACATAACAGACATAGCTATATGCAAGGTAACAACAATTTCGAGTGGGTCGACAGCGATACCCACAGTGACAGCGAAAACAGTGACACTGAAGAGGAACAGGAGGAGGAAGACCATATGTGACAGTAAATAACCGTAAGACGCTGGCGATGTAGCCAAGAAATCACCAAATGCTGTACACGGATGATGACTTAAAATTAATACACAGGATTAGCAATACTATTTCTCTACTAATAACCAATTGTATTTTTGTGTTTGTGACCAGCGGTCAACAGCTCGAAGAAACTGTTGTGACATATTCACCGTCAGTCACAATCGGGGATGTTACTAACAGATCTCTCCTCTATCCTATCATCTTTTCACATTCTTCTTAATAGAAACAAAATTTTATTTATTTTTCAATATTAACGTATTGTTTTTTGAAAAGTGCTATTTTTTCTAAATGGTATTGATAAAACAGAAAGAAAGAAAACTGCAAAAAGGATGATAAACGAAAATTGTAAGACGTACGACCTGTTTTAGAACATCAGGTAAGAGGTGTATAATTGGCAAAAATAAAAGAATGCCTAGATCGCTGGAATAGGGATGGTCTGCCTCAAGTTGCCGATGATGTGATGTATATCTGAAGCTAATAACTTACGGTTTCTCGGTGATCGTCTATCTGCTGGGCCCTACCGGCCTGTCACCACCACTCACTATGCTGAGTGCAGTTGCCACTCATCACTGCTAAAGGTCATATACAAATACAGGGTGAGCGTTTATAACACTGAAAAACTGCAGGCATATATTGGTGATCGGAAATGGATGAAAAAATGTCCCACGAACATGTGCCCGGAAATTCATCGTTGTCACAATAGATGGCACTGGCGAATTAAACTTCCTCTGACCCTTTTTCATGTACTCCTTGTGTGTTTCAGGCTGTGTTATTGACGGACCGTGATGTAAACTGCAGAATGGTCTTTGTATTCATGTGAAGAACAAGCCGATATGGTATTTGTGTACGTTCGAGAGGTGTCAAGACTAAACCAAAACAAGTACTTTCATAGACACTAACCGAGGAGGATTTTTTCGATGATTTTTGCACCAGACCATCACAATTATGGGATTTCTATCATCAGTCCTCTTTAGCGACAAGGCTACCTTCACAGAACTGGCATCCTAAATCTGATATAATCGTCATTTGTAGACTACAGACATGGCACATTGTCACAGAAACTTTCATACTTCGTATCACACATATATATACTTAAAATGCTTAACTTAGTAAACAAATACCTACAAAGTGGAAGTGGATGGACAACACATATAATTCTGGCTTCTAATTTTAGTTCAACAAATACTTTCTTTTTGAGTAACGAGTTACCCCATAAAATTATTCCACCGGATTATTGAGCGGAAATATGCAGAGTACGTTAAGAGCTGATTCATTTCTTTCCAAGGCTAACAATTATTCGAAAAGCCTGAGAAGGTGACATAAATTGCTTGAGCAGCTCAGTGATATGTTTCTGTCATTTAAAGTTTTATTAATAAGTACAACCAAAAATTTTTAAAAATGTTACGTCTTTATTGTCTCCTGTTCGTGTCCTGTATCAACTGTTAGTATGGATTCATAAAAACTCTATTTCTTTTACTCAATAGAAGACTGCGTGTTCTGTCAAAATTTAGGATGAGTCCACATTCAGAAAATTACTCAATAGTTCCCCGAAAAAAATCAATATCAATTTCTTCTCTTCTCACTAATGGGATTTCTTTAAATAAGCAGTACCATAATCGCTACATGAATGTTGACCGAAAGGGCCTTTACGTATGTAAAGAGTAAGAAGGAGTAGAAGCGAATACAAAACTGAAGTCTGTGTCACTCCTTTCGTCATTTCTCCACAGTCACTAAATTGTTCTATCGTTTCGACATTGAATTATTAAGTACAAATTTTTGCATTATGTTCGTTAATTACGACATGAATTATTTGTTTGTAAGGCCATCAATTTCATAACACTTAATTTTTTATAGGAGAGTGAAATGATCTACACTGGTAATGGCCACTGATACAAAAAAATTTGGCGTTGTTTTACTGTTTAAGGGTGTTTTTACAAATGTGTTCATTATTTCATGTTATACAACAAAATCTCTTACGTAGGATGTAATCTTACATCTTTGAATAGTAATGGCATGAGTGTTAGTAAGAAAAAACTATGGGCTATAAATCCCTGTGCGGAGTGGAGCTATAATATAGGCAGACAGACCGTCGACCGTGCAGTGATGCACATGAGAAAAGCATGTCAAGCAGAGAGACAAAGAAACCACGCCTTAATTAGGAAACAAAAGGAATTTAATCAATAAAGCACACATAAGACGTATTACTTAGAATACGTCTTTGGAACAGTAAAAAATATTGCATAAACAGGAAATACACAGGAGACGGGTTTCACAGAAAAATCAATATCAACATTCCATTTCTACATTTTCAAACAGTATTTTTACGAAAAATTCGTTAATTTTATTCAATGTACTTTCTTCGTCATTTATTTTTTACGCTCTCTGGATGTGAACATGTAAATATATCTCAAAATATATTTTCAACAACCTTCTCCTATCCCAAAAAAGCAATAACTATATAAAATGTTCCCATCCATGGCCCTTTAGAGAGGAGGACCGAGCCTTTGTAATGTAAGCCCTTTTAGCCCCAATTGGTTAATCAGGAAGCCGAGTGATACGAACCTAAACTGATCCAGAACCAGACAAGGTTCTGAAACAACTCGTAATAGGAGTGGCGCACGTGTAAAATTTGTTGTTGCCTGATGACAGCAATCCGTCCCTTAGGTCTGAACTTGTGAATAATGAATAAATGATATCAGTCTTGCAGCCCACCTTAAAACTATTGTTCTCCGGTATTAACACCCTATTAGGTATCACGGCCACTAAATAACGAATAATTATACGGTCACTGCACCAAGGATGAAGTACACTACTTAAACTAGTAGATTATAATAGACATTTTGTCAATATTTGAACACTGCAGTGAATACAAATCGCATGATTTGTGACTTGTGCTGATTTAATTATTGCAAAAAGAAAAAGTTCCTTTCGATTACGAAAAACACAAAGTAGCATCAAAAGAAATATTAAATGATAACTTTTGAGGAAAAACCTGCACGCTCTTAAGCTGTGTGCTCGTTATTAAAAAGGAATAATGACTGAATAACCAACTGTCAATGTATGTTTGCTGGCCGCGGTGGTCTAGCGGTTCTAGGCGCTCAGTCCGGAACCGCGCGACTGCTACGGTCGCAGGTTCGAATCCTGCCTCGGGCGTGGATGTGTGTGATATGCTTAGGTTAGTTAGGTTTAAGTAGTTCTAAGTTCTAGGGGACTGATGACCACAGATGTTAAGTTCCATAGTGCTCAGAGCCATTTGAACCAACCAATGTATGTTTTTATAAACTATGAGGTGCAGTAGAAATGTTTACTCATCATCAGTGGCATCTGGTACAGAGGAACAAAGAACTTAATGTACATCAATCTGTACAAAAGTACAACCTTATATATAGTGGCAGTAATGAAAGTCTGCTTACATTATGTACCTGTACAGCAGTGGCATGCATGTCAGTTGATATGACACGATCTGCAAGTTGTACAATGAAGCAGTATGCGGGTTGTCATGAATGTAACTGCTGCCAAATCTTAGGCTTTGACAACTGTTGATAACGCTTGACCTGTCGTGCGCACGACCCATTTGCGTTAGTATAGAAAAGCCGGGTACACGGCTTTTCTTCCTTGCGCGTCTGCGGCGTTCGCTAGGACGGTCTCAATGCAGGAATACGCTCTGTTTGTAAAGCTGTATTTCAAGAATGATGACTGTGCACACGTTGCTCTGCAAAAAGTTTGCAGACACTGAAACGTTTGAGAAAAGGCATTGGTTCGATGACCGCCATGGGCCTGGAAAAAATAATTCGGAAATTGGAAAAGACCGTTTCTTTTGGTGTGCAACCTGGTAGAGGGAGGAAACGAATTGATTCGACGTCAGTGGAAACAGTGGCCACAGCAATGCAGGAGGAGACGAGTGGAGGTATGTAAACGTGTAGTGCTCGGATAATTGCTCGAGCCGGCCGTTGTGTCCGAGCGGTTCTAGGCGCTACAGTCTGGAACCGCGCGACCGCTACGGTCGCAGGTTCGAATCCTACCTCGGGCATGGATGTGTGTGATGTCCTTAGGTCAGTTAGGTTCAAGTAGTTCTAAGTTCTAGGAGACTGATGACCTCAGAAGTTAAGTCCCATAGTGCTGAGAGCCATTTGAACCATAAATGCCCGAACATTAGACATACCCTTGAGCACGGTGCGTAAAGTCGTAGGAAACATCCTCCTTTGCTATCCATTCAAAATTACCCATGTTGACCTACCACCAAGAGAGATCTTTGCTTTAGAAATTCTTGTTCGCATGGAAGTGGACAATGATTGGCCGTGGAAGATTTGTGGACAGACGAAGACCACTTCCATCTGACAGGATTTGTCAATACACTGAACTGTAGAACATGGGTAACGGAAAATCTACACCCAAATCAACCAGTACCACTTCATCCTGAGAAGGTCACTGTGTGGTGCAGGTTTATGGCACCATTTATCATAGGGCAATTTTTTTTCCAAGAGATAGGTGCTTCCAGTTCTGTTACCTGTACCGTCACTGGCAAGCGCTACGGGTGTCTTTTGCGCAACTACGTCATTCCAGCTATCCAACATTGTGGACGTGTGAATGGGATCATTTTTATGGAAGATGCTGCACCTTCGCACATTGAAAATCCAGTTAAGTATCTGCTGAAGCGCCATTCTAGAATTATCAGCAGCCATTTCCCTAAAAACTGGCCATCCCGATCTGCTGATCTTAATCCCTGTAACTTCAGGCATTGGGGCTATCTGAAAGATGCTGTGTTCAGTGTTCCGACTGCAAACTTAGCTGCATTGAAGGCACACCTTGTGCAACACGTTCTGAACGTGTCCACGGAAATACTTCGATCACTTGTGTAACATGCTGTTTCTCCATTTCAAATTGTTGCAGAAAACGGCAGACAGCATATTGAACATGTTTTGCGCCTGTCGCACGGAAATTAATAATCCGATTTGATTTTGATTCATGCTTCTTATGCCGTTTTTGGCCTGGGGGCAGTTGAAAACCGATTTTTCCCATCCGATGTGATATGACCTTGCCGTGGTGGATGGGCTTACGTAACTAATGGTATCACACCTGTACACCCATGCACACTTAGTGGTACAGATTGTTTAATGTCAAACGTACACCTTAGGCATTGTATGATTTATTTGTCATTTTTAGTCGACCACTGTTAAATTATGATGCTTACAGCGCCATCTCTTGCTTCAATTTGTTTGTATTAATTTTTCTTCTGCCGTACCTTTTCTCCTTCCACCGATAATATTACGTTGCAATTTGACATCATTCTGACCAGTGGTTATTTCTTTAGTGGTTTCAAAGTTTAACTTCAATTATAGTCACCCTGATAACCTGTGACATGCCTTCACATGTGCTAGTTACAAGTTCTCAATAATTGGTATACGAAGACAGAATTTGAAAAAAATACCAAAATTGTAAAATAATACAACATATCACATCAAATTAGGCTATACATGCAGAAAATAGACTTAGAACCAAAATTATTCAGTTAAAACACTGTTGACATTTTGTATTTACATCTTATTCTACAACTCTGCTTGTTCGTTCTCTTAAATGAGCACAAAATGCTGAGAGATTGTCTTCACTAACGTTAATATTCTATCTAAATATCGCTCACAAGTTTCTCACTAATTGAGCAACGTAAGACAAAATAAAATTTGTCAAATTCACTACACGTTGTTAGCTCCCAGCCTGACATGTCATATATTTGATTCTTACCTATACTGCATGTAAGACGTGATCTTAAATTTTTCTCTGCCCTGAAGCCAATTTGCAGACAGATTTTTCTAAAAAAAAAACAAGTTATTTTGTTGGAAATGTGACCCCGTTATGGTAAGGTTACAATCTTATTTTTTCTACTCGTCCTCTCTTTTCTGACTAGATATTATTTCAGTTCTTGCTGTGTTATTTCTATTGTTTGTGTATAATTTCGTGATTAGTTTTGGGTTATAGGCATTGTGAGAAGCTACTTCCTCCAGTGTATGTAATTCACTATTAATATTCGCATCTTGTAAAGGGTATTTGATTAACATGTTCTTATGAAACTGGTTAAATCGTTCGTAACATTTATGCAGATGATACAGTAGTCTTCTACGATGGCACTCCAGACGAAGCTAATACATGTTACCAACAAATAATTAGTTACGTAAGGACATCATCTTCACCACAGAACATGCAGTTAATGGGAGTATCATTTTATTGAACTTTTCAACATATTCCGGAAATCCACTACATCTGACCGCATAATGCACAGAATTTATTGCATCCAAGATCACATAAAGAGGCACATTTCCACTGAGCGCTTCACAAGTTTAACAAATAACCTTTAAACTCGGCGAATATTAATGCTGAATTATATACACTGGAGAAGGTGGCATATAACAATGGCTGTGGTCCAAAACAAAGGCCGGCCGAAGTGGCCGTTCGGTTACAGGCGCTGCAGTCTGGAACCGCAGGACCGCTACGGTCGCAGGTTCGAATCCTGCCTCGGGCATGGATGTTTGTGATGTCCTTAGGTTAGTTAGGTTTAACTAGTTCTAAGTTCTAGGGGACTAATAACCTCAGCAGTTGAGTCCCATAGTGCTCAGAGCCATTTGAACCATTTGAACCAAAACAAAGGATATTGAATTTAATTGATGAAAGGAGAAAAAACAAAAACGCAGCAAACTTATAAAAACTGATATTAACAGGAAGTGCAAAACGGCTGAGCAGGAATACTTAGGGGACAATTGTAAGGATTTAAAAGTATGTATCACTAGGGAAGAGACAGAAGCCGCCTACGGGAAATTTAGTGTTCTTTGGAGAAAAGATAACCACCTGTATGAATATCAAGAGCTCAGATCGAAAACCAGTCCTAAGCAAAGAAGAGCAAGCAGAAAGGTGGAAGGAGTATGCAGAGAGTCTATACAAGGGAGATGTACTTAAGGGCAATATTATGAAAATGGAAGAGGACATAGATGAAGATGATACTGAGAGAAAAATTTGCCAAAGTTCTGAAAAATCTAAAAAATACCCTCTGACTTCAAATACGTCATAATAATTATGAGGGTTGGAATTTTAATAAAGGAAAGTGTTTCTAAAGAGGAGAAACTTGTTAACATCGAGTATAGATTTAAATATCAGGAAGTCGTTTCTGAAAGTATTTGTGTGGAGTGTAGCCATGTATGGAAGTGAAACATGGACGATAAATAATTTACAAAAGAAGAGAATAGAAGCTTTCGAAATGTGGTGCTACAGAAGAATGCTGTAGATTACATGTGTACATCATATAAATAATTAGGTAGTTCTGAATAGTATAGGGGAGACGAGAAATTTGTGGCACGACTAGAAGACGGAATCTATTGGTAGGACATGTTCTGAGGGATCAAGGGATCACCAATTTAGTATTGGACGGCAGCGTGGAGGGTAAAAATCGTAGAGGGACACCAGGAGATGAATACTCTAAGCAGATTCAGAAGGATGTAGATTGGAGTAGGTACCGGGAGATGAAGAAGCTTGCACAGGTTAGACTAGCATGGAGATCTGCATCAAACCAGTCTCTAGGCTGAAGAACACAACAACCACATCATAACTATCAGGCGACCGACCATTGATGTGAAGCTAATGAAGCGACTGCCGACGTCATTATTCGAAGGTAATAGGACAGCCAACCTCACGTCACTCTTACGTAAAAAATATAGTAAAGGGCCAAAAGAAGTGATCGGCAACTCGATTTCAGGGTGTCTCTGCATAGCAATATTGAGTACGTAACGAGAGAACATGTAACGTGTTCGGTGGTTTTAACGTCGAACTATTCGTCACCAATCCTTTCTTTATGGCCCCTAGAAAGAAAGTAGCAAATATTCATACAAAGCAATGGTTATTATCATGGAATAAGATTTTGTCTTATATTGCAATTAAATTCCACTTAAGCATTTGAAAAAGTATCTTATATTTTACCGAAAATTACGGTAGAAGGAAACATGTGTGCATACTCTGCAATACACAGACGGAGAAAGACGCCACAGAAAGACGAGAGCAAATGAATGGCAATATCATTTGTTTTACAATAAAAAATATATAGAATTCGTTTCCGTTTCCATTTTTAACAAAAGTCCGTGACCAAAAGTTTTTATGAAGATTTTATTTACAAAAACAGAAGTTCATCACGTACTACAGTATTAATGCGTTTTTATTGGTATGTTTTCTTTGGTTTATTTTCATATTAGGCAATTATGAAGTTACGTGGGCGCAGTGTACATAGACATTTCATGGCTAGCAAATACGACTTTCTAATCAGCGTTAATCAGCGAGCAATTACAGGGCAGTATGTTTGTGTTCCTCGTTACAACATGGCACGGAAACAAAATCTGGATGAATTCAGACGGGAAAGAACCACCGCGAAGCCAGTAACGGTGTGACGAGAATAGCCCAGGAGTTTCGTGTTGCTCACTGCACTGTTTCGTGCCTTGGGGAGCGTTCCGAACCAAGTACAGCACCACATCTTAACTACATTGTGCAACAAGGAAGAGGGGATCCATGTCATATAGCTCGTGCGATTAGAATCACACGCAGAATTTCAAAGCACGCAATCTTGCGTTCCACGGTGGTGTTTTCTTTCTCCGACAACCAGAACGTTTTTTTTCCGTTCATATCCGCTCATCGGAGGCTCCGTTTGTGATGGTGCCAGGAGCACATGGACTGAATCAACGAGGAGTGGGTTCATGTGCGCTTCTGGAGCAGATTCAGTCTGAGAAGTGGTTCTCGACGTATCTTCGTAGGGCGAGTGGTAGGAAAATGTATTTCACCCAGGATCACTGTCATTTCTGTAGTCCTGATGCTATGGTCTGTTGGGACTTAATGTTGCATGGGCGTACTGATTACTGTACGTGTACGACTCAACATTAAAGAAACGCTGTGCTCGTCGTAATTCTGCTAATTGGCGTCTTCTCAGGGGTCCATGCAGCCCTAAATCATTTTTAGAGTTCTCTAACTCAGTCGGTAAAAACAGGAGTCTTCAATGATCAATTTATTGTCCATCTGCTTGCATCCCGGTCTGTTCGATTTTTCTCAAGAACTGTTAGACGTATCACACTGAAATTTATTGCACATACTGAAGTGGCTCTGAGCAAGTGGCTCTGAGCACTATGGGACTCAACTGCTGAGGTCATAAGTCCCCCAGAACTTAGAACTACTTAAACCTAACTAACCTAAGGACAACACACACATCCATGCCCGAGGCAGGATTCGAACCTGCGACCGTAGCGGTCGCGCGGTTCCAGACTGTAGCGCCTGAACCGCTCGGCCACCAGCGGCCGGCTGCACATACTGAAGTCTGCGGTGCCTTGGCGGTGAAAAATCTGAAGCGCATCAAAACCTATAGGATGTTTCCCGTTATCCTAGAGTCGCGAAATTTGGCAAGAAGCAAGGTTTCACAGTGCAAAGCAAAAAATCATAAAATTGTTAATTTATAACTGTATCGCATCGATTTGGTATCGTTGAGGTGACTTCCCGCAGATTGTCTATACCACTGAATCCAAGTTATGGCATCACGTATTTCTGTGGGCGAGCCTGCGAGAAGTAGTAGTTTGTTCGCATAGACTCGGCAGAAGAACGTGTGACCGCGTGATGTAAGTCCCATAAGATAGGGTAGGAAGCATTTGGTCACAGGCTCGAGGCCGATCGCGTACAGAATACTGGACAGCGGATACCCCTGCGTGACCTAACGCCGGAATGCCGGACAGGGATCATTCGTTCAGCTGGACCATGGACATGGCATTGTAAAGTAAGTGACGAATGACCGTCTATGAGTGAGGGGAGGAACCCTATGCGTTCCACCACCGTAAGCAGAAAATGGTGGTGGACCTAGTCGTAGGCGCTGCTGAAATCTATCGACACCAGTGCCTCACGGAGGCGGCAGGACGCAGCCAGCGCAATAAGGTCCCGACATTCACCTGTGGCCATCTGGAGGGTGGCCCTGTAGCTTCGCATTGTGTGTTCTATAGAAAGTACTGCAGGTAATAGTGTACACATGCCCACCGCCAAGAGACTCACATAGATTTTATAATCCGCACTGGGTAATGCCAGGAGGTGAAAGTATGTGATGTGCATTCCCCTATCGGTTTGGGCACCGATATGAGAATGCCATTGACAAAATCTCTTGGTATGGGGAAGGAAGTTGAGTCGCCTCCTACAACATAATGATGGTATCATCTCATAACCAATGGCGTTATTTCTTCTGTGTAGAATGTAGTTCGTTGACCTCAGTGAGCCTGAAGGGGCGTATAATTGATGACCCATATATCAAATAGTGTGAGAGCCGCACCCCATCCCAATCGGAGAACAACCACATGTTTGACTGGGATTCCTTCCCAGATGTACAGTGTCATATGGCACCCTCTGAGACTGCGGACTGAGAAAAACAACTCGAATACTTAAAGGGTCGAAATAATAGCAAGACACGCTCCTTGCAGAAGGGTGACATGACTTCGGACGCCCTGAACACGTCACGGACCATACTGATGCTGAGCGTTGCAAACTTGTATGTGTAGTGTAGTGGTGCTGCGATCTGGTCTACCATAGTTAGAAGCGATGGAAGGTATTGTCGACGCGGACATTACCACCCTGTTCTACAGTGTGAATTGGAGATCTATTCGTTATCGGTGCAGTAGGGTGGTGGCAACTTTGGTTTAAGGTGCCGGGGAGGGTGGGGGGTACTGGCCCCCGTGAGCGACCGGCGGCGAAGTTTGCTTCAGCGTGGTGCTCTCTTTCCACGAACGTTTCATGGGGGCTTAATTAAATATAATGAAAATAATTTTAATTTTCGTAGCTGACTGTCCGGTTACGCAGTCTCGTAACCGGTTGGCCCTGACTAGTATTAGTACGCAATCTGACTGCATAGAATAATAACAAAGAATGAAAGAAAATTTCCGTTAACACAATTAATTAATTAAGTCCCCAGCAACTATAAAACCTACGAAACAACAAAACACAAGTGTAACTGTTCTGTGTGTGTAAGTGTGATTCAACGTACACATGTGGCACGGTTCTTCCTCAATAAGACAAGGTATTTTAAGCACCATTTTCACTGAAGTAATTAAAAAAAAAACAGACATACTATAATTGCACATAGAAACCAGAATTACACTCTAATACATGAACACAAGCCAGATGCTTTGTTGACTGAACCTGTGACCAAGAGGCATTATTATTTAAGACATTTGAAATAAAAATTAAAAAAAAATTATTACCTTCATATATATTGACGAAACATACACTCTGATCATTACAACATCCGCAATCGAACAGCATCGGCTGTCTAGCCCATCAGAACAACTGCATACAACATGCTCACAACTAGTCACGGCTACATCAGAACTCCTACTGCCCACTTCTCAATATGCACTCTCCACGACGACTTCTCGACAAGAACTCTCCACTACCACTTCACAAAGAACACTGCCAGTGGAGGCGGGTGAATAATACTCTTTGGCGCAATCTCTGGCGCTGTGACTCAGTGTAGCCACCTTTCATATGCCCCTCCTCCACGGGCTAGAATTTGATGGTACTTTTGCCAGCATTGGTGGTTAAAATACCACCAAATTCGTCCAAAAAATACAGACAAAAATTAAAAAGTAATATTAATAAGTAAATATCACACAACTAAATAAATTTTGGCTTTGCACTGACCCTTCAATAACCTAATATATAAAATACAGTAAGGAATACAAATGCTTGCATAAATGTGATTTTACATAATAGTTTAGACAAGTATTATTCAATCAATGGCACCAGCAATGACGAATTGGTGTAGGTAATAGTCTCATAACATCTCATAAACAGTAAACACACAAAAAATCAGTTCTTACAAATATTCACATAAAACCCTTTCAATAATTCAATAAACAAGTAGAACTCCTCAGAGTAGTTGACAGTTCCAACAGTAGCACCCAGCAATGATCAACAGGTGCAAATAGCAGTCTCATAACATTTCATCAGCAGTATTTAAACAGCTTCAACAGTGGCACCCAAAAATGTCGAGCAGGCGCAGACACCAACAAGTGACATTATCTCAGTAGAAGCAGTCCATTAGTGGCACCCAGTAATGTTGAACAGGTGCAGACACCAACAAGTGACATCATTTCAGTAGAAGCAGTCCATCAGTGGCACCCAGTAATGTTGAGCAGGTGCAGACACCAACAAGTGACATCATTTTAGTAGAAGCAGTCCATCACTGGCACCCAGCAGTGTTGAACAGGTGCAGACACCAACAAGTGACATTATCTCAGTAGAAGAAGTTCCAACAGTGGCACCCAGCAATGTTGAGCAGGTGCAGACACCAACAAGTGACATTATTTCAGCAGAAGCAGTCCATCAGTGGCACCCATTAATGTTGAGCAGGTGCAGACACCAACAAGTGACATCATTTCAGTAGAAGCAGTCCATCAGTGGCACCCAGCATTGTTGAACAGGTGCGGACACCAACAAGTGATATTATCTCAGTAGGAGCAGTTCCAACAGTAGCACCCAGCAATGTTGAACACGTGAAGACACCAACAAGTGACATCATTTGAGCAGAAGCAGTTCCATCAGTGGCACCCAGTAATGTTGAGCAGGTGCAGACACCAACAAGTGACATCATTTTAGTAGAAGCAGTCCATCAGTGGCATCCAGTAGTGTTGAACAGGTGCAGACACCAACAAGTGACACTATCTCAGTAGAACCAGTTCCATTAGTGGCACCCAGTAATGTTGAGCAGGTGCAGACAGCAACAAGTGATATCATTTCAGTAGAAGCAGTTCCATCAGTGGCACCCAGCAGTGTTGAACAAATGCAGGTAACAGTCCATAATATTCACTATTACTAATCAGACAGTTCATCAGAGTTTATCAGCAGAAATTAAACATTTCCAAGTGGCACCCATCATTTTTAACAAGTGCAGGTAACAGTCCATAATATTCACTATCATTGATTAGACAGTTCATCAGAGTTCATTAGCATAAATTAAACATTGTAAGTGGCACCCATCAATGTTGAACAGGTGCAAGCACGAACAACAGTTTGAAGGCACACACAATTGCTTTTACAAAATTATCATCAATGCTCTTACACTAAACATACAAATTATAATAAACACAAAAATGATATCAGATAATTGTCATATTAAATATTACAAATACACAAATATCAGTAAACCTATACTATTTATGGGTGTCAGTGCAAGCCACAACAAACAAGTAAAATAATATTTAGGAGATAGGTCGGTACCAATTATTTTGGATTAGGAAAGGAAAACACACAAAACACACTCAATCATCTTTTATCCACATTTAAGTACTACTGTGTAATTGAATAGTGTTATCTGTGTAAATGCAATTCTGTCCAAAATTTTATGTTCAACTTGTGTATCAAGTAGTAGTGGCAGCAACGTATAACAGTCAATAATAGTTAGTCAACGTCGTAGTCATCATGTCAAGACCAATGTTTGCCAAGCCAAATCAAAATGTATGGTTGCTGAACAACTGTCAGTGTCCAAGATATGCAAATGCTTCCTCTCTCGAAAAAAAAAGTATATACTGCTTAGTGATTTAACAAAGTGTGTGTGTAGACTATCTTCCTTCTACTTGAGTGTTCTAGTCTGCCAACTTCATCCTCCTTGTTCCATATAAACCAACAAAAAATATGCTCCTCACTTACTTTACCTCTTATCCACCAAAATTCCAATAATCATTATCATCACATAATCTTAATACTTCAATAATACCTCTTACGTCGATACATATAAACCTTATCATCAATATCATTTACCTTACCTCTTGTCCGCCAAAACTCCAATAATCATCAACTTCACACAATCTCAATACCTCAATAATACCTCTTCAATACGTCGACACATATAAACCTTATCGCCAATATCATTTCACTTCCATAACAACTCTTTCCTCTAGTCAGTCTCCTCGAACAAGTACAGATAAAATCCTAGTGCAAACTTCAATTCATCATCCCATACAATCCGAAGACACGATGTCCAGACACAACCTCTGTGTAATCCACCTGAGCCAAATCTTCTACTCATTATGAATTATAAAATACATTTTGGTTACCTTGTCCATCATAAAATAAAAGAAATGCATACATAACCTCTAACAGCCTTTAGTTTGAATAACTTTCAGTAAGGAAGTACGAGTACGGAGTGTGAATGATAGTAATAATTCACAGTGTGTACACCACTTTAAGAATCATGGCAAAAAAGAAGCAAACATGTGGAGTATTTCTTGTGTCAAGTGTCACTTGCTATTTCAATTGCTCACGAAGAATGCAGTGTAATAACTGTCAATGGTCTAAACCTAGTGTTGGTATGTCATGTCGTTAGCTTCGTTCCTATTAGCATAAACTTATACAGCTTCCGTAAAACCTCCAGCTCATGTGACTTCTATGAAGTTTCTTGTACTAATGTCGTTCGTCGAATTATAGCAGTCCATTTTCTTATCTTAAAAATATAAGGCACTGAGCGTAAGCAAAACATGCAATAGCGAGTAAATATACCAGTAGAGAACATAATGTCAAAAAGTGGATGCAGCACAATTCCTACCACGAGGCTCTGCCAAGCGAACAATCTATAATTAATACCACAATGTAACCTAAACTCTATGTTCGTACACAGTATATCAGCATTTCCATATACCAAATTAAAGAGTAGTTATGGCAACAAAACAGAAATGTGTAAATATACAATCCATACGCAAAGCAGCAAATACATATCTTACATAATAAACAGGTCATTAGCATCATATCAGCATAAGCAAATAAATGTTCATATGTCATCTTAATAAGTAAACATGAAGGCGCAAGCAGATACATCACAAAGTATAACCTACATACATAACCATATCAGCGCAACTACTCAGGTTACAACTATAATTTAAATAAATAAGCACAGCAGGCACATAGTAAAAAAAAATTGTGACATCAGTGAAAAAGCATAGCAGCCAAGCGATGCATAATATACACAAGTAACAACCCTGTTCATTAATCAATCATTGTCAAAATCAGATAACACAAAGTATAAATCATGTAATCGCGAGCAGCAAATTACGTCTAAAGTACGTACCTAAGTGGAAATATGTTACCTGAAAAATAAACTCAATTAATAGTTACCTTTTTAGTTTATTACTTTCTTCTTCGAAATTACATTCTTCCTGAAATTTTCTCGATAGCATGTCCTCTTAACGTCGGACACACACAGAATTTACCTGAAGTTCTTAAATATTTTATACAACTGTATCCTGAAAAATACTGAACGTTAATAACATAATTTATCAAGTCACTATAGCTTTATACTGAATTTAATCGGAGAAATTAGACTGTGTATTTGTTTACGGCTGTCAGTGCATTCGCACTGAGCGCTCGATCAGCTGTAGGTACGCGTGACGTAGGAAGTAATTGTTTGCGGTCAACGACTGCCTTGTGCGGCGCGCAGACTTGATTGTTGCTTTGAGTATGTGCCGCCGCCGGAACACGGCGCGGTATCCTTGTATTCTCTGCATGTTTACGTATAACTGTTGGTTTCTCGAAAGTATGTCGTTCCACAAAAATTTTAACGTTCGATATGTGATGTATTCCCTTAGAGCGCCGAGATTTAAGAGTTTCTACTTCGACAGTGTTATCATGAATAATTTTGCGAACCCTATATGGACCGTTATAAAGCAGAAAAAAATTGCGACACAAGCCTTTTCCTTTGTGAGACAAACGGTGAGACTTAATTAACACATTTTGACCAACTGACAAGATTTTTAAACGACCAGGACGTTTAGCTAATTTCTCTCTTCTAGCAGCCGCAGATGCAATATTTCGTAGAGCCAGGTTGACAACTTCAGAATGCCGCAGTTTCCGTGTAGGCGGAAAAGGAACGATTTCAGAAATGCGATTTGTCGGTGCTTTGTTTTTTAATATCAATATAGGCGGTAAAGAAGTTGAATCATTAGGGAGTTCATTCAGAATGTTTTGAAAAATATGAAGATACTGATCCCATGTTCTGTGATTCTGATGACAATAAAGTCGACACAATTTATTGATTTCCTTCAACCATCTCCCTGAAGCGTTAGATTGAGGGTGAAAAAGTGAAATGAAAATTGGTTTAATCTTACGACGCCGTAGAGTACGAAGGCAAATTTTACAGCGAAACTGTGATCCATTATCTGATATAACCTTATCAACATGACCCACTTCTTTAAGAAAATGTTTAATGAAAGCGTTAGATACTGAACGAGCTGTTGCTTTGCGTAAAGGTGTAAAACACACATATTTTGATGTCAATTCCACTGCTACCAAAATGTACGCAAAACCATTAGTAGAACGAATCACTGGACCGAACAAATCGACTGCAGCCATCTCCTTTAATTTCGCTGGAATGATAGGAAACAACGGTGCTCTGTGAGAAATAGTTGGCGGCTTAGCCTTTTGACATAATTTGTATTTGGCAAGAACAGATGGAATACGTTTTTCCATATTACTGAAGTAGCAATTTTCTCGTAATTTATGAAAGCATTTCCTGGGACCAAAGTGTGCATAACTGAAATGTGTGTACCAAATCAATTTATTAACCCACTCATCAGGAATACAAACTTACCAAAAAGAGATGTCAACCGATTTTCGTTTAAAAAGAACTTTCCAGATGTTCGCAAAAACGAGGTGTGGCCAAATTGTCCAATCTAACAAAGCGTCTAAGAAAATTAGAGACACCAAGAAAACTACGAACATCACGTTTTGTAGTAGGAACAGCATAATTACGAATAGCGTCTAGTTTCTCTGGATCAGGAAGAATACCTTCTGTAGAAATAATATGATCAAGAAATTTCACCTGAGAACGACCAAATTCAGATTTTTTCAAGTTCACTGTAATGCCAACTCTTGTAAAAACACGTAATAATGAATCCAAAATTTTGTTGTGCTCATTCCAAGAACGTTTAGCAATAAGAATATCGTCAACATATGAAGTAATATTGTCACGAAGATAAACAGGTAAAATTTCGTTTAAACTACGAATGAATGCTGCAGAAGATATAGTAGGTCCAAACGGTAATTTCCGAAATCACTTTTGGGTAAAATAGTCATATCCGGTTATTCTTTACCGACTCTCTAGATAGACTGATAGTTGAAGAGTTGTTTTGATAGATACAAAGAATAGTAAAAGAGTAGGTAGCGGTGCAGAAAACTAAAAGGGAAATAGCACCACTACAGCTCGGGGCCCTGTGCACGCTACGGCACATATTCACTTAGTGTAGCGAATCCCCTGAGGACCTTAATAGCAGCTCATAAATTCCAGTTTGTGACTTATTGGCCAATTTGGTGGAAGTGCGTGCATAAATTGTTCTAACCATGAACATGGATGTATGTCATTCTTAGAATTGCGAAAGATCTTAAATTTCCGAATAGTTAAAAAGTGTTTATAATCAAAGTTTTCGCCTCGTGGCGACAAAGACCTACCGCGTCTGTCCCAGTCCTAATGTCGATTATAGTCAAGTTCGCGCGCCTGGCGCTCTCTTGTTGCTTCTCGTAAATGAAATAAATCACTTTCTTCAGACCCTTCTGCTATCTGTGATTCTAAATTTCTTCTGCTGTCTTTTCCTACGATTTCGCTTTCAATATGTTTGACTTGCTTTTGTAATGCCTGAAATTCCCTTTTAACACGTTCATTAAATTTTCCCTGATTTTCAACATGCTTATTTATGTTCTGGTACTCTTCGGTTTCTGCAAATGGCAATAGAGCTGTATCATCGACTCTCTGTCCCCATTTAAACTAAGACTTGCCAATTTATCTGAAATCTCTTCAACTCTTTCCGATAAGTCACCTATTGGTTCTTTCCGTTTATTTACGTCTTCCGTAAGTGTCGCGACTCGGGTTTCAGTATTAACACATTTAGTAGTTAACTGTTCATACTGTTGTGTTAGGTTATTTATTCTGTCATTTGGTACGGATTCCTCGATTCTTTCAAATATTTCTTCCTTATCGTGTGCACGTTGTAAATTTAACTCTGAAAATTTTTGTACTATCACGCGATCTCTTTCTTCCTGTTCTCTATCCTGTTCTTTTTGTCTTATTTCTATTAACATTAATCTGTTATTGTGACCATTCAAAACTGGTTGTACTTCTTCTCTAATTTCTTTTCTTAACTCATCTTTCATGTTTTTGAAACATGTCCCTATTCGTGAGTCTAACCGTGTTTCCATTGTTCCCATATCAGTTTCTAACCGTGTTGCCACTGTTTTTAATTCAGATCCTAACTGTGATCCCAGTGAGTCTAACCGTGTTTCCATTGTTCCCTTACCAGTTTTTAATTCAGATCCCAAATTTAATATTGCACTCATCAACTGCTCCATATTAACTTGTTCGAAATTCTTTTCCCCCCTAACATTTCCCGTAAAACTAACTTCCTGCGTCATTGCAGTAAAGCTGTCTGTGTTCGATACTATTTCAGAATCGTCTAGCGTTAATCTCGTATTCTGTGAATTTTTTGTTTGAGAAAAATTTTGAACTGGTTCCGGACTATTTTCCCGACTTATTAAATTGTTTTCTACTTCATTATTCATCATACTGTTCTCCTGTGTTGGCGAGTTCGCCATGTTAACAATTTCGTCATTCTCACTACCGATCATTTTTGCCTTTTTCATCGATCGCGTAATCATTTACAAAACATACAAAACTCGTCACTATACGAAAATTACACGCAATGTAACACTTTATCACCAACAATACCATTCACACGAAATGCTTCCCGACAAACACGCCTAACGAACAACTGAAATCTTCATAGTTGCACAAAATTGTCAAACGCGTATACAAGACATCAAAAATTAAATTCTGCAAAAATACCATTAGAAGAATGACAAGACAACTACAAATGTTCAATTACCAAATCTACACATGCAATATAGACTACAATTACTGAACTACGAATTACTACAACAATACTACTGTCTGCTATTTTTACTATCAGAAGATTCCAAGGGACGATCCGAAGCAGCGGTCGCCACGTGCATGGGGGCTTTATTAAATATAATGAAAATAATTTTAATTTTCGTAGCTGACTGTCCGGTTACGCAGTCTCGTAACCGGTTGGCCCTGACTAGTATTAGTACGCAATCTGACTGCATAGAATAATAACAAAGAATGAAAGAAAATTTCCGTTAACACAATTAATTAATTAAGTCCCCAGCAACTATAAAACCTACGAAACAACAAAACACAAGTGTAACTGTTCTGTGTGTGTAAGTGTGATTCAACGTACACATGTGGCACGGTTCTTCCTCAATAAGACAAGGTATTTTAAGCACCATTTTCACTGAAGTAATTAAAAAAAAACAGAAATACTATAATTGCACATAGAAACCAGAATTACACTCTAATACATGAACACAAGCCAGATGCTTTGTTGACTGAACCTGTGACCAAGAGGCATTATTATTTAAGACATTTGAAATAAAAATAAAAAAATTTATTACCTTCATATATATTGACGAAACATACACTCTGATCATTACAACATCCGCAATCGAACAGCATCGGCTGTCTAGCCCATCAGAACAACTGCATACAACATGCGCACAACTAGTCACGGCTACATCAGAACTCCTACTGCCCACTTCTCAATATGCACTCTCCACGACGACTTCTCGACAAGAACTCTCCACTACCACTTCGCAAAGAACACTGCCAGTGGAGGCGGATGAATAATACTCTTTGGCGCAATCTCTGGCGCTGTGACTCAGTGTAGCCACCTTTCAACGTGTCAGACGACGCGACAAGGTGCGGGATCCAGACTCGAAATCCGTCCTAGACACAATAAATGCGTCGAGTGGCTGTTGGGTGGAGCCACTCACTCCATTGTGGGCCGAGGAAGACGGTGGTAAGGCGGCCTCCTCGTTGTTAGTGCATACAACGATATACGAGTACAATGGGGAAACGCATCGTGTTGGTCGGGGTGGCATTGGAAAGGACTTGTCATCGTCGCAGTGAGTGGCATCGCATGCATCGCTGGCAGGACTCTCGTGGTGGTCGGGCGTGGTACTTCTGTAACAGGAAGTTGCGCAACACGTCGTTGAACGTATTCTGACCGTAAATGGCCCACTTTCCCGCAACCGGAGCTTACGTTCGGCCGACAAACGTACAAAATGATGGCTGTGAGACCTCCGATAAGGTATAGGAAGGTACATGGCTCCGAAGTTCGATACGCACTTGCCAAACAGCATTTGGGAATTGTGTCCACTTTTCGGCAAGATGTTCTATGAACGTACCGCATGGTCGGAAGGCCTCAGTCACCATGTCCGCAGGGAACTGCACGCTAGTTCGAACGCTCTGATCGTTCTGACGCCAGCATGGTCAACTGTGACGGGTCACACATTGCTATCAGCGACAGAAGTGTAGTACATCGTGGGCGGGTTGTCAACCATTTCACATACTATTGTGGAAAGATAGATCCCTAGGATTTCGGCCGGTAGTACTTCCACTTCGTCGCACAGGAATCGTCCGCCATCGAGCGCATTGGGACGGGTGAACTCGGGGCTAAAAACTAATCGCAATGTCGCTTTGCGGTAGTTGTACTCCATGATGTATCATAAGGAACGACGGCACGCGCTTGTAGCAGCGGTAAACGAAAATGGTTTAAATGGCTCTGAGCGCTATGGGACTTAACAGCTGAGGTCATCAGTCCCCTAGAACTTAGAACTACTTAAACCTAACTAATATAAGGGCATCACACACATCCATGCCCGAGGCAGGATTCGAACCTGCGACCGTAGCTGTCGCCCGGTTCCAGACTGAAGTGCCTAGAACAGCTCGGCCACCCCGGTCGGCTGCGGTAAACACAAATACCGGCTACTTCTACCTCGCTGCGGAGCAGTCACGTGTCCGCACCGTAGCAATGCCGAAGGTAGACTGTACTAGCACTCGTGACCGAAGGAGCATTGCAGCTAATTGTGGAATAATACAGGCACAGAAATATCGTATTTAACCGCCGAAACAGGCTTGTGACTTTCAAGTAAAATGTCTCCCTTGCACGGGAATATACATAAGGGATCTACGGTTACAGGTAGTAGACACATGATTGACGACATATGGGAGTTTGGTCTGGGCGTGCGTCGTGCTGAGAGAGCCTGATGATAAGACGACCGCTCGCGATATGCGGGAAATCCTGGGTCGAGTCCCAGTCCGGTTGCCCATTTACTCAACTGCAAAAACATTTCATGTCGTCGTAATGCCTGATCCTCCGGACGTGCATGCGCTTCCAAAGGAACATTGCAACACATTTGTGATAATACAGGCACTGTCGTCAGCAGTCCCTCTGTTAAGATCCCTTTTTCACAGGAAAGAGTAGGTGTATGAAGTTGAAATTTGTATCACGTTGTAAGATCTTTAGTCCCTTGGTGGTGTAAGAAACGTAAGATTATAAGTCTATGAAATCAAAGGATACGGTCATTTATGATGTCTCATATTGCAACAAGCTTCTGTAACACTACACTCCAATGTGTCTCTTCTTTTTCGATTTTCCCACAGTCCATGATTCACTACCATACAATGCTGTGCTTCAAGCGTACACTGTCAGATATTTTCTAGTCAGGTAAAGGCATATGTTTGATACTACCATTCTTCTTCAGTAATATTATTTGCCTTTGCTATTCTACATTTCATGTCGTCCTTGCTTCGTCCGTCATGTGGTACTTTGATTTCAAGGAAGCAGATTTCTTCAACACATTTCTCTGGCCACCAGTTTTGATGTTACGATATCACCAATCTCATTTCTGGTACTCCTCATTACTTTGGTTTTTCTTCGATCTATTCTCAATCCATAGTATGTGCTTAGTCGACTGTTGATTTCGTTCCAAAAATGTTGTGTAATTCAGTTTCATTCTCGCTGAGGGTAGCAATGTCATCATGTAAATTCATCGTTGACTTCCTTTCACTCTGAATTTTAGTACCACTTCCTTACTTCATTACTTTGCTTTTAATTTTGTTGATATTCATTTTCCTTTCGGGACACTGTTCAGCTTCTCTATTAAGACCTTTGCTGTCTCTGAATGAACTGCAATGCAAAAGGCATAGCATCATGTTTTGTTTCTTATTCCGGACTATAGATGCCGTTTACAAATTTTGTCTTGGTTTCCTTGACTACGAGACTGAATAACATGAAGGGCAGACTACAATTCTGTCCCAACTTCTTCTCAATATTCCTTTGTGACCTAAACGGATTAATGTCTTCTGTCAGCACCAAGGCTGCTAGAAAGGTGAGTGATCCCTAAACCGTTTCGCTCTTGGTTGTCTTCCGGGGCGACCACATATGGTTGCAACTTGTTGTTCTCAAGTTCATTTTGCCTCTAACCCAAGTGTGTGAGGTGGAGCAAGGTTAGACACTGGAGTCACATTCGGGAGGGCAACAGTTCAAACCCCCAGACCATCCAGATTTAGGATTTTCGTGATTCCTCTAAATCGCCAAAGGCAAATGTCTGAATGATTACTTTGAATTTTGATTTCCTTCCCTATCCTTTCGTAATCCGAGGTTATGTTATGTACACTCTTTGACATAAAACTCGACCGGCGGCCGGCCGCTTCAGAAGCTAAGTCCGCGCCGATCGCGACATGGGACAAAAAAACTGGCCAACTCGCTAATTCTCTAAGTCCGGTAATTTGCACAATCTGGCAACACTGTAGACTGCGGCACTTCCTGGAGGAAAACTTGTCCCATGATAGAGAAACCCTAGGCTAATTACGCTTGTTGTCTAGCGGTAGCGTGCGTTGTTTCTGTTCATAATGTCAGTGGATCGAGAGCAG
This sequence comes from Schistocerca nitens, assembly GCF_023898315.1. NCBI lineage: Eukaryota > Metazoa > Arthropoda > Insecta > Orthoptera > Acrididae > Schistocerca > Schistocerca nitens. The sequence continues at coordinate 213,843,799 of NC_064614.1, forward strand.
CTGGCATAAAATATTTTTATAGCCTCTTCTGTCTGAATGCTGAAGACGTGAATGTAATGGTAGCGCAGATTCAATCTATTTCGCTTTGTGACACACTGATATCAAAATTTTATCCAGTAACGATTTTGCGGCAGATTTCCTGCAGACTGTCCTCCTCTGGACGCCGTATGCGGCAAAGCTCCGGGATCCATTTGCTGGCTACTGGCAGCGGCCGTGGCGACAGCAGCGGCGCTGCACTCCCCCGTTCTTTATCGAAAGCGCCTGCTACCGCTCATCGCTTTTGATGATTTAAAACGCTTTATTATTAAATGTTGCTCCACAGAAAATTTCTACAATTTCCATTCACGCTCAAAGGCAACGGAGACAGACGCCCTGATTAGTAGGCGGGTAATCGGCAAGAGCTGAGTATGGCCCGAAATTAATTTTATAGACTGGGACGAAATTAAACCACCTCACTACATTCGATGAATTTATAAATGCTTCATACCTCGTTTCTTTTCCTTTCAAACTCAATTATTTGTGCAACTTTTGGTCAATGTTTGGATGTTTTCGTCAAGCCAGAGTGAGCGTCTGTGGTGTAAAGTGTATTACAGTTCTTGTTTCATTCCTTATGGTAAGTCTATGCGATAAACTGTGTGAATACCTTGCAATGCATGCTCTGTAGCAGTGCAGGAACACTGCACATTTGGAGTTCCATGTATGGGTTCATGAAGTATTTATTGTTGATCGGAAGTGATAGTTAAGGTCATCAGATTTAAACCAGAAAAATTTGTCGTTTTGAAGGTTTCAGAGAACGGAAAGGAATTGCTAACGCCGGTGTTAGAAAACGTCTACAGTTAAATGCTATTGCAAAAATTTAGAAGAAGGGAACTATATTAATGAACATGTGCACTTCAGAAACAACCTTCTCACATGTTAGACCTATATGACGAACAAAGCTCAAATTTATATCGTTGACAGTCGGTTTGAATCTTTTCAGGACCTATTTTACAGTGAAGCACCTTGGAATTTGCAAAGCAGAAATCCATGATATTAACTTAATTTACTAAGTCGAAATCGGACGAAGATTGATGTTTAAAGGCATTCTTCAGATTTCGCATAAGAAATTTTTACTAGCAGTTTGCAACTCCATTAATTAAAATGGAAAATAAAAGGTTGTAGTCAGCGGCTTCTACCGTGATTCGAACTGCTATGTCTTATAGTACAAGCACTGCAACGCACAAGGGAACCTCTGAGCTAACGACACACTGGCGGCCAGAGGCGGACTATAGTCACTGCGATGTTGCCTGAGCCTCAAAACGCAACCTTAAACACACAAACAGAGGAGGTGGAGATTACTGTTTTAACGTCCCGTCGACAACGATGTCATTAGAGACGGAGCACAAGCTCGGATTAGGGAAGGATGGGGAAGGAAATCGGCCGTGCCCTTCCTAAGGAACCATCCCGGCATTTGCCTGAAGCGATTTAGGGAAATCATTGAAAACCTAAATCAGGATGGCCGGGCGCGGGATTGCACCGTCGTCCTCCCGAATGCACACACAAACAGGTGTTACTTATGTGAAGAACGCCGTTCTTGGAGTCCAGAAATTAAATATACTTTCTAATTGTGTCATCTTGCAGTGGATTATATCGTACGAGTCTTCGATGTGGAAAACGAATGTCAAGTGAATTTAGCGAGGTAACGCCGACCTACACCCGGAAGTAAATGCACTATCAGAGTGTTGACAAATACTTGCTACGACGCTGCCATTTCTCGGCTCTCTGACGAGGCAGCTCTTCAGCGAAATGCTTGCCGTGATTCTCCGATACGGTTCTTCAGAGTGGAGACGCGCGCGCACGTTTGGTTTTTATGCGGCGTTCTCCCCTGATGGTTTCTGACGTCGCCTTGTGGGCTATGTATACATATGAGACATTCAATTATCATTAATCCAGAATGATACAAGTTTCAGCTTCCGGCGTGGAAGAAGGCTGTTGACGCCGACATTATATCATTTCAACGTAGGGAAAGCAAAACGGATCATTCAATGTTTCTCATTCAACATAAAGCATGTGAGATAAATTTCCGTAACGTTCATAATCATCTAAAAATACAAACGAAGTAAAAATACACCGGAAGCTTATTCGAATTGAATATAATGTAAGATACCAAACGCTTTGCACCTCGATGTCGAATTTGTCCACTTGCAATCTTTTGCAGCATACACATAGAATGTCATGATTACCACGAGAATGAAGAAATATGTTGGTAAGGATGGAAGCAAGAAGAGACGCAGTCAACAAATATTCTATTCCTCATGGCATTCATTTCATTTGACACGTAAGAAGAGGTAAAGCGGGAATTTACTTTCGTTAACACGAAAGATATGCCGCACATATTGATAACGAGGAAGTCTGCGTCTTCATACGTTTCCTCCTTGAAATCTGTATGCTCTATTATATACTAAGTAGCCCGATCATGGTTTCAGTAATGTTACCCTCTTGTTTCACCCCGTAACGATGAACAGATTCCAAATGCATGTCTCTGCGTGAAAGTAGCTGTTCGAACCCTTCCTGGGTTGTTTTTTGTGTTTTATTGCTTGGAATTCCTGAAGCAGACCACTGTGCCTTCCCCCCTCGTGGGTTAGGTCTCAAAACTAAACCGCTTTGTATCCAATGGCATAATTTATTCATACAGCATCAGCATAAGACTCTTGCGAGTGAGAGAATGACAATAACAATCGTAACAAGAACAAGCAAATAATGAATGATGTTTATTCCAACGCAGAACGAGAATGGCTTTAAATATAAAAATCTATATCTATATCTATATCCATATCTATTGATCTTTGAGTTGGCACTATGCAAATATATTCTTAGCATTTAGTTACTGAATTTAGTTCTGGATGTTTGCAGAGAAAAGGAAAAGTCGGTGCTTCTCGCTAGTGTAATATAATGTGAACCAGCAACTACCCTTTCCTTAGAACACGACTCAAGCAGGTCCTCAAGTAGGTACCAAGGCACTGCTGCATTCTGTTCCCTGACATTGCTCTGATGACGGTTAATGCAGATAGTTCCGATTGTGAAATACAAAACGTATTGCAGGTTAGTTCCTAGGATAGTAACATTAAATTTGCGTTGTAGACGGCACATGAACGTGACGACTATCCATATTACTCATCAATATAAAAAGACAATATTTTGGGAATTTAGCAGGATTACCCAAAATGAATTCTGAAATTGGGTGACTGACCGCACAGGTGCTAAACGTCGTCAAGAGTATACGATGTCCTAATCGCATTAGGAATATGAAGATCGTCTTCGACAGCTCGCAACTTTCACATTGCTATCTCCACCCTACTCCAGACAGCCCTCGGTGGAGATGCACTACGTTGCCGATGTTATGGAAGGCCTTCAAACCGACAACAGACCACATATTGAAAAATACAAGCGAATTCTCTTGCAGCGTAAGCTTATTGTAACTAATCTAAAAATTATTGGAGAGGAACATTGTCCTATTCAAAAAAAGTAAAATGTTACACACTGTTGACGTCAAACAGACATTATCTATATCCTGTCTTGTGTCCTACTCATCTATAATATCAAGTGTACTATGAAAATGATTATATATAATGGATTATAAGGTAATGCAGTGATACCAGATGGTGGGGGCCGGCCGTTGTGGCCGTGCGGTTCTAGGCGCTTCAGTCTGGAACCGCGTGACCGCTACGGTCGCAGGTTCGAATCCTACCTCGGGCATGGATGTGTGTGATGTCCTTAGGCTAGTTAGGTTTAAGTAGTTCTAAGTTCTAGGGGACTGATGACCTTAGAAGTTAAGTCCCATAGTGCTCAGAGCCATTTGAACCATTTGAACTATTTAACACAAAATGACATTAAAAATTTAAGTTATTCACGAGCAGCTAGTTGAGAATATGTATGAACATTAAATGACACGACGAACCGTCTTGTTCTGCATATGGATTCAAACCCAGCTCATGCAGACTAAGCAAAGATTTCGTGACTGACGGAAACTAACAGTCATTCCTGATTAGGCATACAGAGAGTGATATACCTCGATTTTAGACAGTATCAGTTAGCAAATATCAACTTTAAATTGCATAACGCAAACATTTCTAACAGACGCGAATTCCTACCCAGCATCTATTGTCCCTGTTAACGAACTACGAGAGATGTTAAATATTGCTTCTTCACAAGTAACTTACTTGAAATGCCGTGAGGTAAAGCTGTCTGTTGGACACGGATTCGAACCCGGAACCTAATCGGATTGCTATCGAAGCACAGTCAAATGTGACATATCGGAATTTCGCGGCAGTAGCTAGATGTTTTAACTGAAATGACGAGACGAAACATTAATTTTTTCCTTCCCAGGACTCCAACCCGGCACCTATCGCTGTTATATTCTAGAGAAAACGAACGTTAAATATGGGTTTGTTGCACCAGCAGTGACATGTGAGCATGATTGAACTGAAATAATATGACGAAGAGTTCAGCGCTCACTGGGAATAGAGCCCCACACATATCGTTGTTGACTACACACAAAGAGACGTCAGCTACCGAAGTTTTCTCCACCAGCTGCTCAGAATAGCATCTTGAACTTACAGTCATCTCGCAAATAGTTCTGTGTCTCACTGGGAGTTAAAAACGTCAGATATCGTTAGTGTTGACAGCGAATGAAAATACATTAAAAATCAAAATTATTATCCACCAGCAGATAGGTGTTCTCATGATAGAGCTTGATAATACATAATTAAATCTTTAGTGCCGGGCCAGGATTCGATCCCATTCACGCGTAATATGTGAAGGTGTTGAGGAATCTGCAGTTTTGAACAAACAACAAATTGTAGCCGAGCTTTATTGCCACGAACGGATCAAATTCCGCGTTAAGGGCGGTCTGAGTTGCATTCCCAGTTCAGAACCAATTTTATCGACATACAGAAGCTCAAATAAAAGATGGAATAAGTGTCCTGTGACCATACATAGCGTTTGTGTCGTCACTTGAAATAAATAACTAGTATAAGAAAGGTAAGGTTTCTACATGTCGCCACTCCACACTTTATTGTGGTTCAACCTACCGTCTACTTGGTAAAGAAGGAATATCATCTTTAATGTGAATTTTCAGACCACGCAGCCATTATATCTCCTTCACTTGGTGTAGCCAGGACAGAATGGAATCTGTCTCTCCCTATCTAAAATCATTGACAGAAGTGGGAATCGAACCCAGACCATAGGTATAACAACCTACTATCCGTCCAACAGACCACGAAATCCTCTTCTCTGCGAGTCATTTTTCTATCGTAACGCAGTTGCGCCACACTGGATGAGAATTCTGACACACAGGCTCCCTGTAGTAATTTGCAGCATGTTCAGTAAATTCATTTACTTGGTTGACCGAATCACCGTGAACTAGCTGCCTCGGCTACCCAGTGCATACATTCGACTATTTTGTAATCACAGAAATAAAATCACGTAACTGCCACCTACACACAACTGCCAACAGTGTAGGATGCAGAAGTTTAAATAGGAAGTGTTCCTTTCGACTTGAGCTATTCTATTGCGCTATCTGTTACTAGAAAACGTCGTTCAGTCCAAAAGAAAAGCTGTAACTGTTTGTCTCTCAGAAGTCAAGACCTGGCCATATGCATAATCTCACAGTGCTGTGGAATCCAAAAGTTCTGGAGGAATAGTTGCCGAGCTCTGGAGCTGTTGTAGCTACGTGTCAGCTTGTAGCATAGATAAGATGTCGCGAGTTCGAATGCATTCAGTGCTACATTTTTTAAAACGCAATTCTGCTCTCTGCTGAAGTTATCGATCTAATGGAACTTTGAACATAATTCCCTTCACTTCTCAACCCAAAGTAGTCGCATGTGGAAAAAGGATTAACTACTGTGACATTTTGTTCTATTCAGGTTTACTAGACAGCAGGCAGCAGATGCATCTCGAAGATGTGCAGGGAGAGCGCATCGTGCCATAATATGTCAGAAAAGTATTTTCTACATTAGCCGTCGTGTGGTAGTGATATTTTATTCTTCTTCAAGCTTTGTTTGACAGCTTTAACTCAGAACAAGTTTTCTACATGCATGTAATCAATAAACTGCATGTGCATTGTCAGACTGTCATAGGTAACATCAGAGAATTCGCATATATCGTTGATGATTAATTTCTCTCTCATATTTACTATTGTTTTAACAACACTAAAGGAAACCTTACGAAAATTGTGCACTGTATTATAAGAAATGAAATAAAACTAACCATGATAACCTTACGACGAAAGTATCTGTACACAAGCATGCCTCTATCGACACGAATTAGTAAAACACTACTCACTTAGATTTTTATTGGGTCTGTGTTTAATTGGTATGCTGTGTCATACTCAAGAGGTATGCAAATGTGGCATTTCATAAATATAGTTACGTATTCCTAGAAACCCAAAATTCGCTTGTCAGCAGCGGAAAGAGGCGTTACCTGTTGTGCAGCATTGTAAGTTTTTCAACATTGCACTATGAGCTGAAAGCATTTTCTTGCGATTTCCTTATTGATGTTTGATCTGACTGCTTGTAGCTCTTTCACAGAAGGGATAAAAACGTTACCAGTCAGTGAGACTGAAACTGCGAACCGTAACACACGCTGTTTCACAGGTCAGCACGTTACCACAGAGCTGGCGAGGAGGTATGGGTCTCAGCTTCCTATTACGAGGACAATAGTAACTATAACTCGTAAACCGCTATTTAAAGGTCGAGATTAGTTGCGATTTCCACCTGCAACGACTTTCCTGGGCTGAAAACCGTAAATTTTCAATCTTTTGTTACCCTTCAAGCGATAATAACTCAGATTATTCAATGGAAATGACAGGTAAAATCAAGTGAACTTTGAGGCTTAATTCCGTGCACACCAGGAAGTAACTCGTCGATCACAGAGTTGCCAAACATACGTTGCCTTGTTGCCAAATCTCAGTTACAGTACCAGCAGGAAGAAGACGACCCGATGTAATCCTACAGCGGTCTGGGAAGTGACCATAGCTGGTGTCTCCAAGTCGCCTTTAGCGTTTTGTTGTAGTACGTATTTAAAGCAGCTTAGAAAGCGACAAAGTCTATTCTGAAACAATAAGAAATCAACTGCAGTATTTTTCACTGTTTTGTTAACAACCCACAATCAACTACGTCGCAACCAGCATATTAATCGTGTCAATTGCAAACGCAGAGATAACGATTTCTTGTTTCTACAGCTGTCTTAATTTGAATTGATTTCGACGAAGAACTCACAGTGAATACGAAGCGTCTACGAGAGACCAGCCTCATAGGTCGTTATGGTATCGTTAGGCTTTATCCGCAATAAAGAGTTTAACCGCTTAGCTGCCTTCCACGATTGTATTTTTAGGTTCCGAATGTGACCTCCCCCTTCCTAATCAGGCTATTGGATTGCGACATAAATGATCGTGACCGCATATGATTAATGAAATTCTACAGTGAGTACGGCTATTGTTACCGAAAGAAAATAAAACCAATTAGTAGGAGGAAACCGTCAACAGACCATTCAGAAGGAAGAATATATTCTAAACCTAATCTAGATACTGATAATAATTTTGAAATGTGTGGAATTTAGTGCAATCGCTCACGAACCACACAGTTGGAAAAAGGGTACGACATAATACTTAATACTAAAGTATAATTTAATGGTCGGCAACCCACTAGGCCAATAAATATCCAGAATCCTAAGAAAGGCAATGGAGAAGAAAATTAAGCAAAATAATCACTGGTGTGGCCACAGAAGGCTGTCACGCTTTTCCATAATGCATCAGTTCATGAGAAAATAAAAGAATCAGAAAGCACTGTGTTCGCAGTTACTTAATCTGAAATACTAAATTTTGAAAGCAAAATTAAATAAAGTTGCTGGTTAAACAAATGACTGATTGTAAATGAAACATCGTCACGTATGAAAAATGAATTTTAGCAATCTCAGCAAAAATTAACGGAAAATTGGGAAATATGCAAGCAATTTACTTTTAATTCTTTTAACATAAGAACAGTAAAGTATGTACCAGCAGACGTCACTAGCTAAGCTAAATACAGAATAAATGAAATTGCGCACTCTTTATCCGAGATATACCTTCAGTTATTAATTTTGCCAGCGAAATTTTACATTACTTTAAGTGAGTGAAGTTAATACTCAAAATTGTGAATTCGTTAAGCCTCTTTTATGCAATAGAAGAATGAACACTTACAGAGACAGCAAAATTTAGACTGAAACTGGCCATTAGTAAATATACAAAACTGGTAGTAAACAGTTAATCAATTTTTCGTAGTTTTAGGACACTATGTCACTGTATCGAAAGGAAAGGGACTTGGTAATAACGTCTGAGGTCAATGACAACTCATGTGCTCTACAAGTTTGAACTATTACAGGTTATTATTCAATAAACTTAGCCAAAATTTGTGAAAGAAATGCCACAGGTTAATGCCTCTACCATATTGGTTATACTTTGTCAATTAATAGTCTTACGATGCTGTAGCTGTGCAGACGACGAAGAATGTAGCTGGCGACAATGTTGCTGCTGCTGGTTGAGAACCACGAGTCGTCGCCAGAGCCACGGATAATTTTGGGACAGGCAGAAGTTAGAATTGCAGCTTCCTTCGCCTGTCCACTCCCACCGTGCTGTCAGAAATCGCGGATTAACAAAGTGGGTGCGCCTGCACTTGCGCGATCATAGAAGCGCACCGCGTCGGCGGGAACTCCCATCAAACACTTCCGCACTCTTTCAAGGCTCAAGCTGCTCTGTTTCCTCTGTGCTCGCAGCGCAGGACATTATGCCGATTATGTTTTATTCACTGCTATAAATCAAAAGGTGTTCTTTGCAAAAGAAAGTCTGTGTTAACAAATTAAAAACCTTGCAAAAAATCAATGTGCTGCATGTTTTGATGTCAACAGTGTTATTTCACAGTTATGCAAAGCCTTTTATAAATATAGCTGTCAAGTGGTAAAAGGGAATTTTGTTGAAACGTCACACAAGTCTGTAGGAGGGGTAGTTATAGCCCCTTATTAATAATCGCGAAAAAATTAAGTACTTTCTTGGTTTGTTTGTTTGCTGTTACAGGGCTGTAGTTCTGCTACACAGTGAAGTCCCCACACAGCAATCCCGAAGCTACAGGAGCCAAAATGAAAACTGCACAACCCATTCAGTGGATTATCGCGCGGTAATTCGCTTTCTGCACTTGAAGGGGTAAAAAGCCGTGGCAGATGAAGCTGAGTTGGTGGAAGTGTACGGCACCACTTCTCCATCGTTATGACACAGTGGTGATGTAGACTGAGTCAGTAAGATCAGTCAAGTCCGAATGACGAAGAGCGAAGTGGCGCACTATCTCTCTGTGAAGATCTTGGGATTGCAACGGAAGGGGAGCGCAAGTACTCGAAGGCAGACGCATCGCAATTGAAGCGATAATGGAAAAAGTCGTGTATCAGATTTGAACGTTTTACATGACAGTGAAGGTCGCCTCCCACTGAGTTCCACGACTGCCACACACTCACTCAATCCGCCCGGGAGACAGTGACACGTGATGCTTCTTTGTACTATCAGATTTTGCCTCACTCTTCTGTTATGTCACCGATGACATTGTACCACCACTCCGGTATCATTAGTAGTAGCCATTTCGTTTCCTGTTCGACTCGGAAGTAGAGCGAAGGAAAAACATCTATCTACATGCCTCTGTACGAGTATTAATGTCTCCTTTCTTATCTTAGTTTTCCTTCTGTGAAATGTCAGTTAAACGAAGAGGAAGCACTTGGAAAAACGTAAGCAAACTGTTTATTATTTCGAAAGTATTCTCCAAATCTGTTAATGTATCTATCCCACTCCGAGACAAGCCCAATGACGGAATTCTCACATTATGCATTACAGATTCGATTGTGATAAGCGAGACTTCGAATATTTCGAAAGTATTCTCCAAATCTGTTAATGTATCTATCCCACTCCGAGACAAGCCCAATGACGGAATTCTCACATTATGCATTACAGATTCGATTGTGATAAGCGAGTCTTCGAATAACATCTCTCGTAATTCCCAGTTCTTAACAGAGAGACGGTGTGCCGCTTCACCTTTCCTCATTCTGACTTGACTGGTCACACTGATAGTGTCTGTGCCACCTGACCACTGTGTCATAATGATAGTGAACTGTTCTTGTAATCTTCCACGACTTCAGCATGAACTGTTGCGGCGTTTTTCCCATTTAACTGCAGAAAACGAATTACTGCACGGTTCACCACTTTGCCAACGGGTTGCATCATTTCCTTTTTGGCTCCTGTAGCCATGGGTTTGTGGCGCAGGGATTCCAGTGTCCAGCGGCACGGCAGACATGTAACAGCAAACAAATAAACAAAATATTTTTACGAGATGATAATTAGAACGTTATGACTAACCCCATCTAGGTACTTACTTGGCGTTTTACTAAAAATACTTTCTGTGCACATGATACCGTTAGTGCCCCAATATCGCCCTTTGTTCTTTTTTCTCATAATTGATTAGTTCAGTGAGATAAAAATTGAGTACCAGTACAAGCTGAAGCGCACTGAAGGGCGCGGTGAAAACTTGGATGCAGCCACTAACGGTCGCCTCTCACATAGAGCCAACGGCCCGCCCAGCCGGCTGGCCGACCACAGTCCGTGTTGCCCTCTCGCCACGTACCCTGACACATCTCTCTCGACACGCTCCGGTGTGTTTTCTCGGCTCCACGCCAGCGATGACACACAGGAAGCTAATGGTAATTCCTACCACCTAGCGGGGCCCCAGCAAATGAAGGGGGGAAGAAAAGATGAAATGAAGCCCCCACTGCTCGTATACTTTGTGGCTGGTGGAGGATTCAATGGCAGTAACGGTACTCTGGGAAGTCTTCGAGGCCACCTCCAACAAGTACACCGAGTTTTACACTGCGTGTGAGGTTGGTGTGCCACATGTCATTCTTCTCTGGCTGTACATACAGGGAAGCACATCTGACAATAGCGACCAGATCGGGATCTGTGTCTGTGCTGGTTTACTGCAGGGTCTGGTGCTAGGGCTGACACACTGCACTTTTTTCACCACGAGGTGTGCTGGTCGCAATGACTGGAATAAGGCAACTGTAAGCTGAAAAACAGTCCACTTCTTCCTGCTCCAGAAGTCGCTACATTTATTGCTTCCTCGTCCCAACTGCCGTACGTGTGTTGTGCATAATCTCGTAAGTACCAGAAGTTGAAAGAGATTGTACACAACCATATCCCGAAAATAAAAAAATATCGACAAAACTCCTTCTCACAATCTGTCTGAAAATTGCGTGTTTCCTGTATGGTATCAAATGAAACCGGACGAATAATGAATTCCTGGCGTTTCCATCGATACCTCCGAATGTAACGCATTTGGTTTCACTGTACCACTGCTCCTTATTTTAAATGAATGATGTTTTATGCTGGCCTCAGATGGTTTTGCTGGACATACGCTCTCTATTTAAGCGTTTTGGCTTTGCATATGCTTGCTATTTAAGCGATGATTGGACGAGTGTAGGACGGGTTTTACACTTTCGTGAGTGATCAGGACGCATCTTGAAGATGTTGCGGAGCAGATTTTAACGATTTAGTGGTTGCCTCCTTTCCGTTTCTTATATTTGCGATCAGCCGCAGCTGGTTGTATCCAAAGATTCTCCATTTCTCTAAGTAGTATTTTATGTTATGGGTGCCACAATTTTGTTTAGGACCTGTGCTCGATCCTGTGTGGTGTCATTCTCCGAATGATTCATACTATCAGTTTTGATCGAAAGAAACACGTTTCAAATAGTTATGGACCTTCCGGCAGGTCAAACCTCTGCACCTCATATGGGACTCCAACAAAGAACCTCCGCCTTTCCTGAGCAAGTGCTAACTGACTGAGCTACCCAAGCACCACTCACAAACCGTTCTCACCGCTATGTTTCTGCCACTCCCCTTGTACTACCTCTCTGCGGCTCTCTTAGTAGACAGTAGAATAGAAGATAATACAGGAAAAATAATTTTAATTATCTGAAAAGCAATATTATACGCGTTTTAGGGTAACTCGCTCAATATACACTGAAGCGCCAAAAAAACTGGTATGAAATGCCTATTCAAATACACAGATCTGTAAACGGGCAGAATATGGCGCTGCTGACGGCAACGCCTATGTAGACAAGTGTCTGGCGCAGTTGTTAGATCGGTTACTGCTGCTGCAATGGCAGGTTATCAAGATTTAAGTGAGTCTGAACGTGGTGTTATAGTCGTCGCACGAGCGATGGGACACAGCATCTCCGAGGTAGCGGTGATGTGGGGATTTTCCCGGACGACCATTTCACAAGTGTACCGTGAATATCAGGAATCCGAACGAAACATCATCGATATGGGCTTTCGGAGCCGAAAGCCCACTCGAGTACCCTTGATGACTGCATGACACAAAGCTTTACGCCTCGCCTGCGCCTTTCACATCGACATTTGACTGTTGATGACTGGAAACATGTTGCCTGGTCGGACGAGTTTCGTTTCAAACTGTATCGAGAGGATGGACATATACGGGTATTCAGCCGTGGTGGAGTCGCTATCGCCTGTGATTCTCTTATCTTGTAGAGGCAGTAATCCCCATCGAGCTGTAATGCGCGTTTTCTGTTTGATTTTCCTCTTCTGGCCGCTATTTACGCGCGGCACTTTCAGCTATGGTTCTCTTGGTTTCCCGCTGTGGCCCCTAGTGGTCATGCATGCCCTTTGCTTGGGCATATGTTGTGTTGGCGAGTATTGGAGTGACCGTTACGGAGGAGCGTTGGTTGCTCGCTGCGCTGTGTTTTGATTTGAGGAGTGTGTCGGCGGCGGGCTGGTGGTGATGGTCTCCAATGCACTAGAAAGTGTGTATATTGGACAACCTGATGCTGGATGCCTATGTATGCTATGTGGATTCTCGTCGTTTGCTGCTATTAACGGTGGGCATCAGCTATTTCTTTGAAGTTGTGTTTGTGATCAATCTGATCGTGACTTGTTTTCACAGCCGGAAACAGTGGTTTGTATGTGATTATCCCCGCCGTAGCGGGGAATAAGGAAGTCACTCTTGGTTTCGTTATATGTTGAGTAATGCTGTTAAGACTGTTAAACATTACTCAGTGCCGGGAGCACTAAGCGTGAGTAGCGCGAAGGCTGCATGAGTTCTTTACGTTATGATTGCCACAGTTTTGTTTAGAACCTGTGCTCGAGCCTGTGTCGTGTCATGCTCACAGTGTTTCATACTATCAGTTTTAATCAAAATAAACCTGTTAAAAATAGTCTTGAGCCTTCCCGACAGAATAGTGAGCGGATCAAGTTTGGTGTTAAGACAGTGTGTTCGTAGTGTTCCTTGAGTATCTTATGATTCATTCTGTGGTCTGCTTTTGAAGGACCCTTAACTTTGGCGTTTGGTTTTATAGGTTTTTATGCTCTTGGTTTGGCAGGCCATTAACTTCTCCAGACTTATGCTTGTAATTGGGATTTGCCTGTAAGCGTAAAGAATTATGAGCAGTAAGAAGTGAATAGTTTTCCATGCTATTTGTTTGAGGTCTTGCATGTGTTAAGGGTATTAAATTTGAAAGGGGGGGGGGCATAACTCTGAAAAAGAGAGCTTGTGTTGCGTCCTTTGGTACGGTTATCTATCCTTTGTTTTCTTTTTTCTCTTTTTTAATATTACAGTGTACCACGAGCGCCGGGCACAATCTGTACTGGACTGACCAATACAGGGGGCGGCGCCTTGATTGAAATGTGTTCGGACGGCGTTGGCTGTGTCCTGTCAGACTCGCTGCTCGCTCCAGCAGCTGACAGAAGTTGAGTATTCTATCTGCTAATTATTGGAGATTCCTATCGTTAACGTGTTCGGACGGCGACAAGGTGCCTCCCCTGTTCCCAATAGTTTGGTCACTCTTGTTTTAGGGTGGGTTATCCGTGGGGCTGTGCCCGCTCTTGTGTGCAACTTAAACTGATTATTAAGATAACTGTCTTTTCTGCCTAAGTATTGTTATACTTTGCCTTTTTACTTAAAATTTGTTATTTAATATCCCGTGCTGTCGCTTGTTTTACTAATGGGGAAGTAGGCCCGGTAAATTTCTGTTAAATTTGAGGGCAATTATGCTTGTCAGCTATATTTATCTGGGGATATTTGTTATTCAGTTAAAAGGAAGGATCTTTAATAAACATGCTTCATGCCATACACTGTTGTAAAGACTGTATAAAGCTTTTAATTATACCTATTATTGGTGGCTATTGAAAGCCCGGTTTTGTAAAAGATTTTGTAAAACTGTGTTTGGGGATGTGTGTAATAAATCTTTGTGAACTACAAGCCTGTGTTTGCGTTTTCTTGTGAATCACGTCTCATCATTCACCCGGGGAGGTACCCTGGTGGGGAAACTACGCAGTATTTTTCTCTTTTCTCTCTAGCCTTTATCCCTCCGATAGGTTGCTTCAGAAAAAAGCTCCATGCAGCAATATTTTCCATGTAAGCCCTGTCTTCCTCGTGTGTCCTGCCTTCACTAGGACACCAATTTAACGCTTCAATGAGGAGTCGATCTACGCTGGAAAGAAAATTAGTTACGATTTTGGCCACGAGGTGAAAATCTGGCGCTGTTAATGCAAGAAAAGTGTATAGAAATGTCTTCATAGGTAATTGTTTATGAAACGGACGTGGGCAAAAAAGGGCAAACAGGAAGGGAAAATGTTGATTTTATTATTAACCGCTGCTTACACCGAAAACGTCGATGACATGCTGCATCCTTACAACGACGAGATCAACAGTTGCTCGCAGCAGTGCGGATGGAATCTGAGTAACGAGTTCCTGTATACTGGCCTTCAGATCAGGTAGAGACCGAACGTGTCCCTGGTAAACGCGTTCTTTAGGTATCCCCAGAGCCACAAGTCACATGGATTCAGATCATGTGGTCTTGTAGACCATGCTTCTGGAAAACAGTGCTTTCCACACAGCTGCGGTCTTCCAGGTCAGGAATCACTGGCTGCACAAGGAGGTCTCGATAACGTGCAGATATAGCGGTACACCTGACAGGCCCTCTGGGTGTAACCTCTTCGAAGAGGAATGGACCGAGAATAAAAGTGCTTGGGAATGAACAACACACAGACATACCGCAAGTTCAATGACTCTTCCTGCGCTAAACGCGATTTAAAAGTACCCCTAATTCAGAGTTCCGTGTATCACTGCACCCTGTAGCATAAAATGTAAAACGAGAGTCGTCACTCCACAGAATACTGCCCGCCCTATGTCAACTTCGACCCGTGCCAAAAACCGAAGACCAAATTCAGGAAAGGTTTCACTTGCTGCACAGTCTGGGCTTTGTACGGGTACGAGTGAAAATAGACCGCAAAGCTATCTGTACCGTTGACCATGGAATGGACAATTCTCGTGAGACTGCGCGAGTACTACCACTAATTGTAGCACGTGTTCCACGGTCAGTTAAAACAACAGTAACCTAGCCAATAACTTCTATCGGGATAGGACGACTTTCTCTTTCAGGTGCTACACCAAGCTCACCCGTGTTTTAGAGTTTCATTATCATCTTCTTTAAACCATTTAATGACATCGGATCCCTCCTTAGATCTTCCAGTCGGCGATACTTTTTCAGTCCAGCACTGTAATTGATGCCGTTCACATAAAACACTTTCGCTAACAGCGCACGGTCCCTCTTCTCGATAGCCACACTGTCAACCCTCGTTATGGTTTGTCAAATGACAGGGTGGGCGCTATACCGTCATATAAACAATGAACAGCGCCAGATTTACATTTAGTGGCCAGAATTGGAACTAATTTGTTTTCCAGCGTAAATTGGTTTCGCATTAACATATTACCATATCTACCAAGTTTCGCTGCCATTTTAGTTACAGCCTACACTGGACCTCCGTGAGCACGGCACCTGTACTTTAATTTTAACTACCCGTTAAGTAGGTTTGGCATCGGCTGTTGCTTATTGTGTTAGCTTCAAACAAAGAAAGAAGCAAATAAACAGAGAAAAATATGGTATAACGGTACTTTTTGACTTCTGGTCAGAATGTTGCTGCAACATACAGCTTGAGAGCATACCTACCGCCTTTTTGTTGCAGAAGAGACAACATCACATGTTGCTTTTTCCATACTGTTTCCTACACGTGTAGGAGTAGAATGTAATTTTTGCGAGAGGTACCTAGGACGTATGTTATTATTTCTTTTTTTAACTGAATCTGTCCATAATTGATGTCGTCAGTCGTGTCATTGGGTTGTTTGGAAATGCTGTAAGTGGTGAAATTAAAAATCTGGAAACGAAATAAAGTGTTTATTTCGAATAAACAAACTGCCTAACGCTGGAAATTCATTTAACATTCCGCAAAAGGAATGTAATACGACAGTTCCGCTCAAAATCTAGCGTCCATTACTAACAGCAGTACAAATGCCTCAGTGATGGGCGAAGAAGGCTTGCGAAAATTTATTTGCAAAGGTACTTGGAATAGTAGTGACAGGCTCTATCCATCGACGAACGAAGGATTCATTTGACGATATTCGTGGAAGGGAATGGACACAGAGAAGTACCAAAGAATGAGTCTCACGTGTAGTGGTTCCAGCAGAAAGGCACGTCGACTATTTTTGGGGCCAGCGTCGAGACACGACCCTCCAGTGTAATAGCTTAACCAACAGTCAAAATTTCGGCGATTAGTTCATCTTCCAAGATGATAATACATGAGCACACCACATTCACTTTGCGAACACGTTCCTCCCGAAGGCAGAAGTCAACCGAAGGGAATAATGGCTTATGGTATTTACCAACATGAATCCGGATAAGAATGCTTGGAACTTGTTCAAACCTTCAGTGCGTCGTCACAAAGGCTCTCCTCTTGCACCAGTTATAAGTGAAAGGAAAACGACGTTCTGGTTCTCATTACAAACGGAGAATGGGACGAACTTAAGAGCCGACGTCTCACCACCACGTCCACAGCAAGTCAAGAAGGAGCAAAGCATTTACAATACGCGTGTAGGGTATTCAACGCTGCTTATTCAGTAGCGGATTTTGATTTCATAGATGTGCAAAGATGTTCGTTTGCAGAAAGACTGTCTTTATTCTGAATATTGTTTTGTAAACGGTAAAGCTATTTTTGTCATAGTTACATAAATCTTATTATTTTATTCCCCACTCCCCTTCAACACAACACTAGTTCGCGGGTATTCAAATGGTAGACGACTTCTCTGAGTGGTTAATAGAGCCAACTGCAACTTTACGCGACTTACAGGTGAAAGGAAAACGATGTTCTGGATCTCATTACAAATGAAATGTATAATTTATAATTTTATCCTGAAAATAAACAGAGCGATTTGAAATTTGTGCGGTGAGACATTATTTCCAAATACGGCTGCCGACAGAAAGCAAAACTTTGCAATCAGTATTTCCAAAAGCGGACTCCTCACAGACTCTTTCTCATAGAGCGTACTGTACCTCACAGGTTCGAGGTTACTCTAACGATTGTCCAAATAAAATCACTATTCAGACAACATTTTGTTTATAAAAAGAGTCAAAATGACACTTCTTGTTGACAATGGCCGTTATGTCAGACACGCCCTTGACTCTCTTCCTGCTGACTGACTCCATCCACAAAACACAGGGGCAAAGTTGAATACACCTTTAGGAATTTCAAGAAAGGTAATTTCACACATATCAGAAAGGGTATGCGCTGTGGCAAAAAATGACACGTACCTGAAGTGAACAGCGAGTAAACATCAAGATGATTGTGAAACTTCAGAAATCAGTAACATGACTTTTCAGGTGGTTTCAGAAACGTATGAAGATGAGTGCGTGTTGCGTACTACAACTGTCTTCGAACAGCATAAAAGATTTTCCCTAGGCAGGAGCTCTTTAGAAGACTATGACCAGAAAGGCTGGCCACGTTTATCAATCATCGACAACATCATTGTGAAAGTTCGAGAAGCAACATGGAAAGTCCTAAGTTTGAATGCAAGTATTATTGCTGATATGTTGCGTGTGGATGGGAAGGTGTTCGACACATAAGGTGATCTACGTATTTGACAGAGCAGTGTACGAAAATTGGGTAGAACACTGTTTTAACCAGAAAGAAAATAAGTTTACCCTGACCTTTCCGAGTGGACTAAGTAAGTGTCCATTTTTTAAAATAATACTTTTATTACATATGACATTACGTAGATTTTTCTGTGTGACCCAGACACCAGACTTCTCTGAGTGGTTAATAGTGGTTAATACATCTATGTATTAGAACTCAGTATATTCCTGACAAGCGAATATATATATGTGCATATTTCATGTACGTCTGTCTTTCACACTATGTAGCTCACTGAGTCATGAGAGAACAGACGCTGAAAAACAAGGGAATTGATATATTCGTCAGCTGAAACCAAAGCAGTATTAGCGTAATTACCGACTACGTCTTCGTTCGTTTTTTAGGAAGTGCATAGAGAGTAGTACTGACAGGAAGATGGTAAGTAGTTTCCTCCACCAAGCTTCTCAACGTTGCTGCGACCTAGGCTAACCAATAACGGGACTTAAACTTGGACCAGGACTAGCAGTCCCACAACTACGCATGAGTCAACAAGATGGGTAAGCTCCGCCATTCAGGGTAGACGTCAATGTCTCGCCCACAACCAAGTCACGATATCACTGCATAAAACGGAAAATAAGAGAGTACTTGGGAGGGGGCTTTAGGACTTTACGATCGTAACCTGTTAATGGAACAATTCTGATATTCACCTCATATGATCATAGGAAGCCATAAAATTAAAAAATACGAATGTCCATCTCGTTCCTTCCGGTTACGATTCTGCTGGTTCAGCTGCTGTCGCACATCTGACGTTAAAACGATGTATACAGTGAGGTTTTGCCAGTTCAAATACTTTATGAAAGTGAGGGAAGTACTGGCACTACTCTGGAGAGTATCCTAAAAGATTAATGCGCGACGTCTGGGAACGTGTTTTCAAGTTACCTAAAATGGATCTGACGAACATAAGCTGAAAGTATTCAGCCTAGATGGAAAATTTAAAGCCCAATGATTGAAGTAATATACCTTTCATCGTTTGGTATACCGTGAAATGCAGTGTAATAATGTAGTAGTAGCGAAAATTATCATAGACAATGGGCGAAGCAATGACGTCAGCAGTCGTCTCCAGGGAAATCACTCACTGTATTGTCGTACAACTATAAAAGAGAAAGCGCTGGATATTTTACCCTAGAGACTCACAGGCACAGAGATGGGAGAACAGCCTGTAGTAGTGTACACCCAAGCCAAAGAGGACAACGCATCGTTAGCTTATGATAGTGAACAAGGAAGACAAGAGGGCATCGCATTGTTGGCATGTTGTAGTGTACAAGGAACCCAAGAGGACATCGCGTCAGTGACTTATAGTAGTGTACAAGCAAGCCAAGAGGACATCGCATCTTTGGCGTCTAGTAGTGTACAAGCAAGCCAAGAGGACATCGCATCTTTGGCGTCTAGTAGTGTACAAGCAAGCCAAGAGGACATCGCATCTTTGGCGTCTAGTAGTGTACAAGCAAGGCAAGAGGACATCGCATCTTTGGCGTCTAGTAGTGTACAAGCAAGCCAAGAGGACATCGCATCGTTGGCTACCAGTAGTGTGCAAGGAACGCAAGAGGACATCGCATAGTTGGCGGCTAGTAATACACAACCAAGCTAAGAGGGCATCACGTAGTCACAAAGAGAGAAGAGACGGTGAAAAAGTCGTAAGAAGCATTAAAGCTAATGTATATGGCAATGTCGAAGCAGTGTGCAGAACTTCCTCAGGTAAGTAAGTACTGATGGTATTTCGCTACATAGGAGCTCCCACCTCTTTTAAAACCTCATCTCACTTCGTGGTTCGTTTGCAGATCGACACCACTGCTTTCTATTCGCTGCTTGGAGCGGAGGTGGTGGCATCAAGTCGTGCTATCTTTCACTTCTGGGGGAAGACTTTGCAACTTCGTCAGTCGTGGACAGCCAGGTTTACCGAGAATACAAGCTGTGACGGCACAAGGCGTGTTCGTCGTGGACGGGGCCTCTCGAGTTCCCGGGGATTCTCTGCGAAAATTCCTGATGTCGCTACTGTTGCTGACGGAGTCTTTCCTTCAGTTACAATAAGCCGAATGTTACCATGTTGTTTATCAAATAAATGCAATAAAACTGAACACAGCATCTTTTATTAAAGTTTTTCAGTACAGATTTCTCTCAAGTATTTTAGGTTCTCAGTGCAGATTTATCTGGCGCATTGAGAGTGTGATAAAGATGAATACCAACGCAAAGATGAATACCAACGCTTGAGATTTTTTGTAACATTACTGAATTCAGATATTTTTGAAGTATTAAGACTGTGTGCGAAGGACTGTACAGCAAGCAAGCTTCACACGACGCAAATGTCATGAAGTGTCACGCTGTATTTGGCCCGTTGAACTGATCGTAAACCAGCAAAACTTTACGTGAAAAAAAAAATCGCCGCTTATATTCTACGCTGGCATATGATAGTGCTCTTTCCACTTAAATGTTAAAGCTAAATAAATGTCTAACCAAACGAATATATTTCCTAAATACAGGCGATGGGGTCGACTTCATTGCTCCAGAAAAGGTGGATTGCCAGTATTTTAACACTGAATACCAGCAAGATTGCAGGACCTCACCGAGTGACCAACTTGCACCTAAACCAGCTGCCTCAGGAAGATGTATGTCATATTATAGCTCTCTTCAGTGGCACATCCCGTACTGTCAACTGACCAGCGACATGAGAATATGACAAGGTAGTGCTTATTCTGAACACAGGCAAATATCTGCGGCACCCAACGAGTTATATGAGACTCCCAAACAGTTATCGAGCATTCAGCGTCCTGTTGGCGGCTTCAAAACAGGGTGAGGAGCTGTGCTTCCAGAGGAAGGACAGTGTAAATGTAATTAATTTTTTGTTCATTTGTAGGTACCTAGTCCTGTGTCATTGGCATCGAATTCCCCGAACACAGTACCGTAGTATGTCGGAACATTATCCAGACGAGAATGCCGCTGCTCATCTCCAGTTTAGCAAATATTTCCAAGTGATAAAATTTTATATCTGGCCTGGACTTCTTCAGTATACCATGGTTGTGTAGGGGCCCGCATCCTTCCAATTTTTCATTCCATTTACTTAGTGATCTGCGCACATTTGGTTTTCCTTGTCAGGATTCCTTTAACTCCTTCATTCTTCAGCTTCTGATTATCGACGTATCGTATTTGCACTGCGGTGTCCAAGTGCCTGGATGTGGTGGTTGTGGGACACTTTGATTCTCACAGAAACGAGCATACGCAAACGAAACACCATACCCCGTGTATCATTTCGGGTTTCGTCACGGCCAGTCCACGATGCAACTTTGCGGTTGGTGCAGGATACAATAGACGTAACGGAACTCTGGGAAGTCTTACACGCCTTCTTCCAGCACGTCTGACGTGCTTTACACTGCGTGTGAGGTTGGTGCAGTTATGGACTGTGCGGCTGGGGCTCGTCCCGGTTCGAGTCCTCCCTCGGGCATGGGTGTGTGTGTGTGTGTGTGTGTGTGTGTGTGTGTGTGTGTGTGTGTGTGTGTGTGTGTGTGTGTGTGTTTGTCCTTAGGATAATTAAGTTTTATTTTATTTTTTTATTTTTATTTATTTATTATTATTATTATTATTATTTTATTTTTTTTTTTGAGATTCGTGTGCCACATATACTTATTTTGCGGCGCACGTACACGATACTACAAAAGTAAAGAAGGTCACAGTTAAGGTGCACGTGCTGTTGCCTTCTGTCGATTGTGCTATTAATTTCTTTTAGTTATTGGTGTTAAGGTTTTGCTGTATGGTTCAAATGACTCTGAGCACTATGGGACTTAACTTCTGAGGTCATCAGTCCCCTAGAACTTAGAACTACTTAAACCTACCTAACCTAAGGACATCACACACATCCATGCCCGAGGCAGGATTCGAACCTGCGACCGTAGCAGTCGCGCGGTTCCGGACTGCGCGCCTAGAACCGCTAGACCGCCGCGGCCGGCGGTTTTGCTGTAATACAATTCTGTAAGAAGCATAGAAAGGGGCACAGACTGTTGTAAGGCAGGAAGAAACGAACTGTGACGTTTTACACTATGTTATATTAAAACCTCAGCAACCACGCTTCAAATAGCGCCTAAAACGTTTAAGTTACTGGCATACAGATCTCGCTTTCTTATTGCTATAGCTGCTTTACTACTTATATGATTTCCGGGAACAGATACTACATTTCATACTATGCAAAGCGCCATCCAGAGTCAGGCACACACTTCGTTGTACTATGCTCAGGCAACCTGCGCAACAGAGAATTTAAACGGATGGATTCTTCCACGTGTCCAAGGTTGGGGTTTGAACCTTTGTACTCTATAGAGTACCTCGCGGTGACAGTAAATCACTTCAAAAGTACAGTAGACGGTTTGTTGCAGAATATTATGCCGAATTGCGGTAGCGTTCTCGCTTCCCACGCCCGGGTTCCCGGGTTCGATTCCCGGCGGGGTCAGGGATTTTCTCTGCCTCGTGATGACTGAGTGTTGTGTGCTGTCCTTAGGTTAGTTAGGTTTAAGTAGTTCTAACTTCTAGGGGACTGATGACCATAGATGTTAAGTCCCATAGTGCTCAGAGCCATTTTATTATGCCGATTATCTAGCTTGCTATTTGTTATACCTCAGAAGCTGTAACATCCGAAATGATATGTATTTTCTTCCTCTGCTTATACTTCAGTTTTCTTAAACACTTCCAAGCAAAGCTCATAAAATATCGGTGTCGGCTTATGAAGGGAAATCTTGCCGCTTTTAACATGTTTCATCTAGTATTGCGTATCAATTTTAGTGCAAAAGTAAATAACGATTATGTAAAATGGGGTTATACACTGTGTCTGAAAATGTGCTTTGTGATCTACTACAGAAATGCACTGCCTGATAAAAGTATTAATCACCAGAAAACACCGTAGGATATCACTGTAACTTTCTACATGTACACATCGAGGAGGGTATATAATGATTGTAGCTTCAATTCTCTGTGACATTTAGAACGGTAAGCAAGGTGCATTAGCGTTCTCCTTGTGTATGTAAGACACGTGAACAGAGTCAGGTGTTGAGCGATCACTGTGAAGGATCTGTGGGGCAGTCGGATGTGCCAGTGGCCCAGTGATGGACTGTATGGAAGAGCAGTCGTAGCCAAAGTTGGGATCGAGCACGTATGTCCGCCACAAGGCAGGACCGCGGTACTGTGCACCGCGCACATCGTAACCCCTTCACATCTGCGTCCGCCATCTGAGAACAAGTAATGGACTCCGTGCAACGTTCAGTGCCATCCCGCCCCACTGATCAGAGACCAGCAGTTGCAGACTAGGGAAATGTCGTCCCGAGCGTAGCTTGCCGGTAACACCACGACACAAACGGCTGCGTTTGGAGTGGTGCCCTGACAGGAAAGCGTGGAGCGCTGATGAATGGCGTCACACTGTGTTCTGCGATGAATCGCGGTGCTTCACAACCGCACATGAACATCTTTGGTGAATATGGTGGAGACCTGGGGAGATGTCCCTTTCTCCCAGTGTTTCATAGAGGCACATCGGCACTGCTCCTGGAGTCGTGGTGTGGGGGGCCTTCAGATATGACTTGTAGGTAGGGCCGACTGTGATTGAGGGAACTGTGACACCACAACGGTACGTCACGAACAACCTGCATGCTCACGTGTAACCTGTCATGCGACAGCATCACGTCACCATTTTACAGCAGGAGAATGTTCATCTATACATGGCCGTGTCTCTGTGACCTTTCTACGTGACGCTGAGGCACTGCCGTGGCCGGCGAGGTCCCATATCCTACAGAGCATCCGTGCCATCATCTTGGATGTCAACTCCGTCCCACTGCCAGTATGTAGGATATCAAGGACCAGTTGTGTTCCAGCTTGCCTCAGGAGAGGATACTACCGCTGCATGACACCCATCCCAACGGAATTAGAGCATGCATGCAAGATGGAGAGGGTACAATTAAATAACGATAAGTGGACTCAACCTGACAAGAGTCTTGTAAATTTTACTTTATTTTGTAAACACTGAAATACCATCACACTCTCACTCATTTTCGGTATCGGATTCCAGAACAGTGCTCAACTTTTACCGCACAACTCTTGGCCCTGTATCAGGCCACCCAGTAGATCCGGCGACACAGGGTTTTTACTTGTGCCGTATGCTCCGATTCTCTCACTGCCCATCGGAGCTTTTTTTGCTGTACACGAACCATCCCTTAGCTCAAGCGACCGGGCGAGGTGGCGCTTCGGGAGGACGACGGTTCAATCCGGCGTCCGTCCATCCTGATTTAAGTTTTCCGTGATTTCCCTAAATCGCTCCAAGCAAATGCCGGGATGGTTCCTTTGCAAGGGCACGGCCGACTTCTTTCCCCGTCCTTCCCTAATCCGGTGAGACCGATGACCTCGCCGTTTGGTCTCTTCCGCGAAACAACCCAACCCCAACCCTTAGTTCAAGGGTTCGAGAAAGCTTCCGTTTGCTCGCTGTTGAAGCAGTCACCGTGATGTTCTTGTGCGTTCACCTTGGTATTCATGTGGTTCCACGTCACGTCGGTTTAACGGGAAATGAGGCTGCCGACTGCTGCCAAGGCTGCAGTCCTCCTACCTCGACCTCCTACCCCTTCCATTCCTTCGGATGACCTCAGTGTTTCCGTCGGTCGGGGTTCGGTGTAACTTCGGCATCGCCAGTGGTCTTCCCATCACGTTGACAAGCTCCGTGGAAATAAATCTCTCCCAACGGCTTGACCGACCTGTTCTCGTCGCCTCGTTGTGGGGGGAACATGTAACAAGGTTTTGTGTTGGACACTGCCTTTTTAGCAATCACCATTTATTAAGTGGTGATCCCCAGCACTTTGTGCTCATTTTCATCAACCTTTGACGGTTCGCTATTTCGTGATCCGATGCCCTTTGTTTAACCGTTTACGTCCAGTGAACGTTTGCCGTCGTAGTTATATGTCGTTTCAGCGAATGATGCGCGGGCTTTCGATCGCGTTTCACTTTTCAATCCGTCGAAGTAATATGGCGAAAAACATTTGATCTTTGGTTAGGGACCTTAGTTGGCTCTACGGCCTATTTTGTGGACCTTGCTCCACGAGGAAGTCCTTGCTGTTAGCTTTCTTGCCTTCAGTCGATTGGGCTATTAATTTCTTTTAGTTATTGGTGTTCTAAGGTTACGACTTGGGCGCTTATCCGTTTCCTCTTCCATTTCTCCTCTTCTGACCGCTTCAGTTTTCTTACCAGGCAGTGTACTGAGAAAACCTTTGCTCTGCAAGATGGGATATATGTAACGAAAATGATTTTTATTCGTCACATTTGAAAGTCTTTAGTAATAAAGTAGTTACTAATTACTACCACGAAAATAAGCGGCTTAGTAGTTTGAAAACAAAGGACAAGGCGCACATTTTTCCATTTCCTTTCAGGGATTTACCATATTCTAAGAGTGAGAAGGTTAGAGATTGACTTTCCGAATGCAAGCACCTCTTTGATATGAGACAACTTGTAGATAACTTACAACAACGTCAGTGTGACAACGAAGAGACGAGTACTCAAGCTGGGAGCAAAACAGTTGAGTATTTGGCTGAGCTGCTGTGGAAAGCGTGCTTAAATCGTCGATTCGGATATCTCAGAACTGCCTGAAGTGTTTTCCTGGAGATAGTTATCCGTTGATCCCCTCTGAGCGATTTATTTACCGGCGCAGAAGGCTCTGCCAACGCGAGTGTAAGGAGTCTAAGCGATGTGGAATAATCACGGTAATCGAAGGGAAACTTCAGTTGTTTCATAAGTAAAACTACTGTTTATTAACAAACATTCGCATTTCTGATCTTTCAACTTAACTAATCAGACCTGGAGAACCTATAGACACCCACCCACGAAAAAGACGACAGGTGCAGTGAAAGGTTCCAACTATAAGGGGTAGTCTAATGAAAACCAAATAGTCGCCACACTGGGACCACGGAATGGTCCCAGTCAAAAGTAATCAGCACACGCTGTAGTACATTTATCCCACTGGGTGACGAGACGACCAATACCTGTTTCATAGAGCACAGTCGGCCGCCGACGCATCGACAACCGCAACCAATCTTGTACTTTCGCGTCCGACTAAAACGACGTTCATGAAAATCTTTCTTCAGTTCGCAAAATATGTGACAATCACACGATTAAAAGAGCTCGGCTGCACAGAGGTATTGCAGTGCTTCCGAGTAAAGTCCCCGTAGCGTAGCTTTCGTCCGATTGATAGTGTGGAGCGAATTGGCAGCGTGGGGTGGGCGCTATCGTGCAACATGGCGATTCCGTCCGACAGCATTTCGACAGCCCGAGGGCAAACGGCGAAGCCATCAGTGGGAACATCCCACGTTTCCCCCGCCAAAGGCAGCCACAGTTTATAACACTTCTGTCTGCTACTACTGTACCATAACCTTAATGCTGGAAACAAGTCGTGAAATAAAACTATTTTGCCGGCCGAAGTGGCCGTGCGGTTAAAGGCGCTGCAGTCTGGAACCGCAAGACCGCTACGGTCGCAGGTTCGAATCCTGCCTCGGGCATGGATGTTTGTGATGTCCTTAGGTTAGTTAGGTTTAACTAGTTCTAAGTTCTAGGGGACTAATGACCTTAGCAGTTGAGTCCCATAGTGCTCAGAGCCATTTGAACCATTTTTAAAACTATTTTGTTAAAGCAATTATGGTATAAAGCAACAGAGCAGTGTTACCCTCTGAGAGGAATTTTGTTATGTTGACCGTGTTGTACACTCTTTGACATAAAACTCGACAGGCGGCCGGCCGCTTCAGAGGCTAAGTCCGCGCCGATCGCGACATGGGACAAAAAAACTGGCCAACTCGCTAATTCTCTAATCTGCACAATCTGGCAACACTGTAGACTGCGGCACTTCCTGGAGGAAAACTTGTCCCATGATAGAGAAACCCTAGGCTAATTACGCTTATGGTCTAGCGGTAGCGTGCGTTGTTTCTGTTCATAATGTCAGTGGATCGAGAGCAGCTGGCATAAAATATTTTTATAGCCTCTTCTGTCTGAATGCTGAAGACGTGAATGTAATGGTAGCGCAGATTCAATCTATTTCGCTTTGTGACACACTGATATCAAAATTTTATCCAGTAACGATTTTGCGGCAGATTTCCTGCAGACTGTCCTCCTCTGGACGCCGTATGCGGCAAAGCTCCAGGATCCATTTGCTGGCTACTGGCAGCGGCCGTGGCGACAGCAGCGGCGCTGCACTCCCCCGTTCTTTATCGAAAGCGCCTGCTACCGCTCATCGCTTTTGATGATTTAAAACGCTTTATTATTAAATGTTGCTCCACAGAAAATTTCTACAATTTCCATTCACGCTCAAAGGCAACGGAGACAGACGCCCTGATTAGTAGGCGGGTAATCGGCAAGAGCTGAGTATGGCCCGAAATTAATTTTATAGACTGGGACGAAATTAAACCACCTCACTACATTCGATGAATTTATAAATGCTTCATACCTCGTTTCTTTTCCTTTCAAACTCAATTATTTGTGCAACTTTTGGTCAATGTTTGGATGTTTTCGTCAAGCCAGAGTGAGCGTCTGTGGTGTAAAGTGTATTACAGTTCTTGTTTCATTCCTTATGGTAAGTCTATGCGATAAACTGTGTGAATACCTTGCAATGCATGCTCTGTAGCAGTGCAGGAACACTGCACATTTGGAGTTCCATGTATGGGTTCATGAAGTATTTATTGTTGATCGGAAGTGATAGTTAAGGTCATCAGATTTAAACCAGAAAAAATTGTCGTTTTGAAGGTTTCAGAGAACGGAAAGGAATTGCTAACGCCGGTGTTAGAAAACGTCTACAGTTAAATGCTATTGCAAAAATTTAGAAGAAGGGAACTATATTAATGAACATGTGCACTTCAGAAACAACCTTCTGACACGTTAGACCTATATGACGAACAAAGCTCAAATTTATATCGTTGACAGTCGGTTTGAATCTTTTCAGGACCTATTTTACAGTGAAGCACCTTGGAATTTGCAAAGCAGAAATCCATGATATTAACTTAATTTACTAAGTCGAAATCGGACGAAGATTGATGTTTAAAGGCATTCTTCAGATTTCGCATAAGAAATTTTTACTAGCAGTTTGCAACTCCATTAATTAAAATGGAAAATAAAAGGTTGTAGTCAGCGGCTTCTACCGTGATCCGAACTGCTATGTCTTATAGTACAAGCACTGCAACGCACAAGGGAACCTCTGAGCTAACGACACACTGGCGGCCAGAGGCGGACTATAGTCACTGCGATGTTGCCTGAGCCTCAAAACGCAACCTTAAACACACAAACAGAGGAGGTGGAGATTACTGTTTTAACGTCCCGTCGACAACGATGTCATTAGAGACGGAGCACAAGCTCGGATTAGGGAAGGATGGGGAAGGAAATCGGCCGTGCCCTTCCTAAGGAACCATCCCGGCATTTGCCTGAAGCGATTTAGGGAAATCATTGAAAACCTAAATCAGGATGGCCGGGCGCGGGATTGCACCGTCGTCCTCCCGAATGCACACACAAACAGGTGTTACTTATGTGAAGAACGCCGTTCTTGGAGTCCAGAAATTAAATATACTTTCTAATTGTGTCATCTTGCAGTGGATTATATCGTACGAGTCTTCGATGTGGAAAACGAATGTCAAGTGAATTTAGCGAGGTAACGCCGACCTACACCCGGAAGTAAATGCACTATCAGAGTGTTGACAAATACTTGCTACGACGCTGCCATTTCTCGGCTCTCTGACGAGGCAGCTCTTCAGCGAAATGCTTGCCGTGATTCTCCGATACGGTTCTTCAGAGTGGAGACGCGCGCGCACGTTTGGTTTTTATGCGGCGTTCTCCCCTGATGGTTTCTGACGTCGCCTTGTGGGCTATGTATACATATGAGACATTCAATTATCATTAATCCAGAATGATACAAGTTTCAGCTTCCGGCGTGGAAGAAGGCTGTTGACGCCGACATTATATCATTTCAACGTAGGGAAAGCAAAACGGATCATTCAATGTTTCTCATTCAACATAAAGCATGTGAGATAAATTTCCGTAACGTTCATAATCATCTAAAAATACAAACGAAGTAAAAATACACCGGAAGCTTATTCGAATTGAATATAATGTAAGATACCAAACGCTTTGCACCTCGATGTCGAATTTGTCCACTTGCAATCTTTTGCAGCATACACATAGAATGTCATGATTACCACGAGAATGAAGAAATATGTTGGTAAGGATGGAAGCAAGAAGAGACGCAGTCAACAAATATTCTATTCCTCATGGCATTCATTTCATTTGACACGTAAGAAGAGGTAAAGCGGGAATTTACTTTCGTTAACACGAAAGATATGCCGCACATATTGATAACGAGGAAGTCTGCGTCTTCATACGTTTCCTCCTTGAAATCTGTATGCTCTATTATATACTAAGTAGCCCGATCATGGTTTCAGTAATGTTACCCTCTTGTTTCACCCCGTAACGATGAACAGATTCCAAATGCATGTCTCTGCGTGAAAGTAGCTTTTCGAACCCTTCCTGGGTTGTTTTTTGTGTTTTATTGCTTGGAATTCCTGAAGCAGACCACTGTGCCTTCCCCCCTCGTGGGTTAGGTCTCAAAACTAAACCGCTTTGTATCCAATGGCATAATTTATTCATACAGCATCAGCATAAGACTCTTGCGAGTGAGAGAATGTCAATAACAATCGTAACAAGAACAAGCAAATAATGAATGATGTTTATTCCAACGCAGAACGAGAATGGCTTTAAATATAAAAATCTATATCTATATCTATATCCATATCTATTGATCTTTGAGTTGGCACTATGCAAATATATTCTTAGCATTTAGTTACTGAATTTAGTTCTGGATGTTTGCAGAGAAAAGGAAAAGTCGGTGCTTCTCGCTAGTGTAATATAATGTGAACCAGCAACTACCCTTTCCTTAGAACACGACTCAAGCAGGTCCTCAAGTAGGTACCAAGGCACTGCTGCATTCTGTTCCCTGACATTGCTCTGATGACGGTTAATGCAGATAGTTCCGATTATGAAATACAAAACGTATTGCAGGTTAGTTCCTAGGATAGTAACATTAAATTTGCGTTGTAGACGGCACATGAACGTGACGACTATCCATATTACTCATCAATATAAAAAGACAATATTTTGGGAATTTAGCAGGATTACCCAAAATGAATTCTGAAATTGGGTGACTGACCGCACAGGTGCTAAACGTCGTCAAGAGTATACGATGTCCTAATCGCATTAGGAATATGAAGATCGTCTTCGACAGCTCGCAACTTTCACATTGCTATCTCCACCCTACTCCAGACAGCCCTCGGTGGAGTTGCACTACGTTGCCGATGTTATGGAAGGCCTTCAAACCGACAACAGACCACATATTGAAAAATACAAGCGAATTCTCTTGCAGCGTAAGCTTATTGTAACTAATCTAAAAATTATTGTTCTATTCAAAAAAAGTATTGTCCTATTCAAAAAAAGTAAAATGTTACACACTGTTGACGTCAAACGGACATTATCTATATCCTGTCTTGTGTCCTACTCATCTATAATATCAAGTGTACTATGAAAATGATTATATATAATGGATTATAAGGTAATGCAGTGATACCAGATGGTGGGGGCCGGCCGGTGTGGCCGTGCGGTTCTAGGCGCTTCATTCTGGAACCGCGTGACCGCTACGGTCGCAGGTTCGAATCCTGCCTCGGGCATGGATGTGTGTGATGTCCTTAGGCTAGTTAGGTTTAAGTAGTTCTAAGTTCTAGGGGACTGATGACCTTAGAAGTTAAGTCCCATAGTGCTCAGAGCCATTTGAACCATTTGAACTATTTAACACAAAATGACATTAAAAATTTAAGTTATTCACGAGCAGCTAGTTGAGAATATGTATGAACATTAAATGACACGACGAACCGTCTTGTTCTGCATATGGATTCAAACCCAGCTCATGCAGACTAAGCAAAGATTTCGTGACTGACGGAAACTAACAGTCATTCCTGATTAGGGATACAGAGAGTGATATACCTCGATTTTAGACAGTATCAGTTAGCAAATATCAACTTTAAATTGCATAACGCAAACATTTCTAACAGACGCGAATTCCTTCCCAGCATCTATTGTCCCTGTTAACGAACTACGAGAGATGTTAAATATTGCTTCTTCACAAGTAACTTACTTGAAATGCCGTGAGGTAAAGCTGTGTGTTGGACACGGATTCGAACCCGGAACCTAATCGGATTGCTATCGAAGCACAGTCAAATGTGACATATCGGAATTTCGCGGCAGTAGCTAGATGTTTTAACTGAAATGACGAGACGAAACATTAATTTTTTCCTTCCCAGGACTCCAACCCGGCACCTATCGCTGTTATATTCTAGAGAAAACGAACGTTAAATATGGGTTTGTTGCACCAGCAGTGACATGTGAGCATGATTGAACTGAAATAATATGACGACGAGTTCAGCGCTCACTGGGAATAGAGCCCCACACATATCGTTGTTGACTACACACAAAGAGACGTCAGCTACCGAATTTTTCTCCACCAGCTGCTCAGAATAGCATCTTGAACTTACAGTCATCTCGCAAATAGTTCTGTGTCTCACTGGGAGTTAAAAACGTCAGATATCGTTAGTGTTGACAGCGAATGAAAATACATTAAAAATCAAAATTATTATCCACCAGCAGATAGGTGTTCTCATGATAGAGCTTGATAATACATAATTAAATCTTTAGTGCCGGGCCAGGATTCGATCCCATTCACGCGTAATATGTGAAGGTGTTGAGGAATCTGCAGTTTTGAACAAACAACAAATTGTAGCCGAGCTGTATTGCCACGAAGGGATCAAATTCCGCGTTAAGGGCGGTCTGAGTTGCATTCCCAGTTCAGAACCAATTTTATCGACATACAGAAGCTCAAATAAAAGATGGAATAAGTGTCCTGTGACCATACATAGCGTTTGTGTCGTCACTTGAAATAAATAACTAGTATAAGAAAGGTAAGGTTTCTACATGTCGCCACTCCAGACTTTATTGTGGTTCAACCTACCGTCTACTTGGTAAAGAAGGAATATCATCTTTAATGTGAATTTTCAGACCACGCAGCCATTATATCTCCTTCACTTGGTGTAGCCAGGAGAGAATGGAATCTGTCTCTCCCTATCTAAAATCATTGACAGAAGTGGGAATCGAACCCAGACCATAGGTATAACAACCTACTATCCGTCCAACAGACCACGAAATCCTCTTCTCTGCGAGTCATTTTTCTATCGTAACGCAGTTGCGCCACACTGGATGACAATTCTGACACACAGGCTCCCTGTAGTAATTTGCAGCATGTTCAGTAAATTCATTTACTTGGTTGACCGAATCACCATGAACTAGCTGCCTCGGCTACCCAGTGCATACATTCGACTATTTTGTAATCACAGAAATAAAATCACGTAACTGCCACCTACACACAACTGCCAACAGTGTAGGATGCAGAAGTTTAAATAGGAAGTGTTCCTTTCCACTTGAGCTATTCTATTGCGCTATCTGTTACTAGAAAACGTCGTTCAGTCCAAAAGAAAAGCTGTAACTGTTTGTCTCTCAGAAGTCAAGACCTGGCCATATGCATAATCTCACAGTGCTGTGGAATCCAAAAGTTCTGGAGGAATAGTTGCCGAGCTCTGGAGCTGTTGTAGCTACGTGTCAGCTTGTAGCATAGATAAGATGTCGCGAGTTCGAATGCATTCAGTGCTACATTTTTTAAAACGCAATTCTGCTCTCTGCTGAAGTTATCGATCTAATGGAACTTTGAACATAATTCCCTTCACTTCTCAACCCAAAGTAGTCGCATGTGGAAGAAGGATTAACTACTGTGACATTTTGTTCTATTCAGGTTTACTAGACAGCAGGCAGCAGATGCATCTCGAAGATGTGCAGGGAGAGCGCATCGTGCCATAATATGTCAGAAAAGTATTTTCTACATTAGCCGTCGTGTGGTAGTGATATTTTATTCTTCTTCAAACTTTGTTTGACAGCTTTAACTCAGAACAAGTTTCCTACATGCATGTAATCAATAAACTGCATGTGCATTGTCAGACTGTCATAGGTAACATCAGAGAATTCGCATATATCGTTGATGATTAATTTCTCTCTCATGTTTACTATTGTTTTAACAACACTAAAGGAAACCTTACGAAAATTGTGCACTGTATTACAAGAAATGAAATAAAACTAACCATGATAACCTTACGACGAAAGTATCTGTACACAAGCATGCCTCTATCGACACGAATTAGTAAAATACTACTCACTTAGATTTTTATTGGGTCTGTGTTTAATTGGTATGCTGTGTCATACTCAAGAGGTATGCAAATGTGGCATTTCATAAATATAGTTACGTATTCCTAGAAACCCAAAATTCGCTTGTCAGCAGCGGAAAGAGGCGTTACCTGTTGTGCAGCATTGTAAGTTTTTCTTCATTGCACTATGAGCTGAAAGCATTTTCTTGCGATTTCCTTATTGATGTTTGATCTGACTGCTTGTAGCTCTTTCACAGAAGGGATAAAAACGTTACCAGTCAGTGAGACTGGAACTGCAAACCGTAACACACGCTGTCTCACAGGTCAGCACGTAACCACAGAGCTAGCGAGGAGGTATGGGTCTTAGCTTCCTATTACGAGGACAATAGTAACTAGAACTCGTAAACCGCTATTTAAAGGTCGAGATTAGTTGCGATTTCCACCCGCAACGACTTTCCTGGGCTGAAAACCGTAAATTTTCAATCTTTTGTTACCCTTCAAGCGATAATAACTCAGATTATTCAATGGAAATGACAGGTAAAATCAAGTGAACTTTGAGGCTTAATTCCGTGCACACCAGGAAGTAACTCGTCGATCACAGAGTTGCCAAACATACGTTGCCTTGTTGCCAAATCTCAGTTACAGTACCAGCAGGAAGAAGACGACCCAATGTGATCCTACAGCGGTCTGGGAAGTGACCATAGCTGGTGTCTCCAAGTCGCGGCTGCTACGGCCTGGAATACGTAATGCGTCTGATTCGCTTTCTGTAACTAGGCTTAGGGACTGGAGCGTAGTTACTAATAATACTCAGAACTGACTGCAAACTGAGCATCATAAATCAGTAACTCTCATTGTTGTTTTTATATTTCTTTCGTAAGTGTACTCAAAACTAAGAAAGTCATTCACAGGCGTTTTCGTGCCTCGCCGATAGTCGAGCACAACATACAAATAAAAATAAGAAAGAATGTGTGTGTTTGTGTGTGTGTGTGTGTGTGTGTGTGTGTGTGTGTGTGTGTGTGTGTGAGCGAGAGAGAGAGAGAGAGAGAGAGAGAGAGAGAGAGAGAGAGAGAGAGAGAGAAATAAAAAGCAATGAGAAGGAGTGTAATAAATTGTTGTAAAGAAATTGAATCATGGTATTTGTGGTGTCACAGCCAGACACCACACTTGCTAGGTGGTAGCTTAAATCGCCCGCGGTCCATTAGTACATGTCGGACCCGCGTGTCGCCACTGTGTGATCGCAGACCGAGCGCCACCACACGGCAGGTCTCGAGAGACGTACGAGAACTCGCCCCAGTTGTACGACGACGTTGCCAGCGACTATACGGACGAAGCCTTTGCTCTCATTTGCCGAGAGACAGTAGAATAGCCTTCAGCTAAGTTCATGTCTACGACCTAGCAAGGCGCCATTAGCTTTAGATAGCTTGTATTTAAAGAGCCTCACTTGTATCGCCAAAATCTCCAGATGTCTCATCAAGAACGATGTATACAAAGGATGGATTAAAAGATAAGTAGTCCAGAAGTTACGTATTTTCTTTATAGCATTCATTAAGTCTCCTGTTTCAGACCTCACTCCATCCTTCGTGAGTTAGCGCGTGCATCTTGGCCGCCTCTTTCAATTAGTGTGCGTAGTGTTGGCAAGTCTGCCGACACAACAATTTTGGCGCCGCGGATTAATCAGGATCTTGTTCTTTCTAATTGCTTACATTTCCTTGTGTCATGGCTTCGCCAGATGTACTGTCCGAATTTTATCGCTTGCAGAATCAGCAGACGCAGGCGTTATTGGATGCCCTT
Organism: Schistocerca nitens; assembly: GCF_023898315.1. Lineage (NCBI taxonomy): Eukaryota > Metazoa > Arthropoda > Insecta > Orthoptera > Acrididae > Schistocerca > Schistocerca nitens. Next base: position 213,878,938 of record NC_064614.1, read on the forward strand.
GGACAGCTCGTCCAGGGTCAACGTGTGCTGCACCCCGATGCGGCCGCCGCCGCTTCCTCGCTACAGCAGCCATGACCCGCCGTTGCACCTCCGTTTCGTAGCTTTGACGCAGCCCACGAGACCTGGCCGGAATGGTCCCGACAATTCGGCTTCCATCTAGCCGCCTACAGAATTCAAGGTATTGAGCGTCAGCCGTTTTTGCTTTCTTGTGTCGGTGTGTCCACCTACCATGTGATAGTGAAATTGTTTCCCCGACGCGACGTAGCAACTCTGTCCTACGAAGAAATTTTGTCTGCTTTAGATGCCTATTTCAAGGAAACAGTTAATGTAGTTGCAAAAAGGTATACGTTCTTTCATACCAAACGTACGGCCGGTCAGACTAATAGGGAGTGGGTTGCAACATTGCAAGGACTTACTAGGGATTGTGATTTTGCATGTGAATGTGGACTTCCGTATTCAGATACTATGGTGCGTGATGCAATAGCACAGAACGTTTCTGATGTTCGCATAAGGGAACAGATTTTGAAACTAGTTAATCCCTCCCTTCAACAAGTGATAGACATATTGGATAGGTAAGACACACTTGACTTTGCTCAGGCATCATTTGAAACTTCGCCAGCAGTGTGTCGCATTGACTGGCCCCCCGGGCGCGCAGCACGGGACGCTAAACGGCCCTCGCGTACGTTCGCGCAGCTGCAGCCTAGCTTGCAAACACGTGTACCGCGTAAGCATGCCAATGCCGTGCTCAAATCATGCCCGCGGTGTGCAACTAGACATTCGCGTGACAATTGCCCGTCACGCCAAGCTATTTGCTTTTACTGTCGTAAGAAAGGACATGTTCAAAGTGTTTGCCAGAAAAAGCTAAGATCAGACAATCGCAACGATTCCAGGCCCTTTGCTTCGCGCCGGAATCGAACCAGGGACAATCAGGCTCGAGGACCTTCGCCCATGGACATTCATGTCGTTCATTCCACCCCGTCCAGTGCCACTTTATCTAACAGTGAATGTGTTCGTCCCACAAAAAGTGTGCGTCGACGTCGCCGGAAATCCCGTAACGTCGCAAGTGCTTCTGTACCTGTATCAGCTCAAATTGCACGTGAAAGTCGCTCTTGTCGTCAGCAGGACAATAAACTTTTTGTAGACTTAGACTTTGCAGGCAAAGTGATACCATTCCAGCTCGATACCGGAGCTGCAGTTTCATTGCTCAATCAAGACACGTACAAACAACTGGGCAAACCTCCGTTGCGTGCCGCAAATGTTCAGCTCAATAGTTATTTAGGACAGCAGATACCTGTGTTAGGACAGTGCAGCCTTCTTGCCACCTACAAGGGACAAACAAAACTTGTGTCGTTTTACGTTCTTCGTTCTTCTTCTGCAGTGAACTTGTTTGGTTTAGATTTATTTCAGTTGTTTAACGTGTCTATAGTAAATCAGGTCCAGTTAGTGAACCAGACTGTGTCTTCCGCCAGTGTTGTTAGTCTATGTGAGGAATTTGCAGACATTTTTGCACCGGGCCTTGGTTGCGCTAAGAACTATGAAGCACATTTGGAACTCAAAGTGGACGTGCAACCGAAATTTTTCAGAGCGCGCAATGTTCCCCACGCATTGCGTGATGAGGTCGCAAGAACATTAAACGATTTCGAATCACAAGCTTGCATGTTCATTGATTCGGAAACCGATGACGTGGTCGAATCGTTTCCGATTGATTTTCGTCGTGTCGCTACAGCCACAGCTGCTGACTCTGTCCTTGCTACTGTTTTGCGTTTTGTTGCTACACAATGGCCCTTGTGAAAGTCACGGATCGAGGATCCGTTGGTTCGCCGATTTTTTGCTCACAAGGAGAGACTATTTGTACGTCGTGGTGTTTTGTTGTTGCGTTCGGATAATGATCAATCCAGAGTCGTGGTTCCAAGTTCGTTACAGTCCTCTGTCTTACGGCTTCTTCACCAAGGACATTGGGGTATAGTGCGTACGAAACAAGTTGCTCGTCAGCACTGTACTTGGTTCGGAATCGATGCTGCGATTACGAATATGTGCTCTTCTTGCGTGGCGTGTGCCGAACAACAATCCGCCCCGCCGCGGAAATTCTTTGCATGGCCAACAGCCACTTCCCCTTGGCAACGCTTGCACATCGATTTTGCTGGTCCATTCTGGAATGCTCGATGGTTGGTTGTGGTGGATTCCTTCAGTAATTTTCCTTTTGTTGTCCGGATGTCTTCCACGACGTCATCTGCCACCGTCCAAGCGTTGTCCGCTATTTTTTGCATTGAAGGTCTTCCACAGACTATTGTTTCCGACAATGGCCCACAATTCGTGTCCGCAGAATTTCAGTCATTCTGCAAGGCCAATGGTATTCAACATCTGACATCCGCGCCGTTTTCGCCTCAGTCAAACGGTGCCGCTGAACGGTTGGTCCGGACTTTCAAGTCACAGATGTTGAAGTTGAAAGAGTCGCATTCTCGGGAGGCCGCATTGTTGCTCTTTTTGTCTTCGTATCGCTCTCAGCCCCGCGATGGTCGCTCGCCGGCTGAGTTGCTCCATGGTCGTCCTCATCGAATCTTGATGTCTTTGCTGCATCCGCCGCCTCAGGTTCCAGTGCAGCGGCAGACTCCTGTTTTTGCTCCTGGCGACGTTGTTTTCTATCGCAACTATCGCGGTTCACGGCGTTGGCTCGCAGGGCGCATTCTTCGCTGCCTCGGCCGCGCGATATATTTGGTTTTGGGGGCCTCTGGTGAGGTGCGTCGGCATCTCAATCAGCTGCGCCTCTGTCGTCGCCTGGGTTCTGCCGCTCCCCGTCTGCTTTCAGCGACGGTGCCGTCCGGTCAGCGCCCTGGGGACCCTTCTACTGGCTCGCCTCATCCCCAGGTGTTACCGACGCTGCCTTCCACTTTGCCTCATGGACGCGCCGCCGCAGCCGCCACCGGCGCCGCCCGCAGTGGACGCTTCGCTGCAGCCGCCCAGCGCCTCCCTGGGTCACGCGCCGCCACTCGCTTCCCGTGACCAGCTGTCCTCCGCCATGGAACTCTTGCCCGCCCCGGACCAGATGTCGTCTTCGCCCGTCGGGTGCCCCGACCACATGGAGGTTGTCCCTTCGGCCCCTCCTGTCTCTCTACGGGCGCATACACCGCATGTGGACGTGCACCCTGGACTAGGTTTTCAGGCGTTTCCTAGCTCCCCTCGGACCGAATGGCCGGGTGCGGGTGGCACAGCCTCGCCTGTTGTTAGGCTCCCCACCTCATCGCATACGTCAACATGGGGTCCTCCCCACGGCGGACGGAAGCCTTATAACACGACCGTTCGCCGATTTGCGGGGGAGGAATGTGGTGTCACAGCCAGACACCACACTTGCTAGGTGGTAGCTTAAATCGGCCGCGGTCCGTTAGTACATGTCGGACCCGCGTGTCGCCACTGTGTGATCGCAGACCGAGCGCCACCACACGGCAGGTCTCGAGAGACGTACGAGAACTCGCCCCAGTTGTACGACGACGTTGCTAGCGACTATACGGACGAAGCCTTTGCTCTCATTTGCCGAGAGACAGTAGAATAGCCTTCAGCTAAGTTCATGTCTACGACCTAGCAAGGCGCCATTAGCCTTAGATAGCTTGTATTTAAAGAGCCTCACTTGTATCGCCACAATCTCCAGATGTCTCATCAAGAACGATGTATACAAAGGATGGATTAAAAGATAAGTAGTCCAGAAGTTACGTATTTTCTTTATAGCATTCATTAAGTCTCCTGTTTCAGACCTCACTCCATCCTTCGTGAGTTAGCGCGTGCATCTTGGCCGCCTCTTTCAATTAGTGTGCGTAGTGTTGGCAAGTCTGCCGACACAACAGTATTTAAAGAAATCTTTCATTAAAATGACACATTCCACATCATTACGAAATGTCGTATTCATGATCTATGGAACAAGAGTTAATCTAATGTAATCTAATCTAATCTAATCACATCATATTGATGATTAGCCATGAAGAGTCATGAATTACCGAAATTTTAGCCAATACCAGTAACCAAATCTAAACTTGAAAATAAAAGACGACAATTTTTGTAATAAATCGTGACTCCTATCAAGACCCTTTCGTCCCTGTTATCTAACCACGAAAGATGTCTGATATACCTCCATTCTGAAGTAACAAAGTGTGCATGCATTTAAAGATGAAGTGCATGATATGAAGTTCTGTGACGGAGATACGAACCCAACACGTAATCCGATTGTTAACTAAGAAAAATCAAATGTTACGTATCGGTTTTTCTTACGAGCCGCTAGGTGTCTGAATCTAAAATAAGGATACAAACTTTTGTGCCTAAGCGACAATCGAACTGCACACCTACCGTGCATCCACGAATATAGCTTAAGTATCAGTTGCTTACTCATGAACAGTAAGATGTGTGCGTGTTTGACCAGAAATAACGACACCTGTTGCGATTGTTGGCAACACATGAACAGACATTGAAATTGCGCGTTAATTTTCACTAGCAGGTGGGTGTGCACTTGATAAAGCTAGAAATGAAATTATGAATATTTTTGTACTGGATCAGGTTTCAGACCCACATACTTACCTTTGGAGGAGACCTAGAGAAGATTGCATGCAGTCTTGGGAAAAGGAACGAAATGACTGAACTATACTGTTCCGAGAGATTCGGATCCTCCAAAGAGGAGATACGAATTCGAATCACAGTCCAGCACCAAATTTTTAAACGTCTCTAGTTCAATCAAGTACAAGTAAAATAAGAGCCCTGTCCCTTTAAATGGCTATCGGTTCATCAAATAAAATAAAATTTTCTAATGTATGTAAGCTTACTGGCGACTGTATTTCTGTTCACCATGACTTCCGCTGTGTCATTTCCCAACGTAAACCGGCTCTGCCCAGTTGGTAATGAAGGAACGTGATGTTTAATGCGGATTCTGGATTATAACGTCTTTCTCTTGAGGTTACCAGAGGTAAAATAAATCTGTTTGTGCCTCTTAAAAGTAAATGCCTGAACCCACGCATTGCACCTGTGATAGCTCGTTCCACCAGACCATTGTGGCCACATTACCCAGCCCCAGGAGTGTGCTGCAACGGATGATGTGCTTAGCTTACAAAATTAGTCACGGTGGAAAAAATGCGAGTCTATTAGATGGTCAAGTAGAAGCAAGCTTCTGACGCAGAGATTATGCTATTCTCATGTCAGCAGGATGTAAAGACTCTTCTAGGCATCATAGGCTGGATGTGAAGCCATTTTGATTTTTCACAAATTCAGCAAATTTCTTAGTTCGAGAAAATCCACTGTGAATTGTGAAGTTGCCGGATAATTCGATTATTACTGTCACTATTACCGGCCGTACTCTTCCGTATTTTGCCGGTTGAAAGGCGAAAGCTTACTGACAAATTTCACACAGCAATTACTGTTACAGTGTACTTATGAGCCAAATGAGTGAATTGCGTATTTTCCGGTGAGAAAGAGCACTGGCAAACAGTCTTCGCTACATTAGGTTATTTACACTGGTGTCACTCTGAGCTAGAATTTATGGTCAGCGACTAAGTGTAAGGTCAACGTTTCGGATGCAAGTTTTGCGACTGTGAAATACTTTCCTACATTATAGAAGCGAATATTAAATTTTAACTAATATTGCGAAAATTTTGTACTTGGACAGCTTAGAATGAAAATACTTCTGTTTAATGCAAAGGGAAACAATAGATTTTCTAAAACACTGTCTGTCATACACTACTTGAAACAGGTCATGTCGACCAAATCATGTGGAAGAACTAACAGCAACGTATATCGGAAGGCAGTAAGATCTCTTGCCTTTTGGTTTGTCAGTACTCGATAGCCATTTATAGGCGAAAGTAAATGAAGAAAGGCAGTGCGTTTTTGTTACCAAGTAACGTCTTCGTCAATTACTTTAGTTTTAATGTAATCTACGAGTAATTGCTGGTGTTTGATATTAACATGAAAAGGATTCCGTAGACAGGGAAAGAACCTGTTCTTGGGAAACTACTTCTATAGTGACCAAAAGGCATTAAATGATGTTCAAGCACTTGTGTTACAGCAGCGGTATGAATAAAATGATAGTAATAGTGACAGTAATAATCGAATTATCCGGCAACTTCACAATTCACAGTGGATTTTCTTGAACTAAGAAATTTGCTGAATTTGTGAAAAATCAAAATGGCTTCACATCCAGCCTATGATGCCTAGAAGAGTCTTTACATCCTGCTGACATGAGAATAGCATAATCTCTGCGTCAGAAGCTTGCTTCTACTTGACCATCTAATAGACTCGCATTTTTTCCACCGTGACTAATTTTGTAAGCTAAGCACATCATCCGTTGCAGCACACTCCTGGGGCTGGGTAATGTGGCCACAATGATCTGGTGGAACGAACTATCACAGGTGCAATGCGTGGGTTCAGGCATTTACTTTTAAGAGGCACAAACAGATTTATTTTACCTCTGGTAACCTCAAGAGAAAGACGTTATAATCCAGAATCCGCATTAAACATCACGTTCCTTCATTACCAACTGGGCAGAGCCGGTTTACGTTGGGAAATGACACAGCGGACGTCATGGTGAACAGAAATACAGTCGCCAGTAAGCTTACTTACATTAGAAAATTTTATTTTATTTGATGAACCGATAGCCATTTAAAGGGACAGGGCTCTTATTTTACTTGTACTTGATTGAACTAGAGACGTTTAAAAATTTGGTGCTGGACTGTGATTCGAATTCGTATCTCCTCTTTGGAGGATCCGAATCTCTCGGAACAGTATAGTTCAGTCATTTCGTTCCTTTTCCCAAGACTGCATGCAATCTTCTCTAGGTCTCCTCCAAAGGTAAGTATGTGGGTCTGAAACCTGATCCAGTACAAAAATATTCATAATTTCATTTCTAGCTTTATCAAGTGCACACCCACCTGCTAGTGAAAATTAACGCGCAATTTCAATGTCTGTTCATGTGTTGCCAACAATCGCAACAGGTGTCGTTATTTCTGGTCAAACACGCACACATCTTACTGTTCATGAGTAAGCAACTGATACTTAAGCTATATTCGTGGATGCACGGTAGGTGTGCAGTTCGATTGTCGCTTAGGCACAAAAGTTTGTATCCTTATTTTAGATTCAGACACCTAGCGGCTCGTAAGAAAAACCGATACGTAACATTTGATTTTTCTTAGTTAACAATCGGATTACGTGTTGGGTTCGTATCTCCGTCACAGAACTTCATATCATGCACTTCATCTTTAAATGCATGCACACTTTGTTACTTCAGAATGGAGGTATATCAGACATCTTTCGTGGTTAGATAACAGGGACGAAAGGGTCTTGATAGGAGTCACGATTTATTACAAAAATTGTCGTCTTTTATTTTCAAGTTTAGATTTGGTTACTGGTATTGGCTAAAATTTCGGTAATTCATGACTCTTCATGGCTAATCATCAATATGATGTGATTAGATTAGATTAGATTACATTAGATTAACTCTTGTTCCATAGATCATGAATACGACATTTCGTAATGATGTGGAACGTGTCATTTTAATGAAAGTTTTCTTTAAATACCATGATTCAATTTCTTTACAACAATTTTTACACTCCCTCTCATTGCTTTTTATTTCTCTCTCTCTCTCTCTCTCTCTCTGTCTCTCTCTCTCTCTCTCTCACACACACACACACACACAAACACACACATTCTTTTTTATTTTTATTTGTATGTTGTGCTCGACTATCGGCGAGGCACGAAAACGCCTGTGAATGACTTTCTTAGTTTTGAGTACACTTACGAAAGAAATATAAAAACAACAATGAGAGTTACTGATTTATGATGCTCAGTTTGCAGTCAGTTCTGAGTATTATTAGTAACTACGCTCCAGTCCCTAAGCCTAGTTACAGAAAGCGAATCAGACGCATTACGTATTCCAGGCCGTAGCAGCCGCGACTTGGAGACACCAGCTATGGTCACTTCCCAGACCGCTGTAGGATCACATCGGGTCGTCTTCTTCCTGCTGGTACTGTAACTGAGATTTGGCAACAAGGCAACGTATGTTTGGCAACTCTGTGATCGACGAGTTACTTCCTGGTGTGCACGGAATTAAGCCTCAAAGTTCACTTGATTTTACCTGTCATTTCCATTGAATAATCTGAGTTATTATCGCTTGAAGGGTAACAAAAGATTGAAAATTTACGGTTTTCAGCCCAGGAAAGTCGTTGCGGGTGGAAATCGCAACTAATCTCGACATTTAAATAGCGGTTTACGAGTTCTAGTTACTATTGTCCTCGTAATAGGAAGCTAAGACCCATACCTCCTCGCTAGCTCTGTGGTTACGTGCTGACCTGTGAAACAGCGTGTGTTACGGTTCGCAGTTCCAGTCTCACTGACTGGTAACGTTTTTATCCCTTCTGTGAAAGAGCTACAAGCAGTCAGATCAAACATCAATAAGGAAATCGCAAGAAAATGCTTTCAGCTCATAGTGCAATGAAGAAAAACTTACAATGCTGCACAACAGGTAACGCCTCTTTCCGCTGCTGACAAGCGAATTTTGGGTTTCTAGGAATACGTAACTATATTTATGAAATGCCACATTTGCATACCTCTTGAGTATGACACAGCATACCAATTAAACACAGACCCAATAAAAATCTAAGTGAGTAGTATTTTACTAATTCGTGTCGATAGAGGCATGCTTGTGTACAGATACTTTCGTCGTAAGGTTATCATGGTTAGTTTTATTTCATTTCTTGTAATACAGTGCACAATTTTCGTAAGGTTTCCTTTAGTGTTGTTAAAACAATAGTAAACATGAGAGAGAAATTAATCATCAACGATATATGCGAATTCTCTGATGTTACCTATGACAGTCTGACAATGCACATGCAGCTTATTGATTACATGCATGTAGGAAACTTGTTCTGAGTTAAAGCTGTCAAACAAAGTTTGAAGAAGAATAAAATATCACTACCACACGACGGCTAATGTAGAAAATACTTTTCTGACATATTATGGCACGATGCGCTCTCCCTGCACATCTTCGAGATGCATCTGCTGCCTGCTGTCTAGTAAACCTGAATAGAACAAAATGTCACAGTAGTTAATCCTTTTTCCACATGCGACTACTTTGGGTTGAGAAGTGAAGGGAATTATGTTCAAAGTTCCATTAGATCGATAACTTCAGCAGAGAGCAGAATTGCGTTTTAAAAAATGTAGCACTGAATGTATTCGAACTCGCGACATCTTATCTATGCTACAAGCTGACACGTAGCTACAACAGCTCGGCAACTATTCCTCCAGAACTTCTGGATTCCACAGCACTGTGAGATTATGCATATGGCCAGGTCTTGACTTCTGAGAGACAAACAGTTACAGCTTTTCTTTTGGACTGAACGACGTTTTCTAGTAACAGATAGCGCAATAGAATAGCTCAAGTGGAAAGGAATACTTCCTATTTAAACTTCTGCATCCTACACCGTTGGCAGTTGTGTGTAGGTGGCAGTTACGTGATTTTATTTCTGTGATTACAAAATAGTCGAATGTATGCACTGGGTAGCCGAGGCAGCTAGTTCACGGTGATTCGGTCAACCAAGTAAATGAATTTACTGAACATGCTGCAAATTACTACAGGGAGCCTGTGTGTCAGAATTGTCATCCAGTGTGGCGCAACTGCGTTACGATAGAAAAATGACTCGCAGAGAAGAGGATTTCGTGGTCTGTTGGACGGATAGTAGGTTGTTATACCTATGGTCTGGGTTCGATTCCCACTTCTGTCAATGATTTTAGATAGGGAGAGACAGATTCCATTCTCTCCTGGCTACACCAAGTGAAGGAGATATAATGGCTGCGTGGTCTGAAAATTCACATTAAAGATGATATTCCTTCTTTACCAAGTAGACGGTAGGTTGAACCACAATAAAGTCTGGAGTGGCGACATGTAGAAACCTTACCTTTCTTATACTAGTTATTTATTTCAAGTGACGACACAAACGCTATGTATGGTCACAGGACACTTATTCCATCTTTTATTTGAGCTTCTGTATGTCGATAAAATTGGTTCTGAACTGGGAATGCAACTCAGACCGCCCTTAACGCGGAATTTGATCCCTTCGTGGCAATACAGCTCGGCTACAATTTGTTGTTTGTTCAAAACTGCAGATTCCTCAACACCTTCACATATTACGCGTGAATGGGATCGAATCCTGGCCCGGCACTAAAGATTTAATTATGTATTATCAAGCTCTATCATGAGAACACCTATCTGCTGGTGGATAATAATTTTGATTTTTAATGTATTTTCATTCGCTGTCAACACTAACGATATCTGACGTTTTTAACTCCCAGTGAGACACAGAACTATTTGCGAGATGACTGTAAGTTCAAGATGCTATTCTGAGCAGCTGGTGGAGAAAACTTCGGTAGCTGACGTCTCTTTGTGTGTAGTCAACAACGATATGTGTGGGGCTCTATTCCCAGTGAGCGCTGAACTCTTCGTCATATTATTTCAGTTCAATCATGCTCACATGTCACTGCTGGTGCAACAAACCCATATTTAACGTTCGTTTTCTCTAGAATATAACAGCGATAGGTGCCAGGTTGGAGTCCTGGGAAGGAAAAAATTAATGTTTCGTCTCGTCATTTCAGTTAAAACATCTAGCTACTGCCGCGAGATTCCGATATGTCACATTTGACTGTGGTTCGATAGCAATCCGATTAGGTTCCGGGTTCGAATCCGTGTCCAACACACAGCTTTACCTCACGGCATTTCAAGTAAGTTACTTGTGAAGAAGCAATATTTAACATCTCTCGTAGTTCGTTAACAGGGACAATAGATGCTGGGTAGGAATTCGCGTCTGTTAGAAATGTTTGCGTTATGCAATTTAAAGTTGATATTTGCTAACTGATACTGTCTAAAATCGAGGTATATCACTCTCTGTATGCCTAATCAGGAATGACTGTTAGTTTCCGTCAGTCACGAAATCTTTGCTTAGTCTGCATGAGCTGGGTTTGAATCCATATGCAGAACAAGACGGTTCGTCGTGTCATTTAATGTTCATACATATTCTCAACTAGCTGCTCGTGAATAACTTAAATTTTTAATGTCATTTTGTGTTAAATAGTTCAAATGGTTCAAATGGCTCTGAGCACTATGGGACTTAACTTCTAAGGTCATCAGTCCCCTAGAACTTAGAACTACTTAAACCTAACTAGCCTAAGGACATCACACACATCCATGCCCGAGGCAGGATTCGAACCTGCGACCGTAGCGGTCACGCGGTTCCAGACTGAAGCGCCTAGAACCGCACGGCCACACCGGCCGGCCCCCACCATCTGGTATCACTGCATTACCTTATAATCCATTATATATAATCATTTTCATAGTACACTTGATATTATAGATGAGTAGGACACAAGACAGGATATAGATAATGTCCGTTTGACGTCAACAGTGTGTAACATTTTACTTTTTTTGAATAGGACAATACTTTTTTTGAATAGAACAATAATTTTTAGATTAGTTACAATAAGCTTACGCTGCAAGAGAATTCGCTTATATTTTTCAATATGTGGTCTGTTGTCGGTTTGAAGGCCTTCCATAACATCGGCAACGTAGTGCAACTCCACCGAGGGCTGTCTGGAGTAGGGTGGAGATAGCAATGTGAAAGTTGCGAGCTGTCGAAGACGATCTTCATATTCCTAATGCGATTAGGACATCGTATACTCTTGACGACGTTTAGCACCTGTGCGGTCAGTCACCCAATTTCAGAATTCATTTTGGGTAATCCTGCTAAATTCCCAAAATATTGTCTTTTTATATTGATGAGTAATATGGATAGTCGTCACGTTCATGTGCCGTCTACAACGCAAATTTAATGTTACTATCCTAGGAACTAACCTGCAATACGTTTTGTATTTCATAATCGGAACTATCTGCATTAACCGTCATCAGAGCAATGTCAGGGAACAGAATGCAGCAGTGCCTTGGTACCTACTTGAGGACCTGCTTGAGTCGTGTTCTAAGGAAAGGGTAGTTGCTGGTTCACATTATATTACACTAGCGAGAAGCACCGACTTTTCCTTTTCTCTGCAAACATCCAGAACTAAATTCAGTAACTAAATGCTAAGAATATATTTGCATAGTGCCAACTCAAAGATCAATAGATATGGATATAGATATAGATATAGATTTTTATATTTAAAGCCATTCTCGTTCTGCGTTGGAATAAACATCATTCATTATTTGCTTGTTCTTGTTACGATTGTTATTGACATTCTCTCACTCGCAAGAGTCTTATGCTGATGCTGTATGAATAAATTATGCCATTGGATACAAAGCGGTTTAGTTTTGAGACCTAACCCACGAGGGGGGAAGGCACAGTGGTCTGCTTCAGGAATTCCAAGCAATAAAACACAAAAAACAACCCAGGAAGGGTTCGAACAGCTACTTTCACGCAGAGACATGCATTTGGAATCTGTTCATCGTTACGGGGTGAAACAAGAGGGTAACATTACTGAAACCATGATCGGGCTACTTAGTATATAATAGAGCATACAGATTTCAAGGAGGAAACGTATGAAGACGCAGACTTCCTCGTTATCAATATGTGCGGCATATCTTTCGTGTTAACGAAAGTAAATTCCCGCTTTACCTCTTCTTACGTGTCAAATGAAATGAATGCCATGAGGAATAGAATATTTGTTGACTGCGTCTCTTCTTGCTTCCATCCTTACCAACATATTTCTTCATTCTCGTGGTAATCATGACATTCTATGTGTATGCTGCAAAAGATTGCAAGTGGACAAATTCGACATCGAGGTGCAAAGCGTTTGGTATCTTACATTATATTCAATTCGAATAAGCTTCCGGTGTATTTTTACTTCGTTTGTATTTTTAGATGATTATGAACGTTACGGAAATTTATCTCACATGCTTTATGTTGAATGAGAAACATTGAATGATCCGTTTTGCTTTCCCTACGTTGAAATGATATAATGTCGGCGTCAACAGCCTTCTTCCACGCCGGAAGCTGAAACTTGTATCATTCTGGATTAATGATAATTGAATGTCTCATATGTATACATAGCCCACAAGGCGACGTCAGAAACCATCAGGGGAGAACGCCGCATAAAAACCAAACGTGCGCGCGCGTCTCCACTCTGAAGAACCGTATCGGAGAATCACGGCAAGCATTTCGCTGAAGAGCTGCCTCGTCAGAGAGCCGAGAAATGGCAGCGTCGTAGCAAGTATTTGTCAACACTCTGATAGTGCATTTACTTCCGGGTGTAGGTCGGCGTTACCTCGCTAAATTCACTTGACATTCGTTTTCCACATCGAAGACTCGTACGATATAATCCACTGCAAGATGACACAATTAGAAAGTATATTTAATTTCTGGACTCCAAGAACGGCGTTCTTCACATAAGTAACACCTGTTTGTGTGTGCATTCGGGAGGACGACGGTGCAATCCCGCGCCCGGCCATCCTGATTTAGGTTTTCAATGATTTCCCTAAATCGCTTCAGGCAAATGCCGGGATGGTTCCTTAGGAAGGGCACGGCCGATTTCCTTCCCCATCCTTCCCTAATCCGAGCTTGTGCTCCGTCTCTAATGACATCGTTGTCGACGGGACGTTAAAACAGTAATCTCCACCTCCTCTGTTTGTGTGTTTAAGGTTGCGTTTTGAGGCTCAGGCAACATCGCAGTGACTATAGTCCGCCTCTGGCCGCCAGTGTGTCGTTAGCTCAGAGGTTCCCTTGTGCGTTGCAGTGCTTGTACTATAAGACATAGCAGTTCGGATCACGGTAGAAGCCGCTGACTACAACCTTTTATTTTCCATTTTAATTAATGGAGTTGCAAACTGCTAGTAAAAATTTCTTATGCGAAGTCTGAAGAATGCCTTTAAACATCAATCTTCGTCCGATTTCGACTTAGTAAATTAAGTTAATATCATGGATTTCTGCTTTGCAAATTCCAAGGTGCTTCACTGTAAAATAGGTCCTGAAAAGATTCAAACCGACTGTCAACGATATAAATTTGAGCTTTGTTCGTCATATAGGTCTAACGTGTCAGAAGGTTGTTTCTGAAGTGCACATGTTCATTAACATAGTTCCCTTCTTCTAAATTTTTGCAATAGCATTTAACTGTAGACGTTTTCTAACACCGGCGTTAGCAATTCCTTTCCGTTCTCTGAAACCTTCAAAACGACAATTTTTTCTGGTTTAAATCTGATGACCTTAACTATCACTTCCGATCAACAATAAATACTTCATGAACCCATACATGGAACTCCAAATGTGCAGTGTTCCTGCACTGCTACAGAGCATGCATTGCAAGGTATTCACACAGTTTATCGCATAGACTTACCATAAGGAATGAAACAAGAACTGTAATACACTTTACACCACAGACGCTCACTCTGGCTTGACGAAAACATCCAAACATTGACCAAAAGTTGCACAAATAATTGAGTTTGAAAGGAAAAGAAACGAGGTATGAAGCATTTATAAATTCATCGAATGTAGTGAGGTGGTTTAATTTCGTCCCAGTCTATAAAATTAATTTCGGGCCATACTCAGCTCTTGCCGATTACCCGCCTACTAATCAGGGCGTCTGTCTCCGTTGCCTTTGAGCGTGAATGGAAATTGTAGAAATTTTCTGTGGAGCAACATTTAATAATAAAGCGTTTTAAATCATCAAAAGCGATGAGCGGTAGCAGGCGCTTTCGATAAAGAACGGGGGAGTGCAGCGCCGCTGCTGTCGCCACGGCCGCTGCCAGTAGCCAGCAAATGGATCCTGGAGCTTTGCCGCATACGGCGTCCAGAGGAGGACAGTCTGCAGGAAATCTGCCGCAAAATCGTTACTGGATAAAATTTTGATATCAGTGTGTCACAAAGCGAAATAGATTGAATCTGCGCTACCATTACATTCACGTCTTCAGCATTCAGACAGAAGAGGCTATAAAAATATTTTATGCCAGCTGCTCTCGATCCACTGACATTATGAACAGAAACAACGCACGCTACCGCTAGACCATAAGCGTAATTAGCCTAGGGTTTCTCTATCATGGGACAAGTTTTCCTCCAGGAAGTGCCGCAGTCTACAGTGTTGCCAGATTGTGCAGATTAGAGAATTAGCGAGTTGGCCAGTTTTTTTGTCCCATGTCGCGATCGGCGCGGACTTAGCCTCTGAAGCGGCCGGCCGCCGGTCGAGTTTTATGTCAAAGAGTGTACAACACGGTCAACATAACAAAATTCCTCTCAGAGGGTAACACTGCTCTGTTGCTTTATACCATAATTGCTTTAACAAAATAGTTTTAAAAATGGTTCAAATGGCTCTGAGCACTATGGGACTCAACTGCTAAGGTCATTAGTCCCCTAGAACTTAGAACTAGTTAAACCTAACCAACCTAAGGACATCACAAACATCCATGCCCGAGGCAGGATTCGAACCTGCGACCGTAGCGGTCTTGCGGTTCCAGACTGCAGCGCCTTTAACCGCACGGCCACTTCGGCCGGCAAAATAGTTTTATTTCACGACTTGTTTCCAGCATTAAGGTTATGGTACAGTAGTAGCAGACAGAAGTGTTATAAACTGTGGCTGCCTTTGGCGGGGGAAACGTGGGATGTTCCCACTGATGGCTTCGCCGTTTGCCCTCGGGCTGTCGAAATGCTGTCGGACGGAATCGCCATGTTGCACGATAGCGCCCACCCCACGCTGCCAATTCGCTCCACACTATCAATCGGACGAAAGCTACGCTACGGGGACTTTACTCGGAAGCACTGCAATACCTCTGTGCAGCCGAGCTCTTTTAATCGTGTGATTGTCACATATTTTGCGAACTGAAGAAAGATTTTCATGAACGTCGTTTTAGTCGGACGCGAAAGTACAAGATTGGTTGCGGTTGTCGATGCGTCGGCGGCCGACTGTGCTCTATGAAACAGGTATTGGTCGTCTCGTCACCCAGTGGGATAAATGTACTACAGCGTGTGCTGATTACTTTTGACTGGGACCATTCCGTGGTCCCAGTGTGGCGACTATTTGGTTTTCATTAGACTACCCCTTATAGTTGGAACCTTTCACTGCACCTGTCGTCTTTTTCGTGGGTGGGTGTCTATAGGTTCTCCAGGTCTGATTAGTTAAGTTGAAAGATCAGAAATGCGAATGTTTGTTAATAAACAGTAGTTTTACTTATGAAACAACTGAAGTTTCCCTTCGATTACCGTGATTATTCCACATCGCTTAGACTCCTTACACTCGCGTTGGCAGAGCCTTCTGCGCCGGTAAATAAATCGCTCAGAGGGGATCAACGGATAACTATCTCCAGGAAAACACTTCAGGCAGTTCTGAGATATCCGAATCGACGATTTAAGCACGCTTTCCACAGCAGCTCAGCCAAATACTCAACTGTTTTGCTCCCAGCTTGAGTACTCGTCTCTTCGTTGTCACACTGACGTTGTTGTAAGTTATCTACAAGTTGTCTCATATCAAAGAGGTGCTTGCATTCGGAAAGTCAATCTCTAACCTTCTCACTCTTAGAATATGGTAAATCCCTGAAAGGAAATGGAAAAATGTGCGCCTTGTCCTTTGTTTTCAAACTACTAAGCCGCTTATTTTCGTGGTAGTAATTAGTAACTACTTTATTACTAAAGACTTTCAAATGTGACGAATAAAAATCATTTTCGTTACATATATCCCATCTTGCAGAGCAAAGGTTTTCTCAGTACACTGCCTGGTAAGAAAACTGAAGCGGTCAGAAGAGGAGAAATGGAAGAGGAAACGGATAAGCGCCCAAGTCGTAACCTTAGAACACCAATAACTAAAAGAAATTAATAGCCCAATCGACTGAAGGCAAGAAAGCTAACAGCAAGGACTTCCTCGTGGAGCAAGGTCCACAAAATAGGCCGTAGAGCCAACTAAGGTCCCTAACCAAAGATCAAATGTTTTTCGCCATATTACTTCGACGGATTGAAAAGTGAAACGCGATCGAAAGCCCGCGCATCATTCGCTGAAACGACATATAACTACGACGGCAAACGTTCACTGGACGTAAACGGTTAAACAAAGGGCATCGGATCACGAAATAGCGAACCGTCAAAGGTTGATGAAAATGAGCACAAAGTGCTGGGGATCACCACTTAATAAATGGTGATTGCTAAAAAGGCAGTGTCCAACACAAAACCTTGTTACATGTTCCCCCCACAACGAGGCGACGAGAACAGGTCGGTCAAGCCGTTGGGAGAGATTTATTTCCACGGAGCTTGTCAACGTGATGGGAAGACCACTGGCGATGCCGAAGTTACACCGAACCCCGACCGACGGAAACACTGAGGTCATCCGAAGGAATGGAAGGGGTAGGAGGTCGAGGTAGGAGGACTGCAGCCTTGGCAGCAGTCGGCAGCCTCATTTCCCGTTAAACCGACGTGACGTGGAACCACATGAATACCAAGGTGAACGCATAAGAACATCACGGTGACTGCTTCAACAGCGAGCAAACGGAAGCTTTCTCGAACCCTTGAACTAAGGGTTGGGGTTGGGTTGTTTCGCGGAAGAGACCAAACGGCGAGGTCATCGGTCTCACCGGATTAGGGAAGGACGGGGAAAGAAGTCGGCCGTGCCCTTGCAAAGGAACCATCCCGGCATTTGCTTGGAGCGATTTAGGGAAATCACGGAAAACTTAAATCAGGATGGACGGACGCCGGATTGAACCGTCGTCCTCCCGAAGCGCCACCTCGCCCGGTCGCTTGAGCTAAGGGATGGTTCGTGTACAGCAAAAAAAGCTCCGATGGGCAGTGAGAGAATCGGAGCATACGGCACAAGTAAAAACCCTGTGTCGCCGGATCTACTGGGTGGCCTGATACAGGGCCAAGAGTTGTGCGGTAAAAGTTGAGCACTGTTCTGGAATCCGATACCGAAAATGAGTGAGAGTGTGATGGTATTTCAGTGTTTACAAAATAAAGTAAAATTTACAAAACTCTTGTCAGGTTGAGTCCACTTATCGTTATTTAATTGTACCCTCTCCATCTTGCATGCATGCTCTAATTCCGTTGGGATGGGTGTCATGCAGCGGTAGTATCCTCTCCTGAGGCAAGCTGGAACACAACTGGTCCTTGATATCCTACATACTGGCAGTGGGACGGAGTTGACATCCAAGATGATGGCACGGATGCTCTGTAGGATATGGGACCTCGCCGGCCACGGCAGTGCCTCAGCGTCACGTAGAAAGGTCACAGAGACACGGCCATGTATAGATGAACATTCTCCTGCTGTAAAATGGTGACGTGATGCTGTCGCATGACAGGTTACACGTGAGCATGCAGGTTGTTCGTGACGTACCGTTGTGGTGTCACAGTTCCCTCAATCACAGTCGGCCCTACCTACAAGTCATATCTGAAGGCCCCCCACACCACGACTCCAGGAGCAGTGCCGATGTGCCTCTATGAAACACTGGGAGAAAGGGACATCTCCCCAGGTCTCCACCATATTCACCAAAGATGTTCATGTGCGGTTGTGAAGCACCGCGATTCATCGCAGAACACAGTGTGACGCCATTCATCAGCGCTCCACGCTTTCCTGTCAGGGCACCACTCCAAACGCAGCCGTTTGTGTCGTGGTGTTACCGGCAAGCTACGCTCGGGACGACATTTCCCTAGTCTGCAACTGCTGGTCTCTGATCAGTGGGGCGGGATGGCACTGAACGTTGCACGGAGTCCATTACTTGTTCTCAGATGGCGGACGCAGATGTGAAGGGGTTACGATGTGCGCGGTGCACAGTACCGCGGTCCTGCCTTGTGGCGGACATACGTGCTCGATCCCAACTTTGGCTACGACTGCTCTTCCATACAGTCCATCACTGGGCCACTGGCACATCCGACTGCCCCACAGATCCTTCACAGTGATCGCTCAACACCTGACTCTGTTCACGTGTCTTACATACACAAGGAGAACGCTAATGCACCTTGCTTACCGTTCTAAATGTCACAGAGAATTGAAGCTACAATCATTATATACCCTCCTCGATGTGTACATGTAGAAAGTTACAGTGATATCCTACGGTGTTTTCTGGTGATTAATACTTTTATCAGGCAGTGCATTTCTGTAGTAGATCACAAAGCACATTTTCAGACACAGTGTATAACCCCATTTTACATAATCGTTATTTACTTTTGCACTAAAATTGATACGCAATACTAGATGAAACATGTTAAAAGCGGCAAGATTTCCCTTCATAAGCCGACACCGATATTTTATGAGCTTTGCTTGGAAGTGTTTAAGAAAACTGAAGTATAAGCAGAGGAAGAAAATACATATCATTTCGGATGTTACAGCTTCTGAGGTATAACAAATAGCAAGCTAGATAATCGGCATAATAAAATGGCTCTGAGCACTATGGGACTTAACATCTATGGTCATCAGTCCCCTAGAAGTTAGAACTACTTAAACCTAACTAACCTAAGGACAGCACACAACACTCAGTCATCACGAGGCAGAGAAAATCCCTGACCCCGCCGGGAATCGAACCCGGGAACCCGGGCGTGGGAAGCGAGAACGCTACCGCAATTCGGCATAATATTCTGCAACAAACCGTCTACTGTACTTTTGAAGTGATTTACTGTCACCGCGAGGTACTCTATAGAGTACAAAGGTTCAAACCCCAACCTTGGACACGTGGAAGAATCCATCCGTTTAAATTCTCTGTTGCGCAGGTTGCCTGAGCATAGTACAACGAAGTGTGTGCCTGACTCTGGATGGCGCTTTGCATAGTATGAAATGTAGTATCTGTTCCCGGAAATCATATAAGTAGTAAAGCAGCTATAGCAATAAGAAAGCGAGATCTGTATGCCAGTAACTTAAACGTTTTAGGCGCTATTTGAAGCGTGGTTGCTGAGGTTTTAATATAACATAGTGTAAAACGTCACAGTTCGTTTCTTCCTGCCTTACAACAGTCTGTGCCCCTTTCTATGCTTCTTACAGAATTGTATTACAGCAAAACCGCCGGCCGCGGCGGTCTAGCGGTTCTAGGCGCGCAGTCCGGAACCGCGCGACTGCTACGGTCGCAGGTTCGAATCCTGCCTCGGGCATGGATGTGTGTGATGTCCTTAGGTTAGGTAGGTTTAAGTAGTTCTAAGTTCTAGGGGACTGATGACCTCAGAAGTTAAGTCCCATAGTGCTCAGAGTCATTTGAACCATACAGCAAAACCTTAACACCAATAACTAAAAGAAATTAATAGCACAATCGACAGAAGGCAACAGCACGTGCACCTTAAATGTGACCTTGTTTACTTTTGTAGTATCGTGTACGTGCGCCGCAAAATAAGTATATGTGGCACACGAATCTCAAAAAAAAAAAAAAATAATAATAATAATAATAATAAATAAATAAAAATAAAAAAATAAAATAAAACTTAATTATCCTAAGGACAAACACACACACACACACACACACACACACACACACACACACACACACACACACACACACACACACACCCATGCCCGAGGGAGGACTCGAACCGGGACGAGCCCCAGCCGCACAGTCCATAACTGCACCAACCTCACACGCAGTGTAAAGCACGTCAGACGTGCTGGAAGAAGGCGTGTAAGACTTCCCAGAGTTCCGTTACGTCTATTGTATCCTGCACCAACCGCAAAGTTGCATCGTGGACTGGCCGTGACGAAACCCGAAATGATACACGGGGTATGGTGTTTCGTTTGCGTATGCTCGTTTCTGTGAGAATCAAAGTGTCCCACAACCACCACATCCAGGCACTTGGACACCGCAGTGCAAATACGATACGTCGATAATCAGAAGCTGAAGAATGAAGGAGTTAAAGGAATCCTGACAAGGAAAACCAAATGTGCGCAGATCACTAAGTAAATGGAATGAAAAATTGGAAGGATGCGGGCCCCTACACAACCATGGTATACTGAAGAAGTCCAGGCCAGATATAAAATTTTATCACTTGGAAATATTTGCTAAACTGGAGATGAGCAGCGGCATTCTCGTCTGGATAATGTTCCGACATACTACGGTACTGTGTTCGGGGAATTCGATGCCAATGACACAGGACTAGGTACCTACAAATGAACAAAAAATTAATTACATTTACACTGTCCTTCCTCTGGAAGCACAGCTCCTCACCCTGTTTTGAAGCCGCCAACAGGACGCTGAATGCTCGATAACTGTTTGGGAGTCTCATATAACTCGTTGGGTGCCGCAGATATTTGCCTGTGTTCAGAATAAGCACTACCTTGTCATATTCTCATGTCGCTGGTCAGTTGACAGTACGGGATGTGCCACTGAAGAGAGCTATAATATGACATACATCTTCCTGAGGCAGCTGGTTTAGATGCAAGTTGGTCACTCGGTGAGGTCCTGCAATCTTGCTGGTATTGAGTGTTAAAATACTGGCAATCCACCTTTTCTGGAGCAATAAAGTCGACCCCATCGCCTGTATTTAGGAAATATATTCGTTTGGTTAGACATTTATTTAGCTTTAACATTTAAGTGGAAAGAGCACTATCATATGCCAGCGTAGAATATAAGCGGCGATTTTTTTTCACGTAAAGTTTTGCTGGTTTACGATCAGTTCAACGGGCCAAATACAGCGTGACACTTCATGACATTTGCGTCGTGTGAATCTTGCTTGCTGTACAGTCCTTCGCACACAGTCTTAATACTTCAAAAATATCTGAATTCAGTAATGTTACAAAAAATCTCAAGCGTTGGTATTCATCTTTGCGTTGGTATTCATCTTTATCACACTCTCAATGCGCCAGATAAATCTGCACTGAGAACCTAAAATACTTGAGAGAAATCTGTACTGAAAAACTTTAATAAAAGATGCTGTGTTCAGTTTTATTGCATTTATTTGATAAACATGGTAACATTCGGCTTATTGTAACTGAAGGAAAGACTCCGTCAGCAACAGTAGCGACATCAGGAATTTTCGCAGAGAATCCCCGGGAACTCGAGAGGCCCCGTCCACGACGAACACGCCTTGTGCCGTCACAGCTTGTATTCTCGGTAAACCTGGCTGTCCACGACTGACGAAGTTGCAAAGTCTTCCCCCAGAAGTGAAAGATAGCACGACTTGATGCCACCACCTCCGCTCCAAGCAGCGAATAGAAAGCAGTGGTGTCGATCTGCAAACGAACCACGAAGTGAGATGAGGTTTTAAAAGAGGTGGGAGCTCCTATGTAGCGAAATACCATCAGTACTTACTTACCTGAGGAAGTTCTGCACACTGCTTCGACATTGCCATATACATTAGCTTTAATGCTTCTTACGACTTTTTCACCGTCTCTTCTCTCTTTGTGACTACGTGATGCCCTCTTAGCTTGGTTGTGTATTACTAGCCGCCAACTATGCGATGTCCTCTTGCGTTCCTTGCACACTACTGGTAGCCAACGATGCGATGTCCTCTTGGCTTGCTTGTACACTACTAGACGCCAAAGATGCGATGTCCTCTTGCCTTGCTTGTACACTACTAGACGCCAAAGATGCGATGTCCTCTTGGCTTGCTTGTACACTACTAGTCGCCAAAGATGCGATGTCCTCTTGGCTTGCTTGTACACTACTAGACGCCAAAGATGCGATGTCCTCTTGGCTTGCTTGTACACTACTAGACGCCAAAGATGCGATGTCCTCTTGGCTTGCTTGTACACTACTAGACGCCAAAGATGCGATGTCCTCTTGCCTTGCTTGTACACTACTAGACGCCAAAGATGCGATGTCCTCTTGGCTTGCTTGTACACTACTAGGCGCCAAAGATGCGATGTCCTCTTGGCTTCCTTGTACACTACTAGACGCCAAAGATGCGATGTCCTCTTGGCTTGCTTGTACACTACTATAAGTCACTGACGCGATGTCCTCTTGGGTTCCTTGTACACTACAACATGCCAACAATGCGATGCCCTCTTGTCTTCCTTGTTCACTATCATAAGCTAACGATGCGTTGTCCTCTTTGGCTTGGGTGTACACTACTACAGGCTGTTCTCCCATCTCTGTGCCTGTGAGTCTCTAGGGTAAAATATCCAGCGCTTTCTCTTTTATAGTTGTACGACAATACAGTGAGTGATTTCCCTGGAGACGACTGCTGACGTCATTGCTTCGCCCATTGTCTATGATAATTTTCGCTACTACTACATTATTACACTGCATTTCACGGTATACCAAACGATGAAAGGTATATTACTTCAATCATTGGGCTTTAAATTTTCCATCTAGGCTGAATACTTTCAGCTTATGTTCGTCAGATCCATTTTAGGTAACTTGAAAACACGTTCCCAGACGTCGCGCATTAATCTTTTAGGATACTCTCCAGAGTAGTGCCAGTACTTCCCTCACTTTCATAAAGTATTTGAACTGGCAAAACCTCACTGTATACATCGTTTTAACGTCAGATGTGCGACAGCAGCTGAACCAGCAGAATCGTAACCGGAAGGAACGAGATGGACATTCGTATTTTTTAATTTTATGGCTTCCTATGATCATATGAGGTGAATATCGGAATTGTTCCATTAACAGGTCACGATCGTTAAGTCCTAAAGCCCCCTCCCAAGTACTCTCTTATTTTCCGTTTTATGCAGTGATATCTTGACTTGGTTGTGGGCGAGACATTGACGTCTACCCTGAATGGCGGAGCTTACCCATCTTGTTGACTCATGCGTAGTTGTGGGACTGCTAGTCCTGGTCCAAGTTTAAGTCCCGTTATTGGTTAGCCTAGGTCGCAGCAACGTTGAGAAGCTTGGTGGAGGAAACTACTTACCATCTTCCTGTCAGTACTACTCTCTATGCACTTCCTAAAAAACGAACGAAGACGTAGTCGGTAATTACGCTAATACTGCTTTGGTTTCAGCTGACGAATATATCAATTCCCTTGTTTTTCAGCGTCTGTTCTCTCATGACTCAGTGAACTACATAGTGTGAAAGACAGACGTACATGAAATATGCACATATATATATTCGCTTGTCAGAAATATACTGAGTTCTAATACATAGATGTATTAACCACTATTAACCACTCAGAGAAGTCTGGTGTCTGGGTCACACAGAAAAATCTACGTAATGTCATATGTAATAAAAGTATTATTTTAAAAAATGGACACTTACTTAGTCCACTCGGAAAGGTCAGGGTAAACTTATTTTCTTTCTGGTTAAAACAGTGCTCTACCCAATTTTCGTACACTGCTCTGTCAAATACGTAGATCACCTTATGTGTCGAACACCTTCCCATCCACACGCAACATATCAGCAATAATACTTGCATTCAAACTTAGGACTTTCCATGTTGCTTCTCGAACTTTCACAATGATGTTGTCGATGATTGATAAACGTGGCCAGCCTTTCTGGTCATAGTCTTCTAAAGAGCTCCTGCCTAGGGAAAATCTTTTATGCTGTTCGAAGACAGTTGTAGTACGCAACACGCACTCATCTTCATACGTTTCTGAAACCACCTGAAAAGTCATGTTACTGATTTCTGAAGTTTCACAATCATCTTGATGTTTACTCGCTGTTCACTTCAGGTACGTGTCATTTTTTGCCACAGCGCATACCCTTTCTGATATGTGTGAAATTACCTTTCTTGAAATTCCTAAAGGTGTATTCAACTTTGCCCCTGTGTTTTGTGGATGGAGTCAGTCAGCAGGAAGAGAGTCAAGGGCGTGTCTGACATAACGGCCATTGTCAACAAGAAGTGTCATTTTGACTCTTTTTATAAACAAAATGTTGTCTGAATAGTGATTTTATTTGGACAATCGTTAGAGTAACCTCGAACCTGTGAGGTACAGTACGCTCTATGAGAAAGAGTCTGTGAGGAGTCCGCTTTTGGAAATACTGATTGCAAAGTTTTGCTTTCTGTCGGCAGCCGTATTTGGAAATAATGTCTCACCGCACAAATTTCAAATCGCTCTGTTTATTTTCAGGATAAAATTATAAATTATACATTTCATTTGTAATGAGATCCTGAACATCGTTTTCCTTTCACCTGTAAGTCGCGTAAAGTTGCAGTTGGCTCTATTAACCACTCAGAGAAGTCGTCTACCATTTGAATACCCGCGAACTAGTGTTGTGTTGAAGGGGAGTGGGGAATAAAATAATAAGATTTATGTAACTATGACAAAAATAGCTTTACCGTTTACAAAACAATATTCAGAATAAAGACAGTCTTTCTGCAAACGAACATCTTTGCACATCTATGAAATCAAAATCCGCTACTGAATAAGCAGCGTTGAATACCCTACACGCGTATTGTAAATGCTTTGCTCCTTCTTGACTTGCTGTGGACGTGGTGGTGAGACGTCGGCTCTTAAGTTCGTCCCATTCTCCGTTTGTAATGAGAACCAGAACGTCGTTTTCCTTTCACTTATAACTGGTGCAAGAGGAGAGCCTTTGTGACGACGCACTGAAGGTTTGAACAAGTTCCAAGCATTCTTATCCGGATTCATGTTGGTAAATACCATAAGCCATTATTCCCTTCGGTTGACTTCTGCCTTCGGGAGGAACGTGTTCGCAAAGTGAATGTGGTGTGCTCATGTATTATCATCTTGGAAGATGAACTAATCGCCGAAATTTTGACTGTTGGTTAAGCTATTACACTGGAGGGTCGTGTCTCGACGCTGGCCCCAAAAATAGTCGACGTGCCTTTCTGCTGGAACCACTACACGTGAGACTCATTCTTTGGTACTTCTCTGTGTCCATTCCCTTCCACGAATATCGTCAAATGAATCCTTCGTTCGTCGATGGATAGAGCCTGTCACTACTATTCCAAGTACCTTTGCAAATAAATTTTCGCAAGCCTTCTTCGCCCATCACTGAGGCATTTGTACTGCTGTTAGTAATGGACGCTAGATTTTGAGCGGAACTGTCGTATTACATTCCTTTTGCGGAATGTTAAATGAATTTCCAGCGTTAGGCAGTTTGTTTATTCGAAATAAACACTTTATTTCGTTTCCAGATTTTTAATTTCACCACTTACAGCATTTCCAAACAACCCAATGACACGACTGACGACATCAATTATGGACAGTTTCAGTTAAAAAAAAGAAATAATAACATACGTCCTAGGTACCTCTCGCAAAAATTACATTCTACTCCTACACGTGTAGGAAACAGTATGGAAAAAGCAACATGTGATGTTGTCTCTTCTGCAACAAAAAGGCGGTAGGTATGCTCTCAAGCTGTATGTTGCAGCAACATTCTGACCAGAAGTCAAAAAGTACCGTTATACCATATTTTTCTCTGTTTATTTGTTTCTTTCTTTGTTTGAAGCTGACACAATAAGCAACAGCCGATGCCAAACCCACTTAACGGGTAGTTACAATTAAAGTACAGGTGCCGTGCTCACGGAGGTCCAGTGTAGGCTGTAACTAAAATGGCAGCGAAACTTGGTAGATATGGTAATATGTTAATGCGAAACCAATTTACGCTGGAAAACAAATTAGTTCCAATTCTGGCCACTAAATGTAAATCTGGCGCTGTTCATTGTTTATATGACGGTATAGCGCCCACCCTGTCATTTGACAAACCATAACGAGAGTTGACAGTGTGGCTATCGAGAAGAGGGACCGTGCGCTGTTAGCGAAAGTGTTTTATGTGAACGGCATCAATTACAGTGCTGGACTGAAAAAGTATCGCCGACTGGAAGATCTAAGGAGGGATCCGATGTCATTAAATAGTTTAAAGAAGATGATAATGAAACTCTAAAACACGGGTGAGCTTGGTGTAGCACCTGAAAGAGAAAGTCGTCCTATCCCGATAGAAGTTATTGGCTAGGTTACTGTTGTTTTAACTGACCGTGGAACACGTGCTACAATTAGTGGTAGTACTCGCGCAGTCTCACGAGAATTGTCCATTCCATGGTCAACGGTACAGATAGCTTTGCGGTCTATTTTCACTCGTACCCGTACAAAGCCCAGACTGTGCAGCAAGTGAAACCTTTCCTGAATTTGGTCTTCGGTTTTTGGCACGGGTCGAAGTTGACACAGGGCGGGCAGTATTCTGTGGAGTGACGACTCTCGTTTTACATTTTATGCTACAGGGTGCAGTGATACACGGAACTCTGAATTAGGGGTACTTTTAAATCGCGTTTAGCGCAGGAAGAGTCATTGAACTTGCGGTATGTCTGTGTGTTGTTCATTCCCAAGCACCTTTATTCTCGGTCCATTCCTCTTTGAAGAGATTACACCCAGAGGGCCTGTCAGGTGTACCGCTATATCTGCACGTTATCGAGACCTCCTTGTGCAGCCAGTGATTCCTGACCTGGAAGACCGCAGCTGTGTGGAAAGCACTGTTTTCCAGAAGCATGATCTGAATCCATGTGACTTGTGGCTCTGGGGATACCTATAGAACGCGTTTACCAGGGACACGTTCGGTCTCTACCTGATCTGAAGGCCAGTATACAGGAACTCGTTACTCAGATTCCATCCGCACTGCTGCGAGCAACTGTTGATCTCGTCGTTGTAAGGATGCAGCATGTCATCGACGTTTTCGGTGTAAGCAGCGGTTAATAATAAAATCAACATTTTCCCTTCCTGTTGGCCCTTTTTTGCCCACGTCCGTTTCATAAACAATTACCTATGAAGACATTTCTATACACTTTTCTTGCATTAACAGCGCCAGATTTTCACCTCGTGGCCAAAATCGTAACTAATTTTCTTTCCAGCGTAGATCGACTCCTCATTGAAGCGTTAAATTGGTGTCCTAGTGAAGGCAGGACACACGAGGAAGACAGGGCTTACATGGAAAATATTGCTGCATGGAGCTTTTTTCTGTAGCAACCTATCGGAGGGATAAAGGCTAGAGAGAAAAGAGAAAAATACTGCGTAGTTTCCCCACCAGGGTACCTCCCCGGGTGAATGATGAGACGTGATTCACAAGAAAACGCAAACACAGGCTTGTAGTTCACAAAGATTTATTACACACATCCCCAAACACAGTTTTACAAAATCTTTTACAAAACCGGGCTTTCAATAGCCACCAATAACAGGTATAATTAAAAGCTTTATACAGTCTTTACAACAGTGTATGGCATGAAGCATGTTTATTAAAGATCCTTCCTTTTAACTGAATAACAAATATCCCCAGATAAATATAGCTGACAAGCATAATTGCCCACAAATTTAACAGAAATTTACCGGGCCTACTTCCCCATTAGTAAAACAAGCGACAGCACGGGATATTAAATAACAAATTTTAAGTAAAAAGGCAAGGTATAACAATACTTAGGCAGAAAAGACAGTTATCTTAATAATCAGTTTAAGTTGCACACAAGAGCGGGCACAGCCCCACGGATAACCCACCCTAAAACAAGAGTGACCAAACTATTTGGAACAGGGGAGGCACCTTGTCGCCGTCCGAACACGTTAACGATAGGAATCTCCAATAATTAGCAGATAGAATACTCAACTTCTGTCAGCTGCTGGAGCGAGCAGCGAGTCTGACAGGACACAGCCAACGCCGTCCGAACACATTTCAATCAAGGCGCCGCCCCCTGTATTGGTCAGTCCAGTACAGATTGTGCCCGGCGCTCGTGGTACACTGTAATATTAAAAAAGAGAAAAAAGAAAACAAAGGATAGATAACCGTACCAAAGGACACAACACAAGCTCTCTTTTTCAGAGTTATGCCCCCCCCCCCCCCCTTTTCAAATTTAATACCCTTAACACATGCAAGACCTCAAACAAATAGCATGGAAAACTATTCACTTCTTACTGCTCATAATTCTTTACGCTTACAGGCAAATCCCAATAACAAGCATAAGTCTGGAGAAGTTAATGGCCTGCCAAACCAAGAGCATAAAAACCTATAAAACCAAACGCCAAAGTTAAGGGTCCTTCAAAAGCAGACCACAGAATGAATCATAAGATACTCAAGGAACACTTCGAACACACTGTCTTAACACCAAACTTGATCCGCTCACTATTCTGTCGGGAAGGCTCAAGACTATTTTTAACAGGTTTATTTTGATTAAAACTGATAGTATGAAACACTGTGAGCATGACACGACACAGGCTCGAGCACAGGTTCTAAACAAAACTGTGGCAATCATAACGTAAAGAACTCATGCAGCCTTCGCGCTACTCACGCTTAGTGCTCCCGGCACTGAGTAATGTTTAACAGTCTTAACAGCATTACTCAACATATAACGAAACCAAGAGTGAATTCCTTATTCCCCGCTACGGCGGGGATAATCACATACAAACCACTGTTTCCGGCTGTGAAAACAAGTCACGATCAGATTGGTCACAAACACAACTTCAAAGAAATAGCTGATGCCCACCGTTAATAGCAGCAAACGACGAGAATCCACATAGCATACATAGGCATCCAGCATCAGGTTGTCCAATATACACACTTTCTAGTGCATTGGAGACCATCACCACCAGCCCGCCGCCGACACACTCCTCAAATCAAAACACAGCGCAGCGAGCAACCAACGCTCCTCCGTAACGGTCACTCCAATACTCGCCAACACAACATATGCCCAAGCAAAGGGCATGCATGACCACTAGGGGCCACAGCGGGAAACCAAGAGAACCATAGCTGAAAGTGCCGCGCGTAAATAGCGGCCAGAAGAGGAAAATCAAACAGAAAACGCGCATGACAGCTCGATCGGGATTACTGCCTCTACAAGATAAGAGAATCACAGGCGATAGCGACTCCACCACGGCTGAATACCCGTATATGTCCATCCTCTCGATACAGTTTGAAACGAAACTCGTCCGACCAGGCAACATGTTTCCAGTCATCAACAGTCAAATGTCGATGTGAAAGGCGCAGGCGAGGCGTAAAGCTTTGTGTCATGCAGTCATCAAGGGTACTCGAGTGGGCTTTCGGCTCCGAAAGCCCATATCGATGATGTTTCGTTCGGATTCCTGATATTCACGGTACACTTGTGAAATGGTCGTCCGGGAAAATCCCCACATCACCGCTACCTCGGAGATGCTGTGTCCCATCGCTCGTGCGACGACTATAACACCACGTTCAAACTCACTTAAATCTTGATAACCTGCCATTGCAGCAGCAGTAACCGATCTAACAACTGCGCCAGACACTTGTCTACATAGGCGTTGCCGTCAGCAGCGCCATATTCTGCCCGTTTACAGATCTGTGTATTTGAATAGGCATTTCATACCAGTTTTTTTGGCGCTTCAGTGTATATTGAGCGAGTTACCCTAAAACGCGTATAATATTGCTTTTCAGATAATTAAAATTATTTTTCCTGTATAATCTTCTATTCTACTGTCTACTAAGAGAGCCGCAGAGAGGTAGTACAAGGGGAGTGGCAGAAACATAGCTGTGAGAACGGTTTGTGAGTGGTGCTTGAGTAGCTCAGTCAGTTAGCACTTGCTCAGGAAAGGCGGAGGTTCTTTGTTGGAGTCCCATATGAGGTGCAGAGTTTTGACCTGCCGGAAGGTCCATAACTATTTGAAACGTGTTTCTTTCGATCAAAACTGATAGTATGAATCATTCGGAGAATGACACCACACAGGATCGAGCACAGGTCCTAAACAAAATTGTGGCACCCATAACATAAAATACTACTTAGAGAAATGGAGAATCTTTGGATACAACCATTAAATCTTTCCCCAGCTGCGGCTGATCGCAAATATAAGAAACGGAAAGGAGGCAACCACTAAATCGTTAAAATCTGCTCCGCAACATCTTCAAGATGCGTCCTGATCACTCACGAAAGTGTAAAACCCGTCCTACACCCGTCCAATCATCGCTTAAATAGCTAGCATATGCAAAGCCAAAACGCTTAAATAGAGAGCGTATGTCCAGCAAAACCATCTGAGGCCAGCATAAAACATCATTCATTTAAAATAAGGAGCAGTGGTACAGTGAAACCAAATGCGTTACATTCGGAGGTATCGATTGAAACGCCAGGAATTCATTATTCGTCCGGTTTCATTTGATACCATACAGGAAACACGCAATTTTCAGACAGATTGTGAGAAGGAGTTTTGTCGATATTTTTTTATTTTCGGGATATGGTTGTGTACAATCTCTTTCAACTTCTGGTACTTACGAGATTATGCACAACACACGTACGGCAGTTGGGACGAGGAAGCAATAAATGTAGCGACTTCTGGAGCAGGAAGAAGTGGACTGTTTTTCAGCTTACAGTTGCCTTATTCCAGTCATTGCGACCAGCACACCTCGTGGTGAAAAAAGTGCAGTGTGTCAGCCCTAGCACCAGACCCTGCAGTAAACCAGCACAGACACAGATCCCGATCTGGTCGCTATTGTCAGATGTGCTTCCCTGTATGTACAGCCAGAGAAGAATGACATGTGGCACACCAACCTCACACGCAGTGTAAAACTCGGTGTACTTGTTGGAGGTGGCCTCGAAGACTTCCCAGAGTACCGTTACTGCCATTGAATCCTCCACCAGCCACAAAGTATACGAGCAGTGGGGGCTTCATTTCATCTTTTCTTCCCCCCTTCATTTGCTGGGGCCCCGCTAGGTGGTAGGAATTACCATTAGCTTCCTGTGTGTGATCACTGGCGTGGAGCCGAGAAAACACACCGGAGCGTGTCGAGAGAGATGTGTCAGGGTACGTGGCGAGAGGGCAACACGGACTGTGGTCGGCCAGCCGGCTGGGCGGGCCGTTGGCTCTATGTGAGAGGCGACCGTTAGTGGCTGCATCGAAGTTTTCACCGCGCCCTTCAGTGCGCTTCAGCTTGTAGTGGTACTCAATTTTTATCTCACTGAACTAATCAATTATGAGAAAAAAGAACAAAGGGCGATATTGGGGCACTAACGGTATCATGTGCACAGAAAGTATTTTTAGTAAAACGCCAAGTAAGTACCTAGATGGGGTTAGTCATAACGTTCTAATTATCATCTCGTAAAAATATTTTGTTTATTTGTTTGCTGTTACATGTCTGCCGTGCCGCTGGACACTGGAATCCCTGCGCCACAAACCCATGGCTACAGGAGCCAAAAAGGAAATGATGCAACCCGTTGGCAAAGTGGTGAACCGTGCAGTAATTCGTTTTCTGCAGTTAAATGGGAAAAACGCCGCAACATGCTGAAGTCCTGGAAGATTACAAGAACACTTCACTATCATTATGACACAGTGGTCAGGTGGCACAGACACTATCAGTGTGACCAGTCAAGTCAGAATGAGGAAAGGTGAAGCGGCACACCGTCTCTCTGTTAAGAACTGGGAATTACGAGAGATGTTATTCGAAGACTCGCTTATCACAATCGAATCTGTAATGCATAATGTGAGAATTCCGTCATTGGGCTTGTCTCGGAGTGGGATAGATACATTAACAGATTTGGAGAATACTTTCGAAATAATAAACAGTTTGCTTACGTTTTTCCAAGTGCTTCCTCTTCGTTTAACTGACATTTCACAGAAGGAAAACTAAGATAAGAAAGGAGACATTAATACTCGTACAGAGGCATGTAGATAGATGTTTTTCCTTCGCTCTACTTCCGAGTCGAACAGGAAACGAAATGGCTACTACTAATGATACCGGAGTGGTGGTACAATGTCATCGGTGACATAACAGAAGAGTGAGGCAAAATCTGATAGTACAAAGAAGCATCACGTGTCACTGTCTCCCGGGCGGATTGAGTGAGTGTGTGGCAGTCGAGGAACTCAGTGGGAGGCGACCTTCACTGTCATGTAAAACGTTCAAATCTGATACACGACTTTTTCCATTATCGCTTCAATTGCGATGCGTCTGCCTTCGAGTACTTGCGCTCCCCTTCCGTTGCAATCCCAAGATCTTCACAGAGAGATAGTGCGCCACTTCGCTCTTCGTCATTCGGACTTGACTGATCTTACTGACTCAGTCTACATCACCACTGTGTCATAACGATGGAGAAGTGGTGCCGTACACTTCCACCAACTCAGCTTCATCTGCCACGGCTTTTTACCCCTTCCAGTGCAGAAAGCGAATTACCGCGCGATAATCCACTGAATGGGTTGTGCAGTTTTCATTTTGGCTCCTGTAGCTTCGGGATTGCTGTGTGGGGACTTCACTGTGTAGCAGAACTACAGCCCTGTAACAGCAAACAAACAAACCAAGAAAGTACTTAATTTTTTCGCGATTATTAATAAGGGGCTATAACTACCCCTCCTACAGACTTGTGTGACGTTTCAACAAAATTCCCTTTTACCACTTGACAGCTATATTTATAAAAGGCTTTGCATAACTGTGATATAACACTGTTGACATCAAAACATGCAGCACATTGATTTTTTGCAAGGTTTTTAATTTGTTAACACAGACTTTCTTTTGCAAAGAACACCTTTTGATTTATAGCAGTGAATAAAACATAATCGGCATAATGTCCTGCGCTGCGAGCACAGAGGAAACAGAGCAGCTTGAGTCTTGAAAGAGTGCGGAAGTGTTTGATGGGAGTTCCCGCCGACGCGGTGCGCTTCTATGATCGCGCAAGTGCAGGCGCACCCACTTTGTTAATCCGCGATTTCTGACAGCACGGTGGGAGTGGACAGGCGAAGGAAGCTGCAATTCTAACTTCTGCCTGTCCCAAAATTATCCGTGGCTCTGGCGACGACTCGTGGTTCTCAACCAGCAGCAGCAACATTGTCGCCAGCTACATTCTTCGTCGTCTGCACAGCTACAGCATCGTAAGACTATTAATTGACAAAGTATAACCAATATGGTAGAGGCATTAACCTGTGGCATTTCTTTCACAAATTTTGGCTAAGTTTATTGAATAATAACCTGTAATAGTTCAAACTTGTAGAGCACATGAGTTGTCATTGACCTCAGACGTTATTACCAAGTCCCTTTCCTTTCGATACAGTGACATAGTGTCCTAAAACTACGAAAAATTGATTAACTGTTTACTACCAGTTTTGTTTATTTACTAATGGCCAGTTTCAGTCTAAATTTTGCTGTCTCTGTAAGTGTTCATTCTTCTATTGCATAAAAGAGGCTTAACGAATTCACAATTTTGAGTATTAACTTCACTCACTTAAAGTAATGTAAAATTTCGCTGGCAAAATTAATAACTGAAGGTATATCTCGGATAAAGAGTGCGCAATTTCATTTATTCTGTATTTAGCTTAGCTAGTGACGTCTGCTGGTACATACTTTACTGTTCTTATGTTAAAAGAATTAAAAGTAAATTGCTTGCATATTTCCCAATTTTCCGTTAATTTTTGCTGAGATTGCTAAAATTCATTTTTCATACGTGACGATGTTTCATTTACAATCAGTCATTTGTTTAACCAGCAACTTTATTTAATTTTGCTTTCAAAATTTAGTATTTCAGATTGAGTTCAAATGGCTCTGAGCACTATGGGACTCAACTGCTGAGGTCATTAGTCCCCTAGAACTTAGAACTAGTTAAACCGAACTAACCTAAGGACATCACAAACATCCATGCCCGAGGCAGGATTCGAACCTGCGACCGTAGCGGTCTTGCGGTTCCAGACTGCAGCGCCTTTAACCGCACGGCCACTTCGGCCGGCTCAGATTAAGTAACTGCGAACACAGTGCTTTCTGATTCTTTTATTTTCTCATGAACTGATGCATTATGGAAAAGCGTGACAGCCTTCTGTGGCCACACCAGTGATTATTTTGCTTAATTTTCTTCTCCATTGCCTTTCTTAGGATTCTGGATATTTATTGGCCTAGTGGGTTGCCGACCATTAAATTATACTTTAGTATTAAGTATTATGTCGTACCCTTTTTCCAACTGTGTGGTTCGTGAGCGATTGCACTAAATTCCACACATTTCAAAATTATTATCAGTATCTAGATTAGGTTTAGAATATATTCTTCCTTCTGAATGGTCTGTTGTACGGTTTCCTCCTACTAATTGGTTTTATTTTCTTTCGGTAACAATAGCCGTACTCACTGTAGAATTTCATTAATCATATGCGGTCACGATCATTTATGTCGCAATCCAATAGCCTGATTAGGAAGGGGGAGGTCACATTCGGAACCTAAAAATACAATCGTGGAAGGCAGCTAAGCGGTTAAACTCTTTATTGCGGATAAAGCCTAACGATACCATAACGACCTATGAGGCTGGTCTCTCGTAGACGCTTCGTATTCACTGTGAGTTCTTCGTCGAAATCAATTCAAATTAAGACAGCTGTAGAAACAAGAAATCGTTATCTCTGCGTTTGCAATTGACATGATTAATATGCTGGTTGCGACGTAGTTGATTGTGGGTTGTTAACAAAACAGTGAAAAATACTGCAGTTGATTTCTTATCGTTTCAGAATAGACTTTGTCGCTTTCTAAGCTGCTTTAAATACGTACTACAACAAAACGCTAAAGGCGACTTGGAGACACCAGCTATGGTCACTTCCCAGACCGCTGTAGGATCACATCGGGTCGTCTTCTTCCTGCTGGTACTGTAACTGAGATTTGGCAACAAGGCAACGTATGTTTGGCAACTCTGTGATCGACGAGTTACTTCCTGGTGTGCACGGAATTAAGCCTCAAAGTTCACTTGATTTTACCTGTCATTTCCATTGAATAATCTGAGTTATTATCGCTTTAAGGGTAACAAAAGATTGAAAATTTACGGTTTTCAGCCCAGGAAAGTCGTTGCAGGTGGAAATCGCAACTAATCTCGACCTTTAAATAGCGGTTTACGAGTTATAGTTACTATTGTCCTCGTAATAGGAAGCTGAGACCCATACCTCCTCGCCAGCTCTGTGGTAACGTGCTGACCTGTGAATCAGCGTGTGTTACGGTTCGCAGTTCCAGTCTCACTGACTGTTAACGTTTTTATCCCTTCTGTGAAAGAGCTACAAGCAGTCAGATCAAACATCAATAAGGAAATCGCAAGAAAATGCTTTCAGCTCATAGTGCAATGAAGAAAAACTTACAATGCTGCACAACAGGTAACGCCTCTTTCCGCTGCTGACAAGCGAATTTTGGGTTTCTAGGAATACGTAACTATATTTATGAAATGCCACATTTGCATACCTCTTGAGTATGACACAGCATACCAATTAAACACAGACCCAATAAAAATCTAAGTGAGTAGTATTTTACTAATTCGTGTCGATAGAGGCATGCTTGTGTACAGATACTTTCGTCGTAAGGTTATCATGGTTAGTTTTATTTCATTTCTTGTAATACAGTGAACAATTTTCGTAAGGTTTCCTTTAGTGTTGTTAAAACAATAGTAAACATGAGAGAGAAATTAATCATCAACGATATATGCGAATTCTCTGATGTTACCTATGACAGTCTGACAATGCACATGCAGTTTATTGATTACATGCATGTAGGAAACTTGTTCTGAGTTAAAGCTGTCAAACAAAGTTTGAAGAAGAATAAAATATCACTACCACACGACGGCTAATGTAGAAAATACTTTTCTGACATATTATGGCACGATGCGCTCTCCCTGCACATCTTCGAGATGCATCTGCTGCCTGCTGTCTATTAAACCTGAATAGAACAAAATGTCACAGTAGTTAGCCCTTTTTCCACATGCGACTACTTTGGGTTGAGAAGTGAAGGGAATTATGTTCAAAGTTCCATTAGATTGATACCTTCAGCAGAGAGCAGAATTGCGTTTTAAAAAATGTAGCACTGAATGTATTCGAACTCGCGACATCTTATCTATGCTACAAGCTGACACGTAGCTACAGCAGCTCCAGAGCTCGGCAACTATTCCTCCAGAACTTTTGGATTCCACAGCACTGTGAGATTATGCATATGGCCAGGTCTTGACTTCTGAGAGACAAACAGTTACAGCTTTTCTTTTGGACTGAACGACGTTTTCTAGTAACAGATAGCGCAATAGAATAGCTCAAGTGGAAAGGAACACTTCCTATTTAAACTTCTGCATCCTACACTGTTGGCAGTTGTGTGTAGGTGGCAGTTACGTGATTTTATTTCTGTGATTACAAAATAGTCGAATGTATGCACTGGGTAGCCGAGGCAGCTAGTTCACGGTGATTCGGTCAACCAAGTAAATGAATTTACTGAACATGCTGCAAATTACTACAGGGAGCCTGTGTGTCAGAATTGTCATCCAGTGTGGCGCAACTGCGTTACGATAGAAAAATGACTCGCAGAGAAGAGGATTTCGTGGTCTGTTGGACGGATAGTAGGTTGTTATACCTATGGTCTGGGTTCGATTCCCACTTCTGTCAATGATTTTAGATAGGGAGAGACAGATTCCATTCTCTCCTGGCTACACCAAGTGAAGGAGATATAATGGCTGCGTGGTCTGAAAATTCACATTAAAGATGATATTCCTTCTTTACCAAGTAGACGGTAGGTTGAACCACAATAAAGTCTGGAGTGGCGACATGTAGAAACCTTACCTTTCTTATACTAGTTATTTATTTCAAGTGACGACACAAACGCTATGTATGGTCACAGGACACTTATTCCATCTTTTATTTGAGCTTCTGTATGTCGATAAAATTGGTTCTGAACTGGGAATGCAACTCAGACCGCCCTTAACGCGGAATTTGATCCCTTCGTGGCAATACAGCTCGGCTACAATTTGTTGTTTGTTCAGAACTGCAGATTCCTCAACACCTTCACATATTACGCGTGAATGGGATCGAATCCTGGCCCGGCACTAAAGGTTTAATTATGTATTATCAAGCTCTATCATGAGAACACCTATCTGCTGGTGGATAGTAATTTTGATTTTTAATGCATTTTCATTCGCTGTCAACACTAACGATATCTGACGTTTTTAACTCCCAGTGAGACACAGAACTATTTGCGAGATGACTGTAAGTTCAAGATGCTATTCTGAGCAGCTGGTGGAGAAAAATTCGGTAGCTGACGTCTCTTTGTGTGTAGTCAACAACGATATGTGTGGGGCTCTATTCCCAGTGAGCGCTGAACTCTTCGTCATATTATTTCAGTTCAATCATGCTCACATGTCACTGCTGGTGCAACAAACCCATATTTAACGTTCGTTTTCTCTAGAATATAACAGCGATAGGTGCCGGGTTGGAGTCCTGGGAAGGAAAAAATTAATGTTCCGTCTCGTCATTTCAGTTAAAACATCTAGCTACTGCCGCGAAATTCCGATATGTCACATTTGACTGTGCTTCGATAGCAATCCGATTAGGTTCCGGGTTCGAATCCGTGTCCAACACACAGCTTTACCTCACGGCATTTCAAGTAAGTTACTTGTGAAGAAGCAATATTTAACATCTCTCGTAGTTCGTTAACAGGGACAATAGATGCTGGGTAGGAATTCGCGTCTGTTAGAAATGTTTGCGTTATGCAATTTAAAGTTGATATTTGCTAACTGATACTGTCTAAAATCGAGGTATATCACTCTCTGTATGCCTAATCAGGAATGACTGTTAGTTTCCGTCAGTCACGAAATCTTTGCTTAGTCTGCATGAGCTGGGTTTGAATCCATATGCAGAACAAGACGGTTCGTCGTGTCATTTAATGTTCATACATATTCTCAACTAGCTGCTCGTGAATAACTTAAATTTTTAATGTCATTTTGTGTTAAATAGTTCAAATGGTTCAAATGGCTCTGAGCACTATGGGACTTAACTTCTAAGGTCATCAGTCCCCTAGAACTTAGAACTACTTAAACCTAACTAGCCTAAGGACATCACACACATCCATGCCCGAGGTAGGATTCGAACCTGCGACCGTAGCGGTCACGCGGTTCCAGACTGAAGCGCCTAGAACCGCACGGCCACACCGGCCGGCCCCCACCATCTGGTATCACTGTATTACCTTATAATCCATTATATATAATCATTTTCATAGTACACTTGATATTATAGATGAGTAGGACACAAGACAGGATATAGATAATGTCTGTTGGACGTAAACAGTGTGTAACATTTTACTTTTTTTGAATAGGACAATGTTCCTCTCCAATAATTTTTAGATTAGTTACAATAAGCTTACGCTGCAAGAGAATTCGCTTGTATTTTTCAATATGTGGTCTGTTGTCGGTTTGAAGGCCTTCCATAACATCGGCAACGTAGTGCATCTCCACCGAGGGCTGTCTGGAGTAGGGTGGAGATAGCAATGTGAAAGTTGCGAGCTGTCGAAGACGATCTTCATATTCCTAATGCGATTAGGACATCGTATACTCTTGACGACGTTTAGCACCTGTGCGGTCAGTCACCCAATTTCAGAATTCATTTTGGGTAATCCTGCTAAATTCCCAAAATATTGTCTTTTTATATTGATGAGTAATATGGATAGTCGTCACGTTCATGTGCCGTCTACAACGCAAATTTAATGTTACTATCCTAGGAACTAACCTGCAATACGTTTTGTATTTCATAATCGGAACTATCTGCATTAACCGTCATCAGAGCAATGTCAGGGAACAGAATGCAGCAGTGCCTTGGTACCTACTTGAGGACCTGCTTGAGTCGTGTTCTAAGGAAAGGGTAGTTGCTGGTTCACATTATATTACACTAGCGAGAAGCACCGACTTTTCCTTTTCTCTGCAAACATCCAGAACTAAATTCAGTAACTAAATGCTAAGAATATATTTGCATAGTGCCAACTCAAAGATCAATAGATATGGATATAGATATAGATATAGATTTTTATATTTAAAGCCATTCTCGTTCTGCGTTGGAATAAACATCATTCATTATTTGCTTGTTCTTGTTACGATTGTTATTGTCATTCTCTCACTCGCAAGAGTCTTATGCTGATGCTGTATGAATAAATTATGCCATTGGATACAAAGCGGTTTAGTTTTGAGACCTAACCCACGAGGGGGGAAGGCACAGTGATCTGCTTCAGGAATTCCAAGCAATAAAACACAAAAAACAACCCAGGAAGGGTTCGAACAGCTACTTTCACGCAGAGACATGCATTTGGAATCTGTTCATCGTTACGGGGTGAAACAAGAGGGTAACATTACTGAAACCATGATCGGGCTACTTAGTATATAATAGAGCATACAGATTTCAAGGAGGAAACGTATGAAGACGCAGACTTCCTCGTTATCAATATGTGCGGCATATCTTTCGTGTTAACGAAAGTAAATTCCCGCTTTACCTCTTCTTACGTGTCAAATGAAATGAATGCCATGAGGAATAGAATATTTGTTGACTGCGTCTCTTCTTGCTTCCATCCTTACCAACATATTTCTTCATTCTCGTGGTAATCATGACATTCTATGTGTATGCTGCAAAAGATTGCAAGTGGACAAATTCGACATCGAGGTGCAAAGCGTTTGGTATCTTACATTATATTCAATTCGAATAAGCTTCCGGTGTATTTTTACTTCGTTTGTATTTTTAGATGATTATGAACGTTACGGAAATTTATCTCACATGCTTTATGTTGAATGAGAAACATTGAATGATCCGTTTTGCTTTCCCTACGTTGAAATGATATAATGTCGGCGTCAACAGCCTTCTTCCACGCCGGAAGCTGAAACTTGTATCATTCTGGATTAATGATAATTGAATGTCTCATATGTATACATAGCCCACAAGGCGACGTCAGAAACCATCAGGGGAGAACGCCGCATAAAAACCAAACGTGCGCGCGCGTCTCCACTCTGAAGAACCGTATCGGAGAATCACGGCAAGCATTTCGCTGAAGAGCTGCCTCGTCAGAGAGCCGAGAAATGGCAGCGTCGTAGCAAGTATTTGTCAACACTCTGATAGTGCATTTACTTCCGGGTGTAGGTCGGCGTTACCTCGCTAAATTCACTTGACATTCGTTTTCCACATCGAAGACTCGTACGATATAATCCACTGCAAGATGACACAATTAGAAAGTATATTTAATTTCTCCCCCCATGAACCATGGACCTTGCCGTTGGTGGGGAGGCTTGCGTGCCTCATCGATACAGATGGCCGTACCGTAGGTGCAACCACAACGGAGGGGTATCTGTTGAGAGGCCAGACAAACGTGTGGTTCCTGAAGAGGGGCAGCAGCCTTTTCAGTAGCTGCAAGGGCAACAGTCTGGATGATTGACTGATCTGGCCTTGTAACAATAACCAAAACGGCCTTGCTGTGCTGGTACTGCGAACGGCTGAAAGCAAGGGGAAACTACGGCCGTAATTTTTCCCGAGGGCATGCAGCTTTACTGTATGAATGATGATGGCGTCCTCTTGGGTAAAATATTCCGGAGGTAAAATAGTCCCCCATTCGGATCTCCGGGCGGGGACTACTCAAGAGGATGTCGTTATCAGGAGAAAGAAAACTGGCGTTCTACGGATCGGAGCGTGGAATGTCAGGTCCCTTAATCGGGCAGGTAGGTTAGAAAATTTGAAAAGGGAAATGGATAGGTTAAAGTTAGATATAGTGGGAATTAGTGAAGTTCGGTGGCAGGAGGAACAAGACTTCTGGTCAGGTGACTACTGGGTTATAAACACAAAGTCAAATAGGGGTAATGCAGGAGTAGGTTTAATAATGAATAGGAAAATAGGAACGCGGGTAAGCTACTACAAACAGCTTAGTGAACGCATTATTGTGGCCAAGATAGATACGAAGCCCACACCTACTACAGTAGTACAAGTTTATATGCCAACTAGCTCTGCAGATGACGAAGAAATTGAAGAAATGTATGATGAAATAAAAGAAATTATTCAGATTGTGAAGGGAGACGAAAATTTAATAGTTATGGGTGACTGGAATTCCAGTGTAGGAAAAGGGAGAGAAGGAAACATAGTAGGTGAATATGGATTGGGGCTAAGAAATGAAAGAGGAAGCCGCCTGGTAGAATTTTGCACAGAGCACAACTTAATCATAGCTAACACTTGGTTTAAGAATCATGATAGAAGGTTGTATACATGGAAGAACCCTGGAGATACTAAAAGGTATCAGACTGATTATATAATGGTAAGACAGAGATTTAGGAACCAGGTTTTAAATTGTAAGACATTTCCAGGGGCAGATGTGGACTCTGACCACAATCTATTGGTTATGACCTGTAGATTAAAACTGAAGAAACTGCAAAAAGGTGGGAATTTAAGGAGATGGGACCTGGATAAACTGAAAGAACCAGAGGTTGTACAGAGTTTCAGGGAGAGCATAAGGGAACAATTGACAGGAATGGGGGAAAGAAATACAGTAGAAGAAGAATGGGTAGCTTTGAGGGATGAAGTAGTGAAGGCAGCAGAGTATCAAGTAGGTAAAAAGACGAGGGCTAGTAGAAATCCTTGGGTAACAGAAGAAATATTGAATTTAATTGATGAAAGGAGAAAATATAAAAATGCAGTAAATGAAGCAGGCAAAAAGGAATACAAACGTCTCAAAAATGAGATCGACAGGAAGTGCAAAATGGCTAAGCAGGGATGGCTAGAGGACAAATGTAAGGATGTAGAGGCTTATCTTACTAGGGGTAAGA
This sequence comes from Schistocerca nitens, assembly GCF_023898315.1. NCBI lineage: Eukaryota > Metazoa > Arthropoda > Insecta > Orthoptera > Acrididae > Schistocerca > Schistocerca nitens. Next base: position 213,921,195 of record NC_064614.1, read on the forward strand.
TAGATACTGCCTACAGGAAAATTAAAGAGACCTTTGGAGATAAGAGAACCACTTGTATGAACATCAAGAGCTCAGATGGAAACCCAGTTCTAAGCAAAGAAGGGAAAGCAGAAAGGTGGAAGGAGTATATAGAGGGTCTATACAAGGGCGATGTACTTGAGGACAATATTATGGAAATGGAAGAGGATGTAGATGAAGATGAAATGGGAGATACGATACTGCGTGAAGAGTTTGACAGAGCACTGAAAGACCTGAGTCGAAACAAGGCCCCCGGAGTAGACAACATTCCATTGGAACTACTGACGGCCTTGGGAGAGCCAGTCCTGACAAAACTCTACCATCTGGTGAGCAAGATGTATGAAACAGGCGAAATACCCTCAGACTTCAACAAGAATATAATAATTCCAATCCCAAAGAAAGCAGGTGTTGACAGATGTGAAAATTACCGAACAATCAGTTTAATAAGCCACAGCTGCAAAATACTAACACGAATTCTTTACAGACGAATGGAAAAACTAGTAGAAGCCGACCTCGGGGAAGATCAGTTTGGATTCCGTAGAAATACTGGGACACGTCAGGCAATACTGACCTTACGACTTATCTTAGAAGAAAGATTAAGGAAAGGCAAACCTACGTTTCTAGCATTTGTAGACTTAGAGAAAGCTTTTGACAATGTTGACTGGAATACTCTCTTTCAAATTCTAAAGGTGGCAGGGGTAAAATACAGGGAGCGAAAGGCTATTTACAATTTGTACAGAAACCAGATGGCAGTTATAAGAGTCGAGGGACATGAAAGGGAAGCAGAGGTTGGGAAGGGAGTAAGACAGGGTTGTAGCCTCTCCCAGATGTTATTCAATCTGTATATTGAGCAAGCAGTAAAGGAAACAAAAGAAAAATTCGGAGTAGGTATTAAAATCCATGGAGAAGAAATAAAAACTTTGAGGTTCGCCGATGACATTGTAATTCTGTCAGAGACAGCAAAGGACTTGGAAGAGCAGTTGAATGGAATGGATGGTGTCTTGAAGGGAGGATATAAGATGAACATCAACAAAAGCAAAACGAGGATAATGGAATGTAGTCGAATTAAGTTGGGTGATGCTGAGGGAATTAGATTAGGAAATGAGACACTTAAAGTAGTAAAGGAGTTTTGCTATTTGGGGAGCAAAATAACTGATGATGGTCGAAGTAGAGAGGATATAAAATGTAGACTGGCAATGGCAAGGAAAGCGTTTCTGAAGAAGAGGAATTTGTTAACATCGAGTATAGATTTAAGTGTCAGGAAGTCTTTTCTGAAAGTATTTGTATGGAGTGTAGCCATGTATGGAAGTGAAACATGGACGATAAATAGTTTGGACAAGAAGAGAATAGAAGCTTTCGAAATGTGGTGCTACAGAAGAATGCTGAAGATTAGATGGGTAGATCACATAACTAATGAGGAGGTACTGAACAGGATTGGGGAGAAGAGGAGTTTGTGGCACAACTTGACCAGAAGAAGGGATCGGTTGGTAGGACATGTTTTGAGGCATCAAGGGATCACCAATTTAGTACTGGAGGGCAGCGTGGAGGGTAAAAATCGTAGGGGGAGACCAAGAGATGCATACATTAAGCAGATTCAGAAGGATGTAGGTTGCAGTAGGTACTGGGAGATGAAGAAGCTTGCACAGGATAGAGTAGCATGGAGAGCTGCATCAAACCAGTCTCAGGACTGAAGACCACAACAACAACAACATTTAATTTCTGGACTCCAAGAACGGCGTTCTTCACATAAGTAACACCTGTTTGTGTGTGCATTCGGGAGGACGACGGTGCAATCCCGCGCCCGGCCATCCTGATTTAGGTTTTCAATGATTTCCCTAAATCGCTTCAGGCAAATGCCGGGATGGTTCCTTAGGAAGGGCACGGCCGATTTCCTTCCCCATCCTTCCCTAATCCGAGCTTGTGCTCCGTCTCTAATGACATCGTTGTCGACGGGACGTTAAAACAGTAATCTCCACCTCCTCTGTTTGTGTGTTTAAGGTTGCGTTTTGAGGCTCAGGCAACATCGCAGTGACTATAGTCCGCCTCTGGCCGCCAGTGTGTCGTTAGCTCAGAGGTTCCCTTGTGCGTTGCAGTGCTTGTACTATAAGACATAGCAGTTCGGATCACGGTAGAAGCCGCTGACTACAACCTTTTATTTTCCATTTTAATTAATGGAGTTGCAAACTGCTAGTAAAAATTTCTTATGCGAAATCTGAAGAATGCCTTTAAACATCAATCTTCGTCCGATTTCGACTTAGTAAATTAAGTTAATATCATGGATTTCTGCTTTGCAAATTCCAAGGTGCTTCACTGTAAAATAGGTCCTGAAAAGATTCAAACCGACTGTCAACGATATAAATTTGAGCTTTGTTCGTCATATAGGTCTAACATGTCAGAAGGTTGTTTCTGAAGTGCACATGTTCATTAATATAGTTCCCTTCTTCTAAATTTTTGCAATAGCATTTAACTGTAGACGTTTTCTAACACCGGCGTTAGCAATTCCTTTCCGTTCTCTGAAACCTTCAAAACGACAATTTTTTCTGGTTTAAATCTGATGACCGTAACTATCACTTCCGATCAACAATAAACACTTCATGAACCCATACATGGAACTCCAAATGTGCAGTGTTCCTGCACTGCTACAGAGCATGCATTGCAAGGTATTCACACAGTTTATCGCATAGACTTACCATAAGGAATGAAACAAGAACTGTAATACACTTTACACCACAGACGCTCACTCTGGCTTGACGAAAACATCCAAACATTGACCAAAAGTTGCACAAATAATTGAGTTTGAAAGGAAAAGAAACGAGGTATGAAGCATTTATAAATTCATCGAATGTAGTGAGGTGGTTTAATTTCGTCCCAGTCTATAAAATTAATTTCGGGCCATACTCAGCTCTTGCCGATTACCCGCCTACTAATCAGGGCGTCTGTCTCCGTTGCCTTTGAGCGTGAATGGAAATTGTAGAAATTTTCTGTGGAGCAACATTTAATAATAAAGCGTTTTAAATCATCAAAAGCGATGAGCGGTAGCAGGCGCTTTCGATAAAGAACGGGGGAGTGCAGCGCCGCTGCTGTCGCCACGGCCGCTGCCAGTAGCCAGCAAATGGATCCCGGAGCTTTGCCGCATACGGCGTCCAGAGGAGGACAGTCTGCAGGAAATCTGCCGCAAAATCATTACTGGATAAAATTTTGATATCAGTGTGTCACAAAGCGAAATAGATTGAATCTGCGCTACCATTACATTCACGTCTTCAGCATTCAGACAGAAGAGGCTATAAAAATATTTTATGCCAGCTGCTCTCGATCCACTGACATTATGAACAGAAACAACGCACGCTACCGCTAGACAACAAGCGTAATTAGCCTAGGGTTTCTCTATCATGGGACAAGTTTTCCTCCAGGAAGTGCCGCAGTCTACAGTGTTGCCAGATTGTGCAGATTACCGGACTTAGAGAATTAGCGAGTTGGCCAGTTTTTTTGTCCCATGTCGCGATCGGCGCGGACTTAGCCTCTGAAGCGGCCGGCCGCCGGTCGAGTTTTATGTCAAAGAGTGTACATAATGACTTTGCTGTGAGCCGGACGTTAGACGTTAAACTTCCTTGTAAACCCAGTTGATTATTAAAATACAGGAAGTGGGTAGTATCTCTAGGCGACATTTTTGGATTTCTTTGATGTTCTGTTTAATCGACTGTGTTTGGAAACAAATGCCGCCAGTCTACTGTGCATAGCAAGCGCACAAGTATTTAGTCGAGCGATTGATTGTGTGAGAGAGGAGTTCTCTTTCGGATTTAAACTTCAGCTTCAATTTGCTGCGTAATTCTAAAGATTGCAGCACTATAAACTAAGCTGCAGACAGTCGTCTACTAACAACTAAAATTCAGAGATCCATATGTTCAGTCTGTAGGGAAGATAATTCTGCTATGACGAAATCAAGCGCTCCTACATTTAATTGTACAAACTTCACTCAGTGGCATTCGAGCATCACATATCCTGTCTCCATAGTTTCCAGACCTCGGTTTCGCATCTATTATTCGGCTTCAGCATAACTTACAAGGCTTTAATTAGTTTAAAATATATGTTTCAAACGAGGCATGAGCCCATTCATTTCCAAAAGTCTTTTCCTGATCTCTCTACTGTGATAATCAAATGTCTCAATTTTTATTATTGAAATTGACTTAAATTACTTCTTGGAAATAGAATGGAACCTTTACCTGACAGATTCTCAATTTCAACTCTGCTCTATATTATCGATAGTTTCTTGTTGCCCTTTGCTTTTAGTTTTCTCTAAAATCAATCACTTAACTGTAATGACAGCAATGTCAAATAAACGCTTGAATTTTGAATATTAGTCGAAGCTATCCCATATCTCCGTTCCTGCATGAAGCGCATCATCAAATGACCTTTTGATTATAGCTGTGACAGTTTTTCTACTAACATTATCAGTTTTGAAAGTAAATGTTAATGTGTTTTCCTTACTTCTGTCACGACTAGATATTTATTAACAAATGGAAGATGACGGTGTTTTAAGCAATTTGTGTATTTTGTCTTAGTGGAGCTGTATGTTCGGCTATCGATTACTGTCTACATGGCTGAGGTTGTGGTGACTTCACACTGATAAGGTATCGAAATGACGCTATATTTCTCAGCACCTCGCTACAGCCATTAGGTAAAATTTTGGACGGCATACGTCCGGAAAAATTCCATCTGACGAGTTGGCCTGGGGCACGCTCTGCGACAGCCCTCTCGCTCTCTCATAATTCATGATCAGTTGCAGAGATCTCTGCTGTGACGTCACTTCGCTAGCCAGCCACGACCGCTTCTGCTGAGAGCTCGCCTATCGCTAATTCGGGACACCGTTGTCTTACGGCTCAAATGGCTCTAAGCACTATGGGACTTAACATCTGAGGTCATCAGTCCCCTAGACTTAGAAGTACTTAAACTTAAGTAACCTAAGGACATCACACACATCCTTGCCCGAGGCAGGATTCGAAACTGCGACCGTAGCAGCAGTGCGGTTTAGGAATGAAACGCCTAGAACCAATCGGCCACAACGGCCGGCTACCATTGTCTTATGTCGCACTGTATTTCAGTTAGCAGCGCTCTGGTTTCTGCACGTGTTTTAGAATACCTTTCACTTCCTATAATTGATCTTAGATAACTTCGGAACTACAAAGATTGGATTCCAGTAAACATTGTGAATAGACTATTCTGAATCCGAACATGGTTTAAATAGCATTTTGTTGTAAGCATTAGTTCTTAAGGTGATGATTCGATAACACATTTACTGAAAAAAAGACGAAAGAGTTATTTAAATGGGAATGAAATTAGTGCATCACTCTACTTGTACAGACAAACAAATTGTTACAGTTAAAGAAAAATTCGGTGATTTATTCAAGAGGAAGAGCTGCACAAATAGACCAAGTCAATAAAGGTTGGTCCACCTCTGGCTTTTATGTATGCAATTTCTCCTCTTAGCAATGACTGACAGGATTGTTGTATATCCTCCTGAGGGATGTCGTATCAAATTTAGTGCAACTGGCGCATTAGATCGTCGAAATCGCGAGCTGATTGGAAGGCCTTGCCCATTATGCTCCAAACGTTCTCAGTTGGGGAGACACCTGGCGAACTTGCTGGCATACATGGGGTTTGGCAAGCACGAAGACGAGCAGTCGAGACTCTCGCTGTGTGCGGAGGGGCATTATCTTGCTGAAATGCGAACCCAGAACGGCTTGTCATGAAGAGTAACTTAAAATGCGCGTAGGATATCTTCGGCCTACCGTTGTGACTCTAAGGTTGCCCCAGATAACAACCAAGAGGCTCCTGCTGTCGTGAACTCAGCCCTGTTTATGTAAGCCGCCAATGAATGGTGCTCGTGGTCGCTGAAGCACCAGTTGCACGTCGGATCGATGATAACGATGAATCTGTAGCTCTGGGTGCCTCTCTGACGTGTGTTCGGTTCTTACATCCTGTCATCTCTCTACGTCGACCGCTTCCTTCTTGACGCTGTGTTCGTTCAAGGTTCACTCATTGCTGCCAACATCGTCGAATAGTGGAATTCACATATTCAAATGTCGAGCGATTTGTCGATTACTCCAACCGGCTTCTTTGAGGCCAACTAGATGCCCTCCCTCAACCGCCGAAATCTGTGTATACTATACTCGTACAAGCCCCTGTCTGTGAGGCATAGTTACTGTCAGAGTACACGGAATTAAATTCGCAAAGACTTTATGCCCTGGTATCGACATGCTCCTGTTTAGTATCCTTGCCAGGTTCACGGTGAAATTGTGTTCCATCGTCACACATTCATCCAACGGGCCCCAAAGTTTAACTGTGCAAATATCAATTTGGGACCAATTCGCAAAAGATCTTTTGGTTTGTCTTTTTCCTTGTATGAGGGTGTAGTTGTTGTTTTACATACCGTGAGGCATTCTGCGTGTCTCACGAAACCAGCAAACAGGATTGAACAGTATATTCTTCTTTTGGATTTTTCCGCTCTCGTCCTTTCTTTCCGCATTTGCTATTAAGTTATAGGATACGGGTGTAAGTAGGCTGTTTACGTTTTCTTATTGGTAACGCCACCTCTGTATGAAACTCACTGGCTGTGCTGTGTGCAGTCTGTGGCTGCTTTGCATTGTTGTAATACTCGCCATTGTAGTGTTAGGCAGCTGGCTGTGAACAGCGCGTAGCGTTGCGCAGTTGGAGGTGAGCCGCCAGCAGTGGTGGATGTGGGGAGAGAGATGGCGGAGTTTTGTAATTTGTCATGAACTGCTATATATATTATGACTATTAAGGTAAATACATTGTTTGTTCTCTATTAAAATATTTCATTTGCTAACTATGCCTATCAGTAGTTAGTACCTTCAGTAGTTTGAATCTTTTATTTAGCTGGCAGTAGTGGCACTCGCTTTATTGCAGTAGCTCGAGTAACCAAGATTTTTGTGAGGTAAGTGATTTGTGAAACGTATAGGTTAATGTTAGTCAGGGCCATTCTTTTGTATGGATTTTTGAAAGTCGGATTGCGTTGCGCTAAAAATATTGTGTTTCAGCTTAAGCACAGTCTTGTATAACTTTTCTAAAAGGGGACGTTTCATATGTCGACCCTTAGCCTAGGATACCTCACTGGAATCTTCTGATTTTTTTACTTGTAGTTTGTGTAATTAGTGTAGCTTTTGTTTATTGCTAGCGCGTAATTGTAGAGAAAATCTCCTTTGTAGTTGCAGTCTTTCATTGTTGTACAGTAAAACAGTTGTGGCATGCATGTAGATTTGCACCAAGTATTTCGCAGCTGCAATTAACTAGATATTATTTTCAGTGTTATGTTAATGTGTTCTCTTATTTTTGCTCTTCAAATTGTGTTTTTCTGTGCTGTCGTGTGAAATACTGTGACAATAATGGCGTGTGGAAAACGTAATACTAGGCTCCAAAGTAAACTGAGAAATGACAGTGAAAACGAAAGCAGTGTGTTAGCGCCACCGAGTCATGAATTAACTGATGTTTAAAGTAGTAATTTGGTAACTGTGCATAGGGAAATGGAGCGGGCGGCAAACAATGGCGTGGACAGTGAAACAATTAGTGAAGAGGGAAGCATTATCGATCGATTGGTCGGCAACAGCTCGCCTCAGGAATCGGGAATGACAGGACACAATTTTGCAAATATTGTAGATTCAGGTTTTGGGTCCTCACCGTTTTCTCAAATGTGTCAAGACACATTTTCCACTTGTCAAAATGTGAATGTTTCCGGTGCAAATTCACTGCTGAAAAGCACTGAGGAACATGTTCCAGACACCAGTGCATTGTTATTACAATTAATACAACAAATGGGACAAACACAGCAAAAGCTTCAAAAGTTAGACACAATGGAACAAAATCTTCGAAAGTTAGACACAGTGGAACAAAATCTTAAAAAGTTAGACACAATGGAACAAAATCTTCAAAAGTTAGACACAATGGAACAACACCAGAGACAAACACAGCAACAGTTAGACACAATGGAACAACACCAGAGACAAACACAGCAACAGTTAGACGCAATGGAACAAAATCTTCAAAAGTTAGACACCACGCTTGAACAAACACGTGAAGATTTAACTACTGAGTAACATAACATTGAATCGAAATGTCAAAAAGTCTGTAATGACGTAAAAACACAAATCTGTGAGCATTTTAAGCCCATTTTTTCGCGGCATGAAAATGCATTACAGAATCACGAAGCAGCCATAAAAGAACTGCAAATTATTGTTCATGAAAATCATGAGACCTTGCAAGCTAAAATTGACTCAGTTGCATCTACCGATACGGTTATGCAACTTGCAAAAACTCAGGAAAACTTAAAGGACACAGTAGATACCATTTCAACACAAATGGACACTCTGAAACTTGGTTCAGAAAAACATACAGAGGAAATAATTTCACTATCGGATAAAGTAGCCGAACTTTCAGATCAGTTCACTAACTTATCTACAAAGGTAGATGATGATCTGAATGACACAACACCTGTAGCCTTCACTGACACTGAAGAGTATGAACAAATTAGAAAATTCAAACTAAATCAAAATCAAATTAATACACAGTACAAAAGAGAAATCCGGGAAGTGCAAGATCAGTTGGCACAAGTTGTACAAGAATTACGTATTTCAGAGGACACTCGCGCCCCAATACGGGAAGAGGGACTTAGAAATACGGAACAGCCACAAAATAATAACACCTCGGAAATTATGAAAGAAATTGGCAATGTGCACCGAATTTTGAGATGGAACCGCCGACACGACGTAACAATGACAGATATGCTACTCGCCGACACGATGATTTTGACTATAAGCTGTTTATTACTACACGTAAATTCAAAACATTTAAGAATTCTGCCAACGACATTCATCCACAAGCGTGGCTCCATCAATTATCTCATTGTTTTCCTCCCAACTGGTCATTGGAGCACAGGTTAGAATTTATGTGTGGCTACTTGGAGAATGAACCAGCTGTAAGAATGCGATCGGTCATTCACGATTGTCACAGTGAAGGAGATTTTTATCATGCCTTCCTCTCAGCATATTGGTCTCAAGCTACACAAGACCGAGTAAAACATAGCATCATAATGATGAAACATTTCGAACAATCTGAATTTTCCAGTCTTGTGAAATATTTTGAAGACATGTTGCACAAGAATCAGTACCTGTCAAACCTCAGAACTCATCCGCATTTGCTTAATCAAACTGCATGAACATTTACGACATATTATTTTGGCAGGACGTTGCAAAGACGACATTGAAGCTTTTCAGGGACTGTTACAAGAACTGGAAATTGACACTGACAATCGGGGAACGCGGAAACAGGAGCACAACAATTACAGATCACATCCGTCACAATTCCGCGATGACAGAAATAATATACGACAAGGCTATTCTTTCAACGTAAATCGTGACCGAAACAGACACCACCCGTATGACAACCGTTGGCAGAGTAGTAATAATTACAGGGAAAGATCACCTCTCCGTGGTAATGACTATCACAGAGACAATCAGAGAAACAGACAATATGGGAACCAAAACAATTATTATTACGGGAGACAGAATAACTTTAGACTCAACGGTCCAGCGCACAGTTACGATTCAGGGAGAAATTCTCCACCACGTGACCGACAAGAAAGAAACTATGGAATCTATCTACATGACGACAGACGATATGATCGTAACGACAAACCTGAATTGCATCAGGACTGGCGGGATTCAAACAGAGCTGGGCCCTCTCGGCAAGGCGAATTTGTAGAAGTTAGGTCTCCTAATCCCAGTAACGATGCGCGCCAACAAAGAGACAATAGGCAATGACTCATACCGCTGGCAGCCACAAAACGTACGTATGACACTAACGACGCAGCTGCCGTAGCTAGTAATTACGTAAAAATGGAAGACATTAGGGACATCTTACTCCAGGAACACGACGTAAAACATAACAACATTTATCCTGTGATTCACATTACTGTAAATGACGTAAAATTTACGGCAGTACTTGACTCTGGCAGTCCCATTTCAGTAATTAGTGAAACAGCTTTTAGAAAATGCAACATATCGAACGATTGCCCCACACTTCCGTTACGTAAGATTAAATTACAAGGTGCAATCTTTGGAAAAAGTGTAGATGTACGCCAACAAACCAATTTAGAATTCTTTTGTCAAAGCCACAGCTTCTCTATGAGCTTTCTTATTGTTCCATTATTGTCGACGGAAATTATATTGGGAGTAGACTTTTTGAATGAATACAAAGCAGTCTTAAACTTTCACGATGCTGAAATAAGTTTAGAGAAGGAAGGTAAGTCAATAGCTTTGAAATTTGAAGATTGGCTCTCAAACCATGACGAGGAAATTAATCGGCTTTACCTTCTGTTAGACAACAGTTCGGAATTTTCTACGGAACTAGACACTAACAATCGCTCTGCAAGTACTGACAGGGATGATATCAACGGCATATTTGAAATTAATGAGTTAATTCAGAATAAAATTCAAACAATTGAGAATTGTAATGACACTGATAGGCAGGACCTTTTTGAGATTTTACAAGCACATTCCACAGTTTTTACTCACAAAACAGGAACAATTAAGGGATTTCAATACCAATTTCGTGTTCGTGAGCATACTAAATTTTGTGTTACACCATACGTAAATCCAGCACATTATAGGGACTGTCTTAGAACAGAAATACAATCTATGCTTAATGAGGGCATTATTGAGCCTGCAGTAAGCTCATACAACAATCCATTACATATTGTTGAGAAGAAAAATGGATCGATCAGGCTTGTCTTAGATTCGAGACAAATAAATACTATCATCATTCCTGAAACAGACAGGCCGCAAACGTTGGAAGAACTTCTTCAAAATTTTAATGGTGTAAAAGTGTTGTCTTCTATTGATCTCAGATCCAGCTTTTATCAGATCGAAATTCATCCAGAATGTAGAAAATACACAGCTTTCCTTTGTTTCGGCGTTTGTTATCAGTTTCGGAAACTTCCTTTTTGTTTGAACATTTCTTCGGCAGCATTCATTCGCGGGCTAAATTCCATATTACCTGAGTTCTTAAAACGTCACATCACCTTATATGTAGACGATATTCTGATAGCAGAAGCCTCATGAGAACAACACAATCGCATCCTCAACAGCGTGTTACATATTTTTGGAGAATCTGGAATTACAGTTAACTTGGAAAAGTCTGAATTCGGTAGGACAAAGGTGAAGTTTTTGGGACATATTATTTCTTCTGAAGGCATTCAGCCGGATCCTGAAAAGTTAGAAGCAATCAGAGCCATTCCAGTTCCATCCACAAAAAGACAAGTCCGCAGTTTTCTAGGTCTCGTAAATTTTTACCGTCGTTTTCTGAATATGCAAATTCTTGTTACACCAAAACTTTGTTCTCTCACTGGAAAAAATACTATTTGGAACTGGGACGAAGAAGCACAGTTGGAATTCAATTATTTGAAAGAATCGCTACTTAACGCGCCAATACTAGCTCATCCAGATATGTCACAAGATTTCTGCCTTAGCACGGATTCTTCTAAAGTAGGTCTTGGTGCCCATTTATTTCAAGAAGCCATAGAAAATGACATTACTGTTCAGAAAACCAGCCGAGTGCTAACAAAATCTGAAAAAAATTATTCCGTTACTGAATTAGAAGCTTTAGCTATCGTTTGGGCATTTAACAAATTCCGTTTCTTTCTTTCTGGTAAGCACGTAAAAGTATACAGTGATCATCGTGCATTACAATTTCTTATGTCTTCAAAATTAAATCATGACAGGTTAAAACGTTGGGCATTGTTTCTGCAAGAATTCCACTTCACAATAGTCTACATTCCCGGCAAGGAGAACATTGTTGCGGACGCACTGTCACGCGCACCGGCTGGGCTTGAGAAAAGTAACACAGAAGGCAACATTGAGAAAAATTTCAGTATTCTTTACATTCAGAAAGTCGCCTTTGAAAACTTCATCACCACATCTTTAAAGGACATTGCTCATGAACAAGATAAAGATCCGGTTTGGAAAGACATCAAAAGTAAATGGCATGAAAAGACACACACTCAGATTCGGCATTATTACCTGGTTAGAAACAACATACTCTTCAAACGCTGCACTGTTGATGACAAGCTATGGGTACTTTGCATTCCAGACGATTTTGTTAATGAGCTCATTTGGTACATTCATTTCAGCTACGCACATTTTGGTCCACGAAAATGTCATCATATTCTTCGAACAACTTGTTATTTTAACAATATGGAAAAGAGAATTCGAAGAGTCTTGTCTATTTGTAAACTTTGTCAAAAGGCGAAACCATCCACTATCTCACATCGTGCTCCGTTGTTTCCTATTATTCCTTCTAAATTAAAAGAATTTGCTGCTGTTGATCTCTTGGGACCGCTTGTCAGAACATCGAATGGATTTTCGTACGTTCTAGTCGCTGTTGAACTTACTTCCAAATTTGTTTCTTTCACTCCGTTACGTAAAGCCACTGGACGATCTGTATCCAACGCCTTTGTTAAAAATTTCTTACGTGAAGTTGGCCACGTTGCTAAAGTCATTTCAGATAACGGACCGCAATTCAGATCTGCTGTTTGGTCACGCATGCTTCGCAACCATAAAATCAAACCTGTTTTTATTTCATTGTACTCACCACATTGTAACCCCTCCGAACGGATTATGAAAGAAATCAATAAGCTTTGCAGACTTTATTGTCACAGAAAGCATCAGCATTGGGGCAGATATTTACACTTATTTCAAAACGTGCTGAATGAAATGCCTCATGATTCCACTGCTTTACCACCTACTCTTGTACTGAAGAATGAAAAACCACCGAACAGAATCAGAGAGCTTGTACCTTTCCCGAATACACGTAAACTTCGACACAAAGACATAATTCATTTGGCTCTTAAAAATATAAAATCTGCAGCAGACAAAAGGAGAAAACTACACGGTAAAGCAAATGCAAAGAAATTGTATATTGGTCAGAAAGTTCTCATTAAAGCTCATTCATTGTCACATAAGAAGAAACACTTGAGTCACAAATTCTTTCTAGTTTACAATGGACCTTACAGAATCCGACGTATACCACATGATAATTGCGTTGAAGTTGAAACTCTGCGTACTAGGAAGAGTAAAGGTTTACACCACATTTCACATGTAAAACCGTTTATTGAAAGATAATCCGCTTTTTAACTTTGTCTTTGCCATAAAACTTTTCACTTCACATTTCTAGTATGCTTTGTCAGACTTAAGAAACTGTTAACATGCAACAATGTTTGAAGTTAAATATCCAATCAAGAACCAAGAGAACTTATTTAAACAGAAATTACGAATGCATTGTTATTGTGAACAGACGAAACAGTGTTATTGTGTGTGTACATTCTTGCTTGTTAGTTGCACGATTACGTAACGACTATCAGGCTTACATACTTAGGACACATACTGGTACTGCTAATGAGATTCTAATGCAACATTTTGGTTTATTTGAAAATACATTCTGAATTTAAAGTGCTTTCTGAGAGATACCGGATGACACAGAGGTTAGTGTATGTGACAGCTACACGATTTTTATCACGATGCTACTAATGTGTGACACAATTTACCTTGTTGCTTTTGCGGTGTATCTGTTTTATATCTGCACAGTTTTTCTGAATTCTTCTGGAAAGTAAAACATATTTTAGTAGTAACTTTTGTAGTATAGCTACAATGAGACAGGGTTTTCCGTAGCACAACAATACGTTACAGTACAGTACTTTCTTCATCACAACAATAAGCGTAATAACTACGATATCTATACACAAAGCATTTCACTTTTGTTTATCATGAGGTAAGTACATTGACTTCTGCAGAACTTAGCTTTCGGAGGACGATAAATACGAGACTTCCACAGAGATTATCTTACAACATGACGCACAGTTTAGCGCTACAGTACACGTATTTGAGTGATTAATTTCGCACTTAAAACATTTATTTTTTAAGATATTTGAAGTGCAATGATACAAGGGTTTTCCGTGATACATTTCATTCCATTGCTGTAATCTGTAACACCTGAGGGTATAATTACATTAATCCTCAGGGGGGTACACGCCTACTTTGTGTACCATGTGTTTGGCAAGCACTAGGAGCCCTAGCTAATATGGTATTTGCTTATACAACTTTACACTTCGGTACCATATTTCTCTAACACATAAATTACACAGCTATCTGATCATTTAACTGAGAGAGACAAACATTTTTTTACTACATCAGAGACTCATGCTAACGCAATTACACAGTTGGATAACTTCACACTTATGAAAATGTATTTTGTCTGTACTTTGTGAACTGTTCATAATTTTTCGGAACCATTGTGATGCTATGAGAGCTTTGAAAGATGTATTTGGTGTGGGATCATGATTTTTAAAGTACGTTTGAGGTAGATGACACTATTGAAATGAGCAGAGAATTTTTTTTAGGTTTTGACATTACTGCAGAAAGCTACGGAGTTTTTGAGATTTGACTGAGGTGTTATGATGTTATTTTTACGACGACGATGTGTATTATGCTGCTGAGGTATGTTTATGATCAATAAGCTGATGCTATATGAGTTATTTCATTCTGCTACGTCTCTTATGATGAAATATTGAAGAAGTGTCGACGAATAAGGTAAGGAATAATGAGTAGTGGTTAAGGGACTCTGGTTTGTGAAAAAGGTTGTTGGAAACCAAGAATCGTACTTTAAGAGTTATGAAATGCGTGTATATGCGTGAATGTATCACAATGCTGGCGAAAATTTTTTGGATGCTGTTATATTTACAGGATTTTGTTTCTACACATTTGTAACACAAATTCTTGACCTGTGAAATTTTTTATATGAGACTGTCACTGTAGCGGAAACTGGTGTCGTAAATATTTCGGTAAGAAAGTTAAGTGACAACCTGCACGTAATGCGTCGTGGGCACCCAGCTGGGCGACAGCCACCCGGAGAAAAAGCCATTAGGTGGATAAAAAAAGAGGCCATTAACCTCGCTTCTGACATTCCTTTGTAGAAAGCATCGCAAAAACGACACGGTCGAACTTGAAAACATATGATTACACTGTGGAGCTCTTAATTTATGATATTTACTGAAATGCCTAATGAAATGGCGAGAAATATTTTTACATCTGCACACCTGATTATGACAAGCGTCTTTCTACGAGAGTTGAGAGAATTTCTACTAAGTTATGAAATGTCACATGACTATTGAATGATATTTTGATGCTTTGCTTTTTATAGTTGCTTATTTCATTTGATATCTAGTTTCCAGCTGTGTTGCAGCATTGCTTTTATAAAATAAAATGCATTTGCTAATGTGAACACTTTCTGTCAACAGATCTATTAAATAATAATTTTGTAATCCACATTCTTAAAAAAAGGAGCACTTGGAAAGGAAAGAACAATAAGAAGGGACTAGTAACAGTAACTGCACACATAATTTTCTTTTCAAGTACATGGTAATATTTTTTTTACAATACGTTGTTGTGGTGCACCACTTTAATTACATAGACATAAAGATGTGAATAGACATTTCCCTCGTCTGCGTTGTTGTCTTTAGTATAATATTTTTTCTGCTTAATCTTTGCCATACTTAGGTATTAATTATAGCATTTGCTGCTGCTGTTTGCCATGCATAGTGCTACTAAATTTCACTTTGTATTATTCTTTTAAGCCAGTTTTACTACTGATTTATTTTTCTTGTTTGCTGCTCATTGCCTTATATTAGTTGTAATTTATGCTGCTTGCTTTGCCTTTTGTATTTTTTATCATTGCTGTTTGTGTTAATTGTTTTGTGCTGCTGCATTGCCTCATTCGTTAGTTTAGCATCTGAGCTCAGTAGATTTAAGTTAGCTTAAGAGGGGGTAGACTATATAAGACACTGCGTTGCGATGAATTGGAAGAAATGCATTGAGAAGTTATACAAAAGAAGTACAGAAAGCAGGTATAGATAGGACTTTTTGGAAATAATGAAGAACGAAGGGAGATCTCTGAGAAGTAAAGAAAGTTTTGTTTGCAAAATACTGCAGTAAAACAAACCCTGTCCTTTCCTTGTGTTATCCCACTATGTGTTTGTGTACCCTTGGGTAGTTCTGTTTTTCCTGTCTTAATGTGTTAAGCTAATAGGAGCTATGTTGTAGAATTTTTCTGATAATGTGTTATTTTCCTTGTAAAGATGTTTAGACATTATTTATTCTGTTCTGTTTTAATGATTAGGTGTGAAGTTGATGTTTCAAAAGTTATTCTGATCTTTTATGTATGAACTTATGTCATAATTCCTGTAACACTGATGTATAGGTATATTTTATTCTTTTGTAATGCCTTTATTACTACAAATGTTATCTGTATTGCTATGTTTTAATGATGTTTTCTGTATCTTTGTAATTGTATTCTCATGTTATAAAATTATAATTGACACCAGTTCATCATATTATTAACTTGTAAGTTACATTTCACTGCACACGTTTCTGTTGGTCATAGTATATGGACAATATGTGAGAAGTAAGGACTGTTAGTGTTTGCACGTGTGTTAATAATTCAGCAAGGGACTGGATAACAGCATTGCTGGTTCTAAGGACAATTTAAAAAAAACTTAGTGAGTGCACAAGTGGTGGTTTATGGACTTGCTATATTCTCCGCAAGAATCTTCGATGGTGATTGTGCACCTGCACAGTCGCAACGGATGGCTGCTAGCCATCTCTACAAGGACTACAGTGGGTCTGCATCTTTGATGACCCACCAGTACCATTATCTCTACAAGGACTACAGTGGGTCTGCGTCTTTGCTGACTCACCAGTACCATTATTTCTGCAAGGACTGCAGTGGGTCTGCACCTCTGGTGGCCCACCAATACCGTAATCTCTACCAGGACTGCAGTGGGTCTGCTCTGTGATGACCTACCAAACGATATTCTTCAAAACTTCGATTGACTCCGCTGTGGGTTTGCTCTGTTGTGGCCCATTACCTGTCAGCATGTCAAGAGTCAGCACTGTCTTTCCGTTGGAAGGACAACACTACTTCTTCAAGACTGCATGGAAATCCACTACTTCTGTGTGCAATTTCTTTTACTAATGAGACTTTGTGAAAAAAAAACTGTAATTACTATTATGATGAACGATCAGGACTATCTTTATGGACTGTGAGCAAATTTTAGCTTTTGACCAACATTGTAACAATAAGTGTGTGCATTTGATTTCTTTGTTATTGTAATTACGATTATCAAAAATTTTAACAAATATGTAATGCCCAGTGCCCAAAACAATCTGTAAAATTTTTTGTGGGGAGCATGGGGGCTATGTAAGTAGGCTGTTTAGGTTTCTTTATTGGTAACGCCACCTCTGTATGAAAATCACTGGCTGTGCTGTGTGCAGTCTGTGGCTGCTTTGCATTGTTGTAATACTCGCCATTGTAGTGTTAGGCAGCTGGCTGTGAACAGTGCGTAACGTTGCGCAGTTGGAGGTGAGCCGCCAGCAGTGGTGGATGTGGGGAGAGAGATGGCGGAGTTTTGTAATTTGTCATGAACTGCTATATATATTATGACTATTAAGGTAAATACATTGTTTGTTCTCTATTAAAATATTTCATTTGCTAACTATGCCTATCAGTAGTTAGTACCTTCAGTAGTTTGAATCTTTTATTTAGCTGGCAGTAGTGGCACTCACTTTATGCAGTAGCTCGAGTAACCAAGATTTTTGAGGTAAGTGATTTGTGAAACGTATAGGTTAATGTTAGTCAGGGCCATTCTTTTGTATGGATTTTTGAAAGTAGGATTGCGTTGCGCTAAAAATATTGTGTTTCAGCTTAAGCACAGTCTTGTATAACTTTTCTAAAAGGGGACGTTGAAAGGTGGCTACACTGAGCCACAGCACCAGAGATCGCGCTAAAGAGTATTGTTCCGCCGCCTCCACTGGCAGTGATTATTGAGAACTCGTAGTGGGCAGTGCTTTGGGAGAACTCGTGGTAGTCAGTGCTGAGATGTCGTAGTGAGGAGTGTTTGTTGAGATGAGCTAGTAGGCAGTGCTTGCTGAGATGTGATACTGAAAAGTTCTTGTTGAGATGTGATAGTAGCGAGTCGGTGTGGAGAGATTGTAATGTCTAGAGTGCTTTTCATCAATATAAATTAAGGTAACAAACTACTTTCCTTTTCTTTCTCATTATTTCAATGTCCTGAATAATGCGTCATTACAGGTTCAGTCAACAAAGCATCTGGCTTGTGTTCTTGTATTAGAGTGTAATTCTGGGTTTTTTGCGCAATTATAGTATTTCTAATTTTCTTTTATCACGTCAGTATAATTGGTATTTAAAAATTCTTGTCTTGTTGAAGAAGAACCGTGCCAGATGTGCGTTGAGTCATACTTCCACATACAGAACAGTTACACTTGTGCTTTGGTTTCGTAGGTTTTATAGTTGCTGGGGACTTAATTAATTGTGTTAAGGAAAATTTCCATTTCATTCTTTGTTATTGTTCTATGCAGTCAGATAGCGTAATAATACTAGTCAGGGCCAACCGTTTACGAGACTTCGTAAACGGACAGACAGCTACTGAAGCAAAACATTAAAATTATTTGCATTCTATAATAATTAAGCCCCCATGCACGTGGCGACCGCTGCTTCGGATCGTCCCTTGGAATTCTTCTGATTGTGTAGACAGTAGTATTGTTGTAGTAATTTGTAGTTTAGTAATTGTAGTCTATTTTGCATGTGTAGATTTGGTAATTGTCATTCTTCTAATGGTATTTTTTTTGCAAAATTTCATTTCTGTTGTCTTGTCTACGGGTTTGAAAATTAGTGCAATTATTTCAATTTTTCGATTAATCGTGTTTGAGGGAAACATTTCGTGTGAATGGTATTGTTGGAGATAAAGTGTCATTGTGTGTAATTTTCATATAGTGACGAGTTTTGTATGTTTTGTAAATGATTACACGATCGATGAAAAAGGCAAAAATCATGGATAGTGAGAATGACGAAATTGTTAACATGGCGAACTCGCCAACAGAGGAAAACAGTATGATGAATAATGGAGTTGAAAACAATGTAATAAGTCGCGAAAATAATCCGGAAACAGTTCAAAATTTTTCACAATCGAAAAATTTTCAGAATACGAGATTAACGACAGAAGAGATGCAGCAGTTAATGAGTGCAATATTAAATTTGGGATCTGAATTAAAAACAGTGACAACACGGTTAGACTTACAAAGGGGAACAATGGAAACACGGCTAGACTCACTGGGATCACAAATGGGAACAATGGAAACATGGTTAGACTCACAAATAGGAACAATCAAAACCGAGATGGGAACTTTGGGATCTGAATTAAAAACAGAGATGGGAACTTTGACAACACGGTTATGTTCACGAATAGGGACATGTTTCAAAAATATGAAAGATGAATTAAAGAAAGAAATTAGAGAGGAAGCACAACCGATTTTGAATTCTCACAATAATAGATTAATTGCAGTAGAGATCAGACAAGAGGAACAGGATAGAGAACAGGAAGAAAGAGATCGCGTGATAGTACAAAAATTTTCAGAGTTAAATTTACAACGTGCACACGATAACGAAGAAGTATTTGAAAGAATCGAGGAATCCGTATCAAATGACAGCATAAATAACTTAACGCAACAGTGTGAACAATCAACTACTAAATGTGACAATACCGAAACCCGAGTTGCGATACTTACGAAAGACGTAAACTTATTGGAAAGAGATGAGGAGATTCCAGATAAATTGACAAGTCTTAGTTTAAATGGGGATAGAGATTCGGATGATACAGCTCCATTACCATTTGCAGAAACCGAAGAGAACCACAACATAAATAAGCATGTTGAAAATCAGGGAAAATTTAATGAACGCGTCAAAAGGGAATTTGAGGCATTACAAAAGCAAGACAAATATATTGAAAGCGAAATCGTAGGAAAAGACAGCAGACGAATTTTAGTATCACAGATAGCAGAGGGCTTTGAAGAAAGTAATTTGTTTCATTTACGGGATGCAACAAGAGAGCGCCAGACGCGCGAACTTGACAATAATCAACATTGGGACTGGGACAGACGCGGTAGGTCTTTGTCGCCACGAGGAGAAAACGTTGACTATAAACACTTCTTGACTGTTCGGAAACTTAAGATCTTTCGCAATTCTAAGAATGACATACATCCATGTTCATGGTTAGATCAATTTACGTACGCACTTCCGCCAAATTTGGCACTAATTCACAAACTGAAATTTATGTGCAGCTATTAAAGTCCTCAGGGGATTCACTATACTAAGTGAATATGTGCCATAGTGTTCACAGGGCCCCGAGCTGTAGTGGTGCTATTTCCCTTTTAGTTTTCTGCACCGCTGCCTACTCTTATACTATTCTTTGCATCTATAAAAACAATTCTTCTACTATCCATCTATCTAGACAGTAGGTAAAAAAATTAACCGGATATAACGATTTTACCCAAAAGTGACTTTGGAAATTACCGTTTGGACTTACTATATTTTCTGCAGCATTCATTCGTAGCTTAAATGAAATTTTACCTGTTTATCTTCGTGACAATATTACTTCATATGTTGACGATATTCTTATAGCTAAACGTTCTTGGAGTGAGCACAACAAAATTTTGGATTACTTATTACATATTTTTGCAAGAGTTGGCATTACAGTGAACTTGGAAATATCTGAATTTGGTCGTTCTCAGGTGAAATTTCTCGGTCACATTATTTCTACAGAAGGTATTCTTCCCGATCCAGAGAAATTAGACGCTATTCGTAATTACGCTGTTCCTACTACAAAACGTGATGTTCTTAGTTTCCTTGGTGTCTGTAATTTTCTTAGACGCTTTGTTAGATTGGATGATTTGGCCACACCTCGTTTACACATTTCAGTTATGCACATTTTGGTCCCAGAAAATGCTTTCATAAATTACGAGAAAATTGCTACTTCAGTAATATGTAAAAACGTATTCGTTCTGTTCTTGCCAAATGCAAATTATGTCAACAGGCTAAGCCGCCAACTGTTTCTCACAGAGCACCGTTGTTTCCTATTATTCCAGCGAAATTAAAGGACATGGCTGCAGTCGATTTGTTCGGTCCAGTGGTTCGTTCTACTAATGGTTTTGCATACATTTTCGTAGCAGTGGAATTGACATCAAAATATGTGTGTTTTACACCTTTACGCAAAGCAACAGCTCGTTCAGTATCTAACGCTTTCATCAAACATTTTCTTAAAGAAGTTGGTCATGTTGATAAGATTATATAAGATAATGGATCACAGTTTCGCTCTAAAATTTGGCTTCGTACTCTACGGCGTCGGAAGATTAAACCAATTTTTATTTCACTTTTTCACCCTCAATCTAATGCTTCAGAGAGATGGATGAAGGAAATCAATAAATTGTGCCGTCTTTATTGTCATCAGAATCACAGAACTTGGGATCAGTATCTTCATATTTTTCAAAAAATTCTGAATGACCTTCCTAATGACTCAACTTCTTTACCGCCTCTATTGATATTAAAAAACAAAGTACCATCAAATCGCATTTCTGAAATTGTTCCCTTTCCGACTACAGGGAAACTGCGGCATTCTGAAGTTATCAACCTGGTTCTACAAAATATTGCATCTGCGGCTGCTAGAAGAGAGAAATCAGCGAAACGTCCTGGTCGTTTAAAAATCTTGTCAGTTGGTCAAAAGGTATTAATTAAGTCTCATCGTTTGTCTCATAAAGGAAAAGGCTTACGTCGCAAATTTTTTCTGCTTTATAACGGTCCATACAGAATTCGCAAAATTATTCATGATAACACTGTTAAAGTAGAAACTCTTAAATCTCGGCGCTCTAAGGGAATACATCACATATCTAACGTTAAAATTTTTGTGGAATGACATACTTTTGAGAAACTAAGAGCTACATGTAAACATGCAGAGAATACAAGGATACCGCGCCGTGTTCCGGCGGCGGCAGATACTCAAAGCAACAGTCAGTCTGCGCGCCGCACAAGGCTGTCGTTGACCGCAAACAATCACCTCCTACGTCACGCGCCTACAGCTGATCGAGCGCTCAGTGCGAATGCACTGATAGACGTAAACAAATACACAGTCTAAATTCTCCGACTAAATTCTGTATAAAGCTATGGTGACTTTATAAATTATGTTATTAACGTTCAGTATTTTTCAGGATACGGTTGTGTAAAATATTTAAGACCTTCAGGTAAATTCTGTGCGTGTCCGACGTTAAGACGACTTGCTTTGGAGAAAATTTCAGGAAGAATGTAATTTCGAAAAAAAAAGTAATAAACTAAAAAGGGTAACTATTAATTGAGTTTATTTTTCAGGTAACATATTTCCACTTAGGTACGTACTTTAGACGTAATTTGCTGCTTGCGATTACGTGACTCATACTTTGTGCTAAATTTCATGTTCTATGAATTTACTTGTGAAGCGACGTGCTTGTGTACATTTACTGATTTTGACGATGATTGATTAATGAACAGGCTTGTTATTTGTATATATTATGCATCGCTTGGCTGCACTGCTTTTTCACTGATGTCGTATTTTGCTGTTATGTGCCTGCTGTGCTTATTTATTTAAATTATAATTGTCACCTGATTAATTGTGCTGACTGTAGTTAGATATGTAGGTTACACTTTGTGATTTATCTGCTTGCGCCTTCATGTTTACTTGTTAAGATTACATATGAACATTTATTTGCTTATGCTGAATGATGCTAATGACTTGTTTATTACGTAAGATATATGTTTGCTGCTGTGCGTATGGATTGCATATTTACACACTTCTGTTTTGTTGTCATAACTACTCTTTAATTTAGAATATAGAAATGCTGATATACTGTGTACGAACATAGAGTTTAGGTTACACTGTGGTATTAATTATAGATTGTTTGCTTGGCAGAGCTTCGTTGTAGGGATTGTGCTGCATCCACTTGTTGACATTCTGTTCTCTACTGGTATATTTACTCGCTATTGCATGTTTTGCTTACGCTCAGTGCCTTATATTTTTAAGATAAGAAAATGAACTGCTATAATTCGACGAACGACATTAGTACGAGAAACTTCATAGAAGTCACATGAGCTGGAGGTTTTATGGAAGCTGTATAAATTTATGCTAATAGGAAGGAAGATAACGACATGACATACCAACACTAGGTTTAGACCATCGACAGTTATTACACTGCATTTTTCGTGAGTAATTGAAATAGGAAGTGACACTCGACACAAAAAATACTCCACATGTTTGCTTAGGTTTGCCATAATTTTTGAAGTGGTGTACACACTGAAATATCACGATCATTAACACTTCGTACTCGTACTTACTTACTGAAGATTATTCAAACTAAAGGCTGTTAGAGGTCATGTATGCATTTCTTTTATTTAATGATGGACAAGGAACCAAAATGTATCTTATAATTTATAATGAGTAGCAGATTTGGATCAGATGGATTACACGAGAGGTTGTGTGTTGACATTGTGTCTTCGGATTGTATGAGATGATGAATTGAAGTTGCACTAGGATTTTGTCTGTACTTGATCGAGGAGACTGACTAGAGGAAAGAGTTGTTATGGAAGTGAAATGATATTGGTGCTGAGGTTTATATATATCGACGTATTGAAGAGGTATGATTGAGGTATTGAGATTATGTGAAGTTGATGATTATTGGAGTTTTCGTGGACAAGAGGTAAGGTAAATGATATTGATGATCGACGTATTGAAGAGGTATTATTGAAGTATTGAGATTATGTGAAGTTGATGATTATTGGAGTTTTCGTGGACAAGAGGTAAAGTAAGTGAGGAGCATTTTTTTTTTTTTTGTTGGTCTATATGGAACAAGGAGGATGAAGATGGCAGACTAGAACACTCAAGTAGAAAGAAGATTGTCTACACACACACTTTGTTAAATCAATAAGCAGTACATACTTTTTTTTGAGAGAGGAAGCATTTGCATATCTTGGTAGACTGACAGTTGTTCAGCAACCGTACATCTTGATCTGGCTTGGCAAACATTGGTCTTGACATGATGACTATGACGTTGACTTAACTATTATTGACTGTTATACATTGCTGCCACTACTACTTGATACACATGTCGAACATAAAATTTTGACAGAATTACATTTACACAGTTAACACTATTTAATTACACAGTAGTACTTAATGTGGATGAAAGATGAGTGAGTGTGTTTTGTGTGTTTTCCTTTCCTAATCCTATCCACCTATCTCCTAAATATTATTTTATTTGTATGTAGTGGCTTGCACTGACACCCATAAATATTATAGGTTTACCGTTTTTGTGTATTGTAATAGTTAATAGGACAATTATCTGATATCATTTGTGTGTTTGTTATGATTTGTATGTTTAGTGTAAAAGCATTTGTATGTGGATTCAAACTATTGTTCATGCCTGAACTGTCTGATTAGTGATAGTGAATAGTATGGACTGTTACTTGTACTTTTTCTACATGATTGGTGCCACTAGGACATGTTTAATTTCTGCTTATAAACTCTGATGAACAGTGTGATCAGTGATAGTAAATATTATGGACTGTTACTTGCACTTTTTCTACCTGATTTGTGCCACTAGGACATGTTTAATTTCTGCTGATGAACAGTGTGATTAGTGAAAGTGAATATTATGGACTGCGGTCTGCACCTGTTCAAAATTGCTGGTGCCACTAGTGGAACTGCTTATACTGAAATGGTGTTACTTGTTGGTGTCTGCACCTATTCAACTTCGTAATCGGACAGACAGCTACTAAACCAAAGAAAATTAAAATTATTTGCATTCTATTTTAATTAAGCCCCCATGCAACGTTTCACGGGTTCAGTTTTTTTTTTTTTTTTTGCTAACACATTGCTTTTTCTTTTTACTCAGACATGTTTCAGCACCTGCAGCTGCTTAAAGAAAGGACGAGAGCTCCAAAATCGAAAATATGAATATTTCGTCGCCCAGATAGGCATTCCCCAGCAAGCTCTATAACAAATACAGGAAAACCTCAATGAAACTTCAGAAGACAACCCTGAACACACAGTTTGATAAAAATTGTTTAACCAATAATGTGATTCCAGACTATATAAAAAAGTTCTGTAAATAGCATGTAATCTGCACCAAGTACATCGTTTGCTTTGCCGATGACAAGCTATCAGCGCGGGACATTATAGAGTTGGTCGTGAAAAACATGTAATGTAAAATTACGGCAAGAAGAAAAAATGATCAAATAATTTCTTTAGGCCTCACTTTGTTAAATAAACTATAAGCTAAAAATTTTCACTTTTTACAGTTATTCAATAAACAAAAAAGCCCACTGTTGATGGCGCAGAGGTGCTGAAACATGTCTCGGTGAAAAGAAAACGCAATGTGCTTGCAAAAAGGCGGAATCCGTATTCTATAACATCGAACAGTTTTGTCATGATACTTTCGCCTAACGGTCTTAATAATTCTGAGTCGTCTACTCTACGTATCTCTTATCGTCTTCAGTATTTCAATGACCAACAAAGTGTCGAGTCATTCACGTCATCTACTTCCTCTTCACCTTGTGTAATATTGTCTGCAAGTTTTATTATCTCACCTAGCTGTTCTACTTATTTTTAATTTTCATCCTTTACTTCCAACTGTCTTGCAATTACAGTTCTTGATGTTCTTACGGCTGCTTCTCTTTGTACCAAAGTTTCTTTGATTTCCGAACAAGCAGCATCTCTCTTTCTGATAGTTACTCACGTTTCCATATTTCATTTCTCCTCTTGCTATTACCACTTATGCCGTTTGCGCTCTCTGTGAGTCTCAATATTTAGTATTTTTAATTTGTTGCAATTTTATTTCTCCAGTTATCACTTAAATTTAATATGTAATGTCCTATCCATTTCTTGTGCTGCATTTTCTTTAGAATTTCTTCTGCTGTAATCACACTTTCATACATCTTCAGTTGGTTTAATTGCCTTTCTTTCACCTATTCGTTGCCTAGTTCTCAAACTGAAAGTAAACGTTATCTGGTAATTTCAACTTATCGTGGTCTCATCTTAATTACTCAAATAGTGGCAATACCTTTCAGCCTACGTTTCGTACCTAATTAATTATTTTCCAAGCCCAGATCCGCCACTGGAAATGTTTTGGAGTTTAACAGCTGGTTTTGAACTGTATATCATTTTATAATCTATATGAAACCTTCCATGCTTAGTCAGTTTCCACGTATACAGATATTTACTCATGATTCTGAAGTAGTTGTTTGCAATGATTAAATTGTACTCTCTGCAAAATGACACCACGGGTCTCCTCTTTGTGTTTCCCTACTACAGTTTTCTTCTCTTTTTATGCACAGCAGATTTTTTTCCCTCCCATCGCTATTACATTTTCGTCCCGCTTAATTTACTGAATTATTTTCTAACCCTCGTTATACATTTTTCAAGCACTTCATTGTCTTGTAGTACGCATGTGCTCTTGTGGTGCTGTGAAAGGTGGTATCTTTCTCTCTGTCTTGGCTGCAATAGTCGATATACTATACTGTTTGTAGTACTCCGTAAGCATTACTATTTTACTGGCAATTGTTAGACCAATCCTGCGTTACACGTACTTCGTTTTTCTTGTTGAAGTTCATCATTATTGTTGGCGTGGGACAATGGCCGACTATAAAACTATAAAAGTAACAGAAGTGCAACACCACAGCCGTATTTTCAAAGTATTTATTACTCAGACGACTAGTTTCAATGCTACATTTATCTCATTTGCAGGTCCTTTTCATCAAAACCCGACCTATATTGTTACAATGTCTGTGGCTAATTACTTAATTCATGTAAAGAATAAGATACCACAACTCCTTTACAATGCAGTTGCCTGAAACACATAATTGTGGAAGGCTGCTGCAGCCACCCGCCACCCTCCCCCCATCCCATACACACACACACACACACACACACACACACACACACACACACACACACACACATATATATATATATATATATATATATATATATATATATATATATATATATATATATATATATATATATACGGGGGGCGTTCAGAAAGTAAGCTCCGATCGGTCGCGAAATGGAAACGACTATGAAAATCCGATAAAGCTTTGCACAGATGTGTTGGGTAGTGTCTCTAGTATAACCCCAGTTAGCATCACGTCGCTCTTCTCATTTCTGAGCTCGCAGTGAGTGCGTAAAGATGTCTAGAAAATAGTGTCTGCCGCCAAGTACGAGGGCCTGGTGAGAAATTTCGCCTGAAGCTATGCAGCTAACATTACATAACTGTCGTGCTGTTTCTTCTTCAAGACAATTCTCAGCCGCATTCTGCAGGGGCAATGAAGATGCTCCTGCATCGTTTTCAAATGGAAATGTGAGATTACCCACAATACAGTCCGCAATTGTCTCCCCCTGAGTTTCGTCTCTGGTCACATGAACCGCTGTCTTTGAAGACAACATTTTGACACAGACAACGAGGTGTAGGCCAGCGTGGAGAATTGGCGGAAAGCACTGGCGGCTGCCCTCTATGATGAGGCTATTGAAAAGTTGGTACAACGCTATGACAAAAGTCTAAGTCAGAACGGCGACTACGTAGAGAAGTAGCTGAAAGGTGTAGCTAATTGTTACAAGTAAAACATTTCTGATGTTCACTGTGGTTTCAATTTGGCAATCAATCGGAGCTTACTTTCTGAACAGGCCTCGTATATATATATATATATATATATATATATATATATATATATATATATATATATATATATATATCTGTGTGTGTGTGTGTGTGTGTGTGTGTGTGTGTATGTATGTTTTTGATGGGCCATTGATAGAGACCGGGCCAAATATCTCACGAAATAAGCATCAAACGAAAAAACTACAAAGAACGAAACTCGTCTAGCTTGAAGGAGGAAACCAGATGGCGCTATGGTTGGTCCGCAAGATGGCGCTGTCATAGGTCAAACGGATATCAACCATGTTTTTTTAAATATGAACCCCCATTTTTTATTACATATTCATGTAGTACGTAAAGAAATATTAATGTTTCAATTTGACCACTTTTTTCGCTGTAATAGTCACAAACGTATAAGTACGTGGTATCACGTAACATTCCGCCAGTACCGACGGTATTTGCTTCGTGATACATTACCCGTCTTAAAATAGACCGTTTACCAATTGCTGAAAAGGTCGATATTGTGTTGATGTATGGCTATTGTGATCAAAATGCCCAACGGGCGTGTGCTGTGTATGCTGCTCGGTATCCTGGACGACATCATCCAAGTGTCCGGACCGTTCTCCGGATAGTTACGTTATTTAGGGAAACACGATATGTTCAGAAACATGTGAAACGTCAACCACGACCTGCATCAAATGATGATGCCCCAAGAGGTGTTTTAGCTGCTGTCGCTGCTAATCCGCACTACAATAGCAGACATATTGCGCGAGAATCGGGAATCTCAAAAACGTCGGTATTGAGAATGCTACATCGACATCGATTGCACCCGTACCATATTTCTATGCACCAGAAATTGCATGGCGACGACTTTGAAAGTCGTGTACAGTTCTGCCACTTGGCAGAAGAGAAATTACGGGACGATGACAGATTTTTTTGCACGCGTTCTATTTAGCGACGAAGCGTCATTCACCAACATCAGCGACCTTCGCGGGTTAATGTATGGTGCGGCATTATGGGAGGAAGGATAATTGGCACCCATTTTATCGATGGCAGTCGAAACGGTACAATGTATGCTGTTTTCCTACGTAATATTCTACCGATGTCACTACAAGATGTTTCACTGCATGATAGAATGGCGATGTACTTCCAACATGATGGATGTCCGGCACATAGCCGGACGCGGTGGTCTCGCGGTTCTAGGCGCGCAGTCCGGAACCGTGCGACTGCTACGGTCGCAGGTTCGAATCCTGCCTCGGGCATGGATGTGTGTGATGTCCTTAGGTTAGTTAGGGTTAAGTAGTTCTAAGTTCTAGGGGACTGATGACCACAGCAGTTGAGTCCCATAGTGCTCAGAGCCATTTGAACCATTTTTTGATGTCCGGCACATAGCTCCCGTGCGGTTCAAGCGGTATTGAATAGCATATTTCATGACAGGTGGATTGGTCGTCGAAGCATCATACCATGGCCCGCACGTTCACCGGATCTTACGTCCCCGGATTTCATTCTGTGGGGAACGTTGAAGGATATCTGCTATCATGATCCACCGATAACGCCTGACAACATGCGTCAGCGCATTGTCAATGCATGTGCGAATATTACGGGAGGCGAACTACTCGCTGTTGAGAGGAATGTCGTTGCCGAATGCATTGAGGTTGACGGACATCATTTTGAGCATTTATTGCATTAATGTGGTATTTACAGGTAATCACGCTGTAACAGCATGCGTTCTCAGAAATTATAATTTCACGGAGGTACATGTATCATATTGGAACAACCGAAATGAAATGTTCAAACGTACCTACGTTCTGCATTTTAATTAAGAAAAGCTGCCAGTTACGAACTGTTCGTCTAAAATTGTGCGCCATATTTTTGGGACTATTACAGCGCCATCTATCACAAAGCGAAAAAAGTGGTCCAACTAAAAGATTCATATTTCTTTATGTACTACACGAATATGTAAAAACAAATGTGGGTTCCTATTTAAAAAAACGCAGTTGGTATCCGTTTGACCTATGGGAGCGCCATGTAGCGGGCCAACCATAGCGCCATCCGGTTTCCCCCTTCATGCTAGACAAGTTTTGTTCTTTTTAGTTTTTTTCGTTTGACGCTTATTTCGTGTGATACTTGGCCCGTTCACTGTCAGTGGACCACCCTGTATATATATATATATATATTCTGACTAAAAAAACACAACACCAGGAAGGAGTTGTGTAAAATAAACGAAAGTTGGTAGGCGTGTTTCTGCATCTTAAAGATGATCTCTATTCAGATTTCTCGCCAGTTGCAACGCTAGTAGCGCCGCTATAAGGATGCGTATCAGGTTTACTTTGAACACAGGCTGTAACGATGGTAAGCGTTGCTGCGTTACGTTTGAGATTGGACGCGGTGAGTTGATGTTAGTGAAGAATACCTTTAAGTTGACTGCGAAAGCTTTATCAGCACCTAACATTAGGACTACGAGAACATGGATATTTATTCTGCCATGTTACAGAGAGATTTGGAGAAATTTTGCCACTGTACATTACTGTAGGCAGTCATGGCCACGAGAATGTACAGTAACAAGAAGACGGGATCTGGACGATCCCGTGGTTCTATCGGGAGTGAAGACCTCTGGCGCATCATACTGCATCTGCAGCAGCAATATGAGCAGCAGTTGGCACCACAGTGACACAAGTTATTTCAGGAACAGCTCCAGGCCAGACGCCCTGTAGCTTGCTTTGATTTGACCCCAAACCACTGTCATCTTCGACTTCAGTGGTGTCAAGCAGGAGCTCTTATGGTCTGCAACCACCAGTCCTTGTGCTAGACACACTGGACCTACACTTAGAAAAATTTGGATATTTATGGTAAGTTCCTACGAGACCAAACAGCTGAGGTCATCGATCCCTAGGCTTACACACTACTTAATCTAATTCAAACTAACTTACGCTAAGGACAAACACACTCCCATGTCCGACGAGGACTCGAACCTCCGAGGGGGCAGGTGCGCGAAACGTGGCAAGGCGCCAAAGAGCGTGCTGCTTCCTCGTGTTGGCTTTACACTTGGAGCTATGGTCTGGGGTGCGATTTTGTATGACAGCAGGTGCACTCAAGTGGTTATTCTACGCACCATGACTGCAAAATTGTATGTCAGTCTGATAATTCGACCTATTGTGTCGTCACTTATGACAAGCATTCCAGCAGGATAACGCTCGCCCACAGTCCTCTGTTGTAACCCAACATGCTGTATGGTTCAAATGGCTCTGAGTACTATGGGCTTAACATCTGAGGCCATAAGTCTCCTATAACTTAGAACTACTTAAACCTAAATAACCTAAGGACACCACACACATCCATGCTCGAGGCAGGATTCGAACCTGCGACCGTAGCGGTAGCGCGGTTCCAGACTGAAGCGCCTAGAACCGCTCGGCCACATTAGGCCGGCCTACATGCTGTACAGTGTGCAGACATGCTGCCTTAGCCTGAACGTTCACCAGAGCTGTCTCCAATCAAACACGTATGGGACATCATCGTACGACAACTCCAGTGTCATCCACAGTCGAGGTATGTACGAGGGCAGTTCAATAAGTAATGCAACACATTTTTTTTCTCGGCAAATTTTGGTTGAAAATACCAGAAATTTCTTGTGGAATATTTTCGAACATTCCCGCTTCGTCTCGTATAGTTTCATTGACTTCCGACAGGTGGCAGCGCTGTACGGAGCTGTTAAAATGGCGTCTGTAATGGATGTGCGTTGCAAACAATGGGCAGTGATCGAGTTTCTTTTGGCGGAAAACCAGGGCATCTCAGATATTCATAGGCGCTTGCAGAATGTCTACGGTGATCTGGCAGTGGACAAAAGCACGGTGAGTCGTTGGGCAAAGCGTGTGTCATCATCGCCGCAAGGTCAAGCAAGACTGTCTGATCTCCCGCGTGCGGGCCGGCCGTGCACAGCTGTGACTCCTGCAATGGTGGAGCGTGCGAACACACTCGTTCGAGATGATCGACGGATCACCATCAAACAACTCAGTGCTCAACTTGACATCTCTGTTGGTAGTGCTGTCACAATTGTTCACCAGTTGGGATATTCAAAGGTTTGTTCCCGCTGGGTCCCTCCTTGTCTAACCTAACACCATAGAGAGCAAAGGAGAACCATCTGTGCGGAATTGCTTGCTCGTCATGTGGCTGAGGGTGACAATTTCTTGTCAAAGATTGTTACAGGCGATGAAACATGGGTTCATCACTTCGAACCTGAAACAAAACGGCAATCAATGGAGTGGCGCCACACCCACTCCCCTACCAAGAAAAAGTTTAAAGCCATGCCCTCAGCCGGTAAAGTCATGGTTACAGTCTTCTGGGACGCTGAAGGGGTTATTCTGTTCGATGTCCTTCCCCATGGTCAAACGATCAACTCTGAAGTGTATTGTGCTACTCTTCAGAAATTGAAGAAACTTCAGCGTGTTCGTAGGCACAAAAATCAGAACGAACTTCTCCTTCTTCATGACAACGCAAGACATCACACAAGTCTTCGCACCCGAGAGGAGCTCATAAAACTTCAGTGGACTGTTCTTCCTCATGCACCCTACAGCCCCGATCTCGCACCGTCAGATTTCCATATGTTTGGCCCAATGAAGGACGCAATCCGTGGGACGCACTACGCGGATAATGAAGAAGTTATTGATGCAGTACGACGTTGGCTCCGACATCGACCAGTGGAATGGTACCGTGCAGGCATACAGGCCCTCATTTCAAGGTGGCGTAAGGCCGTAGCATTGAATGGAGAGTACATTGAAAAATAGTGTTGTGTAGCTAAAAGATTGGGGAATAACCTGGTGTATTTCAATGCTGAATAAAACAACCCCTGTTTCAGAAAAAAAAATGTGTTACATTACTTATTGAACTGCCCTCGTACCAAGTGGACCAGGCATGGAACTCCATCCCACAAACTGACATCCAGCACCAGCACAATTCAATGCATGCAAGTTTTCATGATTCAATTCAACATTCTGCCGCTTTCACACCGGTGTTTCACATTTGCAATGGCTTATCACATGTTTACATTAATCTGTGATTTTGTAATGTATTTTGTAATGTTAATCAATTAAATAGGTTACCTGGATTAACGTTTTCCCGAAATTTCATTACACCACATTAATTAGTTTTTCATGTTTGAGTTTTTGATGAGTCTCTCTCTCTCTCTCTCTCTCTCTCTCTCTCTCTCTCTCTCTCTCTCTCTCTATATATATATATATATATATATATATATATATATATATATATATATATATATATATACTAGGTGGCTACAGTTAAACTTTCCATGTTTAACACGTTATTACACGGAAACTAATTACCGTTGGTAAAACTAAGTAGCGTTAATGTCAAGGATATGGGTCAGAGAAATAAAGCAGAATCAATTCAATTGAAACACTTTTAATGTGCTGCTACGGTACATCATAACATTACTTACCTGTATTCCGGTACCATTACTCCTAAAAAAGGGGCTCAATATTCCTTACGTCAGTGTTCAGAGAAGTCTGAAAGCGCAGGATTGAATTCTTCACAGCAGAACGAAGCGAGTCCGTAGGTATGCTGGCTACCTCTCTTGATATGCTGCGCTTCAGATCAGTACATGCGTGAATGTTTCCCGGGTAAATCCTGTCCTTCTGGTAGCCCCACAAACCAGATATCACAGGGGGTGAGGTGATCGTGCCAGCCAAGCATTTGGGAACGATCGGCTGATAATTCGATCGTATCCAGATGTGTTTTGGAGAAGCAGGTGAACTTCACGAGCAATGTGCGGTGGAGCCCCGTCTTGCATGAAGACTCTTGAGTTCAATGCATGTTCCTCCTGTAGGGCGGGTGTAACATGACGTCGAAACGTATCACAGTGAGGCTGGCTAGTCACACTGCACGTCTGTCGTCCCTGAACACCAATCTGTTCAAAAAAGAATGGGCCAATGATAAACGTAGCCTTGAAGCCACAACATACGGTGAAGTGTTCACCATACAGAGGAACGTCATGCACAGTGACTGGAAGTGAAGATCCCCACACTCAGCAATCCCATCTATCCATAGAATGGTCCAGTGCCAATCCTCGTGAACTTTAACATTTGCGAGAAAGTGGAGAGCGAAGTCAACACTTCGTTTTGCGTCCTGTGGTGCAAGCTGCTACACGATTTGGATCTTGTACGGATACCATTTGAGAATGTTTCAATGCACCTTCCGTACAGTGAACCACGGGATGTTCAACGGCGCTGACACAGCATGCACACGGTCTGATGATCGGAAATTGCGCGTAGCGTTGTCTGCCATAGCAACAACCATTTCGTCAAGCACCTGTGATGCAACCGGTAGTCGGCCTCTTCCCAGAGCGATGCACAGTTCTCCAGTTGATTCGGAATTCATCGGGCTCCGCGCAGCAGGTGGAGAAAGTGGACTCTTCCGTAAACCTTTCAGCTGGAGACGTCCCCGTAGTGCAGCTGCAGTATTACTTGTTTCGATAACAGAATTTCACCAATAATACCCTGCTCCTTTTGTCAAAGCTCCTGTTGACACGTCAACAAATTCACTGCGACTGGTCATGTGTGTGAGACCGACGGCCGGTGTGGCCGAGCGGTTCTAGGCGCTTCAGTCTGGAACCGCGTGACAATTACGGTCGCAGGTTCGAATGCTGCCTCGGGCATGGATGTGGGTGATGACCTTAGATTAGTTAGGTTTAAGTAGTTATAAACGGATGTTAAGTCCCATAGTGGTCAGAGCCACTTTATTTTGTGTATGAGACCAAGAGTCATTTTACTTTAGTTTTATTTCTACACTCCTGGAAATGGAAAAAAGAACACATTGACACCGGTGTGTCAGACCCACCATACTTGCTCCGGACACTGCGAGAGGGCTGTACAAGCAATGATCACACGCACGGCACAGCGGACACACCAGGAACCGCGGTGTTGGCCGTCGAATGGCGCTAGCTGCGCAGCATTTGTGCACCGCCGCCGTCAGTGTCAGCCAGTTTGCCGTGGCATACGGAGCTCCATCGCAGTCTTTAGCACTGGTAGCATGCCGCGACAGCGTGGGCGTGAACCGTATGTGCAGTTGACGGACTTTGAGCGAGGGCGTATAGTGGGCATGCGGGAGGCCGGGTGGACGTACCGCCGAATTGCTCAACACGTGGGGCGTGAGGTCTCCACAGTACATCGATGTTGTCGCCAGTGGTCCGCGGAAGGTGCACGTGCCCGTCGACCTGGGACCGGACCGCAGCGACGCACGGATGCACGCCAAGACCGTAGGATCCTACGCAGTGCCGTAGGGGACCGCACCGCCACTTCCCAGCAAATTAGGGACACTGTTGCTCCTGGGGTATCGGCGAGGACCATTCGCAACCGTCTCCATGAAGCTGGGCTACGGTCCTGCACACCGTTAGGCCGTCTTCCGCTCACGCCCCAACATCGTGCAGCCCGCCTCCAGTGGTGTCGCGACAGGCGTGAATGGAGGGACGAATGGAGACGTGTCGTCTTCAGCGATGAGAGTCGCTTCTGCCTTGGTGCCAATGATGGTCGTATGCGTGTTTGGCGCCGTGCAGGTGAGCGCCACAATCAGGACTGCATACGACCGAGGCACACAGGGCCAACACCCGGCATCATGGTGTGGGGAGCGATCTCCTACACTGGCCGTACACCACTGGTGATCGTCGAGGGGACACTGAATAGTGCACGGTGCATCCAAACCGTCATCGAACCCATCGTTCTACCATTCCTAGACCGGCAAGGGAACGTGCTGTTCCAACAGGACAATGCACGTCCGCATGTATCCCGTGCCACCCAACGTGCTCTAGAAGGTGTAAGTCAACTACCCTGGCCAGCAAGATCTCCGGATCTGTCCCCCATTGAGCATGTTTGGGACTGGATGAAGCGTCGTCTCACGCGGTCTGCACGTCCAGCACGAACGCTGGTCCAACTGAGGCGCCAGGTGGAAATGGCATGGCAAGCCGTTCCACAGGACTACATCCAGCATCTCTACGATCGTCTCCATGGGAGAATAGCAGCCTGCATTGCTGCGAAAGGTGGATATACACTGTACTAGTGCCGACATTGTGCATGCTCTGTTGCCTGTGTCTATGTGCCTGTGGTTCTGTCAGTGTGATCATGTGATGTATCTGACCCCAGGAATGTGTCAATAAAGTTTCCTCTTCCTGGGACAATGAATTCACGGTGTTCTTATTTCAATTTCCAGGAGTGTATTACGAATATTTATTTTTATGTATTCATAAGTTAGCGCACGTGACCCCTATTATTCCAAGAGTCGTACTCATTTAAGAGTCTTAAATTCCATTACTCGTTTCGTTTTGTGTCGATAAGGCCGTACGCATGTGAAGAGAAAGCCTTTTTTTCATGTGTGTATGGATCCATACACTGAGGGTCCAAAACATTAAGGTCATCTGCTTAATAACGTGTTACGCCCCAACTGCAAAGACATACAGTAGCGCTTTTGTGTAGTAAGAATTCGACAAGTGTTTGCTAGGTTTTCGAAGGTGGCACGAGATGTCTTCGCATAGTTCACTCAGTTCCCGTAAATTCCGCGCCATTGCTACGTGAGTATGGAGCGCGCACCATATAGCGTCCCAGTAAGTTCACATAAGACAAATTTTGAGGCCGCAAGGTGAGCATTTCACTACCATGCTCCTGACGACAACCTAGCTCTATTCTGGGTTGATGAGGCAGATAACTGTCGTGCTGGAAGACGCCATCTCCGGGGCTGGGTAGACGTAGTTTCCTATGGAAGCTCAAGTGAAAGTCGCCCATCTCGCACAGCATTATATAGCCCTCACCAGCCTGCTTCCTGGTGTTTCGAGCAGCCGTTTGCAGGATTGGCTGCGTGTACCGAAACGAACATCGATCCAAAGTAATACGAAATGTGTTTCACACGATCAGGGGACACGTATCCATTGATCCACGGTTCAGTCTTTATGATCGCACGCACTTTGCAATCATAACTGTCGATGTCGTTCGGAACTTGCAGGACTCCTGCTGCAGCGTCCAACAACGTACGCTGAACGCTGTGTTCCGAAACACTTACCCCTTCGCCTGCATTTTACACTGTCAGGCAGGGCACAGATCTCTGCCTATTCTGCTTCACCGGGGGAGCAGACCTGCGAACACTATTTTCTGCCATGAGGGGTGGACGTCAGACGCCTAATCTTCTACTAGTGGCCTCAGCGTCTTGCAATCACTTTACATAGATACTTACGACAACGGCAAGCGACCTGCCTGCAAGCTTCGCCATTTACGAAATGTTCCTTCCTAGACGCTGTGACCTAACAATCTGTTCACTGTCGAAGTCACTT
Organism: Schistocerca nitens; assembly: GCF_023898315.1. Classification (NCBI taxonomy): domain Eukaryota; kingdom Metazoa; phylum Arthropoda; class Insecta; order Orthoptera; family Acrididae; genus Schistocerca; species Schistocerca nitens. The sequence continues at coordinate 213,958,182 of NC_064614.1, forward strand.
GTGTCAGTGGATTTCCCCATCTGCGGCTTCTGCCTTTGTTGGAATGATTCATTATTTGTCTCTACTCTTTTTGTCTCCTTACCACGTAACTTCCCGTCATCATCACCAGGAGGGATTTAGTCTCGCGGTGGACAGCGGTCATAGTGTTTTGGATCGTCGTTGTGTGTCGCAACATAAAAACCTGTATAGTCATGCGCGTTAAAGCGCTTTTTCTGGGACGGGGAGATGTGCGGGTACCAGATTGAATCTGCCCAAGGGATTAAAGACAAGTGTCAGACTGCCAGACAGCGTAGATGTCGTTCCTAGGCGATTTCTCGCATCCCTCGAGAAGTCTAGGTGAACACCGGTCTAGTACAAAGATTGTACGGTTTGCAAATATTTACAAGATTTTTACTCACTATGATATGCGCAACACTATATGCAGTTTATTGGCGTACACATTTTCCGTTCCGAGAGGGGGAAAGGTAATGTGTTGGCGACAACAAGAAAGGCATCCGACTAACCCGTAAACTAACCGTGACAAAACCGTTGATAATAGTGCAGACACTGCGCAGGTGTGAGACAAAAGTGCAACACAAAGAAGATGACTGCCAATCGTAATACACTACTGGCCATTAAAATTGCTACACCAAGAAGAAATGCAGATAATAAACGGGTATTCATTGGACAAATATATTTTACTAGAACTGACATGTGATTACATTTTCTCGCAATTTGGGTGCATAGATCCTGAGAAATCAGTACCCAGAACAACCACCTCTGGCCGTAATAACGTCCTTAATACGCCTGGGCATTGAGTGAAACAGAGCTTGGATGGCGCCTGCAGGTACAGCTGCCCATGCAGCTTCAACACGATACCACAGTTCATCAAGAGTAGTGACTGGCGTATTGTGACGAGCCAGTTGCTCGGTCACCATTGACCAGACGTTTTCAGTTGGTGAGAGATCTGGAGAATGTGTTGGCCAGGACAGCAGCGGAACATTTTCTGTATCCAGAAAGGCCCGTACAGGACCTGCAACATGCGATCGTGCATTAACCTCCTGAAATGTAAGGTTTCGCAGGGGTCGAATGAAGGGTAGATTCGTAACACATCTGAAACGTAACGTCCACTGTTCAAAGTGCCATCAGTGCGAACAAGAGGTGACCCAGACGTGTAACCAATGCCATCCCATACCATCACGCAGGGTGACACGCCAGTATGGCGATGACGAATACACGCTTCCAATGTGCGTTCTCCGCGATGTCGCCAAACACGGATTCGACCATCATGATGCGGTAAATAGAACCTGGATTCATCCGAAAAAAAAATGACGTTTTGTCATTCGTGCACCCAGGTTCGTCGTTGAGTACACCATCGCAGGCGGTCCAGTCTGTGATGCAGCGTTAAGGGTAACCGCAGCCATGGTCTCCGAGCTGAAAGTCCATGCTGCAGGAAACGTCGTCGAACTGTTCGTGCAGATGGTTGTTGTCTTGCAAACGTCCCCATCTGTTGACTCAGGGATCCGTTACAGCCATGCAGATAGGATGCCTGACATCTCGACTGCTAGTGATACGAGGCCGTTGGGATTCAGCACGGCGTTCCGTACTACCCTCCTTAACCAACACCGACTCAAAGGAAGGCCTAGGCGCTTGTTCGTGACGTTACGTCAGCTAGGCACGGCGAACGCCAGGTCTGTTGCAGGCATACTCATCATGGTGGTGTCTCCCTCCCTGACACAGGAAAATGTGAAACTATTGGCGGAAGTTGACCAACACACATTGTTCTGAGAGATTTCTGCAATCAATTAATTGTGCAATTCATTACACTTCTTAACAAATAGTGTACTCCTGAACTTAAATTTCCACCTGTTTTTAAGGATTGACATGCAAAAACAACTTCATGGTCCAGCAGCAACAGAATTCATGCTTCCTTACCTTATTTGTAAATCTGAGGAAATTACGTTTGTACTGGGTTGCTTTTACAAGAAACTGTGAACATATTGGTGCTCTTCGTTAGGTATCTTGGTTGACTATGGGGTGAGGAGCACTGAATGTTAATGAAATATCTTGCGATTGTAAACGTTGGGGGAGGGGGTGGGGGACAGAAGAAGAGGCAAAAGAGAGATACTTGTTTTATCAAATAAATTTTTTTTATCTTATCTAGTATCTCCTTTCAGTTGCAATAGGGGGATATTTATCTTTTCTAATGTGCATGTTTAAAAAAGTTTAAGCTCAGCAGTATTTTCGATGTATGAAGCTATTTTTTTAGAATTTCTTTTGTTGAAAACGACTGTAATCTAATGACTGGCAACAGTTGGACATTTACACATCTAAATTAGTTCTCATTTCCAGTGACAATGTCAAACGAAAATAAATAAATTAATTAAAGAATCGAGTTCATTGTAAGGAGGTTGGAGTAAGTTTCGATAACAAAATGAATCAAGTAAATATAGTTACTTGAATGTAAAATTTCCGAAGCTTGCAATGGAGCAAAGCGTCTTCTCATATTGATCTACGTTTGTTTCAACAGGATTCAGTAATACAGAACTATGATCTTCATTTGTAGCTTTACGATAGTAAGAAAATCTTTTATCTAAATAAAACTGCAGAATCCAAAACAATACCAATCATTTTGTCCAAAAATAAGAGATTTATAGTGATAAGCACGCCCAGGCGTTTCTGCCTGCAACAGACCTGGCCTTCGCCGTGCCTAGGTAACGTGACGTCACCAGCAAGCGCCGAGGACTTCCTTTGAGTCGGTGTTGCCTGAACCCACCGATTCCACATTCTGCTAACAGTCATTGGATCAAGACCAACGCGAGCAGCAATGTCGCGATACGATAAACCGCTACAATCCGACCTTTATCAAAGTCGGAAACGTGATGGTACGCATTTCTCCTCCTTACACGAGGCATCACAACAACGTTTCACCAGGCAACGCCGGTCAACTGCTGTTTGTTTATGAGAAATCGGTTGTAAACTTTCCTGATGTCAGCACGTTGTACGTGTCGCCTCCGGCGCCAACCTTGCGTGAATGCTCTGAATAGCTAATAATTTGCGTATCACAGCATCTTCTTCCTGTCGGTTAAATTTCGCGTCTGTAGCACATCTTCGTGGTGTAGCAATTTTAATGGCCAGTAGTGTATTAATTCACTCAAAAAGGGACTAGGACTGAAAATTACTGATATTGTTAAGCAGTACAATGCGGCATGTATTGTATAACGGCGGGCGGTATATACAGGGTTCTCTAAAATTCCCCTTACAAACTTCTAGGACTTGTAGAGGTGAATGAGTAAATAATATTCTGAATTTAAGCCCACGTCCGGAAACGTACCGATTCCGATTCCTAGTTACAAATGTTTTAAAACCTACTGGTATCCCGATCACTTTTGAAAAGTAATTTATGAGGCTTGAGCCAGTACATAATTTGTTTTACATTTCGCTCATTGCCGGCCGGTGTGGCCGTGCGGTTCTAGGCGCGTCAGTCTGGAACTGCGTGACCGCTACGGTCGCAGGTTCGAATCCTGCCTCGGGCATGGATGTGTGTGATGTCCTTAGGTTAGTTAGGTTTGAGTAGTTCTAAGTTCTAGGGGACTGATGACCACAGATGTTGAGTCCCATAGTGCTCAGAGCCATTTTTGAATTTGCTCATTAATTAAAAATTGGAAACGTAATCAGTTTTCACAAACAGTCTTCCAATCTAGGTTTGCGGTGTCTCTTTGGAGCTCCACAGTCACGCCTACTGACGATGAAGTCACCCCCTTCTGGAAGCTGTAGAGTAATTATGGAGAAATGTGTAGGCGATGGATGTGGGCGTTATGAATAACGATCATCATAAAGGCGATGAGCAGCTCCTCCACTCACAGTACAGAAGGATCATGTCGGTGTACTCTGCAAAAGTGTACTCAACCACATCGCTCTAACAATCACAGACACATGAATGAGGCTCGAATCAACTCAGGGAGGTAGGACGGACGTCATATGACAACAGCCGATCCTACGTAAGCGCTATACCTGGCAAACATATTTTTAAACAGCTGTAGCACTGAAACGGTACGTTTCCGGACACGGATTCCAGTTCAAAATATTGTCTACTCAGCCCCCTTCGAAGTCCTAGAAAATTGTAAGGGAAGTTTGGGAGCTCCCTGTACTTCGAAATTAAACAAAATGTGAAAGATGCAATAGACCAGGGATGCATCTATGTCAGAGGCTCATACAATGGACAGGAATGCGCAATCCCTACAAGTAAACGGAGATCGCTTATAACGCAATGTTATTTTTTTATGGGAATGTGTGTTTTTTTTCTCGCGAAACGAAAATTAAAGGTACAATAGATGACGCCAGATTCTGCTTCACTACTCTGAATCTTATACCTTTTGGGATACTTAGACTGTAAATAATGGCGCCGGCCGCGGTGGTCTCGCGGTTCTAGGCGCGCAGTCAGGAACCGTGCGACTGCTACGGTCGCAGGTTCGAATCCTGCCTCGGGCATGGATGTGTGTGATGTCCTTAGGTTAGTTAGGTTTAAGTAGTTCTACGTTCTAGGGGACTGATAACCACAGCAGTTGAGTCCCATAGTGCTCAGAGCCATTTTTGTAAATAATGGGAACGGTGCCACATTTTCCTGCCATCATGTTATAATGCCGCAATGTGGGTTACCAGCACTGTCCTGGCCCCTGCCGTACGCCAACCTTGCTCTGCGCACTACGGCAGAAACGGTAGCTGCGTTGCCGTCCTTTCAAGTCTACGTATTTCGGAAGTTATGACGTTAAGAACAGGGAAAGCAAGTCTACCGTCACTAATTGTATCTCTGATTTTCATTTCCGCAGGAAATAGATACATTCGCCATTTAAAAAACAAGTAACATTGTGTTGAGAGTGATGTTTGTTTACACTTATGGATTGCGCGCTCCTGACACTGTGAACCTATGACGTAGGTATATCCCTCGCCAATTCCATTTTTCGCATGTTGTGTCTCTTCGGGAGTATATGGGGTATATACAACATCGTAAAATGCTTGCCACAAGGTACTGCTTTCCAATGTTAGTAATCGTGACAGAACTATGAGTTCCCAAATAAGATGAAACTGTTACTTCTGTGACGTCCATCGCCAATACCTAATAAGCTTAGTGCTACATGTGTGAGGTATGCTGATAAACTTTCTAACAGGAAAACGGCAAGTTGCGTAGCCTCACTGCTCCATCAAAGACACACTTCCGCTAATTAATAAGTGGGTTCCGGGAGAGAATTTGTTTGTCTACAAACCAACAGGAAAACATCATTCATGCACGTTTTCTTTGTATATTAGTCCGTTCCAGTGCATGTATTTGCCAGATGGATCGCGTTCGTAGGAGATGCCTAACGACGTTGACTCAGTTCCGTAAATATAGCGCTGGCGTCCGGTCGTTGCTGTACTAATAACTTCGGAAAGGACCTCAGCTCCGGCTGTCTCATTTATGGTTTCAGTAAAAGCTACAGCGTAATCTAAATTATTAATCTGAGAGCTCATTTGTGATAAAATATCTTATTGAGTCCTACAGTACACACCGACGAAAATGAAAGCATGACGTTATACAGGAATTAGTCAAGTCCTCTGATTACCGACCTAATTTCATTGTTCCTGCACTTTCGTGGCCTTAGAAGATATAGTCCATATAAATCAGGTTTCCATAAACATTGCAGCATAGCATCTGCCTTAATAAAAGTAATAGATGACCTGAAGCTTGTCGTGGTTGCAGGAGAAGAGACTATCATGCGCTTCTTAGACTTCAGCAAAGCCTTTGCCATTGTCCGCTTCGACATATTACTTGACAAATTTATCAGCCTAAATTTCTCGTCAAGTGCAGTGCAATGGTTTCGCTCGTACTTGAATCTCGTCAGCGTTGGGTCGTGTCCGGCACCGTGATGTCACGATTGATAGTGTTAGGTGTCCCACAGGGTTTGGTATTACGTCATATACTCTTTCTGTCGTATATAATGTCATGTCTTCAGTTTTGTCCTCCTGCAAATAAGACATGTACGTTGATAACCTCCAGTTGTATCTAAGTCCAAAACCAATAAACCTCAAGACATCTATCGAGAATCTGAATCCCGACAGGTGTGCGCTTTCAAAATGGACAGAATATAAGATCAGGGTACAGTTCAGTCCATCCAAAATCCAAGCGCTAATGGTTCGTCATTACAGGCTCATTAGCCCGAAATATCGGGAATTTCTACGATCTTTAATCCTAAAAGGGACAAATATCAAATTCTTTTCCTCAGAAAAGTTTCTAGGAGTGATAATAGACGAAAAATCTAAATTGGATTGAGCCCTTAACAGCAGTGTGCAGGAAGTCATCAGCATCAAAAAATGTTCAAATGTTTGTGAATTCCTAAGGAATGAAACTGCTTGGGCCATCAGTCCCTAGACTTACGCACTACTTAAACTAGCTTATGCTAATAACAACTCACACACCCATGCCCGAGAAAGGACTCGAACCTCCGGCGGGAGGGGTATCAGCGCCTCTCCATGCCTTACTAAAATATAAAAGGCTCTTCCTTCTTGACCCAAAAAAGAAACTTGTACAAACACCTTCACTTCCAATTATTAATTACAGTGATGTTATCCTGCAATGTCTTTCTGAGGAAAGCTTGGCGGTTGCATTACAAATTCTTGTTTTCGCTATACCTGTGATATTCGATTCTTCGATCACATTTCACCAGCATATCCACAGCTACCCTAGCTGCGTGCAGTGGAGGGGAGAGATTTCCATACCCTCTGTCTCCTCTACTATCTTATCGACGTACGCTGTCCCCCTTATCTATCCCTGACCTTAACATTCTTTTTCTGAACAACAGGGCAGAACCAGCCGTTCCCATCGGAGCAAAATCCCTTCTGTCCCACTCCATCGTTCAACCACTTTTTCGAAGTCCTTCTCACAATCTGTAACAGGAACTTGACTATGGAGGAACTTCCCACTTTATACACTGCTGGTCACCGTAAATGCAACACCAAGAAAGACAAGAGGTAGCACAACAAGATTTATTTTGTAGATAACATGTTGACCAAGTATCAAATAATTACGTTTACAGACGTCTGTGACATGTGGTTCCTGCCAGAATCAGTAGCCAGAGTAGCCGCCATTGTTGGAGATCACCGCTGCCACACGTCTCGGCATTGAGTCAAAGAGACGTTGGATGTGTTCCTGGGGTACAGCAGCCCAAGCAGCCTCCACACGTTGCCAAAGATCATCTGGTGTGGCAGCTGGGGATGTAATCTGGGTCACTCGTTGAGCAACCATGGACAACATGTTTTCTATCGGCGAAAGATCCGGAGAGCGAGCCGGCCAGGGAAGCAATTCAATCTGATTATTGACGAAGAACCTTTGGACAATGCGTGCCACGTGTGGTCGCGCATTATCCTGTTGAAATATAGCTGTGGCCGAGCCCTGAAGGTAAGGAAGGACAACTGGCTCCAGCACCTCGGATATGTAGCGCCGGCTATTTAAAGTACCGGCAATGCGTACTAGAGGCGTGCTAGAGTAATATCCAATACCGCCCCATACCATAATACCCGGTGCCAGACCAGTGTGGCGGTGCATAATGCAGCTGTTCAGCACCCTCTCTCCACGGTGTCTCCACACTCGAATCCGACCATAGTGGTGCTGCAGACAGAAGCGTGCCTCGTCAGTAAAGACAACGTCATTCCATTCTGCCGCCCATATCCGTCTGTCATCACATCATTGGCGACGGAGACGTCTGTGGTTCTGCGTCAATGGTAGACGAAGCAATGGACGTCTTGCGGACAGACCACTCTGCTGTAAACGGCGTCGAATGGTACGCGCCGACACTGGATGATGCGTTACAGACGCAATGTGCTGTGCTATGGTTCGGGATGTCACTGAGCGATCCGTCACTGCCATGCGCACAATTTGCCTATCAGCACGTGCAGTGGTGCACCGAGTTGAATGCGATCGACCACGTCGGTCCGTCGTACCCTCCTGCATCCAACGGTCACATATCCGCATTACGGTTGTGTGGTTTCGTCCTACACGACTGGCGATTTCTCTGTATGATAATCCACAATCTCGGTAAGCCACTAACCTTCCTCTGTCGAACTCGGATACTTGATCAAAAGATGTTCGCTGTTGTCTATGAGGCATAACTGATCGTCTTGTGAAACAACCACAAGGTAAACACACGTGCCGAACGTACACGCGTCGAAATCGCCAAGCCTTAAATGGCGCTATGAGGTGGTGCCACAGGCGCGCGTGATGTGCGTCTGCGCTGAAATTCTAATCAGTTGCATATCTCATCGCTGCAAACCCATGGTGTAAATTTCACTTGATTCGGATGCTTCCTTCAGGGTGTTGCATTTACGGTGGCCAGCAGTGTATTAGAGAACTGAATAATGTCTACAGTTTCAGAAGACGGCTAATGACGCATCTACTGAAGCAACAGTAATGAGCACCACTGTCCCTGTAAGCATTCGTTACTCTTATGTGAGTACATCCTTCTTTCGAAACAAATCTTCTCATTTTCCAGTATTCCTAGGTGGTGCAGCCTTCTTATATTCCATTTCACCAGAAATCGCTGTATCAGAAAACTTCTTTTTATATCTGAAACTATTATTATTTGTAACCCTATCAGTTCCTTTTATATCTGAGAATATCATTATGGTTATTATTTCCATAATAATAATAATAATAGTAATAATAATATTATAATAATAGTAATAGTTATCATTGCTACTTTTAGTGGCAGCAGCAGCTGCAGTAGTATAATGACTACCAGTGTTAACATTATTAGTTAATAGTATCATCTATTCCCACTATCCCTAGACACTTAAATCGTTTTAACAATATTTATTATATCGAAATTCTTAGGTAACTATGGTGTAGGATATGTAATGTACTGTATTTGTGAAATCCCGGTGCGATGTAAGGGAGAGCCTGATACTCATAGTCAGACCAATAAATAAATTAAAACTTTCACAGAGCGGTGCCAAATTGACACTCTATTACATCCATGCCCCTAGTATATGTATATTAGAGTTTCATTTTTATGGGTACTTGTTTGCAGTACAGAAAACCGAGTCCTACAGACAAGTAAACTCTACGAGTTCATGATGGATTCTGGGTGTGTCTACCATTACTAACAGTTTTCGGGCAGATATCGCAGTACAGCATGTCCTGAGGGCGTCCACGTGCACGTTATCGACATCTTTAGGATTTTGAGAGGTATCGAATTATTGGCATAATGGACTTGGAGCATCATACCGACAGATAAAGGCGGTTGTGTGTGGTGCAATGACTGCTGGACGGATGGCGACACAGTGGATTGAAGACAACATTTTCGCAGCGTAGCCACTGGACCTTGTGGAAGGACTGCACCTTAAGAAGATCACAGGACTGACTATGGTACTGGTAAATTTCCATCGAACTAGGTATTCACGGTACACTGTTTTCGACGCGATGCGAGTGAAAAGCCGAGTGCTCAGACTAACTGAACGAACTAAAGTGAAATGAATTCCGTAGTAGATGCCAAGCTGAGATTCGCTTTGTTAGTCATAAGGAAATGTAATTCATTCAGGAAAAGCATTCTACAAACACTAGGTCTACCGACTTTCAAGTATCATTCATCTGTCTGGGATTCTTACCTAGATGGACTAATAGAAGAGAGAGAAAAAGTACAAATGAGAGCTGCACATTTTGACGTGTTATCAGCTAGTCTGCGCGAAACCATTAAAGGGCTACTCAATAAACTCCAGTAGTGGACACGTGTAGACAGTCCTGCACTACAGAGTGATTTAGTGTTGAAATTTCCCCAGCGTTATTCAAACAAAGGTACGGCATTAAGTACCACTCATATAAGCCTCGCAAAATGACCTCGAGAAATCAGAGAAATTAGACCTTATGGAAAAGTTTACCAGAATTAGAACTTGCTACGTGTCATTCGTGAATGGAAGGGGAGAGGGGCAGGAGGTAGTGACGCCATAAGTCCCCCCGTCACACTGCAGGTGGGACGCAGAGTGTGGATGTAGGTGCGGATGTGTAGGGCGCTCACCTCACTCTCGGAAAGCGAGCGCTGATAACGTGCGTCTCTCATCTCCACTGCGATATCACAATCACTTGAGGCCAGGAGCTAGTTCTCTCTCCATAACAATAGCCACAGCTTTTGGACAAAAACTGACAGAATTGTGTTTTTCTTATCGCAAATAGAGGTTGCGCTGTTGTATTTGACTACGAAGGGCACCTGTTTAATCTGCGTCTCAGTAGTGATCTGAACGGTATTCTGTGTAGTTGTCAGTGTATTACGCCGTAGTTTAGAGAATTCGAATATGGTTGCTTCGGTCAGCAAGGTAGCAGAAGTGTTTGGTGATTTAAGACACCGATCGAAGACTTCACACAGTGAAAACGGAGAAACGTGATCCGCTAAGTCACAACACGAACGAAAAGTATGTATTGAGTGATCGTGATTGGCGGTCACCGGAGAGGATTGTGACCAAAAACACTGCAGAACCGAACACCGCGCTGGCGTACCCTGTCAGCACAAAGACGACACGGATGGACCTCCGTAAGCTGGGAATTGCAGGGACAGCTGAAATTCCACAACCACTCATCAGAGACGTAAATGTCCGTAACAGGAAAACATGATACCGAAGCAACAAAATCTGGACTACAGAGCAATGAAATTAAGTGTTTGGGTCAGATTAGTCTTGTTACACACTATTTCTGACTTCTGCCCTGCGTGGGTTCGGTGATAATCTGGGCAGCCATATCGTGGTATTCCATGGGCTTCACGTGTACTTTGGAAGGTCACATTTCTGCCAAGAATTATGTGACCATTTTGGGTGATCTGGTCCACCCATGGTGCAACGTTTGTTCCCCTGTGACGATGCTGCGATACAGGACGCCGAGAACCCTGTCCACACAGCTTGCATCCAGCAGGATTGGTTTTGTAAGCACGAGGACAAACTGTCGCTTCTCTCCTGTCCAGCCGGCCGGAGTGGCCGAGCGGTTCTAGGGGCTACAGTCTGGAACCGCGCGACCGCTACGGTCGCAGGTTCGAATCCTGCCTCGGGCATGGATGTGTGTGATGTCCTTAGGTTAGTTAGGTTTAAGTAGTTCTACGTTCTAGGGGACTGATGACCTCAGAAGTTAAATCCCATAGTGCTCAGAGCCATTTTTTTTCTCCTAGCCACACAATCAAAAGATCTCAATATACAGGGCGTTTCCGTAAGAGCGTTCAGAAATGAAACTGGGCGTAGAGAACGCTACACTGAACAACTTCAGTTAGGGAACATGGGGTCAGAAAAACCAGCTTAAGGAGACATGGAAGTAAACTTGTCTACCGCTTTGTCCAGAATTACTGTTTTCCAGCTCATTTGAAACTAACATGTGTACGGTGCCAGGACATGGGCACTTACACGTTAGCTTACCAACAATGAAGGGACTGGCAAGAGCATCAGATCATGACTCTATTGAATTATAATAAATATGAGGCACTCTCGAGCAGTATTCCCTGCATATCTGCATGATTGAGCCACTAACTTAAAGCCTTGGTGATGAGTGTCGGATGTTGAGAATTGAGGAATATAAAGTCTGCAGATGGCCGTAGCTCGCCGGGCCGCTGTGGGCGACAGGTAGCGGTTACCGGAAACGCGGGACACAGTGGATACACCGGTTCCCGTGAGTTCACCGAAGTTAAGCGCTGTCGGGCATGGTCGGCACTTGGATCGGAGACCATCCAGGCCGCCATGCGCTGTTGCCATTTTTCGGGATGCTCTCAGCCTCGTGATGCCAATTGAGGAGCTGCTCGACCGAATAGCAGCGGCTTCGGTATAGAATACCATCATAACGACCGGGAGAGCGGTGTGCTAACCCCACGCCCCTCCTATCCGCATCCTCCCCAGAGGATGACACGGCGGTCCGATGGTCCCGGTAGGCCACTCGCTGCCTGAAGACGAAGTAAATGCTAGGGGCATTATGACCTACTCGATCATTGGATAGATTTCAGAAATGCCGGTGGAGGAATTTCGGCGATGATAGACCATTCGACATTGGCCGAAACTGAGTATTCTTCCGCCGCGTTTTCGTACGCGTGAGAGACGGGAGAATTGTGGAGAGAGTGGACTTCGCCTTCAGCCATCGAGCGGTACGGACTTGGAGACGGCGTCTTGGCCATCGTCTTCGAAGGGAGATATACGGTCTGCATCGCAGCACTGCACCAACGCGCGTTCCGTGCGGAATTCTGCGGTTAGAGCTCTTTGTGTGCTCAGAAGCGAGATTTCCACCAACGCTTAACCACTTCCAACAACTTACCTAATGTTCTTGATCTGGTAGTTATCCTTGCGAGGTGCCGAGTATTTATCAGCGCAGCTGCCGGTAATATGGGAGCGTAATTGCAAATTGTTAATGTGCCATTCTCAGGAGTGTGTGAGTGGGCAAGGAAATTCACAAATTTTTTTCTAAATTTTGTCAGTTTTGGGGGATATCAAATTACAATGCCAATATTACAATCGAATTATCGATTTCAATGTAGCTTACATTTACCCTGTCCCAGTAAGCCTTACATGTACTCTAGTCACTGCACAGCTTGCCCGGACGTAAAGGAAAGAAGGTTTGCGGTCTTCCATGTCGGCGACGGACAAATAAGCTTACACAAGTTTACACGTATTGTGCTATTTATTTTTATGTACATTCTTTATTTCCTGCAAGGAAGCGAGTAGGACGAACCTGTTTACTAGGAAGCCTACCTGGCCGTCTCAATAGCCACCTGTACTTGAGGTTCGTGCAAATAGTTCTACCTAAGTTGTTGGAGAAAGTATGCTTGTCTGCTTGTGAGAGGATGTGGATACAACATGACTGTGCACCGCCTCACTTCGGTGTGGATGTCCGCAGTCATCTCAATGCCATATTTCTGGATCGGTGGATTGGAAGGGAAAGTCCTATTCCATGGCCTGTGAGGTCACCTGACCTGAATCCCCATGATTATTTCCTATGGGGATATGTAAAGTCTCTTGTGCATGACATACCAATGGATACTGGCATGGAATTAGTTTCCAGAATTGTAGCTGCCTGTAATGTGATTCGGAACATACCAGGGTGGGTCAGAAACTTGTTCGCCTATGTCTTGTTTGCATTGAGGTTGATGACCGTCAGTTTCAGCACATTCTGTAAGATAACTGACGTGAATAGAAAAAGTACACAGTAATGTGATTTTATTCCTATTGTCTCCTTAAGCTGACTTCTCCGACCCCAGGTTCCTTACCTTAAATTGTTCAGGCGAGAATCCTCTATGTCCTGCTAAATTTTTGCGCGCTCTTACGGAAACACCAAGTGTAGTAGAAATATTAGGTTGGTGCGTAAGTACATAGAGTTTTCGTTTTGCGCTCGGTATTCCGGTGACTATGGGTTTATTTATGGACAGTCATTTTAATCTGTAGGTCACGGTTACTATTTGAGTTTACATAGTGTCAAAAATGGCTCTGAGCACTATGGGACTTAACATCTATGGTCATCAGTTCCCTAGAACCTAGAACTACTTAAACCTAACTAACCTAAGGACAGCACACAACACCCAGTCATCACGAGGCAGAGAAAATCCCTGACCCCGCCGGGAATCGAACCCGGGAACCCGGGCGTGGGAAGCGAGAACGCTACCGCACGACCACGAGCTGCGGACTACATAGTGTCATTTCGTCATTTGGAAATAGTGAGTGGAGTTATGGGCACTAGGAAATGGAATGCTAAGTCGAGAAATCGTAACATTTCCTAAATATTCTTCTGTCTGAGTTCATTAGAGGCTGATAGCAGTGAAGGCATCAGTGCACAATGATCCAAGTCAGTATACTCGAGAACTGGCTGATGCGGTGAACTGTGATCATTCCACCATCGTGCGACGTTTGCATGCAATAGAGAAGGTTTTAAACATCGAGCGTAGGGGTACAGCACTAAGCCAAAACCACAAAAATGAGCTGGCGGCCATAAGTGCGTCACTGCTCGGTCGTCATCAATTGGCCCCTGAACGACACCGGTAATTCCTATCATGTATCCTTATTGGTGACGAAAAGTGGTGTCTTTACGCTAACGTAATGACTGAGCGCAAACGAGGTAGTAACTTCCCGTACAAAGACCTGTGCACATCCACAAAACGTAATATTATGCCTCTTGCGGAACGGCGACGGTATAGTGTAATGCAAATTACCATCACTGTTGACATTTCTTGTCAACAACTGGGCCGACTTCCGGGCGCTGTCGAAGAACAAGGACGAGCAAGACTATGAAATGGTGATACTCAATGATAGCGCTCGCCTGGATTCTGCTGAATGACAAAAAGCACTGTACAGGAGTTGAGTTCGGAAGTAATTCCGCACCCACCTCATTCACCTACCTTGCGCCCTCAGATTTTCACCTCAGCGTTGGCAGACTGTTGTAAATAGTAAAGAAGAATATATTACTGTTGACCAAAGTCTTTTCTATGAGTATCTGTTGTGTTTATTAAACGTATGGCGAAAAACTACGAGCTTGTGCACCAACCAAACAAATACCGTCAACCGTTATTTTTGAAAACTGTTCAGGGTATTAGTTCCAACGCTTCAGTAGGGTCTAGTAAAATTAGTAGTCCAAAATAAAGCTTTCAGAAATAACGGCTGACATGTATTTCTACAGTACAACAGTTCGACCACTCGCTCCTCTCAGCCCATATTTTCATGATAGATTTACGAGATGTCAAGATTATCCAGCCTTTGTGGTCGACTTTGGAGAGAAGTGTGGGTGATAGTTAACCACCTCCATCATCGTTACGTGAACTTGTAGGAATAACGGATAAAGTTTAACTTGAAAACCGTACACGATCTGTATTCATCCATTTGGAGACGAATGGAAGCGGTTTTAAGTGGCAAAGGCTTTATTATACCGCATTAGGGATGATAATGTGCTGTGTTTCGCAGTTACCTTATTTCTGTCCATCTCCTGTATATATACAGGCTAATCCTATTGGTCATGAGTACATTCCAATTGTATCTGTGACTCAGTTTCTTCAGTGTGAAGAGGAAGCGCTTCTAGGAGAATCTACAAAATTTTGATGACATTAGAATGGAGTGTTAAAGAAATCTTACTGAAAACGTTGTTAAAATAAAATGTGAGACACATCTGTGGTAAGAGTACTTACACACGTTTACAAAAAGTAACATAAATGCAAGTGGTTGCTCATAATTTACCTTCATAAATTTTCTGCCACTAGTATATACATTGTATTTTTTTAAATGAAAGTCATAATTTCGACTTCATTGTTAGTAGCGAAAACCATGTATCATTTTTTTGCAACAGAGAATTTCAGATTTTCCCTCATGTTGGGCGGTGGTATAAATTGTGAGCCTGAATGTTTAATATAGCTTTCCAACAGCTGTACTGGATGTTAATTAAGATGTTCTGCGCACGGGAAGTATTTAATTTTCTGCAGTCATAAATTTGTGTGTACAATTATCTTCCACGGTTGTTTTTTCTGGGTCGACGAAGTGTAAATAAAGTATCCTAACGTTTCAAACGACTTGATTTCTCAGTACGTCATAGCTGCTGAATAATTTTCAGAGCAAACGAAAGGATTACCATTGCTGCAATTCTTTTGCTGGTACTTGCTCTATTGTCATCAGGTTTTCTGCAGTATCTCTCTTAAATGAAGTTAATTCCATATGAAAAGAAGGTGTCTGATACTGTTTCTCAGAAGCGGCTTTCAATCAATCTGCTTGTCTCTATTATTTCAGTTGTAAAAATGCGTTTGTGATTTCCTAGTAACTGAATAAGTCATGTAATAAAAAGAGGTAATATTTGGGATGTCCCAGGTGTTATAGGAACGCTGCTGTTGTTAATCTATATAAACGTTTTAATAGACAATTTGAGTAGGTCTCTTAGATTCTTTGCAGATGATACTACAGTTCACCGTCAAATGAAGCGATCAAAGATCAAAACTAAGAGCAGAAAGATTTAGACGAGATTTCTGCATGGTGTGAAAAGTGATAATTGAGTATAAACAATAAAGAATTTGAGGCCTCAAATATGGGAACTGAAAAAATTCCTGTATACTTCGGTTAAATGATAAGTAACACAAATTTCAGATTGTCGATTCAATTAAATATCTACGAGTTACAAGTTCCAACTACGAGCAACTTAAATAGAGACCATCACATAAGACATGTTGTGTGGATGGCGAATCAAAGATGACGTTATATTGGCAGGACATTGAAAAGACACAACAAATATCTAGAAGAGACTGCCTACACTACTCTTCTGCGTCTTCTTTTCTAATATTAATGTAGGTTATATGGTCCGTGCCAGATAAGATTAGCAGAGGACATGGGAAATGTCGAAAGTAGGGGAGCCCGTTTTGTAATATCATAGAGGAGTGAGTGCCACGTTTATGATGAGCAAGTTGAAATGGCAATTATTAAAACAAATACGTTTCCCTCACGGATTTTACAAACGAATTGGTGAAACAGTCATTGAAACAAAAGCGTCTTCCATTGCCCCAAGATCTTTTTATGAGCTTTCTCCTGCGAATGAATATTTAATAAGATAAGCTAGAACTCGATTCGGAAGATTTAAGCATTCAGCCAAGTGCTCTTCGAGAATGGAACGGTGGAGAAACACTCTGAAAGGTGTTCTCTAAACCATCAGCATGTGAGGCTGAATATTACAAGTACTCAAAAATAAAATTTAGGACCTCTAGAGAGAAATAGAAATTGAAAAGTGTCATATGCATTGCGCAGCCTTTTCCAGTTTACGAAGCCATGGGATAGTTGGTAGATTAGGAAGATGGAAATAAATCCTCTCATTAAATCACTCAGACCTGAATGGGATCTTTATTTATACGAAAATTCTGCTACCAGTCACATTTTATTTAAAACTCCCTAACAGATTAAAACTGTGTGTCGGACCGAGACTCGAACTCCGTACCTTTGTCTGTCGCGAGCAAGTGCTCTACCAACATTTTTTTTTCTTTTTTGCGCAGGCAGTGCTGTAGCGGCATTTCCTTAAGTACTCTACCGACTTTTTTTGGGCTCTACTTACTTTTAATATATTTATTTGTAGGAAAACGATTTCGTTGTGGAGATCAAAAAGAATAAACACCTACTACATGAGCAAAATGATGCGGGTAGTGAGAAAAGAAATAAAAACCTTTATTGTTTGAAAATAAAAGACGACGTTCTTTATAAAATGAAACGATGTTCCTTGAAAAAGTAAAACTTAAATAAGTTTTTCAACATCCTTCTTCTTTTTTTGTAAACGTAAATAAGTATACAGTCTCAACATCATCAGCAAGCAAACTGTATTTTTTGTTTTATGGGGGAGCACATGAGAAAGAAAACAAACAGGCTACAGATACAGAACCATCCGTGAATCGGATAAACACGTGGAAGGAAAAAAAAATAGAAGATGAAGAGAAAAGAGAACTGAAAGAAATTAGGAATACTTGCAGCGCCATGCTCCACTTTGGCGCGCCGTCAGAACAACGTCCATTCTATCACTGACCATTAGAAGGAGAACATGTGATCGCCACTCTTGGCTGGCATGTTTCGTTGAGTTTGTATCTCCGAGGCGGGTTGGCGAAAATACTCTGTAAATAGTTCGCGAAAATGGCCCGTTAGTGTCGATGTTGACGAAGGGGGTGGTAGTGTACTTAGAGGCGTGTCCAGAAGTCCGCCGGATCGGTGATGTTGTCCCGGAAGAGATAATTGATAGCCATGCCACTGATCCATGTGATGGCGTGACCCTTAGACGATGAAAAGTACGATATATCAGCATGGTAGGAGAGACTCGGAGTACTCGGAGGTAGAAAGCCACAATCTTCTGTACGAGCGTCTAGACAGTTGCTGCTGCCCCACATTCGAGACGATTTAAATCTGTATCTTCGACCTTGTACTTCAGGCGAAGGGGTGAGTCCACCAGCGCGATGCGATGCAGTTTCTGTCTTTTAGTATATTTGCCGTTGACGAGAAGGTACCACATCGAGGTGGTGTCAGTGGCGTGGTATGGTTGGTGGATCGTTTTCAAAACTTTATCTCACGAAACCTGGGGTTGACGTGCTTCGACGGGGTTTCAGGATGGGTACACTCGGAGAAGGCGGTAGATGTCGCGGGTGGTCGTCTTCCTGGCCTTGGTGAGCTCGGTGCACATATAGCAGTATTCAAAAATAAAAGGCCGATGTGAGACATCGGAGGTGGGATGTGGGCCAATGACGTCGGCGGGCATCTAGAAGCAGGTTCGAGCTCGTGAAACTAGCATTTTGGGTTTTCCATAACCGGGGTATAGCATTGGTGTAAAGTGCTGTAGTCCTGGCTCTTACATTAACCAGATCGAGGTCACCATCCCGCTTCGGTAAGGCGAGGGCATCATACTAGACTTTGAAGATGTACATATAAAGTACCCGAAAGCCGCCTGCAGTCTGGCTGCCATTGTCGCAGTGATGCGCAGAATATGCGCGATGTGCGCTATTGGGGCTGCCAGATGGGTACTGACGAAGGTCACTCTCCGGCTCATATTCAGCGGGCGTAGTAGATGATTTTGTATGTTCGCAGGATGCGTTGCAGTAGCGCCAGAAAGTTGATCGTCGAGGTGCGGCAAATGTCTCGCTTGTACGCCAATCCGAGACAGCAAAGGATGTCTACCAGTTGACAGGAGACTACGCCGTCTGTGGGAAGGTCACGGCCGATTTTAATGGTGCATGATTTTGCGACGTTCATAGCGCTCTCTGCCCCTGCAGTGTAACGGGTAATCCCCGCATCGCAACTTGTACGTCAGCCGTTGAACGTACGACGAGGGCCAAGTCGTCCGCGTATGCTCAGGAGCGGAACACACGATCCCGGAGTGGAATACCTATCAAACGTCGCCGTAATCCGCAAACGAATGGTTCCATCGCAATGGCATAAAGCACCGCCGACACTGTCGACAATGGGCAACCCTGCCGTACTGAGAGTTCAATCCGTATAGGTTCTGTCAGTCTGCCGTTGACAAGAATCCTCGACGTTGCCCCACGAAGCAGTCACATGATCACCTGCTTGAAGGTTGGGGAAACCGCCATCCGGTCCATCACTGCGTCGAGGAATGCATGATTGACGCGGTCAGACGCTTGATTGAAGTCGATGGAGATTAAAGCGCCTGGCAGTCGCGACTGTGTTGCCACAACGATCACGTCTCGATATTGACTGAGGGCAGTCTGTATACAGGGTGAGTCACCTAACGTTACCGCTGGATATATTTCGTAAACCACATCAAATACTGACGAACCGATTCCACAGACCGAACGTGAGGAGAGGGGCTAGTGTAATTGGTTAATACAAACCATAAAAAATGCACGGAAGTATGTTTTTTAACACAAACCTACGTTTTTTTTAAATGGAACCCCGTTAGTTTTGTTAGCACATCTGAACATATAAAAAAATACGTAATCAGTGCCGTTTGTTGCATTGTAAAATGTTAATTACATCCGGAGATATTGTAACCTAAAGTTGACGCTTGAAACCTCCGACGTTCAGTTGCGTATTGTAAGAAACACGGGCCACGGTCGGCGAGCAGCATCTGCTGGGACATGGTGACGACTTTAATCATCGAGTGCAATTCTGTCAATGGGCATTAACAGATAATGCGTTGCAGTTCTACCTGTTTACCGATGAAGCGGGTTTCACAAACCACGGGGCAGTGAATCTGCGGAACATGCATTACTGGTCCGTGGACAATCCTCGCTGCCTCAGACAGGTAGAGCGACAGCGACCGTGGACTGTAAATGTATGGTGCGGAATCATTGGCGACCACCTCATTGGTCCTCACTTCATTGCAGGGGCCCAAACAGCTGCAACATACATCGCGTTTCTACAGAATGATCTGCCAACGTTGCTCGAAAACGTTCCACTGGAAATGCGTCGACGTATGTGGTATCAGCATGATGGTGCACCCGCACATTCCGCAATTAACACTAGGCAGACCCTTGACAGGATGTTCGACGGGCGTTTCATAGGACGTGGAGGACGCTTAAATTGGCCAGCCCGTTCTCCTGATCTTACACCTATGGACTTCTTTGTGTGGGCTATGTTAAAGGAGAATGTGTACCGTGATGTGCCTACAACTCCAGAGGATATGAAACAACGTATTGTGGCAGCCTATGGTGACATTACACCAGATGTACTGTGGCGTGTACGACATTCATTACGCCAGAGATTGCAATTGTGTGCAGCAAATGATGGCCACCACATTGAACATCTATTGGCCTGACATGTCGGGACACACTCTATTCCACTCCGTAATTGAAAACGGAAACCACGTGTGTACGTGTACCTTACCCCTCAGGGTAATATACATGTGCGTCAGTGAAAAAGACCAATAAAAAGGTGTTAGCATGTGGACGTAATGTGCTGTTCCAGTCTCTTCTGTACCTAAGGTTCATGACCGTTCCCTTTGGATCCCTACGTAATTCGGTGCTCTCCGATACACACGATCGAACAGCGGAAGAGTGGTACTCAAGCGTCAACTTTAGGTTACAATATCTCCGGATGTAATTAACAATTTACAATGCAACAAACGGCACTGATTACGTATTTGTTTATACGTACAGATGTGGTAACAAAACTAATGGGGTTCCATTTTAAAAAAACGTATTTTGTGTTAAAAAGCATACTTCCGTGCAATTTTTTATGGTTTGTATTAACCAGTTACACTAGCCCCTCTCCTCACGTTCGGTCTGTGGAATCGATTCATCAGTATTTGATGTGGTTTACGAAATATATCCAGCGGTAATGTTAGGTGACTCACCCTGTGTTATGAGCGCCGCCTAAGGACGTTTGTTCGTGGGAAACAATTTATCGTAATACCTGTTTGGGTCGGACAGCTAGAAGGCGTTTGAAAACTTGAAGTTGGAATTGATTACCGTGATCAGCCGATAACTACCGAGTCGTGTTCCTCCTGCAAGTTTCGGGACTGGTAAGAAGAAGCCTTCCATGAACGTTGGTGGCGGGAGTGCCACACCGCGCAAAAGTTCCCGGTACATGTCTCTCCATCGTGGCAACATCACATCTTGGAAGGTTCTGTAAAATTTGAGCGATAAACAAATCGGGCCGGGAGACCGATTCAGTGATACTTTGGCCACAGTGCCATCGACGTCGTCGATGGTCACTTCCACAGTCAGGAGGATTGCAGCCGCGGCGTTTAATACTGGAAAAACTCAGCAATGACCTCTGCACCGGCAGGTACTTCTTGATAGAGAAGTCTGTAGTGCGGCGTGAAGGCATCCGCAATGGTAGCTTGCGAAGTTAGCAGTCGTCCATCAGTTAGGTTTAAAGTTGTCGTTAAGGCCTGTCGACGTCGGCGAACATTTTGACCAATATGATGCATAGAATGTTCTCCGCCGTTAATCCTATCTTGGCCCCGCGCTCATACAATGGATCCTATACAGCACCTGGTCATCTTTTAATTGGGGCGTTGAGCTTCCTTTAGACGGTCCGGGGATGGAGGGTTGTCCTTCAGCTCGCGTAGAGCGCTATAGTAGAAATTTGTTGTGTGGTGACTGCACATGCCTTTGGCACTGCCATAGTATGTCACGGTGCGTTGGATGGCCGGTTTCGCGCAGAGTAACCACCACTGCAGTGTGGTATCGTAACGCATGATGCGTTGAACAGAAGCGTGCCACGTGTCGGTGACGTGTTGTCGCTGGTGTGGATTTGGGTGAAGGGGGGAGGGGGGGGGGGAGGGGCGCAGTGGATGGCCAGAAATCGATGTCAGTGATGTCTTCTGCAGACACATCACTAACATCTATTTCTGGCCATCCACTGCGCCCATCCCCCCCCCCCCCAAATGCCACATCAAAAATCCTAGGTTAATGTAGTTTCTGTATGTATGTATAAACGCCTCATTATAAACAGAACATGTTCGAAACGCGATGTATTATGTTAGATTAAACATAAAACAAATAAAAATGTGACTGGTAGGAGAAATTACAAATAAATACTTTTCCTACACAGTTATGCTTCGCAAGCGTAGCCATGATGCCCGACAATAATAATGAATGGTATCTGTTTTAGCTTCCCTATATTTAGGCAATAATGTATTGTAACTGAATTTTCTGACCATTGACAAAAAATCCTGTACTATACCCCATTCGAATGTCCTAGAGGTGGGTCCCAAGATGAAGATAATCATGAGAAAAATACTGAACAACTAAATAAAATATAACGTTCTACAAGCTGGAGCATGGGTTGCCACGCGTTTTAACGGAGTAGGGCAGTTAGGAAATCTGAAAAGGCTAATGATAATGATCAGCCTAGATATAACGTGGGACTGTAAACCGAAAAAGATAAGTACTCCTGATCAGAAGAATTTGAACAACAGCAGAAGCTAATATGAGAGGTATGGGATTCATTATGAATAGGGGAACAGGGTGGAGAGTGAGTTACTGTGAACAGTTCAGTAACCGAGTCGTTTTCATCAGAATCAACAGCGGACGAAGCCCAGGTATAATTGTTCATGTACAAAGGGTGTCTCAATAAACACCGAGAAACTTAATGGACACGTTCCTTACAAAGAAAAGAAAACAAACCTGGTAAACAAGGGCTCTGAAGAGCGTACCTTAAGAGAATCAGTCCTTGTTGATCTTTCTTTCGTAGTATACTACGAAAAACATCTTTTCTACTGCAAGCTCTTCGCTTTTCATGTTTTGGGAGGAGGTGGTACGGACCAAATCAGGAAAAAAGTCTGGAAAACTAGGACTGAAAAATGCGTACGTTAAGAGCTATGATCACTTATCCACTAGAACTTACGTTTCTCACATTATCGAAAATGAGCAAGTGCTCATAGGTCTTAAAGTGTGCATTTTAGATTCCATGTTTACTCGACATTGTTTTGCTCTTATGTTCTATACTTACTCCTTCCAAAATATGGAAAGCAAAGACCTTGCAGTGGAAGAGATATGTATATACTGCTAAGATGAACGCGTGCTGATATCTCTTAAGGTATGTATTTTAAAGCACATGTTTAAGCTCTTTTACTTATTTCTGTATAATGAATCTGTCCCTAAAGTTAGCAGATTTTTTGCGGTAGCACCCTGTGTATGCCGACGTCACCATTAGGAGATAAGGAGGTAGAGAATGTATCTGAGGATACTGAATTGATAATTCAATATGTAAAGGGAGATAACCTAATATTTATGGGGAGAATTACAGAGATTACAAATGGATGTAATCACTGAGATGTAAAGATTCGAAATCAGGTTCAAAACGGCTCTGAGCACTATGGGACTTAACATCTATGGGCATCAGTCCCCTAGAACTTAGAACTACTGAAACCTAACTAACCTAAGGACATCATACAACACCCAGTCATCACGAGGCAGAGAAAATCCCTGACCCCGCCGGGAATCGAACCCGGGAACCCGTGCGCGGGAAGCGAGAACGCTACCGCACGACCGCTAGCTGCGGACTCGAAATCAGGAATTTAATTGTAAGGCGAATCCATCTTCAGAAGGACCCAGATCACAATGTAGTAATGATGAAGTGTAGACTTAAGTTTAAGGGAGTCGTCGAAAAGAATCAACATGGAAAGAAGTAGGATGCCGAAGAGCTGAGGAGGTGCATTTAAAGTTATCTAAGGCTGCAGTAGGCTGTAGAGCTAAATAGCGATGGCATTAAAAAGTTCTGTCACACAAAGTGGACGGACAAAATTAAAAATAAGGATGATAGTGTTGAAGAAGCCTCGAGTAACAGAGAAATACTTTACTTATCGACGAACGAAGAAAGTATAAAACTGTTCAACGAAACACAAGAGTACGGTAATAAAATTACGCCGCAGGAAATACTCCAACCAGCTACAACTATAATGGACCACGATGTTCGAAAGTCTAAGATAAGATATTTCTAGTTTCAGGCCTGAACATATCGTAAGACAGTAGCGTTGATTTCTTGACAATTTTTACATTTATGTCCTAAAATATAACAAAATTTTGGTATTTACGTAGTTTACAAAACGTTTCATATTTGTGTCGTAAAATGTTACAATTTTTTATTATTACATAATTTTAATAAAGATTTTACTTCATGCGTTACGTTACAGGTAACAAAAAATTCCTTTACGTTAGAGAGAGAGACTTAATTTTCTTTTTCGATCCATGCTTATCGACGTGCTAACTAAATACAAGATGGCCGATTTGAAGTGCTAAAGAGTATGATATGTGTACAGATGTGGCATATTCTGGAGTTACTGCAAAAATACTTCCTAATTCAGATCGTTTAATAAGGTCATTTACGTATTTAGGTTTGAAGGCTGCTGGTAATTGCTCATGAAGTATAATCCCTCAATTAATTGTTATTTCAATCCTTTCAAATTAGAGGGAATTGTATGAAATATTGGAGGTACCTTAGGTTTTTTAATTCTATTTTATCATTGAGGATGCTGCTAGGTTTACTGATTTTTTTTTTAAGTGGCTGTATATTTCTACATCTTCTAAGCAATACATTTGTACTCCTTTCTCGGGAAAATGTAATAGCTCTAATTTTTCTTCGATGCTTATCTCTGTGCTTACGTGTGAGGAACCGTATTGATTTGTTTAGGTTTTTTAACCTGACAGCTTCTACGTGTTCCCGGTATCATATGTTGAAACTCCTAGCAGTTTAGCCAACGTAAATTTAGAGCACACAGAACAATTTAGATTTTTTAATGGTAAACCAATGGTGTACTTCATTCTTTAATTTACGAAACAGTTGCGATTTTCTCGAACCAAAATTGATAAAATAAATGTCATATAGTTCACTTAAAAGATAAACATAACTGAGATAAATAGAAGATGCATGGAAGCCATGGCGAAAAAGAGTGTAGAAATAGAAAGTTGGAAGGACGAAATAGACAAATAGAAATTTTAAAACTGTCTTCCGTCAAATTAAAGATTAAGGTGCTCGAGCATTTCGACTGTTAAACTCTGAGGACAGAGCGCATAATTGGGAAGAGTACACTGAAGGCTACTACGAACACACAGTTATATAATTACACTGTAGAAAATACTGCAACAGACGCAACTACATTAGAAATCTTTATTGTACTGTGCCATAGGCATGGAAGGATATATCTGATGATGTGAGCTAGGGGTTGATGCAGAAGATATAGGAGTCAATTATTATAGTCAGAGTTGAACACAGCTGTCAGAGACTTTCGACGAAATCACAAATGAGACAATTCTTCGTAACTTAAAAATGATCGGGACAAGAGGCTTCTAAATTATTCAAGCTGGTGTGTAGCATCTGTAAGACTACAAACATACCATCATTACCCCCCCGCCCTGCGGGTTCCGGAGGTTAGGATAGGCCCGAGGTATTCCTACCTGGCGCAGGAGGCGACTAAGAGGAGTCTCACACGTTTCAGCCCTATAAGTTCAGGTCCCATTTTCTGGTTTGACCTGTTACTTTCCAAATTCTACCTAAGTTCGAGCCATATGGGGAAGGATGCCTTACATCGTGCACGAGTTATCCATAGTGCTCTTAGATTCGATCTCTTCCCGTCAAGGGGTTGCATCTGCAGCTGCAATTCAACTTTCCGGGGTACGTCATGTTCTTCCATTGTCTCCTGTCCTCTTTCACCCCCGTGACAATATTATATTTCTCTGCTCCCAATATCCATCACGGTAACCAGTCCGTTGAGGTTGTGCCATCATCTACCCATTGGCAACTTCCTGGCAAATTAAAACTGTGTGGCCGACCGAGACTCGAACTCGGGACCTTTGCCTACCCATTTGGTGGTAGCCCCCTGACGACACAGGGATATAACAGCTGATGCTTGAATTGTAAACTCCCCACGTATGCCAAGGGAAAGATGCCTGTCTTCCTGGGGCATCAGGACTGCCGGCAACGGCCATCATGGCAGGAGGTCACTGCTGTGGCTGTGTGGTGCCCGTGGGGAGAGCCCCTGATCGGAGTGGATGGCATCAGGTCGGATGAACAGCAATGAAGCTGAGTAAGTCATCTTTTGCTGAGGACCAAATGGCCCCAGCAGTCTCTAAGTAAAGAAAGGTTGATTTCCATGCACCCAGGTATGACCCTAAATCGTTCCCCTCCCTACCAACACTTTGGGAGGAACGTAGAGCTTCAGAGAGACAGGGTCCGTTTTCGCCATGTTACTTATTGTGCAGCAGAACTGATGGACGAAGTCTCTGTTTTTTGTTGATCACGTGGAGGATGATTTTGGGGTATTGGCAGCGCTGTCTAAGTCGTGGCGCTGCTGGCGCGCCAGAGTATTTGCAGGTTCTTCGCCTTAGCGCTCTCATCTTTGCTTGTGACGCGCACTGAGATTTGGCTGCCTTATCCTTGCCGGAGGAGTTAACTGGAGGCTTTCGCCAAGGACGGGAACAGTTGGCGTTCGATGTTACCGGAGGCCGGAGTGCGCTTGTAGTGGAGTGGGAATCGACCACGTGTATGGAGCCTTTCCTGTCACCTGTGAGCAGGCTTTGTGCTGCCTTGAGTTGCGTGCTGCTAGTTTCGAACACCGCTGTCTACGGTCGTGCGCTGCCTTATTTCCGCCTGCTGTACCCGACGCAAGCCATATTGGACGTTCAGCGAAAAGTTAAATGAGACTGTACATAGGACATGTGTGTGGTACTGAGGGCTGCTACCTCACTTCTAGTAACTGTAAGCACATGGGTGTTACCATGGAAGTAAAGGTGTGCCTATGAAGATTTCATGGTGTTTAAGACAGGTGTTAAATATTAATGTAATGCACGAGCTTGCCTCTTCCAGCTCCTGGGATACTGTTGTTTGATGTAATACGCAATCAGCTGCAAGGCCGTAATCTGTTTATCAAATACACCGCATTCGAGTGTTTGGTAGCCTTAGCGGAGCGAGACCCAGTAAAGCTTATAATGAAATTTTCATAATTGTGCTCGTTACGGTTTTCACTGAACATTAGGGCATAAGATTTCACGTAATTTAATTGTGACTAATATTGTAGTGCCCGCTGACCTTGCTAGTAACTGTAAGTTTTTTTCAATGTCTTAAAAGCAGACAATTCTCCTTAAGGTTATTGATAAGATTTGCGCTGTTGGTTGTACCTTGCCTGTGTAGTTCATTTGTAGTGGGGCAGAGGCAGTGTGCCGCTTTATTAGTGAATAATTTAGTCTATTATTTAATATCTTTTGGTGGTTGCTTACATTGTCCCTGCGGACCTGTTCTGTGCTCTTGTTAAATGTTACAGCTGGCTGGCTGGTATTTTGGAGGAAGCGCTACCTTTCCACCGATGGGTACCGGGGCTGTGAAATCCTGGGTAGCGGGAGGTGATTCCCGGTCGAAGCTCGAGAAATGGATCTTGTACGAACTGCCGCCATCCACCTTTCGCCTTGGCTTCTCCAAGTAAAGTTTTCGTTCTGCCTTCGAGCGACCTGGCGTCACTCCTCGCTAATTATATTTACTTGGGTATTTATTATATTTATTAAACCTTGTCTCAAGAGCAAGGTTGTTGCTGTGCTACTCTTAGTAAGACGTTCCGCTGATTAATTGTGTTACTGGGCCTTGGAGCCGAAGTTTGTAACCTTAGTAAGCCTTAGGGATTTTCATTGACTCTTGAGTGTGAAACAAGTGCATTTGTGTTAACTTCATCCTACTATTTATTGGGTGCATCTCTGTCAGGTTGTTATTTAGGTAAATGTTTTTGAGAACATCAGTTCACAGTGTCCGAAGACTAGTCAGAAATAGTGTGTGTCTTAATTTAAGGCGTCAGGCACATAATTGTCATTGGTTTTAAAATTTTATTATATATGAGATACACTTTGATTCATAAAAAGACATTGGTAGCAGATTCACTAATTTCTTGTGACTTACTATTCTTATTACCTGAAGTAATCAGGATTAAGATATTGTTGTTCAAAAGGAATTTGTTGACATGATTGTTGAAAAAACGAGTGATAACAAAATCGGTACAGTCCTTCCTATTGTTTCCCTATTCCCTAACAGAAAACCGTTTCACTGTCAAAATTCCCAATGGATTGGTTGTGATTCAGACGGGATCCCCAGCCCAGTCGCCGGCCCGTGTGGCCGAGCGGTTCTACACGCTACAGCCTGGAACCTCGCGACCACTACGGTCGTAGGTTCGAATTCTGCCTTGAGCATGGACGTGTGTGATGTCCATAGGTTGGTTCGGTTTAAGTAGTTCTAAGTTCTAGGGGACTGATGACCTTAGAAGTTAAGACCCATAGTGCTCAGAACCATTTGAACCAACCAGCCCAGTCGCGGGCGTTACTCACCTGTGATATGCTGGGTGATGTTCCTGTTTTGCTTACTCCCCACAAAAGCCTGAATATGGTCCAGGGAATTATTTTTCATCGCGACCTCCTGTTACAGTCGCCGGCCGAAGTGGCCGTGCGGTTAAAGGCGCGGCAGTCTGGAACCGCAAGACCGCTACGGTCGCAGGTTCGAATCCTGCCTCGGGCATGGATGTTTGTGATGTCCTTAGGTTAGTTAGGTTTAACTAGTTCTAAGTTCTAGGGGGCTAATGACCTCAGCAGTTGAGTCCCATAGTGCTCAGAGCCATTTGAACCTGCCCGCATCTCGTGGTCGTGCGGTAGCGTTCTCGCTTCCCACGCCCGGGTTCCCGGGTTCGATTCCCGGCGGGGTCAGGGATTTTCTCTGCCTCGTGATGGCTGGGTGTTGTGTGCTGTCCTTAGGTTAGTTAGGTTTAAGTAGTTCTAAGTATTAGGGGACTGATGACCATAGATGTTAAGTCCCATAGTGCTCAGAGCCATTTGAACCATTTTGAACCATTTGAACCTGTTACAGTCCGATGACGATCTATTTGCCAATTTAGAAAGACGAGAGTTTCATTTCGTCCGGCGCGTTTACGGGGGAACCCAAAGACAATAAGTTGCCACCAGTGCCTTCAACTTGGCCTCTGAGGGTGATTCATTGCCTGAAAAGGTCAGGCTGATGGTGTACCGATGGGACGTCAAACCTTATGTCCCTCGTCCTATGCGGTGCTTTAAATGTTAGAAATTCGGGGACATGTCCCCCCAGTGCCCTTCCAGCTCCACTTGCAGAGACTGCGGACTTTGTTGCTACATCCGAATATTCCATGGGCGCCTCCTCTCATCTGTGTGAACTGTGGACAGCGTCACGCCCGTGCTCGCCAGACTGCCTGGTACTCCAAAGGGAGCGCAAAATTATGGAGTACGAGATCCTGGGCATGCTGTCTTACTGCAAGGCTAAACTCTAACATGTAAGACATAAACCTGTTCCCACGCGATCTTCTTATGATGCCGCCACGATGGCATCGCCATCGATGACGCCGTTACTCGCATCACCTCAGGTTACTCCAGTGGGCCCTCAGGGCCACCCATCTTCCTCTCCCTCCCCCTCCAGTTGGCTGGGGGCACGTCTTCTTCTGTTGCTCCCAAAGCTTCTACTTTGGGAGCATCACCCCCCCAAAATGCTGGGAACATCGGTCCCCTCCCCCCAGCCAGAGAATCAACGGCCCCCTCCAGTTCCTCTTACGGGGAAGGGTCACTTGGCGCTCTACATTCCATCGTTCCATGGTCCCCCCTTCCAGTGCTCCAGTGGACACCAGCCAGTGGTTGAAAGAGCTGCTGGCTGCTGGTCGAAGGGCTTCAAGGTCTTCCTCTGTCCTGGCCGTGCTGTTCTAGGCGCTGCAGTCTGGAACCGCGAGACCGCTACGGTCGCAGGTTCGAATCCTGCCTCTGGCATGGATGTGTGTGATGTCCTTAGGTTAGTTAGGTTGAACTAGTTTTAATTTCTAGGGGACTAATGACCTCCGAAGTTGAGTCCCATAGTGCTCAGAGCCATTTGCACCATCTTCCTCTGTCCCTGAAGCGACTTCAGAGAAGCCCTCCCAACAAACACCTAAGGAGAGGCGAGAGGGCAAAATTTCAAAGAATAAGTCCACTAAGGAATAGGAGCTTCCAGTGCCCCCTACACCAGCCCTCCCCCACGGCTCTGCTTCCGAGGACAAGGTGGAGATTCTGGCGTCCCCTGAGGACCTAGACCTCGCCGACGCCTCAGATGCCATGATAACACTCACACAGTGGCGACAGCTGATGCTGGGGCCTAATTTGCCTCCTTGGTTACACCATGCTACCCCAGACGACAGATAGTATCATTCTCCAGTGGAACTTTGGCCGTTTTTTCTGCAACCTGGCTGAGTTACGTCAACTTTTAAAGCAGTAAAGTTGCATAGTCCTTCAAGAGACCTGGTTTCTCGCAACAAGGACCTCCGCCCTCAATGACTATCGGGGGTATTATAAAAACCGTCCTGCCTATGACACTGTTTGCTATTTACTGCTACGCAACTAAACTCGACAGTTCATGCCTAACATCAAAGCTCACTGTTGTCTCCTTTCCCCTCATCGCGATCAACAGATAATTGTGGCTCGCATCTTCGCAAAGCAAAGATTATCTCTAAGTCTTCTCTGTGCAGCGCAGGTTCCCTAACGATGCTGTGCCCACATGTCTAAGCAATTCAGACCCGACGATCGTGACTGCAGACTTCCAGAACAAGAAAAATTCGTTCTAAAATTTACACACATGCCTTTCACTGTATCATGGTCTCTCCGGCCATAATTTTGCAGGATGAGATTTGTAATTAACAAAATTCAGTAAAAAAATTAAAACACAAAGTACATAAGTAGAAATAAATAAATGAAAATCCGTAATGGCATGAAAAGGGAATGTGATACAAAGTATTTACAAGTTTTTTTTTTTCATTTATGGTGCACAGCTGCACAAACAGTCTATGACAAACCATTTTAAATCACTGTTTACAGGCGCATCAACATACCACAAACATAAACGTACTCAAGCATCAGTAAGAAAGTACATGTGGTATTATCGTTCATGGTAACTGGTGGATTGACTCTGTATATAATATGTGAATCTACTTTTTGTTGCGACAGAGAGATAAAGTTAAAACTTAACTGGAATGTCATAGGGTTCTGTCGTTGACTTGTATGTGTTCGGTGATAATCCTCGTTAACTTGAGTGTATCCAGTGCAGCAGTGAAGAAAACACGTCGAAGTGTGTCTTGAAGGAAACACCTTTTGTCGACAACTCAGTGCATAAACATTGTATGACTTGTATCACTGTATCTCAGAGGATGCATTATTGGCCCATAAATATTCAACCAACTGTTCAGAGCCAATGCCTCTGACAAGAGAACTGTAAAGTTTTGGAGTAAGTTCACCAAATGTATGTGAAATAATCGCGTAAATCAGGTTGAAGCGACCTAGCATATCGCTGTTGTAAAAAAAGTTCAGTCCTTCCTTAAGTGTCTCACAGTGCAGAAGAGTATGTTAAATATTTTAATGAATGTTCTGACTCATCACGGTACATAACAGACAAGCATTGTTACAAATGGACAAATACATAAGCTAGAAGAAAAATTGAAACGTATGTGTGAGTGTGTGTGTTTGTTTCACCAAATGGTTATGCAAACAAATACTTAAAACTAGTTTCCATAAGGGAATGAGTTTGTAGTGGCATTCAAGACCACTCCACAATATATATAAGAAGTTGACAAATTATCATAAATATTGCATAGCAACATATAAATGAAATGCCTTATATCAGTGTGCACAGTATTCCGGGTAAGGAAACATGATTAAATCGTTGTATGGATACAAGACATGAACTGAGAATAGAAATCGTAACATTGCCGTACAAATACCTGTCAAAAAACAGCTACAAATATAAGAGCTTCCTTAAGGTGGAGGTCTTACAGTTTATAATAACCATAAAACGTAATACTGTTTATTAAAAAAATTCTAGATCAAGCAGCTGTTCAGAATGAAAGTGGATGAAGGGAGGCGATAAAGGTTTATGCATATAATTATTGTTAAACCCATCAAAAGAAAGTAATTACATTAAGGTGTGAGTTGTCAGTCCATCACAAAACATAATGAAAGTGGAAATGTTGCCACAGGTGCTTATTCCATGTACTTGCAAAGAAAAAAAAAAACATATCATACCCCAAATACAAGAAAGACAATGTGGTCCAGAAAAAAATGTCGTACATCTGAACATAAATAAGATAAAGAAGTGTTGTGCTAGTGCACTTATTTAAATCTGTTAAGCTGAGCTAAAAAAGTGCAAAATGTAAGTAACCTGTCAAGCGAGAAAGAGCAGCTGTTCAGAGAAACAAAACGAAACAACATGCAAATAAAACACATGAAAAAGTGTCATCTGTCATAAATGTCCCAAACCCCAACAGAAAAATGCTTACAAGCCAAAAAGATTTCATCAGTGTATGAAATGAAGTAGCAAATTTCCCAACAGATCTCGTCTCCATTCATAAGAAATCTCTGTCAGGCACAAAATTACTAAGCCGCAACAACTCAAGTATCCAAAACAAGCAGGTTATCGCATGATCCCTATCAGCCCCTAAACTCTTTGCATATCTGCTTCTGTCTTAAAATACGTCTCCTCAATTACATAATTGATAAATCTACAAAATCATCAACTTCATCATGTCATCCAGTAATCATCATAAATTTATAATTCCTTCCATCACACATTATATGTTACTCAAAGCTCATATGACATTCTACTCATAGTTGTTACTCGGTATTGTTATGCTCAGTGCTCAATGCTGAAAATAATAGACCTCCTTCGGTTATTAAGGAAATATGTTAAACCTATCAAAAATTCTCCACACATTCCACAATTGCTTACTCTACAACATTTGACAAATACCGTCCAACTGATGCATAATTCAATGTGTAATCCTGTAAGAAGAATTGTATTACTTTACGCAACACCCAATGTTACCATCTAACACTCGTGGTTTTCTATCGTTATGCATTTCTACTCGACTAAAAGTTGCTGACTCGTTTTTGCAATGTGGTTTTCCAGACACATTATGTGACACACATCGCTATCAAGTTTCATTATTAGTGACATTGCAATTTATACATGGGAAAAATCACATGTTTCATAACATGAATATGCTAATAAATGTGTACAGACTAACAAAAAAAAGGAATTTCCAAAGAGAAACTCTACAAAGTCTTGCATTAGAAACGTGGTGTATGCCACAGATTTTTTGTACGCAAAGTTCCGACTTCAATCACGTTAGGGCGAACTATCTGGCGAATACGGAATGGTCCATTGCAGATTAAGAAAAGTTTTTGAAATTTGTCCATTGATTTGCATGATAATTTGTGAGAGCAAACTAAAACATTTTTATCTACATTTAATTCTTTGTTGTTGCATCTCCTCTTCTGTAGCCATTTTTCCTCCTCTGCTATCTGTTTTTGTTTTTAAGAGCTATTTCAATGATTTCGTGTTGTGTTCAGGAATGTGACTTTCGAAAATGTACAGTTTCAAAAAATTTTTCACGCGATTGTTTATTTTCCAGCACCAAATATCGAAAGAGTTAAGTGCATCATTAGGTAAATAATTTATGATGTCTTGAAAGAGTGAACACATCTCTTCCATTCTATGTGCTTCTTGTAACAGTACAGCCTCCATAATTTTCCTGTTTCTTTAGGATACTTTCAGAATGGTTGGAAGAAGCATGAAACTGGGAAATGAAAATGGGCGGAATTTTTCTGTATTTCGTTGTATGTAACTAAGAGCCAAAAGAAGTTGAAGTCCGCTGTCAGAGATATCTTTGTCAACATGTGCAACTTCTAGACTTTACGAAGGTGTAAAAAGGGACAAATGTTGATATGCGTTCTGTCATAAAAATGTACAAAACCTTGTCTGCTCATTGGAATGGGCCCATACAGTTCCACGGCTCCTAATGCTGTAATTTAACTGTAATGAAGGGCAACAGCTGAGCAAAATGTGAAGTTTACAATTGTTCAGAATACGTCAGACGCATTTTTCCACCTTGAGAAAGTAAGAGGTCTGCAATTCGAGCTCGTTTTGAATACACGCTGTAACGGTCGTGAGCGTAAAAACATTTTCTCCCTCCATAGTGTGAACAACTAAGATGGTAGAAAACTAATTTTGCTGGTCAAATCTTGTGAACAGCAGACAAACCTAGTATCGCTGTCAGGCTTCAAATGTTTGAAGAGAATGTTGTTCCTAACCAAATAATACTGTCTAATTGTCGTCACAGCTGCTTGGTATTCTTCCATCCGTGATCTTTATCTTGTTCTTTCGCTATGGCTTTTATAGCAGAAGAAACGTAATATTTGAAAGCAACATGTTGTATGTATAGGAGACTGAAATCGGACTGTCAGAATTCTGTGGATAAACCAATTTGTGAGCCACCAAAAAATCGTGAAAATGCGTCACCAACAATAATCTCTTTTCCAGGTATGTGTGTAACAGTGGTTTGAAATTCCCATAAATATAACGTCCATCTCCCCAAGCAATACTGAGAAAGCTTGGCGGTCATAAGGAATTTTAATGCACGCTGGCCTGTATATACTTTTGTATGTTTGCTAAATAAAAAATATTGAAATTCTGTAAAAGCCCAAACGACTGCGAATGCCTCAAGAACTGTGATTGAAAAATTTCATTCAGAAGTCGAAAGAATACAGCTAGCAAATGTAATTCTCTTTGTAACAGTAACACTATTTTCCTGTAATTCCTGAAACATGAACGCCAAGGGCTG
The DNA here is from genome assembly GCF_023898315.1 of Schistocerca nitens. Lineage (NCBI taxonomy): Eukaryota > Metazoa > Arthropoda > Insecta > Orthoptera > Acrididae > Schistocerca > Schistocerca nitens. Next base: position 213,992,725 of record NC_064614.1, read on the forward strand.
TTTTGGAGCTGTCAGTCGTGATGCAAAAATCATTCGAAAGGTCCGGGTGGAAAAATAAAGGTGCATTATTTAATTCTGGTTTCAGTTCATTAAAGTCTTTTTGCGCTCGTTCATCTCGAAACCATTTTGAAATTTTACCACGTAACCGACACAATCTTCGAGAGTTTAGAGCTCTGTAGTAAATGAAACGGCAAAAAATTGATTAGTAGTAGAAACTACAATGTCACGTGTAACCTGAAGTTTGTCTGCATCGAGTTCAATACTGAAATGATATGATCTAAATATTTGGCAGACGATTTTCCAAACTTAGGTTTGGTGAAGTTGATCGTTTCCATGATTTCAAAATGTTTTCAGTAATGAGTTTGCGAGCTTTCCACTAAAAATAATATGATGTGACGTGGTGTGGCCCTCAAGTACGTACCCTCCGAGTCAGAGTTGTAATATTAAAATTTTTGGCTTGTTTCGTTGTCTAGGGGCTAGGATACGTAGCTTCCGCATTACAGACCAAATACTGCTGAGTCCACAGTATACGATAATAATACACATATGAATCGAATGGTCGAAGGTTTCTATCACTGGGCAACTGCGAATTATGAATGTAAAATATAAATTTATAAATGAAAGATTGCAATTAAATAAAATCTGCCGCTACTATCTTAACGACTTTAAATGATAAGTACGATAGTAGACGTACTTTTGAAAATACGGTATCTTTCTGCAAAACACTTATTGTTGTCGATGGTCCAGCAATTAAACGAAATATAAGTTGAATAACAGGGAAACAATAGATTCCTACTGCACGTAATTAGTTACGAACAAAAACATAGCTCGCGAGACATTAACTTCTAAACTCACACTACATCTTCACTGCAGACAACACGGAAATCTCACAAGTGCACTAGTCGGCACTAGGAAATATTTATATTCATCGCGACCACGCGCAAGCAGGCCGCTGTGGCCGAGCGGTCCTAGGTGCTTCAGTCAGGAACCGCTCGACTGCTACGGTCGCAGGTTCGAATCCTGCCTCGTGCAGGGATGTGTGTGATGTCCTTAGGTTAGTTGGGTTTAAGTAGTTCTGAGTTCTAGACGACTGATGACCTCAGAAGTTAAGTCGCATAGTGCTCAGAGCCATTTTTTGAAATACATAAACTGAATAAATAGATATCAAAGGTTGTTGTTGTTGTGGTCTTCAGTCCTGAGACTGGTTTGATGCAGCTCTCCATGCTACTGTATCCTGTGCAAGCTTCTTCATCTCCCAGTACCTACTGCACCCTACATCCTTATGAATCTGCTTAGTGTATTCATCTCTTGGTCTCCCTCTACGATTTTTACCCTCCACGCTGCCCTCCAGTACTAAATTGGGGATCCCTTGATACCTCAGAACATATCCTACCAACCAACCCCTTCTTCTAGTCCAGTTGTGCCACAAACTCCTCTTCTCCCCGATTCTATTCAATACCTCCTCATTAGTTATGTGATCTACCCATCTAATCTTCAGAATTCTTCTGCAGCACCATATTTCTAAAGCTTCTATTCTCTTCCTGTCCAAATTATTTATCGTGCATGTTTCACTTCCATGCATAGCTACACTCCATACAATACTTTCAGAAACGACTTCCTGACACTTAAATCTATACTCGATGTTAACAAATTTCTCTTCTTCAGAAACGCTTTCCTTGCCAATGCCAGTCTGCATTTTATATCCTCTCTACTTCGACCATCATCAGTTATTTTGCTCCCCAAATAGCAAAACTCCTTTACTACTTTAAGTGTCTCATTTCCTAATCTAATTTCCTCAGCATCACCCGACTTAATTCGACTACATTCCATTATCCTCGTTTTGCTTTTGTTGATGTTCATCTTATACCCTCCTTTCAAGACACTGTCCATTCCGTTCAACTGCTCTTCCACGTCCTTTGCTGTCTCTGACAGAATCACAATGTCATCGGTGAACCTCAAAGTTTTCATTTCTCCTCCATGGATTTTAATGCGTACTCCAAACTTTTCTTTTGTTTCCTTTACTGCTTGCTCAATATACAGATTGAATAGCATATCAAAGGAACAGCAACAAAAGGTAGGCCAGTAGCTTACGTCTACATCTAAATCTACATGGAAACTATGCAAATCACATTGAAGTGCCGGGCAGAGGGTTCATCGGACCACCTTCATAATTCTGTATTAAAGATGCCGCTGTGGTTTCTAAAACACAGTAAATATTTAACCAGTTTCTTCATGAATAGTATACGTCGGATATAAACAAAGACATAGACGAATAAATATATTTATAAGCACGCTGCCACCGTTTTTTCGTGTAAATGTGGAGTACTTATGGCCTGACGCGATCGATAGTAAACGACCACTTTGACCTCCAATAACTCATGTACTACTGAAGTTACATGCCTGTAATTTATACCAATTTAGTTTTACACTAATAGCTTTCTAAAGACACTGCGGTTTGAAAATTCGTTGCTGGGTCTTACTTGTTTAATTTACCGTCACATACTGAACTAATAAAGATATTGAAAATCTGACCACACCGTGAGAATCGTTGTGCAAATAATAGTAATGTACATGTTTCTTTTTGAGGTATCATGATTCATCTGGCTATTATTAATTTCTATACTAACTGTGAAATGTCTGCCATTGAGGTTTCACAACGTCCGCCGTCTTTGGCACTTCGGGCGTGTCTCCTTCATCAACACATCGTCACCACGGAATACCCAGGCACGTGGCTGGACCCCTATGGCTTCGGCCAGCGTCTGCCCCACGTGGTCGGCCCGCCATGCGGCCCGTGCGTCCACTGCGTCCTGCGAACTTACAATATTTCCAGGGTGCGACGACTCGCAGTGATGCTGGAAGAATGTTTCCTCAGCAACAAGCATGTCGTCGACGTAAGTAATGGTTCCGTCATTTAAATGTGTTGGCAGACTGGAGTTCAAACTATTGATGAAATCTGCAGACGAAATGTACTTTACAAAATTGGTAACAAAGTCTGAAGCATAAAAAGGCAGTATATTTGCGACATTTGTGGTCTAATTCGATCTATCAGAACACTGATTTTAAATCGAGTATTGAAAATACGATGGATGCATGAAATTTTTTGAGCAACTCATCTCATGTATGCATTCTCTCTGTTTCTCTTACTATGATGTCAATAATTAATCTCGTATCCTAAACATGTATTAGAAATCCATTCTTTTTTGGCGCAATGTTTCACATACTACCACAAGATCTAGCTGCTTATCAGTTACACCTTGTTGGAATTATATTTGTTTTACTTTGACTCTATGAATGAACAGTATGTTGTAATGCCTAGAAACCAAACTATTGTGGGATTTCACATGAAATTCGTAAACAAATCCGTGTATATTTCCGGCAGCGCTGTCAAAAACACAAGAAATAGTTCGTAGAACTATCTGTAATTCTTTACTATACCTGCTTGTGGCAGCATCACGCCAGTCTAATTCTGCTTGCACTGTTTGAGAAATGTCTAAATTTGATTTTTCATTTACATTAAAATTGGAAATTCTGCATCAGTGAAGAATAACGTGTACCATTTCAGGTAGCCTGTTAATCTGCTGTACATACATCAAACAACTTTTCAAATGCACTGAAGCTGCGTATCACTGTTTTGTAGCCTAATACATGAATTTTCGAAATCCAGTACTGTTTTAATTCTCTTTAAGAAATCCATGCCAAGAATAATCTTTGTTGTTAGTGGTGCAACGATTCAGAAGTTTGTAAGGAAAGTGTGACCCTTTACAGTAAACAGCAAATGTGTTTGCGATTTTACTTCGACTCTTTTAACTGAAAGAGTCCTCTAACTTTTGTTCTATGTAATTGTAAAGTAGAGCAAAGCTCATCTGAATTACTTTGTTGAATGCTGCATCACTAATTACTGAAGGTGGAGAGTCTGAATCTTAAACTGCGTTTTCCTGTAAAAACCTGGCCCTGATGTCTTCGAAACAGATGAATTTTCCAGTACTGTAGGGTGACTGGTAGTACAACGTGTTGTCTCTGTGTGTGAATCTTCTGGAGACTTCTTCTCTAGTCATCGTCGCTTTGAAACAGGTTTGCGAAACTTCAGCTATTTGTACGGGTCGTCTCGGTTCTGCTTTATTAGGAATAAATTTTCGTGGGTGAAAACGACTGCCCGATTCATTCAAAACAAAATTTTGCTGTTGTCAGTTAATTTTCATTTCTGCTATTTCCGTAACCGTCTTTTTCTCGGAAATCGTGGTTTCTCATCTGTTAACATGATAGTCGTGAGCGTGTGGTTGCTACCTGTGCATATGCGGATTATTATTCTCTTGCACGTAATTGTTTCCAAAATTATTTTGTTACTATGGAGGACTGTTCAGGTTGCCCCTTGAATTATGTAAGAGTTCTGGCAGCTTTGATGAAAATTCGGTTTTTTTACTGATAGTGTACAGTGAACGTCGATTGAACATATTATGTCTTTGGTCTTGGTTGGCACTGAATGATCCGAGTTGTCCCCTATTCCGATTTTCTTTGTAACTGCGGTTGTTCTGACAGAAGTTCTTTTTTTGACCGTATGGTCGGACTCTTGGGTCTATAGCAACTCTAAAACATTATGGAATGCACTTATGTTTTCTTTCCGATAGCCAGTCAGCAAAGAAACACGTAATTATCTAGAATTATAAGACTTGATTAAAGCAGATTAGATGTAGGGTTCTGCCAAATGTTGGTTCAGTTATACCATGTGCTCGAAGAACTGCGTTAAGGAAGAAAATTGTGAATTTTCCAAATCTGTCAAACTGATGAGTTTGTCCTTAACCCCACGCTTATAGTCTCTTACCAGTACGCTGCGAGAAACGCATTTTGAAATTCCTCTAGAGAATAGCATTTCTTACAATTTGAAGGGTCGCCAAATCTAGCTGGAACCACTTCGGGACACTGAGATGGATGTGTAGAAATGAAGAAGAAAATTATTTATCTTAATTATTTTTTATTTAGAGCACAATTACGTGGAACGTGCGGCAGAAGTAGTTGGTGTACCGTGTTCCTCGGGAGAATTCACCTTTTTCAGCAAGTCTTTCTTCGCTTTTTATAAAAAACGTCATGCAATTATATGGTAGTTAAACTAGCACTGTAAGATTGATTCCACAGTCACTGGTAGCAGTCGATTTCTTTCATCAATCCACTGGGGTGACATCAGCGAAAGTACTTTTTCCATAAAGGCATTGTGTGCGGAAATAGAAAACAAATATCAGATGGCATTTGGGTTCAGCATTTTCGGTTTCGTTAAGAAAGTGAATCCATCTTTTTTACACGGTGTGTTTATACTTCCATTCTTCTGAGTCAGGCTTAATTTCTGAAAAGCTTTTCAGATGCATACATTCCAGAAAACAATTATTTTCGCCTGAAATCCTCACACCAAACTGGGGCTTTAGATAGTGCCATCCTATCAAATACTTGATATTTATTAAAATAAGTAGCTCATTTCTCTAAGTAACAAAATGCTGTATTACACAAAGCCATTGCGTCTTCCTCAAATTTCGAAAACAAATTAATTATTTCTTGGTTATGGTTCCCATTCTTTAATTTTTTAAGATTAATCTTGGTTTTCATGCCAATAAAACTGGCAGTCTTCCTTTAGTTCAGACTTCTTCGAGCGTCGACTAATATATTTCTTATTTCACTTATTGAGACTTTACTCTTCTCTACGCTTTTCTTTCTTTTTTTTCAAACGGAGCCAAATTTGACAGCAGAAACATGAAGTAAATTTCACTATTCGGATTACTGAAAAAACTGAAATTATTTTAGGGGGCCTGTCTACGGCGTCAAAAATTGTTTTTATGGAATCAAAAGCTTAAGAATTCTCACAAGTGCGGGCATTAACGACAGCCATCTTATTTCTGAGTGATGTAGAAGAGTCTGATGACTGACATCAACGCATAAGCAGAACTCTTTCGACTTCTCTGTCCTTGCCGTGTATAATGAAAAATAACTAAATATTTTCATTACTATTATTTCAATGTGGACAGTTAAGACTGCAATAACGCTTGACATAGTGTTGTAGAGAATATGGGCAGGGCATCCAATTCCTTCTACATTTTTTCTAGGTCTTCTTTAATTTCGTGAAACAAATCCTCTGGCCGCTGCGATGATGGGCTTCGAAGCTGGCGATGGTACCGTCACCACAAAAAGCGATTAATTTATCTAATGGAATTTGCAATTTTCTGAAAGTCTCTATACGAAATTTTGCCATTGTTTCCGATGTTTCGTTATTCAGTGAATCGAACCGCGACAGATTCTGTTGGATTCCGTCAGTATCAGTAAAGTACTGAACAACTAAAGGAAACATCTTTTCAGCTTGTGGCTCGATGCGTCCGTGCCTATGCCGTAAAGTGAAACTTTTTGTAATCATTTAACAAATTCGGACACGCATCGTGGTGCGAGAATATTTTTAACAATCGTTGTAGCTTTTGTCCTGGCTGTAGACTGTTTTGCGGCCACTTTGGAGTTAGGAAACATAGCAGCATTCAGTGTTACGGTACAGTCAAGAGAACTGAAGAATTCATTATGCTTGACATCATTATAAGCTTCAGCAATGAGCAATTCTTCCTGGGTATTTTCCTTAATCACGAATGTAGAAATGGACTTTGAAGTCGATGTAACTGCGAATCTATTTGTATGATTTTTTGTAGAAATGTTAAGTCTCACACCTGCCTTACTTCAATTAGTTTATGGCATGAAACAGCAAGATATCCCACACAACGCTTCCAGATTCGTAAGTTCTTTCTTGACAAAATAACACTCTTTAGTTTTCTCATTCGAAAAGTGGGACATTTGCTTCCATACTTAGGCATTTTCATAAGGTACGATAAATTTAGTTGACGGTAAACAGACAAGTAATCGAAGTACACGTCACTATACACTTCACGCCCTACTTACCCGCGGTAAACAATTTAAACATTACTAAATTGCTCTCGTTGTTCGTATTTCGTTTAGAAAGAATCGCTTATCAGACGGCTATTCAAATGTGACCTGCCCGACTGCCGGCCGGGGTGGCCGAGCGGTTCTAGGTGCTACAGTCAGGAACCGCGCAACCGCTCCGGTCGCAGGCTCGAATCCTGCCTCGGGCATGGATGTGTGTGATGTCCTTAGGTTAGTTAGGTTTAAGTAATTCTAAGTTCTAGGTGAACTGATTACCTCAGAAGTTAAGTCCCATAGTGCTCAGAGCCATTTTGAACCTGCCCGATTCTTCCACGTGGCGCTGCTTAAGTAGTTCCATCCCCGTACTACTGGAGGAGTCTAGAATGATTTAGTAAGTTCCTGCATCGCCGATAAAGGATACGCAACATGCAACGCCATCTGTGAGACGACCTTGTCAACATAAACTTTTGACAAAAATGAAACTAACCGAGGCTGCATTTACATGTTGCGCTGACATTTGGCGTCACTTCAGTACCTGAGCCAAGCTTGTAACAGTATTTTGAAAAATTGGGACGAAATTGTCGGCATGTTAGGACAAGAAGGTCCACAGCGGTTATCGTCCCGATACGTCGTGATGGAAGGCTATCCTAGCTATGGGTGACGTCCGCATAGCTAGTGCACCTTTTGAAAACTACAAATAAATTCAAACTTGTGTGTCAGTGGACAAGCAGGTGGTAACGAAAAGCTAAACTGTTGGATCCAGTTTAAGGGATGTATATTGTGGATGCCATTGCAAAAACCTTTAAACTTTCTGACCATTAAAACACATCTGTAATCAAATCTGTCGCGTCTTGTTGAGTCATTAGAGATGTGTCGGTAATGTGTGTGAATGTTTGCGTTCACTTTCGAAGTATCTGTCGCGTCTAAGTCGGCCAAAATGTTCTTGCACGAAATCTTTTTCTCGTCCGTGACTTCTCTCACTACGGTAACGCGTATCTTGTTCTTCTGTCAAATGTTTTTCAGCGTTAGCTACTGTAGATGTATGCGTAGCCTATTGATTTATTGTTTGTGCTGTTTATTTGCCATCATCCGTCCTTATATAAAAAGCTTAAGGATTGAAATTCTTCGGTCTCTTTAAACTATTTATGTTGCGTGTCTGCTGAGTGATCGTCTGTATTTACTTTTTATTTGCTCACCTTTCTCTGACAGTTAATCAGTCTGAGCTTTCAGTGTTTCAGATTGTTCGTTTGCTCCAATGTCAATTTTATTTCTTTGTGTTTCCAATTTCTGAATCCGTTACGAATAGATTAGTGATTTGTGCTGCAATTTTGTGACCGCGGCACTAGGAACTACGTATTTTTTTATTTTTTCAATAACTGAAGCTTTCTCTTTTGGTCATGTATCTGTGATTTCGTTAAATTTTGTGTCAACCTCAAGCACTCTCTGAGAAAACTCGAGTTGTAATTATGTCTGTCTCTGCGAACGCTGCGCATAATCTAAAACTTACAATCTCGAGTTTCGCGTCTCTTCATAGAAACACATATCTAAGTTCACAAAAATGTTGTCATCTATTTCTGTATGTTGTCCACCTTCCTCATAACCTGACTGCCTGGGAGGGAAGCATTGTTGTGTCTGAAATTAGTCTATGTAGCATTAATAAGTAACTCGTTGGAAATTAAGGTATTGTTGTCACTAGAATTTTGCATATTCGCATTCTGACAATAATTGCTAGGCGACTTGCTATTTACCGTCTTGCGTGGTATGGTAACTACGAAAGCAAAGAAAAATATTCAAAACAAATAAAGGAATTTTCAGAAATTATTCCAGTCAGCCGTAATAAAGCACAAAGTAAACCAAAGAGAAGCTAAAAAAGAACTAAAAGCAGATAGCAAGCCCGAGCAGAACCCTTTATCCGACTACTTAAAAAAAGATCTCACAAAATTCACGGACACCTGAACCCAGAAGAAACGTCGCCAGGTGAAAGTGAAAGTTATCTCTATAAATTTGTTTTAATGAAAGTAACAATGACTGTGATTTTAATGTTAAATACTCTGTTGGATGTTAAACTTTGGGCTACCTAATTTGAATGGTGCGCCTACCAGACGTTAAAACTGATAGCTTGCATGGCACTAACTGTTGGCGACAAAATTCAACTGTCAGAATGAACAGGGAAATGTAACTGCCGCAATTCTAATCTAATCATGCCGTGTCTGAAACTTATTGTTACCACAAAATCCAGCTATGATGTAGCCTTCTTGTTAGGATTTAAGGATAAATCTTGGTTGTTATTTGATGCGGTGGAAGTCGTCAGAATATTGAAATTTGATCTCTGCTTCTAACTTCTGAAATAACTTGCAGATCACTGCCATTGCGGCACTTGCTTGACCTGCACAGTGCAAAAATGGCTCTGAGCACTATGGGGCTTAACTTCTGAGGTCATCAGTCGCCTAGAACTTAGAACTACTTAAACCTAACTAACCTAACGACATCACACACATCCATGCCGAGGCAGGATTCGAAGCTGCGACCGTAGCGGTCGCGCGATTCCAGGCTGTAGCGCCTAGAACCGCTCAGCCACTCCAACCGGCTGCACAGTGCAAACTCATTTCAAATGAACTATGTTAAAATGTGTGCACCATACTTCCTGTTCGTAAATCACTTCATTGCTGGACTCCTTACTTCTGAACTGTCAGAAACTGGAAGATTTCGTGCTGTAAATGCTTTGCCTCTTACTACAGCCACTAATAATAATAATAATAATGATGATGATGATATTGTGTACAGCACTGTAGTAGCACTGACGTAGATACTGCTGTGTCGTGCTGTCAATTGATTCATTTGTCTGTTCTGAAGTGAGTAATGAAGCAATTTCTAGACTACTGCAGGCACTGTCTACAACCTGGAGAAGACATTTTCTTGAGCTATATGTCGTTTGTTACGTGTGTGTCACCGAGCGAGGTGGCGCAGTGGTTAGACACTGGACTCGCATTCGGGAGGACGACGGTTCAATCCCGCGTCCGGCCATCCTGATTTAGGTTTTCCGTGATTTCCCTAAATCGCTCCAGGCAAATGCCGGGATGGTTCCTTTCAAAGGGCACGGCCGACTTCCTTCCCCGTCCTTCCCTAATCCGATGAGACCGATGACCTCGCTGTCTGGCCTCCTTCCCCAAACAACCAACCAACCAACCAACGTGTGTGTCTCATTTTTATTATCAGCGATGTACGGGACAAAGCACAACATACGTGTGTAGTGGGTGGGCTACATGAGGAACCGGTTACCTCCTTCGCGTTAATGTTGCCACTTGAGAAAATATAATTAGTGATAACTTATATAATCGGTAGTAGAGTATTACAAAACATTGATGATTGTAATGATCTTTTGTAAATAATTTAGTTTCGTGACTGAGACAGAATCGAATCGTTTAATTTTCACCTCCCAGAAAATTTCATTTTATATCTCGGGGGCAATTGTCATCACGCGTTGCAACATTGCACCATGTGGTATGCAGCGGTTTGAATACTGTTTGGAAATCTAATTTAAAAATAAAAATCTATCTTAGCCGCTGCCTACTTTCTATTTGCTGTTGTGCTTTCGAGAAATCAGCAAAGATATTGTCAAGACACGAGGTATGTGAAAATTTTGATTGGCGTCAGTTTTTACTACACTTGCGCATTTACTATAAAGAAAACTTATTTTCAGACCAGTTATAGGTCAGTTCAAATTAGGTTTTGTTTAGTCAAAGATTAGTATACGAGTTTAAATTGGATAACAGTTTGTGGAATACATAGTTCTGGTAAAAAGTAGACTTATTATAGAGTGGGAGGTAAATTGGACTAAATTTCAGGCAGAAAGACATAGTGGGGAACCTGCAATATTACTACAACTGTTGCTAATATAGTCTGCGTAACTCATCGTGTGTAACATACCTATTACTTTGTTTGATGTCACCACCGAAATTATTACTAAACGACTATGCTGTACAAAACTGCTTAAGATAATAGTTTAGACAGAGGTCCATAGTTTATCTGCCCTAGTTTCTGATAAAGGTGAAAAGCAAAGACAAGGACGGATAAGATTTTGAGAGATGTGTGCATGGACCTGACTCAAATCAAATGACTTCAGCTGTCCCTCATCGACTAAAAAATGAGAATTCCCTTCCGTAAATTTGTATGCAAATTTAGGTTAATACTGAGTACTAAATCATGCATACATGAATGTAAGATAGCGAAACGTATTCCGTGTTGGATGGGTTTGTTTCGTTTAATGCGCTATATCACACTATCAGAAACGGCAAAGCCGTAAATTCAGACTATGTGCGTGTTTCACGTCAGATTACGAGACTCACACAGCGCGTAACATTAGCGTGTGGATGAGCTGTTCTGGAGTAATATGTTCTATTTCTGACGTTGTTTTATTGCATATGAAGAGGAATGGTTTATGAAGATCGCCACATGTACGAAATTAAATTCTATACTACGGAGACTAGGTAATGAAATTATATACTACGGAGACTAGATAACCCATTAACTCTTAGGTTTCATGCCGTTACATAATAATGGTAATAGTGACTCTAGCGTGCTTTCTTCACATTGCATGTTCTGAAACAGTTTGTTTACCATTTTTTACAAAGCCACAACTTCCTCTCGCGTCATCAACTCTCACCCCTTCCCGTTTCTCTCCTATCAGTCTCAGCTCTGTGTGTTAACGAGACAGCCCAGTCAGAATATCGATCAATAAATAAACAAAATAAATTTCTATCACACCACACTCTAATCATAGTTTAGTATTAGTAATAATGTCATGAGAGATGCACAAAAACTGAGTGGCCTTCACAGATACGTGATTTAGAAATAGCGTCTTTGATTAGTAATCGAAACGTTCTCTGGCGGGTTAAAACTCCACCGCTGCTTAATTTTTGAATAAAAATCATTAGAAATGGTGGCCGAAGGCTTCCAGCATAAGAAGTCATCCTCACTCACCCAATGTCCTCGTCAGTTAGGGCGGGGAGCGATCAGAGGTTCCGGGGACTCTCTTCCCCATTGGTGGGAAACTGACCCTAAAAGCGAAAGAATCATTAATGATGATCAACGGCATGAATATACAGAAGGCAATGGAACCCAATGCATTAAATACACTTACTGTTTATCCACAAGACCTTTGGCCTGTACTGAAAAGTGTCATTATGATGTCTCTATTGGCAAAAGGTTCCAGACTAGTTCCCCATGCGGATCTCCTGGAGGGACTGCCAAAGGGGAGGTGACCATGAGAAAAAGGCTGAATAACGAAGGAAAGGATACATAAGGTTCTACGAGTCGGGACGTGAAATTTCAGAAGTCTGAACGTAGTAGGGAAGTAGAAAATCTGGAAAGGGTAATGCTAAGGATCAATCAAAATATGGTGTAGGTCAGTGATGTGAAACGGAAAGAAGACAAGGATTTCTGGTCAGAGGAGTGCAGGGTAATATCCATAGCAGCAGAAAATGATGTAACAGGACAAAGTTTCGTTACGAATAGGAACGGAGTGAGTTACCTTTCCCAGTTACAGGGCACAGTTCAGTGACAGGGTTGTTCTCACCAGAATCTACAGCGAACAAACACCGACTACGATAGTTCAGGTATTCATGCCAAGGTCACTAGCCGAAGATGAAGAAACAGAGAAACTGTATGAGGATAGCGAACGGATAATTTAATACGCAAAGGGAGGTGAAAATCAAATAATCGTGGGGGAGTGGAATCCAGTTGTAGGGAAAGGAGTAAAAGAAATGCTGGCAGGAGAATATGGGCTTGGTAATAGGAATGAGAATGAGTTCTGCTATAGATTTCAGATAGCGAAATACTCTCTCCATGAATCGCAAGAGAAGAGGTATACTTGGGAAAGGCCTGGAGATACAAGAAGATTTGAGTTAGATTGTATCATGGTCAGTCAGAGATTCCGATATTAGACACTGTACCGTAAGGCTTACTGAGGAGTAGATATAGACTCAGACCACAAGCTGGTAGGGATGAAGAGTAGAGTGAAGTTTAAGAGATTAGTGATGGAGAATCAATGCGCAGAGATGTGGGATACGGAAGTACTAAGGAATAAGGAGGTATGCTTGAACACCTCTAAGGCTATGGACAGCTATAAGGAATAGCTCAGTAGGCCGTTCAGTTGAAAGGAATGGACATCTCTAAAAAGGGCGATCACGTAAGCTGGAAAGAGAAATATAGGTACTAGGAAGATAACTCCGAAGAAACCAAGGGTAACGGAGGAAATACTTGAGCTGATCGACGAAAGAAAGAAGTATAAAAATGATCAAGGGACTTCAGGAATACCGAAATACAAGTCACTTAAGATTGAAATAAATAGGAAGTGCAAAAGAAGCTAAGGCGAAGTGGCTGCAAGAAAAATGTGAAGAAATCGAGAAAGGTATTGTCGGAAGAAATCTCTCAGCATATAGAAAAGTCATATCAGCCTTAGTTGAAATTAAAAGCAACGGTGGTAACAATAAGAGTGCAGTGGTAATTCCTCTGTTAAATGCAGACGGGAGAGAGAGCGGATAGATGGAACGCGTACATTGATGTCCTCTATGAGGGCGAAGCCTTGTCTGATGATGTGACAGAAGGAGAAACAGGAGACGATGTAGAGGATATAGAGGATCCAGTATTAGAATTTAAAAGAGACCTACGATCGAATAAGGCAGAATGGATAGAAAATATTCCATCAAAATTTCTAAAATCATAGAGGGAGGATGGGGGGGAATGGCCACAAAAGACTATTGATGTTACCGTGTATGTGATGAGTGACATATCGTCAAATTTTCAGAAGAACATCACGGATGAATCTCGAATGTTGCAAGAGCCGACAAGTGAGAGGAGTACCGCACAATAAGCCTGTCAGCTCATGCATCCAGATTGCTGACAAGGATAATTTATAGAAAAATGAAGAAGAAAACTTAGGAAGTGTTAGATGGCTTTATGAAAGGTAAGAGCATCAGAAAGGCAATTCTGACGTTGTGGTTGATAATGGAAATACTACTAAAAAATAAATAAAAAATTTAAAAATCAAGACACGTTCGTGGGATTTGACGACCTGGAAAAAGCGTTCGACAATGTAAGACGGTGTAAGATGTTCGAACTTCTGAGAAAAATAGGGAAAGGCTATGGGGAAAGACGGATAATACAGAATACGTTCAAGAGCCAAGAGGGAACAATAGAAGTGGTACACAAAAAACGAAGTTCTCGGATTAAAAAGAGCGTAAGACAGTTCAATCTATACATCAAAGAATCAATGAGGGAAATAAAAGAAAGGTTCAAGTTGTTGTTGTGGTCTTCAGTCCTGAGACTGGTTTGATGCAGCTCTCCATGCTACTCTATCCTGTGCAAGCTTCTTCATCTCCCAGTAACTACTGCAACCTACATCCTTCTGAATCTGCTTACTGTATTCATCTCTTGGTCTCCCTCTATGATTTTTACCCTCCACGCTGCCCTCCAGTACTAAATTGGTGATCCCTTGATGCCTCAGAACATGTCCTACCAACCGATCCCTTCTTCTAGTCAAGTTGTGCCATAAATTTCTCTTCTCCCCAATCCTATTCAATACCTCCTCATTAGTTATGTGATCTATCCATCTAATCTTCAGCATTCTTCTGTAGCACCACATTTCAAAAGTTTCTATTCTCTTCTTGTCCAAACTATTTATCGTCCATGTTTCACTTCCATACATGGCTACACTCCATACAAATACTTTCAGAAACGACGTCCTGACACTTAAATCTATACTCGATGTTAACAAATTTCTCTTCTTCAGAAACGCTTTCCTTGCCATTGCCATTCAAGAGTGGAATTAAAATTCATGGGATATCGATGATAAGAATAGGTAATGACATTGCTATCTTCAGTGAACGTGAAGAAGAAAGTCAGGATATGTTGAAGTGATTGAATAGTCTAACGAGTACGAAATATGGATTGACAGTTTGTTGTTGTCTTACACTCGCAGCGAACAATTAAATGATTACTTATTAACTGACACAGTTCCATGATCCCTGTATGCTGGTTCCCTGAGAATAAGCCTCGAGATGACTGGGTGTTTGTGTTGTCCTCATCATTTGATCATGATTGATGAATGTGGCGAGATTGAGCTAAGCAAAGGTTGGGAATTTGTACGGGCGCTGATAACCGTGCAGTTGAGAGCCCCACAAACCAAACTTCATCATCATCATCATCATCCATGAGTATAAATTTAAAGAGTCACCTTGAAGTGATGCCTCTTTTACTTCAAGAGTATAAAATATTTTACGGTTATTGTACAATAAGATAGTTAGGTACACACGCCGACATCGCAAGCTGAAGATAAAGAGACAAAGTATATGAGGATATTGAAGGATAATACAGTACGTAAAGGATCTAACAGTCATGGAGGACTGGAACGCAGCTGTAAGGAAAAGAGTAGAAGAAAAGGTTATAAGAGAATATGGGCTTGGAACAAGGAATGAGAAAGGAGGAGGACTATTTGAGTTCTGTAATAGATTTTAGCAAGTAATGACGAATACTATGTTGTAGAATCGCAAGAGAAGGAGGTATACCCGGAAAAGGCCGGGTGGTACGGGATATTCCGAAATCAGATAGTGGATTGTAAGGCGTACCCAGGAGCAGATACAGACTCAGATCAAAATGTAGCAGTGACGAAGACTAGGCGGAAGTTTAAGAGATCAGTCAGGAAGATTCAATACGCAAAGAAGTGGGATACGGAAGTACTAAGGAATGACAAGAAATGCGAGAAGTTTTCTAATGCTGCAGATACAGCCATGAGGAATAGCTCAGTTGATGAAGAATGGACATCTCTAAAAAGGGAAATCACAGGAGTTGGAAAGAAAAACATAGGTACAATGGAGGTAACTGCGAAGAAACCATGGGTAACAGAAGAAAAACCTCAGTTGATCAATGAAAGGTCGAAGTACAAAAATGTTGAGTGAAATTCAGGAACACAGAAATAAAGTCGCTGAGGAGCTTAGGGAAGCTACGACGAAATGGCTGCAAGAAAAATGTGATGAAACCGAAAAAGAAATGATATTCGAAGGATTGACTCAGATATAGGACGGCCAAAATAACCTTCGGTGAAATTAAAAGCAAGGGTGGTAACATTAAGAGTTCAGCGGGAATCCGACTGTTAAATGCAGAGGAAGGAGCGGACAGATGGAAAGAGGACACTGAAGGCCTCTACGATGGGGAAGATTTGTCTGATGTGTTCGAAGAAGAAACAGGAGTTAATTTAGAAGAGATAAGCGATACATTATTAGAATCGAAATTGCTACGAAGGGGAAGATTTGTCTGATACGATAGAAGAAGAAACAGGAGTTGATTTAGAAGCGTTAGGTGATACATTAGTAGAATCAAAATTGAAGAGAGCTTTGGAGGACTTAAGATCAAATAAGGCAGAAGGGATAGATAACATTCCATCAGAATTTCTGAAATCATTGGGGAAAGTGGCAACAAAACGATTATTCACGTTGGTGTGTACAATGCATGAGTACGGCGACTTACTCGTACCATCTAATTTTCAAAAAACTATCCTCCACACAATTTCGAAAACTGCAACAGCTGGCAATTATCGCTCTCTCATCTGAACAGCTCGTGCATCCAAGTTACCGACAAGAATAAATACACAAGAATGGGAAAGAAAATTGAGGATACGCTAGATGACGATCAGGCTGGCTTTAGGAAAAGGCACGAGAGAGGCAATTCTGACGTTGTGGTTAATAATGGAAGCAATACTAAAGAAAAATGAAGACTCATTCATAGCATTTGTCGACCTGGAAAAAGCGTTCGACAGTGTAAAGTGGTTCAAGACGTTCGAAATTCTGAGATAAACGGGGGTAAGCTGTAAGTAGAGACGGGTAATATACAATATGTACAGGCCCGAAGGGGGAATAGTAGGAGTGGAGGACCAAGAACGAAACGCTCGGATTAAAAAGGGTGTAAGACAGGTATGTAGTCTTTTGTCCCTACTGTTCAATCTGTTTATCGAAGAAGAAATTATGGAAATAAAAGAAAGGTCCAGGAGTGAAACGATATTAATGATATGTTTCGCTGATGACATTGCTATCGTGAGTGAAAGTGAAGAGGAACTACATGATCTGCTAAATGTAATGAACAGTCTATTGAGTACAGAATACGAACTGAGAGTAAATCTAAGAAAGGCGAAAGTTATGACAAGTAGCAGAAACGAGATCAGCAAGAAAATTAGAAAGTCACTAAGTACAGCAAGTTAAGACTAACGGTGGCAAAAAGGCCATTCAGGGCCAAGAGGAGTCTACTGCTATCACACATAGGCATTGTATGGTAGTGGGAGATGTACAATGAGAAAACCGGAACAGAAGAGAAGCATTTGAGATGTGATGCTACAGGCGAATGTCGAAAATTAGGTGTTCTGATACGGTAAGGGATGAATAGTTTCTGCGGGGGATCGGAGAGCAATATGTGGAAAACACTGAGAAGGGACCGGATGATAGGACATCTATTAAGACAATGGGGGATGACTTCCATGGTACTGGGAGCTGTAGAAAGCAAAAACTGTAGAGGAAGATAAAAGCTCGATACTTCCAGCAAATAGTTGAAGACATAGGTTGCAAGTGCTACTCTGAGATGAAGAGGTCGGCACAGAAGAGGAATTCGTGGCGGGGCACATCAAACCATTCAGAAGACTGATGACTCAAAAAACCGATTACTGTAGTAAAAAACATCGCCGTGAAATAACCGGAGATGCCGCTGCAGTTGTAGTAATAGTTTGTAAGGCGATGACTGTATCAGACTTGGTCTAATAACACAGGAAGACCTGATGTATTTAAGGTATGCTTTTTTATGTAAATATTTATGACCCAATAACCAGTTTTGTAAGGCAGTCTGATACCTAAATAAAGTAAAAATGATAATTGAAGGAGAACACATTTATGAAAACTGCACAAATGATAACTGGTTGGCAAAAATGGTTCAAATGGCTCTGAGCACTATGGGACTTAACATCCGAGGTCATCAATCCCCTAGAATTTAGAACTACTTAAACCTAACTAATCTAAGGACTTCACAAACATTCATGCCCGAGACGGGATTCGAACCTGCGACCGTAGAAGTAGTGCGGTTCCAGATTGAAGCGCCTAGAACGGCTCGGCCACAGCGGCCGGCAACTGGGTATGCATATGTTGTTTGACTGAACATCCAACAGTCCGAAATCCTATCGGAAGTAAAGGCTGTAGATGTGCTCAAATTGTGGCCAAACAGAGAGCAGTGGGATAGTTCCCCGTAATAACAATTCCTTAAACTGAAAAAGGTCTAAAACTAAAAATTCCTCACCAAATCACTAGAATAACGATATAATTCAGGGATAAAATCTGTTAGAACTGTTGCAGAATTTTGAAGGTATTACTGCGTCTACCTATACGTGATTACTCTGGTATTCACAATAAAGTGCCTGGCAGAGGGTTCAATGAACCACCCTCACGCTGTTTCTCTCTACAGTTCCACTCTCGAAGGGCGCGGGGGAAAACTACCATGTGCTACCTTATTTATTGCTTGTATGCATAAATATGCACGTAATAAAATTCTACCATGATTATAAATATAGCTTCCAGAACGTGAAAATGGCGCTTGCAAAAGAGCGGGATATTTATTACTAATATTGTTGGGACGGCGTATGTGACTGAGCTGTTTCATTATGTGTACCATGTATCAACATTACGTACGAAGATTAAATAAACGACTGAGGAGAGTAGGAATAAGTAACAACAATACTGAACTGACACTGTTTATTAAATTTAAATTAATATAATAGTGAATATAAACTACACTGGACTCGTATTACACTTGAAACATGAATCGAATTTCTAGCAGTCATAGAAACACGCAATCTTAGTCCTTGTATACACAACCAAGCGTGATATTATCGATGGTGTCAGCATAGAAACAACGGTTAGTGATCATGATATCATCATAGCGGCGATGGTTAAGAAGGTTAGTAATCAAGAAGAAGAGTACTTTTCCTGGAAGGAGCAGAAAACCTTTGTTAGCATTGCACTTATACGACGAATAGACATCGTTTAGTTCCAGTATGATGGACGTAGCGGAATTGCTGCGCAAACTTTAAAAGCTCTGGAGAAGTATGTCTCGAGTAGGTGGGTATGGACCCAACATGCTTTAATAAGAAAATTCGTTAGATGCTGAAGCAGCGAAGACTGTTGTACCCTGTTCAAAAAGGAAAGCGCAAACGACGATTGGCAAAAGTTAGTAGAGATTCGTGCGTCTGTGAAAAGGTCGATGCACGTACTATACAACAACCACCGTCATACCTTAGCAACAGATCTTGCCGAGAATCGAAGAATATTTTATTCCAAAAAATAGTTAAGCGGGTCCAAGGCTTCTTTACAGTCACTTGTTGACCAGTCCGGTGCGTCAATAATTTACGACACTCGTACTGCATGAATTATTTTTGTGACCATCCGATTTTGATGCAAATCTT
Source organism: Schistocerca nitens (assembly GCF_023898315.1). Lineage (NCBI taxonomy): Eukaryota > Metazoa > Arthropoda > Insecta > Orthoptera > Acrididae > Schistocerca > Schistocerca nitens. The sequence goes on from NC_064614.1 coordinate 214,012,115, forward strand.
TTCTGTTCAAGCTACATTTCATCATTATACATTCACATGCGTTTGATTAATCTGATATCACCGCAATGGTATGGTGCTCTGGTTTTGCATTTCTCGAGACACATTTCTTATTGCAAATATTTTTAGTTAAACCATATGCTCTTTCTATTTTACTAATTATTATATCTCAAATCTCCCTAATCATTTTCATTGTGAGGTTTCTTCAATCTATTTAAATTTCCCAAGTTCCTATTCTTTACGAGTTAGTGTTTCCATCTATTGTGGGGCATTTTGTATATTTGTCCTGAATTTAGTTTTTCATTTGTGTGGCCCATTCTTCCAGAAGATATATTTTTGTAAGTATGTGTGTCATATATTCTGAAAGTATTGCAAAACCATCATCAAAAGATAGACTGTTTAGATTAAACGCATGTGATTTGCTTCTTAAAATTGTTACTTCAACTTTCTGACATTTTATCTACAAATTGAAATCAACACAGCTCTTAAACAGTGAAACTCTTGTTATTTTTGTATATTTTGGTTCAACCGAATAGTATCGGGCCCTTCACAACCTTTCATAGGTCATCACCACTGCACATTACCTGACATACTCATGAGTTACGCGATGTGGTCGTTGTAACCTATCCTTCCTTACTGGCCGAATAAAAATTTAAAGACGTAATTAAAACTAGTAAAAAGTATGCCTTGCATTAAGTTAGGTTTGTCTCGGGAAAGTCACATCAGAAACGCGATGACGCGATGGAGTTACTACCTTAACACACATCAAATAACTTCCAGTTAATCTGTTATAAGTCATCACCTTTAATGATCCATGTATGTCATTGCTCTTTTGTTTTCCTCTTAGTGCATCAGGCTCTGGTGGCTATTGTACATCCGCATAGTTCGAAAGCATTGACCGTGAGAACTATTGTAATGACTACCATCTACAAAGTAAAAGGAAGTACTGAATCGGACTTAGCACTAAAGAATGCCAAGGTTCGACTTTATACATACGTAATACTGGAACGATGCGTGATAAGCTATCGGCCATTTTACTCTCAAACAATGTGTGCTCAGTCCTGATTCTCTGATCTGTAGTGTGAAATTCATACAACAAAATTAACGCATTCTTTGTAAGGAGCTCTGATTACAGACCCACAGCACGTACCTATGATCGCTTCACTAGTGACAACTGAAGAAGAGGAAGCCATCGCATCCCAAAATTTTGTTTGTAAAATACTGAATGACATTTAGAATTTATACTTGTCATTTCTCGTGTACACAATCTGTGGGCTATAACCAGTATTATTCCCCTTATCGATTACATTATGTTCATTACATAGTTTTAATACAGTGTTATTATTTCATCATATGGCAACAACATGAAAAATAATTCGTCTTTTTCGAAAGATGTTCCAATGTCACGTGAAGAATGTAGTAACAATTTTATGATCCAAATTCGGTACGCTACGTGAAGTGCGAGTGGACAGAATTGTGTACCGGGTTCTGAAAATCACTTCCCCTACTTGGCCCAGCCGAGGACATCTCTGCACAGATGGGAGAATAGTCGAGACAGAAGAATATCACAGTACGTGAAACAGTAACTGAGTACAGTGGCTGACATTTCATTACAGCACGGTACTGCAGCAGACGGGGAAGTGGAAATGAAACTTAGGCTCCTGAAAATATGGCAGGACTCTAGATAACAAGAATCTCTATCCTGAGAAATAATGGAATCCTTCGCAGAGCAGAAATGTGAATTTTTCTTCATGTTCTGACACATATTTCATTTGTATTCATATAATGTACGATATATGCTAAGGTCTCTGAACTTCCAGACATCAGACGTAGAAGTTTCGTGATTTACGGAAACGCAGAGCGCTGTTTTAAAATTCACCAAAATAATCATGTATCAAATGGAGTCGTACTCGGCTGTTAGGCAAACACTGTCACTTATATCACACGATGATACGGTTTTGCGCTGTGCCATTTTCAGTGCTACCCTTATAGCCGTAAATTTACACAGCGTCCTGCGTGGTTGTGTACAAACGTGCGTCTTTTATCTTAATATGTAAACGCTATCGTAGAATCGAGAACGATGTTCCAATGCACTTTTAAGTGTCCAAGAAGGTTAACGTTTGATGTTCGTCAACGATTTGAAATAAGAACGCTGCCAAATCGTTGATGCGTATGGAACATTTCGTATATACCACGAAAACAATTAAAACTTAAAGTGACAGACTCGACTTGGTATACATTCACACAGGATATCGATGTAAAATGACGTCGAGAAATTAATCCTTGAGAAAAAATAGCGCGAAATCAGCCGATTGTGTGACATGCATGAAAGTGACTGCATAACAGCCAAGCTGGAGAGTGGAATTGTCTTCTAATAAATATCAGGCTGTCCATCTGAGTACAAGAATACAGCTTACTGTCGCCTTCTCCATGTCACTGGTGAACTCCAGTATTTCGTCGAGTAGTATCTATGTTGGCAGAGACTGGAAAAGTCACTACAATAGGGAAAGCTGGCTGTCATCCCAAACACGTATCTCCATCTGCATCATGTACATCAATACTCTGCAAGCCACGTCACTGTATGTTGCTCAGGTCACTTCTGGAACCTGATCTCCCTTTCCATGTCGCACTTGCGAATCGCTCGTGGGATGACTGATTGTCGGTAAACCTCTGTAGTAGCTCTGATTTCTCGTAGTTGTGGTCATTTCGGAAGATGTATATGGGAGGAAGTAATTTGTTGCCCGACTCTTTCCGGAAGGTACTCTCTAGAAATTCCGGTAGTAAGCTTCTCTGCGCTGCATAACGCCTCTCTCATAGCGTGTACCACAGGAGTTTGTTCAGGGTTCTATAACGCTCTCACACCGACCAAATGATCCCGTGACGAAACACGCCGCTCTTCGTTGGATCTTCTCCATCTCTTCTATCAGTTCTGCCTGGTAACGTTCCCAGGTCGATGAAGAATACAAGAACCTAGTAAGCCACGTCTTTCGCGGAGTAATTATACTTCCTTGAGATTCTTCCAATATATCACGATCCACAAGCACCAACGATGAGGTTCAAATGGCTCTGAGCACTATGGGACTTAACATCTATGGTCATCAGTCCCCTAGAACTTAGAACTACTTAAACCTAACTAACCTAAGGACAGCACGCAACACCCAGCCATCACGAGGCAGAGAAAATCCCTGACCCCGCCGGGAATCGAACCCGGGAACCCGGGCGTGGGAAGCGAGAACGCAACCGCACGACCACGAGATGCGGGCTCCAACGATGAGTTATCCACAATGGATATCATAAATTCTGCTGCAAATGGATGTTATAAGACATTCCACAAATGGCTTCATTGTTAGTAACTCTATTTGTGACTGCCTCTTTAAGGTAAGAGATTTCCTTTGTCAGATGCTTTATTAATAGCTGCATAGTACTAAATCGCCCTTTTTCCGGGACCGTTTAGCCTATTGTTCAAGGGGGGGGGAGGGGAAAGATTTATTGATACAGCACATTGCACATCAAGCAGTGCCTATTAAGGCATAGCTTATTGCGCGCATCATTATGAACGAATATGTACGAATATACGGTTTCATCTCACATTGCTTGCACCGTCAGTTCTGAAACGAATAATTAATGTGGCCAGCTTTTAAGAGTGTGTTATGTTTAACATTAGAGCAGCTACCTCAGATCTTTTAAGGTACATCCTGCTTAAGGGGATTAGGTGAGTAATATTTATTTTAGGAGTTATTTACGTTTGTTTTAGGTTTTGATTTTTTAAATGAAATCTCGCATATGTGAATATCATAGCATGGGAAATCCAAGACGAACTCCAAGTGGTCCAATCTGCGTTTTTCCTGAATTAAGTCCAGTCTCTGATTTTAATATGTGTTAGGTTTATAGTTAGTTCAGTAAAACTGTAATTTTACATGTCTTGATATTATTCAAATCAGACACGTGTAATGTAATGTAACACTGCGGTTCAGGCATCGGGAATACGCTATCGACCGTCTAACGAATAGCGCACCCCGATGGACAACGTGGGTTTCAGCTGTCTTGTAGGTAACGTTCTTGTTGTTTATAGGTAACGTTCGTGTTGTTTTTGGTGTTGTGTAGGTGTTGCCTACCGCACGTGAGTTACTGTCTTGTTAAAGCACGTATGCCCGTTCGTTGGACTATAGTATAAGTCAGTGGGCCTCTTATGACCTGTCCGTTCTCGTTCGTTTCTATTCGTTAAAATTAATTTTATATGTGTGTTGCATCATATTTTTGTCCGTAGTCATGTGATTAAGTGCTGGAAAGAACTATCATACGTTACTGTGAGACGTGAAGATTTCCATATGCTTCAAGTTAGCTGGTGTACGTGCCATGTTCGTTCTTGTGTAGAGCTTTTGCGGTTATGCTTTCTGCTGCAATTGGGCCAAAGTATGCAAGAATTTTGACGTGTCTCGAGTGAACTGACGTACACGCCATGTAAATTCTTGTGTAAAATTTCTCTTGAGTATTCGTCTTAAGGTATGTGCATAAATGTTTGTCTTCATGTTTTGAATTTCAATATTGGTCATTGGCATTCAGTTATTATCTTTTCTGTTTCATTATACTGTGATAATATGTTTATGCCTTAGTTTGTTATATGTTGTTTTACTACAATGTGCATTAGAGATTACAGCCATATGTTTTAATATCAGTTATAAAAATTTGTTGTCTTACAGCCAAATGCAATAAATACAGGGCGAATTACCTAAAACTTGCATCGCAAATATTACTGAAATGGAAAGTGCTATTAAAGTGCGGTACCCACAGCATGCATTGGTAGTCAGGGACTCCTATTGTTAGCCAGTCAAAAGATTGTAATAATACTTAGAAAGTGTATTTTTTGTGCTAGCATACACTTTCGTAAATGGAAGAATGCCTATTGACAAACTTGAAGTAAGTGTTAATTAGAATATCATTAGTGTTTGTTACAGGATTCTAGTGTGAGTCGTTTACGAGATATCGTATTTCGAAAAGTTGTTTGTGCCATTCAGCCTGTATAGTTGCTAGGTACTATGTTGTTACGTTTACTTACATGGTGCTTGTGTGTCCCTTGAGTACACTGCAACTTGCTAGTCAGTGTGTGACAGTCCAAGCAGTAGGTCTTAAGTGGAAGATGGGATCCACAAATGCAGAAAAAGCTGATATGGTCATAGCATGTGGAGAGTGTCGGAAGAATGGAGCCCGTTCTTGTACGGTGTATGCTGCAAGACATCCGAATAGACGTCAACAAAGTCGGCCGTCATTTATCAACCTCTTCAACCAGTTACGTGAAAGCTGTAGTGTAACACCTATACAACATAACAGAAGGAAGTTAGTGACGGTAGAAATTAATGTTCTTGCTGCTGTTTCAGTTGATCTGCATGTTAGCTCCCTCGCAGTCGCACGAGCAAGTGGCATGATGCAGGCAAGTGTCCTGCACATTCTCCATTGACATAGACCCTATCACATTTCACTCCATCAAGAGCTGCCTGAAAGCGATTATGAGAATCGTATTGACCTCTGTACATGGGCATTAATAAAGGGTACTCCAGATGTATCTTGTTTAATAATGAGGCCACGTTCACCAAACATGACCAGATAAACCGCCGAAAAATACACTATTGGTCTATTGACATTCCCCATTGACTTTGTCAGGCAGAAAGTCGGCGTCCAAGGAGTGTAAATGCGTGGTGTGAGATAGTAATCCATCAGCCCATAGACCCGTGTTTCACAGACGGAACACTGAACGAGCACAAGTATCGCAGCATCCTAACAGACCAGCTTCCATGGAACCTAGAAGACATTCCTCTCGAGAATAGGAGGAGCCTGTGGTACCAAGATGATGGCTCTCCAGACCATAGTGCACGAAGTGCTACATTATTACATTTTTTATTACATACGAATTAGATATTCAGCACTCATTATATCATATTCTGATAACTCATGATCACTAAAAATTAAGTCCCAAAGATCAAGATTCATTCAGAATGTCTTTACGAAATGATTCTTGAGTTTCTCTCGGCGTATTTGATAATCAAAATATCCACGGGTGTACTGCCAGTCCACAGTGTCCAACGGGCACAAAATTTCGGCGATCATCAGGTGAAATGACGGACTGAGCTCCTGTGAACGTGCCGACACGGAGATCCGTACGCTATGGCTGCTCAGAAGGAACTGGGTTCGGTCGCGGCGGCAGCCGATTTAACTGTATCTGTATTTGCACGCAGACAGCTGCCACCACCCTTCACAGAGGAATGGGGTACTTAAAACTCTAGTACATAGGGCGCGCACTATCTCTGACGCAGAGATTCTACCCCAGGAATTGGAACATCTGAGAACTGTATTTCGAAAAAATGGGTACTCAGAGTGGCAGATTCAACGTTCTCTCCGCCCAACCACTACAGCACAACCTGTGGAGATGGATGAAATCACGAGGGAGGAGGTAGGCACTGCGTTTATCCCATATACAGGCGCACTCTCGGGGAACATCTCCCGCATTCTGAAGAAACACCGGGTCGGAACTGTGTTTTGTGCTCCGAATAAAACTGGTGCACTGGTGGGGAGAGCCAAAGATGACCTCAGTTTGAGGAAGGCCGGAGTTTACCACATTCCGTGTCAATGTGGGAAGTCGTATATTGGTCAAACGATGCCTACCGTCGAGGATCGATGCCGTGAACACTAGAGGCACACTCGACTGATGTATCCGAGCAAGTCGGCGGTTGCTGAACATTGTTTATCGGCAACTCACGCTATGGAGGATGAACGCACGAGGATTCTGGTACAGACATCGAGATACTGGGACAGCGTTGTTAGAGAGGCCATCGAAATTCGCACCAATGACGACCTCATAAACCGTGGCTGTGGCTATAATCTTAGGAAGGCTTGGGAACCAGCGATTGGGTTAATCAAGAGTAAATCGAGCAAACGTATAGTTGTGACGATCACGGCTGACAGATCCATCACTCCGACGTCATCTCAGACGCCGTCGCAATCTGTTCCACCGCTCGACCGTGGCACGGGGCGCGGACGGTGGAGGGAGCGTGCCGCGGGCGGAGGGTATTTAAATCGGCCGCCGCCGCGACCGAACCCAGTTCCCTCTGAGCAGCCATAGCGTACGGATCTCCGTGCCGGCACGTTCACAGGAGTTCAATCCGTCAGTTCACCTGAGGATGGCGACATGTATGATCGCCGAAATATTGTGCCCGTTGGACACTGTAGACCGGCAGTACACCCGTGGATATTTTGATTAGCTTTACGAAATGTTTGTAAATCATTAGATTAGATCCAGTAGACCTGTATCTTGGCCAGCCCGTTCCCCGGATTTGACACCTGTAAAGCTTTTTCCATTTTGCAGTGAACACATAGTGCGTAGTGGGGCGATCACTCTGATGTAGATATAATTCGAAAGCCAGGATTGCTTAAATACTGCTAAATACTGCTTACTGGATGACCTGTTTCAACACACTAAAGGTACCATCATCGGATGTGAATGTCGCTTAACATGTATAAACCTTTTAGATATAAAGATACATGAGGCAGAGCAGCTGATATAAAATCATTGTCACAAAAAAATAAAAAAAACAACTTTTTCTCTGGTGGAAGCTGAAAGACGCTGTCTACGAGGATATACCAACTACATCCGATGATACGCTACGATGTGTTACTGCTGCCTCCTCGGACATCTAAAAATGCTAGCATGTGTGCAACAGTCATTCCATATGAGACTGGAACCATGTATTGCCGCTGTCGGTAGTCACTTTGTACACAACCTGTGATGGTCAATCGTCTCGTTACAGCTCATAATCCACATAACTAGTGTATGCACTCCTGTTGTTCTTTAGTGAGTGCTACCATAGGTATTGTACGAGCGTCGGTGTGGGAGTTTTTCAGTATACGATACGTTGTAAACCACTGTAACTAGAATCCTGCAACAAACACCACTCATATTCTAATTTACCTGGGCCGGCCGAAGTGGCCGTGCGGTTAAAGGCGCTGCAGTCTGGAACCGCAAGACCGCTACGGTCGCAGGTTCGAATCCTGCCTCGGGCATGGATGTTTGTGATGTCCTTAGGTTAGTTAGGTTTAACTAGTTCTAAGTTCTAGGGGACTAATGACCTCAGCAGTTGAGTCCCATAGTGCTCAGAGCCATTTGAACCAATCTAATTTACCCTAATTTTACTTTTCTTAATTTCAATGGGCATTGTCCCGTCAAAACAATTGCATGTTTGCACAAAAAGTACACTTTGTAAGACTATTACAATCTGTTGATTGGCTAACAATACGACGTCTGGCTATGAATCAATTCTGTGAAAATCACACATCAATAGCAGTTTCCGGTTCTGCAACATTTGTGTTGCAAGATTTAGGCGATTCACTCTGTATATTTCGAGATCGAGGTGTTGTGATCAGCCAGAGTGAATTCCCTCATGTAGTCATATGTAAAGTTGAGTTTTGGTTTCTCTTAATAAACGATGAAGCTAAATTTGTCCAGTAATACCACCAGCACCTTTCACTCTGTCACTCCTATGCTTCCTGCAGTTTCAGAGACTTAGAACACCACAGATTGTATTGTATTGTAAGTACTGTATGTCAACCGGGGACCTAGAAACGACAGAGAGGCTCCGTCCCCGCCGCAGCCACAGTGGTCCACAACCCCACGACGACTACCTCAGTCCACCCCTCCGCCACCCCTTACCGAACCCAGGGTTATTGTGCGGTTCGGCCCCTGGTGGGCCCCCCAGGGAACGTCTCACACCAGACGAGTGTAGTCCCTATGTTTGCGTGGTAGAGTAATGGTGGTGTACGCGTACGTGGAGAACTTGTTTGCGCAGCACTCGCCGACATAGTGTAACTGAGGCGGAATATGGGGAACCAGCCCGCATTCGCCGAGGCAGATGGAAAACCGCCTAAAAACCATCCACAGACTGGCCGGTTCACCGGACCTCGACACAAGTCCACCGGACGGATTCGTGCCGGGGACCAGGCGCTCCTTCCCGTCCGGAAAGCCGTGCGTTAGACCGCACGGCCAACAGGGCGGGCTGCACCACAGATTAGTTTATTATTAAAATTCTAAGAGCGAAAGCTCTTTGAAAAGTCGACCTGTAGCAGAACAATTAGGAAGATAAAATTTGGGAGATTCGAGTTCATACTGACGGATAAAAACAGCCGTTTCTATCGCGCATCATTGGTGACTGAAACATAGACTGGTGGAGGAGGAGGTGAGGAGTAGGTTTGTGGAGTGTGAATCAGATGTGGTAATCCCACGGAGGTGTCCGGCCTTGACCCATTACGTCGTTCTTCTAGGAGGCGCTACCTACTGACCTTGACACAACAGTGCGGAGAGACAAATAATGTTCACTGCTCGTTTTGATTGATTTTGAGAATGCATTACGTCCACCATCACTAGCCTCCTCACACAGTCCCACCCTGCCTTTCAAAAAACCACAGAGATTTGTTAATCACATCTTCCGCACCCTGGCTACATCATCTCGGAATCTCCTGCTACGCGACAAAGCTCGCGCGGTAGGGGCAGTGTTTCGTACGCCAGGCTACACATCCTTCCTGGAGCTCGCCTCCTGGCGTGGAAAGACTGAGATTGATGCCACCGCTGTCAGGCAGTGGAGTCAATATTTGAACGTCTTCTGTGGAGTTCCACGGGCAGACACCGGCTTCCGCCTTTTTTACCTGCACGTGCGCCATATACTGCGAAATGGAGGCAGTAGCTTTTCGCCTCGACAGCCCCCTTTGAGAAGCTCATCATGAAAAATGCATGTGTAATCAAAAAACCTCATCGTGCGAGTGACCAAATAAACAAACCCCGCGAATATGCCCTCAAAATTCATAACGCAGATGTGTTTGCGCGGGTATTTGGCGGTGACGGCTTTCAACAGTCTCATATCCTGCACCAACAGTATAACTAACTTTACTGCTCTTTCCACCGTAATGTCTCGCTACCTAACGGCTCGACTTTCAATGGGTTACGTTAAAGTGGATACTCGGAGACGCTTTTAACACCGTGCTACCGCCTGAGTTCGCAGGTTTCTTCATTTGAAAGGACTGAGAGCCAAATGTAATTTATCTTCCAAAGTTTCATATGCGTACAATCTGCGTAACAATAAAGGGTGACGGAAATGGCGCTGTCGGTATCTTCAGCGTAATTTCAAGCGTTATATAAATTTAAAGATGTAATAATTTCGATAGAAAGTGAACGTTCAATAATTGCAGTTGGTCGCAAGTGTCTTCGTTCAGGTCAGTTTGGAACCTTTAATCCAGTGTACTAGATGAACTGATGTGAAACAATACATTTGAATGGGTCATGAGCTAGAGAGGCAAGGCTACACCAAAAAAATTTGTAGCACCGACAGTTGATGTATTTTACTTTGAGGCGAAGGAGAATTGGAAGACTGAACACGGCAGAAGTAATGTTGACAATGGACCAGAAAGCTTGGAGGAGTGAAGTATGTGGAAAGTAAAGACAGTGAACTTCTAAAAGAAAAACATATACTTAAATGTAAAATGACAAAAGAACATCATGGTTTCATTTGTGTTTTACGTGTGAATAACTGTATATGTTTTGTATACTACCTGCTGTGAAGATGGTTGAGAACTCACACACCGTGACAAGTAGCCTAAAATTAAAAAATGAGACGATAGTTCTACATTCCATTCGACTCTCTATCGGGAGTATTCCCATTAAACATTTTACGTATTTAATTAATTGTATAGGGCATTTACATGGCTTGAATGAACATATAACGGGCAGTCAAATGAAAACGAGGAAGATGGAAAAAAATAAACGAACAATTTATTACTAGTAAAGTGATCGCCGTAGGTCTTAATACATTTACCCAACTGTGACACGAGCCGGTCGATGCCATCATGGGAAACTGTTTGCTTTTGCCTAAAGAAACATTATTGGTCCCAGGTGTGGACCTCTCGTCCGAAGGAAATCGACGGCCTCGAATGACGTTATTCAGGGTTTCAAAAATATTGAAATAGCGTGGGGAGATGTATGGATTGTATGGAGCACCTGTAGGGGCTTCCAGGCGTAATTGTAGCAGTCTTGGCAAAAAGTGGAAGGGCACTTTCCTACAACACAACGATGCCGTCAGTCAGTACTCCGGGGAGTTAGGAGCTGATGGCGCGTTCCAGTTTTTGCGAAGTATCCACTTAACGCTGCGCTTCAGTTGTGTTTCTGTATTCCAGGAATTCAATGAGCAGCTAGCCCTTGCAGTCAAAGACAAAGGTCATCGCGACTACATCGAAGCTACAGAAATGTCGCTGGGAAGCCCTTACACATACTCCATTAAATCCTGATCTCTCCTCATGCGAATTACATTTATTTAGGGCCCTGAAAAAAGATATTCCTGGCTGTCGATATACTTATGAGGAGGGGTTCTTCGCCTGGATACAATCATGGTTCCGCTGGAAGCGACTAACGTTTCTTCAGCAGGTCATTGATTGGCTTGTCTCACAGTGGGATAAATGTACTAATATTTACGGCGATTACTTCCGAAATAATAAACAGTTTACTTACTTTTTCCAGGTGCCTCGTTTTCATATGACTGCTCCTTATAATTCTTGTATATATGACCTGAATCTAGCTGTATGTTCTGGAAAACAACTGCAGATAAACGATGGAGACTTGTTTTACTAGATCCATCAGATAAATAGCAACAAAATAAATGGGAATCGTGCTTTACTTTAACCACGTACAGTTTTTCGATGGCTTCTTATTAGCGAAATTGCTTAATTTCAGGCAAAATATTTTATTAGCCGTAACTCCTTAATTAAACGTTCACGAACCTATGTTTATATGAACTTTTTTCTTTAGTTTCACAATTAGAATAACAAATTAAAATATTTGTATATCCTCGTGAATCACCCTGTGAACGTTAAGAAAATCAACAAACTACAGGGCCGGCCATGGTGGCCAAGCGGTTCTAGGCGCTTCAGTCCGGAACCGCGCGACTGCTACGGTCGCAGGTTCGAATCCTGCCTCGGGCATGGATGTGTGTGATGTCAAAAATGGCTCTGAGTGCTATGGGACTTAACTTCTGAAGTCATCAGTCCCCTAGAACTTAGAACTACTTAAACCTAACTAACCTAAGGACATCACATACATCCATGTCCGAGGCAGGATTCGAACCTGCGACCGTAGCGGTCGCGTGGTTCCAGACTAAAGCGCCTAGAACAGCTCGGCCACACCGGCCGGCTGTGTGATGTCCTTAGGTTAGTTTGGTTGAAGTAGTTATAAGTTGTAGGGGACTCATGACCTCAAATGTTAAGTCCCGTAGTGCTCAGAGCGATTTGAGCCATCTGAACAAACCGCAGGGACATATACTTGACTGGAAATGAAGAAGAAAAGGTCCTATTATCATGTGTCAACAAATGCATAGTTGCCAATGCAGATGGTGTTGACGAATGAAAGTTCCTTTGACCAAGTGCCGTGTGTTTGTTGTGTTCTGCGGGCTGTTTGATTGACAAGACGTACTGTAAGCAGGAGAATACTCCGGTATTCATGTCAGGAACACGACGAGACGGTGGTTGTTTACGGCCAAGCAGATGGAAACGTTCGAGAGCCCGCACAACTATACCTAAACAAGTAACCTCACAGACACCAATCACATCACACATCTTTTCAAGCCCGTTTGGCGTGTTTGTGTGACCATGGACCTACTCAGACAGAAGAACGTACTGGGAAGAAACAGACGGTGCGTACACCAAATTTGAAGGACCACGTTCCCCAAGGTATTAAGACAAATCCTAACACAACCTCCAGACAAGTCGCACCCAACATGCTATAAGCTAACATACGATTATGTGTATCCTGCATGACAACCGTTACTAACCCTATCACCTGCAATGAGTGCATGGATAACAGTAGCGGATTTCCGCCTACGTGAAGAATTTGGCCGATGAGGTTTGCACCAGACCATCACAAATATGGGATATCTGTCACCAGTCCTCTTTACCGAAGAAGCAACCTTTACGAGAAATGCATCATCAATCTGCATAATCGTCGTCTGTGAGCTATAGACAGTCCTCGGGGAATGGTCGAGGCGTCATCGGCATAGATTCAGTATCAGTGTGTGGACAGGGATTCTTAGTGAACACGTACTTCGACCAATTATAATTCCAGGAACATATTTGGACTTCCTGCGGAACACTCTGCCTCGGTTGCTTTAGAATGAGTCTTTGGCAATACGGTAGATTATTCGGTACCGGAGCACCACCGCACTTCCGCATTACAATTCTCCGTCACCACAACAACGTCTTCCCTCGATGGTGGATAGGATGCGCACTCCAAAAATGGTTCAAATGGCTCTGAGCACTATGGGACTCAACTGCTGTGGTTATCAGTCCCCTAGAACTTAGAACTACTTAAACCTAACTAACCTAAGGACATCACACACATCCATGCCCGAGGCAGGATTCGAACCTGCGACCGTAGCAGTCGCACGGTTCCGGACTGTGCGCCTAGAACCGCGAGACCACCGCGGCCGGCTGATGCGCACTCCCTGTACCATGGCCTGCTAGATCATCGGACCTAAATCCCCTGGAGTTTTACCTCTGGGGCTTCTGCTTCGTGTATTCCTGATGTGCAGACCCTTCAACAGCGCATTTACTACGCCTGTTAGGCTGTTCGGAGAGAAGGCTAAACACGTGAAAGAGTGGCGCAATCCATGATGCATCGCATCCAATGGAGGCTAATTTGAACATCTGTTGTGTGGCAGAAGCGATGCAGCTCTGTGCTGTGTTCTGAGACAATTTGTTGTCGTTACATGAACAAAGTCCATTTCTGCACACATGTTCATACGACCTTTTTTTCCTCCATTTCCAGCATTTCATTTACAGTCAGGAAAACGTCCTTGCAGTTTGTCGGTTTTATTATATATATATATATATATATATATATATATATATATATATATATATATATATATATAAACCGAAAAAACTGGTACACCTGCCTAGTTTCGTGTAGAGTTCCCGCGAGCACGCGTAAGTGTCGTAACACGACGTGGCATGGCCTCGATTAATGTCTGAAGTAGGGCTGGAGGGAACTGAGACCTTGAATCCTGCAGGGCTGTCCGTAAATACGTAAAAGTACGAGGAGGTGGCGACCTCTTCTGAACAGGATGTTACAAGCGGTGGCTCCTTTTCTCTTTACAGGTTACTATCCCTTGCTGTAGGGATTGTAATAGACCCAGAAGAAGGCCGCTGCAACCGTGGCCGAAACGTTGTTTTTTTTTTTTCTCCAGCAGCAGTAGTTTTTACATTATGACGCGGTACCATACCCAGGAAACTTTTACGTTGACTCACCCTGGGCGCGGAAGCCTACGAAATTATATAAAAGCACAGTGATTTATTTGAGGTTCATATGATGTACCGTAGTACGTTGTATTCTTACAAACGAACAAGACAGAACAGAGCGCTCTTATCCGTTGCAGGTAAGAAACGTATTGTGGGGTCTAAACGAACCTTGTGAGATGGAAATACGAACTGTATTCATTTGTAAAATTTTCATATAATTCAGTAGGAGCATTTTTGTAACTGGACACTGTCTCAATACGCGACAATTAGCCAGTGTGATGTGACTGTTTGATGAGGAAATCATTATGTGTTACTGACAGTCATTATTTGTCTTCATTTACTAAAATATTCACTGTCGAACATTCAACACCACATGGATTGAAAGTAATTTACAGGGTTTTCTTCTTATTCATATGGGATATCAAAGGCTATTCTAGAACAGAGTATATGGGGAACACTGTGACCGAAATTTAAAAGTGACACAGTTATGATTTACAAGTTCTTTTGTCAAGTTTTCATCCGATTAGTTTCAGCTGTCAACGTTTCTGCTCAGGTTACGGTCTTGCTGCTAGCTTCTGGCTCAGTAATTAAATGAAAAGCTCTGCTCTGTAACTGCATTTACAGTGAAATACTCCGAGCGGTTCTAGGCGCTACAGTCTGGAACCGCGCGACCGCTACGGTCGCAGGTTCGAATCCTGCCTAGGCCATGGATGTGTGTGATGTCCTTAGGTTAGTTAGGTTTAAGTACTTCTAAGTTCTAGGGGACTGATGACCTCAGAAGTTAAGTCCCATAGTGCTCAGAGCCATTTGAGCCACTTGAACAGTGAAATACTATTTATCTCCATTGATCTTTCGCCTATATTTTTCATGTATTATTAATAATGTATTTACATGCTGCATAGCGTTGTAATTGAGAGAGATGAAGTTATGTGAAAGCATAGCTCAAAAGTTGTTTATATTACCTGACGTTCATTGAGATGTTTTTGTTTCCACTGAGCATTACTGTTGGTTAATAACGATACATCCTTGGGCAGTGACTTATACTGGATTTTACACTGAAAACTCATTCTTGTGATTTTTCCTATTCTGCAGAATACATTGCGTTTTCCTTGGAAGTTTGTGTACTGAGATAGGAAAACTTCTAGCGTTTTTTTGGACTTGTATTGATTCTCAGATTTGTTGAGGTGTTAGCTATGGTTTCAGCAATTATTTGTGTGCAATAACTATTAATGAATTTGTTGGGATATTAATGATTTTTATTCATCGTACTACATATCTTATGCTACAGACGAGTGTCGAAACTCAGGTGAACTCAAAAGGTAAGCAGAAAATGCATGGAAAACGTTGACATGAAGAAGGGACAGTACGACAGGACAATTGTTAAGACTTCAGGGAATTGTTTCCATAGTGCTCGAAGTAGCTGTACAGGGTAAAAGCTCTAGAGCGAGACAGAGACTGGAAGCCATCCAGCAAATAATTGAGGACGTAGGCTGACCGGGCCAAATATCTCACGAAATTAGCATCAGAGGAAAAAGTACAAAGAATGATACTCGTCTAGCTTGAAAGGGGAAACCAGATGGCGCTATGGTTGGCACGCTAGATGGCGCTGCCATAGGTCAAACGGATATGAACTGCGTTTTTTAAATAGGAACCCCCATTTTTTATTACATATCCGTGTAGTACGTAAAAATATATGAATGTTTTAGTTGTACCACTTTTTTCGCTTTGTGATAGATGGCACTGTAATAGCCGCAAACGTATAAATGCGTGGTATCACGTAACATTCCGCCAGTGCGGGCGGTATTTGCTTCGTGATACATTACCCGTTTACCGATTACGGAAAAGTTCGATATCGTGTTGATGTATGGCTTTGTGATCGGAATCCCTAACGGGCGTGAGCTATGTATACTGCTCGGTATCCTGGACGACAGCATCCACGTGTTCGGACCGTTCGCCGGATAGTTATGTTATTTAAGGAAACAGGAAGTGTTCAACCTCATGTGACACGTCAACTACGACCTGCAACAAATGATGATGCCCAAGTAGGTGTTTTAGCTGTTGTGGCGGCTAATCCGCACATCAGTAGCACACAAACTGCGCGAGAATTGCGAATCTCAAAAACGTCGGTGTTGAGAATGCTACATCAGCATCGATCGATTGCACCCGAACCTTAGTTCTATGCACCAGGGATTGCATGGCAACGACTTTGAACGTCGTGTACATTTCTGCCACTGAGCACAAGAGAAATTGCGGGACGATGACAGATTTTTTGCGCGCTTTCTATTTAGCGACGAAGCGTCATTCACCAACAGCGGTAACGTAAACCGGCATAATATGCACTACAAAATTGTTGAGGCTTTCGTGGCCACTTGTTGACAAACTGCGTATTGGCTTCTGTCTCGGGTTCTTCGGCCGACGTTCATCTAATGATTTTTCTGACGTTTCGCCAGCACGAGTGGCTGGCATTGTCAAAGCTTCACCACCGGCAATGGAGGGTGAAGCTTTGACAATGCCAGCCACTCGTGCTGGCGAAACGTCAGAAAAATCATTAGATGAACGTCGGCCGAAGAACCCGAGACAGAAGCCAATAGGCAGTTTGTCATAATATGCACTGTTGGGCAACGGAAAATCCACGATGGCTGCGACAAGTGGAACATGAGCGACCTTGGCGGGTGAATGTAAGGTGCGGCATTATGGGAGGAAGGGTAATTGGCCCCATTTTATTGATGGCAATCTAAATGGTGCAATGTATGCTGATTTCTTACGTAATGTTCTACCGATGCTACTAAAAGATGTTTCATTGTATGACAGAATGGCGATGTACTTCCACATGATGGATGGTCGGCACATAGCTCGCGTGCGTTTGAAGCGGTATTGAATAGCATATGTCATGACAGGTGGATTGGTCGTCGAAGCACGTTCTCCGGATCTGACGTCCTCGGATTTCTTTCTGTGGGGAAAGTTGAAGGATATTTGCTATCGTGATCCACCGACAACGCCTGACAACATGCCTCAGCACATTGTCAATGCATGTGCGAACATTAAGGAAGGCTAACTACTCGCTGTTGAGAGGAATGTCGTTACATGTATTGTCAATTGCATTGAGGTTGACGGACATCATTTTCAGCATTTATTGCATTAATGTGGTATTTACAGGTAATCACGCTGTAACAGCATGTATCCTCAGAAATGATAAGTTCACAAAGGTACATGTATCACATTGGAACAACCGAAATAAACGTTCAAACGTACCTACGTTTTGTATTTTAATTTAAAGAACCTACCTGTTACCAAGTGTTCGTCTAAAATTGTGAGCCATATGTTTGTGACTATTTCAGCGCCATCTATCACAAAGTGAAAAAGAGTGGTCCAGCTAAAACATTCATACGTCTTTACGTACTACACGAATATGTAATAAGAAATGGGGGTTCCTATTTTTAAAAAACGCAGTTGATATTCGTTTGACCTATGGCAGCGCCATATAGTGGGCCAACCATAGCGCCATCTGGTTTCCCCCTTCAAGCTAGAGAAGTTTCGTTCTTTGAGTTTTTTCGTTTGACGCTTATTTCATGAGATATTTGGCACAGTCACGATCAATGGACCACCCTATATATATATATATATATATATATATATATATATATATAAAACTGTTGCAGAAGAAAGATAATTAGTCATCAGTTATGCGCATGTCCCTAATCCTTATTTTATGCTGAATACCGCGTTAGAACAGCACAAGAGAAACTGTATATATGTATGTGGTAGTTTACTGTTTTAGGTCAGCATGTCAATGTAAGAATATAAGAATTTTTAGCAAATTGCAGCCCCATCAGCAACTGTGGTAGACTAATATATTAAAAACCAGCCTCAGTTGCAATCATTTTCTGGTCTTCACCCAGGTTTCGGGTAGATTAATCTGGCCTTCTTCGGAAGCATAAAATTATAACATGCCAGAGTAAGGCACAGTCAGCATTAAAAATTAAAACCTATACTACCGTGGTACCAAGTCGAATTAAAACTACTTGACTGAAGTCCAGCCCCGTCATCACTTCACCACGCGGTCGGTTGGCAGCGGTAACTACTTTGGCACTGGCCGTTGCACGCTGAATTGCAATGACAAGGGAACCTCCCCATCGCACCTCCCTCAGATTTAGTTATAAGTTGGCACAGTGGATAGGCCTTGAAAAACTGAACACAGATCAATCAAGAAAACAGGAAGAAGTTGTGTGGAACTATGAAAAAAATTAGTAAAATATACAAACTGAGTAGTCCATGTGCTAGATATGTAACATCAAGGAGAATATGAACTCAGGGGCGCCGTGGTCCCGTGGTTAGCGTGAGTAGCTGCACGACGACAGGTCCTTGGTTCAAGTCTTACCTCGACTGAAAATTTTACTTTCTTTATTTTCGCAAAGATATGATCTGTCCGTTCGTTCTTTGACGTCTCTGTTCACTGTAATAAGTTTAGTGTCTGTGTTTTGCGACCGCACCGCAAAACCGTGCGATTAGTAGACGAAAGGACGTGCATCTCCAATGGGAACCGAAAACATTTGATCACAAGGTCATAGGTCAACCGATTCCTCCACAGGGAAACACGTCTGATATATTCTATACAACACTGGTGACGGCATGTGTGTCACATGACAGGAATATGTTGTCGACCCACCTAACTTGTACACCATTCGCTAAATGGGTAAAAAGATTCTTCTACCTTGCCCGATTTAGGTTTTCTTGTGGATGTGATAATCACTCCCAAAAAGTGATGAAAACATAAGAGTTTGTCACATAAACCGAAAATAAAAAATTAAAATTTTCACTCGAGAGAAGACTTGAACCTAGGACCTCTCGCTCCATAGCTGCTCTCGCTAACCAGGAGACGACGGCTCTCCTTGACTCCCATTCTCCTTGATGTTGCTTATCTTCGCATGGACTACTCCGTTTGTATATTTTATTAATTTTTTTCATAGTTTCACACAACTTCTTCCTGTTTTCTCGATTGATCTGTGTTCAGTTTTTCAAGGCCTATCCACTGTGCCAACTTATAACTAAATCTGAGGGGGGTGCGATGGGGAGGTTCCCTTGTGAGCACATAGCAACTCATGCGCGTGCCCATACCGAGAGTCAAGGCCGTACATAATAGGCTGTCTGTATATCTCGTGTTGGGAACTGATAACCGTAATTGTAAGCAAACTAAGCATTATGTAGATGAAATCCCTATGTGTATTAACAATATGCAAATTGTATTAAATGTTAGGAAAGTTACTTGGTTGGGTATATAAAGTTTAAGGATAACCCTTAAGCACACATGGTCATCGTGTAAAGTATCCCCACCAAACGTGACTAATAGCGAGCACCTTATTTGTCTCATTAATTGATACCTTACCATTATCTATAATTTAATTGGGGTGTAAATGGGCTTACAACGCCCCTGTCATCACACGTACTACTGTTGACCGACATAGGTCAATTAAAGTGTGGCGGAGTGTACAGCGTCAGAGGACATCTGAGAAAGCTTGATGATTTGGCATGCGCCTCCCCCTGGAGGGGTAAGTAGAGAACTTATATCCAGTTTGCATTGTGTTGCCTTTGGGACTGCGTGTGTCACTTGTATACTCTGTGGAAATTTGAGAAGATTCGGTACGATAAGTGTTTGCACTGGGAGTATTTACTGTGTTCGAGCTCCTACCACTCAGATCCTCTTCGGGAGGGGGCTTGTCCACGGTCAGCTGACACACACTTCTGCGGCTGCGGCCATGGGCCTTGTTTACGGCGGCATTTTCCTCTGTCAGCACTGCATTGCAGCATGCTGTGTATGTTGGTTGTATTTGATGAGCTTTAGAGGACTTTTGTGGCATTTGACTGTCTGCGTAATATGACGATCTGTACAAAATAGTTGTGCCTCCGAAAGTCTCGTCTGCAGGAAAGAATGGTGGATGGTGCTGCTACACCATTAGCAGCAGCTGTTTGGAGAGTAAATTCAGTAACAGCCAGTCAGAATACTCCATTCATCCACAAGACGTCCTTTGTGCTTGGGTATAGGAGACTATACAAACTGGTTCGTAAAAAGGGAGGAAAGGAATCTACGGAAAGTCCTGAGAAAACAAGTGTTCAATGTCAGATTGAAGCAAACCATTCACCTCTGGTGGTGATGCTGTCACCCATCCACCACTGTGGCATTAGAACATCTTCAGACCAGTAGCTGAAAGACACCGAAAATTCCCACCTTGTTTCTATTCTGTAGGACAGTGCTTCATATTCTGTTTGCATAATTGTTCTTATTTCCCCGGTCTGTGCTTAGAGAGTGCTCTCTTTCCAAACAACAAGATTGATTTTATGATGAACGGTGTTTTCGCATGCATGCACAGACATGATAAAGGCTTTTGCGGTGAGAATGTTTACCGTTTCTGAGACGTATGCTGAAAGCAGGACGTCACGACTTCCAGGAAGGGAACACATGATGTCTCGTTAGGACCACCAGGAAGAATGCAATCGGTGTTATTCTGGACTATTTTTGTAAACAGGACAAGAATTTCCATGTAGACAAGCTGAGACATCACGAAAGCTCCTACAAAAACTATTTCTGCGAGACTTTAAGATTCCCGAGAGGATGACTTGGCTGTTATTTACATACACATGTGGTATCAGTATAACACTGACAACCTTTTAGGTGCACCTGTGAGGGTGAGCTGCTGTGCAAACATCTCTCACCGCTGGACCCGCAGCTATGCATCACCAAGCCAGCAACGGAGCCTAGGTGAACACGTATTTCTCAGGTGTCATGTATGAAAGAGATGCCGCTGCCTCTTACTTGCAGTACTGGATCTGACACCTGTGCATGGTTCGGCAGCTGACAGCTGTGTTGTCACTTTGCGGGGGCTGCCGGTGCATCCCGAAACCGATGAGCATGGGCGGTGGTGTCCGGTGGTCAGTGGATGGTGGGTGGTGTGTACTTCGCGATATAAAGATTTTTGTGTGTGTAATTACATGTGATTTTTGTTTCATGATGGTATTCCATGCGGAATTGGAATAAAAAGAAGGGCGATCGATGTAGTTACTTTTTATAACATCTGCATCTTTCCAAATAACAGAGAATTATGAGAAAAAGGAATCCAAGCCCCAGAAACTGATTTTCTTCGATAAACAATATACCCTCGATTTTTCCTTCATGAGATCCTTCATCTCCACTGCAGAGCCGCCAGTTTCCTGGTTGAGGAGGGGAGGGGGGGAGGGGAAGGGGCGATGGGGGCGGGGATGGGGTGGCTGGAGCGGTTATCTATTTTCTGAAAAATTATTTACATAAATACATAAATTATATTCCATAAACAATATTCCATACACTGCCTTGAATCCCCTAAATTGACTAAATTGTTTGAACAATATTCCATACACTGCATCAATTTCTGGACAAATTCTTTAACTAAATAAAAAAAAACTATATTCAGAACACTGCCATAAATATTTAATCAATATTCCATGCATTAACTAAATTATTTAAACAATTTTCCATAGACTGCAAACAAATTCGCTCCAAATGTCCAAATGTCGAGTAGCCGTGGTCTAGGGGTAGCGTCTTTGATTCATAATCAAAACGTCTTCGGTCCCGGGTTCGATCCCCACCACTGGTAAATTTTCATAAATAATCAGCATTGGCGGTCGAAGACTTCCGGCATGAGAAGTCAGCCTCATTCTGCCAACGGCCTTGTCAAACAGGGCGGAGGAGCGGATAGAGGTTCAGGGCACTCTCTTGTCCTAGGGGTGGGAAATTCCCCCTAAAGGCGGAAGAATTAGCAATGATCAACGACATGAGGATGCAGAAGGCAAAGGAAACCACTGCATTAAAGACACGTGTGTATCCACAGGACATGTGGCCTGTATTTGAAGAAGTGTCATGATGATCTCTCCATTGGCAAAAGATTCCGGAATAATCCCCCATTCGGATCTCCGCGAGGGGACTGCCAAGGGGGAGGATACCATGAGAAAAAGATTGAATAATCAACGAAAGGATAACGTTCTACGAGTCGGGACGTGGAATGTCAGAAGCTTGAACGTGGTAGGGAAACTAGAAAATCAGAAAATGGAAATGCAAAGGCTCAATCTAAATATAGTAGGGGTCAGTGAAGTGAAGTGGAAGGAAGACAAGGATTTCTGGTCAGATGAGTATCGGGTAATATCAACAGCAGCAGAAAATGGTATAACAGGTGTAGGATTCGTTATGAATAGGAAGGTAGGGCAGAGGGTGTGTTACTGTGAACAGATCAGTGACCGGGTTGTTCTAATCAGAATCGACAGCAGACCAACACCGAGAATAGCTCAGGTATACATGCCGACGTCCCAAGCTGAAGATGAACAGATAGAGAAAGTGTATGAGGATATTGAAAGGGTAATGCAGTATGTAAAGGGGGACGAAAATCTAATAGTCATGGGCGACTGGAATGCAGTTGTAGGGGAAGGAGTAGAAGAAAAGGTTACAGGAGGATATGGGCTTGGGACAAGGAATGAAAGAGGAGAAAGACTAATTGAGTTCTGTAACAAGTTTCAGCTAGTAATAGCGAATACCCTGTTCACGAATCACAAGAGGAGGAGGTATACTTGGAAAAGGCCGGGAGATACGGGAAGATTTCAATTGGATTACATCACCGTCAGACAGAGAATCCGAAATCAGATGCTGGATTGTAAGGCGTACCCAGGAGCAGATATAGACTCAGATCACAATATGGTAGTGATGAAGAGTAGGCTGAAGTTCAAGACATTAGTCAGGAAGAATCAATACGCAAAGAAGTGGGATACGGAAGTACTAAGGAACGACGAGATACGTTTGAAGTTCTCTAACGCTATAGATACAGGAATAAGGAATAGGTCAGTAGGCAGAACAGATGAAGAGGAATGGACATCTCTAAAAAGGGCCATCACAGAAATTGGGAAGTAAAACATAGGTACAAAGAAGGTAACTGCGAAGAAACCATGGGTAACAGAAGAAATACTTCAGTTGATTGATGAAAGGAGGAAGTACAAACATGTTCCGGGAACATCAGGAATACAGAAATACAAGTCGCTGAGGAATGAAATAAATAGGAAGTGCAGGGAAGCTAAGACGAAATGGCTGCAGGAAAAAAGTGAAGACATCGAAAAAGATACGATTGTCGGAAGGACAGACTCAGCATACCGGAAAGTCAAAACAACCTTTGGTGACATTAAAAGGAACGGTGGTAACATTAAGAGAGCAACGGGAATTGCATTGTTAAATGCAGAAGAGAGAGCAGATAGGTGGAAAGAATACATTGAAAGCCTCTATGAGGGTGAAGATTTGTCTGATGTGATAGAAGAAGAAATAGATTCAAATGGTTCAAATGGCTCTGAGCACTATGGGACTTAACTGCTGTGGTCATCAGTCCCCTAGAACTTAGAACTACTTAAACCTAACTAACCTAAGGACATCACACACATCCATGCCCGAGGCAGTGGAAATCAATGATACGATTCGCTGATGACATTGCTATCCTGAGTGAAAGTGAAGAAGAATTAAATGATCTGCTGAACGGAATGAACAGTCTAACGAGTACACAGTATGGTTTGAGAGTAAATCGGAGAAAGACGAGGGCAATGAGAAGTAGTAGAAATGAGAACAGCGGGAAACTTAACATCAGGATTGATGGTCATGAAGTCAATGATGTTAAGGAATTCTGCTACCTAGGCAGTAAAATAACCAATGACGGACGGAGCAAGGAGGACATCAAAAGCAGACTCGCTATGACAAAAAAGACATTTCTGGCTAAGAGAAGTCTACTAATACCAAATACCAACCTTAATTTGAGGAAGAAATTTCTGAGGATGTACGTCTGGAGTACAACATTGTTTGGTAGTGAAACATGGACTGTGGGAAAACCGGAACAGATGAAAATCGAAGCATTTGAGATGTGGTGCTATAGACGAATGTTGAAAATTAGGTGGACTGATACGGTAAGGAATGAGGAGGTTCTACGCAGAATCGGAGAGGAAAGGAATATGTGGAAAACACTGATAAGGAAAAGGGACAGGATGATAGGACATCTGCTAAGACATGAGGGAATGACTTCCATGGTACTAGAGGGAGCTGTAGAGGGCAAAAACTGTAGAGGAAGAAAGAGATTGGAATACGTCAAGCAAATAATTGAGGACGTAGGTTGCAAGTGCTACTCTGAGATGAAGAGGTTAGCACAGGAAAGGAATTCGTGGCGGGCCGCATCAAACTAGTCAGTAGACTGATGATAAAAAAAAAAAGTCAAGCAAATTGATAAGAGTGAGTGGGGCTACTTCAATAACTCAGACCTGAAAGTGAATCTGTAGCAGCGATGGGGAGGATTCCAGAGGGGTGGTGGATTTGGGAGGGGATGGGGGGACAATGGGTTAAGGATGTATTAATGGATCCTTTTAGCAGAACAGTAGGTTAAAGACATGTTAACCAAAGGAGAATAAAAGGTTAATGACCTGCCAATCAAAGGAGAACAATAGGTTTATCCCTGAGTTCAGATCTTCCCTTACTGTAGACAAACTGCACTAACAAAGCGCGCTGGTGACAGATTCGTACCACTACTGCTATAACCATACATTCAATGAGAAACATCGGTGATGCGGAGACTCATGCACAGGACGTGGATTGTGGCGCAGATGACCTGAAATGTGAGTATTGTGGTAATGAAATACGCCATTGCGTATAATCCCTGCTTCATCCATAAATAAAATATTATTGTCGAACGTAGGGTTACCTACAGCCGGGTGTTGTAGCCATTGACAGATCGTTAGTCTAGGATCAAAGTTCGCCTCCCCGAGACACTCGGCTTGGTGGAGGTTGTACAGGCACATTTCACTGCAATGATCAATTCTTCAAACACTACCGAGGCTCATTCCAAGAATTTGTTTGCCAAGTCTCCTTGTACAGGTTCCTGGAAGGTATTCAACTGCTTCCAGCACATCGTCTTCGAGCACAGGTGTAATTCGTGCTGACCTACACACTCCTGCAGCATGTGGAAAGCTCCCAGTTTCTTGGAGCCGTTGACGCACCTTTTAAAAGATATAGGGTACCTTCAGACAGTGTATGTTTCTTGGTACAAGCGAGCAGTCTTACGTTCATTGCCGTTAGCTCTCCCACACATGAAATGTATATCCACAAACACCTCGTTACTGTAATGCTCCATGTTGCCACCAGAACACGTACAACACAACTGGCACTCCGCAAATGCTGACATGAATGGCATTCTGACTGTGTACTGTACAGTCGTATCCACTTTATGTAAAACAACATATCTCAAAAATTTGAACAAAGAACACCCCACGGACCAGCATGCGATGTTCACACAGAATCATGTCAAGAGTAGCTGGTATCCACAAATGTCAATTATCTAGCAAATGGATCTGTTTTGGACCTGTTTACTTAGCCATTTTGCCTCTACTATCGTGTACTTTCACATGTATACTTTTACGCCATTAATTATGATAAACCCTGTATAATCTGTGCAGTATTGTACTCAGCTTTATCATATTTTTATATCGAGAAGGAGTTCGGGAATGTTATTTCTCCACGGTCCGAGGTATTGAAAATGGGCTCATAAAAGTGTATGATATACAATATTTCATCGTCGTTTCTAAAAGGATACACAGAAATAAGGATATGGATGGATAACTCATGATTCCGATTTCGTTCATGTAACTAGCAGTAAGGCTAGCGTAAGAGTAGTGATGAGATCCCATTTGTTAGCCACTGCAGAGAACGGACTGAATATTTGCAGATTTAATTGAGGGATCTTTTATTCTAATTTATTCCCTTTGTTTAAGATTTATGGAGCGGTAAAAGGTTTCATACTGTTTCCTTTCGCCTGAGAACTGATCCATTACATGAAATAAATTCTGTGAAATGTTTAACTAAAAGATGGGTCCAGAAATTTTCCGCTCTGATGATATAAATTCTGTGAAATGTTTAACTGAAAGATGAGTCCAGAAATTTTCAGCTCTGATGATATTTTCATCTGTCTCATTTTCCTTTGAAGCAACGACCGCTCCCCCATCTTCAAAACTTTACGTTACAGCAGTGGTGCAAATAGAAATGAGAAACAGCAAAAGTTTCTCTGAGCTTAATACAAGAAAGATAGAAGTAAAAAAGTAAATCTTGGCCAGATACGGCAGAAACTAAACGACACGGGAAGAACATGCCAGCTGTGTGTTGAAATTATTATTATATTATTACTATTCGACATTCGTCACGATTCGATAAATTTATTAATTTCTTTAATTTATTGCTTAGTTGGCAATAAGGCCCTCTCTTATAACTGATCAGGAGCAACATGTACAAAAAATTTTATGTAGAAGCCACAATAACAGTAATCTGCAATATTAATAATAATAATCTTTGGCTACAATGATAATAACAAAATAATGGAAGATTTAAGAATGATAATAGTCATTACTTAACAAACTCAGAGATTATACTTTGCCATATCAATAAAAAGTAATAATTGGACATAACAACGATAATAGTAACACCAATAACAATAACAAGACAATGAAGACATAACGAATGATATTGATTAGTTGAGTACTTTTGTAGCTTTTGTTGGTACTAGAAAAAGTCGAAGGGATAATGAAAGAGGAGAGGATTGAAATTAAAGTAATAATGTCTGCTAGAGAAGAAGTGAATGTCAATAGAGAACTCGGTAGACAACAGGAGGGAAAAGTGGTGGAGGAGGATGGGCTGATGAGAGTGAGTTGCAAGAATATGGATGGTGGGCCAATAGCTGTGTTTTGAAGTTTGACAGTGTTACCATTTCTTTAATATTTTGAGGAAGACGGTTCCAGAGTCGTTTCCCTGCTACAGAAAATAATTTAGGGAACATGGCAGTATCGTATATTGGTACAGAGAGGATTTTTCTTTGTAGAGAACGAGTAATTCTGCTGTGCTGTTCAGATAGTAGTCTGAGAGTAGTCTGAGGGTTGAAGACGAACAGGAAGGAGTTCAGTGACTGAGAAGACGACACAGCAAACAGAACAAATGATTATCTTTACGCTTATCGGCACGGAGCCATTGCTCGTAGGCAGGAATGATATGATCTAAATGGCGTACATCACAAATGTATCGAACAGAAGCATTCATCGCCAGTTCCATCTGACCTATTCTCTCACACGAAAGTCGTTGGAGGAGAGAATCACCGTAACCAAGAATAGGGAATATTAGTGAATGTACGAGTTTCTAACTAAGTTATGCTGACATATTGACGCAAACTGCAGTCGTGTGTTGAGTGTAGTCGAGGCGATGGTCCAGAATTATAACCGATTTCTTTGCAGACGAACAAAAGATTTAATTTCTTATCTTTTATACCTATGGTCACAAAGTTTTTGGTCAACAGACCACCGGTTTCGGTCTACAATTACCATCTTCAGATCTGTTTTATAACAACATGTCTTAATGTACCGCAGCCACAGTGGCATCGTCAAATGTTGAACATAAAATTAGCACCAGCATCGTCAAACAGACGTAAAGTAAAGGAAATATATTCGGATCACTGTTTTAGTCACGACCATGTCGCAGCTTGGGAGGAAAAAAGATGATTTCTGTATTGTTTACGATTAATCGTGGAAGATATTCTCGGAACTAATGAGTAATATGTCTTTTGTCACAAACTTAGATTGCTTGCGTTTTAAATCGGTTAAGTTTCAAATTTATGTTCTGCACCCGTTCTGAATAAGCAAGTAAGTCAGCATTCACGTTCTACATGGTTGCGCACAGACTTTTTGGACTTGCATTTAGGATTAACTGATGGTCGTCTGTGACTGAATGATGTAGGCAGTGGGAGATAATAGTCGACGCATCATCAACATGTAATGAAAAATGTAGTGGGCCCAATACTGAACCTTCGGAGGGTCTTGATACTACATTCTCTTTGCTCCGATTGTTAAACATTGTTGACGGTATATTAGGTAAATTGTACAGCACCTGGAGGAAACTTTAGACTTTTGACTCTAAAATGTTTTTATTCAGTACTATTATGACAATTGTACTGTTCCTAGAGGAACGCATGAGTCGAACATCTTTCGAGTACGGTTCTGAAAGGGAGATTACTTCCGTACTCTCGTTAATTTCACGCTTAGTAGTCAATTTGTTCCAACATTTCTTTCGTGGGCGTTTCGTAAATACAGCAGTGGGGCTTTGTCTTGGTAGGGTCGACCAGAACTCACCCACGTGTGGGTACACAATCTTTATATATTTTGTGGAAGTTTACTTCTTCAGATAGATGCGTACATGCCTTCCTCATTAGGTCGCACAGTTCTGGCGCATCTGTTAGAAGGTTTACTGCCCTTAGTATCGCTCCTACTTGTTACCGTAGTTGCAGAGTAACGAATTTTGTTACGCTATGGATGTTTTCTTTTGCCTAGTGTGTGTAGTCGTATACCTTCTTAACTGTCATAGCCTGTAGTAGACCGTTCATGGTTGGCTAGCCGGCCATTGCGACCGAGCGGTTCTAGGCGCTTCAGTCTGGAACCGCGCGACCGCTACGGTCGCAGGTTCGAATCCTGCCTCGGGCGTGGATGTGTGTGATGTCCTTATGTTAGTTAGGTTTAAGTAGTTCTAAGTTCTAGGGGACTGATGACCTCAAAGCCATTTGAACCATGGTTGGATATTGTTTCTTCTGGTTCTGAGCCTGTGTTTGTGTTTTGCGTCACTAAGCTGAATGATGGTGTGAGTGTTAGCGCATTCCAGTTCTAGAGCCAGCAGTCTTTTTTTTTTGTGCTAGTAGATAGGTCATTTGTCTTAATGAAACCCCCTGACCGATACTTGAGAGGTGTCATGTATCTTATAGTCATATTCCGATTGATACTTCATTCTAAGTGGTACTGTATTAGTGACTTTTTTTGTAATTGTATTCCTTTGTGACTAGCTATTATAATTTATCCTTAGTACTGTGGTCCACGTATGGGAAATCGTCACATGTTCAACAGCTTCTCCTCAACTTCCTCTACCCCACCGCTAGCTACTACATAATCTATTGCGCTTGTGCCGTTAGTCATAGCCAGTTGCTTCTAAATGTTCGTTTTGTATTAAGAGTGTAGATGACACAGCTGTAGTGGTCGTTTCTGCATTTGGAAATGACCAAGTCCGAAACGCGTCATATTACGACCAATGGAGATACTCTATTTTTGAAGCTTGACTACCTGATTAGCGACCAATCTAGAATTATGAAGTACTACGGTACATATTCAGCATGGTTGCCTCCCTGCTACTCGACTTTTATGTTATGTTGCTGTAAGAAAATTCCACCAGAACTTATTTTTTAATTTTTTTTGCTGCTACCACTTTCGAGTGGTGGCACATTCTCATGTTATGTTATGTTACAATAACTTGAATTTATTTACTTATTCATTTATTTATTTTATATATTTACTTATTATTCGTAATTACAGCCTATCAACTGGAAAACTAAATCAGGCTACAAAATACACATTGATACTTAATTTAAAAGGTAACGTTAATAACAAAAAATGCTAATACTACAATTACTTTCTACCCTTAACCATGCAGCTGAGTACTAATATTCCTGTTAGTACTACAGGATCTGTTATGT
Source organism: Schistocerca nitens (assembly GCF_023898315.1). NCBI lineage: Eukaryota > Metazoa > Arthropoda > Insecta > Orthoptera > Acrididae > Schistocerca > Schistocerca nitens. The sequence goes on from NC_064614.1 coordinate 214,042,018, forward strand.
TTCTTTCATATACTGGGGTACGTTTAAAATGTAGATGGTTATTTCCGGTACTGGATACGCCGTGACTTACTCCCGTCAATGGCCATTGAGTACTGGATTCCTTTGGGATAGGACAGCACGTCATATGCGTTTCCACTATAACAAACGATTCCGCGGTTAAAAGAAACGTTTCAAAATTCACACTTCTGCGGTCACTAGCACCAACGCAAAGTAAATTTGTAGAGTATTTTTATGTAAAGGTTTTTTTTTTAAATTACCTCTACCAGTTGTGACTGGTAGCGGTAATTAAAAAAAAAACCTTATATATTTCTTGAGACAGTCACGGTCGAAAAATAGTCAATGTAAACTGTTGGAAAGCCGTTTCATTCAGTGGTCGCCGACGTCGGTTATCTCCATGTATATATTGTCTAGGCGGCATGGCAGCTTGTTGACGCGTGGTTGAAACCCTCGTAAGGTCTTCCTTGGCCTTCCTTGATACTGTAGCTGCAGTATCGCCCAAATAATGGTGCTTTCGGATCCAACTTAATGCATGACGGCAATTACGTGTTGCGTCTTCGTAGAACAGAGTCCCACAATGAGAGCTGTGGAGAGCACACACTGCCGCAGGCATAACTATAATGTCTTTTGATTTTGTATATATACGGAGCATATGGTCCACGACTGGTCGCGTAATGCATCAGTCCACCCGACGGGTTAAGGAATCTAATTTTCAATCTCTCTCGGCCTGTGCCTGAAGTGTCCCACGAATTTTGCTACTGTTGTAATATGCGGTAGTTTAATAACTTGTTCGAAGAAATTTCGAGATTGCAGCCGGTCGTCGCCAACTCTACTCCACCATATTTCGGATGGGCACCTGCCAGTCATCGTCAGGTGAGCCTATGAATACTAAAGCACCCTCCTCAGTTCAGCAATATTACAGCGCTTTCATATTTGATACAATGACGTCTATACTGGAGGTAGCCCTTCCCTCTCTTCGTAGATTTGCAGGTTGCGAGGTATATTCAATACCTGTAGCCTGAAGTCCATAATGGCGTCTTCTAGTGGCACTCCACAGTCACAACACAGGTGGCTATGCCACGCTGCCGACTTCGCATTTGCATCAATAACGTGATAATATTCTTTAACAAATACTCATAATAAAATTGGGAATATTTGTAAACCAGAATGCTGCTCTACTTTCCGGTCAACACTTCCACACAGATTACATGATCTGAACAATACTATGACAGTTTTGTCACCCTTATGGCAAGGGTGGTGCACCAGGGTGGTGCAATGAGTCGCTGGAAAAAGATGGTGTTTGCTCCCTCTGATGTTAACGGTAATATCTCGTAGCTCTACTCGGTGCCGAAGACTTTGCCGTGCGGGGTGTAGAGTGTTGTAGGGTTCGTTGTGCGAACGCCAGTGGGCAGCAGTGGAGAGGTAGCACCGTATCCTACCGGCCCCAGTAAAGATTTGGCGTTTGGAACGTGTGGCTCGCTGGTGTTGTGTGGGCAGTTGAAGCTGTGATGTCTCACAAGCTCCTTTACTGTGAGTTCCGCAAGTACATGTGCCTTGCATGATTCTGGTGACGTAGTGCTTCGATCAGGTACTGTAGGCCAATGTTGGCCTCTCTTAGCCGCTGTGGTTGCAGTGTCCTGGTTCCATGGCGACCGATGTAACTTGATCTACCTCCAGGTTATGTGTCGCAGATTATCTTGCATGTTTAATGGGTGCACAATTCAGTATCAGCCATTACTTAAATCTATTTAAATTGATATTGTAACGTGTTGTTGTCTTAATTACCTGGCGTAGTCGGCACAGAGAGAGCGATCTGCAAACATTAATGATGTAGTTTTTTGTCGAGACCTTTATTTGCCAATATCATAAAGAATAAAACGGTATGTACTAGTTTCAACCTCTTAAACAGTCATCTTCAAATCAGGATACAAACATGCGATGTCGAGATCATGACAATTAGTAAGACAGTCATTTCAGTTTTACTATCCTTGAGGAAATGTAAAACTACAGTCGTATTTACAATCGTAGGATCGTATTAACATACGACTGTTGTAAATTCCACTGTAAGTGGACATTTCCACAAGGATGTTAACACCTAAATGACTAAGTGTCTTAGCTATTTTCTTGACGTAGACACCTGTTTGTATCCTCGCCTGAAGATGACCGTTTACGCGGTTGGAACTAAGAACCACTGTTTTGTGCACTGCGATCACGACAAATAGAAGTTTAAAAGAAGAATCTGCAGCATACGTGTTGTTCAGTCTCGTGGCTAGTAATGAAGTGCTTCACTTGAACATTTTAGTGGTTAATTGTAATGTAACATTTGTATGCTAACGAGGATTTATTATTTACCAGTCTGCATGGTTAATAAAATAGGGTGGATATTAACAGCAGCCAAGTTTGACAAAATTGTGGTATTTAAAACCGAAACCAGTAAAGAATTACAGAAAGACATCGCTGTTTCTAAACATTTTACTTTTATGTTGCAGTTATTCTGTAGTCCTTTATAGATGTTACTTTTGCTATCATTAAGTTGTTTTTCCAAAGGTGCTTTCATTTTTAAATATGATAGTTTAACAGTTACAAATATGATAGTTTAACAGTTACGAACCTTTCTCGGGAAGTTGCTAATCCACCTCGTTTTTACATTGGGTGATGGTGTTACTTCGTTGTTTAAGAGATATTTTGGAAACAGTTGTAAATGTCTTGGTTCTTAATTGTTTGATATCAAATGAATTTTAGTAGTGGAAACTGTTTTGTGGTAATTTTTATGTATTTGTAAGTTATTGTAAAAAATGAAAGTGAAAATTTTTTCTTGTTTGTAATTCATCTCACTCAATCGGGCACAATCTTCCCTCTTACAGTCAAGTACCGCCATGTAGTAAAGACCTTGTTAAAAGCTATTGTTGCTGTCAGCCGGCCGGTGTGGCCGTGCGGTTTTAGGCGCTTCAGTCTGGAACCGCGTGACCGCTACGGTCGCAGGTTCGAATCCTGCCTCGGGCATGAATGTGTGTGATGTCCTTAGGTTAGTTAGGTTTAAGTAGTTCTAAGTTCTAGGGGACTGATGACCACAGATGTTAAGTCCCATAGTGCTCAGAGCCATTTTTTTTTGTTGCTGTCATAGGACGTTGTCCTTGGGTGGCAGTTAAAGGGGAGTTAATGGCATACTGGGGACTTTTCCTGACTAGTAAACGGTTTTTGGAGAAACAATACAGCTCCTGCCACTTTTCTAGTGTCATATACTGGCATTTGTCATGCCGTTGTGCTGTCCTGCTTCTGTCCCCATCACGGATATATATAGACAGTCTGACCATTCTCATCTGTAATCCCATGCTATATGACCATGCATCATCAGACCGTAACTAAGGAAAATAATTCATTTCTTCTGGCACAAACTTTTTCAATAAATCATTCCGATTGTCCAAATTTGTTTGCAGATTTTTTTTTTTTTTATTTGGAGGTGGATTCTATCTACGAAATCAGGTACAGAAAAAATAACATACTCTCACTATGCATGCATATTATTTACGAGGTATCTTAGTGCCGTAGTAAGGGCCGTCGTCTTTTCCAATCTAATGATTTGCATCGTGTTCTGTATAGTTTCATAAATCTGTCGCGAATCTGTTCTGGCTTGTGATCCGTCTTGTACGATCTGACTGTTGCTATAGCAGATTCATATCCTGCACTGGGAAATCACTTTTTATTTTCTGATCGTTAATGTAACTTTTCGAATATGATGTACTGTTTTGTAACTTTTGAAACAAAAAGCCATTAAAATTTTTAACGCAACGCTGGAGAAAGAGCTTTGTTGTAAACCAGTAGCAGTAATATATAGCAGTTCCGGTCGAATATTATTGGACTGTTACGTATTTCATACTTCTGTTCGTATGTTGTAGAATAATGGCCTCCTCCTTTGTTGCAGTCACCCTAGCGCAGTTTGCAGGGGATGCTACCTACTTTACTCTCCTTTGCTTTGCACTTTGACCTTTTATGACCTTTTCCCACAGTTGTTACACTCTGTCCCTGTTACCGGACAATGTTTGGTTGGATGTCACGGATCACAGCTGTTGTAGCACATTTGCACGTTGGCAGTCTTTAACACTTCAAGCTTAGAAACTACTGCACAGTCCATCCTATCTTACTATACAAGCACGGTCTCTTGGGATTCTTTCAATGATAAAGTTCCTTGTGGGCCTATTCCGAAGCGATACTTGCTTGATATCGTTTTAGAGCCGCCGGCCGCGGTGGTCTCGCGGTTCTAGGCGCGCAGTCCGGAACCGTGGGACTGCTACGGTCGCAGGTTCGAATCCTGCCTCGGGCATGGATGTGTGTGATGTCCTTAGGTTAGTTAGGTTTAAGTAGTTCTAAGTTCTAGGGGACTGATAACCACAGCAGTTGAGTCCCATAGTGCTCAGAGCCATTTGAACCATTTGTTTTAGAGCTACCGTTCCGGAAATTTTTCCACTTAAATTGAAGTCATGCAGGTCAGCTAGTTATTCATCCTGTGTCACGAGTAGTCGGAGCCGTGTATGTTGCCAAAAGTGATATTTTTTGGGTTCCTTGCGTCTAATGTCTGGAAACAATTTGTTTTTGTGCCGTTTTTGGAAGTCGGTTGTGCTACTGTTTCTACGGCGATCACACTAGGAGTGATATTAATGGATTTTATTTTTAGTTTCCATGCCTTGAATATAATTTTTTTTGACTGTCTTCTTTTGTTGTCTGTTTACTGGCTTTATGAACAAAGTGTGGGCCGGATTGCCTTTGTCGGTGGTGAGTTAGTTTCCGCAATGACTACCGCCAAAAAGTTTGTGGGGAGGAGGCAGGGCTGAGGGGTGGGTCGGCTGGTCTACTTTTATTGCGCAGCCTGGAATTTTAATTTTTTAAGTCCTCTACTTTTTTCTCAAGAGCCTCGATTTTTCCGTTTCGTCTCGGTGTGTTTCGTAATTCTTGTTTTAGATCCCGGTGTTTCCTCCTTCAGTATGTCTATCTGACGTTCTAAGCAGGTGTAATCATGCACGTCGACCGACTCTACACCATTTATTGGGTTTGAGGCAAGTGGCTAGCATCAGGCCACAAGAACAATATAGTTGGTAGCAAGCGTATCTGTTTATGGGGCCATTGTCTATACATATAATCAATGAAATTACCCCGCCACGTTTTTCTGTCTGCATGTGAAGGCTGATCTCAGCAATTACTGCAGCGATTTTTACACGCTTTTTAGCAACTGACTGAACACAATATAATTTATTACCACTACACCAGATGTCTCGTTCGGGAGTACATGGCTTACTGCTACACTTGTGAAACCGACGCCGGAAGCCAGTTAGCCCTATGAGGCCTGGTACCGAGGTAGGCGGGATAGGGTTACGATTGTGGACGGGGCCGTAATCAATTACTGTTGGTTAGTTTATTTTTCATTCACGTGCACTTTATTTGGAAACAACAACAAATTAAAGGTGACAATAAATTAAGAAGTGTTCCACGGCTGAAGGCCTTAATGACAACAAATTCAAAACTATTTCCCGGCTGAAGGCCCCAATAGTAATAATTTAAAAACGCTTTCACGGCTGAAGGCTTGAATATCAATCTTCTAAGAACCAGTTAACTTCTTAAACTTGCAATTACAGTTATTAAAATATTTTTAACAGAACAATCATCAGAGTCTCGCTGCTGGAATACAACTGTCTAATTAAAATTGTAAGCCCGCATCTCGTGGTCGTGCGGTAGCGTTCTCGCTTCCCACGCCCGGGTTCCCGGGTTCGATTCCCGGCGGGGTCAGGGATTTTCTCTGCCTCGTGACGGCTGGGTGTTGTGTGATGTAGTTAGGTTAGTTAGGTTTAAGTAGTTCTAAGTTCTAGGGGACTTATGACCACAGCAGTTGAGTCCCATAGTGCTCAGAGCCATGTGAACCATTTTTTAAAATTGTAAGACAAATAACACTCATGGCTGAAGGCCTTAATGACAACCAATACAAACTACTTCTTAGCTGAAGGCTCCAATAGAAGGATGGAGGGGGGGGGGGGGGGGGAGCGTAGACGTTGCTCCAAGGATCGACATTGGAAAGTCCGTAAAAAACTTCGCAAGCAATGAGACAGACAGCCAAGAGTTGCGTTCACTTCACGAGATGGTAACTCAGACTAGTGGCAGTTTAAGCGCATGATCAATAATCATTTGCCGGATATACCTAACGTCTGATGACCAAAGTAACGATGGAATAACATACCCAAACCGGAACCGGCGGTCAGCACTACGTCTTCAGACTCCGGTGTTCAGAGCATCCGGAAGGAGAAAGGAACCACTACTACCAGAGTAGGGAAACAGCACCACCGGGCTCACAAATCAAGGAAACTGTCGAATTACAAGCCCTACCGGACAGCAGCAGCAAGGTGAGGAAAAGTACACTGCCGTAACATACGCTAAGCTCCAGGGCCGGTAACTGGGGCGTTAGCAGCTAATAGGCAGGAAAAATACCACTGGTTGCACTCCACAAGTAATAACATATAGAATGCAACAATTAATAATAACAAGTGGAGGAAGGCTAATTACGTTCGCCTTCCCCAAATGGTCCACTCGCTGCTCTTCGTCTTGGTGACACTGCGAGCAGCACCACACAAGCAAAAGTTGGTGGAGGTTTCACTACTTTAATTTGGGTCCACTCAACTTAAACTTCCTGGGTCCTGTTGACAACGACCCCTCGCGACCACAGACCTTCCATCCGGCAGTGCATGTGTGCCGCCAGTGGTCCCAGCGTGTTTCGCTGGTGTGGCCGAGCGGTTCTAGGCGCTTCAATCTGGAACCGCGCTGCTGCTACGGTCGCAGGTTTGAATCCTGCCTCGGGCATGGATGTGTGTGATGTCCTTAGGTTAGTTAGGTTTAAGTAGTTCTAAGTTCTAGGGGACTGATGACCTCAGCAGTTGAGTCCCATAGTGCTCAGAGCCATTTCAACCATTAAGCATTTTTATTTAGCACCAGCCGTGCTGGATCCCAACGGCCTCGTATCAGTAGCAGTCGAGATGACAGGCATCTTATCCGCATGGCTGTAACGGATCGTGCAGCCACGTCTCGATCCCTGAGTCAACAGATGGGGACGTTTGCAAGACAACAACCATCTGCACGAACAGTTCAACGACGTTTGCATCAGCATGGACTATCAAATGCCGGCCGTTTCCAGCAACATGGACTATCATCTCGGAGACCATGGCTGCGGTTACCCTTCACGCTGCATCACAGATAGGAGCGCCTGCGATGGTGTACTCAACGACGAACCTGGGTGCACGAATGGCAAAATGTCATTTTTTCAGATGAATCGAGGTTCTGTTTACAGCATCATGATGGTCGTATCCGTGTTTGGCGCCATCGCGGTGAGCGCACATTGGAAGCGTGTATTCGTCATCGCCATACTGGCGTATCACCCGGCGTGATGGTATGGGGTGTCATTGGTTACACGACTCGGTCACCTCTTGTTCGCATTGACAGCACTTAGAACAGTGGGCGTTACATTTCAGATGTGTTACGACCCGTGGCTCTACCCTTCATTCGATCCCTGCGAAACCCTACATTTCAGCAGGATAATGCACGAGGGCGTGTTGCAGGTCCTGTACGGGCCTTTCTTAATACAGAAATCGTTCGACTGCTGCCCTGGCCAGCACATTCTCCAGATCTCTCACCAATTGAAAACGTCTGGTCAATGGTAGCCGAGCAAGTGGCTCGTCACAATACGCCGGCACTACCCTTGATGAACTGTGGTATCGTGTTGAAGCTCCATTGGCAGCTGTACCTGTACACGCCATCTAATCTCTGTTTGACTCAATGGCCAGGCGTATCAAGGCCTTTATTACGGCCAGAGATGGTTGTTCTGATTTCTCAGAATCTGTGCACCCAAATTGCGTGAAAATGTAATCACATGTCTGTTCTAGTATAATATATTTGTCCAATGAATACCCGATTATCATCTGCATTTCTTCATGGTGTAGCAATTTTAATGGCCAGTAGTTTATTTTTCATAGTCGTATCTATACTCATTATAGTCTCACTGTGTAACTTGCTTGCGTACGTCATCAAGTAGAAAGAAAATATTGATTACATAAAATTGACAAAAATCTGTGGTGCTCCTCCATGTGATCTATTAGATGCCTCTTTAAAGCGTTATGTATCAAACTGTCTGACCGCTAGCAAAAGAAATTTTCAGTCTCGCATAATTTCTTCTGGACACGTTCTACTATGCAGTAACCGAATTTTTCTTTAGGAACTGTAGTTAAGAACGTTTACTTAATTACATTACTAGTTACACGAGTGGTTCTAAATATTATGCTCGCCTCTTGCTGAAATTACTTATTGATAAACTATCTTAATTACGAACTCATTCACGCTAGCATCCACTATCCATGGCCTTACATTGCTATTGTTTCTTATATTGACATAACGGCCGAGAAACCATAAACTTCGTTTTTGTGACACTGTAGATTTAGTAAGATCTAATAATTACTTTTCTAGGATGCACAGAGAGGCTACTGAAACTTAAGAACACAAAAACAATTCCAACAGAAAAGAAAGAATAAGTGCCGCGCGGGGTAGCCGCGTGGTCTCGGTTCCCGCGGCTGCCCCAGTTGGAGTTTCGAGTCCTCCCTCGGGCGTGGGTGTGTTTGCTGTCCTAAACGCAAGTTCGTTTTAGTTAGATTAAATAGTGTGTAAGCCTAGGAACCCACGACCTCAGCAGTTTGAACCCATAGGAACTTACCACAAATTTCCAAGAAATAGGAGAAGGACTGAAATTAGATAAGTTGTGGGCCCTAGTGCTAAATAAAAAAAATCAGTGCCAACTCCTCCCATCTAGGAGTTGCATGTCATACTTCAGCACGACTAAACTATCTTAGGTAGTGGTCTGATGACGAGACGGAACGATCGTTGGGTGGATACTTACAAAATGTTCGGTATGCTGAAGTTCAGTTGAGTCTGTAACAGTTTTCTGAATTGTTAAGGCCTCTGAAATGATTTGTCGTCGAAGAGAGATAGATGCAAGACAAACAAACAGTATAATTTTTGTAGATGTAGAAAATATTACGATCATCATTGAAATATACGTACTCCTTAAATATCTGTATTTATTAGGGATGGAGCGTAGCGGCCGAAAGATTATGTACAACTTGTACAGACCAGGCAGTTGCTATAGGAGATACGAAAGAGAAACAGTAATTGAGATGGAATGAAGACACTGTTGTAGCTACTCACATCATTTTGCAGTCTGTAGGCAGAGTTAGGAATAAAGTAGACCAAAGAGAAATTTATTAAGAAAATTAATCAAGGAGAAGAAACAAAAGCTTTAAAGATTTGCTTATTGAATTTGGTCAGAGATGGAAAAGGTTTTGCAACATCAACTTAGCACAATACACAGTGTCTTCAAAACATCTTAAATATGAACATAAGTTACAAGGGTAATGGAATGTACTGGAACTAAATCAGGCCACACTGAGGGAATCAGGTTAAGAATTGACAGACTAAAGAGGTGAATTATGCTACTGGGGCAACAAAATTCGACAGCATGTATTATAATCTTAAGTTACAAAGGCTTTTCTAAAACAACCTGAGTGGAATGTAGCCTCATATTTAAGTGAAATGCAGACGGCGAACAATATAGAGTTAAGAGCCTTTTGAAAAGTGGTGCTACAGAAGAATAGTGAAGATTACATTGGTACCAATGAAGAGCACCAGCACCAAATTTGGAGAAAAAGAGTTTTGGGGTACAATCTGATTAAAACGTGGGTCGATAGCAGGGTGGGAGGCATTAAGGATTATTTAATCAGAAGATGGAGTGATGCCTGAGGACTGAAACTGGGAGAGCAAGAGGTGACTACAGTGGATGTAGGCTGCAGCAGTTTTACTGAGACGATGAGACTTGCTGAGGATACATTATGTTGGAGAGATCCATAGGCGACGATAATAACGAACAGAACTGAATATATTGTTTTTATAAAGGTAATTAATTTTATAAGATTAAGTTCCCAGAGAACCACTTAATAATTCTTTGAAAATCTTTATCAATTTCTTCTGTCATTTTCACTGCAAGAGGATCATCCGTAAAAAGTGTTAACTCTGCTTAATGTACACTGAGGTGACAAAATTGATGGGATGGCGATGTGCGCAAAAACAGTTGGCTGTAGTGTCGCGTGCACAACATTAGAAGAGCAGTGCATTGGCGGAGTTGTCATTTGTACACAGGTTACTCATGTGGCCGCGCGACGGGAATTAAGAGCTTCGGACGCGGAATGGCAGTTTTAGCTAGACGCATGGGGCACTCCACTTCGGAAATCGTTAGGAAAATCAATATTCAGAGATCCACAGTGCCACCAGTGCGCCGAGAATACCAAATTTCAGGCATTTCATCTCACTAGGAGGAAGCAGTGACCGAGAGCAGCGGCATTTACGCGGAGTCATCAGCGCCAACAGACAAGCGACACTGCACGAAACTACCACAGAGGTCAACGTATGACATACGTCGAACGTTTCCATTAGGAAAGTGGAGCGAAACTTGGTGTTAGTGGGCTACGGCAGCAGATGACTGAAGCTTTTGCTTTTGCAAACAGCACGAAATCACCTGTAGCCCGTTTTCTGGGCTAGTGACTGTATTGGTTGGACCATAAACTACTGGAAGACCTGGGCCTGGTTAGACGAGTCCCGTTTTCAGTTGGTAATTGCTGATGGTATGGTTCGAGTATGTTGCAGACCCCAGCAAGAAATTGACGTAAGTTGTCAACAACGCACTGTGTAATCTGGTGGTGGCTCCATAATGGTGAGGGCTGTGTTTACATGGAATGCATTCGGTTCCCTGGTCCAACTGAATCGATCACTGACTAAATGGTATGTTCCGCTACTTGGAGACCATTTGCAGCCATACATGAACTTCGTTTTTCCAAACACCGATGTAATTTTCATGGATGAAAATTCATCATACCACTGGGACACAATTACCTGCAAATTTTAAAGAACGTTCTGGACAATTCGAGCGTTGATTAGGCCATGTGGGACATAAACGACAGGTCACTTCGTGCACAAAATGCTGAACTGACAATAGCTCCGCAACTATGGACGGCTATAGAGACAGCATGGCTCAATATATTTCTACAAGGGAGTTCCAGCGACTTGTTGAATCCATTCTACGTCGAGCTGCTGAACTGAGCCTGATAAAAGGAGGTCTAACACGATATCAGGAGGTATCCCATGACTTTTGTCATCCAGGGTATAAAGACGGGAAGGACAGATGTACTGGGAGGAACAGAAGTTGCTACTAATAGTAACCCATTGATAACTTTAAGGTGACAAATATAGATACAAACACCAGTGTACACTGCTATTAAGTCAGACATCTCTGCCGGCCGGAGAGGCCGTGCGGTTCTAGGCGCTACAGTCGGGAACCGAGCGACCGCTACGGTCGCAGGCTCGAATCCTGCTTAGGGCATGGATGTGTGTGATGTCCTTAGGTTAGTTAGGTTTAATTAGTTGTACGTTCAAGGCGACTCATGACCTCTGAAGTTAAGTCGCATAGCGCTCAGAGCCATTTGAACCATTTTCAGACATCTCTGACATTGTTCATTGTTCATTTTAACCTGTTGTGGAGGTGTTTTCTAATCAAGCAAGAAAGTTTACTTTATAAACGTCGTACAGAGGCTGTTATACTTTAATAATAAATGAGTGGAATAATAATTTGAACACTGTTGCACCTACAGTGAAGGCTGTCTTCAATTTACGGAAACGCTTGCTCCATAAGTTGTGAAAGGGTCCTGTAGCCACCTTTCATTGCCAACTCTCGTAGTGGTCAAGTCGGCAAAGAGGTTTCCGCTACTTGTGAGAAATCCACCTGCGTTAGGTTGGTGGCGGAAATGGCATCCTGGGGTTTTCCGGTCCACGCGGAGCGTGGAAGAGGCTGGAGAAGCGGGAGGCAGTCTGCCGCCGGTACGGGAAGCGTACACAGCTGTGCTCCAGTCGAAGAAGGGTGAGTTGGACTGACCGCGTGGCGCGTTGTCACATAGAGAGGGGAGCTTTTAGCTTTTGGACTCGAATTTCGCCTTATAAAGATTTATTTGCTGGGTTGCAGCAGGGAATGGAAATCTTTTGTAGACTTTCAGTTTGATTCCCAATGCAGTCTTGACTTTGATCCGTGAGAGGAACGCAGCACAAAGGAGTTGCATATGTTGAAGTGCCCTCGGTTCAGTGTGAATGTTTATGTGCCTACAACTGTGTGTGTATGCTTCTAATCTTTTCCGGATCTTGGTAATTTTTGTGTATTTGTGAATTTTCTTTGTCTCATGTGATTAAAATTTGGCCACGGTCCATAGAAATTGTCTCCGCGGACCGAGTGGGCACGCGAGTCTGTTATGAAACGTGTAGTATTTCACAAGCAATTGTACATAGTTAACATGCAACAGCAGTCTATAGATGCACTACATCAATGTTTTAAGGAATAAATAATTTTGCCTTCAATCTTATCTTGTGTACCGATGTTACGTCGCCGTTACCTTCGCCATTTACCTTGTAGTTTTCCTTGTTGGCCCACCTATAGCGTTTCCATGTGCACAGGTGTAGTGATTAGTGTCCCTTCTTTTTATCTGAAACAAATGCTCTGGAATAGATCGTGTGTTCACGAATCTTGCTGCAGGCTGCACTTACGCATGGTGTTCACGCCCTCTTTACTTTACTCAATATTTGATTCACGGGAAGAATGCCTGGATCATATTAATAACTACATCCCATTCTTTATCAATGACTTTACAATGAATGTTCTTTTGTGAGTTTTTCTTATTAATGAATTAAGTAATTTTCCGACTCAGTGCTACCTCTTCTTTGTCGTGTGGCTAGAGTTGGTGGCGACCCTATCTTTTATATTGATTTCAGTGTCAAATAGCATTTTCTTATTCAAAGTGCGCGTGGCTCTTTTAACTATCAGGATACATTCAAAGGGCGCTTCATGCTTCTTGCACATAGCGTCCTTTTATTCACGCTACTTACAGTTGAACCATTATGGAATATGGGAAGTAGCTAACGGTTGGTTACCTTATGAACAGGCAGCAAAAGGTTATTCTCCACAGTACTGAGAATGGCAGCAATGTGGGGTCTGAGTGGGGCACGGTTAAATGGAGGGATCAGTGCTTTGTTATTTATTACAAGGGATTCTAAAATATTTCTGTTTGGTGGTGACACTATCTTCGTAGTAAAGGAAGTCGTTTGCTACTTTGGCACAGTTTCCCATAGTGCACTTCTAGATATGAGATCATGGCCTATAGAAAATAAACTAACCCTAAGTCTCAGTAAGACTCAATTTTTACAGTTTCTGTCACGCAGTTCTACAAAATATGACGTTCTAAGTACAGTGAATGAGCATTTGGTTTGTGAGATTGAACAATTCAAATTTCAAAGTGTCCGTGTTCAGGATATTGTTGGAAGACTTATTGCTGCCATTTTGACTGTTACAAATCTAAAGTAAGTGATAGTTATTCACGAAAAGTAGTCTGCTTTGCTTATTTTCATTCACCTACGACGTATGGTATTATATTTTGGGGGTAACTCTCCCCATTCTCAAAGGGTATTTTTGGCTCAGAAAGGGGCGGCTGGTGGAAGTGGTGTATGTTGATGAACCCATTGTCGACCCCTGTTCATTAGTCTGGGCATTCTGACATTGTCCTCTCAGTATGTGTATTCTTTAATGTCGTTACTGATCAACAGCATCAGTTTATTCCCGAGAATTAGCAGCCTTCACTCAGTTAATACTAGGCAGAAATCCCATCTGCATTTGGATCGCACCTCATTGGCTATTGCGCAGAAAGGCGTGCAGTATGCTGCTGCATCCATTTTCAATAAGCCACCACAAACATTCAAAGATTTAGCAGTAATCCATGCGCTTTCGGTTTTAAACTGAAGCGTTTCCTCGTAGGTGACTCCTATTCTGTCGAGGAATCCCTTGAGAAGTTAAGCTGATTTCTGTGAAAAATATGGACTGTCGTTTTTTCGGATTCATAAGCATTTTCGTTTATCTGTTATTACTGTTTTGTTGTAATTTTATGTACTGACACATTCCAAGACCACGGAGATTTGATCCTCAACTTGGTACTACGGAACTAGACGTGTAAAGTAAAAAAAATTAAATAAAATACAACTGGATTTCCAGCGGAAGACCAGCGTTCAGGTAGGCCATCTATAAAGTGGTGAAACTAAGCCAAAACTCTTACAACGGTTATCCATAGCCCTAGAGTCTACTCGTAAGATATTTATCGACCGGGATATGTCTACACCTTCTGTGCGGAGAATTTTACATATAGCCACATTCAAAAGTAACACCCCTCGTCCCATACATGAGCTACTTACAACGCTTTTATAGACATTGATTCCAATACGCGACTGTGTAAACAAGTATGCTTAAGCGTGGCAGGTCGTTTGGCGAAATCTATAAACAAACATGGGAAACAATTTCAGAAAGGATCTTATAAATAATCCTGAAGGATGGATAATGTGTTCAGTTATTTCAGGATTCGAATTTTTTGTTTTGTAATCAGTTAGGTTACGATGGAGTGACTTTGGCGCCCCGTGTGTAAGGAATAAGTATGGTACTAAAACTGTATCCTGTGGCACTACCTCAGTGGTCTATCCGCACTGGCTAAAATTTTCTGCCCTTCCAGGATTATTTGAATCATAAAGAACAAAATGTCACATCCATTTTGGTAAGTATTAGTCAATCCAGTTCCTTTAAACCATTAATTTCAGAATAATTTACGATTAATGAGAACAAATATGTACAGAAAATATGGTGACAACCGCCTCCGGACCCAGAAACATCATTAATTTTGTCATCTGTCTATAGAAGTCGACCGAAGCCTTACAACAAAGTCGACGTTAAAGCTGCATCAGAATTAAACAAGTCGATCAGTTTCGCACGTAAGTTAAATTGTGTAGCGCTTTCTACAGTTAATTTCTCTGGTGAATGTTCGGTTCACTTATCTCTACCAAGAATGAGCACACTGAATGGGATCATCGAGTTCGTCGCATTCTCACTACTAAGTAAAATCAGTATTGCAGGATGACTTGGGTTGGAGGTCCCGTCGATGACAAGGTAAGAAGAAATGTAGCCATTATTGAAGTGTAGTTATATCTGATTACGAAGCATCTATTCAGATATTTAATGGTCATTTCGATAAAGGTCCTAAATTTAAAGATATTATACATTCACTGCTATGGCTCTTTCAAATTACCTTTGAGAGTACGTGATGAATTTGGAAACCAGAAAATTATCCAAGAGACAATATCACTTGGGATTTAGATGAAGGACTATCATGTCGATCATATTTACTGCAGTTCATTTTCAATCCGCTATATATATATAATACGAGGCACTGGAAGCTTCTACAGCGCTTGTTATAGGCACAGACAGTATAGCGATGTTTCGTCGGTGAAAACAATTTGTTTTATAGTTACACGTTAGCAGTTAACTTAAAGACCGCCGAGGTGTGAAAATTAACTAACACAGGTGGGCTTGACGCGGAAGATACTTCCAAATGCATTTTCCAAGAAGTTAAATTACTAACTTAACATTATTATACTCCGAACTTATGACGGCGAAGCACAACTAATCCCTCTTTGCAGCTCCTCTGCGCCCATCCAGCGTACCAACTGTAGGCCGTTAACATTTCCTCCTACTTTCTACCCCCGACTTGGACGCATAACAACGCAGTTTCGATGCTGACGACGTAATAATATCGGAAATATCTCTTGCGGACCATTTCTCAGTACTGGCGCTGAATAGCATGTTACACGTCCCCGACACAATGTAATCCGATTATAGCGGATTGAATTAATAGAATTCAAACAAAGTTTAATATGACTTTGTGAGATGATTATTTGTAAAGATGAACCAGTACGCAAACTTGCAAACTTTGCTTTGCGGGGAAGGGGGGGGGGGGGGCGGGAGGAGGGTGCGAAAGGGAGGGGGGGGGGGTTACTCGCCCTGCAAACGTTGGCTGTCTCAGTATAATCTCCTAATGTCGTTTCTGACCTTTTTCACGGTTTTCACATTCTGAGAGACCGATGAAGAACGAAGTCCCTTTAGGCAAGTGTATTTGAAAGTGTTTGCATACCATTTACATCTATATAAATACTCTGCAAGCCACCGTAAGATGCATGGTGTATTATACCATGTGCAACAACTACCCGTTTCCTTTCATGTTCCACTTGTTGATTGAGCGAGGGAAAAACGACTATCTGTATGCCTCCGTATGAACCCTAATTTCTCGTGGTCCTTACGCGAAATGTACGTTGCTGGCCAGCTTCAAATGCCGTTCTTTAAATTTTCTCAATAGTGTTCCTCAAAAAGAACGTCGTCTTCCCTCCAGAGATTCCCATTTGAATTCCCAAAGCTTCTCAAAACACTTGTGTGTTGTTCAAACCTACCAATAACAAATCTAGCAGCCACCTCTAAATTGCTTCGATGTCTTCCTTTAAACTAACCTGATGTGGTTGCCAAACACTCGAGCACTACTCAAGAATAGCGTCGTATATGAGGTCTCCTTAACAGATGAACCACATGTTCCTAAAATTCTGCCAATTGACTCGTCAATCATTCGCCTTCCCTACCACAATTCTCACACGCTCTTCCCATTTCATATCACTTTGCAACGTTACACACATGACTGTGTCAAACTAGATACTACTATTGCTGTATCCAAACGTTACAGTTTGTTTTTCATACCCTTTCGCACTAACTTATGTTTTTCTTCATTCAGAGCCAACTGCCATTAATCATACCAACTGGAAATTTTGTATAATTCATCTTGTATATTCCCATTGTCACTCATCTTCGACAAGTTTCCGTACACCACAGCATCATCAGCAAAGAGCCGCAGATTGTAGCTTACCACGTCAGCCAGATAATTTATATATGTAGAAAATAATAGCAGCCCTATTACATTTTCCTGGGGGACTCTGACTATACTTTTGTCTCTGATATTTGCCAAAATACTTGAAACAGAGAGTAACATATGTATTCGAAACAGGCTGGAGATTCTTATGTTCGTATGATCACAATTCTACGTATATACTGAATAGTAATCGTTATTTCTACCCTCCGCCCACATCACATGTCAATGTGTTACAATACTACAGTGAAAGAGGATGCGACAGTGTGAGAGAGAGTTTTTAACCTACCACTTGTATACTGGGAGATGCTCGAGTTTTTAAAGGGAGGCAGGGCAAACGATCCCATGAATTATCAGTAAAAATACATTTAGAGAACTATTTTGGTCAGTGGAAGGTACTGCTTTTGCTACCAACAAAGGAAGTTAAATAAGTAATGCTACGTAATGAAGGGAACAATACAATAACTGGAAACTATCAGCGACACAAAAGCAGAAGAATTGTAACCCATGTATGAAATATATTTTTGGATAGGCAAATACAGGAACGAGCCTCGATAGTTCAGTAAGATGCACATAATCCAGAGCAAATACACTACGCAACAAAATTAATCAATAACTTTTCCAAAACTCCGTGACTGTTTCCGATTTCGACGCGTAAGTTGAAAGTTGGTTGAAAGGTGCCTTTTACTGTAACGGTGCGGAAGCACGGATGACAGCGACGTCACCCTCGCACTCAGCAACTCTTCAAACAACAATGTGTTCACAAATCCGAAAAAAGAGGTCATCACATCTCAGAAGTATATGTGAGATTTTAGGTGTGTTATTGATGTCACATGGACAACAAATTTCACTAAAATGTTTCCGAACACCTCCGTAGGCGTAACACACGATGGGAAAACATTCACACCTCTCATTTTCCACATTTTACTCTTTCTTCTGCTACTTCTGTGACGGGCAGAACTGCAGCACACAGCGTTGAAATCATATGGTTTTTCTTATGGGCGGCCGAAGAAAATATTGCAGACAACAGATGCTCATAATCGACATTACAAGGCGTCAGGGCGTGGAATGAATGACACCACTAAAACTGTCACTTCCTTTGAGGCTTTGATTCCCATACAGTTCGCAGGGCGAAAACCATAGTTTTGTAGTGTGATGAGCAACAGGAAGATGTTCTTGACAACATTAGACACGTGTGCCACCACCAGGGCGTTTCAACCCTTCTCTAAGAAAGCCGGCGACTGCTCCAGCGCCTGAATGAAAGCAAACCCGTCAAGGATGTTGAAGAGGTTGCCTAACACACAGGCGTTAGGGCAGCCGCGAGGCTAAATTGGCGTCAAAGTTTTTTAAGTGCTGAACACAAATGCGTGGTTGGCACCGAGTGTGTTTCCGAACTAGGAGTGGGTTCTCCAAGGGACCCTATGCTGCTTTATTCACGAGCATCAGAATTTAGCGCCCCACTGACCACGCCACAGGAGTGCGCGCAGGAGAATCAAGTTCAAATTTTGTCGAGTGGTTTCGAAAAGTCGCTAATGATTCCATTCTGTATACCAAAGTAAATATTGCGGTCACACTAAACTCCAGTGGGGTCATATCACGTTCATTGGTGTTGCAGAGCCACAATGTCCTTACGCAGAGCAGAAACGACAGTAGGTTGTAGCAGTGTCGAACGTTTCTAGAATCTTGTCCTGTTGCAAACTGCACTGCAAAAGTCTTCTTCAGCGGCGAAATGTGTGGTGTTCCCGATATCGTGCACTGGAGGGCAGAAATATCGAGGCTGGAATGGAATCAATTAAACATCATGCTCTTCCGGCTGTTCGACACCCGTCGTCCTCTGTATGATGACAGGAAGTGAAAGCCGTTTCGGTCCTGATGAAGCTCTGGATCTAGGCCTCTGCCCAGGAAGATCTCCCGCAAGATTGGGTGGTAAGACATGAACACAGGCCAACGTGCTACATGCTACGGCAGGATCCCTGAAACTAAGACCACAATGACTAATCTTCCAAGGAAAAGTTAAGTTTTTATCGGCCGTTTTTACCCTTAATAGGCGTGTTCCATGCCCGAAGCTCAACTACTTAGCCCCACGATAAGTACAAAGAGCACAGAACAAGAAAGGGCGGTGGGTAGCTTCAATACTAGGGTAAGGTTTTAACCATCAGACACTCAAATGGCAGGCAAAAGAGAGTCAAGCTTTAGCAACTAGGTTCTTAGAACTTAAACCTAATAATGGCGAAGTGTGTGATTAGCAAATTAAGTGAAGAGAGCCCTGCTTTAGCAAATAGGCGCTTGATACTTACTGTGATAAAAAAGAAAAAAACTTTATACTAGCCAAGCGTATTATTACTGCATTCAAACAGAATAGGCTAACAAGGCTTTTAAATCATAATGTGATAAACTTGATAGTGTCCAAGCTCAATGACCACTATATTTAGACAATAAGCTAATGTCACACAGGCGTGCTATACGCTCACAGAATCACAACCGCAGTGCGATAACTTGACCTTAACGGGGCGTAGCCACGACAGCGAGGTCGAACAGTGCTCAGGCTGTAATCGTGCAGACACTAATGCATTGCGCAGAACAGTGTTAAGAATACGGGGTACTTTTCCAGCTCAATATTATGTAAAAATCAACACTTATTTCTGCAGGCACTGTTTATAATGTATGTTTTGCAGATTTTTTGCTGGTATCAGGTAATGCAGGGCACTTTCTAAACAAATTAGAAGTATTTCGAATATTTTTGAATCTGCTTAGGGTTATTAAAAAAATTACAAAGAAATTGATGCAACTCTTTTTTCCAAAATGCTTCCTCTAATTGAGGTACAATTTAATCCGATGTTATACATTTGAAGGAGACCTAATTTTTACCAGAATGCGTGACATGATGGTAAAGGTACTAGATATATTTAATTCCACCTATTACGTAGGTTACACGGATAAAAAAAATCACATCTTACATTTTAATTTTTATAATTTTGTTCCTATTAAAAAATGATATTTTTTCTATAACTAAATTGAGTCTGCAATAAATCTTACGTCTGCTATATAAGTCTAGACTATTGGAAGTTACAGAAAAAAATTAGAGCAATGCTTTATAAACTTTAGGAATTATTTGTACCTGAATTCTGAAAAATGCAACTTGCGGGAAATTACGAATGAAGATATGAGACCAATTAAACTGTGCCTCAGAACATTCCTGAAGTATAGCCTTCATCCTGCAGCATTTCTCCAAGCTTGCTCTTGGCATTTTTTTACCACTTCTTGCTTCTTTGGAAACGTGAAGAGCGAATCTTTCATCTTCATGCACCCGATGTCTGTCACACGCAAGTAATTGATCAACCATATTAGAGCCACATTTTATGCCTAAATTTCTCATGACTTCCAGCCTTCGTATCATTTCACCTTTGAAACATATCACTGAAACTAGTACACCAACTTTTAATGTATTTAGTCCTACAAAAACATTGTTGGGTAATCTTTCTCATATGCAATGGTTGAAACTTTCGTTTGTATTCTGAGTGCCCCCATGAAGACATTTACTAAGAAAAACAGGGTCATTCAGGTTTCTAAAAATTGGTTTTATTTCATTCACAACAGGCTCAAGAAGAGAATGCTTATGATGGAATATTTGACCACCTTCTTTTGCTTTTTGGTAATCACACCAAGAATCTGCTCCTTTAGGGCAAGGTCCGTGAACAGGGTGGTCATCTGTGGACCACTTATGAAGGTAGTTGGCCCATACGGCTTTTCTCATTGCTGAAACATCATTCAGTGGTGTAGCCCGTCTAAAGGCCAGTCCATAATAACTCCGAAGAAAGTCTATTTCAGTTTCAGTCAATCTGCCTCGGCCAGGCAGCGATTTTACTTCACATAACAACTTTCCTTTCATTTCTCTTCGTAGCTTCCTCAATCTAGCACCCATCCTCTTTTTCACATGTTCACAACACTCCAGTTTTGTTACCAACGTATCACCATAAACACTGAAATCATTAATTTTATTGAAAGCTTTGGAGTCCCCATCACCTAGGTACTTCGTATATCTACCGCTATAAACGGGCACCGACCTCTGAAATATTTTTAGAGCTCCATCACACTCCATACCTCCATTGCAGCCATCATAATTCTTAGAACACTGATGTTCAATATGTCCTTCAGTGTTACCATGGCAGGTGTAGCAGTACTTAAATAAGCACTCAACATCGACAACTTTTCTATTCTCCAGGGGAGTAATACTTACGACACCATTCAAGGAACGATGTCCTCGACGTTGCCATGTCCCATCTAGTGCAACAGCAGTGTCCCTGGTTCCACTAATATTTACAGTTCCATCTATTGCACGTGTGCTTTAGACATAACCGTCAAAGCACCTAAAAGTATTTTTACTAACTTCCTGAACCTGATGGGAGGAGGAGAAAGGTCCATCAAACAATAAAACGTTTGAGCAGCCTTGTTTCCTTTCCCTATTGCACGCATTGCATACACTAACTTCCAATTCACATCATATGAATAATGGGCAACGTTCGAATCAGGATCTACACAGCACAACCAATTTTGACGCTAAAACCGTTCCTGCTACTTTGTTGTTCAGTTGTTTCCAGACAGCCTACACGATCACATTGTTTACATTTCACCACTTGCTTTATCAAAGAAGGTAAGATGCCCACACCAACAGCAACAAATCTACTGCAAATACCGTCATTGTTAACACAAAAATTTCAATCACTAGGAGGCGTGTCATGTGGGAGTTTCTTCACTGAGGAACTGATACATAGGTTACTTTCAACAATGTGGCTAGCTTTGTTTGTGAACTGGTTAGAACGAAAATTCCTTTTATTGAATTTCTTGTTGCGTGGAATAGTTCGTACCTATTGTACACTAAAGGATATGTACTTCCACAAATTTATGTAGCACTTGGGCAACAAACATTCAGTAACACATGCACAAACTGCTTCAGCGAAACCAAGGTAGATACTAGCAAAGATAATCATTTACAGACACTATAAACCTGCAGTGTTACCAACACATACAATGTATCATACGTATAATCGCTGGCAACAGGAAGTTCACAGTTCTTTTCGAAATAATACTGGTGTCTGTAACGGAAATAAAGGGGGGCGTGGTGGTGTACAAAGTATATGTAGGTCATTTTTCATTTGAAACACTATAATATATATAGCAGTGTAATCAGGAAGGACTACAGGATTTAACAAAGTCATAAATAATTCGATTTTTGTACCATTTAGAAGTACCCTGTATCCTTAAATAAGCCCGTGTGCCCGTACCTGACTCATCAGTTGCGGTAAAGCGCTATTACTTAAAATTTACTATCTGCGGTGGTGCACCACTTTACTGTTCTACGGAAGCGAAGCGCGCTACTTCAAAGAACACACTCCGCAGAGCAACCACCCCAAAAAATAAAATAAAACCTGTAGAGCCAATTCAAAGGAACAATACAATGCCCTGCACTGCCACGAAATTGTGGCCACACAACACAGCTCAGAGACGTCTCAGCTTTTCACAGTCCAAGCTTCAGTTTTTTAAAAACCCAACGTACTCACCGACAGACCACCAGCATCTCCTCATTTTGCGTTACATCAGTAGCAACAACAAGATACGGACGATCCAGAATCGCCACAGCCTAGAATGATAGCACTGCTGAATAACTATCCTTTCTATCAGCCTACTACGACGGGTCCATGTAGTAACATTCCCTGCTAACACCCCGTTGCAACTAATGAAACTTTGCCTTACAACATTTCACAACGGCGTCACCACACCACAACAAGACAATGAGAATGAAAATTAGCAACCCTGGAATGTGGGTGCCACTACTTACCCGTTGATTCAACCACTTTGCTACCGTGGACATGCTTTTGCAGTTCTCCAGCTGAATAATGACGCTAACAACTCGGAGTTCCTACCGGCACTTTAATAGCTTGGAAAATACCACCAAGAAGCTAAGGAATCAACATAGCTATCTTAGTCAGTTCTATTAGTCAACAGCCGCGGCAAAATCACACACCTTCTTATCGTCGTAATTTTCTATCGGCGTTGTCTTCTTAATGTAGAAATAAACATTACAACGACGGTTTGCACCACATAACCGAACCCGGCCGGCTGCACTGAAGAAAGACAACGGAAGCGATCAGTGGAGCCTAACCACAAATCTTGGCTACGAAGTACTCTCTTCACTATCCTGAATGAATCCACCTAATAACCAAACGGATGAACAGCAACATAGAAATAAACCACCACGACGTATTTCTGCACTTTCGCAGAGCTTAACTGCAATGGACACACTTGCTATCGGCAGCCATGACCCCCTATGCGACGCGGCAGCCTTAAACACCGGCAGTCATCTACTGATCGCCCAGCCTAGCTTTCACGTTTCCAGGTTATCACCTTTGACGCCACTAGCGCAACCACACCATCACTCCTACACCTAGACACAACCAACATTTCGTGGAATATAGAGGAACTGTGGAACGGCGCGAAATTCAAATTGTCGGAGGAGGAAACCAAGCGGCACAGTGGAAATCAATGATCCGAGCAAATGAGTGGTTTCATGTGCACAAAACACTATATGCCAACCCCCCCCCCCCCCCCAGGCCTTTTTGTGTCGGTTCTGAGCGACGGTATGTCGAAATCTTGCGGCCACACATAAAAGAAACCGCGTGATTTCAAAGTTGCGTGTCACGGCTCTGACCTCTGTCACTGAGGCGGCAATAGAAGGTGTGAACTGTAGCTAAGAGAAGGTGTGATGGCCTTCCCACCGTGTGTCATATCCACTGTGTCACTGGTCAAAATTGCGGAGGAACGTGATGCCAAAGTGACATCATGAACCCTCCTTAAAGTTGACATGGACTTCTGAATTGTGTCCTTTTTCACTATTTCGAAGCGTCGCTGAGCCCGAGAGGGTTGTCGCAGGCAGCCATACTTTAGTGAATTTACAGTGGAAGTTATCTTTGAGCCAAATCACAAACTTGAGGGTAGGAATGGTAGATAATTAAGGTGTTTTAAAAAGATATCCTTTAATTTTGTTACGCACTGTAGCTTTTTTATACGTTTACCTCGCATGTAATTTATACAATCTTACAATTCTTTGTGTTTTCTTTGCTGCTTTATCTCACTTGCATGTTATACGTTTACCTTGCATGTCATCTATACGAGAAGAATGTATCCTACAATATTTTATGTTTTCGTGGCCGCTTTATCTCACATGAAAGTTGCTTGTTTTGATTTGTTTCTGCAAGTGAAAGTTGATCTGTAAGTGAACCAGAATCTATAAATAGCTGAAGGCTGTTGGTGACAAAAATTCAAATGCGAGAATGCGTAGATAAATTTAACTGCGATAATCCTAAGAAATATCATGGCCTATCTCAAACTTATTGTAATCACAAAATCGGACTATGAACTTTGATAAAAGAGAACTGATTACTTTGAAAGTAAAGTTGGTCGCTGTTATATTTGACTAAAGGAAGAATCAGTTCTCTCACCTGGGTGTAAACTGCTCTCGTAGCTACAGCGCATCTCTGTAACAGAGCTATAAAATCTAACTACAGAGATAAGCAGAGATTCAATGCCTACTGTAAAAACATTGCTATCATTCTTGGTTCAAAATTTTTGATAATGGTTTTTAAATACACATAAAATTAATTGACTCTTGAGGTGACTGATTTAAATGAACTCAATTCCTATTTCATCTTCTTTGACTTAATAACATTTAATGAAATTTCAAATATAGTTAAGCTTTCTCTGAACTCGCGTAACAATAAGTCAAGATTTGCGAAAATTGAACCTCACATGCATAATCTCTACTTAAACAAAACTCCAAAATCAAATTTTTCAATCCATTTCTCTCTCTGGATTATCAAACCGCTACTACAAATAAAATAACGTTAATCATGACCTGTTACCTATTCTTCGCAAATATAATCGTACCAATGTATAAATCAACTCTTTTGGATCACCGGAGCGTTTTCTACTGATTAATAATAAAATTCCAAAAATCTCCATTGTCTGTCCCTAGCTCCTAAGAAACGAAAACTTTACTGTTCACATTTAACACCGAAACGCAACAGACAGACTCCTCTCGTCTCCTCTCCTCGCAACCCACAGATAAATCTGGAGCGCATCTACACAGAGCAAACATCTCTGTCGAGGCTATGCGAGCATGTCTAAGACTTCAGACCTTACGAGCGTGATTTCAAATATCAAAAACAAGAAAAATTCGTACATGCTATCGAAGTTAAATACATATTCATTCTTGTGCTTGCTGTACACATAAGTAACTAACGAAAAGTTTTAATCTGCATACGCTTTAAAATTGCTGACTGGCAATGCAAAATAGAACGATACACATGAACTCTGAGAACCGTTCGTTGAATCCGCAAAACAGTAAGACAGCTATTTTGCCCCCAGTAAATGAGACTAATAGTTCTAAGTGGCTGTTGAAATAAGTAGTTAATCACAGTCTTACAGCTGGAGAACAGCCAAGCCATGTGCTGTCTCGCTGGTCCCATTCGTCTACAGCTGAAATACTTAGGATTGCCACAGCAAGCATCTGGCAAATGGGGAGCAAACTGGGGACATCATGGATCTGCTTTAGATTTTTTCATTACTTAGCTTTTAGCTTTTGTTATTCCTTGACAGCATGATCGAACACTGTTTGTTACGCAGATATAACTATTGTTCTCTGTATGATGTTTAATAGTATCTAAATGTTTTTACTTCGAGATCAGCTTTGAGCGAGCCTTCAGGGTGCATTAAAACTGAAATACGTGTCATCTTTACATAAAGATGCGCTAATTATACGTAAAAATCCGAATCGTCAGTTATTATTATTGCTACACCACAAAGATGACGTGCTACAGACGAAATTTAACCGACAGGAAGAAGATGCTGTGGTATGCGAATGATTAGCTTTTCAGAGCATTCACACAAGGTTGGCGCCGGTGGCGACACCTACAACGTGCTGATATGAGGAAAGTTTTCAACCGATTTCTCATACGCAACCAGCAGTTGACCGGCGTTGCCTGGTGAAACGTTGTTATGATGCCTCGTGTAAGGAGGAGAAATGCGTACCATCACATTACCGACTTTGATAATGGTCGGATTGTAGCCAATCACGATTGCGGTCTATCGCATCGCGACATTGCTGGTCGCGTTGGTCGATATCCAATGACTGTTATCAGAATATGGAATCGTTGGGTTCAGGAGGGTAATACGGAACGCAGTGCTGGATCCCAACGGCCTCGTATCACTAGCAGTCGAGATGACAGGCATTTTATCCGCATGGCTGTAACGGATCGTACAGCCACGTCTCGTTCCCTCAGTCAACAGATGGGGACGTTTGCAAGGTAACAACCATCTGAACGAACAGTTCGACGACGTTTGCAGCAGCATAGACTATCAGCTCGGAGACCATGGCTGCGGTTACCCTTGTCGCTGCATCACAGACAGGAGCGCCTGCGATGGTGTACTCAACGACGAACCTGGGTGCACGAATGCCAAAACGTCATTTTTTCGGATGAACCCAGGTTCAGTTTACAGCATCATGATGGTCGTATCCGTGTTTGGCGCGTCGGTCACCTCTTGTTCGCATTGACGGCTCTTTGAACAGTGGACGTTACATTTCGGATGTGTTACGACCCGTGGCTCTACCCTTCATTAGATCGCTGCGAAACCCTACATTTCAGCAGGATAATGCACGAGGGCATGTTGCAGGTCCTGTACGGGCCTTTCTTAATACAGAAATTGTTCGACTGCTGCCCTGGCCAGCACATTCTCCTGATCTCTCAGCAATTGAAAATATCTGGTCAATGGTGGCCGAGCAACTGGCTCGTCACAATACGCCAGGCACTACTCTTGATGAACTGTGGTATCGTGTTGAAGCTGCGTGGGCAGCTGTACCTGTACACGCCATCCAAGCTCTGTTTGATTCAATGCTCAGACGTATCAAGGCCGTTATTACGGCCAGAGGTGATTGTTCTGGGTACTGATTTCTCAGGATCTATGCACCCAAATTGCGTGAAAATGTAATCACATGTCAGTTCTGGTATAATATATTTTTCCAAAGAATACCCGTTTATCATCTGCATATCTTCTTGGTGTAGCAATTTCAATGGCCAGTAGAGTAGTTTCCTTTCAAAGACCATTTAGCGCATTTCGATAAAGGAAATCAGATTTCTTCTACCAGAATGATACCGTGAAACGTGTGTGATATCACTGCAAAAACAAGTAGTTGCCGCAAATAACTCGTTACGTTATCAAGTGTTAATATAGACTTAATTTAGGCCTTAAGATGAACTCAAGCTCGAAATGGATTTTCATACGTTAAGAACAAAGTACGAATAGTTCAAATGGTTCAAATGGCTCTGAGCACTATGGGACTTAACATCTATGGTCATCAGTCCCCTAGAACTTAGAACTACTTAAACCTAACTAACCTAAGGACATCACACAACACCCAGTCATCACGAGGCAGAGAAAATCCCTGACCCCGCCGGGAATCGAATCCGGGAACCTTGGCGTGGTACGAATAGTGACTGACATTAAAATGTAACGTAGTACACCAGAAATCACGATCTGTAACGGGATGAATACGTGAATTAATAGTTTATATTTTGCAGAGACAGGTCCTATGGCATCATGGTGTATGAGATAAGGGGTGACCCAATAATCCGTTAACATCTGAAAATTCAATAGTGTACCGAATGATATAGGTAGAGAGGTAAACACTGACACACATGCTTTAAATGACATGGGGCTTTTCTAATACCAAAATGTGTACAAAATTACCAAGAGATGACTTTTGTATGTTACAAAATCAATAATTAACATAACAGTATGTTTACAACAAAGACGACGTTCACTATATCAACTGCTGTCCATATCGGCCGCCATTCAACAACTACCATTGTCCATGCAAGTCGTTTAAAACCTTTTAAGGGCGATCCAGATGTAATTCCTTCAGCAATAGTGTCTCTTTTTCCGAAGGGTGGAGGAAGTTCCTGTAAAGGAAAAAGAGTGGCCACGCCAGCACAGCATACAGACATGGCACCATACAATCTTCGATCAAGGGTGCGTATGTCCTAGTTGAAACTTAGTAGACTGTGGACGGTATACAAATGTAAATAATTAATAAATTATAATGGTTTATTTTTTAAGAAAGAAAACTTGAACGTAGAAGCATGTTGATCTTGTAGTTAACAATGTATTCCTTCTTTTCTTTGTTTTTGTTTTTACTAGGTTGGTAGGTTCATAACCATGTTGTTTGCTTTTTTCAGAAAACGCCATGCAAGCATTTCCTACACAAAACCTGTCCTACCTCAATGACTCCCTTGACAGTTCCTTCTGAAGTCATTAGATACGTTCATAAACTCACAGCAAGGCAAAATTGATGCCACTGTTATGATGAAACATGTCTTAAATTTAAAAGGTGAACACAAAACTAAAATTATAATCCTAGGAACGGGTATATCTGGAACCTTTGTGTTGGTGTTTCTGCTTTGTACAGTTTTCTTTTATTTAAGACGAAAAAATAAGCCAAATAATAATATACCACTTCATCAAATCCCTGTTAACTGGATACCACACTCTTAACTGGTGTACTTCAGTAGTTACTTTTGAGCATTAGTGTATTAATTTTGTTTATTGTACTTCATTCTTTATTAAACAGTCTCTGGTTAAAATAAACAATACTGTAGAATAGATATTCTTGCATTCATATAGGCTTGCTTAAACAGATGTTGCTATGTAACTTTCTAAGTGAATAATCTATTTTTGTTTACTCATTGTCATCAAGGTTTGTTACACTTATTACAACCATTTATGTAAGAACTATGTGATTCATGACCGTACAGTGCTTTTGTAAAGTGATAGAGTATTTTCCACATACTTAATGTGAAGCGGGTGTAATCTTCTAAGTCGAGAGTTTTCATTGCTTGTGCTTTTGCCGTGTGAAGAGTGGAGGAATGTTGAGTAGTAAATTCGAGGGCGAATTTCTCCGAAGGGTGGAGGAATGTTGAGCGGTACTTAAGTAAATAAATTAGTGAAATCAAAGTGAACTAGAAATTAGAATATAAATGAAAAACTTGGTTTAGTTTAGAGAGTTACATACTCGCAAACAGCGGGCCGAAAAGCAGAACAGAAGAGACAATGACCGTGAAGTCAGCAAGTTCCACATAAGTGGGCGCTGTCGATTCAGCCGTCAGGGCATCGCCCGACCGGCTCACGTGTTTCTCAGTTGTCGTATGTGAGCAAAGGCCCTCGCCTACATCCCAAGAGTCAATGACCGACGTAAAGAAGATTCTTCGAGAAGCTATTGAACGTGACAGAAGAGGCAATACCTGGCTCACGTGTTTCTCAGTCGTCACATGGGGTCAAAAGCCCTCGCCTACATTCCAAGAGCCAATGACCGACGTTAAGAAGATTCTTCGAGGAGCTTCTCAACGTGACAGAAGAGGCAATGACCGTGAAGTCGTTCACCTCCAGTAAACTGAAGTGAATAAATACGCGAGACGCAGTGGGCCCGACAGATGAAGATGAAGACGAAGACGGGGACGGAGACGGAGACGGAGACGGGGACGGAGATGAAGACGAGAGACGAAGGAAGAAAAGAAGAGTAGCAGTAGTTTTCAGTCAGTTTCGGTGCTGAAGACCGTCATGCAAGAAGAGTCTGCATCATGCACAGACGAACCAAGTCCGCCGCTGTAATGGAATAGCAAGCAGCAGCCGCGGCGCCAGAAGACAGAAGTTAAAAGGTACTTGAAGTCTGGTTTTTACATACCCGGGTGACTCGTGAGGACGGGAAGGAGACGGCCTCACATCAGTAGTCACCTGTGAGCTGGGATGAAGACCGGACAGCCGAAGACTGGCAAGCGGGAGTCCGTGGTTCGAGTCCGCCACACTGGCCTTCCCCCCGCCGCGCCGCTCCGCTGGCCGACGCAGAACACACGCGGCCGCTTAGAGAAGAGAAACACTGGGACGCGACACCCAAGGTATCATCCGATGCAGGATTTCGCTCGCAATAATTAAACGGGCCACCTCGCGCTGCGCGTCTCCAGTCAACTGGGCGAGACGGCGACACGAGATACACACCGCTACGCGTAATCAGACGCCGCCGCCGCCGCCGCTGCCGCAGCAGAAGACTTCACAAACGACACAGCTGCCGCTCTCCGAACCAGAACATCCCGTAAGATACAGTTGTACAAATCTTCAATAAAAGTTATCTTATGTAAAAATGATGTTTCATTCGACCTCATACCCGAGCCAAGGAAGATCCCACCCTGCCCACGTGTTGTTAAGAGAGAAAAGTTAATTTATTTAATATTTTTACCCTGACAGAATGCTTTAGAATGCTCATCCTGACAATTGACTTGCATCAAAAGAGAAAACCCAGTTACATTTAGTGACAGAAGTGTCACATTTATTAACACAACTGTTACAGTACAGCACATCGATAGGTACGTTGTGAAACAGCCATCGAACAACTACTACAAACATGTGATTCCAGGTAACACCACTAACAGTAATCACACGTACTGGGGTCTTGGGACCTGGAGGTTTGAGCGCAATCCTGCTTCAACGTCGTACGTTCCAGAAGGTGTTTATCAGTCAGGCTGGGGATTAAGCTTTTTTTTTTTGGTCATCAGTCTACTGACTGGTTTGATGCGGCCTGCCACGAATTATTTTCCTGTGCTAACCTCTTCATCTCAGAGTAGCACTTGCAACCCACGTCCTCAATTATTTGCTTGACGTATTCCAATCTCTGACTTCCTCTACAGTTTTTGCCCTCTACAGCTCCCCCTAGTACCATGGAAGTCATTCCCTCATGTCTTACCAAATGTCCTATCATCCTGTCCCTTCTCCTTATCAGTGTTTCCCACATATTCCTTTCCTCTCCGACGCTGCATAGAACCTCCTCATTCCTTACCTGATCTGTCCAAATAATTTTCAACATTCGTCTGTAGCACCACATCTCAAATGCTTCGATTCTCATCTGTTCCGGTTTTCCCACAGTCCATGTTTCACTACCATACAATGCTGTACTCCAGACGTACATCCTCAGAAATTTCTTCCTCAAATTAAGACCGGTATTTGATATTAGTAGACTTCTCTTGGCCAGAAATGCCTTTTTTGCCATAGCGAGTCTACTTTTGATGTCCTCCTTCCTCCGTCCGTCATTGGTTATTTTACTGCATAGGTGGCAGAATTCCTTAACTTCATTGACTTCGTGACCATCAATCCTGATGTTAAGTTTCTCGCTGTTCTCATTTCTACTACTTCTCATTACCCTCGTCTTTCTCCGATTTACTCTCAAACCATACTGTGTACTCATTAGACTGTTCATTCCGTTCAGCAGATCATTTAATTCTTCTTCACTTTCACTCAGGATAGCAATGTCATCACCGAATCGTATCATTGATATCCTTTGACCATGTATTTTAATTGCACTCCTGAATCTTTCTTTTATTTCCATCATTGCTTCCTCGATGTACAGATTGAAGAGTAGGGGCGAAAGGCTACAGCCTTGTCTAACACCCTTCTTAATACGAGCATTTGGTTCTTGATCGTCCGCTCTTATTATTTCCTCTTGGTTGTTGTACACATTGTATATGACCCGTCTCTCCCTATAGCTTAACCCTACTTTTTTCAGAATCTCGAACAGCTTGCACCATTTTATATTGTCGAACGCTTTTTCCAGGTCGACAAATCCTATGAAAGTGCCTTGATTTTTCTTTAGCCTTGCTTCCATTATGGTATATCGCGAGACTCATATATTCTACACACCAACGTGAATAGTCGTTTTGTTGCCACTTCCCACAATGATTTTAGAAATTCTGATGGAATGTTATCCATCCCTTCTGCCATATTTGACCGTAAGTCCTCCAAAGCTCTTTTAAATTCCGATTCTAATACTGGATCCCCTATCTCTTCTAAATCGACTCCTGTTTCTTCTTCTGTCACATCAGACAAATCTTCACCCTCATAGAGGTTTTCAATGTATTCTTTCCACCTATCTGCTCTCTCCTCTGCATTTAACAGTGGAATTCCCGTTGCACTCTTAATGTTACCACCGTTGCTTTTAATGTCACCAAAGGTTGTTTTGACTTTCCTGTATGCTGAGTCTGTCCTTCCGACAATCATAACTTTTTCGATGTCTTCACATTTTTCCTGCAGCCATTTCGTCTTAGCTTCCCTGCACTTCCTATATATTTCATTCCTCAGCGACTTGTATTTCTGTATTCCTGATTTTCCCGGAACATGTTTGTACTTCCTCCTTTCATCAATCAACTGAAGTATTTCTTCTGTTACTCATGGTTTCTTCGCAGCTACCTTCTTTGTACCTATGTTTTCCTTCCCAACTTCTGTGATGGCCCTTTTTAGAGATGTCCATTCCTCTTCAACTGTACTGCCTACTGCGCTATTCCTTATTGCTGTATCTATAGCGTTAGAGAACTTCAAACGTATCTCGTCGTTCCCTTAGTACTTCCGTATCCCACTTCTTTGCGTATTGATTCTTCCTGACTAATGTCTTGAACTTCAGCCTACTCTTCATCACTATTGTGATCTGAGTCTATATCTGCTCCTGGGTACGCCTTACAGTCCAGTACCTTATTTCGGAATCTCTGACCATGATGTAATCTAATTGAAATCTTCCCGTTTCTCCCGGCCTTTTCCAAGTATACCTCCTCCCCTTGTGATTCTTGAACAGGGTATTCGCTATTACTAGCTGAAACTTG
Organism: Schistocerca nitens; assembly: GCF_023898315.1. Lineage (NCBI taxonomy): Eukaryota > Metazoa > Arthropoda > Insecta > Orthoptera > Acrididae > Schistocerca > Schistocerca nitens. The sequence goes on from NC_064614.1 coordinate 214,074,653, forward strand.
TTACAGAACTCAATTAGTCTTTCTCCTTTTTCATTCCTTGTCCCAAGCCCATATTCTCCTGTAACCTTTTCTTCTACTCCTTCCCCTACAACTGCGTTCCAGTCGCCCATGACTATTAGATTTTCGTCCCCCTTTACATACTGCATTACCCTTTCAATATCCTCATACACTTTCTCTATCTGTTCATCTTCAGCTTGCGACGTCGGCATGCATACCTGAACTACCGTTGTCGGTGTTGGTCTGCTGTCACTTCTGATTAGAACAACCCGGTCACTGAACTGTTCACAGTAACAAATCCTCTGCCCTACCTTCCTATTCATAACGAATGCTACACCTGTTATACCATTTTCTTGCTGCTGTTGATATTACCCGATACTCATCTGACCAGAAATCCTTGTCTTCCTTCAACATCACTTCACTGACCCCTACTATATCTAGATTGAGCCTTTGCATTTCCCTTTTCAGATCTTCTAGCTTCCCTACCACGTTCAAGCTTCTGACATTCCACGCTCCGACTCGTAGAACGTTATCCTTTCGCTGATTATTCAATCTGGGGATGATGCTATTCTGCAACATATCGGCATACCTTGCACCCGTCACTCTGACCGTCTGAAAAGCCGCAACTCGCATTTCGTCGAAGAAAAATGAGTCCGATCACGATTGATGTGGTAAACTCTGACTTTCTCTTCTTGCATTGAGGTTTCCAGGACAGTTATGATATCTTTGGCATACCAAATTCTGCAGCTGTGGCACTGACAGATCCTTGGAATGTGAAACAGGCTTCGTACGTCCACAATACGTTAGACAACCAATCGTCATCTTCCACAATTTCTTGAAGTGCCCACACCGCAAATTTTCTCCGCGTCGCAATATCGGTGATTTACAGTTCATAATGAGGCTGGGTTTTGTACCGATAGGATTGGAGGGAAAGCCTTAGTGATGCTGTCCAGTGCCATCTGTTGGTCGACTTTTGCACTCGTTTTTGATTTCAGTAAAACCTTACGTCGTTTCAACGATGTGTGTCAGGTGTTACCTCTCTACGTCCATTATTAGTGCATATTAACGGACTTTTGGGTCGCCCTGTACATCAGTGTAGCACATGTGTCTGACTTCGTGAAGCGTTTCCCCGGGCATCAGTAGGTCAGCCGAACGCAGACTGCGCAAGACCAGCGATACCAGCCCAGATGCTGTTAACCGAATGTTACGATTGTTACGATAAAAAATATATAATTTCACTTTTTTGCGAGTCTGGGTAGGTTAGAGCCCACAGTGTGGAGGAATAGATTCAAACAAGTAGCTTCCATCGAACAACGTTGAGTTGCGTCATTGGAAATAACATTTTTCACTCTCCTCATAGCGGCGCGGGATTAGCTGCGCGGTCTTAGGCGCTTCAGTCGTGGACTGTGCTGCTGGTCCCGGCGGAGGTTCGAGTCCTCCCTCGGGCATGGGTGTGTATGTTGGTCCTTAGGATAATTTGGGTTAAGTAGTGTGTAAGCTTAGGGACAGATTACCTTAGCAGTTAAGTCCCATATGGTTTCACACACATTTGAACATGTGAACATTCTCCTCATATTTCTCTGGATTCGCGGTGTAAACTATGTCCAGCTCAGAACATTTATGATTCACTCAGTGTAACTGTGTGGGAAAGGTGTCCAAAAAATAAAATTCTCTTCCATAGAGTGAGGAGCAGAATTAATGTTTAACGTCTCGTCCACAACGAGGTCATTAGAGACGGAGCAAAGCTGTGATTAGGGAAGGTTGCGGAATGAAATCGGAGGGTGAAGTGATTTAGAGAAACCACGGAAACCCTAAATAAGGATGGCGGGACGCGCGTTGGAACCGTCGTCCTCCCGAATGCGAGTCCAGTGTGCTAACCACTGCGCCACCTCGCTCTGTCATACAGTCTAAGATCGTTATGTACTGGTGTCTCGGATACAATTGCTGCTTCTATTTGTCGTTGTATATCTTCCACGTTAAACCTAGAGGAATTGGCTTGGAAGCAGGATTTTTGTGCATTTCATCTCTGAAAAACTTAAATGTTATACGTATACAAACTATGAGCCTCAGAAACAAAAATTCAGAGAAAGTAAGAGGGATAAAAGAACTGCATCAAATGTGGATATAGAATGTTTAAAAATAATGAGCTTTCTAATTATTTTCATCGCAACACACATTCTAGCTATCTGGCTTTTTTAAAGTGTTGTTTCTTAAAACTCACTTAGCAGAATTACACCCAATTTTGGGATTAGCTTTTGTTACTCTCATTCATTATCCAAGGAAACAGTGTTTTTACGCTAACACAAACACAAACTGCGCACCAACTTTAAAGGGTTGCTTTTTCGAAACCTCGTCAGTTTCTCAAAACTTCTAACTTTGGCTGGGAAGTGACTGTAGCCTCCGTCTGAAACAGTGTAAAAGCGTAGCACCCTGCGGCGTCACCATCGATAAGGGAAAAGTTTCAAACTGCTAAGTTTCGTCTCGTGCAGAAAATACTAGAGCTCAGAAGTTCAGGTGATGTGTGAGGTGGGCTAATGATGTTACATTGGCATCACATTTCCCCCTAATTCTGCCAATCACCGCCGCGGTCTTGTCACTCACACCGTGGAAAGGTCTTCACCCTCCCCAATCTAACCGACATCTCACCTCTTCTCTTGACGGCTATGCGCTGGAGGTCAGAATCGCGACAACCAGTTTTGAAATCAAGCATTTTTGTTATGCGTGGGCGAGGGGAATATTTCGGACTCACCGTTGCTCAGAATTGACCAGGGAAGGCATCATGAGGTGTTATAAGTTCTTGCTACGACCCTTACGTTTCTTGCTGTACTGCAATACTGAATGCCGATTCTACTGACAATGTTTACGAAATAATTCAGAAAAAGTTTCCCTAAAGAAGAGTTACCTAATAAACTCAATGTGTCATTAAAAATGCAAATATCCCTAGTAAAGGTAGGAAAAGTGTCTCCTTGTTAATATTTGTGTCCACGCTATACTTATTTAGGTAAAACACAAAAAATTGTCCATAAAACTTTTGTTGTTTAGTTTCTGAATAATGACACTAATGAGATTAAATTTAACGAAGCACACAATCACTAACCGAACAATAACTTAACAGCTACAGCGTGACTTGACCGTGGTCTAGGTAACTAATAGGCTATCAGAATCCGAAGACCCTGCCCACTGAACAATGAGCGTTGTAATTTGACTCATCTCACACCAATATCTCTTCCTATGTGCTCATTAATTTTATTTTCCAAAGCTCCAGTTTACTGTGACAATGCAGCAGTCACAGCTTACACAGGGGCAGTTACTCACTGTTTGTATTTACAACTTGTTGTTGTTGTGGTCTTCAGTCCTGAGACTGGTTTGATGTAGCTCTCCATGCTACTCTATCCTGTGCAAGCTTCTTCATCTCCCAGTACCTACTGCAACCTACATCCTTCTGAATCTGCTTAGTGTATTCATCTCTTGGTCTCCCTCTACGTAAAAAAAAAAAAAAAAAAAAAAAAAAAAAAAAAAAAAAAAATTACACCTACAAACATGAAAAGTATTTGATTTCTAAGTGTCGTTTTTAGTAAGAAAGTTTTGCAGTGACTGTAGCTACATTTACTGTTCAATCTTTTTCGTAGAAACGGGACCCTGTTGTACAAAACAAGCATCTCCTGAGAAGCTTTCTGAAACAGTCTTAGCTGCACCACGCAAATCATGTGTTAAAAAAAATTCATCTGTGAGATCAGGAAATCAACTTTACTTTACTGCCGAGTGAGGGTTCTTTAAATCATAGTGACTAGATATTAGCTACGCTGCTGTTAGTTTGTTGCTGCTGCTATGGATGTAAGAGAAAAACTACACACACTCTAGCTTTATGCAGTGCTGTTTCTATAATCTAATGTATAATGGTGCTCATGTGAACAATTTTAAGGCTGCATAGATGCATACATTGGCTTATTGAAATTCTGATACTAAATATTAAGCTGGCAGAAACGGACTCTACGTGATCCAAGGTATCCGGACACATGGTTCAAAATGACTTACAAGTTCGAGGCGTCCTCCATTGGTAATGCTGGAATTCAATATGGTGTTGGCCCACCCTTAGTTTTGATAACAGCGTCCACTCACGCAATCATACGTTCAATCAGGTGTTGGAAGGTTTCTTGGGGAGTGGCGGCCTATTCTTCACGGAGTGCTGCACTGAGGAGGGGTATGTGTCGGTCGGTGAGGCCTGTCAAGAAATCAGCGTTCCAAAACATCCCAAAGATGTTCTATAGGAGGCAGGTCAGGACTCTGTGCAGGCCAGTCCATTACAGGGATGTTATTGTCGTGTAACCACTCCATCACAGGCCGTGTATTATGAACAGGTGCTCGATCGTGATGAGAGATGCAATCGTCATCCCCGAATTGCTCTTCAACAATGGGAAGCAAGAAGGTGCTTAAAACATCACTGTAGACCTGTGCTGTGATAGTGCCATGCAAAACAACAATTGGTGCAAGCCCCCTCCATGAAAAACACGATCACACCATAACACCACCGCCTCTGAATTTTACTGTTGGCACTACACACGCGCCGGCCGAAGTGGCCGTGCGGTTAAAGGCGCTGCAGTCTGGAACCGCATGACCGCTACGGTCGCAGGTTCGAATCCTGCCTCGGGCATGGATGTTTGTGATGTCATTAGGTTAGTTAGGTTTAACTAGTTCTAAGTTCTAGGGGACTAATGACCTCAGCAGTTGAGTCCCATAGTGCTCAGAGCCAACTACACACGCTGGTAGATGACGTTCACCGGGCATTCGCCATACCCACATCCTGCCATCGGATCTCCACATTGAGTCCCGTGATTCGTCATTCCACACAACGTTTATCCACTGCTCAATCGCCCAATGTTTATGTTCCTTACACCAAGCGAGGCGTCTTTTGGAATTTACCGGCGTGATGTGTGGCTTCTGAGCAGCCGCTCGACTGGGAAATCCAAGTTTTCTCACATCCCGCCTAAATGTCATAGTACTTGCAGTGGATCCTGAAGCAGTTTGGAATTCCTGTGTCATGGTTTGGATACGTGTCTGCCTATTACACATTACGACCCTCTTCAACTGTCGCCGGTCTCTTCCAGTCAATAGACGAGGTTTGCCTGTATCCTTTTGTGCTGCACATGTCTCTCCAAGTTTCGACTTCACTATCGCATCGGAAACAGTGGAACTAGGGATGTTTAGGTGAGTGAAAATCTTGCTTACAGACGTATGTCACAAGTGACACCCAATCACTTGACCACGTTCGATGTCCGAGTTCCGCGGAGCGCCCTGCTTTGCTCTCTCACGACGTCTAATGACTACTGAGGTCGCTGATATGGAGTACGTGGCAGCAGGTGGCAGCACAATGCACCTAATATGAAAAACGTATGTTTTGGTGGGTGTTCGGATACTTTTGATCACATAGTGTATATTATTTCAGGTATGTTCTAAACCACTTCCAGTTGTCACAGTATAAATACTTCGAGTAAACTGCAGTTTTTTATTGACATTATGAACTAAAATCATATTGTGCAAAAATGTAATTAAATAATAAAATCATTCATTTATTGCTATGACTGTTACTGTCAAACGTAGTGAAGTCCTAGTCTGGAAAATATAGAAACTGCTAACTAGAGTCCTGCATGACCGAGTAAGCGGGCACAAAATACGGTATGGGGCGAGCACACCCTAACTGGATAGGCTGCCGGCACCATTCCGAGTGACCGAGCATAGATGCCGTGACCAAATACGTAGCACGTAACTTCAAACACATTACACGTGTCATTATCCGTGTGACACTGCAGCCAATACGGGCTTCTCATTTGTGGTGTGTCTCTCTCTCTGTAATCATGTAGCGTGAGGAAGCCAGTGCAGTAAGACGTAAGATTGAAACGAATGTTTACACATTGAAGAAACGGGAAGGTCTAAAAAGCCAAGTGTGGAGTACATTTCTGTTGGTTGTAGACGAAAACAGTGCGTCTACTGGGTACGTATCGTGCATAAACTGCTCCACATTATTGTGCTTCCAGTCGGGAACCACTCATTTAAAGAAACACAATTGCAAAATAGTGTTACAGAAAAGTGTGTTGCAATGTGTGCTAAAGATATGAGACGTTTTAATGTTGTCTCCGGTGAAGGTTTCAGAGAACTAGGCCAAGAATTAATACATCTCGGTGCGCATTATGGAGAAGTTAACGCGGCAGATGTCATGCCACCTCTCTCTACTATAGGCATACATGCTAAAGAACAAGCTGATGCAATACGAAACAGCATAATGCCTTCTGTTATTGATGAAGTTATTAATAAAACATGTGCTGCGACAGTTGATATGTGGACTAATTCGCATAATCAGGTGCACTATTTGACACTTACAACACATTACACTAACATAGATTGGTCTCTTGTGAACAATGTTTGATTTACAACAAAATTCCCGGACGTTAAGAAGACGGGAGTAAATATTATGAAAGAAATTGAAGAGAGGTTGACTGATTGGGACATTTCGCCGGACATGTTGCACAGTTTTATTTTAGTTTCCGACCAGGGTGCCTATGTAATAAAGGCTTTGGAAAAGCACGAAAGGATTCATTGTGCTGCTCATTGTATAAACACAGCACTTAGCCATACTTTCGATGAAGATAACGTCTTGTTAAATCATGCCCCGAACATCGCATCAACAACAAATACTGCAAAATGCATTGTAAGATACATTAGGAAAAGTGGCCTCTGCTCGTCTTTGAAATCCTCGTTGAAACAAGAGGTCTGCACACGCTGGAACAGCTTGTACACTATGTGGAATTCTTACACACGCTGCATATCGAAGTTGCTGCTTTGCTGACGGAAAAGGACTCCGCTTACATATTGCAAGGATATGATAATGAGATTGCAATAAAATTGCGCATTTTCTGAGACCATTTAAATAGGCCACAGATGAATCAGAAGGTGAAAAAGAACTGACAGTCCAGTTAGTTCTTCTTTGGTTTCACAGACTGCAACAAATCTGCAGTGTCAGTGACAGTGACTGTCAGGTGAATAACTACTGCAATTAAAAGCACTGTTTCATTATGATACGCGATAGATATAATTAACTAGCGTAATTGATATGTTCTAACAGACATATATTTTTAACAGGATGTACAAAGGATTAAGATCGAGCCTTGACTTTGGTTTGTGAGAATATTGTGATCACTTCCAGGCATAAAATTGCTACGTTTCTTTGGCCGTCTTTCCGTGATCTTAATATGCTTGAAATAAATGAAAAGCAGGAAATTCTTAGTAATGTGCGACAAATGTGCTACTTACGCAGGTACAACATGCAGTCATTAACATAATAGTTTTTGCATAGTTAGTGGATAGTGTATTATAGAGAAACGGGAGTGTTATAATTCGTATAATATTTCATTAACGTAAAACACCTCGTTTTTACGGGAACGTTTCGATGATTTCCACATCAGTTCTGTACTACTTATCTCTTTTGTTTATTATCATATATCCTTCAAGTACTGTGTCATCACCACCCAGAGAGAGAGATCGTTTCAAGGAATGGAGGAACAACACATCATGCGCAGCAGATGCAGACCTCTACATTTTAATGCACCCTGGAGATGATTATATCTTAAAGTGGTGGAGCAGACATGAAACAGATCTGCCAGGCCTGGCTGCAGTTGAAAGACGTATTTTATGTATCCCAGCAACTAGCGCACCTAGTGAAAGATGCTTTACTAAAGCCGGCATGTCACTAACAAATCGCCGGAGCCAATTAAATACGGGACGCGTTAGTGATTTACTGCTGATCAACAATAACTATGATTTTGTTTCTGTTGTAAACCAATGAAAAGTATGACAAGTTACGTCTGTAAATGTTTAATGTTCTTTGTATGCTTTCTTTATGAAGATGGTTGTCTTCTAGATTACAGGGAAAGCACTTATTTAATGTTTCCTGTTACTGAAAGGAAAAATATACCTTCTGTTTGGAAATGAGACTCGTTTTCAATCCGCGATTGTATTGAAATATCATATTCCTTTCCAAGTGCTTTATGAATTTAGCTGTGTCACGTCCCGTTCTTGGAAACGTTACTTTTGTATTAAAAGAGAGAGAGAGAGAGAGAGAGAGAGAGAGAGAGATAAATACATTGTGTGTGTGTGTGTGTGTGTGAGAGAGAGAGAGAGAGAGAGAGAGAGAGAGAGAGAGAGAGAGGCGTTGGTTTTGTACAGTACAGTGCAGCGAGCCGGGACGAGGCGAGGTGAGGTGAGACGTCAGCGGTGGGCGGTCATGCTCGGTTATCCGCGTATCCGGAATCCGGACAACAGACATGGGGCGAGTACGTGACCGAGCCGAGTCGTGTGGGGCCGGATACTAGAGGCTCGGTCCCCCCGTCAACAGGCGAGCAGTGACCGGTCAAACATTGAGCGTTGCAGCACTCTACTGCTAACTGCCTGCCACTCAGTAATACCAGTCATCTATGAGTTCAGAGATTAATCTACTTTTTCTCATTAAATGTGTCTACAAAGAATCTGTGCAATTAACAGTGCAGTTTTATCAACTGATGTACTGTAATCAACAAATATGTCTTTTTCTGCTTTATCCGAAGTTCTGATTTCTCTTTTGAAGTATTTCAGGAGATATTGACGTCAAATTTGCCAAGAAACCTTACCTACCTAACAGTGATTCTAATCAGGGTAGCTACTAAATAATAATAGATCCAGAGAAAAATTATCAAATTAAGTCGACGGTTACAAATAAATAATACTAAAAGGTGTTGTCTTGGTTTCTGGCATGGTGTTTCACTATACTTTTTAGTATTGCTCACGTAACGATGAAGATTAAACATACGGCTGCTGGATGTGAAAATTACGATTAATATAAGTTAACAAAATTACATGAAATATTTTCGAAGAAACTTCTTGCCATATTAAGAAAAAAACTGTGTGGAAAATTTCCTTGTTAACGCAACATTCTGACGTTTTCCTTCATAATGGTAGCAAGACTGGAGAAAAGATTTTTTTCTCGGATTTGTCGACCCAGAGAACCTCGTTCGAGAATGTGTAATGGCACTAGATGTCAGTAAAGTGCCAGAAAATTAATTGTAAACTATAGGGGAATACGGCTAATATGAACTATATGTAAGGACAAAATGGGGACATTAAGAATGCTAGACCAGGAATGAAGCACTCTGATTAGAAAGGGCGCAAGGGAAAGCAGAAGTCTTTCTCACCTACTATTCAATCAGTCCGTCGAAGAAGCAGTGACGGGAATGAAACAAAGATTCTGAGGTGGGATTAAAATTCAGGACGAAGTCATACCATTGCCGGCCGCAGTGGTCTCGCGGTTCTAGGCGCTCAGTCAGGAACCGCGCGACTGCTACGGTCGCAGGTTCGAATCCTGCCTCGGGCATGGATGTGTGTGATGTCCTTAGGTTAGTTAGGTTTAATTAGTTCTAAGTTCTAGGGGACTGATGACCACAGATGTTAAGTCCCATAGTGCTCAGAGCCATTTGAACCATTTTTGTCATACCATTGATGTGATTCACTGATGGCACTGCTGTCGTCGGTGAAAATCAGGAGGAATTACAGGGGCTGTTGAATAGTCTGATGAGCCCAAAACGAGGAGTAATAGAAGACCGAAGAACGATGAAGTAATGAGGAGTACATGAGATAAGTAATAAATTGAACATAAAAATGGTGACGCCCAAGTAGATTCGGTCAAATAATCCTGAAATTAAAACAACACACGATGGACGAAGCAAGAAGGAAGTAAATAGCAGTTTCTCACAGCAAAAGAGAGCACTCCTGCAGAAGGCTACTAATATCATAGACCATAATTTGAGGATGAGAATGAAAGTTAGGATCACAGAATTCTGCAGAGGTGAATTATAGACTCTGGGAAAACAGAGAATGAAGAAAATCGGAGTGTTTGAAAAACGCCGCAATAGAAGGATGTTGAGAATTAGGGGGGCTTATAAAAATGAGATACTCCGCAGAAACTTTGAGGAAAGGAAAATGTGAACAAAACGGATAAAAAAGGTACATATTGATAAAATGTGTGTTCTGACCTCAGGGAATAACTTGACACTAGAAGCTAGTGCATTGCATAAGGGCTATAGGGGGGAGACAGAAAAGATTGGAATACAACGAACCGTTAACTGAGGATGTTAAATGTAAATGCTGTTCTGAGATGAAAAGATTAGCACCCGAGACGTAGTTGTGGCTGACTGTATAAAACGTGACAGAGGACCGATGAAGCAAAAATGCACGAATTCCACACCCATTTCCTTATAGGCTGTGTATTATTAGTTAATTATATGTCTAATAAGACGTCGACGATAATACCCTTTACATCTAGCGAGATACGTTAGACAGAAAAAAAGTCTTGGCGGCACAAGATCGCTTAATTTAATCTTCACATTTTACGAGTTTCGCCTGTTCTAGGCATCGTCAGACAGTCTGGCGAAATTTCGAAATGGTATGCGTATAAATTGCTATTAAAGACAATAATAATTGAATAAATTAAATACAACATATTATTTTATTGTTTTTAATAGCAAATGGTACTTATACCAGTTTGTAGTTTCCCCAGATACCTGATGATGCCTAGAACAGGCGAAACGCGCCACGCGTTAAATACACGTATCTGAAGATTTATTAAGGTTGCTGTCCCAGTGCCAACGCGGTAGTTATGGAGTGAAGTGATTTTAATTCTAACCAAATACTGTTTTTTACGAAGATTGTTACTTTATGCAAAGCCTTTTTCACCCAAGGTTTGATTGTTTCTGAGATTCTTACGTGATGTGGTTGATTACTTTATGGTTAAGAGCCCGTAAATATAGGAGTCATAGTCCTCTAAAATGGGCCAGTCATTGTTTCAAATTCGGTTAGAATTTTCGATCTGTCAGAATTCAGTGAATGGGTCTCCTATCACGAAGAGTGCTCGGTATAGCTTAATGTACAAGAATAATAGTTTCTTTTCTGATATGCGATTGGAGTCAGTCTTTCAATAAATCACTATCCATCGTTTATCCAGCATAAAATTTTCTCAGCGGATTCTACTGTGGCAGAAGACCACTAGAAATATGAATGCTCGATAACCCAAATCATCAACTTCAACACATGCAACAGTACTTTTTTTTTACTAAGCTCGTTAAAGACGACATTCTGCTTCCTCCAATACGGAACGTATACCAACAAGAAACCAAATAACCAAGAAACACAAAGCACTAATAACAATGCTTGTGAATATTAAAAGCGGCCTCATATTCCCACAGAGTGTACAAATTGTTGATAATATGGTACTCCTTGCGTCAAACATTGAAGCACGTTTGTAAGTTATGGGAATGTGAGCAGCGCAGTTGAGAAGACTGGAGGTGACCGCCAGTGCAGGAGACGGCAGCGGGCACGGCAGGACGAGTTTAAAGAGAGCTTAGGAGAGCGGATCAAGTGTAGCGGAAGAAATCTCCCCGGAGCCCCTTTGGAATCCATTCACTTGGCCCTCCACGGCCGCACCGTATCGACGTGGGCCGCTCCAGAGGGCCCGAGCATCCCCGAGGTACGTCAGAGTGTCGCCCACGACAGATTTACCACCTTGTCTCGCGCTCAGTCACTTGGAAGCGGACGGGCGAGACTGCAGAATGCAGTAGAACTTTTCGGTTACCTCTCCCTTACATTGTAAATTTTTTAACACTTATTTTGTACGTTTTGAACCCATTTGTATTTAATCAGTGGTTCCTAGCGGATTCTTTATCGCCAAACACTTTTATACGACACATGACACACTACAGGCCCTATGCAGTTCAGAACTTGTACAGGTTCCCTTCCAGTAGTTGTCTAAAATCAAACGACAGGCGGATTGAAGAAAATGAGAATGCTAAATTCTCGAGAATACAACTTGATAAATTTGGAGGAGGATACTATAGAACTGCCTCGATATTAACCGAGAAGCTGGGTGCTGTTCACCAAGCTGTCTTTTAAAATTTTGTTTCTGTGGGGATCCACAGCCTCCAGGTGCTTTATGAAAGGAAAGATGGTCGGTAGTAGGCTGTAGTAGGCAATCTTTAATTATCTCGAATGAAAAACAGTCCACAGTTGCACTAAATTCTGTTTATTTTAAACCTTGAGCAAGGTTTGTACTACAATAATATAGCCTTCTTCAAAAGTCATACACACAAATAAATGAAAAATGTCTTAGCTCAGTGACTGCGTCAACACCAATAAAATAACTTCAAAAGACATAAGCCTGCTTCCAAACTATCACAGGTAGTGGCGGAGGAAGTACGTTGTCATATGAAGGGCTTATTTCAATGGTGGTACAAGTCAATTTTCGTTCACATTGAGATACAGAGTACTAATGTTAAATGAGCGCTGAAAAATCTGCAGTTGAGATACCAGAAATACTTGCTAGAGATGTACCTTTCTTTCTGTTTGTTTGGATCATTAATTACAGAAGCATTATAGGCAGAAAAGTGGAGGTAATGGACTTGTACCACTACTGAAATAAGCCCTTCATGTGTGATTTTACTAATTTTCGAAACAGGCTTATGTCTGTTGAAGTTATTCTATTGGTCTTGAAGCAGTCGCTGGGCTAAGACATTTTTCATTTATTTGTGTGTATGACTTCTGAATATGGCTGTATTATTACAGCAGAAACCATGGTCAAGGTATAAAATAAACAGGATTTAGTGCAACCGTGGGTTGTTTTTCATTCAAGACAATTTCGTAACGGTTGCTGTTGTCGCTGCCATGAGGAAAATAATCTAATTTTTAATTAAATCGGGCGACTACTTACTTCAGACGGCTTCTCATTTTCAGGCGTATGAGTAATGTTACTGTTTTACACGTTGTATCTGTCAAATTATTTTTTTGCTTTTTACGTGTAGTGAAAAATAATTTGACAGTTGAGGCTTGTAATAGGTAATATTACATATGTGCTTGAAACTGACAAGTCGTCAAAATTAGCTATTCTCATGATTTAAATAAAGGACTTCTACATTATAGGCTACTAAGGACCATGTTTTCTTTTATTGAGCTATTCTTTACATAGACGACATAAAAGCACGAAGAGTGTGCAGCAGTCTCTTACAAGGAAAGCTGAACTGTAGCCCCTTAGCACACGGCGTACTGAGAAGTCTCAACAGAGCGAAGCAGTGCTTCAGCTCAGTCATCTACAGTTGACACAGGGAAATGTTCGTGTTTGAGAACATGAACGTGCAGGCCAACTGTCGAAAATGATGCAGCAACAGCTTCCCAAAAACACATCCCTATCATACATTGGTTTTAACATTACACTTTAAAACCAAGCAAGAACGGAACGTAGAATGTTAGTAGTGATGATCAGTATGGTCAGAGGTAGGTGATATTGAGCGATTTAGTAACAAACTACTAGCCTCCCTTGGATTCTCAACTATTCAGTCATGGTCAGGAAAGATCATGTGAATACTAACAAAACGAGAGATTTGTTAAAATTAATACCTTTTCCAAGCTGTGATTCATGACTCACAGACGACGTATTTGTGCGTATACTAACAAAATGTGATAATACAATTGTCCAGGAATAATTATACTACACATTACATGTACCAATATCCGTTCTGTTCGGATAATTCCTTCGTGCTGTGTCTTTTTTGTCTTTGTATTTTCAATATGGTTATTGTTTTGCTCACTGCAATGTATTACAACAGCCTTAATTGATGATCCTTGCTACAGATAAGTACTGCATTAGAAGATGACCATCTCTGTAATGCGCACTCAAGGATCGAGATACTTCCGTGTCAAAATTTATACCACAGCAGCTGATTACGACCGTGATTCGTCAGTAGTGAAAAACAGACAATAAAACATTCCTCCTCTCACATCCTCTAACCCTGCAGTGGCCGCGATATTTGCCCCTCTGCCCCTAAGGTAAGCGGCATTCATTTAGCTTACGGCCAAATTCAGCAACGTCAAATAAAATTCATATTATATTACTGTGTCTGTAAGAACGTTTTTTCATTTCTGAGAGGGGAAATAGCACTCTTTACGAAGCTATTAATCTTAGTTAACATTTCTGTGTTCTGCTGTTGGTAGCTAGATGCAAATCATTTTGATACAGGGCTGGGCACGGCGGACCGCACGAAAATTTGATTTGATTTGACGGCCGCTGGTCTGAAATGAATTATTTGCGGGGTTATTGTTACGGGAACCCTCCACTGTTTGCAAACTATTATCGTCACATTAGGATTATGTAATGCTTAACAAGTGTTCAGGATATCAAAAATATTTGAGTACCAAGTGTTTGATATGAACTATAAGCTGCTTTAATTTTTATGTTTGTTGCATGGATGGACAGAGAGTCCGCCTGCTTAGCTGCGTGGTAACGTGCTCGCCTCCAATGCAAGCGGGCCCAAGTTCCGTTCCCGGCTGAGTTGCAGATTTTCTCCACTCTGGGACTGGGTGTTGTGTTGTCCTCATCATCATTTCATCCTCATCACATGCGCGCAAGTCGCCCAATGTGGCGTCGAATGCACTCGGCGGCCGAACTTCCCCGAATAGGAGCTCCCAGGCCAACGATGCCATACGCTCATTTCATTTCCATGGGCAGAGAAACCATCATGGCATAGGGTTATTGGCCATATATTCTCCGGCTCGTGATGTATAATAATTCAAGAGTTGGTAACTTTCGCGAATATGGCGTTTCCCTTTGAGGAGAGCTCTTTGTTTGCACGTTCCTTTGCGCATGGGTACGCCAACGGCGACAGAGAAGCGATCCAGACTGTTAGAGGCACTGCTGGAGAGCCAGTCCAACATCGCAGTGTTCTCAAAACAGCAGATGTAAGTAATGTTAGGCTGGCTGTAGAAAGTAGAGTCCTCCGTGCAGTCTCTCGTTTCCTCCGAAACGCGAGGTGTTAAATAGCACGAGCTGTGCCTCTTTCTCACCCGATTTCTTCTGCAGAGTACACGCATATCCGTGGCTGCTACAGTCAGTATCCAAACCACACGGTTCTACCGTTTAAGTGCCACGTGGATAAACGAGGGACTTTCAATAACTAATGAGAGGACTGGGGTGGGAATGAAACAGTTCGTAGGAGGAGTTTTGTACTATCACGACTTTAGTTTGGCGTCACTAGGATGAGCTGAAGAGAGCTGATTGATAAAAATTAATTTTTTTAACATCAAATTTGTTTGTCACCATGGCGTGCCCACTTGAAGTTTCCTCGTTAGTTGAACAACTTTCTGTGATAAGCTTTTTTTCTTACTGAAAGTGAAAAACAGGCGAAAATCTTTTCTCGAATGATTTTTACACCTTGGTGAACGCTCTGTGAACAGCGGAAATTTTTTTAACTGGGTACAGCAGTTCAAGACCGGTCGAATCTAAGTGACTGACGGGTAACATCCTGCCCAGCCAGTTGAAGTGTCATTTTCGTCTTTTTTGACTATTTGGAACATCAGAGAGCAATACACAGTGCCTACTACTCAGACATGCTGATGAACAAAATAAAGCCAGCAACAAGAGAGAAATGTCTCGGATCTCAGAGTAAAGGCGTGATATTGGTACATGACAATGCTGGCCCACATGACACCCAGCTGACCCACGAAATAATTGAAAAAAATGATTTGAAACCGTCGGATTATGCTTTGTTTGGTCCACACATGGAGGCATTATGTGGAAGAAAGTTCAGCATCAACGAGGAGGTCAAATAATTTATGAGAAAGTGGCTGAAACAATAAGACGAATTCTTCTTTGTATCACGTATAAAAAAATGTAGGACATCGTTGCTTGCGATGATCTTGAGAAGTAGTAAGAGCCTCATTTTGTTAAAATATAGTTTATTTCTACATCACTGTGTCTCTTTAATTCCTGAACGTCCATCGAGTTTAGATGAGTGCTCCAGGCACCACGAGATCGAGCTACGGCTACCAGCGGTTAGTCGGCGAATAAATCCGTGGTTTTGATGTTGGCTAGGTACGACAATATATTTTGAAATTACAATGGTTCCAAACAGCTGCAATCGTCGTCGAACCGCCGACACCTACAAGCAGCCGCTAACTTAAACTGCTCCTTCCTGGCGCCCTATGTCATCACTACACCGGATCCCTTTCGCTCGTCATGAGTTATGTGCTTTATTTCTCCTTTTGTAAGAGCCCTTTAATCATTTATGTGCACAATTTTTCTTTCAGGACATTTTGTGCCCCTACGTCCAATTGTCAGTAATATTGGGGCACCTACGTACACAACAGCCAAGTACTTGAAAGGTCTCCTGTCTCCATATGTGGGGAAATGTATTTACCACATCCGCAACTCAGAAGATTTCCTGCAACGCCTCAAGCAACTGCACATCACAGATTCGGACATCATGGTTAGTTTTGATGTGGTATCGCTGTTCACCAGGGTCCCACTGAAGGACTCACTAGAACTGATTGCAGAGAAATTTGACGGTGCTCTGTTGGACCTGTTCAGTCATACACTGACATCCACGTATTTCCTGTACAGAAACCAATATTACGAGCAAACTGAAGGTGTAGCCATGGGCAGCCCACTGTCCCCTGTGGTTGCCAACATGTTTATGGAGAGTTTTGAGGAGAGGGCATTGGAGACAGCCACATTTAAACCCACATGCTTCTTTGGGTATGTGGATGACACCTTCGTGATCTGGCCACATGGGATGGACATGCTCAATGAGTTTCTCGAACATCTTAACTCATGCCACCCTAATATCGAGTTCACCATGGAACTGGAGAAGAATGGCCAGCTGCCATTTCTGGATGTACTAGTCCAGAGGAAAGCAGATGGATCAATTGGCCACAGTGTGTACCGAAAACCAACACACACTGATTTATATCTGCAGGCCAGCAGCTGTCACCACCCTGCACAGAAGAATGGGGTTCTGAAGACTTTGGTCCACAGAGCACGGGCACTGTCAGACCAAGAGAATCTACCTATAGAGATAGAACATCTCAAAACAGTTTTCTCCAAGAGTGGATACACGGACAGACAAATTGAGAGGGCACTCCAACCAGCCACTACACCACAGGTTCCTGAAGAAGACCAAGATGAAGCAAAGAAGGTGGCATATCTGCCCTATGCTGGCTCTATTTCTGCCAGAATCAGTAGGATCCTCCGTAAACACAATATCAAGTGTGTTTTCTGTCCATCCAACAACATCGGGGGACTGCTGGGGAGTGTCAAAGACGACCTGGGATTACGAAAACCAGGGATTTACAATATACCTTGTCAATGTGGCATGTCCTACATTGGCCAGACGACCAGAACTGTGGATATTAGGTGCAAAGAACATCAGAGGCACACTAGATTAAGACAGGTGACTACGTCAGCCATTGCTGAACACTGTCTAGAACTAGATCATGCCATGAAGTATGAGGATACCAAGATTCTAGCACAAACACCCAGATTTTGGGACAGTATTATAAGAGAATCGATAGAAATTAAAATGGCTGACGATCTTATGAACCGTGACACAGGGTACCAACTAAGCAGAGCATGGGATCCGGCTCTGGAATTGTTAAAGGAGCAACGGGGCCAGCTGCAACACTACACAAACAGAAGAACCAGAGACATGGAGATGGAAAACGAGCCCATGACGGACTGCCAGGCGCACCAGACCGAAGATGGAACGCCCAGAAGTGGGACTGGTGGGCGCGGACCGCAGAGGGGACATCTAGAGCCGCAGCGGACGAAAAACGGAGCGGCAACGCTCCAACAGGTCGTGGTGAGCGGGCGCGGACCGCAGGGGGAACGCTTGGTACCCCAGACCGTAGATGAAACCCCCAGGAGCGGGTTTGGTGGGCGCGGACCGCAGAGGGAACACGTAGAACCGCAGCGGACCGAAAACGGAGCAGCCGCGCTCCAGCAGGTCGCAGGGAATGAGCGCGGACCACAGAGGAAGCGCCTGCAGCCGTTGGTGGAGGGGGAAGGCCATAGGCATAAATACTGGACCAGGTCCACTCGAGGAGCAGTCTCAGGTCGCACCTGATGAAGGTTACGAGCTACGTGACCGAAAGATCGTGCAAGTACGACGCTGATATCCGGCAGAGCACCCGACAACCCAAGATGTCATTAGATCGCCGGGAAAGTCTGAAGAGTTACTTCATTCTTCTTTTCAGGTGAAATCGTTGTCAAACCGAGAAATAAAAATTTGGTGGAAACTTTGTCTACAAGTTTAGCTTGACAAAGAGATAAATTCCTTAACTTGCAGAATGAAACTACGAGGAAAGCGAAGGAACTGAACACTAATGGAGCAGATTTGCCTAGAAAGAGAAAGATGCTAAGACGCTCCATCAAATGGTTCAAATGGCTCTGAGCACTATGGGACTCAACATCTTAGGTCATAAGTCCCCTAGAACTTAGAACTACTTAAACCTAACTAACCTAAGGACATCACACACACCCATGCCCGAGGCAGGATTCGAACCTGCGACCGCAGCAGTCCCGCGGTTCCGGACTGCAGCGCCAGAACCGCTAGACCACCGCGGCCGGCCAAGACGCTCCATCGAAGGTGGTGATCCTCACACTTATCAAACGCCGCAGGAAATGTAGAGAATTTTTTTTAGTAATTGTTGTGGCTGTTCATTTGCTAAATCGTAGATTTCAAACATTTATTTGGAACTTATTTCAGAACTTAAGGCCTTTGATATAGGTCAAATTGATGCTGATCGAAATCTGCAGCTCTATGCGACATACTTTGATAAATATAACATCGTGTAGGGACACGTTGTTAGTTGCACGCAGAGCGAGGAAGTAATAAAGTGGTCAACTTCTCACACAATACAAATATTTTACGTAGAGAGAACAGTGGTCCCATGCCTGAAATGCTCATAGAATTTGTGTGGTTTGTATGGATGATTTTAGCTATACCTGTTACTTCTTGTATCTCTGAGGTGTCATTTTCAGCATTTAGACGATTAAAAACGATTTTGTGGTCAAAGACGATCCAGAAATGACTGAATGATTTGGCATATTTGCATGTTCATGTAGGAATGACTAAAATATTCACATTACTAAAATTAAAAACCAATTCATAAGTAAGAATGACGTAAGAGGTATAGTGTTCTATATTGATAGTTAACATACCACGGTTATGATTATTGTCGTTACTCATTCTATAGTTTCTGCTCATAATGAATCCGTTGAATCGTTATTTCCTGAAATACAATTAACATTGGTTCCACTAAAGAAGGTTTTTCATTTTAATTTTTATCAATGCGGTATTTTCTTATAGTAAAGTATTGCTTATATCACTGCCTGTTGCAATCACTGTGCTTGTAAGTTGTTTAAAATAATAAAGTAATGATGAAAAATTAATTGGCATTTCATTGGTACACGTATGGTATCTAACTGGTCTAGTGTTTTATCTACTTTAGATTCCCATTTCTCCAATCACTCATTAGCAACCTCGGTTAAAATTTTATTTTTACGTCGTGCTTAGTTCCTTTACGTGTCTCAGAAGACACTTGACAACTGGTTGTTATATATAAACACCTCTTATTCTTATTTAATGCCCTTCAGTGGCAATTGACGGATAAAGTTTATCCTACTACATTTTTGCGTGAGTTTATGCATATTTTACTGCCCCTTGTACGAATGGCCGCACGGATTAGAATAATGCCTCACACTATTCACCGTTTTGTCATACTAATTTTTGTTCTGTGTCTTCAGATAATCTGTTGATGCCTTACAAGGGCAAAACGCGTAATTATTATTAACAAATACTGATTTGCAAACGAGACTATTTTCGTTAAAAATATTCATAACTGGCAGATGCATCAGACAGCCGAAATGGAATGGAACCATTATTGATTAAGATCGTTTGATGCAGCTTTAAGGTGAAATACCAGTTTCTCGCAGTCCATTATTGTTTCACATGTCTTAAATAAGAACAGAATTTTTTCTTAGTCTTAAGTGCTGCTAATGGCCCAGAGTATTAATGTAATTGAATCTTAACTAAGTGACTAAGCAGTCAGCTATGCTTGTAATGGTATGCTCTGTAGTTTAAGGTGCTGCTAATGGGCAAGGAATTTAGTGTGATTGAATCTTATCAGGGTGACTGAGCTGTCAGCTATGCCTGTAATGGCATGTTGCGTCTACAGTAATGGGATTGAACCAATAGATAACATTTTGGTTTATCTACGCTACATATTTTTTATTATTCTTCCCACTGGGACCTCACTATCGCTTTTATTTGTTGGACCTGGATATAGCTACTTCGTTGTGATCACTGGTACCTTAGTACGTACCTACTTCGGTGTTAGTTGTTCTCTGGGTCTATCCTTTTTCCCGTCTCACCACATAATTTATTAGCTCATGTTTTCTGCAGTGTCGTAGCTGCACTACTAAGTGGACTACGCCTGTCAGTTTAGATTAACTGTTTTGCGTCTACAGTTCAACACTTGACCTGCTGCCTAGGAGAAAAGAAACGTCAATGGGTTGTTCTTGCCACATGTACTTGGAGGTACTACATAACCTAAAAACATGCTACTCCTAATAACTATGAATTTGCAAATGGAGTGAATACTGATGTAACGTTGTTAAGTACGCTGTCCTCAAACACCAATAAAAATTTCTGCACTAATATCCTAACACGCTGTATTTACTTCTTAGAGAACATTTCGTTACTTCGTAAGCTACATCGATAACTTGTGTACTACTATGTTCTCGCCAATTCTTTATCTCTAAGGATCTGACAATGATTTTTGAGTCAGAAATAATTTAAATCTGTTCGTCATCCTGAGAAAGAGTGCTCAATGACTGTCACTGTTTCCGTTATGTAAGAGTAGGCTGTTGGTGAAAGTTTATACAATTATTCGTGACTTTCTCCAATAAAAGAAAGTAAATCCAGAACTACCTTCTGCTGTAAATCTTGAATCATCAGTTCATATGTAGAAGGTTTCACTCCAATTCACACTAAGGGAAGTGTTTGCTATCAAGTAAGGTGTCCTGCCAATGTTTACTTTAAATTATAACTAGAGAGCTGAAGTAGCTGACGTGCAGAGACGAAAAGGATGTTCACGGTTTTGAAGTCTGGTGAACGTTCCGTTACCTTTGGTCAAATTTTCAACGTTTGGACACCTCTCATAAAAGTCTGGGGATTGATATATTATTCGCTTTTTTCTTAATGACTGGGAGTTTAATTAGCGCTATCCTTGCTAGTACATGTTTGTTGGCATGTTGCTGGTGCTTAAAATCAAAAGGAATTTCCACACCTCTACTGATAACACATTTGTAGCATTGACCTCATTACCCCCACGCAAGTGAAACAATATTTAAAGGACGTATAAAAGTGCAAGGGAAGTAGAGAATGTATACCCTGAGGAGAAAGTAAAACGTAGAATAATAGGCAAAACAAGCAAGAAACTGAGTCTGCAGGTAGCAGGTTTCAGGAATTCCAGCTGTAAACTTATTAGGCCTAACCGTCTCCAAAAATAATGTTGGACCTATGTTCAAAACACACTAAAAAACGTGTGTTCGGATAACATAACTCAGGTAACATAATACGCGAGAATTCCTGCACCTCATAATAGAGCTGACCTTATTAGCATGATCAATAAAGTTTTGAAACTGCTCTAGATGGAACTCTAAAAGCAGCAAGAATTGATCCTCAAGCAAGTGGTAGTGACAAACGCTTTTAAAAAGAGTGACTTACACAAAATTCACCATAAAATTAAAAGTAAAATGCAAATAATATCGAGAAGTAGAACAACATGCTGCAAGAACACAAAGTAGGGGAAGGCGGGGCAAGATGGGGAAACTAACTTTAAACCTTTACAAAAGGGACAAAAATAAACAAATTCAAATAGGTTTGATTATCATTTGTTTACTTAACCATTGAATTACAATAGCATGCAAAGAAACCTGCAAACTTTTTATATTTAGTTAGAAATATCTCGATTTGAAACATAAACTACCAATCCCCCGTCTTGCCCCATATGCGGCGTAAGATGGGGAACTAGCATGAATTCATCTCTAAAGCTTAAATAAGGACTAGAATAACGATATCATGTGACGATAACGTTTCGAAACATGGTTCTGCGAATTGTAGAATCAGGTATTACGTTTTATTTAGGCCTCTTACTTTCACATAGTACACAAGTGTGGACAGCCTCGTCATCATCACTTTCTATCCCTGCACAAGTGTCGTGGGTCCAGCGCCCGCAGCTAATACGCCGTACCCAGCCTCCTTCATAGAAATCATAGCAGTATAAACATTCTCCACTCTCTTCCTCGTTGTCATTCGACCTCAGTTTATTATCCCTTGAGCATGAAAGGGTGGTTAAGACGTCAGTAACGTTCGTCACTTTTTCGTTGTCATTATGTCCTTTTGGTGGTATCCCAGGTTTATTAAACGTCTTTGAGAAGAGTTTTCGTTTACATGCAGCACGTTTGGGGACTCCTTTTCGTTTAATTTCCTCAGATAGTTCACTTCCATAAGGAGATTCGGTTAAAACAACGGGTTTTCCACTCCTGTTAGATGGTTTCCTTTTGGTTTTTTTATCCACCTTTAGAATAGCTAACACCATTTCAGGGCTGGTAACCTGAAAGTTAGACGAAACAGAGGTTTGATCGTCAGTTGTTAATTGTTCAGGTGTTTTACATCTTGACAACATCTCTGGTATTTGGTCTTCCGTTTCTGTGACTTCAGATGCGTGAGCTTGATGAATGTCCATAGTTGAACAGGGAAGGTAATCGGTTTCTTGAAACACATTTCTGTTTACATGCCAAATGCGTGTTTTCCGAAACCCGTTCACTGCTGTGGACACTGTAGCTGAATGAATGAAGGCTTTGCCGAATAAACTTGTGATGCAGCGTAACAACTTTTCCAGGATGGGTGCGAAGCCACGATCTTACTTCTGTCTCCCGTGAACTTGAATGTGCCTAATTGACTTTCTAACAGATCGAAAAACCGATCTACAGCAACTCGATTAAACCCCATTGCTCGTGCGATTGATATGGCCTCTGGTTTTCGTATTGTTAAGGTAGGATTTCGTGCAAGAAACCCATTTAACCAATCTCTTCCAGCAGATTTGGCTGCAGTATTAAATGGATGTTTGATGTTGTTTCGTTCAGCTAGCTGAAAAGCATGTTCACAAAGTTCTTTAAGTGTTAGGCCAAAATACTGTCCTTCCATCTGTGTTAAGCAGTCTTTAAGTTCTGCCTCTTGTTCTGGGGTAAACACACTAGTGATTAGTTAGCACGTTTCTTAGCCACATGTCATTCAATGGTTGTCTGTGGCACGTTGAACTGTCGAGCAGCCCTGAAAGAACCCATATGACCTTCTACCACAGCATTTACAGCGCCTTCCATTGACTCCAATTACCAATCTTTCCTAGACGTTTGTCGCCGATACTTGCGAACCATCTGAAGTAAAACACGTGGAACGTACTATTGAGTCAGATCATTCCTGGTGATCTATATTATATAGTAAATACCATATTTCCAATAGTCAGTCGTCAAAGCATAGCAAGAATACTGACTTTGCACGTTTTGTGTATTTTTCTTCACCATATAGCCTAAAGCATACTTTGTAATTAATTAGGAAACGTTGGAATAACGAATACCATTCTATTTAAATTCTATTCAACGTATAATGTACGTGTTCAAAACCCGCAGCGCGGTAAACACATGAGACGATGAGAACGTAATGGTTGGACAAATAGTAGGGGCAAGACGGGGAAGCTCCCCATCTTGCCCCACCCCGTCTTGCCCCCTAACATGCTGTCAGGTTATGTTACGCCTACATGAACACTAGTTAGTGAACATTGACTACTGACACAGCAGTTTACTGTTAATAAGACGTACATATACAGTCTGGACAAATGTTCACAAAACACATGTTTTAGGACCTCGAAAGGTGTAAAACATTTTAAATCAGTATAACAATTGTACATACCTTGCAAAGCTCACAGAAACCGCTGCGAAACTAAGGTTCAGCAATGTCAACATACTGGGACCTGTGTATTGATGATGATGACGGAGTGATCCACAGATGGCAATACTCTAACTGTAGCTTATAGCCCTTCCCCGTCGTACCCCACCTCACCGTCTTGCCTCGCCTTCCCCTATATGTGGCTTACATGTAAGAAAAGTAGCATAATATTGCCCTAGAACAGTCTGCATAGCTTTTCGTACACAAGGTTCTACAATTATAAGACTACGACATGAGATGACTACGTCGGAAAATTCAGTAAATCAGGCATATATACCATAGAATGAGCATAACGTAGTACGTTAGGTCAGGCATGACGTAATTCCCATATTCGATCCAGGGAACACGTTGGCACAAATAAAAAAACTGCGTTCAGTACACACACAAAGCGTGCGAAGCATAAGACACAAAATGTAGAATAGCAGATGGAAGTAATGCATACAGCCCTAAAGATTAGTTTGTGTAATATGCTAACAATCTTCACGCGTCCTTTCAATGAACCAGATAAACAGCCTAATGAATTAAAAGATTTTCAGATATATACACTCCTGGAAATGGAAAAAAGAACACGTTGACACCGGTGTGTCAGACCCACCATACTTGCTCCGGACACTGCGAGAGGGCTGTACAAGCAATGATCACACGCATGGCACAGCGGACACACCAGGAACCGCGGTGTTGGCCGTCGAATGGCGCTAGCTGCGCAGCATTTGTGCACCGCCGCCGTCAGTGTCAGCCAGTTTGCCGTGGCATACGGAGCTCCATCGCAGTCTTGAACACTGGTAGCATGCCGCGACAGCGTGGACGTGAACCGTATGTGCAGTTGACGGACTTTGAGCGAGGGCGTATAGTGGGCATGCGGGAGGCCGGGTGGACGTACCGCCGAATTGCTCAACACGTGGGGCGTGAGGTCTCCACAGTACATCGATGTTGTCGCCAGTGGTCGGCGGAAGGTGCACGTGCCCGTCGACCTGGGACCGGACCGCAGCGACGCACGGATGCACGCCAAGACCGTAGGATCCTACGCAGTGCCGTAGGGGACCGCACCGCCACTTCCCAGCAAATTAGGGACACTGTTGCTCCTGGGGTATCGGCGAGGACCATTCGCAACCGTCTCCATGAAGCTGGGCTACGGTCCCGCACACCGTTAGGCCGTCCTCCGCTCACGCCCCAACATCGTGCAGCCCGCCTCCAGTGGTGTCGCGACAGGCGTGAATGGAGGGACGAATGGAGACGTGTCGTCTTTATCGATGAGAGTCGCTTCTGCCTTGGTGCCAATGATGGTCGTATGCGTGTTTGGCGCCGTGCAGGTGAGCGCCACAATCAGGACTGCATACGACCGAGGCACACAGGGCCAACACCCGGCATCATGGTGTGGGGAGCGATCTCCTACACTGGCCGTACACCACTGGTGATCGTCGAGGGGACACTGAATAGTGCACGGTACATCCAAACCGTCATCGAACCCATCGTTCTACCATTCCTAGACCGGCAAGGGAACTTGCTGTTCCAACAGGACAATGCACGTCCGCATGTATCCCGTGCCACCCAACGTGCTCTAGAAGGTGTAAGTCAACTACCCTGGCCAGCAAGATCTCCGGATCTGTCCCCCATTGTGCATGTTTGGGACTGGATGAAGCGTCGTCTCACGCGGTCTGCACGTCCAGCACGAACGCTGGTCCAACTGAGGCGCCAGGTGGAAATGGCATGGCAAGCCGTTCCACAGGACTACATCCAGCATCTCTACGATCGTCTCCATGGGAGAATAGCAGCCTGCATTGCTGCGAAAGGTGGATATACACTGTACTAGTGCCGACATTGTGCATGCTCTGTTGCCTGTGTCTATGTGCCTGTGGTTCTGTCAGTGTGATCATGTGATGTATCTGACCCCAGGAATGTGTCAATAAAGTTTCCCCTTCCTAGGACAATGAATTCACGGTGTTCTTATTTCAATTTCCAGGAGTGTAGTTTAGATACATAGTAATCCGACTTTCAGTAGAAGTGGCCAGTGATACCACTACAAGAAAACACCCCGGTGAATGGGCAGTACAGTGGAGAAGAAAAATAGAGGACAAGGTTTTGTCGATTTTAAAATACGAAGTGTAATTCCTGTCCGCAAATTTGTAACGTTTTTATTTTATGACTACTTCGCGCTATTTAAATGCATACGTTAAAGGCGCAGACAGCCAGATGATGACTATTTGACTCCCGAAAAACTCAGCTGAGGATTGTATTCCGAACACTTGTATCTTGCAAGATAAATAACGATAACGATAGGTTCTTGAACTTCATAAAGCCTGTTTTCGACACATACCGTCATATATACGTTGTGTTTGTACAGGTCCAAGCAATAAGCCCGATGACGACGAGACCAGCCCAACAGCAGAGTTCAACTGCAAACTACACGCGTTACGCAGCTATGAGAAACAGTGTCCTCCGGTGGAATACTTGAAAGAGAAGCACACTAATACGCAAGATTGAAGAAATCCGTTCAAGATGTGAACTGCAACATTGTCTTTCAGTGTGGTTTCAGTTTTATCCACTTACCATGATTTTATTCTATTTTTATAACTGTTTCGTTTTAACGCAATGACTCTGTTACAGTGATGTGCCACATATACAGGGCCACACCTCGTAACATACTCGCTCGTACTTCTTTATAATTTCTGATTTCTTAACGTATATACGTTGTTATTGACTTATTGCCTTATTCATTATAAAGACAAATGCAACAATAGAATCCAATGAAGCTATGAGAGTAATAACAAAGTGTCGCAGATGTATCTCCACTTGACATTTCAAAATCTGAAAAACAAATGCTGAGCCCCTTATATTCTTTTGAAGATGATATACATGGAGGCTGTAATTCAACACCAAAGGAGATGGCTTCAGAAATGAGGACATTAGGAATGAATTTCAAGATGATTCAGTGTGCATGACAATAGACTTGCTAAATAAATTCTTGACTACGAACCTAGAAGGACAGGACAGGCGATAAGACCACAGAGGAGACGGCTTGCCCATGCTTACCACAGCAGTCGAGATCACCTAATCCATGACGAGAGGAGGAGGAGAAGAAGACTTGTAAACCTAATGTTCCATAGATTACACAGTGTTTACTTAGGTTCAAATAATTGTGGCCCCAGAACAGTGCCGCAAGGTGCAATGGATGATAAGCCACTTTGTTTCCTTTGTAAGTTTCACCGGAGGGACCTTACGATGTGCAGTTCGCCTCTGTTGCTGACGTCGAACGAGGTGGCGTAGTGGTTAGCACATTGGACTACGGCTAGAACCTGTGTCTGACCCTCCTGGTTTAGGTTAAAAGAAATTAATTACAAGGTGTACAACTTTGTTTCCGCCTTTTTCCTCATAACATTTGAGGCTTTAATGAAACAAATTTCCCATCGCTGGCCAATACTCTCTCCCGTCTTTCGGGCAGTGTACGAATCCTGAGTCGAAAAAATTGTTCATCTTTTGAAGCTATCCACGAATAGACCCAATTTGGGACTTCTTCATGAGATCGGAAGTGTTGGTCAGCCAGGCCATGCGCCATTGACGTAAACAAGTGATACTCGGAGGAAACAATGTCTGGAGAATACGGCGGTTGGGGTAGGACTTCCGATTTTAACGTCTCCAAGTACGTTTTGACCTCTTTTGCAACGTTGGGTCGAGCGTTGTCGTGCTCCAAAATTACTTTACCGTGCCTCTCGCTGTATGGGGGGCCGTTTGCCTTTTAATGCTCTGCTCAGACGCGTTAATTCCTTTCCGTAACGAGCACCTGTGATTGTTTCACTTGGTTTTAACACCTCATAGTACACGACTCCGAGCTGGTCCCACCAAATGTAGAGCATGATCTAGGAGCAGTGATTATTCGGTTTGGCCGTCGACGTGGAAGCATGGCCGGCTTGTCCCCATGATTTTTTGCGTTTAGAGTTATCGTAATGAACCCATTTTTCGCCACCGGGTCACAATGCGATGGAGAAATCCCTTCCGTTTTTGCCTCTTAAGCAACTGTTCACAAACACAGAAACGCCGTTCAACGTCCCTTAGTTTCATCTCACACGGGACCCAAGTTCCTTCTTTCTGAATCATGCCCATAGCCTGCAGAAGTTTTGAAATGCCTTGCTGTGTCACTCCCACTAATCGTGTCAATTCTTCTTGAGTTTGACGCGAGTGTCCACTCAGCAATGACTCCAATTCTGCGTCTTCGAACGCATTCTCTCTTGCACCACTATGCCGGTCTACGACGTTAAAATCGCCGTACTTCAAGCGTTGAAACCATTCACGACACGTTCTTTCACTAATAGCTTCCTTACCATAAGTACTTGAGAGCAATGGACGATACTCAGCCGCTGTTTTCTTTATGTTGAAACAAAACAGTAACACCTCCCGCAAATGACGATAATTAGGCTCGTAAACTGATATTTTCAGTCAAGAACAACTTTATGATGCAGACACAAATCGACAAAAGTTGAATGAGGTTATGTTGATCGAGGTCTAGGGTAACTGCCTAACGTCTGCAATCTGTTTCTTTCAACCTCTACTTACCGTTGTCGCCACCTATCGGCAAACGGCGGAAGCTAAATTGTAAAAAAAAAAGGACATATCACGAAGGAATTATTCTAATGGGACAAAAATCGGTAGATGTGATAATCACGTACATACAAACATATGATTACAATTTCAGAAAAATTAGACGATTTATTCCAGAGAAATAGTTTCACATATTGAGAGAGTCATAACGTTTTCGTCCATCTTTGGCCCTTGTGGGAGAAGTTATTCGGCTGAGCATTGATTGACAGAGTTGTTGTATGTTCTCCTGAGCAATATCATAAGAAATTCTGTCGAATAATCGCGTTAGATAGTCCAAATCCCGTGCTGTTTGTGGGGCGCTGCTCCAGACTTTCTCAGTTGGTGAAAACTTCGTCTACCTTGTGGGTGAAGATAGGATTTGGCAAGCTCGAAGACGAAGTCTCGTCGTTGTGAGGCCATATGGAGGGGCCAAAGTCAGGTTGGTAGCCCACCGCTGTCCCGTGCTTCTCCAGACAGGTCTTTGCTGGTCACCGGGGCATGCTGAAGGCGCCGGCAGCTATGACCGAGCGGTTCTAGGCGCTTCAGTCAGGAACCGCGCTGCTACTACGGTCGCGGGTTCGAATCCTGCCTCGGGCATGGTTGGGTGTGATGTACTTATGTTAGTTAGGTTTATGTAGTTCTAAGTCTAGGGAACTGATGAGCTCAGATGTAAGTCTCATGGTGCTTAGAGCCATGCTGAAGGCGTGTCTGGAGATGCGACGGACAGTGGTGAGATTCCCATCTGACAGTCACCGGCCATATGGCCCGACAACCAGGACTGAACCTTTGGCTGTCATCTGCGGCACCCTTGTAGCACAGTGGTACGTCCACGATGCTCTAGGTCACATGTTGGGATTACATTTCACTAAGTTATCACTCGCCCCACTTCTACCGATTTCTGTCCCATTCGTGTAATTCATTCATGGTGTGTCTTTTTCTTTCTTTTTTTGAGTGTCCGACCATATATATTTAAAGCTGTCTTCACAGTGTTCAATAAACTCTCTTTATTGTTATTTATCACACAACACAGAAATGTGAGATAAGTATTCCACAACTGCTTGTTGCAAAAGTCAAGTACCCATCAACTGTCTGCGTGTCATTCAGTCTGTTGGAAACATATGAGCCCAATTTGACACTATTAATAAATATGCAAGGTGTGGTATCAGTTATTAATACTTTATCAATGGCATTTTTAAGGTGGCAGTAGAACAGCAAGTTTCCATCAGACGCCGATAGCAGACGTGCAGAATGTGGAGGACCCGATAGTGGGCGCCCACTCAGTAACGCCTCCAGTGGCTCTGGTCTATGAGCCTCATCTGCCGCTGCGATGTAGAATGGGTGGTGGTAGGCACACAGTCCCGTTTGCTCTTGGATCCTCTTCACTACGACATCATCTCTTCCATGTTGACATTAAGAGATGGACTCTTTCTTCCCGCATTATTTGTAATGAGTCTTCGTATGCTTGACAAAATACAAATTAAGTAAATCTTCCCTTTGCCGAATTATCTTGTTCGCTAATCATTTCTGCTCCTGCGCAGCTTTCCTCCGACGACAGTTGCCACATACTCTGAAGCCCGTCTCTCGTTACTGTTTCTACAAAGTCGTACACAACAGAAGGTAATTTCTGGTTCTTCCAATTTTGTAGTTTGTGCAGCGATCTGGAGAGTGTAGTGAGCTTGCGGAACTAAAAGTAATGAAAATTATTCTGCAGTTCCCTGTTGTCCAGCCCTTTTAATAATAAGAGTCGAGTTGGCATGATGTTGGAGACGATCTCCATGGTTAATGTACAGAGTGTATCAAAAAGAATCATCCGACTTGGCACGTCTATATTTATGTAACTAATAAACATATACAATGAATTTGGTTTTTTGATGAACGGCGAACACAAAGTTCTTTTCATACCTCTCCCTTTTTTTTTTTTTTTTTTTTTTTTTTTTTTTTTGTCATCAGTCTACTGACTGGTTTGATGCGGCCCGCCACGAATTCCTTTCCTGTGCTAACTTCTTCATCTCAGAGTAGCACTTGCAACCTACGTCCTCAATTATTTGCTTGACGTATTCCAATCTCTGTCTTCCTCTACAGTTTTTGCCCTCTACAGCTCCCTCTAGTACCATGGAAGTCATTCCCTCATGTCTTAGCAGATGTCCTATCATCCAGTCCCTTCTCCTTATCAGTGTTTTCCACATATTCCTTTCCTCTCCGATTCTGCATAGAACCTCCTCATTCCTTACCTTATCAGTCCACCTAATTTTCAACATTCGTCTATAGCACCGCATCTCAAATGCTTCGATTCTCTTCTGTTCCGGTTTTCCCACAGTCCATGTTTCACTACCATACAATGCTGTACTCCAGACGTACATCCTCAGAAATTTCTTCCTCAAATTAAGGCCGGTATTTGATATCAGTACACTTCTCTTGGCCAGAAATGCCTTTTTTGCCATAGCGAGTCTGCCATAGCGAGTCTCTTCTAAATCGACTCCTGTTTCTTCTTCTATCACATCAGACAAATCTTCACCCTCATTAGAGGCTTTCAATGTATTCTTTCCACGTATCTGCTCTCTCCTCTGCATTTAACAGTGGAATTCCCGTTGCACTCTTAATGTTACCACCGTTGCTTTTAATGTCACCAAAGGTTGTTTTGACTTTCCTGCATGCTGAGTCTGTCCTTCCGACAATCATATCTTTTTCGATGTCTTCACATTTTTCCTGCAGCCATTTCGTCTTAGCTTCCCTGAACTTCCTATTTATTTCATTCCTCAGCGACTTGTATTTCTGTATTCCTGATTTTCCCGGAACATGTTTGTACTTCCTCCTTTAATCAGTCAACTGAAGTATTTCTTCTGTTACCCATGGTTTCTTTGCAGCTACCTGCTTTGTACCTATGTTTTCCTTCCCAACTTCTGTGAGGCCCATTTTAGAGATGTCCATTCCACTTCAACTGTACTGCCTACTGCGCTATTCCTTATTGCTGTATCTATAGCGTTAGAGAACTTCAAACGTATCTCGACATTCCTTAGTACTTCCGTATCCCACTTCTTTGCGTATTGATGGTTCAAATGGCTCTGAGCACTATGGGACTTAACATCTATGGTCATCAGTCCCCTAGAACTTAGAACTACTTA
Source organism: Schistocerca nitens (assembly GCF_023898315.1). NCBI lineage: Eukaryota > Metazoa > Arthropoda > Insecta > Orthoptera > Acrididae > Schistocerca > Schistocerca nitens. The sequence goes on from NC_064614.1 coordinate 214,106,253, forward strand.
AGCCTAACTAACCGAAGGACATCACACAACACCCAGCCATCACGAGGCAGAGAAAATCCCTGACCCCGCCGGGAATCGAACCCGGGAACCCGGGCGTGGGAAGCGAGAACGCTACCGCGCGACCACGTGCGTATTGATTCTTCCTTCAGCCTACTCTTCATCACTACTATATTGTGATCTGAGTTTATATCTGCTCCTGGGTACGCCTTACAGTCCAGTATCTGATTTCGGAATCTCTGTCTGACCATGATGTAATCTAATCGAAATCTTCCCGTATCTCCCGGCCTTTTCCAAGTATACCTCCTCCCCTTGTGATTCTTGAACAGGGTATTCGCTATTACTAGCTGAAACTTGTTACAGAACTCAATTAGTCTTTCTCCTCTTTCATTCCTTGTCCCAAGCCCATATTCTCCTGTAACCTTTTCTTCTACTCCTTCCCCTACAACTGCATTCCAGTCGCCCATGACTATTAGATTTTCGTCCCCCTTTACATACTGCATTACCCTTTCAATATCCTCATACACTTTCTCTATCTGTTCATCTTCAGCTTGCGACGTCGGCATGTATAATTGAACTATCGTTGTCGGTGTTGGTCTGCTGTCGATTCTAACAACCCGGTCACTGAAATGTTCACAGTAACACACCCTCTGCCCTACCTTCCTATACATAACGAATGCTTCACCTGTTATACCATTTTCTGCTGCTGTTGATATTACCCGATACTCATCTGACCAGAAATCCTTGTCTTCCTTCCACTTCACTTCACTGACCCCTACTATATCTAGATTGAGCCTTTGTATTTCCCTTTTCAGGTTTTCTAGTCTCCCTACCACGTTCAAGCTTCTGACATTCCACGCCCCGACTCGTAGACCGTTATCCTTTCGTTGATTATTCAATCTTTTTCTCATGGTAACCTCCCCCTTGGCAGTCCCCTCACGGAGATCCGAATGGGGGACTATTCAGGAATCTTTTGCCAATGGAGAGATCAATATGACACTTTTTCAATTACAGGCCACATGTCCTGTGGATACACGTTACGTGTCTTTAATGCAGTGGTTTCCATTGCCTTCTGCATCCTCATGTCGTTGATCCATGCTGATTCTTCCGCCTTTAGGGGCAATTTCCCACCCCTATGACAAGAGAGTGCCCTGAACCTCTATCCGTTCCTCCGCCCTCTTTGACAAGGCCGTTGGCAGAATGAGGCTGACTTCTTATGGCGGAAGTCTTTGGCCGCCAGTGCTGATTATTTATCAAAATTTAGGCAGTGTCGGGGATCGAACCCGGGACCGAAGACGTTTTTGATTATGAATTAAAGATGCTACCCCTAGACCATAGGTGTTCAATATGGCCCCTTTGAGCTGCATGGCATATGTCGGTGCGGTATTCAAATTGTTCTGACACTGCAGCGAGCATGGCTTGAGTTACAGCTTCCACAGCTGCTGTTATGCAATGATTTTGTTCATTCAGTGTTGTTGGTAACGGAGGCATATAAACAAGGTCTTTTACAAACCCCCGCAAGAAATGAACGCATACAGTCAGGTGTAAGTCTGAATCATTTGGTCCAGTGCGACCGAACCATTGTGCAGGAATCATTTGATTTAATAATTCCCGCACTTCCAGATGCCAGTGTGGGGATGCCCTGTCCTGTTGATATATGAAGTCGGTCGAATCAATCATCAACTGTGGGAAAAGATTCTTATCAGGCATATCGAGATATGTGCTTCCTGTAAGACTGTCCCCGGCAAAGAAAAATGGACCATACACCTTTTCCTGTGAAGCTGCACAAAACACATTAGATTTTGGAGAGTCGCTCTCATGTGCTTGTTCCGTACCCCTTATTCCCCATTATGACAGTCCACATTTCCATTTAAATGTGTAAGTAGGCGGTTTATGTGTTTGTATGTTGGCAGCGCTCTGCATTAATAACTCTGACAGCACTGTGCATACTCTGACGGAGACTCTGTGGCTGGTCGGTCTAGCAGTTGAAGGTGAACAGCCAGCAATGATGGAAGTTGGGAGTGAGTAATCAGCAGTGATGGAGGTTAGAGGTTAATAATTAGCAGTGTTGGAAGTTTGCAGTATTAGCGCGAGTGGACGGTCTGAATATGTATCTGTCATGGAGATCTGTTACTGATGATTATAGAATTTTTTTGAACTGGTTGTCACTTGATTAAGGTAAAATTCTGCTAAATACAATGTTTGCTCGGCAACAAAATCTTTCCTTTGCTAACCACATGCCTATTAGTAGTTAGAGGCTTCCGTAGTTAGAATCTCTTATTTAGCTGGCAGTATTGGCGCTTGTATCGCTGTAGTTCGTGTCATGAAGATTTTCTGTGAGGGGCCGGCCGAAGTGGCCGTGCGGTTAAAGGCGCTGCAGTCTGGAACCGCAAGACCGCAACGGTCGCAGGTTCGAATCCTGCCCCGGGCATGGATGTTTGTGATGTCCTTAGGTTAGTTAGGTTTAACTAGTTCTAAGTTCTAGGGGACTAATGACCTCAGCAGTTGAGTCCCATAGTGCTCAGAGCCATTTGAACCATTTCTGTGAGGTAAATGACTAATGATATGTATGGGTCATTGTTAGGATTTCTTTTAATTCAGGGCCATTCTTTTGTATTAATCATTTGAAGTCAGGTTATCATTTTTTGAGAAGTCAGATAGCGTTGCTCTAGAATATTTTGGATCAGTGTTGAAATGATATCAATTAGTAAAGAGGTAGTAGGCACAGTACGTTCAGTTTCACTCAACAGTTTAAGTAAAAAAATTTAATTAAGAAGTTTCAAATGAAATGTTACCTCGTCACTAAACACTAAGTATAAAAGAAACCTATCATTCTCCATCTTGCCAAGAACGACATTACAGAGCTCGACACGTTGTTTTTCGATGTGAGTGTGTGAAATCTTATGGGACTTAACTGCTAAGGTCATCAGTCCTTAAGCTTACACACTACTTAACCTAAATTATCCTAAGGACATACACACACACACACACACACACACCCATGCCCGAAGGAGGACTCGAACCTCCGCCGGGACCAGCCGACGTTGTTTTTCACGTTCATTTTGTATGGTTTCATGTGTAAACGCCGACGCAACACACGCCAGACGGACATCGGCGGCATGTTGATCTTTCGAGCTGCGCGGCGCACTGATTTCTGCGGACTCCTTGTGAAACTATGGCAGATGCATTCGACGTCTGTGTCAGACACTCGGGGGACGGCCCGGTGATTTGCTTTTACACAAACAACCTTTTTCGTTCAAATGGCTCTGAGCATTATAGGACTTAACATCTGAGGTCAACACTCCCAGATACTTAGAACTAGTTACACCTAACTAACCTAAGGACGTCACACACACCCATGCCCGAGGCAGGATTCGAACCTGCGACCGTAGCAGCATCGCGGTTCCGGACTGAAGCGCCTAGAACCGCTCGGTCACAGCGGCCGGCACAACCTGTTTCTCGGAATTGTTCACCTCATCGTCAAATTCCCTGTGCTGTAGGAGGATTCACACCACACCTGAGTACGAAAGTAACGTTGAAAAATTATTACTGACCCGCACTGAGCAAAGCGTAGAAGACAAAGCGATGTCTGTTGTCCCGACACCATTTTTACTAGAACTGAAGTGGGCGCACACTGCTGTTACTAGCGGGAACCATGTAAAACATGAGTTTCTGCTCTTCCCATCAGTTCACGCGCCTATCTCAAATAACATAATAGTTGTGAATTCTTGAAATAGGATGATTCATTTTGATACACACGGTATGTAGAGAAACATATCTAACCCTGACCTTTATTGCAATCTAAACCCTATAGCTTCGCGCTCTTTTGGTGCACAAAGTGAATTTTTAAATACGAGTATAGAGCTGGTGTAACAGACTGAGGAGCTACACCGGGGTTGACATTCCAGTCGTCACAGCGTCGGCTGCCGTCTCGACGCCGCACCTGCGGCGTGCAGGTGTCGGTCAGGCGTCGCGTCTCGCGGCGCCCTAGTGCGCATGCGCCGTGTCCGGGGGCGGGTCGGCGGCGTCCCTCGGCCGGCGCGGTCTGGCGGCCGTGTGCGGGCAGTCAGTCGCCGCGACGCTGCGTTCGCCGACGCACCCCATCCCGGTGGCGCCTCCGGCCCGATTAACACGACCAGGTGGACGCCCGCACTCGCAGCTCAGCAGGTAAGTCCGAGAGCCGGGCGTTCTGCTTCTTAAACACGCTGTGCGCCGCTACCAGCGCAACACTGCTCGTAGCAAGCGTTTCTGAGCACACAAAACCTATTGTTATTTTTTTCACGCTAGACGTTGGCGTCATCTGATTTCATTTTTTCAACTTGACTCTGTGTAATAGTAATCAGCTTTGCTCAGAACACACATAACCTTTCCAATGACATTTGAAGCTGTCATGTGAAACATGCTATGTATTTTGAATAACATATCTATCTTTAATAGACAAATTACAGTTGACTGAGTTCTACTCCAGAATGTCACCATCAGAATTAAAAATTTCTTACCTTGTTAGAAAAATGACTTGTCAGGTCGTAAATACGTAACAACTGTGAGTGTTTACAGGTTGGCTTTCGTCATAAGTTACAGGACGGTTAGTTCTGATGATAACTCCCTAGAATGGGAATCGGTTAACTGCAATTCGTCTTTCAAATGAAATTAAGATGTATGTGAATAAAAGGAAATTTACCTGAACTGGAAAACATTCAGTCTGTGGTTCAAAAGCTGTAGTAAAATTTTAATGTGAACGTTTGGAAATGCCTAAATATTTCTTTCGTGGGAAACCATTAACAAAGGAAAGCTCAGTAAAATGGTAACATAAGAGCACTAGTGGCCACAACCCGTTTTTTTACTGATGTTCAACGAACTCTCTCCATTTTCAGAGCATCTTGTGTAGTAAGGATTGCAAAAAAAAAAAAAATAAATAAATAAATAAATAAATAAATGAAATAACACAAAATAAATAAACACACACACACACACACACACACACACACACACACACACACATATATATATATATATATATATATATATATATATATATATATATACCGTAAAAGTCTTTTTAAACACAACAAGACAACCATTTAGCTTTAACCACAATCGTTCATTTCTATGAGCTACAAATAATATTATTACAAATTACATTTGCGAAATATTTTCAGTAGCTGATTTTTACATTTATTAAATAATTATCATGTCTAGAGCAAGGCAGAATTTGTACCAGTTATGGCCATTGGAAAGCAGTTGATTTCAGCAATCGGTCTGTTAAGAAACTAGTAGGACATGTTAGCTTCTGTAATCAAGCAGATTCACGTACGGAACAACCAGAAAGTGCGCCAGAGAGAAGGATGTTTTACGCTACCTCACGTGGTGGGATATGCGGTGAAGAAGTGACTCATTTTTCGGCAGCAGACTATCGAAGTTCACTGAAATAACAGAGTATCTCAAGTGGACTAAAAAAGAGGGCATAGTTCGCTCCAGTCTTTGAGAAGTATCGCAGGGAGGGGCGTACAGTCATATAACTATGCTGCTGACGTCAATTTGTAACGTGATTATGGATTATATTTTGTGTACGGGTATGATGAGAGTTTCGGATTCCCAAAATGTCCTCTGCGAGAAGAAACACGAATTTTACAAGAATCGATCACGATGTAAACGTCCAAAAAGGCTTCTACACAATTTAGCAGCATCGAATACTAAACTAAATACAGATTTATTGAAATATTCGGAGAGATATGTGATTGGATTGTAGTATTTCTAACAAAAACCTGCACGTTAATCACAAAATATTGTCAGAAACGAAGTTACCTCAAAGAAGTTTCGTCGGACCACTGTTGTTCATGAACTATTTTAACTACTGAGCAGATAACGTTTTCAGTTCCGAGACTGTTCTCAGACGACAGTTTAGAACCCAAACCGATGACGTGGTTAGAAAGGTATTACGAATTACAGGAAGTCTTAACAAGGATTAACGCTTGGTGCTAAGTCTAGTGAATGAGAGTCAACGCAAATAAACTTAGTGTAATGTGTGTAAATAGATGAAAAGATAAAAATCGCGTGATCCCCATTTACTGCTACAGCCCACAATCCTCAAATAATTTGAAATACCTGCCCTGAGCAATTTCAGTTGTTCTGGCGGCTTAAGGGAAAAAAAGACGACGTATTAGGACATTTCTAGGAGATCCTACATGATAAACTCATGAAGAAATAACTTCCATCTGTCCAGGGCATTATCATATTGGATTGAGGAAGAAAAAAAATGCTAGAGGATTTCATTAGAAGAGTGTTTTTCCAGCACGAACCAATACACACATCCTCTGCAAGTGGAAGAAGCAACAACAAATTTAAATCTTCTGTAATGAGCGCCAGAGCAAAATTAGAGATTTTTTTGGGGTATACAGAGAAATACTAGCTTATTTGAGTCCAACAGGAGATCAGGAAATGATTTGTTACAGCTAGCACCACACACGATATATAGCTTGTGAAGGACATATATTCATGTTGATTTTATGGAGACCTTGAAAGGTCGAGGAAGATCATTTTCCCAAATTACATGACATCAGGACAATCTGCTGGAAAAATCATGGGAACCCTGAAAACATACACTGGTGAACCCATTACGAACATCTGCTTTATATCTTCTTTGCCCGCCTTTGGTACAAAATAAATCACTGATTCTGCGTATAGGGATCGAACACTTTGTTGGTAGGTTTATGGAGGTATGTGGAATCAGATGTTTATTCATAGGTCATAGAATTCGTGTAAAAAGTTTTATGATGTTTGGTTTGTGGGGCGGTCAACTGCGTGGTTATCAGCGCCGGTACAAATTTCAAATTTTTTCACAGTCCAGTCACGCCACTTTATCCCGAATGATGATGATGAAATTATGAGGCCAACACAAACACACAGTACCAGGGCGGAGAAAATCCTCGAACCGGCCGGGAATCTAAACCGGGACCCCGTGATCCAGTGGCAGCAATACGCTTACAAAAAGGGACGCTATCTTTCGCACACGGTGATGGTGCTCGATAGCAACTCAGATGGGTTCCATACAGTTTACATCAGGCAGATGTGATCACCGAGACATTGGTGAAGACAGCAGTCTTGAAAGGGATGCAGGTGGTTCGCAGCTGTCAGCGTGTCATCGATTATTACCACTGGTCCCACGAGAGCTCTGTGGAATGTCTCACACGGCGTAATACTGCACCCGCCAGCCTGTGTCCGTTGCGCGCTACACGTTTCGCGCCACCTTTCACCTCGATAATGGCGTTTGTGGAGACGTAGTGTAGAAAAAGTATGATTCACACGAAGAGCCAACGCATTTCCACTGATCGACGGTTGAATTCCGATGGTCCCGTGTTCACAGCAATCGTAATTGACGAAGTCGTTGTGTCAGTATTTAAATACGTATTGGTGGTCTCCTGCGCAGCTTCTCGTTCAGCAAAATACGATGAAAAGTATGCTCCAAAGTACTAGATCACCACCTATCCTACTTCACAGAGCAGACAAGCCTCCGCACCCTACGTTCTGTGAAGAGTCGCGGACGTCCAACCGTCTTAGCGCCTAGTGGTAGTTTTACTGTCTTTCTGCAACTTTACGTAGATGGTCATGACAGTAGCACGTGAACACTCCACCAGCTTCGCCGCTTTCGTAATACTCGTTCACAGGCTTTGCGTAACCGTAATTTGCCCTTTGTCAAAGTCGCTTATCTCAGTGGATTTACCCATTTGCAGTCTGTGTCTGCTACCTCAGATGTTAAGTCCCATAGCGCTCAGAGCCATTTGAACCATTTGAAAGAATTGTCAATATTCATGTAGGTTTTCAAAAGCAAAAAGTATTATAGTACTAGGGACAAAAGCACAAGCTACTGAAGATCATAGGAATAAAATATGCAATACGAACCGCTTCTATTAACGTCAGTGTGGCCACTGCTTGTGGTAAAACTGTAACATATCACATTGGAGGTACAGCTGCATGAGCGAACGAGTTTTGAGCGGATTCGTATTCCTTATGTAAGTAACGAAACACTCATTTGAGAAATCAATGCGATTTCAGAACTAAGTCAATGAATGGAAGACCCAAGAAAGGTTCACAGTAGAACAGTTGAGTCTTGCATTGCACCGTACTTGAACAACTACACACAAAACATAAATCCGATTGGCATTCTATGTTTTGCGAGCGACATACTTTCGTAGTATTTGGTATGCAACAAGTAACCTATAGTTTCTGAGATATTATTAAACAAAATAAAAGAGAGATGTTATAATGTAGAAAAACCTTTAATGTTCTATGCTGTCTGTTGACTTATTTCCTTCCACCAAGATCTGCAGAACGCTTTCCCGTTCACAGGAACGGGAACGCGTTATGCAGATCTTGGTGTCACTCGCGCCCATCTAGAAAAGTTTTTACTGAGTTTAACCAAGGCGATGTTGGCCTGATACATTCGAAGATGCCCTTTGGCTACACTGACTAAAGGATTCTTCTGAGAAATACCAAATTAAGATAACCTGAAGACGTCTAAATAAGGCGAAACGCGTCGTTGAAATGTAAAGAACTAAAACTGCAATCAAGACTGTTTTTAACCAATACTGTTAAACACTGGTTTGTTGTATGCCACATATGGATTGCAAGAATTACTTAGGGTAATACTGTAGTGAGGTGATAAAAGTCATGGGAACGCAATATAAACGTATTCAGACGACAGCAGTATCGCGTACACAAGGTTCAAAAGGTCAGTCCATTGGCGGAGCTGTTATTTACATTCCTGTGATTCATGTGAAAAGCTCCCTAACGTAATTATGGATGCACGACGAGAATTAAATTGATTTTGAAAGCGGAATGTGACTTGGAGCCAGACGTATGGGATATTCCATACCAGAAATCGTTAACGAATTCAATATGCCGAGATCCACAGTGTGAAGAGTGTGCCTAGAATAGCAAATGAAAGGTATTATCTCTCACCATGGAGAACGCAATGGTCGACGGGCTTCACTTAACGATCAAGAGCAGCGGCGTTTGCGTGGAGTCGTCAGTGTTAACAGACAAGAAACACTGCGCTAGTTAAACTCAGGAGTCTTATCCGTTAGGACTGGGCGGCGAAAGTTGTCGTTCATGGACTGTGGCAGCAGAAGATTGACCCGAGTGATTCTGCTAATAGCACATCGCCCGCAGGACCTCTCCTGGGCCTGATGCCATTTCGGTTGGAGCCTAGACGACTGAAAACCAAGGCCTGGTACGATGAGTCAAGATTTCAGCTGCTGATATGCTGATGGTAAGGTTCGAGTGTGGTGCAGACCCCACGAAGCCATGGACTAACGTTGTAAAAAAGGGACTATACAAGCTGGTGGTTACTACTTAATGGCGTGGACTGTGTTTATGTGGAGTGGACTGGGTCTGGCTACGTTCTGCTACTTGGAGACCATTTACAGCCATTCATGGACTTCACATTCCCAAGCAACGATGGAAGTTTTATGGATGCCAAGTTGCGGTGTAACTGAGCCACAGTTGTTCGCGATTGCTTTCAAGTACATTCTGGACAATGCGAGCGAGCGAACGATTTGGCCAGCCAGGTCGCTCGATATGCATCCCGTTGAACATTTATGGGGCGTCATCGAAGGGTCAGTTCGAGCACTCCTGCACCAGTAACATTGTCGCAATTATGGACGGCTATAGAGGCAGCACGCCTCATCTATTTCTGCAGAGGACATCCAACGACTTGAGTCGATGGTGCCTCGAGCTGGAACACTACGCCAGGCAAAAGGAGGTCAGATATGATATTAGAATGTAGCTCATTTCTTTCGTCACCTCAGTGTAGTTTTTAATTAAAATATATTCCTCTAATTTGGTTAACACAGACGTAATTAGACATTTCGTCATACCAGGAACATATGCCTTCAGCCATGTGAAGATAAGTGTCCACAGAATACTCATCGCGAAGATCTACAAGAAAATGAATGCTATTTCTCACCGATAATCATGAAATAAACATCCTGGTTCACGTTCACGTTAAACCGAATGAGATAGTGCAAATCATGGGACAAAAATATTCCAGAAACATCACAGAACGACCTCCAGGCTGAACTACACCCTCCACGTACTGCAGGCGGAACACCTCAGTGATCTATCGGTGCATTCGACGCCTCAAATATTTTGAAAGTAGGCAAAATTGCCACTCTTTGGGTCATAATACACGTATCCAGTCTGTTAGTGGCCAGTTTCGGTGAGTAATGGCCTTTTGCGAAGTACCCGACTACATATGTTCATCGAATGCCTCTTCCTTCACAACGATCGCCCAGAAACTGATAACATTTCATGTCGGTTTTGAGCCCTCCGTTGGCAGGATGTGACATTCAGCTTTGGTTTCTATCAACCAGGAGTTTTTTACAACAGTTCTTACACCGTGGTAGTACCTTCAAGTGGTTTTCCATTCCTTCTGGGACAGTCCGCGTAGATACACGAATACAGCTGGCAAATTGATTTGCGGTGTAGTGGTGGGTAAGTTCAAAAACGGTAGCTCATTTCTGTTAGTTTCTCATGTTTCCACATCGATCCACCTTAATTCGCAGAGTACGAACAAGTTGACTGACAGATTCACGGCACGACATTATCATGGCATATGTCAGCGGTGCAGGGTCACATGACTGCCCGCTGCCGGGTGTCCACCTTCTACTGCGCTCCGAAGCGACCACGTTGCTCCTGTATGGGAATGACTAATATTTTGTCCAGTGAGCTTAATTTAATGAAATTCCTGCAACTGGTTCACATAATGATTTAATTTTATTTATCACAATTGTGCAGTACTTTGTTCTATCTGATGGCTATTTCACGCAATTAATTGCATTCATTGTAATTAGCCAATGTAATTATGGTAGATTAATCGCATAATCTGAAAATCATATTAAATGCATCGCAATGCAAATGGCTCAGCCAAAGATATCACATAAAAAATAAGTTCCAAACGCGGTACTGACCAGTCGTACACTACACATCCAACGTCACGTTAGCCTTCCACGGCAGTTTGTCTCCTTGGATGACAACTGTAAACTGTTTGACATACTACACATTCGATTTGCCTCACATCCAAAACGATAAAATTCCCTCTAGCCCACAGTGCTAGCAACCCACATTCCTTAAATACCTTGACGGTAGAACGTAAGAGAGCGATACAGCTCCTGCTGCATGAAGTACACATTTTCTGTGTAACACTGTTAAAGGCAGAAAGGGAGAACTTGTCTGATGACGTGACAGAAGATGGAGCATCCGGTATTAGAATCAGAATTTGAAAGAGCTTTGGAAGACTTAAAATCAAATAAGGCGGAAGTGATAGACAACATTCCATCATAATTGTTAGGTTGTTTGAGGGGAGGAGACCAGACAGCGAGGTCATCGGTCTCATCGGATTAGGGAAGGACGGGGAAGGAAGTCGGCCGTGCCCTTTCACATGAACCATCCCGGCATTGGCCTGGAGAGATTTAGGGAAATCACGGAAAACCTAAATCAGGATGGCCGGACGCTGGACTGAACCGTCGTCCTCCCGAATGCGAGTCCAGTGTGCTAGCTCCATCATAATTTCTAAAGTCGTTATGGGACTTGGCACTACATCCACTATTCACGTTGGTGTGCGGAATTATGAGTCTGGCGATATACCCTCTGACTTCTGGAAAAGCATTGTTATGTTATGTTAACCGGAGACCTAGAAAAGATGGAGAGGCTCCGACCACGCCGCAGCCGCAGTGGTCCGCCACCCCACGACGACTACCGCAGTCCAATTCACCCTTCCGCCGCCCCACACCGAAGCCAGGGTTATTGCGCGGTTCAGCTCCCGGTGGACCCCCCAAGGGAACGTCTCACACGAGACGAGTGTAACCCCTATGTTAGCGTGTGGTGTACGTGTACGTGGAGAACTTGTTTGCCCAGCAATCGCCGACATAGTGTAGCTGAGGCGGAATAAGGGGAAGCAGCCCGCATTCGCCGAGGCAGATGGAAAACTGCCTAAAAACCATCTATAGACTGGCCGGCTCACCGGACTTCGACACAAATTCGCCGGGCGAATTCGTGCCGGGGACCGGCGCTCCTTCCCGCCCGGATGGAAAAGCATTACCCACAAAATTCCGAAGATTGCAAAAGCTGACAAGTGCGAGAATTATCACACAGTCAGTTCATGCATCCGAGTTATTGACAACAATAATATACAAAAGTATGCAAAAGAAAAATTAATATGTGTTAGATGACGATCAATTTGGGATATGCAAAGGGAAAGGCACGAGTGAGGTAGCTCTAGGTTTGCGGTAGATAAAAGAAGGAGGAGTGAAGAACAATCAACACACGTTCATAGTGTTTGTCGACCCGCAAAAAGCGATCGACAATGTCAAATGGAGCAAAATATTCGAAACTGTAAGAAAAATAAGGCAAGCTGTATCGAAAGACGGGTAATATACAATATGTACAACCACCAAGAGGTAACAATAAGAGTGGAAGACCAAGGACAAAGGCCTCGCATTACAAGGGGTGTAAGACAGGTACGTAGCCTTTCGCCCCTACTGTGCAATCTATAGATCGAAGAAGCAATGACTGAAATAAAATAAAGGTACATGAGTGACACTAAAATTCAAGGTGCAAGAATATCAATGTTAAGATTCGTTGATGATATTGCTATCTTCGGTGAAAGAGAAAGCTGCAGGATCTGCTGAACAGAATGAACAGCCTGATGACAGAGTAAATCAAAGAAAGACGAAAGAAATGAGAAACAGCAGAAATGAGAACAACCAGAAACCTAATATCAGTATTGCTGATCACGAAGTAGATGAAGTTAAGCAAATCTGCTGCCTAGGCAGCAAAGTAATCCATGATGGACGGAACAAGGAGCACATAAAAAGCAGACTAAGTTCCTGGCCAAGAGAAGTCTACTAGTATCACACAGGAGCTTTAACCTGGGAAGAAATTGCTTAGAGTGTACGTTTGGAGCACAGCATTGCATGGTAGGGAAATATGTACTGTGGAAAAACCGGAAAAGAAGAGAATCGAAACACTTGAGATGTGTTGCTACAGAGAAATGTTGGAAACACAGTAGACTCTAAGGTACACCACAGAATCGGCGAGGAAAGGGATATGAGGAGACCACAGACAATAAGAAGTGCAGGAAGACGGGACACCTGTTAAGACATTAAGGACTAGCTTCCATGGCATTAGAGGGAATTGTAGAGAGTAAAAAGAGGAAGACAGAGATTGGAATACATCCAACTTTGAAGGCGTACGTTGCTGCACCGAGGTAAAGAGGTTGGCGCAAGAGAGGAATTCATGGCGGGCATCAAACCAGTCAGAAGACTGATGACTTAAAATAAAAATAAAAAAATGTGCCACTGCTACTCTGCATTGTGGAACTGAAATTTAATGTACGTGGTGCACAAGAAATTTCACTGTCTGGGTCACGTGCCTACAGCACTCTACCAGACTATTTTTTGAAAGCTCTGTTACGGCGAATGACGTCATCATATGGTCAGTATCTGGCAAAATTTCTGGCTGTACCTTAATTGTATCGTCTCTTTGACGAACATTATTGTTCTTATGAGATATTCCCTGATTCCTCTCCGGAGAGGGAGACATCAGCCAAGAAAGGCATATAGTGTTCATCAATAATGACGTATTCCACTGGTTCCTTGGAAGGTTTCTACAACAGCCACAGCTGTCCCAGACTGTAGTACTTTAATCGCACTGCAGAATGCACCCCACTGTGCATTTGCCGGTTGAGCTTTCCGACACTGGCAACGGCATTATGTCTCCACAAGCGCTACCCATTTCATCAGACTATTCATTAACACTCTTGAGAAGTTCAGTGACACCCGAACACAGTAATCGCAGACGACGATGTTATTCAATGAATTGGGCTAAACGTAAGGGTTCTTCGTCTGTTACAGAACTGAAATTACAACTGCAATGATAAATTGTGGGCTCCAGCACTGTGTTTCACTAGCGTCCACACTACGTACTGCTGCTTTTATCCTCTGTCTTCTGACGTATTTGATGCAGTCCTCCAGGATTTCCTTTCCCGTGCCATTTTCACCTGAGACTAGCACTTACCCCAATGTCTTCAATCATACATTATTCAAATGTCTGACTTCCCCTGCAGCTTACCATAATGCTATTTTAGTTGTCTCCTGACGTCCTGACGCTAGTCTTAGGATTCCTACGATATAGTTACTGTTTTCCACTCATTCCTTTCTCGCCGACTCTGCGGAGAATTTCACATATTATAGTCATTTACTATACTGCAGTACTACTCACATTTGTCTTGATCGCAAATTATACTTCAGATTATTGGTTTCCAGAGATACTTAATCATCCCAAGCAATGTATAGTAACTCTGTTTAGTCACAACTAAGTGCATTTATTTAACAGGTCCTGTTGTTCCTCCTGCACTTCACCGTTTATAGTAAAGTCATCAACTAATCTTCCCATATACGATGTGCCATCTTGAATTCTTACCTCTGTTAAGCAACTGTCTTTTATTTCCTTTATTGCATCTTAGCTGTCTGAGTTGAGCGGACACTGTGGCCGAGCGGTTTTAGGGGCTTCATTCCGGAACCACGTGGCTGCTACGGTTGCAGGTTCGAATCGTGCCTCGGGAATGGATGTGTGTGATGTCCTTAGGTTAGCTAGGTTTAAGTAGTTCTAAGTCAAGGGGACCCATGACCTCAGATGTTAAGTCCCATAGTGCTTAAAGCCATTTAAACCATTTTTCTGACTTGAACATCCCTGCCTTACGCACTTTTTAATACGATACTGTTTGTATTGTCTTCCGTTGACTTAATTCTTATATTGATCCCCCGTCTTTTGTTATCAAACGTAACGCCGGTACTCTGTCTCTAGTGCTCCTCTCTTTTCCTAAGTCAAACTTGTCTTCATCTGGCAGATTCCCTCTTCTGCAAGTCAGGATCAGCAACTAGGATACTTAAACCTGCCTAGATTATTGTGCGGTACAGCTCACATTTATCTGCCCACATATTTGTATCAGAGAAGACCGTCAGGTCACCGGCAACGTCACACAACATTCATAGCTGTTTAACGCAGCAAACCCACGTAGTTGTTAAATGACTTCCCTCCTCCGACCAACTGGGATGCTAATCTGCAAGTATTCCACAGTGCCACTGATAATTTTTTATGTGAACTTAAGAACTATGGGCTACATTTTAGTGTTATAGCATGCCTAGTTTAGCTTTAACTTTTGGTCTAACTTAGGTGGAGGATATGTTTGTGCGTCTCGCAAACTTTTGGTTTCCCAAAGTCGCATTGAAAATGTTTCTTCAGAAAATATGATCAGTTCTTTTACTCACTCTCTTCCAATAGTAAATAGCGCTTCGTCTCTGCAGTTATACAAGGTGAACATTAATAACATCGACAAACTGATTCATGACTGGAAATAGAGGAAAAAAGTCCTATGAACCTGTGTCCGGAAATGCATCGTTGCCACGATAGATGGCGCTGACGAATGGAAGTTCCTTGTGTGTTTCAGCCAGTGTGACTGACGCAGCGTAATGTAAGCAGCAGAATAGTCCGCCATTTATGTCGGGAACAAGCCGAGATGGTGTTTGTGTATTGCTAAGTAGATGGAAAAGGTCGAGAGACAGCACGGCTATACCAAAAGAAGTACCCTCATAGACACCAACCACATCTCACAACAATTCAAGCCCTTTTTGGCGTTTGTGTGACCGTGGATCTTTTCAGAGAGGCGAACGCGCAAGGAGACGGCGAACTGTGTGCAAATCAGATTTCAAGGACCGCGATCTGCGGGATATTGAGACGAACCCTAGTGCATGCTCCAGGCAAGTGGACCGCCTTAATGGTGTAAGCCAAAGTACGATTATGTGTACCTTTCATGACAACGCGTGCGACGCATCCAATGGAGGTCACTATGAACATCTGTTGCGACGTGGATGCGGTGCATCACTGTACATCCGCGATAATTTGTTGTCGTTGCACACATACCGTCCAACTCCAGGCACATGTTCATACGACCCCCCTTTCCTTCAGTTCCAGTGAGGAATGCGTCCCTTCAGTTTCTCGGCTTTATTAATTTTCAACCTCTAGATTTATTCCGCGCGGGAAACATTATTAATTATACCTAGAAGATAGGGATACGATGTTTCCAGCCCGTGTTTTTCCTGTGTCCTTGGTCTAAGGGTATGAGGGAAATTTAACCCAGATCCATGATGGACAGTCTGGAGATTAGGAACTTCGTCTCAGAATACGTCCTCATCTCACTGACTCAATTTCTCATGAGCTAGCTATTCTAGAACTGCAACGAATTTCCTGTCGGACTGTCACTGTCGTGACGTTGAGATTTGATAGTTGCCACTACATAAGCAGATGATGTATCAAGCATCGAAAATCAGTTAGTAATACGATGTGGCCTTAAACAACCGACTTTGAGCAGCAAACATTGACGACATTTTAAAGCGTGATTTCTATTATGTATATTTGTACTCGTAATTTCCACACGGGCCAAAAAAAATCAATTATCCCAGACAGATATCACGCTAATACCTTGTCTCTTTCTTAACGGCCTTAATATGGAAAGGATGAGAGCGTACAGATTTGTTTTGGATGCCAAATCTAACTCAAGACACTCACTGATGATGTTATTCCGTACACATGCAAAATTGCGAGGACGTTGTTTTCTTAGTTTCATACGATGTTCGCTGTTCCAAAAATTCCCAAATACGAGGACGTACTGAAAAACAATGCCACCGATTTTTTATGTGAAAACTCTTACAGCTTTTTGAAACCCCTGGACTAGCAGGACAGAGCGGGTGAGTTTATATTTGTGGAAAAGGGTCAAAATAATTTGCTGGCAGTTACAGTCAACATATAAATCTTATTAGTTAAAATACATAAAAACATAAGCAAGAATTAAAAACTCTCAAGGTTTTAACGAAAGAGCTCCTTTGATTTGATTTTAAATCGACTGAAAGCCACATACGAAAATCAAGGGCCCAAGGCCTATGCAAGGCACTGAGGTACAGTTATTCTGGAAGTTTAACTTCTTTCAATTTTTTTTACTTCAGTAAGAATAGGCTGAAGGCCACACATTAAGCAAGAACAGTGTTACAGCTCAAGGCCAAAACAAAGGTTTTCAATGTCAATTCTAAAAAGGCTGAAACTCGGCGGAAGGCCACATATCAACAAACAATTTAACGGCTTAAAGGCTAGCAAGAAGGGCTTTCAATTTAACAGGCTGAGGGCGTTAGCTTAAAACATTTTTATGCAAACTCGGCTGAAGGTCTCACACTGAAGAATAAGAATGTTATGACTTAAGGCAAGACCAAGATTTTAAATTTTTAGTTTAAGAGAGATTAAAACGCTGTTGATGGCCACACACCATGGAGAAAACAATTTCATGGCTTAAGGCCAAAACAGAAAAAAGCTTAGAACTTTAATAAGGTAAAACTCGGCTGAAAGCCACCCAGAGTACTTAAGACTAAAAGGAAATCACTATGTTAAAAACAAGGAGCGGCGAGGAGAAGGTTCTAAGGACTGGCCTGGGAAGTAACACTAACGCACATTTGGGTGAGAGAGGCAGTGAAACCGACAACGTTTTAATCGGAAGGCAATCCAACCGAAGGCCAGCCAACAAACCAACCAACAGTTTCGATCCACCCGACAAGCAAAACGGCAACAAGACGTCAATAGCACAACATTCTGGACACTGGTGCCCAATCCAGCCAAGTCAGAATGAACGCCCAAAACTACCAACACACCTCAGCTGTCGAACTACACGCCGTGCTGGACAGCAACAACACTATGAGGAAAATACACTGCAAAAAATTACGTCAACGCTCTGGGCAGGTAACCGGAACGTTAACGGCCACAAAGGAGAAGATTCCGCTGGTGCACTTCATTAATAAAGGAGTGAATTAAATTAATGTAAGCCACATCCAAGAAAATAGTTGCAATTCTAGCCGACTTCAATGCATACACATTGTTGCTTGCGGGAAGGTCGCAGAAGCAATAACGAGGATCAAACGAAGAGAAGTGATAGCAGTTGAGGCTTGATAGTAGGTTAAGTGAGCACTCAACTTTAGAGTCCATGATCGGTGGGTGACGAACTTCGTAACCCTCGCAAGGAGCGCCTCACTGCTCCAACCGCGCGTGCACGCCGCCAGCAGGTCTGGCCCGACTCCGCGCTATAGGGACCTCCTCTCTGCTCTGCGCCAACCGACCGACTCCACGCACGGAAACTGTCAAAGGACCAAATAGACGCCTGCTGATGGAACGACCGACCGAAGGACCAACCACTGGTCGTTCCCGCTCTAGTCTCCTTCAGTCGGGCAGTGTATGTGCGCCGCCAGCGGTCGGCATGTACTGGCTGTCCGCACTTCACTGGTGCTCCGCCTTTGACGCTCCTTCGTCGCCGCCCGCTGCTCCGTCCCCGACTGCACTGCTGGTCCGTCTCCAACTGAGCTCCCAACTGAATTCCAGGCACACGGCGACCCAGAAATACTATCGGTCGCTCCAGAGATGGTACGGCAGTGCGCTATCGATATGCGCTGCTGCTGCAACTCACGCCCAAATAAGGCAGGAAGCTAGTGATGCCAGTAATGGAATAAGACAACGAGGCGGCAGTACCGTAATAGAAGCTGACAGACGATAAATGGCATGAACACGAGCCGTGCACGCCTAACTTTTTAAATAAAGGAAACATTATTAACATTCTACAACATGATTCATAATGTCTACATACTTGCAGACCTCTGCCACTAGAGGGCTCCGAATAGGAGCGTGTAACATGGCGATGTGTCTCACAAATATTTAAGTGGGTGAGAAACAACGTTTTGTAATCGAATTTCGAATTCGAAGAGTTCGTCCACACATTCAGCACCCTCTCCTTCAGCATTACCAAGCCAGACCACACACAGGCGCTGTATTATCTGCAGTAATCCAACGCATTAGTTTCACTGTCGTCGATAATCCTCCAAACAGTCCCAGCACGGCCCCATCCGATTTACGTCTCTTTCCAAAAGAACGTCTTCGAGCACTTCAGTAGTGATGATATGTTGAAAGCAGAGGTGAGGTTGTGACTCCGTCAACAAAGTTAAACGCTCTCTAGCGACCGTATCAACAAGCTGATCTCTCGTTGAAAGAAATCTGTTCGTCAGCAGGGTTACTATATTGAAAAACAAATATGTAAACATGAACAATAAAGAGACAGAATGTTAATAAAAAAAATTTATTTAAAAATCTTTAACAATTTTCACATAAGAAATTCGGAGGCATTACTTTGGAGTGCGGCCTCGTATTTTACGTGGGATTAATATCAGGTGACTTAGCGAGTCAGTCGAGCTGAGATGATGCGCAGCCTTTTAAATCGGCTATTATCACTTGGGCAGATGGTAATGTCCACATCATGCTCAGCTGAAGAGAGGGCAACACACTATCAGTGAAAATGTTGAAATAATCACCAATTCAAATGTTCCGTGCTATTACGGTGTTATAGATTAGTTTCTTGTTGAAATCCTTTCCGCCCGCAGCTCGTGGTCGTGCGGTAGCGCCGGCCGCGGTGGTCTAGTGGTTCTGGCGCTGCAGTCCGGAACCACGGGACTGCTACTGTCGCAGGTTCGAATCCTGCCTCGGGCATGGGTGTATGTAATGTCCTTAGGTTAGTTAGGTTTAAGTAGTTGTAAGTTCTAGGGGACTGATGACCATAGATGTTAAGTCCCATAGTGCTCAGATCCTTTTTAACCATTTTGAAATCCTTTCCCATCTGCGAATAAATTACAACCTACCCCTATAACACCCCTACCTCCCTTGCATACGTCCTCTGCAATTGGAAAAAAAGTTGGGTTTCAACAATAAAGTTGTTCGATTACTGCATAACATATCCCGGATTAATTTTATTAAGTGTGACGTTAGCGGCTGTGAAAGTTTACGTTTTACAGTGTTACAGCAATACAGAAAATACGAGTGTTGTTCAATAAGCAGTGCCCACATTTTTTTAAAAAGCCATTAATACACGTAGACAAGCGTCGTTGTTGGTGCTGACATTTCATGTCAGTGCGCCGGTGAAATTTCGAACCGTTCTGGCAGAAGGCAGCGCCATAGTACGGCGTCAAAATGGCGTCTACATGCGACTCACGTTACAAGCGGTGTGCTGTTATTTAATTCTTGTGTGCAGAAAAACAAACCGTGGTGAACATTCATAAACGTTTGTGTGCACTGTATGGCGATGCTGCACTTTATAGTACGGTTGGATGATTCATAAAGAAAGCTACAGCCTCAGGAAATGCAGAAACAGAGCTCCATGATCAGCCACGCTCGGGACGTCATGTCACAGCCACTGCTCCAGATATGCTGAATCGTGCGTGCCGACAGGTGCATCACAACTCGACAGTTATGTCCATTATAATTATCCGGGCTGTTATGCCGTGGTCGGTTGATGAATTCTGAGGTGATTCCCAACGTTTCGTCTCCGACTGCGGGAGACATCTTCAAGGGGGTCCGTAGCTTGATGGTCCAACAGACACACTGGCTCGCAGTCAGAGACGAAACGTTGGGAATCACCTCAGAATTCATCAACCGACCACGGCATAACAGCCCGGATAATTATAATGGACATGATATTTCCGGCCGTGAAAGTTTACATTTTAGTAACTCGACAGTTGGCTCTACAATTATTTGTCAGCTTTGTAAGTGCGTCTGCAATGATCGAGACTCTCGGATATTCAAAGAGGTACTCACGATGGGAGCCACGAATGTTCACAGCCGACCACAAGGTTCAAAGAACGACTGTTTCATCAGAATTGTCGGAGCGTTTTGAGACGGACGGAGAGGCCTTTTCTTCACTGATCGTTACGGGGGACGAAAGCAGGCCGCACCACCTTGCGCCGGAAACAAAAAGGCAGTCCACGGATTGGCATCATCCTCGTTCACCACAAAAGAAGAAATTCAAGACAACACCTCTGCCGAAAAATACATGTGACAGTCTTCTGTAGCTGCGATGGCGTCATTCTCGTGGGTGTGATGCCAAGAGGATCAATCATACATTCAGAAGCATACGTGAACACTCTGAATAAACTCAAGAACCGTTTCCGACGTGTTGGATAGGACAAGAATCTAACAGAAATCTTGCTCCAACACGATAATGCACTCCCGCACACACGTCTTAGAAACCGGAAACATCACCAAATTGGATTGGACATCATTGCCTCATCCACCCTACAATCTAGACCTGGGACCGTCAGACTTCCATCTCTTCTGGCAGTTTAAGGATTCTCTACGGGGAACACACATTGAAGATGACGATAGTGACAGTCATGCAGTGGAAACTTGGCCACGCCTACAGGAATAGAGCTTTTACCAGCAGGGAATACATACTCTTCCATAACTTTGACGTACGGCCATAGAATGTGATGGAGACTACGTAAGAAAGCAGAACATGGACAAGACATGTTGATGTATTTGTCACCAAATTCTCACTCTTAACAATAAATATATTCTGAGAAAGAATGTGAGGAATTCCTTATTGAACGACCCTCGTTTTTTTTGTTCATGATCTGTATCCTGAATATATAGGTGAAATTCACGGTATGAATTGGCAATTATATAAACTGCGTGCATTAGTTTTCAATTCGTACTTTGTATTTCGTATCATTTCTTTGACAACGACCAGGCTGGTCTTCCTTAATATGTTATCACTCCTACCGACGTTATGTGAAGTTTCACCACAACAAACTTGGGCACGTTCTTCTTATCTCAACTCTGTCACACAGCAGAAAAACGGTGGCGCTCCTGGAGAATTCTGGTTTACCAGAGGATAACGTCAAAAATATTAGAGACGAAGTCCTAGACGTCCCAGGCTATTCAAGTTACCTAAAGTCCACAAGGTCGGTATTCCATTGAGGCCCAGCCGGAATCGGTGGTCTAGCGGTTCTAGGCGCTCAGTCCGGAACCGCTCGACTGCTACGGTCGCAGGCTCGAATCCTGCCTCGGGCATGGATGTGTGTGATGTCCTTAGGTTAGTTAGGTTTAAGTAGTTCTAAGTTCTAGGGGACTGATGACCATAGATGTTAAGTCCCATAGTGCTCAGAGCCATTGAGGCCAGATGCTAGATCCATTGGTACTCCTATCTACAGGCTGGTCAGATATTTAACTAAGCTTATGATTCTGATAGCTGGCCGTTGTAAACGTCACATCGGAAAGTCTCGTATGCTCACTGAGAAAATTAAACAAATTAGAGTAGACCCAAACGATATTTTAGTCAGCCTGGATATGGTCTCACTATTTACGGAGGCACCTGCGGAGGACACGTTGAAACTGTTGGAAGAGCTTTTTCCTCCTGAAACGATAAAGTTGTTCCGACGTTTTACGACGACCACCCAATTCTTGCATGGCGGTAAATTTTATGGAATGACAGACGTAATGGATATGGGTTCTCCGTTGTCGCCAACTTTTTTATTCAGCGTTTTGAGGATCGTGTGCTAAATTCGGTTCCCCTTGGTCCATCTTCATTTTATTGTTATATTGGCGACTCGTTTATGGTTTGGCCACGCGGTGTAGAAGCTCTTGGGCACTTTCAGGAACATATGAGCAGCATGCAAACAACCATGCAGTTCACTGTTGAGACGAGAAAAAGGAAGCCTGCCGTTTTTATATGTTCTGGAACAACGAAAGTCGGCTGGACGCCTCGGTCAATCAGTGCACTGCAAGCCATCGCACACTGATTTACATCTTGGCGCCCAGAGTTTTCATCATCCATTCTACAAGAGAGCATCTTTAAACACGCTGGTACACAGAACATAAACCGTTTCCGACGACAACCACGTCCATTCCGAAATCAGTCATCTGACGTATGTGTTCCGGAAGAACGGCTATGCGTCACGTGACATCAAGTCAGCATACTCCAAGAAAAGGAATCGAGAAAATGTGAACATTTACGTGATGAGCCATCAACTGCATTCCTTTCATATTGTGGCGCTACATCCATCAAAATAGGAAGAGGCCTGTGAAGCCGAGTTATCAGAGATAATTTTCAACCTACTAAGAAGATAAAGCAAATACTGCGCCCTATTAAGGACAGTCTCGGCCTCTGGATTCATGGGATTTACAACATCTCATGTTAGAGCGAAAGCAACTAAATCGGTCGGTCTATCCGCACCATTTCCAGCAGCTGTGCAGAACATCAACGTCATATTAAAAATCGAGAACTGGAGAAATCTGCAGTAACGGAGCACAGCCTCAGAAATAAACATAAAACACTGTTCGAAGAAACAAAAGTTTATGCCTTTTATCAACAGACTGGGACTCTTTAATTAAAGAGGCTGTAGAAATAAGAAGGTGTGAGAAAACTTTCAACTGTTATGGCGGATATAATCTTAGCGGTGCATGGAAGCGAGCTCTCGTTGTAGAGAAGAGCCAGTGATATTCGTCGCAATGTTTACGCTACGGCGGAAGCGGTGGCACCACCAGCGCACACTTTGACACCACCTGCGACGGCATGACGTTACTGCTGACCAATCAGAAGCAGGCTTTGGGTTACATAACGCGACCGCAGGAGGCAAATTTGACAGGCAGTTGGTCCTGACGAAGACGATTGTGGAAATCGTCGAAAGCTTGAGTTTTTAACCTGAACTGACGCGACAAGAAGTCCGAAAATGTTTTACGCAACAGTGCCGTCGCGAAAGACTTTGTTCTCACATACCAACAAGTGTTTTGAATACTTACGGTACGTTGACGTATGCTGATAATATCGTTTACAAAATATAACAAAAGATCCTAAAACAGTTTTGACCACATGAAAGCCAGAATGCTTTCCTTGTTGTTGTTGTGGTCTTCAGTACAGAACTAGTTTGATGCAGCTCTCCATGCTACTCTGTCCTGTGCAAGCTTCTTCGTCTCCTAGTGCCTACTGCAACCTACATCCTTCTGAATCTGCTTAGTGTATTTATTTCTTGGTCTCCCTCTAGGATTTTTACCCTCCACGCTGCCCTCCAGTACTAAATTGGTGATACCTTGATGTCTCAGAATGTGTCCTACCAATGATTTTGTTATAGAATAAGAATGTATTTTAAATCTCTTGTCATTTAAACTGATTGAGTGCAGGAGTAGTGCAATGTTATCTGAACTACTGCAATTACTACTGCTTTGAAAACAATAAATACCTGATTAAAAATCAAATGTAAATCTAATAATACTTGGCCTACTTACAATATTTCTTTCATTTGTGACTTCCTCGGAATTTTATCGTGAAAGGAAAGGACCCCACTGACGATTAACGACACGGGTAAATGAAGTTTCTCCCTACAAATTTGTTCTTTGATTAATCAAGCTATAAAGCTCCAAAACGCTGGAATACCTGTTACACATCTACAAAAATAGTGGCAGGACCTTACTTTGTGACGCTTGAAATACAGCTCATTATGAGATCCATTACTGGCAATAGGTTCTTCTATTAGTGAGCAGCTTGAATAAATTTGAACTGCACAGTATTCTTCGATACTTCCATAACATTCTGTGTCTATACATTTCTTCGCCCGCTTATAATTCTCCTGATAACATATTACAACAATTTGCGCCGCAACACATAGGTCTGTGCCACACCACGGATGCTTCGCAACTACTTTCCTGTCTTCACCTCTACTATTGCGCACACACGTGCATAGATGTTCTCTGTGCTTTATACAATTAAAACTTCCCTGACATGGCTACAAGGATTTCAGATAATTAATTCTAACTTACGCTATCAACATACACTACATTTTCATAAACACTAATTACTGACAAAATTCATTAATACATGTATTTAGAAAAATTGGTTATAAACTCGTGAAATAAAGCAGTAGCAAAATACGTGAGGCATTGTGCTTTAGCGTTACAGGCTGAAATTTTCTTTCTGGTGACTTTATGTAGCCATAATGCAACTTACAAGGTTTTAGTATGCCTTCACGGTCGTTGTTCACATCTGACGATCTGGACCCAGCATCGACTATAGTCCGAGCTCACTACAATGATACTGTGTCATGGTGAGTTGATGACAAATGGATGTAACCGTCACTGTGTACACGAGCATTGGTTTCTAGCAATAGATGCACGACGACTTCGGCGCAGTTCTTCGACAATGAATCATTAGCGGTACAATACGAGATGTAAGTACTGATTTTGTGCAGGTAGGACGGTAGCAACTTTAGAAAGGTTAGTCTTTGACGACAAGCGGATGACCCGGTCAATGGAGACGGAACACAAACATGAAGTGGCGAAGATTTAGGAGGCAAATCAGTCGCGAAATCATTCTGGCTCCATTTGAATTCAACAGTTCAGTGAAACCACAGAAAATATAGGTCTCGATGGGAGGAGCGGGAATTCCCGATCTCGAGTTCAACGTTTTAACCATTATGACTCCTCGCTCCATAATGAACAGAGACGTTACGTAACGAACCTTCACCTAGTACATTTGTATATTGTAGCAAATGATGTGGGCGCTGGTTATATCAGTCATGGAAGATGTTACAGGAATTCACTCTACACGGCTACCTCCAGTATCAAATGGAGGCACTAAGCTATACTAGTGCCGGCGAGAGAACAGTTGCTGTGGGCTTACCACAGCTGCTCTGGATTTCTTCCTCAATCTTTCATGAATCAGTATTGTATACACATCTATGGCAAAGCCTCAGTTCTATAGATGACGATTATTTTCTCCAACAGCTTGCCCTTCGTATGTGAACTTGGCAAGAGCTCTGCCAGGTGTCAGAGGTCAACTCTCGCCGACTTTACTACAGGAGCACCCAATTTCACACTTAGTTTCGAATTTGTGCAGTGATTACTTCCTCAAATGGTAAGTAGTGATGCCTTCTACGGAAATGCATTATTCACAGACTGAAAGTAATTGAGGCGTGCACTTATTTGTAGGATCGATATACTCACTTTTGAAACAACGAGTACCTTCACTCAACAGCCATGAGATGGCGGTAGCCCATGGTTTCCTTGAACTGTTATTGGTCAACGCCTGCTTTGGTCATCTGTTTTGCCAAAACGCCTTAATAGATACAGATATGTGGCATAGGTGCATAGCACTTCGTTTCTTATGCTTAAGTATGTGCCATTACGAACATGAGAGGCATTGTGGCTAATGCCTGTTGGAGCACAAACCCACTTGTTTATACTTGTTCAGCATCAGGAAATGGATAGGATGAAGTGACCCTCGTGACGTGACACGTTTGTCACCTCCTTAACGTTTACTTGTGGGCGCACGTGAATAGTTTTAGGTTTGCCACATCAGTCGCTGATGTGCAGACTCTTCGACAGCATGCTTGTACAGCTTGGGACGCTGTTCGATACAGCATGGAATATTTAACAGAGTGAGGCAATCCACGATGTGGCTTGCGAAAGCATAAACTACGTTCCATGACGCCCACTTTGAATAACTCTTGTAAAATGTTTCAAAATTAATACCATCTAACACATTATGTAATGGACCAACATTAACTTCTGTAATGGAAACAAACTATTTACTTACAGACGTACTCTGATGAGCCGAAACATCAATGCTACCGCTCACTACGATGCAGTACGGAAAGTGTACAAGGCGTAATGTGCAGATGCTTTTTACACGGTTCCTTAATATGTACACACATCAGTGTTCTGGTCGTCTTTTCTATGTGCCAGTTGTCCCACAAACACGTTAAATGGTTTATTACCTGACGTTTTCTGCCTAGTAGTAACTGCACCGCCAAGTTGATTATGCCTCCCAGTATTGGTTAACTATTTCGCATCCACGTGTCCACACATCAACATCTGACCCGCTGCCCAGGGAAAGAAGAGCATTAACTTTGTTGTGTGGTTTTGCCACATGTACTTCTAAGTACTTACCAACCTAAAAACACACTACTCCCAATAGCTGTAATTATTAGTCTGAAAGTCACTTAAATACTGATGTAACGATGCTCAGTATGCTGTCCTCGTTGCACCCTGTGTAAATGGAGCAGAGGAAAACGGGAAGTCATTCTGGCAACGATACGAACAGCAAATGGGGAAACATAATGCGGAAACCCACTGACAGTATCAACTTGGACAAAGGGTAAGTTATCATCGCCCGAGCTTCGGAACGAGCATTTCGCAAATGGCGATGGTGATCTGTGTGCAGCAGATGCTGTCGTAACCAATTAAGGAAAGTAGTTTGAGGACAGTGAAACCACAAGCATCTGACATGCTTTATCTCATTACTCCTCCATTACTGAGTCAATGGCATCAATATTCAAAATATTTTTAAAACTATATGTGAAGATATTCCTATTGGTGACTAAGGACAGTGTAGTGAACAACAGGACATAAGTATTTACTCCATTTGCCGACTAATAATTGTAGCTCTAAGGAGTAGTGTGTATTTATGCTGGTTAGGTTCAAATGGCTCTGAGCACTATGGGACTCAACTGCTGAGGTCATTAGTCCCCTAGAACTTAGAACTACTTAAACTTAGCTAACCTAAGGACAGCACACACATCCATGCCCGAGGCAGGATTCGAACCTGCGACAGTAGCGGTGTCGCGGTTTCAGACTGCAGCGCCAGAACCGCGCGGCCACGTCGGCCGGCTATGCTGGTTAGGAACTCCAAATACAATGGTAGTAGTAATCCATTTTTGCTTATACACTGAAGCTCCAAAGAAACTGGTTTAGGCGTGAGTATTCAGGTACAGAGATACGTAAAAAGGCAAGATATGACGCTGCGGTCGGCAAAGCCTATATAAGACAACATGTCTCTGGGCCGGCCGCGATGGTCTCGCGGTTCTAGGCGCGCAGTCCGGAACCGTGCGACTGCTACGGTCGCAGGTTCGAATCCTGCCTCGGGCATGGATGTGTGTGATATCCTTAGGTTAGTTAGGTTTAAGTAGTTCTAAGTTCTAGGGGACTGATGACCAAAGCAGTTGAGTCCCATAGTGCTCAGAGCCATTTGAACCATTTTTTGAACAAGTCTCTGGCGCAGTTGTTAGATCGGTTACTGCTGCTACGATGTCAGGTTATCAAGATGTAAGTGAGGTTGAACGTGGTGTCATAGTCTGTGCACGAGAGATGGGACACAGTATCACCGAGGTAGTGATGAAGTGAGGCTTTTCCCTCACCACCATTTGGAGAGTGTACCATGAATATCAGCAATCCGACAAAACATCAAATCTCCGACATCGCTGCGGCCGGAAAAAGATCCTGGAAGAACGGGACTAGCGACGACTGAAGAGAATCGTTAAACGTGACAGACGTGGAACCCTTCCGCAAATTGCTGCAGATTTCAATGCTGGGCCATCAACAAGTGTCAGCCTGCGAACCATTCAACGAAACATCATCGATACGGGCGTTCGGAGCCGAAGGCCCACTTGTGTCCCCCTTATGACTGCACAACACAAAGCTTAACGAGTCAACACCGACATTGCACTGTTGATGACTGGAAACATGTTGCCTGATCAGACGAGTCTCGTTTCAAACTGTATCGGGTACGGGTATGGAGACAACTTCATGGACCCTGCATGTCAGAAGGGGACTGTTCAGACTGGTGAACGTTCTGTAATGGTGTAGAGCGAGTGCAGGTGGAATGTTTTGCCACCCCTAACAGGTCAATATACGACTCTAACACGGGTCACGTACGTAAGCATCCTGTCAAATCACCTGCATACATTCACGTCCATTGTGCATTCCGACGGACTTGGGCAATTACAGCAGGATACTGCGACACCCTACACGTTCAGAATTACTACAAGTGTCTCCAGAAACACTCTTCTGAGTTCAGACACTACCGCCGGCCACCAAACTCCCCAGACATGAACATTATTGAGCACACCTGCGAAGCCTTGCAACATGTTGTTCAGAAGAGTTCACCACTCCTTCGTAGTCTTACGGATTTATGGACAGCCCTTTAGTATTCATGGTGTGGATTCCAGCACTACTTCAGAAATTAGTAGAGTCCATGTCACGTCGCGTTGCGGCTCTTATGCGTGTTCGTGGTGTGCTAGGCAGGTGTAGAAATTTCTTTGGCCGTTCAGTGTATTTGCCGGGCAGCAGGTCAGGTGCTGAAGTGTGCAAACAAACCGGTAAGTTTATACTGACAGGGGTAGTCCACTTTGTGGTGCAGTTACAGCCATGCAGATAACGGCAGCTCATAATGTTAGAGACGTGTTTGTGAGATTAAGGTACCACATATAAAAATATCTGCAGTTATACCCATTACAATATGTGTAAAGTGTGGATGGTTAATCCGTACTTTGTCAGTATTGGACACTCTTGTGACTGCCGACCGATCATCAGCCACTGGTTTTATCATCGGCTGTTGTCTGGAGGGGTGTATGGTCAGCACATCTCACTCCCGGCCGCTTAGGCCTTGGAGCTACTACCTGTCAATCACGTAGATCTACAGTTAGTAACACGCAGCTTAATGTATCCTGGTCGTGTCCTCTAACCAAGGAAATATCCCTGCTGGTACTTTGAATTGAAGCCAGGTCACCCGCACAAGGATCTATCACATTGACCCCTCGACTTCGAACTGTCTGCATACTGTCAGGGTATCTTTAGTGTCGTCATAATTCTACCTACTCGAAAATGGAACTATTTCAAAATGTAACTATTCCCAAAAGGTAACTATTTCAAAATATATTTAACTTATGAATGGTTTCTTGATGAGTTGATGTAACAGATACATTGTTAAATAGATTATTGTTCCTGGATACATAACCTTAAAACATTATTCCACGTTTGGAAATACTTACCTTTCCTAGAGTAATATGTGTAATTTCATAACATGACTAGAGCAGGCGAAAATGGAATAAGGAAATATTCTAGAGCACTGTTATAGGGTCGGTTAGAGTCGTAAGTTTGAAATACATCAACTGAATTCGCAATTGCGAAGAAAGACAACCATCAGCTGTAGAATGGAATGCCGACAATGAAAATTTGTGCTTTTCGGGAATCGAACCCGGATTTCCTGCTGATCGCGGCCGGTCTCCTTTCCATCTTTTTTTTTAAATTTCATTTTTTTTCGTAATTGACCGTTATATTTGTTCGGAGCGGACGTCCTATGGCATTTTTTAAGTTCATCGTTGACACATTGACTCAGTTTTTTTATTACAGAGGGCAGCTAACGCTCTGACCGAACATGCTGAGCTACCGTGCTGGCAAGCTACCATCTGGCTATCCGTGCACGATTCACGGCCAGACCCAAACATCCATATGTTGTGAACCATGCGTCTACGAGCTGGAGTCGTACATCCATTATGTATATTCCCGTACAGGTCAGACGTTGTACTTGAAAGTCGCTTGCCCGGTAGAGGCTGATAAATACGATTTTGCAGTGCCTATGTTGTTCCGAGTAGGATGCAAAGTTCCTTTGGCGTGCATGCATGGCCAATGGAACTTTGCTTCATAATCAGAATAATACAGACACTGCAATATAGTATAAGTTTAAAAGGAGTTCAATGGGAACAAACTCTGTTGTACTTTTCTGTTCATTGTTCTCATTAAGAATCATTCGGAATTTATACCGTTTAGTTAAAATTGACCACTACTCTCTCTGTGTGACATATCGTTCTTCTAAATTTGCCGGTAAGACCTGGAACATCTTGCTCAGCAATTTGTATGCGTCGAATGTTTGGAGAAGTAGAACCGCCAGGTTAGCCGAGAGCGCTAATGCGCTGCTTCCTGGACTCGGGTAGGCGCGCCGGCCCCGTATCGAATCCGCCCCGCGGATTATCGTCGTCAGTCGTGCCGACCAGCCTGGATGTGGTTTTTAGGCGGTTTTCCACATCCCGCTAGGTGAATACCGGGCTGGTCCCCACGTTCCGCCCCAGTTACACGACTCGCAGACAGCTGAACACGCTCGCACTGTTCCATTGATTAAACTCCACGCAGACAGCAGGGTTACACTAATTCCACCCCGGGGGCTACGGGGTGGCAGCAGGAAGGGCATCCGGCCATCCCTTTCCACTAACCTTGCCAAATCCGTTCTTAACAATTCCGACCCTGCGTCAGCGCGGGACATGGCACCAGTGAAAGAAAAAGAAAAAAAGGATGTTTGACGAAGTAGTTGCATCCCTCGAGTGCCTAACTACTACGGGCAGGAAGACGATTTCGAGTCTCCGGCTGGTGACGGCGCCGCTAACTACACGCTGTCACCGCTCCCCGCCGCCCTCCGACTTTTGCAGACCTGCGCTGCACTCCCGCACCCAGACCTCGCCACGCCACGCCACAGCGCGGCGCGAGCAACCGTCCGGAAACGTCGGCCCGCGGCGGTCGCTACTCGCGCTGGCGCCCGGCCAAAATACTCGCACTAAATTGTGCGTGAATACAACCGGGACTCCGTTTATAACGCCGTCATTGCTTTCACATGCCGACGGGCCCTTCTCAAAATACGCCGTAATGCCAGCTCATGAAGTCAGAAATTAATAGGAGCGAGCGCACGTGATTTTTGCTTCCCTCGCGTATACATGTCAGTACGAATATTAGCCAGATGGAACTTCAGACACGCGTTTAGCCCTTCGTGTTTCAACGCCGAGGATGCAAAAGTGACACTCGACGATTCGACGCAACGGAAAACTGTGTAAGGTAAACCAAGCTAGCTTGTTTTGGATGGCGATTTTAGATACTAGGAAAATAGTAATACAAAACGAAATGGAGGAAGAGAAGAAAGAGGCATTCGTGAGAGTTTTTATAACACTCACAGAAATTATCAAGAGAAAGGAAATTGGCGTTCTACGGATCGTAGCGTGGAATGTCAGATCCCTTAACCGGGCAGGTAGGTTTGAAAATTTAAAAAGGGAAATGGATAGGTTAAAGTTAGATATAGTGGGAATTCGTTAAGTTCAGTGGCAGGAGGAACAAGACTTTTGGTCAGGTGAACACAGGGTTATAAATACAAAATCAAATACAGAAAGCAGATGGCAGTTATAAGAGTCGAGGGACATGAAAGGGAAGCAGTGGTTGGGAAGGGAGTGAGACCGGGATGTAGTCTCTCCCCGATGCTATTCAATCTGTATATTGAGCAAGCAGTAAAGGAAACAAAAGAAAATTTCGGAGTAGGTTTTAAAATCCATGGAGAAGAAATAAAAGCTTTGAGGTTCGCCGATGACATCGTACTTCTGTCAGAGACAGCAAAGGACTTGGAAGAGCAGTTGAACGGAATGGACAGTGCCTTGAAAGGAGGGTATAAGATGAACATCAACAAAAGCAAAACGAGGATGATGGAATGTAGTCGAGTTAAGTCGGGTGATGCTGAGGGAATTAGATTAGGAAATGAGACACTTAAAGTAGTAAAGGAGTTTTGCTATTTGGGGAGCAAAATAACTGATGATCGAAGTAGAGAGGATATAAAATATAGAGTGGCAATGGCAAGGAAAGCTTTTCTGGAGAAGAGAAATTTGTTAACATCGAGTTTAGATTTAAGTGTCAGGAACTCGTTTCTGAAAGTATGTGTATGGAGTGTAGCCATGTATGGAAGTGAAACATGGATGATTAATAGTTTACACAAGAAGAGAATAGAAGCTTTCGAAATGTGGTGCTACAGAAGAATGCTGAAAATTACATGGGCAGATCACATAACTAACGAGGAGGTATTGAATAGAATCGGGGAGAGGAGGAGTTTGTGGCACAACTTGACCAGAAGAAGATATCAGTTGGTAGGACATGTTCTGAGGTATCAAGGGATCACCAATTTAGTACTGGAGGGCAGCGTGGAGGGTAAAGATCCTAGAGGGAGACCAAGAGATGAATACACTAAGCAGATTCAGAAGGGTGTAGGCTGTAGTAGGTACTAGGAGATGAAGAAACTATCACAGGATAGAGTAGCATGGAGAGCTACATCAAACCAGTCTCAGGACTGAAGACCACAACAACAACAACAGAAATTAACCCAAGTAAATCCCCTTATTATTACAGTTTCAGCGTAAACATGTAAAGCTCTTTACACACGTGAAGTCATGAGTGCTATCGACAAGGGATTCCAATTTGATTCCCTATTTCTAGATTTCCAGAACACTTTTGACACTGCATCACACAAGCAGCTTGTAGGGGAACTGCGTGAGTAAGAAATGTAGTCTCAGTAACGTGACTGGATTCGTGATTTTCTGTCAGAGAGGTCATAGTTCGTAGTAATTCAGGAAAGTCATCGAGTAAAACAGAAGTCATTTCTGGCGCTCCCCAAGGTAGTGTTATAGGCCCTTTGCTGTTCCTCATCTATATAAACGATTTAGGAGACAATCTGAGCAGCCGTCATAGGTTTTGCAGATGACGCTGTCGTTTATCGTCTAGTAAAGTCATCAGAAGATCACAACAAACAGCAAAACGATTTAGAAAAGATATGTGTATGGTGCGAAAATTGGCAATGGACTAACTAAAGAAAAATGTGAGATCATCCACATGAGTGCTGAAAGAAATCCGTTAAACGTCGGTTACACGATAAATCTACCAAATCTGAAGGCCGTAAATTCAAATAAATACCTAGGAATTACAATTACGAACAACATAAACTGGAAGGAACACGTAGAAAGTTTTGTGGGGAAGGCTAATGAAAGAATGCGTTTTATTGGCAGGATATTTAGGAAATGTAACAGATCCACGCTCGTACGTCCTCTTTTGGAATACTGCTGGGTGGTGTGGGATTCTGACCAGACAGGATTGACAGAGTACATGGAGAAAGTTCAAAGAAGGGGCAGCCTGTTTTGTAACATGGCGAAATAGGGGAGGGGGTGTCACTGAAATGGTACGGGATTTGGGGTGGACGCCATTAAAACAAAGGCGTTTTTCGTTGCGGCGGAATTTCTCATCCACTTTCTCAAGCGAATGCGAAAATATTTTTTTTATGCCGACCTATATAGGGAGAAAAGATCACCATAATAAAATAAGGGAAATTAGAGCTCACACGGAGACATAGAGATATTGGTTTATTCTGCGCGCTGTACGAGACTGGAATAACAGAGAATTATTGTGAAGGTGGTTCGATGAACCGTCTGCTAGGCAGGTAAATGTGATTTGCACAGTATCCATGTAGATATAGATGTAGAAGCAAATGAAGTTATTCGTAATCTGAACATGAAAGGAATTACCCTGAAGCATAATTTTATATTGCATATGTGAAAAAGGTGTATACTGCATTCGCAGAAATGGTTATGAAATATCTATATATCATGAGAAATCACAAGTGGTTTCGCTTATTTGACAGTTTATTCGGGAGTTTTACCACCATGCGCAACTTTGCATGGCTGAGCACATGCCTCATACGTATTCTTTGGCCACGAAAGATTGTAGTAGTGTTGAGTCGAGCTCAGGTGAGCGAAGAAGTAGGAAGCAGTTGTCGACCATAGAGGAGAAGTGCTGCGCCATGGCAGAGTGAGGAGCGTATATGGAGGATGCACCGCACAAGGAATTCAGATGTTCTCTGACGTGTAATTGAGGACAGAGGGTAATGTAATAGGATTTTATAGAGAGACGGCTCATTCGGAAGAAAAGTAATTTGCATTGAGTTTGTTTAGCTGCAAGCGCTAGCAGAATTATTATTGTAGTGTAAAGCTCTCATTTTTTGTAATGATATGTACGTGTTGGTATGCAGGGTAAATTGTCAGTCATGTGGCCGGTATTCTAATTATCTTCTTCCCTCCACTATTAGTTAAAAGTATTTCATTTAGTAGAGTAAATTACTATACGATGTCAATTAAGCATTGTGTTAAAAGTGTGAAAAGATTATTGTTCCTGTTAGTAAGAGACTTGTCTGTGTCATTAAAAGGATCCAATATACTCTAAAAATTCATTCCTCTTTTTTTTTAATAAATATTTCATAACTTTTATCCTCACTGTCAACTGAAATACAGATTGATAAAACCTGTACTGTCACTCCTTGCACCATTTCTTGGACAGTGAAACGTATTTTCAGAAAAGGAACAATGCAGCCTGATAAATATTATAAGTAACATCAGGTAGTTTGCCGTGCAGTGATTTGTTTCCGGTGCATGCAGTTTAGCACTTCACGTTCTTTCAGTGTGAAGACAGATTAGAAAGGTCTCTGGTAATCCACGGAAGAAGTCGGACAGATGCATGACATGAAGTACTTGAATAACGATAACTGAAACCACCAGCTGTACTGTCATCCAACGTTCTTTCTTCATAACACGCTTCCAGCTTCGATGGCAAAAAGCGTTGTCTGCAGGTCCCAAGCTCAATCTGCCATCAACATACGAGCCACTGTGACAAAGACCAATGGATACTTCAGATGGAAACGCTACAACTTATTATGCATGTTACGCCTGTATATGCAACCAGCAGCCTGTCGGAGTGGCCGTGCGGTTCTAGGCGCTACTGTCTGGAACCGAGCGACCGCTACGGTCGCAGGTTCGAATCCTGCCTCGGGCATGGATGTGTGTGATGTCCTTAGGTTAGTTAGGTTTAATTAGTTCTAAGTTGTAGGCGACTGATGACCTCAGAATTTAAGTCCCATAGTGCTCAGAGCCATTTGATTTTGCAACCAGCAAAATCGAGTGCGGCGGGGCTAAGATCAACTGGATTCCGTAACATCCAGTAACAAATCCGCCAATCAGGGGATGCGCTTTTCTAACGGAGTATATGTTTCTTAGGAGCACTTACCTAATGTGTGTGATTGTTTTATGAGAAAAATAATCTGAGTATTATTGATGAGTATTCTACATATTCAACTACACTTACAATTAATCATATGCGGCTCACATTAGTTGATATCGCATATATCAGAAGCAATTTGTACAGTTATATATCTGCATCCATATCTACACTCAGCAAAACCACGGTGAGATGAAGAGATAAATCTCGGGTGAACAGCCTGGTGTGAGTGTACAAAGGACACAATATTTCGTCAGTCAACCTTGTTGCCATCATCAGGTGTGCTGATGTACTGCCAGGGGAGGCAGGCGTGAGGTATATGTCAGAGTCACCCTCCCCCTCCCTCGGGGTCTCTCTGCGCCTTCCGCCCGCTGGTGCTCTCTCGGTCGTCCGCGCCGGGGTTCGACGCCCGGCTTTTGGTCCAGTGTCTGAGTGTTCCCTCGTAGGTCCGCACCCACAGACGTTTGCCGGTGGCGTTTTGGAGGTTCCTCCCTCTGCCCTCGAAGTCAGTACATTCTAGAATATTTCTATCTTCTCCTTAATCCGGGTAATGGCTGGTTCCCAAGCTTTGTTAAGGGAATAGCCGCTGTCACGAGTCGGTTCTGGTTTTCTTACTCTGATTTCTATGGCTTCCCAATATATATCGAAGTCTGTGTTAGAACCTTGGTCTTGTCATAACCTATGCCGTGAAGTCCTGACAGACAATGCTCGTCGATTGCAGACTTACTAGGCTTTTTGCTATCTCGTGTGCCGTTGGTGTTCACGGCATCGGTCTTCAATGGTGCGAATTGCCTGTCCTATGCTTTCCTTACCGCATTGGCACAGTATTTGGTAGACCCCTGATTTATGTAAACCAAGGTCGTCCCTAACACTGCCAAGAAGTGCTCTGGTAGTTGGACTTATACCTACACGCGGATAGCTCCCACCATCCTGCTCAGAACGGCGTGCTAAAAACTCCTGTACAGATAGCTCGAGCCCTCTCTGACGAACTGGCCCATCTGAAGTCCATGTTTCTGAGGAACGATTATAAGGAAAGGAAATCGGAGAATGTCTACGTTCTCTAGGCGCTACAGTCAGGAACCGCGCGACCGCTACGGTCGCAGGTTCGAATCCTGCCTCGGGCATGGATGTGTGTGATGTCCTTAGGTTAGTTAGGTGTAAGTAGTTATAAGTTCTATGGGACTGATGACCTCAGAAGTTAAGTCCCATAGTGCTCAGAGCCATTTGAACCAATGTCTACGTTCGACACTCGCAACACAACCGGCGGAAACTAATGAATAACCTGAGGAAGAAACGACCATGACATTCATTCCGTTTTATGGGGCCTTATCGGGAAAAGTTGGACGCAATTTACGCAGATATAAAGTAAAAACCCTAGCAGTACACCAACAAGGTCGATTGCCGAAATATTGTGCCCTTTGTACATTCGCACCAGGCTGTTCACCCAAGATTTAGTTTGTCTTGAAATAGACCTGGAGAATCTGAAAAATAACATCACGGTGAGGTGCATGGCAGAGGGTACGTCCCATTTTACCAGTAATTATCATTTCTTTCTCTTCCGTTCACGTATGCAGCTCTGGAAAAATGATAGTTTGAATGCCTCTGTGCTTATCCTCACGATCTCAATGTGATAGATAGGTAGGGACTAGAGTCAGCTAGAGTCAGCACTTGAAGCCGGTTATTGAAATTTTGTTAAGAGACTTTCTCGGGATAGTTCACGTCCGTCTTCAGTAGCCTGCCTTCAGTATTTCAGTGACACTCTCCCACGGATTAAACAAACCTGTGATCATTCGTGCTGCCCTTCTCTGTATACGTTCAATATCCCCTGTTAGCCCCATCTGGTACGGATCCGACACAAATGAGTTCTAGGATGGGTCGCACGAATGATTTGTAAGCAATCTCCTTTGTCGAATGATTGCGCTTCCCTGTTATTTTACCAATAAACCGAAGTCTACCACCTGCTTTACTCACGACTGAGCTTATATGATCATTCCGTTTCACATCCCGACAAAGTGTTCCACCCAGGCATTTCTATGAGGTGACTGATTCCAACAGCGACTCTTTGATATTAAAGTCATAGAATACTAAGTTTTGTCGCTTTTTGATGTGTACAATTTTACATTTCTGGACATTTAGAGCACGTTTCCAATCTGTGCACCAATTTGAAATCTTATCAAGATCTGACTGAATATTTATACAGCTTCATTCGGATACTAATTCATTATACATAACTGCATCGTCTGCAAAAAGCACTAATATTGTCTGCATGGTCATTGAAATGTACAACATGAGCAGCAAGGGTCCTACTTCACTTCCCTGGGTCACACCCCAAGTTACCTCGACATCTGACGATAACTCTCCATTCAAGGTAACATACTGCGTCCTCTCTACCGAAAAGTCCTCAGTCCAGTCACAAATGTCACTTGATACCCCACATGATCGTACTTTTGACAACAAGCGTAGTTGTGGTACTGAGTTAAATGCTTTTCGGAAATCAAGAAATACTGCATCGACCTGACTGCTATTATCAAAGCCTTCAGTATGTCATGAGAGGAAAGTGCAAGCTGAGTTCCACATGATCGAGATTTTTAGAATGCATGCTGGTGGTCATTGAGGATGTAATTCTGTTCAAGATACCTCATTATGTTTGAACTCAGAAGACCATACAAGAAATCGATGTCAAGGATATTGGACGATAGTTTTGTGTATCACTTTCACTCTCCCTCTTGTTGATGGGTGTGACCTATGCTTTTCTGCAAGAAGTGGGCACAGTTTTTTTGTTGGAGGTTTCTACGATAGGTTATAGTTAAAAGAGGGGTTAACTCAGCCTCAAATTCAGTATGGACTCTGATAGGGATTCCGTCGGGCCCTGAAGATTTGTTCAATTTTAACGATTTCAGCTGATTCTCAACACAACTGTCACTAATATTTACTGCATTCATCTTTTCAGTAGTATGAAGATTACATTTGAGCATTTTACCTGGGTTTTCTTTTGTAAAGGAACATTTGAAAACAGGGTTAAGTGTTTCAGCTTTTGCTTTGCTTTACCTTCAATTTCAGTTCCTGTCTCATTCCGTAGGGACTAGACACTAACTATGGTGTCACTAGCAGCTTTTACATACAACCAGAATGTCTTTGGGTTCTGTGGAAGATCATTTGACAATATCTTCATGCTTGAAAGTAGGCTAGCAAAGGTTTTTCTAGATGAGATACTGTAACGGGAATTTAGTTGCTTTCGAGTTACGAGAAGTAGCGAGAGGTGTTTAAATGTTTTATATGCTCTATAAGGCTTTTACTTCCATACTTCTTATGAAAAAGTATTTTTTTCCTGAACGCACAAGTTTATTGACGCCGCAGTGGTAGTTCTCTATGGTGAGTGACGAAACAGGATAAATGGACGCGATAGCAGTGGTGCAGTGAGTGGATGCCTGATAGTTGTCAGGCATAGAAACATCACTGCTAAACGATTCATCGTGATGCTACTCGGAGAAGTCAATGCCCACAGGAC
Organism: Schistocerca nitens; assembly: GCF_023898315.1. NCBI lineage: Eukaryota > Metazoa > Arthropoda > Insecta > Orthoptera > Acrididae > Schistocerca > Schistocerca nitens. The sequence continues at coordinate 214,145,335 of NC_064614.1, forward strand.
GTAGGATGAGTACGGCCTGCGAGGACACGCAGCTGGCAGCAAGCGACCTCACAGCTTGCAGAGTAGGGCGGCCACAGGTTATGAAGGCAGCGACTCTGGCAAGACACCGACAGCATCAGCACGTGGCGGCAGGTAATGCAGGTACGAGACTTGGGGTGGCGGTTATCGCTGAAATAACCAGTTTTGGGTTACATCGATTCTTTGCAATGTCAGTTCAACCTGCACGGCAAAAGTGCTCACAATAAAAGGTTTCCGAAATAAGCGATCTTAGGATTTTCATTCCTGTTATTTCTTGCAATAAATGTAGAAACAGAACAAAGTTTGAAAAAAAAATTTACTTCCTCAGTTTCAGGATACACAGAATAAAATTACCTCAAGAGCCGAAGGAATTGGTACACCTCCTTAATATCGTGTAGGGCCCCTGCGAGCACGCAGAAGTGCGCAACACGACGTGAGCAGGACTCGACTAATGTTTGAAGTAGTGCTGGAGGGAAATAACGCCATGAATCCAGCGGATTTGTCCACAAATCAGTAAGAGTACGAGGGTTGGAGATCTCTTCTGAACAGCACGTTGCAAGGCACACCAGATATGCTTAATAATGTGTATGTCTGAGGAGTTTGCTGGCCAGTGGAAGTGTTTAAACTCAGGAGATTGTTACGGAGCGACTCTTTGGCATTTCTGGACGTGTGAGGCGTCACATTTTCCTGCTGGAATTGCCCAAGTCCGTCGGAATGCACAATGGACCCGAATGGATGCAGGTGATCAGACAGGATGCTTAGGTAAGTGTCAACTGTCAGAGTCGTGTCTAGATGAATCATGGGTCCCATATCACTCCAGCTGCACGCGCTCCACACCATTATATAGTCTCCACTTGCTTGAAAAGTACCCTGCTGTCACGTCCATCCGCTCGATACAGTTTGAAACGAGACTCGTCCGAACGGCAACATGTTTCTAGTCATCTACAGTCGAATGTCGGTGTTGATGAGACCAGGCGTGGCGTTAAAGTTTTGTGTGATGCAGTGATCAAGCGTACACGAGTGGGCCGTCGGTTCCGAAAGCCTACATCGGTGATGTTTGTTGAATGGTTCGCACGCTGACACTTCTCAATGTCCCAGCATTGAAATCTGCAGCAATTTGCGGAATGATTGCACTTGTATCTCTTTGAATGATTCTCTTCAGCCGCCGATCGGCATTTGTGATCCGCATGTGCAGTTCCGCTGCGGTGAAGCATATAAGGCCGTGCTTGGCATCTTGTCGTCAGTCTTGTGACTCAATCTCAGGATGACCGGACGATACGCGGCCGAAATATCAGTGGAGGAAATTTTATTTGCGCAGTTGCGTGCCCGAAATTTAATGGGCTATTCATTACCCTGCGAAAAGTTGAAAATGCACAGTTACCTGTTTTTTTTTAACAGTTTTTTAAACCCAAACTTTTAGCACTGCTGCTGTAGCTAATTGATAAATCGTTTTTTTCCCAGTTGTTACTAAAAAAAAAAAACTACCTGTTATAACCGAGACCAATAAATATCGGAAAATGCGGTTTATTGAAACAGAATACTAGTATCGGTTTTAACCACTACGGTTTTACCGTACCTACCAGACACTGCCGGCATTCCAGGAAACAGAGGGCACTGTCGTGCAGAATCACGTCGTGATCCCATTGTGGATGGTACAGCTCGCAGCAGTAGCGGTAGCCGCCCGTTCGACCAGAGGGAGGCAGGAAAAAGTTTTCCTGCACACGTGATGGTGGTTGCATAGCTGCATGGTCGTGGGGTCGAGCTGTAGATCTCAAGGGTACTTGACCTGCAGCTTATGAGATAGGTCGCTAGGTGGCTAGCCGGTTGGTGGGTGCCAAATCCACAACATCAGACTTGGCACCCGCAGCAGGGTCGCAGCTGGTGGCTGGCAGGCTACGACAGCTTTCAAAAAAATGACGAGTATTTATGTGGGGTTGGCCCATCTTTGTTTTGTTGTAGCGTCGCATTCAATAACGTATGTCAAAACTAGTGCATCGCTCGGATATGAAGTAACTGGACCACCACTGCTGCAGTGGCCCTGCCATCTTTATGAGTTTGTGATATTTTAACTCAAGTCCTCGTCTGCACCTGGCGATGTGGTAACTGCCCTGCGTCGTAATGGTCGTTCCTGCTGTATCAGCAAGCAGTACCCGGTGTAATAAACGTCAGCACTCGTCTGAGCCGTTTATACGGCCACTTGCATTGGTTATTGCCGGTATCTTAATTTTACTGATCTGCTCCTAACTAAACTCAGCTGTTGCTAATTAATTAATCGTGGCTCAACAAGTTACAGAAATTTGTGATATCATAACTATCACATTGTTTCAAGACTCTACTGAAATACCAGATGGAATGATTAAATGACACCACAAAACATTTAAACTGGTTTGGGTAGTGAGAAGTATGAAACTCTTGCCTCCTGCATTTGAGTTCATTATCCTCATTAGAGTGCCACCTCTTGCACTGTGTAAAATATCCGTCAGTCATAACCTAGGAAATGCTGTTAGACTACTTACTCTCAACACCAAAAATAAGCTAAGTGGAGTAGCACTCGCTCTGTGAGAGTTCCACACAAATTTAGTCATGTATATATTTAGTTTATTCATCGCGAGATTCAAGTACCTCGAATATTTTTGCCTGTTACCGATATCGACCCTGAGAAACAGAAGTCTTAACAGACGGACGGACTAACAATTGCATAACGAATGACGAAAAGATTTTCTTTCATTTAAAATAATTAGAAATTAACAATTTTCGTAATTTTTTCTTTACTGTTACTATAAAACTTTGCTTGTTGCCAAATTTACTGATTCTAGGTCAGCGGGAAGTATGCTACAGTTTGTGATCAGTGGATTTGCGAGAATCAAAATATGTGGTATACATGGCCGAATCATTTGATTGGATCGATGTAGAAGCCTAAATATTTACAGGGCCAAGGACTTTTGACCTTGGTAAGTGAATACATATCAACTCGTTACGTCTACGCATCTCTGAGAAAAATTTCTCTTACGCATGGCCAGGCTGACAACAACGCGTTTCCGTAAGTGCTTCGTTTTTGTCGACTGAAGTATGGAACCATAAAAGCTATTTGGAAGGAGGGTCTACGTGCAACTAAGTATAGTCCGAGCAAATATGTCCAAAGAATTATATCGCGTTCTGGAACGCTTGGCAAGTGTCTATAAACATAATTAAAGACCTCCTCTAATGATCTCGTTATCGACGGGACGTTACAACTGATCTCCACCTCCTCCATAAGGAAAGCTTTTTAAAATATATCTTTAAATAAAAGAGAAACTTCCATATCAGCAGAGATAAAATACACCAACAATTTACTTATTTTGATTTGGAGTGATGTAAGGAATATACGGGAGATGGACGAAATGGTGGGATGAATTTTTCTGAAAATTGGTAAAAACTATCCCGTCAACAAATCCACTTCGTAGAACACTCTGTCGAATGTGTTGTTGTGTACATGGCTCTGGAATTTGAGGATTCTCAGAAAACGTTTAAGATAATCTTAGAAACTATTAAGTCGTACACACATATCAGATGTTACGTGATTTTCGGACGGTAGCTTTCTTAATTTCGAGTACTTGATCCACGTCACGATTAACACATTTCTTGCAAAGATGACTGGAAAGAAACGAAAGACTACAGATAATGTTAAGGATCTCAACTCATTCTTGGTCATCACAGCTTTTCATTTGATTAGCCAGCCGAAGTGGCCGAGCGGTTCTAGGCGCTACAGTTTGGATCCGAGTGACCGCTACGATCGCAGGTTCGAATCCTACCTCGGGCATGGATGTGTGTGATGTCCTTAGTTTAGTTTGGTTTAAGTAGTTCTAAGTTATAGGGGAGTGATGACCTCAGAAGTTAAGTCCCATAGTGCTCAGAGCCATTTCATTTGATTATTAGTCTCAATTTGGCACATAGAACATCTAAGGATCAAATCCAACAGAATTGGTGAATGGTACATGACAGTAAACATTGTTTGACATATTTATTCTGGTGAATTTGATCTTAAGATGGTAATCGTTTAATGAAATTGTATTGATTGTGATGAAACTGATTTCAATAAAATTATCTGTGAAAAATTTTGCTGAGCCGTTATAACATTGTAAATTCTACAATTTCTACTGCAACCTGTAGATATGGATTGTCATTTCATTTTCCCCATGAAGAAATGCTAACGATGTTCATGAAACGTACTATTTACTCGATTTGTGATTGCCGACTCAGGACGGCTGGCGTAGCTGTAGACGTATAACAAGGATAGTTCTTAGGTGTGTACGTATTCCCAGAGAATTTAACCACTTAATTTGTCGCAGAGCAGAGTGCTAATGGAGTGATGAGGGATTTGGAATAACTAGTTATGAAACAACAACATTTGTGAGTGAGGTCTATGAATCACAACATATGTACTGTACAGCATATACATAAATAGTGTGTGTTCTTAAATGCCTTCTAGGTGGCTGCCAAGAAGCGTTGTGTATTTTAGTAAGTGTATGAGACCCGTTGTCTAGGGATACGAGCGCGGTAGTTCAGCGTGTTCGGTCAGAGGGTTCGCTACCCTCTGTAACAGAAAACTGAGTGAACGGATCAACGAAGAACCTGAACGGGTGTCAGCTGACGTCCGCCCCGATCAAACTCAAAGAACAATATAGAACAAAATGGGATTAAAAAAAGGGTAGTGTCTTTGATCCATAATCAGAATGTCTTAGGTGCCTGGTTCGAATCCCGCCGCTGCTTAAATTCTGATAAATAATCAGCATTTGCTGCCGAAGACTTCCGGCATAAGAAGTCACCCTCGTTCTGCCAGCGGACTTGTCAAAGAGGCAAAGAGGATGGAGGAGCGGACAGAGGTTCGGGGCACTCTCTTGTCCTAGGGGTGGGAAACAGCCCCCAAAAGTGGAAGAATCAGCAATGATCAACGGCATGAGGATGCAGAAAGCAGTGGAAACCACTGCATTAAAGACACGCCTCACATGTAGCCACAGGACATGTGGCCTGTAATTGAAGAAGTGTCATGATGATCTCTCCATTGGCAGAAGATTGCAGGATAGTCCCCCATTCGGATCTCTGGGAGGAGACGGCCAAGGGTGAGGTGACCATGACAAAACGTTGAATAATCAACGTACGGATAACGCTCCATGAGTTGGGGCGTGGAATGTCTGAAACTTGAACGTGGTAGGGAAACTATAAAATGTGAAAAGGGAAATGCAAAGGCTCAATCTGGATACAGAAGGGGTCAGTGAAGTGAAGTGGAAAGAAGACAAGGATTTCTGGTGAAATGAGTATGGGGTAATACCAACAGCAGCTGAAAATGGTATAACAGGAGTAGTATTCGTTATGAATAGGAAGGTAGGTCAGAGAGTGTGTTACTATGAACAGTTCAGTGACAGGGTTGTTCTTATCAGAATCAACAGTAAAACAACACCGACAACGATATTTCAGGTGTACATGCCGATGTGGCAAGCTGAGGTTGAAGAGATAGAGAAAGTGTGTGAGGATAGTGAAAGGGTAATACTGTACGTACAATATGGAGGACTGGAATGCAGTCGTAGAGGAAGAGTAGAAGAAAAGGTTACAGGATAGTATGGACTTGGTACAAGAAATGAAAGAGGAGAAAGATTAATTTTCTGTAATCAACTTCAGCTATTATTAGTGAATACTCTGTTCAGGAATTACAAGAGGAGGAGGTATTCTTCGAAAAGGCCGTGAGATACGGGAAGATTTCAGTTAGAGTACATCAAGGACAGACAGAGATTCCGAAATCAGATACTGGATTGTAAGGTGTACCCAGGAGCAGATATAGACTCAGATCACAATACAGTAGTGATGAACAGTAGACTGAAGTTTAAGACATTAGTCAGGAAGAACCAATACGCGAAGAAGTGGGATACGGAAATACTAACGAGGGCCATCACAGGAGTTGGTAAGGGAAGAAATAAGTACAAAGAAGGTAACTGCGAAGAAACCATTGGTAACAGATGCAATACTTCAATTGATCGATAAAAGCCGGAAGTAAAAATATGTTTCGGGGAAACTCGGGAATACAGAAATACAAGTCGCTAAGGAATTAAATAAGTAGGAAGTGCAGGGAAGCTAAGACGAAATGGCAGCAGAAGAAATGTGAAGGCATCGAAAAAGAAATGATAGTCGGAAGGACTGAGTCAGCATACAGGAAAGTCAAAACAACCTTCGGTGACGTTAAAAGCAAGGGTGGTAACATTAAGAGTGCAACGGAAATTCCACTGTCAAATGCAGAGGATAGACCGGATAGGTGGAAAGAATACATTTAAAGCCTCTATGAGGGGGAAGATTTGTCTCATGTGATAGAAGAATAAACAGGAGTCGATTTAGAAGAGATAGGGGATCTAGTATTAGAATCAGAATTCAGACGAGCTGAGGAGAATTCAATGTCACATAAAGTAGAAGGGATAGCTAATATTCCATTAGAATTTCTAAGATCATTGGGAGAAGTGGCAACAAAACGACTATTCACATAGGTGTGTAGAATATATGAGTCTGGCGATATGCCATCTGACTTTCGGAAAAGCATCATCCACACAAGTCCGAAGACGGCAACAACTAAAAAGTGCGAGAATTATCGTAGAATCAACTTAACAACTCCTGCATGCAAGTTGCTTACAAGAATAAATTACAGAAGAAAGGAAAAGAAAATTGAGGATGAGCTCGATGAGGATCAGTTTGGCTTTAGGAAAAGTAAAGGCACGAAAGTGGCAATTCTGACGTTGCTGTTAATAATGGAAGCAAGACTAAAGAAAAATCAAGACAAATTCATAGGATTTTTCGACTTGGAAAAAGCGTTCGACAATATAAAATGATGCAAGATGTTCTAAAATCTGAAAAAAGTAGGGGTAAGCAATAGGGAGGGACGGGTCACATACAATATATATACAACAGCCACGAGGGAATGAGAAGAGTGGACAAACAAGAACGAAGTGCTTGTATTAAAAAGGGTGTAAGGCAAGGATGTAGCCTTTCTCCCTACTGTTCAATCTGCCCATCGAGGAAGCAATGATAGAAATAAAAGAAACGCTTAGGAATGGAATTAAAATTCAAGGTGAAAGGACATAAATGAAACGATTCGCTGATTACATTGCTATTCTCAGTGGAAGTGAAGAAGAATTACGTGATCTGCTGAACGGATTGAACAGTCTAACGAGTGCAGAGTATGGATTGAGAATAAATCGAAGAAAGACGAAGGTAATGAGAATTAGTAGAAATGAGAACAGCGAGAAACTTAACATCAGGATTGATGGACACGAAGTCGATGACGTTAAGGAATTGTGCCACTTAGGCTGTAAAATAAACAATGGCGGACGGAGGGAGGAGGTCATCAAAAGCAGACTAACCATCGCAAAAAAGGCATTCCTGTCTCCTAATATGAAATATCGGCCTTAATTTGAGGAAGAAATTTCTGGGAATGTACGTCTGGAGTAGAGCAATCTATGGTAGTGAAATACGGACTTTGGGAAAACCGGAAGAGAAGAGAATCGAAGCGTTTGAGATATGGTGCTACAAACGGATGTTGAAAATTAGGGAGACTGATAAGGTAAGGAATGAGGAGGTTCTACACAGAATCGGAGAGGAAAGGAATATGTGGAAAACAGGGACAAGGAGAAGGGACAAGATGATAGGACATCTGTTAAGACATGAGCGAATGACTTCCATGGTACTAGAGGGAGCTGTAGAGGGCAAAAACTGTAGAGGAAGACAGAGATGGGAATACATCCAGCAAATAATTGAGGACGGAGGTTGCAAGTGCTACTCTGAGATGAAGAAGTTAGCACAGGAGAGGAATTCGTGGCGGGCCGCATCAAACCAGTCAGAAGACTGATGACAAAAAAAAAAGAAGAGACAGGTCTGTGTATATTTCTATATTTACTTTATTAAGAAAGTCGGTTTCGGTTATGGAACACTTTCACGGAATAAGAAATCATATATTATTTACGGGTCACGTGTGCGAGTAATGCTGAATGTTCTAGTAAGCTCGTTCACACATGGCACTTGTCTCTATAGACAGTCTGACTGATGTTGAGTTATTGTGGTAGCCAGTAAGGTCTCCCTATCGGTGAATGATAGAAATGCTAGTTGTATCATTAACTACTAACACTCTGCAGTAAATTTCGATCAAGGAAGGTATACAGGTGACTCAAAAAATCTACTAACACTTTGGATGAATATAAAACTTTATTTAGTAACATAGAGGCAAGTTTAAAGGCTTGAATTACAGAATAAAACTGCAATTAAAGGATTATGTTCGCAAATGTTCGAACTGACGACCGTCATTGTTCATACATATTGGATTACGCCAACGAATGGATTCGCAGAGTCATGACACACTTCTTATGGAATTTCGTGACATTGTCGTTCAATTTCCAATTTCAGTGAATCAGTTGTTCTGGGTTTGTGCGATAAACTCTGTCCTTGAGGTATCCCATTAAAAAGAAATCCACTGGCGTAAGGTCTGACGAACGCGCAGGGTATTCAATGCTGCCCCTTCCTCCAATCCATGTATTTGGAAAAGCTGCATGGGGGTGAGCTCTTACACTGCAGTGTTAGTGAGGAGGTGTTCCATCTTACTCAAAGTAAATCTCGTCATCACGAAACATCTCCTCAGTGTGTGGACCGACGGAGTCTTGCAGAAAGGTTAGATACCTGTAACCACTGATAGTTGAAAAACAGGTTATAGCCAATACTGATATCACAGTAGGCACAATTATGGCGATTTATTATGTCATTTAATTTGGAGGTGGCCTCCAGGCGATTTTGGCTGGAAACCGTGCATCTTCTGCACATTTTGTCAGGTACCATTCACAAAGCTGAACTCTCCGACCTCGATCGTCTTCAATGAGAGCATGTATTAGTGTTGGTATGTATCATTTCCAGCGCAGACGTTCCAAGATGCGATGAACGCTATCGTTTGAGATGTGTATCTCCCGTGCCTTTCGTCGTAGAGCTTTCTGTAGCGATATAATGAGGGTTTCCTGTACCTGCTTTTCTCTCCTAGGGCAAGCCCTTGCAAGCCCGTGGTCGTCCAGAACGTTTCTTGTTAACGCTGTCAGCGGTTCCATCTGCTAATTTATTTGTGATGCGAACAATGGTCTGGCGCGTTCTTAGCTGTTTATCGAATTCCCTTCGGAACTATTTACGCACAGTAAGTAGCATTTCCGGTTTTCCAGTAACATTCAAGGATAAACTTCCTCTTGAAAGCTACGTTCTCCTGCCATTCTGTTTGATTTGTTGTTTTTTGAGGCACCATGTGCTGCCTATGAAAATTACGGAAGCACCCAGAAGTGGAGAAGGAAAAAAATGAAACTTCAGGGGTTGAGAAGGGGTATGTGATGTTACTTCAATTATTACAAAATCCACTGAAATTTGTAAAGAACTAGGCATTGTGAGCCCACTTACCACCATGACGTTGGACCCCATATGACGTAGGTACATACACAAATTCGGCTGAAAAGGGTGTCATAAACCTATTGTGTATTCTCCTGGGGCAAAATGGAGCACAGTGGTTGCACCTGGTCCTTGATATATTGGATACTTGTCCTAGGAAAGAGTTGACGTTCGAGCCGTTCTATTGGCCATAGATCAGACACAGTGCTGGCGCCAGTAATACCTCAACAGCATTTCCACATTTCATAGAGATACATGCCACATGTGAAGTTGCGTTTACCAGTTGAAGAATGGCACCAAGATACTGTCGCACAAGAGGAGGCTGCACGTGACGTTCCGTAGTGCCGTCAGAGTTCCCTCAACCAGTAACGACCGCAACCTGAAGTCGTACCTGATGGCTGCAGACGCCATGACGCCACTAGCAACACCAGTGTGGCTCTCCAAAACAGAAGAATAGAACCTCTCAGCATATTGCCGTCATACTTACGTAGGACGACCATCTGGGATAGTGAAAAATCGCGGTTCATCGTTGGACATAATGCGAAGCCATACCTCAGCAGTGGTTGACTTATGTGGCTGCTGCTAGTCTCCGACCAATGCTGTGGAATGACACAGAAGGCTGCAGGGAGTCCAATTACTTGTTAGCGGACAGTAGGTGCATATGTGGAGGGCTTATGATGTGTCTGATGCGCATTACGACGATCCTCCGGTTTTATTGGTCAGACTTAGTCGACTGGAACCTGCACGGAAAATATGCTTGTCCTCACATTCCCATGCAATCCCACATCGGGCCAGTGTCATTTTGATTGCGCAGCGCATCTGGATACTTCACAGTTCGACCAGCTGGCCAACAGGAGACCGACAATGACGTCTTTTTCAAAATTTCAGAATCTGTTACTGCTGTCCCACTTCAGTACACAGTTTCTCTGTGTTTTTCAAAGGAGTCACTCAATGTCTGATAGTCTTCACGCATCTTCCCTGATCACCCAGAACTTTATGACCACCGACTTGCTCTCAATATAAACTGGTTCAGGCGATAGCAAAGTCATCTGGCGAGGAATGACTGCTAGCCAAACACACGTACAGTGCATGTAATAGCAAAGGCCCCGATGATCGGCACGAGCATTTCTGAAACAGCACGACTTACCAGGTATCGAGGAGTGCTCTAATGTTTTCAAGACGTGGTGAAGCCAAGGTGAAACACGCCTAGACGTCGTGCGGTTCGGCGACAACGCCTCATTACAAATGTCGAGCGTCGTAGGCAGGACTGGCTGGTAAAACAGAATAAGCGGCGAACTGTGGCGGAACTAAGATCACACTTTGTTGCTGGGAAACGTACAAGTGCGTATGAACATACACTGCACTGAAAACTCCCAACGGTGGGCCCCCGCAGCCGACGACCCATGCATGTGCCAATGTTAGCACCAGGACATTAGCAACTACGACTCTAATGGGCACGTGACCATCGGTACTGGACGTTAGCGCAGTGGCAGAGCATTGAATGGTCTGAAGAATCCCAATAGCTTCTTCGTCATGCCGATGGGAGCGCGCAAATCCTCCGTCTTCCAGAGGAACAGCTCATTGACACGCGTACGGTGGGGCGAAGACAAGCTGGCAGCGACTCCATTACGCCCCGGGGGACATTCACTTTGGCATCCATGGGTCCAGTAGAGCTAGTGCACGGCACCATGACGGCCAAGGAGTATCGCACACTGTATGCAGGCAATGTACACCGTTTCATGAAGTTCATGTTTCCAGGGGGTTCGAAATGGTTCAAATGGCTCTGAGCACTATGGGACTTCTCAGGTCATCAGTCCCCTAGAACTTAGAACTACTTAAACCTTACTAACCTAAGGACATGACACACATCCATGCCCGAGGCAGGATTCGAACCTGCGACCGTAGCGGTAGCGCGGTTCCAGATTGAAGCGCCTAGAACCGCTCGGCTACCGATGGCCGGTTTCCAGGCGGTAATGGCGTTTTTGAGCAAGGTAATGCACCATGTCACAAGGCCAGGAGTGCGATGGAGTGATTCGAGGAACACAATGGCGGGTTCCAATTCATGTGATGCCCCAACTCCCCCGATCTGAACCCGGTCGAACACATCTGGGATGTGACTGAACGTGGCGTCAGAGGTCATTGCCTCTCTCGCCGGAATTTGTGGGAATCTGGTGACTTGTGCGTGCAGATGTGGTGACAAGTCCCTCAACCGACCTACCAAGGAGTCATTGCTTCCTTCCATGCCAGTACTATCCCTGCCGCTGTTGTGCGTGCCAACGGTGGACATACCGAGGGTTAGCTAGGTGTTTATAATGTTCTGGCTGAACATTGTATATACAGTACCACGCATGGCAACAATACTAAACACGAGAACATTAAAACACTTTGATGGCCGCTCTAACTGTCACAGGGAACTGAAAGTTTACTTACATAGCCGGCGCTAATATGCACCTGCCTATTTTTGTAATTTTTTTTTTTTAATTTCATCATTCTTCTGACTGGTTTGATGTGGCCCACCACCAATTGCTCTCATGCGCTAACCGTTTCATCTCAGAGTACCACTCACATCTTACGTCTTCAATAATTGTTTGGATTATTCCGGTCTCCGTCTTCCTTACAGGTTTTATCCTCCGCAGGTTCCTCTGATGTCTTAACACATGTAATACAGCCCTGTTCCCTGTTCTTGTCAGTGATTTCCGTATGTTCCTTATTTCACCGATTCTACGGAGAATCTGCCCATTCCTTGCGTTATCATTCCACTTAATTTTCAACATTCTTCCGTATTAACACCTCTCAAACGCTTCGATTCTCTCTCTGCGGGTTTTCTCAGTGTCCTGGATTTACTACCATACAACGTTGCGCCCAAAAAATACATTGTCAGAAATTTATTCCTCAAATTACGGCATATGTTTGGTACCAATAGACTTCTCTTGCAGGAATGCCCTATGTCCCTGTGCTGCTTTGTTCTTTAAGTCCTCCTTGCTTCGTCGTCATGGGCTATTTTGCTTCAAGCGTAACAGAAATCCGAAACTTTCTTTACTTAGTGATCACCAATTTTGATATTGAGTTTCTCATATTTTTAATTTCCGCTAACTCTCATTACTTTTGTCGTTTTCAAATTTTTTTCTCAGTCTATATTCTGCACTCATTAGACTAATCATTCCATACAACAGATCTTGTAATTCTTCTTCACTTTCACTGAGTGTAGCGAAGCCATAAGGGAATCTTATCATCGATATCTTGACATCCTGAATTTTAATTCCACCGCTCAACCTTCATTTTCTTTCTGTCATTCCTTTTCGATGCATAGACTGAATAATAAGGGTAAAAGACAGCATCCCTGTCTTTGTCTTACATCCTGTTTAATCCGAATACATCATCCATGGTTTACCAATCTCATTGTTCCCTCTTCGTTCTTGTATGTGTTGATGGGACATCCGATCAAGTATTGTAAGTAGTCTTTTTTTTTTTTTTGGTCTTGAAGTGGATATGAGGAAAGACTCGACGCGCAGAAGTCAGTATTATTTTAGCAACAAATGAAAACGGATCTTGAGGCGCAATGTCACGGACTGGTTGGCCCCTCCCACCCGAGATTCGAGTCCTCCCTTGGGCATGGGTATGTGTGATGTTCTTAGCATAAGTTAGTTTAAGTAGTGTGTAAGTCTAGGGACCGATGTCCTCAGCAGTTTGGTCCCTTAGAAATTCATACACATTTGCAAATTTGAAAACGGGTGATTTGCCGTTGAATGCCCAAACGTAGGAGAGTATACACAATCTCATTCAAAATTACAAACTGATAATGTGCCACGGGGAACTGAAATACAATAAGAAAGAGAAAGACAGTTAGCAGTATATCGAGACTAAGTGTAGCGGATACTGAAGGACTAAACTGGAGAACAACGTTATCATATCAGAGAGGTGGCGAGACTTATAGTACGTTGAAACTGAAATAGAGAATCAGACGAACATTAATTGTGTGAGGAAACAAAAAGATAAAAATTAATACTCCTTGCGAAAGACACCAAACAATACAGGTACTGGGATTTTGAACATGCGGAGCACTGAAGGAATTCAGTCGACATTGAACTACCAGCATCAGAGAAAAAAATTGACAAGTGTGATTAGGACTCTCATACTGAGGCTTCCGTACAAAATTACGTATGTGGAGAGTTCATCTATTCTGGGGATCGAGAATGGCGAATAATTTTTTCTGTTATCGATACCAATACTGGCAAGACATCGGTCTCGGAAATTCCTAGACTTCCCAGAAAGTTTTAAGTTTAAAGTGTAACATTTCTGTGTAATTTCTCCTTTGCTATCTTAGTCCATGAGAAAAAGGAGTCTTAGACGGACAGAATGACATTCGCATAAAAAATCACAAAAAAACCTTTTTTGGTGTGGTATTATAATAAAGTAACAGTCTTCCGATTTTCCCCTGACTTGTATTGCGAAACCTTGCTGCTTGCCAAAGTCCATACGTGTGCCCGTTCCTGAGAAGAAGGGGGTTTAACAGACGAAGAGATACATAACAAAAAACCAAAATTGCATTTTTCGTGTAATATAATTATGAATTAATAATTCTCTTTTCTTTACTTTTACTACACAAAATTCTTTCTTACAAAACAGCAACGCGAAGTACCCTATAGGTTTTGACGAGTGGGTTTCGGAGTATTAAAATATATAACATAAATACAACTGAATCTGAAGACTTTCCATTAAACATAAACTGCTATAATTCTTGTATCCAAATGAAATCGTTCGACGCTCCATCTACACGCAACAAAATTAAATGGTTCAAATGGCTCTGAGCACTATGGGACTTAACTGCTGAGGTCATCAGTCCCCTAGAAATTAGAACTACTTAAACCTAACTAACCTAAGGACATCACACACATCCATGACCGAGGCAGGATTCGAACCTGCAACCGTAGCGGTCGTGCGGTTCCAGACTGTAGCACTAGAACCGCTCGGCCATTTCGGCAGACCACAACAAAATTACTTTCAGACATTAGTCGATCCGGGTTTCCGTCTTCGTGGGAGGGAGAACACAGTTACTGAATTCCTCCCCCTCATTCTACCTGGTTCCTTCAAATGTAATTTTCTGTCTCCTGTACTCGTACCTTAGCACAGATGCCGATGATTTTAATAATAATAACAGTAATATACGAAATGTTTTACTAAAGCTGAGACGTTCGTCGGGAGAATTCAGCAACTGTGGTGGTATTAAAAACATTAAATCGTCTGTTCTTCCGTCTCAGTTGCACATTTTTACTTTACGGCGAGTTTAGATCACACTCGATCATGTACCATATAAATCATTATACTGCCCGATTAGTAGTTCTCCATATAGAAAAAGCTTGTTGCTTATGAAACTACGCAGATCTGAAGGTCGTCGACTATGATCAAAACTAGAAGTACCGTAAAATTTGCAATTGATACACAAAAATAAGCGATATAATTATTTTAGAAATGTTTCAGTATATTCATAATTAGTTGGTCACAATACATCTTAGTATGTCTCTTCAGGTTAGCTTGCAAGAATTAGTTGTTATGAAAAACGTATCATTTTCAAAGTATCTGTCTGAAAAGTTGAATAATTCATGTGATTTAAGATCTATGGCAGGAAACAAAGTATCCCGACTTGGGAAACTTCGTAATCGTAGTGTGCTCTCACTTTTTATCGGTATTACACTTAGCACTAGGGTTGTAAACAAAGGCCTGCAGACGCTTACTACACCAACATGTGCATGGGGGAATGTTATTTCCCCAACTTTGAACGTTATATATGATGTGTCCCGTATCTGACTAGAGGAGCGTAAGCGCAATGCTCGTTAAAAAACAAATTTTTGACCATTCAAGACGAGCGAGTCTACTTTCTTCTGAATGCTGATATAACTGTTAGTTGAATTTGACCATTGTATGGAATGCCACAGTGGAGACAACAAACTGGGTGCACAACAGATTATATTTCTTATTTGCAGGTCGCCAGTCATAGAAAAGTCACAGGACAGGGAGAGGTCTTGAAATTTAAGGCTGAAATTAATAGTTATTCATTTGCTCTAATTATTGAAATAAATCACAATGAAATTAACAGAGAGCAACGTTCTCTACAACTAAAATAAAATTACCAATTTACGAAGTGGCTAACATTGTAGGGAGGTACATAGAGTGTGGAGGACTCTGGAGAAAGCACATCAAAATCTGCTCATCCAGAAAGCTAGCAAAATCAAGAATAAGATTAGAACAAATTATAAAGAAGCTAATGAAAACAAGTTGCCCAGCCAATTAACGAGCTGTTCAGAATGTACACCATGCTACCGCAGTTTGCGACACATTTCTCCAAAATTGATAGCGTACACTGTCAGCCAGAGTGCATTCCCTCTCAAGGACATCCCAGAGACAGATGCCCAGAATCTAATTTCATAGCGCTTCCCTCTCTGCTTTTAAATAAGGAAATCTACATGGAAGCGATGCCTCTGTGCAGTTCCCAATGTGACGGACGACAATATGGTTTATTTCACGGAAAACAAAGGGAAACGTTGTATGGAGCAATGTTTCCTCAAATGGTCGGGCTCTTTGTGCGAATCGAGGAGGAAGGGCGACTCAATTCTGTACTGTAACTTCTCTGAGCTAAAGGAACAGTCATTTCCCCACGAGACAGGCAGTGTCGCGACGTCTTGCACTTTAACAGCCGTGGAGGGAAAGGAAAAATGTCAAACTCACAAATTCTCTAGGGACGGCTGTGACGTCACGGCGCCCACTACCGCCGGCTAGGCCAGCGTGCTAGCTCTGCCCATAACAGCAGGTTGCAGACTCATTTTTACTAAAACTGCCTGTCTCCCTGGGGAGGTGTGCCTCTCATAAGTTCACTGACTGTCCTCTGCCGACAATAGGGCCCTGAGACCAAACTGGTAGTGCACTGTCCCAGTGCAAAAAATGCATAGTTTTTCTTCTAAGTAAAATATAATAACCTAAATAGTACAGAGAATGAAACAGTACCTCATAGCGATATGTGACAGTAATGTCCCAAGTTGTTTCCGTATAAATTCGTGAAGTCAGCTTTTCCAGTATTTTTTGTGATGGTTCTTTTTCTACGTATCTCGCTTTACTAAACTTCCTATGCACTCACGAATCACTTTGGATCTGGTGTTGTTGGGTGCAAGTACCGTCAGTCTGTGAGTGGGCCCTTATCATGGCTGGAATTTTCCCTGCACGCAGTAGGACCACAAGCACATCCATGTGATGTAAACCACAACTGAGAAACGGGAAAGTACCCTGAGTCAAACATAGCTAGCAGATTTCTGCAATAATCATTGCCATTTGAGAACCTCAGTGTTAGGTGAGGAACTTGGAACTCGTTATGTGTAAAAATTTGGGGTGTTTCATGACTCCATGACATCAGTTTTTAAGTTCCAAGAAAAAAATCGGCATCGAGCTCTCTCTCTGCTGCCAACACATCTAACACATGACAGCAGCAAATGACAATCAAATGCTGTAATGAACATTTAAAATAGAGATGACTGTGAAATAAAATTAAAGATCAAAACTGAAGCTTCTATGTAATAACAACAGAAATATTTTTATTTAATAGTAGCACTTAACTCTAGACCAGGGAATCTGAGTAAAGCTGGTAGTTTGCAAGAATTTTGTAATGTATCCAAGAGCTTCTCAGAAAGTGTACCAGGTACGGGAATTTTCACTTGCAGTAGCTTACCTGTACGACCGCTTGAAAAGGCTTCTTCTTCCGAAAGCGAACACACATTCTTTGTCGTAGATTTTATACAGCATGGCAGCGTCTGATTCCAGTAATATGAAGAGAATGGACAAACACCAGACCTTCCGAAAGAATTACGATGGTTTAAAATTAAATGCAAAGTAAAATTGAATTAGTTGGTGACTCGAGTGACGAAACTGCTGCTACACACTTATTTGAATGCCACGTGAGATATTGAGAAAGAACACGAAATTAAGCAGTATTTAAGAACACTGAAGACATAGAGGCTGTTTCTGACGGTACACAGTTCACTTGCCAGTGCGGAGACAATGAATCTCAGAAAACACTGTTGTGTGACACTAATTCAGAGATTACGTATAAAGGGAGAATGGAAAATATAGGGACTAGAATAAAACTGCCGTTGTCCCTGCATCTTGCTTTTTAATTTTTAGGGAATAGAATCAATATTGTAGGATTCTGAGAAGAGTAAAAGAATCGTCTTGAAAGCACTTTGTGACAACTATTCCTCTAGCCGTCTGTGGCGAGTGACCGACATCTTTGACATGAGATAAATGGTTAAAACAACTGTCGAGATCGCATTAACATTTTGGACAGTGTAGGATCGTTATATACGTGAAGAACAGAGGAACAGCCAGCACCACGCATAGAGGGCCCAAAAAATGGCTTTAACATAAGCCGAAACCGGTGGTAACAAACAAATGTTATTGCGATCTCGATTGTTGTTTTAACCAAATTATAACATCTGACCGCTGCGCTCCACGGAAAAATGTTGCCTAAAATTAGTAACTTCAATGACGTCACTGAGCGGAGGATGACACGGTGGCCGGTCAGCACTGTGTCCGGGGCCAGAATAGCCAAGTAACAGAGATAAATCAGCTTCGAGTGTTCTGCCTCCAACATAAAATGTGACGTCGTTGTGCGTTGTATTTCCTGATATGTTACATTAATGTTAAGGTAGAATCCGCTTTTGTGCCGAAGTAATGAATTACTCCATGCCATGCCACTACTACAGTTTGATGCTCTGTGCCATCAGAAATGTTTCTTTCGCGTAACGTATTTGAAAAAACTCTAAAACTATTCCGGATATGTTGTTTTATAGACTAACGTCTTCAACAATTTTCCCAAGTTGCCTCTACTTCGATCATCATCAGTTATTTTACTGCCCAAACAGCAACTTATCCACTACTTCAAGTGTCTCATTTCCTAATCTAATTCCCTCGGCATCACCTGATTTAACTTGACTGTATTCCATTTCCTCATATTGCTTTTGTTGATGTTCATCTTATATCCTCCTTTCAAGACACTGTCCATTCCGTTCAACTGTTCTTCCAAATCCTATGCTGTCTCTGACAGAATTACAAAGTAATCGGCAAACCTCAAGATTTTTATTTCTTCTCCCTGGATTTTCATTCCTACCACAAATTTTTCGTTTGTTCCCTTCGATGGTTGCTCAATATACAGATTCAGTAATATCAGGGATTGGCTACAACCCCGTCTCATTCGCTGCTCAACCATTGCTCCCCTTTCTTTGCCCTCGACTCTTATAATTACCGTCTGGTTTCGTATAAATTGTAAATAGCGTTTCGCTCCCTGTGTTTTATCCCTGTCACCTTCAGAATTTGAAAGAAAGTGTTCCAGTCAACATTATCAATCTCTTTCGCTAAGTCTACAAATGCTGTAAACGTAGGATTGCCATTCCTTAATCGATCTTCTAAGATAAGTCGTAGGGTCAGTATTGTGTTCCTACATTTCTACGGAAACCAAAATGATCTTCCCCAAGTTCAGCTTCTACCAGTGTTTCCATTCGTCTGTAAAAAATTCTTGTTAGTGAATTAATAAACTAATAGGTCGCTAATTTTCCGACCTGTCAGCAACCGGTTTCTTTGTAACTGGAATTAGTATATTCTTCTTGAAGTCTGACGGTATTTCCCTGTCTCATATCTCTTGCCCACCAGACGGAAGAGTTTTGTTTTGAGTGGCTCTCCCAAGGCTATCAGCAGTTCAAACAGAATATTGTCTACTCTCGGGGCCTTGTTTCGAGTTAGGTCTGTCAGTGCTAAGTCGAATTCTTCACGCAGTATCATACCTCCCACATCATCTTCATCTACGTCCTCTTCCATGTCCATAATATTGACCTCAAGTACATCGCTCTTGTATAGACCCTCTATATATTTCCTCCCCTTCTTTCCCTTGTTTGCTTAGAACTGGGTGTCCATCTGGGCTGTTGATATTCGTACAGGTGATTCTCTTTTCTCTAAAGGTCTCTTTAATTTTCCTGTAGTCGGCATCCATCTTACCCTTGCTGCTGTTTTCTATCCATCCCCCGCTTAGCCGTTTTCCACTTCCTATCGATCTCAATTTGAAACGTTTGTATTACTTTTCGCCTGGTTCATTTACTGCATTTTTATATTTTCTCTTTTCATGAATCATCAAACCTAGTACAACTTTTAAAATAAGTATAAATAGATGGAAATAAGTGATGTTCTTTTAAAAAACACTTTGGTAGCTAATCTCAATCTTCTTAACACTTTTTACATGATTTTATGCTTCAGTTAAAAATAGTGACTGTCGGTTATGATAATGCTGCTGTAGTATTGTGATGCTGGTGCTCCCTTGAAACGATTGCGTTCATTGTGGTGGTTGAAAGATGAACATGGTGGTGTGCCGGAACGTTGTGACTGGTGTTGCTTGAAGCTGCAGCGGATGAAAATGGATAAGACATGAAGATACATGGAAGGTGGTTCAAAATGGCTCTGAGCACTATAGAACTACTTAAACCTAACTAACCTAAGGACAGCACACAAAACCCAGCCATCAAGAGGCAGAGAAAATCCCTGACCCCGCCGGGAATCAAACCCGGGAACCCGGGCGTGGGAAGCGAGAACGCTACCGCACGACCACGAGATGCGGGCTATGGAAGGTGGGATATTGGTGGTTTGGCGTAGCAGCACACTTGAATAGATAGTTAGTGAACGGGATATTGGGAGCGAGGACTGGGATTTGCGAATAACGCATTGGGTTGGTAGATGCTCCCTAGAAGAAAAGAGGATGTGTAAGTTGGGTGAGGCACTTTAGGATAGCAGTTGGGAATGGCAGGCAGATGCGGACGGCGAGAGGGAATGCATATTATTCCAGGATTTCAAGGCATCGCTACAATTTAGTCGAGGCACAAATCCAGGAAATACTGGTTTATGTTGAGGTGGGTAGGTGAGGGATTTATAGACGAAGATATATGTAGTAGCAGGTAGACTTTCAGGTGCCCCTTGTCAGTAGTTTTAGGATTCGGGCATTGTGTTTAATATTATATAGATCTGAATTTTATGTTAGGTTTCAGTCGAGAATTGGTCCTAAATAATTTACTCTGTTAGGCAGAGGGGTGGGACCAAAGATGGTAATTTATATTTTCCTGTGTATTTGAATTTTCCACGTGATACATCACTAGACCAAGAGATTCGGGAGGTGATGGAAGAAGACATGTGAGAGTAGCAGGGCGTGGCTGGTCAGTGCCACGATCGTATCTTGTATGGTAAAATTTCACTGTGCTCCTAAAATCAGTTTGTGGGGAACATTATAGAATTCGATATCTGACTCGATGTCACAGTGAGGAGACGGGGCCCAACAAAGTTTACGCATAGCACCTTGGATTTTACTTCCTAGTGTCTCGTAGCGGCGAATGAGAAGCAAACCAGTAGAGTAACGTAGTGGGTTGCCACCACGATGCCGCTGACGGCGGAAGAATATCTCTTACCGTTGGAGTATTTAAAAAGTTACTTAGTTAGTTGATGTCTTAATACATTGATAAACTTCAAAATTAATATTTATGCTAAGTTCAACAGCTTCAGTTTTAAAATGTATTTAACTGCTAGCTGTACAACTTCCAACATTTTTTCTCGAACTTCGAGACTTTATTGTGAAAAACACAAAAAATTTACGATTCAAAGTATTGGCCATCGTTGGCCACTGCTATCTCCTACGAATCCCGCAGTGTATAAACTGGGCATCTTTTGAGGGGAACTATCAACCGATCCAATTTTGCCCTTGTTCATATGACCGCAAGTGCTAGTCAGCTAGGTCGTGTGTCATAGATCGACGAAGTTGGCAGTCAGAAGGAGGATTATCTGGAGAATATAGTGGGTGGGGAGGGATCATTTTTTCATGTCTATCACTGCAGTGTTGCCGTTTGTCTGTCAGTGTTCGGCTCAAACACATTAATTGATTTCGATAACGATCTCCTGAGATTGTTCCTGTCGGTTGCAGTAGCATCGAAAGCTTTCTCTCTTTCAACCATGCCGGTCTTCAACGTCAAAATAACCAATCTTGAAGCATGGAAACCATTTTCTGCGAAGTTCTGTCACTAACAGGCGTCTAATCTTAGGTCTTACTCAGCTTTTTATGCGCCTAAGCCGCAGATTTCTTCATATCAAAGGATAAAGTTAAAACCTCCATCAGATGACGAGAATTGGGCCCATACGTTGACGTATTCAAATGGTTCAAATAGGTCTGAGCACTATGCGACTTAACTTCTGAGGTCATCAGTCGCCTAGAACTTAGAACTAATTAAACCTAACTAACCTAAGGACATCACACACATCCATGCCCGAGGCAGGATTCGAACCTTCGACCGTAGCGGTCGCTGGGCTCCAGACTGTAGCACCTAGAACCGCACGGCCACTCCGGCCGGCTGACGTATTCAGTCGAGAATAACTTTGTGATGCAATCAAAAATCGACTGATATTCTCAGATGCCTAAGCTTACTGTATAACACTTACGACAACGGCTGGCACCAGTACTTTCTACTACCGCCGTCTATTGCAAAACGGTGGAAGCAAAGTTGTACATTTACTATTGTAAATGATTTTTGATCGTACTTCTGCTTAGTCTGATATTACCTACTGACTAATGGCGTGCAGTGTAGTAATAATGTAACTGGTAGACAAATATAGCACTGACAAGGTTTTCTCAATTTCAGCTCTCTTAAACTTCAACAGAATATTTGTTTTTAGCTAAGAAAAAGATCTTGTACTTTGGAATATGTTTTTTCATTTCCAAAAAACTTAATTTTTTACAGTAATTTTTGTAAGTTCATCAAAGGACTGCATCATACAAAAGTGAATATCTTTATTTAAAAGTAGAGTAATAAAGTGCATTTATCTTCTATATGGAGGTGGCTAGGGGTGGAAGTCTGAAAGTGTATAGCACTCTACAGTACAAGACAGTCATCTCCTCACAGCTACTGCTGAATAGTATTACACTTACAAAGTGGAAACGGCAGTTGCCATTAATCGATTTCCCAGGAACTTCTCTCAGTGAAAGAGGAGCCAAAATAAACGAACACTGGTTTCGGCTTATCCGGAGATACTCGATCGTTTCTGAGAAAAAAATGGTTCAAATGGCTCTGAGCCCTATGGGACTTAACATCGGAGGTCATCAGTACACTAGACTTAGAACTAGTTAAACCTAACTACCCTAAGGACATCACACACATCCATTCTCGAGGCAGGATTCGAACCTGCGATCGTAGCAGCAGCGCGGTTCCGGACTGAAGCACTTAGAACCGTTTCTTAGAAAACGACCGTCAATGTTCTCAACTTAATGTGGATTACTTTTAGCGGTCTATAAGCTCTGCCCAACTGATGACACAGTAGTTACCATCGTGGCTTTTTCAGTTTTTGCGTTCCGTGTTCCAAACCCGATCATCGTTTTGATTTATTTCATTTTATTTTCTTCATTCATCTACTCATGTCATTAGATGATTACTGTCCGACAGTTTATTATCAATTTAGGAGATATAAGAACGTTATATTAACTGCAAAATGACAACTAGGTTTTACAATAAATGTGATTCATTTATTATACATGATGAGTCACTAACTATTGCCACCTAGGATAACTCCGCATGTAGGTGAAAAGTTCGTCGAACCAATGTTACATTGGACAACGGGGGCCATAATATTACGTTGGTTTCTCGTTGCTAGGTGGGGTCGCGTCAGGGATATGGAACTTAGTTCTTTTTTTTAATGGAATGCTATAGTTTGGTACTTGTTTTCTGATAGCGGCTATCGAGACGAATCCAGTGATATGTAGTAGTAAGGTCGTTGAAGGTAAAAAAGGTGGCATGAGCGTCCATTTACATAAGGTGTTTGAATTGATGAGCATTGGTATCAATGCACTGATTGAGTGGTATTCATTATCACTTCGGGACTTATGCAAGCACATGCTCTGACAATTCTCTCTCGTATATCGTGCAAAAGGTAAATATTTTCCAACTACGGCGTTATCCATCTAACGTGCCATTGACATGTAAATATCATTCGACTGTTTCGCAATGCAACATAATAGGAACGGTAGGAATAGTATCGTCGAATCAAGCGAATGTGAATAATGTATTCCTTCGAAGGACAAGTCGATATGCTTCTCACTTACGGATAACACCAACGATATTCAGTGAGAGCTAGAGACTTATACGCTGAAAGATATCCTCATCGTCCTCACCCTACACGTCGTACATTTAAATATGTGTATGAGAAATTGAGAACAACTGGATCTTTAATGCATCGGAAACATATCTATCAATGGAAAGATACTAACGAGGAAACAGAAATTGGTACCCTTGCAACTATGGCTCGAGATCCTTGAGTTAGCTCGTGTCAAATCGCAAGGGAATCTGGCATGGGCTAGAATAGTGTTGTTCATGTTCTGGATCACCATGTATATCATCCTTGACATATCAGTCTCCACCAAGAATTAACTGAATTGAATTCTGCCGGTGGGCTCAACATCAGATTCAGAGGGATGACACATTTATTAATAAGATTTTATTTACTGACAAGGCTACATTCTCGAACCATGGTAGTGGTAATTTGCATAAATGCATTCTTGGACAACTGAAAATCCATGTTGGCTGCGGCAAGTTGCATACCAAAAAATGTGGTCGGTGAATGTATGCCGTGGGATTCTGAAGGACAGAATTATAGGCCCCTATTTCATCGAAGGAAATCTTAATGGTAGGAAGTACACCACATTCCTGCAAGTAACATTAGGTCTGTTATTGGAAGAAATACCTTTAGGAACGAGGAACAGAACGTGATATCAACACGATGGGTGTCCGGCACATTTTTCGCTGATGGCTAGAAACGAGTTACAGACACAATTCCCAAATCGCTGGATTGAACGCGGAGGAGATGTGTCGTGGCCGGATCGTTCGCCAGACTAGACGCCTCTGGATTTTTTCTTGTGGGTATTCGTAAAAAGCATTGTTTAAAAAGACGTTCCAACTACACCTGAAGATAGGCGAGAGAGAATTGTCAGAACATGTGCTTCGATAAGAAATACCACTCGATCCATGATAAGAAGATTGCTGCACTGCATTGATACCTATGATCATCACTTCGAACACCTTCTGTAAACGGACGTTCATGGCGCCTTTTTGACCTTCGGTGACCTTCAAAGACCTTACTGTTACACATCTTTGGATTTGTCTCGATAGCAACCATCAGTAAATAAGTACCAAACTACGGCATCACATTTAAAAAAACAAAGCTGTCCTTCATATCTCTGAAGCGACCCCACCTAGCAACAAAAAACCAACGTCATATTATGGCCTCCATTGTCCCATACAACTTTTGTCCCACAAACTTTTCAGCTCCTATCATAGTTTCGGAGATATTCTTGGAGGCAATAGTTAGTGGCTCACCCTGTTTAACATGCATGTTATGGTATCTTTAAATTATCATATTCTTGTATTTCATTCTTATATCATCTCTTATTCCTTATGTTATATTCTTATGTTCGTTCCTCAGGAAGATTGTGTTCATACTCTTGGATTATACATATTGTAGAGACATTTCAAACACAGATCATCGGAACACCACAAACATCACCCGAAGGCAAGTTTGCACAGCGTTATCTCTACGCATAAATCTTACTCGGGAAGGAAACATCGTTAAAGTGCTGATGATTTCACGCGTTGGCAATAATTTGGCGGCATATCACGCAGAACATATAACTTTTCCAAAATCTAAAGCCGGCAATTGATTAAGAATCAAGATACACTACAGACATTTCACTGAAAACAATTTGAAATATTTTTTTTCATTCGCTTACCATTTTTTCTTTAGTTCATTCAACAGACTTACTATTAGTAGACGAATAACGGCAAGGTTATTTCAATATACTCTGGGCGTCATTCGTCTAGTAATCTTTCGTGGAAATGATCAGATGAAAGACAAAAATAAATATAATAATCGGGTTTCGAACACGGGGAGCAGAAGTGCGAAACAGTGACGATAGTAACTGTGTCACCGCTTCGGAAGAACTATTTACTCACTCAGTGGCACATAAAGTACTTCTAAAACTTTTACCTTCATTTTATGAGAAACGGTTTAGCATCTACGGATAAGCCGAGACTCGTATTCGCTTATTTTGACTCTTCTGCTACTGATCGAAGTTTCTGGAAAACCTGCCGGATTGTCCTCCTTAAATTTCATAGGGCTGATACCCGCAAATGTGGTGAGCTAGTAATGAATTTAAATTCATCCTCGTGCTCTTTATACAGCTACAGTTCTTATCTTGCACAATAAAGAGCTACACTCATGATAAGTTTGACCCACCTGCCTAATATCATGCAACACTTTTCCCTTAAGCGCCTGCCTTTATTGGCCACCGAGCGACGTGACGCGGTAGTAAGACACTGGACACCCACTAGACGGGAAGTTGGTTCAAATCCCGTCAGACTATCCAGACTTCGATTTTCCGTTATAGTCCTGAATCGTTAATGGGCAGGGTGGTTGCTTCGAAAAGCTACGGTTAATTTGCTTCTCCATCCTTCGCAAATTTGAGCTTGTGTTTCGTCTTTATCCAAGTCTCATAAATCTCTAACCTTCCTTCCTATCTTATTACTTGGCTTTTGACGAAATAATACGCCCCCATCGGCACATAATAAAGTGTACCACAGTGTATCAGTCTTCACGTACTTCTAGCGTTTAATGGTGATGTTCCTCTTCCCATGAGAATGTCTAGAAAGTCAACTGAATAAACGCTTTCGATGCTCACATTCATTAAATACTAAAATGAAATTAAAGGGGCTAAGATAGTGCAGATAGAGCAAAACGCGTACAAACAGTTTCAGTACACAAAATAAAAATCAGAAAGCATACCACAAATTACTGCGAAGCCAATGTCGGAAGTTACAAGCATTCAGTTAAAATTCCTGAAGTTATGGAAACTAAAATACGAATAACCTTCCGACAGAAGTTTATATAGTGGTGTTGTTTCAGTTTCTCCGTAACTATAAAAATTTCATTTATTATCCACAAGGAAACTGAAAAACTGTTTGGGCTCATAAGGTGGTACTCTTTAACCCCCTCTTCCAATGAGACTTCCTAAAACTAACGTAACGACTTGTTGTTGAGCATTTTGTGAGTAGTAAAATGATGAAAACATCGATTTTAGGATGGTTGTTATCCCTGCATTTCCAACGCTGTATAGGAAGCGTGAACTGTGTGTCTAGATGCCTAGCTAAGTGTATGATGTCCCAGTCCTATTATACATCCTCACATGCTTCACCAAACATCTACACCTAAACGAAAGGATAAGAAAAATTACTCATTACTGGCTCATTGTAATAAATTAACAGTGAGACTGTAAACGTTTTCGAGGTATACTACGTATGGAAGAAAAGCTCTGGGTTTCCAGCCTGGTGGCAATGATATCGTGACGTTTCAAGATATATGAACATCACCTTCTCGCGAGAGGTCGATACGTCGAGAATGTCACAATATCTCGAGGCTGCTTTGACAACTGTGGCCTCAGAACTATCTTTCGACTGCTATCTGATATTAATGACCCTGATAAGAGTCGACTAATATTCAACGTACCAGAGATACACTGACGGAAACTCAAAAAAATTCGCAACATGAAATGTAATTGATGTAGAGTAATGACGTTTCGGGAATACATTTGTCTACGTAAAATATTTAACTGATTAACATTGCACGATCACAGGCTAATCTAAGCGGTAGATAAGCCATTTCAAATGTGAAATGCTAGTACATTAACCGGTATAACCGGGAGAATGTTGAATGCAAGCATGCAAACGTGCATGCATTGCGTCGAACAGGCACCGGGCGACAGTTTGTGAGATGGAGTTCCGTGCCTGTTGCACTTGGTCGGTCAGTACAGGGACGGTTAAAGCTGTTTGTGGATGGCGCTGGAATTGTCGTCCGATGATGCCCCATATTTGCTCTAATGGAGACGTACTTGGTGATAGAGCAGACCAAGGCAAAATGTCGACGCTCTGTACAGCATGTTGGGCTACTACAGCGGTACGTGGGCGAGCGTTATCCATTTGGAAAACACCTTTTGGAATGCTATTAATGAATGTCAGTGCTCCTGGGCCATACGAAATAAGACCCACGACCATAACTCGTTATGTAAGTACAGTGTGTAGAGCGCACACTGGTTGGGTGCAGGTTCTTAACTGGCCACGTTCTAACCAACAGACGGCCATTACTGGCATCGAGTCAGAACCAGCTTTCATCAGAAAACACAACAGACTTCCACCCTGCCCTCCAATGATCTGTCGCTTGATGCAACTAAAGACGCAAATGGCGGTTGTTTGGGTTCAGTGGGATGCGCGATACTGGTCGTCTGGCTCGGAGCTGTTCTTGAAGTAACCTATTTGTAACAGTTCGATCTGTCACTATGGTACCAACTGCTGCTCATACTCCTGCTGCATATGCAGCACGATGAGCCGGAGCCATATGTCGAACACGATGGTCTTTCCTCTCGGTAGTGCCACGTGGCCGTGCAAAGACCGGTCTTCTTGTGACCATACATTCTCGTGACCACCGCTGGCAACAATCGTGTACAGTGGCTACATTCCTGCTAAGTACAGGGTGATTCAAAAAGAATACCACAACTTTAGGAATTTAAAACTCTGCAACGACAAAAGGCAGAGCTAAGCACTATCTTTCGGCGAATTAAGGGAGCTATAAAGTTTCGTTTAGTTGTACATTTGTTCGCTTGAGGCGCTGTTGACTAGGCGTCAGCGTCAGTTGATGCTACGATGGCGACCGCTCAACAGAAAGCCTTTTGTGTTATTGAGTACGGCAGAAGTTAATCGACGACAGTTGTTCAGCGTGCATTTCGAACGAAGTATGGTGTTAAACCTCCTGATAGGTGGTGTATTAAACGTTGGTATAAACAGTTTACAGAGAATGGGTGTTTGTGCAAAGGGAAAAGTTCTGGACGGCTACTGTAACTGGACTACAGTATCTGGAGATGTTAGAGAATTGGCTGTTCCCTCAGCTCGAACAAGAAGCACAACAATTCATATTTCAGCAGGATGGAGCGCCACCACATTGGCACTTATCTGTCCGTAACTACCTGAACGTCAACTACCCGAGGCGATGGATCGGCCGCCAGGCAGCCCGTGACAGAGCACTTCATCACTGGCCTCCAAGAAGCCCTGATCTTACCCCCTCCGATTTTTTCTTATGGGGGTATGTTAAGGATATGGTGTTTCGGCCACCTCTCCCAGCCACCATTGATGATTAGAAACGAGAAATAACAGCAGCTATCCAAACTGTTACGCCTGATATGCTACAGAGAGTGTGGGACGAGATGGAGTATCGGGTTGATATTGCTCGTGTGTCTGGAGGGGGGCATATTGAACATCTCTGAACTTGTTTTCGAGTGAAAAAAAACTTTTTAAATACTCTTTGTAATTATGTATAACAGAAGGTTATATTATGTTTCTTTCATTAAATACACATTTTTAAAGTTGTGGTATTCTTTTTGAATCACCCTGTATTTCTGCAACATAGCAGTTGGGACTTCCAGCTTCTCGCAGCCCTATTACACGACCCCATTCAAACTGTGTGTACTGTTGATAATGGCGTCTTTGTTGCCTTATAGGTATTCTTAACTAAGCATCAACTCACCTCTTCCAATCTGTAAGGTAGCCAAAGCGCGTGACGGTTACAGCGTGTATTTAAGACAAACCTGATTTCCATCCTTATAACGGCGCTAGTAGCGCCATTCAAATGCGACTGGTGTGAATTTTGAAGAAAACAAGTTTCAGATGTAGAAACACGCCTACCAGCGTTCGTTTATGTCGCACAACTCCTTATTGGCGGGTTGTGGTTCTTTCCGTCACTGTACATACTGTACATACTGTACTTGCCGCAATGGTAACACCGGTTCCTGTCGGATCACCGAAATTAAGCGCTGTCGGGCTGGGCTAGCCCTTCGATGGGTGACCATCCAGTCTGCCGAGCGCTGTTGTCAAGCGGGGTGCACTCAGCCCTTTTGAGGCAAGCTGAGGAGCTACTTGATTGAGAAGTAGCGGCTCCGGTCTCGGAAACTGATATACGGCCGGGAGAGCGGTGTGCTGAAAACATGACCCTCCATATCCGCTTCCAGTGACGCGTGTGGGACGTGGATGACACGGCGGCCGGTGAGTACCGTTGGGCCTTCATGGCCTGTTCGGGATGAGTTTAGTTTCTTAGTTTGTACATACTGTGTAAAAATGAACTCTGGTAGAAGCGGACCTCGCGGACCTCGGGGAAGATCAGTTTGGATTCCGTAGAAATGTTGGAACACGTGAGGCAATACTAACCTTACGACTTATCTTAGAAGAAAGATTAAGAAAAGGCAAACCTTCGTGTCTAGCATTTGTAGACTTAGAGAAAGCTTTTGACAACGTTAACTGGAATACTCTCTTTCAAATTCTGAAGGTGGTAGGGGTAAAATACAAGGAGCAAAAGGCTATTTACAATTTGTACAGAAACCAGATGGCAGTTATAAGAGTCGAGGGGCATGAAAGGGAAGTAGTGGTTGGGAAAGGAGTGAGACAGGGTTGTAGCCTCTCCCCGATGTTATTCAATCTGTATATTGAGCAAGCAGTAAAGGAAACAAAAGAAAAATTCGGAGTAGGTATTAAAATTCATGGAGAAGAAGTAAAAACTTTGAGGTTCGCCGATGACATTGTAATTCTGTCAGAGACAGCAAAGGACTTGGAAGAGCAGTTGAACGGAATGGACAGTGTCTTGAAAGGAGGATATAAGATGAACATCAACAAAAGCAAAACGAGGATAATGGAATGTAGTCAAATTAAATCGGGTGATGCTGAGGGGATTAGATTAGGAAATGAGACACTTAAAGTAGTAAAGGAGTTTTGCTATTTAGGAAATAAAATAACTGATGATGGTCGAAGTAGAGAGGATATAAAATGTAGACTGGCAATGGCAAGGAAATCGTTTCTGAAGAAGAGAAATTTGTTAACATCGAGTATAGATTGTGTCAGGAAGTCGTTTCTGAAAGTATTTGTATGGAGTGTAGCCATGTATGGAAGTGAAACATGGACGATAAGTAGTTTGGACAAGAAGAGAATAGAAGCTTTCGAAATGTGGTGCTACAGAAGAATGCTGAAGATAAGGTGGGTAGATCACGTAACTAGTGAGGAGGTATTGAATAGGATTGGGGAGAAGAGAAGTTTGTGGCACAACTTGACTAGAAGAAGGGATCGGTTGGTAGGACATGTTTTGAGGCATCAATGGATCACAAATTTAGCATTGGAGGGCAGCGTGGAGGGTAAAAATCGTAGAGGGAGACCAAGAGACCAATACACTAAGCAGATTCAGAATTATGTAGGTTGCAGTAGGTACTGGGAGATGAAGAAGCTTGCACAGAATAGAGTAGCATGGAGAGCTGCATCAAACCAGTCTCAGGACTGAAGACCACAACAACAACAACGTGTAAAAATGGTTGCGAGTACATCGGGAAACCGCAGCGCTGCGCATTATGTCGAAACACCTTGACGAACACGTTAAGTGTGTACTATGGAACGCCCAGGAAGTAAATATAGCCACGTAGGGGGAAGGGGGTTACTAGAGGGAGGGGCTGTAAAGGGACATCAAGACTTGAGTACAGTAATCGGCTTCAAATGGATGTTGGTTGCAGTAGTTTTACAGAGATGAAATCCCGGAGAGGATCTGCATCAAGTCAGTCTTCGGAGACCACAACGGTAACAACAAAGTTCTTCTCATTAACGACTACTGTTATGAGCAAAATAACTATACGGACTGAAAGATTGACCACTCAGCCGGCCGGTGTGGCCGTGCGGTTCTAGGCGCTTCACTCTGGAATCGCGTGACC
The DNA here is from genome assembly GCF_023898315.1 of Schistocerca nitens. Lineage (NCBI taxonomy): Eukaryota > Metazoa > Arthropoda > Insecta > Orthoptera > Acrididae > Schistocerca > Schistocerca nitens. The sequence continues at coordinate 214,176,671 of NC_064614.1, forward strand.
ACTACGGTTGCAGGTTCGAATCCTGCCTCGGGCATGGATGTGTGTGATGTCCTTAGGTTAGTTAGGTTTAAGTAGTTGTAAGTTGTAGGGGACTGATGATCACAGAAGTCCCATAGTGCTCAGAGCCAGCCATTGTCCACTTATATAACTACTCAGGTTTCACAATAACGAACGACTTCAACAGAAATCATCGCATACTAAATGTTGTGAAGAAGACGAATCAAGGACAGTGTTTTACTGGCAAAAATCTTAGAAAATGCAATAAATCTACTAAAGTGACTATGTACACTACACGTGTCCGTCCTGTTCTGGAGTACTGTTAAGCGGTATGAGACCTTTACAAGTTAGCGTTGACGCAGGACACATACAAAGATTAAAGAGAGGCATCTCTTTTTGTAATATTGCGGAATAGCGGGGAGAGTGTCGCGTATATTATACCGGAGCTGGGATAGCCGTCACGAAAGTGAAGGCGTTTCTCGTTGCAGCGAGATCATTTCACGAAATTTCAGTCACAGATCTTCTCCTCTGATATTTTGTTAACTCCCACATACATAAGCAGAGAAAGATTTAGGTGTTCATCTCTCCCTCGCGCTACTCGAGAGGCGAACGGTCAAGAAATAGTCTGAAAGCGGTTCTTTGAAACCTTTGCCAAGCTCTTAAGTTTGAATTGCAGAGTAGTCATCTAGATGCTGATGTAGAACCCTATTCGTGGAGTTCAGCTTTAGCACCTGTTCGTCGAGAGTGCACCCGACTGTGGACAGTACGCAAGCAGGATCAACAGCGCCCACACAGAGATTCTAGCGTAGCCTCCGACACAATCTGACTCCAGCGCTCCGTCTTACCTCCGCACTCCACTTCCCCTCCCATGTCCTATCCATCACCACTGGTAATATAGAGGGGGCGGCCGCCCGTCACTTATAAATACAGGGACGTCGGCACCATCTCGACACTATGCCATAAGACGAAGAGTGCGTCATTCGTTACACTGTTGCAGCATCTGCCGCCCAGGTAGAAACTCGAGGGCTTTCTATCATATCTACATCTACATGCAAACTCCACAAGCCGCTGTACGGTGCGTGTCGTAGGGTACTCTGAACCACTACAAGACGTTTCCTTTCCTGTTCCACTCGCAGACAGAATCAGGGAAAAATGTCACTGCATGAGCCCTAATTTTTCTTATTTTCGTGGTCCTTACGGAAAATGTATTGTAACTAAGTTGTTTCTACGGGTTATTACGTGAAGATTAGGGTCGCCACCGACTCTAACCGTACAACTAATCAAAGGTTTGGTCGAGTAGGAAAATAAACTAATTTGATCATAAAAATGCATACGTCGTGATATCGCTCATAGGGGATGCGATGTAATTAATAGTATTGCCCGTGCACTGTTCACTAGAATCAAACATTTAAAATAGAAAATGCATGAACACTGTGCATAAGATCAGGTGCCAGCACCCACCTGAAAATAAGACTTAATCTAAAGCAACTGTTTTAAAATAAAAGGGGAAACTAATCACTGGACCTGCTCGTAAGGAAACGCGTTAGATGTGCGAACGGGAAATCTACGAGGTGAGTCGCTTAGGAGCAAAAACGTAACCTCGGAATTCAAGAGAAAATTGTGGATAAAATCATTTATTTCTAAGACATGGATGTGAGGCATGTACACAATTCCTGATAACATTAATTCCTAAAACATTAAAGAAAAGCATCGATACGTTCACCGTTATAATCTACACCTAAAATCATTGGTGTGAATCATTCATACAACTGCTGTTGCCTGATAACTGATCGCAATAACTCTTGAAACGGTACACGTTTCGCAGTACACCCGTGTGCCCACGTGGTTTGTGGAGACGCAATTTCTAGGTATCGTGACCAGGTTGCAACAATATCACATCACACAATCATGAACAGTTAACATTCTTTAAATCAAACATGATATCGGACGGTTAGTGATGACGGTAGCCCAACAAACGCTAATGTTCAACCACGCGGTTGGCTCCCCACGGACGAAAGATACATGAAGCAAGGAAAATATACGAGAAGGCAAAGCTATTAATATTTAGAAAAATGAAAGCTTATACAGGCACAGCTGAAGGCAAACAGACATTCATACAGAAGCGAGTGCTCACTTCTTATACGACGCCTTTGTGTGGCGCACTTCTGGCAGATCCAAGCCTGCTGTAGAAATTTACTAAAAGAAAAATCTCCCAGGGTTTTGAATTCCTTGCTGCGACAAGGCAAAGCAATCTTTCAGGGTTGAAAAGCGAGACCAAAACTAACAGGTCTCCTCTCGCCACGCGGTCAGTCTAACTCACCCTTCTTCTACTGCAGCACAGCTGTGGACTGCCTCCCTATTTCTTCTCCAGCCTCTTCGACGCTCCTCGTGGCCCGGAAAACCCAAAGATGCCATTTCCGCCACCAACCTAACCCAGGTGGATTTCTCACAAGTAGCGCAAACCTCTTTGCCTACTTGACCACTACGAGATTTGGCTATTCTGTACAACTGCTGCTGAATCTGTGTGACTATCGTAGACTTTCTGCAGCAGACTACGCCACCGTCTACAACATGACACACAACCACATTCATTCAATCACACCACTATGAGAGTTATGAGAAAAGATAAACAAGGAAAAGAAATTGAAATGTTAGTTAAAATGGGCTACCGGGCTAATGAAAGGTGGCTACAGGCCCCTTTCAGTATGTTGGCGGCAGTAGGATCGTTTTGCGGCCAGCTTCAAATACTGGTTCTCTAAATTTCCTCAATAATGTTCCACAAAATTAAAGTGACCTCCCCTCCAGGGATTCCCATCTGGTTTCCCGAAGCATCATCATAACACTTGCGTGTCGTTGAAACATACCGATAACGTATCAGCAACCCACCTCCGAATTGGTTCCGTCTTCCTTTAATTCGACCTGGAGTCGGTCCAAAACACTCGAACGACACTAAAGAATAGGTCAGACTATCGTCCTAAATGCGATCTCCTTTACAGGGGAATCACTCGTTCCTAAAATTCTCCCAATACACCGAAGTCGACCCTTCGCCTTCGCTACCGCAATCCTCTAACGCTCGTTCCATTTCATATCCCTCCGCAACGTCACACCCAGATACACTCCTGGAAATTGAAATAAGAACACCGTGAATTCATTGTCCCAGGAAGGGGAAACTTTATTGACACATTCCTGGGGTCAGATACATCACATGATCACACTGACAGAACCACAGGCACATAGACACAGGCAACAGAGCATGCACAATGTCGGCACTAGTACAGTGTATATCCACCTTTCGCAGCAATGCAGGCTGCTATTCTCCCATGGAGACGATCGTAGAGATGCTGGATGTAGTCCTGTGGAACGGCTTGCCATGCCATTTCCACCTGGCGCCTCAGTTGGACCTGCGTTCGTGCTGGACGTGCAGACCGCGTGAGACGACGCTTCATCCAGTCCCAAACATGCTCAATGGGGGACAGATCCGGAGATCTTGCTGGCCAGGGTAGTTGACTTACACCTTCTAGAGCACGTTGGGTGGCACGGGATACATGCGGACGTGCATTGTCCTGTTGGAACAGCAAGTTTTCCCTTGCCGGTCTAGGAATGGTAGAACGATGGGTTCGATGACGGTTTGGATGTACCGTGGACTATTCAGTGTCCCCTCGACGATCACCAGTGGTGTACGGCCAGTGTTGGAGATCGTCCCCACACCATGATGCCGGGTGTTGGCCCTGTGTGCCTCGGTCGTATGCAGTCCTGATTGTGGCGCTCACCTGCACGGCGCCAAACACGCATACGACCATCATTGGCACCAAGGCAGAAGCGACTCTCATCGCTGAAGACGACACGTCTCCATTCGTCCCTCCATTCACGCCTGTCGCGACACCACTGGAGGCGGGCTGCACGATGTTGGGGCGTGAGCGGAAGACGGCCTAACGGTGTGCGGGACCGTAGCTCAGCTTCATGGAGACGGTTGCGAATGGTCCTCGCCGATACCCCAGGAGCAACAGTGTCCCTAATTTGCTGGGAAGTGGCGGTGCGGTCCCCTACGGCACTGCGTAGGATCCTACGGTCTTGGCGTGCATCCGTGCGTCGCTGCGGTCCGGTCCCAGGTCGACGGGCACGTGCACCTTCCGCCGACCACTGGCGACAACATCGATGTACTGTGGAGACGTCACGCCCCACGTGTTGAGCAATTCGGCGGTACGTCCACCCGGCCTCCCGCATGCCCACTATACGCCCTCGCTCAAAGTCCGTCAACTGCACATACGGTTCACGTCCACGCTGTCGCGGCATGCTACCAGTGTTAATGCCTGCGATGGAGCTCCGTATGCCACGGCAAACTGGCTGACACTGACGGCGGCGGTGCACAAATGCTGCGCAGCTAGCGCCATTCGACGGCCGACACCGTGGTTCCTGGTGTGTCCGCTGTGCCGTGCGTGTGATCATTGCTTGTACAGCCCTCTCGCAGTGTCCGGAGCAAGTATGGTGGGTCTGACACACCGGTGTCAATGTGTTCTTTTTTCCATTTCCAGGAGTGTATTTAAACAACGTGACTGTGTCAAGCAAGACACTACTGATGCTGTATCGTAACATTATGGGTTTATTTTTCCTACTCATTCGCGTTAATTTACATTTTTCCTGCATTTAGAGCCAGCTGCCATTCATCTCACAAACTAGAAATTTGGTCTAAGTCATTTTATATCATCCTACAATCACTAACTTTTGTCGCCTTCCAGTATACTACAGCATTATCAGCATATAAAAGCAGACTGCAGGCCACGCCGTCCTCCATATCATTAACATGTATTGAAAATAATAGCGGCGCTATCTCACTTCCCTGGGGCACCCCCGACGATATCCTTGTCTCTGATGGACACTCACTGTCGAGAACCATTATACTAGATTTGTATTACTTAAGAACTCTTCGAGCCACTGATTTATGTGGGAACTTATTCCTTACGTTCGTACTTTCGTTAACTGTCTGCAATGGGATACAACGTCAAATGCTTTTCGGAAATGTAGAACAATGGAATCTGTCTGTTGCCCTTCATCCGTTTTTTGCAGTGTCTCGTGTGAGAAAAGGGCAATTCGAGTTTGCCACGAGCGATGCTTTCTAAAACCGTCCTGAATTGTGCACATAAACTTTTCTGACTCTAGGAAATTTAATGTGTGGCAACTGAGAATATATTCTGAATTTATTCTTAAAATACAGGACTCATCTGAGCTTTTATCCACTTGCTAGATGAAACCTACTTTCCAGATGAGAATTTTGCGGCGAAACTTGGCCTTTGTGCTACTGGTCTTCTTATTAAAATTTTCATTTACAAATACGTAACCCGTACAGTACAGTGTTCCGTACTTCATTATGTTCATAAAGTCATTACATATCGGCTATGCTATCTTATACGTGTTTCTCGGAACCGGTGACCTGATAAATAATGCATGATGCGCCTGTGTAAATTCCGCGATTGTGTAAACGACGCTTCTTGCGCACATTCCCCTTCCCTATCTCGTCGCCAGCACCTGTCTACTTCACATCCGGCTACAGTGTACTCAGTCGCTGAGCCCGTAATGGCTGTGATGGTGTCAGACTTCGGAACACGTCAGTCAGCTGTGGCAACATTTATAAAGGCCCTGTTGGTTCTCATATACAGTTTCCGTAAACATTGTCCAATAGAAGTAGCTATACTCGAATACTGTTTTTTATGGAAGGCTAGATAGATTCTTGAAGTTAGGCTGAGATAACAGACATTTTAAAATGGGCGTAAGAGGGCGTTAATTTATTAAAATTGGTACTGTTGCCTTATGTGAATCTAACAATGTTTATACCAGCCATTTTCAGTGCCTTACTTATGTTGCAAGTCACTGGATTCCATCCCTTTCCCTGTCAGGGAAGGATAATAAATGTTACAGAAATAGTTAATTCTTATACCTGGCTTGAGAGTTGTAAAAAATTTAATAATGTATCTATTGAGGGTAAGGTTTCTCGAGCAGCGAAGAGTTCTGCTCGACAGGCACTCCACTGAGTTCCGATCGAGGCTCTGCACAGGTTAGTCCATTCCAGGAATGTCATTGTTCACAAGCCACAGTCTCACAGATTCTGCTGTTAGACAAGCTCCACTGTCATGCTGGTACAAAGAGTTGTCGTCTCCGAGCTGTTTCTCTTCTAGAATGAGATTTTCACTCTGCAACCGAGTGTGCGCCGATGTGAAACTTCCTCGTAGATTAAAACTGTGTGTCCCACCGATACTCGAACTCGGAACCATTGCCCTCTCGCGGACAAGTGCTCTACCATCTAAGCTACCCAAGCATGACTCACACTCGGTCCTCACAGCTTCCTCATAGGCAGGAGTCGAGGTACTGGCAGGAGTGAAGCTGTGAGGACGGGGCATGAGTCGTGCTTGGGTAGCTCAGATGGTAGAGCACTTGCTCGCCAAAGGCAAAGGTCCCGAGTTCGAGTCTCAGTCCGGCACAGAGTTTTAATCTGTTTCTCTTCTGTAAGTAGTACTCATCGCTGAAAAATGTGTTCATATTCTTCCGTATATAGCGTTTTTTTAAGCACTTCCTAACCCCACAACTCCACCTCCTTCGTATTTCACATACATTTCATACACATGAGGGCAGGTAACTTTCGACAAAGCTAGAACGTCAACCGGAATGACACATGTTATAGCTTTTTCATCACTACAGATCGATCGTTAAGGCACCCACCATCCAGTTGCTTCACTCGTAACACAATATCAGGCGCTGCTTAGCAATGAAGACAGACACGTGTGGCTTGTGGGTAGCTGCTCGACCCTTGTACTCCACTGTTTTTAACTGCCTACTCACTGTCATTTTGCTAACTGGATTGCTGTTAGTAGTTTGGAAATCACGACTATTTCTTCCGCTAATTTATTTCATATATTGCTACAACCATCCACTGCACTGATCGACAGTCCCTGTTCGTCAGTACTTGACGCCTGATTCGTCTTGTTGTAGATATGATTGGCCCTTCACGTTTCCACTGAAAAATCACATCACCAACAATGGAGTTTAACAGTTTAGGAGGCCTGAGAGATTGCTGATCGATATGTTACTCAATTGGCATCAGATAACTAGACTACATTCTAGGTCACTTTGCTCTCCAGATTATTCCGCTGTTACTTTTCCCCTACTAACAACACAGTTCTCTCTGCATCATTTTTTGCTGACGGCTCCGCCTCCCTGGTGAATTAGTAGTAAACTCCGCGTTACATACTTTCATCAGATGGTGTATGTGAACATACATTAAAGTGCCAGAGGATCTGGCATTCGCAAGCGTATCAAAATACAAAAATATGTAAACAGGCAGGATACGGAGCTGCGGTCTGCAACGTCTGTGTAAGACAACACGTGTCTGGCGCAGTTGTTATATCGGTTACTGCTGCTACAATGGCAGGTTATCAAGATTCGAGTGAGTTTGAACGTGGTGTTATAGTCGGCGCACAGGCGATAGGACACAGCATCTCCGAAGTAGTGCTAAAGTGGGGCTTTCCCGTACGACCATTTCACGAGCGTACCAGAAGTATCATGAACCCGGTAAAACATCAAATCTCTGACATCGCTACAGCCGGAAAAAGATGCTGCAAGAACGGGACCAACGACGACCGAGGAGAATCAATCAGCGCGACAGATGCGCAACCCTTTCGCAAATTGTTGCAGATTTCAATGTAAGGCCATCAGGGCTCTCGCAGCCCAAGGCTCACTCATGTACCCTTGATGACAGCACGACACAACGCTGTACGCCTCACTTGGGCTCTCACCATCGACACTGGACTGTTGATGACTGGAAAATTGTTGCTTGGTCGGATAAGTCTCGTTTCAAATTGCATCCAGCGAATGAACGTGTAGGTGTGTGGAGATAACGTCATGAATCCATGGACCCTGCATGTCAGCAGGAGACTGTTCAAGTTGGTGGAGGCTCTGTAATGGTGTAGGGCGTGTGCAGTTGGTGTGATAAGGCACCCCTGATGCGTCTAAATACTTGTCAGGTGAGAAGTGCATAAGGCTGCTGTCTGATCACCTGCTTCCATTTATGCCCATTGTGCACTCCGAACTACATGGGCAATTCCAGTAGGACAATGCGACACCCCATACGTCCAGAATTGCTACAGAGTGGTATCAAGAACACTGTTCTGAGTTTAAACGCCACAGACATGAACATTATTGAGCATGTCTGGGATTCCTTGCAACGTGTTGTTCGGAAGAGGTCTCTACCCTCTCGTATTCTTATGGATTTATGGGCAACCCTGCAGGATTCATAGTGTCAGTTCCCTCCAGCTCTGTTTCAGACATTAGTCCAGTTCATGCCACTTCTTGTTGCGGTACTTCTGGGCGCCCCCGGGAGCTCTGCACAATATTAGGCAGGTGTACTAGTCTCTTTGGCTGTCCAGTGTATAACAGAGTTGCTCGTTTAACTTAAAAAGAGCGTCTGGAAATAGGGCGACGTTGTCCTCGAGAAATCCTGATGCGGAAAACTAAAGCAGCTGTACTCGCGAAAGAATTTGCGACATCGCTGTTGACACCTTCGTATATTTTCCAGTGGTATCAAGGGAATTAAAGATAAGAGATTAAAGACCTTACGGAGAAATGAATACATTAATTTTTCACTGTCCATTTACATCTACATCTACATCTGCACACGTAGTCGGCTGTACAATGTATGGCCTATCCTGGAGGCTACCTAGTACCACTACTAGCCATGCTCTTTACTATTCCCCTCGCAAATGGTATGACGGAAAAGTCTGTCTGGATGGCTCCGTAAGAGCGCTAATTTCTCTTGTCTTCACGGTCCGTACGCGAAATGTCGAAATGTACGTTGGCGGCAGAAGACTCGTTCTGCACTCAGCCGCAAATATTGTGTCTCTATATTTTCTCAATAGTGTTTCACAAAAGAACGTCATCTTTCCTTCATGGAGTCCCATTGAGTTCACGAGGCATCAGCGTTACATCCGCGTGGTGATCGAAGCTACTGGTAACAAATATAGCAGAACGTCTCTGCATTCCTTCGCTGTCTCCCTTGAATCTCATTTAGTAAGATCTTCAGCACTGGAGCAGTGCTAAAAACGCGTGGCATAAGTGTTCAGTACACGGTTTCCTTTATAAATGAGCTACACTATAATACAATTTTCCCAGTAAGTCTGACTTGGCCATTCGCCTTTAGTACCAACGTCCTTAAGCGTTCGTTACACTTCATATCGCTTGACAACGTTCCACCTACACAAAAGGGCATTGTTTTTTGCAGCCTCTGATTTGTTGCGGAATGGAAATAACAATGAAAATAAAAAAATGCTGTATATTCAACATTTAGCTACACCATCAAGCTGCCTATGTACACAGTCGCCGCCTCGGCTTTGACTCATGTCGTTGTGTGGTACCAATTTTCCAAAACCTCGTTATAGAAAGCAGCCAACTGTGCTTTCCGTCAATTCCCTACGCTGGTCTGCATCTTGTACTCTGTGTCAAAATGCTGCCATAGGCAGCGATTCATGAGAGCAAAGAGACGAAAATCAGAGGGAGCCAAGTCCGTGCTGAATAGTTGGTGACTACCTCCCAAATAAAACGCTGCAGGAGCGTCGTTCTTGGCCCTGCAAAGTGCAGCGGAGCGTTGTAATGAAGAAGGAAACTCGTTATAGTTACGTTGTGAGGCCTACACGAAATCAGGCGAAAACCCTCAGCTGGCATTTTACACTTGGCATAAGACACTATTTCAAGGCATCTTTACGTGTTAAGTGTGCGCGCAGAACTGGAAAGTGCGAGTTGACGCCATCGACGGGGATGTTAGAGACACTGCGTACCACATCTGCGCAAAGGTTCATCTGATTTTTCACTGTGGGTTTAATTTCGCGACCGCTCGGATGTTGGGAAAAACATGGACCTCGTACTAAATGGACGTGACAGTGTCAAGCAAAACACCACTAACACTGTGTTCGAACATTACAGGGCTGTTTTCCCACTCATTTGCATGAACGTACATTTGCATTGGAAGCAATATATCATACATCATACCAAACAGAAATTCTGTCTAAGTCATCCTGTATCCTCGTGCAGTCACTCACCGGCGACATCCATCCTTGAGCAGTATAGTAATGCCAACTATATGCTCACCTTATGGAGTTATACATGACTTATTATTTTATTCTATGTGACTTGATATTATATACATCTGCTTCTACATCTACATGGATACTCTGCAAATCACATTTAAGTGCCTGGTAGAGGGTTCATCGAACCACCTTCACAATTCTCTATTATTCCAATGTGTATAGGGCGCGGAAAGAATTAACACCTTATCTTTCCGTACGACCTCTGATTTCCATTATTGTATCTTGGTGATCGTTCCTCCCTATGTAAGTCGGGGTCAACAAAATATTTTCGCATTCGGAGGAGAAAGTTGGCTATTGGAATTTCGTGAGAAGATTCCGTCGCAACAAAAGACGCCTTTCTTTTAATGATGTCCATCCCAAATTCTGTATCATTTGTGCGACTCTCTCTCCCATATGTCGCGATAATACAAAACGTGCTGATCATCTTTGAACTTTTTCGATGTACTCCGTCAGTCCTATCTGGTAAGGATCCAACACCGCGCAGCAGTATTCTAAAAGAGGACGGACAAGTATAGTGTAGGCAGTCTACTTAGTAGGTCTGCTACATTTTCTAAGTGTCCTGCCAATAAAACGCAGTCTTTGGTTAGCCTTCCTCACAGCATTTTCTACGTGGTCCATCGAATTTAAGTTTTTCGTAAGTGTAATTACCTAGGTATTTAGTTGAATTTACGGCTTTTATATTAGACTGACTTATCGTGTAACCGAAGTTTAACGAGTTCCTTTTAGCACTCATGTGGATGACTTCACACTTTTCGTTATTTAAGGCCAACTGATACTTTTCGCACCATTCAGATATCTTCTCTAAATCGTTTGTAGTTTGTTATGATCTTCTGATGACTTTATTAGTCGATAAACGACATTGTCATCTGCAAACAACCGAAGACCGCTGCTCAGATTTTCTCCAAAATCATTTTTGTAGATAAGTGACAGCAAATGGCCTATAACACTACCTTGGGGAACGCCAGAAATCACTCCTGTTTTACTCGATGACTTCCGTCAATTACTACGAACTGTGACCTCTTTGACAAGAAATCACATATCTAGTCACATAACTGAAACTATATTCCATAAGCACGCAATTTCAATATGAGCCGCTTGTGTGGTACAGTGTCAAAAGCCTTCCGGAAATCCAGAAATGCGGAATCGATCTGAAATCCCTTGTCAATAGCATTCAGCACCTCATGTGAATAAAGAGCTAGTTGTGTTTCACAAGAAAGATGTTTTCTAAACCCATTTTGACTGTGTGTCAATAGGCCGTTTGTAACCTCCCCAGAGAAATTTCTAAAGTCAATATTTTAAATGCAAATGGACATACAGCTATATGTAACCTCCCAGCAATTAAATTTAAACACAATGATAATTAAATAAAAATATAATAGCAATCTGACCCAAATGTAAGCTGCCCACAAAAATGTAAGTCAATTCAATGATAATAAAATCTCAATGACAATGAAAACGCAAATAGACCGAAATGTCGATCTTAGGCCCTGATTAAACTCAAATTCTTACCTCAGTAAAACTGCATCTGCTCTTATTTTTCGCTATAGCTCGAAGGAAAAGCATTGCAAAAATTTTGAATTTAAGGGAAACTTTTCTTTAAGGAATACCAAAGGAAATATTTCTTTCAATAAAATGTTTCTTTTGTTAAAATGCTTGGTTTAAAAACAAAATTATTATTGGGGCGATTCTTGAACAAATTAGTTACAGTTAATTTACATTACATTATCAAATGTGCGCAATGCTGCTTCATTACCTTATTAAAAAATATACCTTGTCGTGAATCTTGACCAGAGTGCAATGTCGACGCCCGCCGACTCCTCACACACAACTGCGACTATCTCTCGCGCGCTACTACCACAGACTACGTCATCTCGCATGTACTACTACTCACGAACTCTAACTCGCAACTGAACTCTCGCGCGGTCAAGCGCAGACTAGGAACGACAAATAGCTCTCTGGTCAGAGACTCTACAATGCCTCGCCATCGCCGCCACACAACATACGTGTTTCACGTTTTCTTTTAAGTAATTCATTACTTTCGAACGCGATATATGTTATAAACTTTGTCGTTATCAGTACGTTATCTTACAGTCAGTATGTACTGTACGTATATCTTTTATCTCAAAATGTACCACATGTGATCTGATGCTGTATTACTGATGCAATCTGATGCAGTATTTAGAGCCAACGAAGTAAATAAATAAATAAAGCCGGCGCATGATGTTCTGTGTCTGATCTCCAATATGTGTGTATCTATTACTTACGAAGTTCGAGCAACTCGGATGCCTGGAAACCCATTCGTTATGGTCGGACCCTCATTAATAGTCTGCAGTGCGGGACCGTGTCTAACACTTTCCGGAAATCTAGGAATATGAAATATACCTATTACCCTTCAACCCATCTTATGCAGGGTGCTCATCTTGCACTTTGTTCCAGTTGCCTGGCATTTTGCACTATGAGACAGATTCGTGACAAATGTAAACTAAGTAAGGGGCTTTCCGTAGAGTACGCTCTGTACATCCGAATTCGTATTCCATTCGGACATGGTGACTTAATATTTTTCAGCTTTTTCAGTTACTTCCTTACGCCAGGGACGTCTCTTACTATGTCCTCCACAGGACTGTCAGTGCACGGTCAAACAACGATATGCCAGTAGGATCCTCCTGCGTGAATGTGTTCTTAAACGTGGATTTTCTAACTTTAGCCTTTCTGTTGCTGTTAGCCACACCAAACTGCTCGACGAGTAACTGGACACAAGCGTTTGGCCGGCTTAGTGATTATACGTACGAAGAGAATTTTCTCGGGTACTCTGCAGGACCTTTCGCCAACCCAAGTTGGTGGATGTTGTTGTTCGCTTCGCGCATCGACCTTTTTTATAGCCGCACGAATTTCTACTAACTTTTGCCCATCGATGCTTCAGCGTTCTTTTTTTGACACGGGAGTCTGCCACCACAGCATTTTCCGTATTGTATTGTTAAACTATAGTGGTTCTTTCCCGTCAGTCCACTTACTCGTGATATACATCTCCAGAGCATGGATTACAACCAGTTAATCTTTGTCGAGCCGGTCATGGTAGCCGAGCGGTTCTAGGCGCTTCAGTCCGGAACCGCGCGACTGCTATGGTCGCAGGTTCAAATCCTGCCTCGGGCATGGATGTGTGTGATGTCCTTAGGATAGTTAGGTTTAAGTAGTTCTCAGTTCTATTGGACTGATGACCTCAGATGTTAAGTCCCATAGTGCTCAGAGCCATTTGAACCATTTTATTAAAACTTTGTCGATAATTGCTCTGCGGCATTGTCTGAGTAGGATGTAACAACGGTTCTTTCCAACACGAATACTGTCCTAGCCCGAATAAATAATTAATTTTAGTAACCATCGCTGCTGTGATGACACCATAGCTATTAACCCCTGTCTCTATGCTGACGGTCTGTCAACATGCGCAACTGGACATGATACTGGTGATACTGGTATGCAATAACCTCAATCCCACATTGGACAGTGGCTTGCAGAGTATGTACGTGGATTTCTGTTGCAAGGTATGTCTTCTTTTTCTTGTGCCTTTGCCTCGCTTCTGTGCAGTGTCGTCATTATAATTAACGGATCTGATATGACTGCATGGCTACTTTTAAGGGATGGCCAGACGCCGGACGTTGTGACCGAGCGGTTCTAGGCGCTACAGTATGGAACCGCGTGACCGCTTCGGCAGGATTCGACCCAATCCTGCCAAGGGCATGGATGTGTGTGATGTCCTTAGGTTAGCTAGGTTTTATTAGTTCTAAGTTCTAGGGAACTGATGACCTGAGAATTCCGATAGAGCTCAGAGCCTTTGAACCATTTCTTTATGGCCAGACGCCCTTCCTGTTGCCATCCCTTGACCCATTGCACCATCCCCTCTTCTCCACCCTCGGTATGCAGATGTGTACCCCATCTGTCTGCATGAAGCGCTATGCATGTGAAAGATAGCGAAAGTTCTCAAAATGTTCGGGAATCGTTTAACTGATGCGGGTACCAGACTAGTATTCACTTATTGGGGTGCAGAAAACAGCCTGAAAACCGCATCTAGGCTGGCTGGCTTTTCATCAATCCGACCGACAGTTTCGATCCGTCCTGTATGCGAGCATTAATACGCACGGTTATCGGTGGGAGAGGAGGGCGGGGGGAGTGTAAAATGCAAGTTATGTCTGAGGAGCCGGCCGCTGTGGTGGAGCGGTTCTAGGCGCTTCAGTTCGGAACCAAGTGGCTGCTACGGTCGCAAGGTTCGAATCCTTCCTCGGGCATGGATGTGTGTTATGTCCTTAGCTTAGTTAGGTTTAAGTAGTTCTAAGTCTAGGGAACTGATGACCTCAGATGTTAAGTCCCATAGTCCTTAGAGCCATTTTTTATGTCTGAGGAGAGTAAATCGCACGAAACCGGGGCGTATGCGATTTCTCTATCTGAAACAGGTACATCAGTAAGTTTAGATGTACTTCGTGTTTCGGGTACGGTTTTTTATCTGTAACTTAAGAAATAGTAAGTGAGAGGAATATTTATTTTGATAGGTAAACACAAGAGTAGTTTTACTTCTTGCAGACCTATGGACATTATTTGACATTATTTAGTTATTTTCCATAAAGTTACACCGACCAATTATAATTTTCTATTATTTTTATGTGCTTATGTGCCGGTATCTATAAGAATCACTACAACTTGACTGATATGCTCTTATTGTGTCACGACCGGTTTCATACGCAGAAGATCATCAATTTTCCAATAGTATTTACAAAAAATCCCAGAAATTTGCGAATGTAACTGGTCGTTGCTCATTATGTGTGTATCCATACTGCTGTAGTGTTTCTTAATAATGTAAGTAAAAATAAACAGTGGAGCTCAAAATAATTTA
Organism: Schistocerca nitens; assembly: GCF_023898315.1. Classification (NCBI taxonomy): domain Eukaryota; kingdom Metazoa; phylum Arthropoda; class Insecta; order Orthoptera; family Acrididae; genus Schistocerca; species Schistocerca nitens. The sequence goes on from NC_064614.1 coordinate 214,191,674, forward strand.
TATAATTTGATAAAGTTAAAATCAAAAATCAATCAGTGACTAGGGAAAGGGTTTAAGTCCCAGGAATTAACTTTTTCAGGAGACACACAAAACCTTTCTACCACACAACGGGTTTGAGCATGGGGTCACGGAGTTGATATGCAGCAACTGTCCCCAGGAAAAAGGAATATATACCATTACGATATAATTTAGCCACCGGGTGTGGTCAGTAATACAGTATGAATGTACTGAAGATGACCTTTTTTCGATCATGATGATGTTGATGAGCCAACTAGCTTTCTGTTTTCAGCAGAAGTGTTGTGTTTATTCAAGTTTATGTCATTCATATTTGTTACAGCAATAAAGGAGTGTGCTATGAGCATACAGCCTTATTCATAATGTACCCAAAATACAGGTACAACCACAATCAAAATACAGCAAAGCAGACAATCATCTTCATGTTGTAGATTCTTCGCTGGCCATTGGCAGATACTTTTATGAAACGGTTTCTGCATGAGGTATCTATTGTAGATCTTTCTTTACGTCGTCTAGTTCCTTCTTTTTTATAAATACACTCCTGGAAATTGAAATAAGAACACCGTGAATTCATTGTCCCAGGAAGGGGAAACTTTATTGACACATTCCTGGGGTCAGATACATCACATGATCACACTGACAGAACCACAGGCACATAGACACAGGCAACAGAGCATGCACAATATCGGCACTAGTACAGTGTATATCCACCTTTCGCAGCAATGCAGGCTGCTATTCTCCCATGGAAACGATCGTAGAGATGCTGGATGTAGTCCTGTGGAACGGCTTGCCATGCCATTTCCACCTGGCGCCTGAGTTGGACCAGCGTTCGTGCAGGACGTGCAGACCGCGTGAGACGACGCTTCATCCAGTCCCAAACATGCTCAATGGGGGACAGATCCGGAGATCTTGCTGGCCAGGGTAGTTGACTTACACCTTCTAGAGCACGTTGGGTGGCACGGGATACATGCGGACGTGCATTGTCCTGTTGGAACAGCAAGTTCCCTTGCCGGTCTAGGAATGGTAGAACGATGGGTTCGATGACGGTTTGGATGTACCGTGCACTATTCAGTGTCCCCTCGACGATCACCAGTGGTGTACGGCCAGTGTAGGAGATCGCTCCCCACACCATGATGCCGGGTGTTGGCCCTGTGTGCCTCTGTCGTATGCAGTCCTGATTGTGGCGCTCACCTGCACGGCGCCAAACACGCATACGACCATCATTGGCACCAAGGCAGAAGCGACTCTCATCGCTGAAGACGACACGTCTCCATTCGTCCCTCCATTCACGCCTGACGCGACACCACTGGAGGCGGGCTGCACGATGTTGGGGCGTGAGCGGAAGACGGCCTAACGGTGTGCGGGACCGTAGCCCAGCTTCATGGAGACGGTTGCGAATGGTCCTCGCCGATACCCCAGGAGCAACAGTGTCCCTAATTTGCTGGGAAGTGGCGGTGCGGTCCCCTACGGCACTGCGTAGGATCCTACAGTCTTGGCGTGCATCCGTGCGTCGCTGCGGTCCGGTCCGAGGTCGACGGGCACGTGCACCTTCCGCCGACCACTGGCGACAACATCGATGTACTGTGGAGACCTCACGCCCCACGTGTTGAGCAATTCGGCGGTACGTCCACCCGGCCTCCCGCATGCCCACTATACGCCCTCGCTCAAAGTCCGTCAACTGCACATACGGTTCACGTCCACGCTGTCGCGGCATGCTACCAGTGTTAAAGACTGCGATGGAGCTCCGTATGCCACGGCAAACTGGCTGACACTGACGGCGGCGGTGCACAAATGCTGCGCAGCTAGCGCCATTCGACGGCCAACACCGCGGTTCCTGGTGTGTCCGCTGTGCCGTGCGTGTGATCATTGCTTGTACAGCCCTCTCGCAGTGTCCGGAGCAAGTATGGTGCGTCTGACACACCGGTGTCAATGTGTTCTTTTTTCCATTTCCAGGAGTGTATATATCGGGACATGCCCCATTCTCTAACTTAATACCCATCTAACGAGCACTTCTTGTTATATCACACGATGCATACAGACATAAAGATCAGGTACCTCTGGGAAAGAAGTGGATCTGACGCCTTTTTCAACTCACTGATTCATTATTTAAATAAAATTTCTATTAAATACAGCTGGAAAACAAGAAAAATGAAAGTTTTTCAGATGGATACAACAAGCTGTACATAACTGGTATTGTCAGATAATATACTGTTAGTAAAATGTTCAGGTAAGCAAACATTTAAATGTGTGCCTGTTTTCTGAATGTACAATTCAAAACACCTAAACGAACAGCAGGCGGCATTTAAATCTGTTCGTGTCAGGGAGCTATAACAGAAATGGGCGCTCGTTAAGTTAAAAACCTTAGTTAAATGACCATTCCGCCAGCAGGACATCCACTTTTAAGACAATGATGAGGATCTATCTCTTTAATATATTTTCTAGATCCTTAACTAAATTTGACAGACGTTTGACTTTAAGTGATTTGAACACAGCTGTCTTATACACCTGGTTGTTAAAAGTAAACTTTCCACATTTAACAGGTTATAACATTGTACGAATTCCAAATTTGGTAGCATTAATTTCAAGCACACGGGGAAGAGAAATAATGCATAATCAATTCATTTGAAACACTTTTAATGTGCTGCTACATACCGGTACCATTACTGCACCAAAAGGGGCTGAATAAGGAGCCCATCAGTGTCCAGAAGAGTCAGAGGGTGCAGGATTGCATTCTGCACACTAGAACGAAGCATGTCCGTAGGTAGGCTGACTACCTCTCTTGATACGCTCCGCTTCAGCTTTCAGATCAGCACTTGTGTAAATGTTCCCCTGGTAAACCCTGTCCTTCAGGTAGCCCCACAACCAGAAACCGCAGGAAGTGAGATCAGGTGGTAGTGCCGGCCAAGCATTTGTAAACGATCGGCTGATAATTCGATCGTTTCCAAATGTGTTTCGGAGAAGCACTCGAACTCAACGAGCGATGTGCAGGGGGGCCCCATCTATCATTAAAACTGTTAAGGTCAATGCGTCTCTCTCCTGCAGGGCGGGAATGACAAGCCGGCGAGGCATATCGTAGTAACGCTGGCCAGTCACAATGCACGTTTTTGATCCTTGAGCGTCAAACTGCTCAAAAAAGAATGGGCCAATGGTGAACGTAGCCGTGAAGCCACACCATACGGTGATATGTTCATTCTCTCTTCTCTCTCTCTCCTCTCTTCCCGAACAGGCCATGAAGACCCAACGGTACCGACCGGCAGCCGTGTCATCCTCAGACCACAGGCGTCACTGGATGCGGATATGGAGTGTCACGTTCATCATACAGAGGAATCTCATGCACAATGACTGGAGGTGAAGATCCCAACTCTTGGCAATTCTGTGTGTTCACCAGGCCCGTCAGAGAAAAACGAGCTTCGTTTGTCCATAGGATGGTCGAATTCAATCCTTGAAAGAAATTGTAGAGCGAAGTCAACATGTCGTTGTGCGTCCTGTGGTGGAAGCTGCTATATGATATGGATCTTGTAAGGATACCATTTGTGAATGGTTTGAAACATATTCCGTACTGTCGTGAAACAGCACGCGCACTGCTTGGCGATCGGGAATTGCGCCCAGCGGTGTCTGCCTTAGTAACAGCGATATCATCAACCACTTGTGGTGCAACCGGTCTCGGCCTCTTCCGCGAGCGATGCGCAGTTCTCCAGTTGATTCGAACGTCTCCATCATGCTACGCACAGCAGGTGGAGAAAGAGCATCCTTCCATGATCCTTTCAGCCGGCATTATTCTAGAAGTGCAGCTGCATAATTACTGTTGTTTTGATAATAGAGCTTTACTAATAATGCCCTGCTCCTTTTGTCCGAGCTCATGTTGATACGTCAACAAGTGCACTGCGACTGGTCAGGTGTGTGGGACTGTGAATTATGATGACTTATTATGGCACCTGGTGGCCATAGTTCGAACTAGACGCTGGCGCTGTGACGCTTGGAAATCATGGACCCCGTATTCTGGACATTAATGCTAACAAGTTTGATGCTTGTACAGAAATTAGTTTCCCTGTTATAACTTGTTACATAGGGAATGTTTAATTATAACCACCCGGTATATCAGCTACATGACAGAAAAAAATGTTCTATTTAAAATATATAAATAAATCGTTGCTCTAACTTCGGAAAATAAATAAATTATCTTAATAATTCCAGAGAAATAAATATTCTTCCCATTTATTATACTGTAAGTTATGCGTTATATGTATGATCCTGTATGTGATTTTATAATAATATAGGAAATTAATTTTTGTCTATGCTTCCAACAAAAATGAAACAATAAAACCAGTAGAATCAATTTGAATATAAGAAACAGGATTAATTCAGATTACCACTCCGGTAAGCGGGTAGTTTCAGACAGCACATTTGGAATGCCAACTACAGCAGCTAAATGAAAATGGCTGTGTATGTTTTAGGATAGTGTATGCAGAAAAGAAAACATTCATTATTAAATGAAATTAATTCTTATTCCTTGGTAACGTTTGAACATTACTACAGATTTTAAGATTAAGTCTTTCGATTTGGTAATCTACATTGGAAACGTATGTCAACTACACTGAATAATGCACGAGGCTGGTTGCAATATTTTCTACGGCGTAATTTCCGAAAACAGCAGCGGTGTTCTCCAGCCAAAATGGTTAAAGTAAACGTATGTCAGATCAAAAATTGTTAAAATGTGAAAGTTGTAAGTAAATTTTTCACCGTGAAAGTTTACACATTAACATAATTTTTTACATTTTAAATTAGTCGAGCATATCACTTTATACGCTCACCGACCACGTTATGCTGATGTAATGACCTCGTGGTCATTATGAAACGTCATAATTGGTCAGCTCAGCACGTCGAAATCCGTGGGTAACGTTTCTTTTTTTCTATGAACTTTTATGTCGTAACTACTAAGAACTACGTAGTCGCTCATAAGAACGTAAATGAATATGCACAACTGATAACTCAGTCTACTTTTAACCTTTATAACATTTCCCTTCCTTTCCCTATTTACTAATACAGAAAAAGCTCTAAAAGTATTTAAATAACTAGAGTTATTTATAGTAATTTGTAATTGATCTTTGGTAATGGTCACGGATACGTCCACTTACTGATGCAAGATTGCCATAATTTATACTATTTCCCTACGTCATCTTTCGGAGAGTCGACACTGTCATGTATTCTTTTCTTCGTGTATTCGATATATTACACTGAAACGAAGAACGTATGAGATTACTGATTGTAGTGGGTTATATTGATTCAAGTTGCGACTAACGAAAACACTCAACTCTGACTACAAGATCCTTCATGTTTGCCGCTTTTGAACTGAATATTGTTATTTCTCCTTACAAGAAAATTATTATTAACAGTTTATCCGTTGTGACAATAAACCTCTTGAGGAACAATGAATTCGTCGTGTTCCTATCCTCGTCTCTTGCTGATGCGGAAAAAATCTTAGTACTGTTTTATGCAGAGATTGGATAAAGACGCCCTTCACCTAGGATCGACATGTTAACATTTTACAGTCTGTATAAGCTTTCCGATGTAATCTAGGACACTACCAATAACGAAAAATGGTGTCATTGATCATCATTCGCTTTCTTCTCTTTTCTATACTAGTAAACAACATTTTCACGAAGTCTGGCAAACGTTTCGCAGCAATTAAACAAGTACAGAAGCATTCATCAGTACCTAATCCGTTAATAATTCAGTATCAGGCGTCTGGCTTTCCGTAATGAGAGGGAGCTAGTACATGTTCGTGGCTTAATCGTATCATTGTTATCAGTAACATGCCAGTACTGAAATTAACCGTACTCAATTATTCAGAGAGGACGTTGAATCTCGTAAGCTGCACACGACATAATCATAACACAGAGTCAGATAACCAGATGCACTTCCATTTTAGTTTATTCTCCAATTGCAGCACCAGCATGAGCCTGCTAGCGGCAGCTTACTGCTACAGAAGCTAACTGAATACACTTTGCAAATTCTGTTTATGAATGATGGATAACATCTGCAACTTAGACATAAAGGAAATTACACTTATGAAACTGATTGTTCACCCTCACCGAAACACCATTAAATATGCTATATAAGTAGGTACGTAACTTGTAATTTCCTATGTGTTGGGTGTGATGGCTTAGCAGTAACGAGATTGAATCCTGGTCAAACAGTTACGTTTTTCAGTCTACTTTTGACCTAGATTTACCTCTTTACAAGTGAAGATTTTCCTGGAAATATTTGTGGTACAGGATCAACCTCAAACAATACGTTACCTTTCATCGCTAGGATTACTGGCATGTTTTATTGGCATCTAGGGTGTCGATGCGGCGTCTAATTGAAAAAATTGCATTCAGCCGTCCAGACAAGGGTAATTATTATCAGTATTAATGCAGTTAACGTAGGAGAAGAATGTGAAGAATATTATGTATCACCCTTCGTTCTATAAGGCAATAAAGTTTGGTATCAGTACCCTTTCATCTCAGAATAGCATTTGCAACCGAAACCGCAGTCCGCAGCTCGTGGTCGTGCGGTAGCGTTCTCGCTTCCCACGCCTGGGTTCCCGGGTTCGATTCCCGGCGGGGTCAGGGATTTTCTCTGCCTCGTGATGACTGGGTGTTGTGTGATGTCCTTAGGTTAGTTAGGATTAAGTAGTTCTAATTTCTAGGGGACTGATGACCATAGCTGTTAAGTCCCATAGTGCTCAGAGCCATTTGAACCATTTGAACCGAAACCGCAAATTCCTCTGTTCTCTTTTGTTCCAATTTCTCCACAGTCCATGTCTCACTGCCACCTAATTACGTACTCCAAACATAGATTCTCAAGTATTTTTTCCTGAAATTATGATCTACGTTTGATACTAGTAGACTTCTCTTCGCAAAGAAGGCCCTTCCCCAGTGCTAGTCGGCTTTTTATGTCCTCCTTGCTTCGTACGTCGTGGATTATCTTACTGCCTAGGGAGCACAGTTCCTAAACTTCCAGCTGTACGTGCGGAACTGGTTAACATCGCAGTCCCGGGAATTTTATAAGACAGCCATTCACCGCCTTATGTCACAGTGCGACAAAAGTCTCAACACCCAGGGTCAATGCTTCTAACATACAGGTCCTGGTTTATGCGCCCGGCACGTTTCCTTCTGACCTCCCCTTATGTAACATAGGGTGACCAGTATCCAAACAATATTCGCAATAGCAGATCTAATTGGATGCTGTAATCATGTGTGCCCTTTATGCTCAGTACAACAGTCCTCCGATGGAGTTCAGATGTTCTAAAAAGACATTGAAATTCTCACAACCATGAGGCCATACAACAAAAGTATCATCAACATATCTGAAGTAAAGGGCGAGCGTCAAAGTCGCCGACTGGAATGCACGTTCCTCGACGTGTTCCATAAACAAATTTGCAATCACAGGGACAAAGGGCTGCACATCGCAATTCCATCTGTCTGCTCGTAATACTGGTCATTGAATAAAAAGTACGTTGATGTCAACACATCTAGGAAGAGATTAGTTATTTCAACACCAAACCTAACCTCAATTAACTGCAACGAATCAGACAGATAACACGAGTGAAGAGAGAGACAACTTCAAAACTTACGAAAATGAGACGTAAGAAATCAGGTGAGTTCCTAATATGATGATCACATCGACCGACTTGTGGGATTAACAGAGAAGCAACATGCTTGGCTACACGATATGTCGGAGCTCCGATATTGCTCACTATAGGACGGAAAGGAAACCCTTCCCTGTGTACCTTCGGAAGGCCATATAACCTAGGGGGAACAGCACTATAGTTATCCAGGCCCTTAATTGTGTCCTGCGACAAACCACTTTTATTCTTTCTGGTCTTTCTCTCAACGCTTTTCGTGTGGTCAGCATCAATCCCGCGATACGTTGAGTCAGATAATAAACATTCCATCTTTTGTACATAATCCTGTTTGTTTAAAACAAAGGTGGCATTGCCCTTGTCCGTAGGTAAAATAAAAATTGCAGCATCAACATTGAGAGAGCGAAGAACATCCCTCTCTCCTGCTGTTACAATACTCTTTAGTGGACGAGCCCTAATCAACTCACGACACTCTTTGTTCATGTTCATCGCGTGTGGTGTCATTAAACACAAAATGGTTTCCATTAAAAATACAAATGTCACCGTCGCAAAATAATCAGATATCTAAAATGAATAAAGAGGCTAATGAAGTAAGCATTCTATAAATATTATAAGGCATGGTTGTAAGCTACGCCAAACATTTAATTGAAACCACAAACAACACCCAAGTAAAGCTGTTAAGTGAAGCACATTGCGACAGCTGACAAAGCTCTGCGTCTGCAACATACACACAAAACCGTCAGTACGAAAATCAGGTCGTCACAATAACTAGAAGAAACTGTGTGAACCTCGGCAGAAAATTTCGGAAATCAACCTACAGCCACAACGGAAACGAGGTCTGACAAAAAAATAAAGGAAACCAACGAATCAGTAATTTTTGAGAACATGTCTTTCTGGGGTACAGCGGTTTATTTATTATTTAAACTAAAATACGAACAAACACAAGGCAATAAACTTTTTTTTAATCTAAGATACTTGTTTCCGTCTGTTTTGGACCATCTTCAGACCGACAGCATGATAGTAGATGTTGGCTGTGAAGGGAGCTGGCGCTTCACCTCCACGATTGCTAACGACCAGTTCATATTAATTTTAAAGAAACCAAGGAACATTTACAAATATTTTTGATCTCTTATAGCAGCAATTAGAGCACTGTGTAGAGCCTGCATGCCAAACAGCTGAGGAGTCTATTCGGCAGCGGCACTACAATTATTAACTGAACGGTGGATGGCCACATACAGCCACGATAATACAACAAACACACAACATAAGACGCTAATAACGTAAGCTGCGCAGAAAGACAATACGGGACCGATTAACACATACTTGGTTAGCAAGGATCAGACATTTTATGATTTAATGATACCCAGGTTTCAGCCAAAATAATTTGGCCTTCTTCAGAGGTGAATGACACTAAACTATTGCACGCCGAAGTTTGGCCATGTCAAGTATAAAACTGTAGCACCGTAGTAACTAGTCATAATCCCTATTACTTTTTTTATTTGGGCTGAATCCTGGGTAAAGTTTGGTTTCTATTTGCAACTGAGGCTGACGTGTTACATGTTCAGTTATCACAGTTGCTGACAGTTCTGCACAATGTTTAAAATTCTCTTTTACGTGAGTGTTGTTTGTGGTTTTATTTAAATGTTTGGCGCAGCTTACAACCATGCCTCGTAATGTTTATAGTGTAGTTATTTAACTAGCCACTCTTTTCATTTTAGGTAATCTGATGATGCCTAACCTCGGCAATAGAAGTAACTTTACAACGGTGACTCATCTACTTTTAATATAGTCATGGAAATCGGTTGGTGTACCAATTAGCTAATGATGGAATCGAATGAATACTGCAGAGGAATGAAGTGGTTTAAAGCGATTTCCAGTGAACTGAACAGCACTCACACAGTACACGTTCAGAAAGTGTTAATTTTAAAACTCAGAACAAAAAGAAAGGGCGATTTCGTCACATGGAATTTTACAGCATTTACCACATTTAACGTTTTACTGACTTATAACCGTTTGGTGAATATTTTGATAGAAGCCAAAAGAACTGAATCTCTCATAAATGTTACCAAATTGTGAACAAAAATCATTTTGTCTTTCCCAGTGCACCAAATCAATAACGAATACAAAACAAGAACCCATCAAGAAAGTAAGGAGACCTGTAATAGCCAGCTGAAGGTAGTCGTAGATTTGTAAGAAATCCGAAACCATTTATGATCTGATTCAAGTAAACCTTTCTACGCCATACTTGCGGCTGGTTGCAGTTTAAATTATTAATCTTACCTGTGATCTTCAGTATGGTTGTTGAAATTTCAGCACCACTTGCTGAAAAACCGTGTATGTATATGATAGTAATGTATGTTCTAAAAGGTTGTATACTAAATCCTCTTAATTAACTATCGAAAGGAAACCCATTTACTACGACATAACACAATAGCTCGCACTTTTCAGATTAAAACGTTTACTGTTGTGTCATTCTTCGTATTTACGAATATTACAGGTTACGAGATTGTTACTTCTTTGATACGTTCACATACCAAAAAAGTGTAAATTTCTATTAATTACCTAGCTCTGAGGGTTTTAATGCACGCGGCACACATAAACGGACTCGAAAATACGAAATATGAGATACGTTAATGTATCAGTCATTTTATATCTTCTTCAAACATGACTTGAGCTGTCAGTTCACCATGTTCCAACTAATACATTAAAATTATCTCGGTCGTGACAGCTGATACTAAGACTATCTTTCGTGAAATGAAATCTTCACTGCAGTTCCTATATAGTTGATTCACTCCATCACGTCTGAAAGATTATTCTGTTATCTGAGAACTGTCTATCAATGTCTTTGTCCTGTAAATGTCATTCATTTTACTTTTTTACTTACACAGTGGCTGTATTTTTTGTACGTCCCAATCTGAATGGAAAAAAAAATGCGACATGGCAGCCAGCCGCGACTGCGTCTCTCCTTTCATTTTGACAAGATAACTAAATTAAAGAACAAACCCACAATTAGTCGTTTTGAGTTGAATATTATTACTTTTGACTATTTTTTCAGCGCAAACTGTCAATATATAAGACTAGTGCAGACTTCACAACCCGGTCTTATATCAGACGATTTGTCGAACACTGATGTAACTTCTGTGCTCTTTTAATTATTTTTCCTGTAACACTCGCGTCTTTCTGACACCCTTGACATTCTATCCGAAATATTAATTATATCAGTTCTTCCCACGCACTGTCACGTCATCCACCGGCGCTCCCTTCATTACTACCGCCCGACTCGCACTCACTTAGCGTCCCTTCCGCCTATGTCCACCCCCTTGTCTTATCTAGCACGCGGGTATTGACAGCGACAGTAACATGCGCTTTTCAGTTGAGCGTCAGAGAAGTGCGATACTCCCCTGGACAAACCCTTTTCTGTACAGCACAGTCAAACACTTACATTAAAGGGACACTGATTTCACGATTGAATTTATATATTCATTTACACATGGAGTATTTTAATCATCTGTACATTATTAAAAATCTGAGGTGACATGAAAAGTTTCTGAGGTTACCATAACCTTACACTTTTCTCCGGAACGTCTCAAACAACGTTCACGGTTATGAACAGTGGACGGAATGCATAGCTATTTTTTGCAGCGCATTGGATGCTAAAAATATCCCCTCGCATAGAATAAAATTTTTTTTAACCTTATCAGTCGAGATCCTAAACGAATGTCAAATATTTCTACTATAGTGGATGATCCAGCAGATAAGCTGAATGAATTTGAAACCTCTGCCCAAATAAACATTGATACTATAGCATCAAAGTGGAACTAGTGGTAGTATTTTACTTTCGAATATACTTTTCATAACACGTTGTACCATGACGATTGGCAATGTTACAATCGGCAGCGGTTGCGGCAAAGATACCGCGGGTTCAGGGGACCGTTTTGACACGTTATCTGAGTGGAAAAGTGTGACGGACAGGCAGCGAACGGACGTGAACGTTCTGACTTGAGCGACAGAAATGTTTTTATGAGTTGCTTAGATGGAATCGCTGACGAGAGCAGGTGGTTAACTCTTGGGGAGTAATGGCACATAGTTTCTGCTCCGTCGAGCAGTACCGCGTTTAGCTGCATTATGGTAACGGGCTCCTTATTTATATTTGATGATGTGGTAGTTATATTAGACGGCTTCCAGAGAGGGAGCAAATCTTCCCAGAAACATAATACGGCGTACAGATAAGTCTGTGTGTGTGTGTGTGTGTGTGTGTTCACAAGGAAGTAACAGCCACATTCGACAAGCAGTCATAGTTGTCAGGTCATTTTGAAGTGGATGATGTTATGATGATGGGATCCGGGTTTGAAGGCTGTTTTCCGCCACGTTGCTGTTACGTATCACTGCAATGTTACTGTGTACGCCCTTGTTGGTACATATTAGTCAAAAGATTATTGCCATTATACTGTAAGCTGAAGAGTAGTTATATCTGCTTGCTTACTGATACGTGAGGATTTCGGTGGTCCGTCCGAGTTCATGTTTCGAATAACTCGGTGCTTGTCTTGTTCAATATTACTGGAATTTTTTGTTTCCTGTTTGTGGCACCAAGCAAAATTGTGGTCTATGATTTATTCTATCGCAGACAATGTAGCGTTTACAAAAACGTAAGGCTGCCATTAAGGCAGAGGTTTCACTAAAGGTATTTTTGAGGCGAGACTGGAAGTGTTAGATATAGCGCTGGGCATTATGATTTGTTTGAACTATTGCGCCTTACTTAAAATATTAATGTTTTCAACGTTCTGTAAAATATTTAAAAATTACCGTCGCTCAGTAAGCGTTAGTGTTAGTTCTTGCTTGTGTTTGATCAATCCTTGGTCTGTATCTACACTACGCATGTTTCAGTAAACGCACTGCGTTATCTTCAGAGGTATATTGTGAACACTGGTTTATGTTTTAATGAAAGCGGGTATCAGTAGACACACTGGCCGCTAAGAAACATCATAATATATGGAATGTACGATAAAAAAGTTGTTGCGTCTTCGACAAATCAAATAACATTCCAGCCAGCCTGTCGTTTTTGTTATTGTTCGACTGAACAGTTTCGTAATGTTTATTACCAAAATCGAACAGGCTCTACCTAATGTTTTGCAATTCCACGTAATATTTTATGCTTGTTGTTTTAAAACTTGTGTCATCACTGTGCTATAACGACACGTGGGGAAATTGTTTTGAAGTTGTTGAGGCATTGTGGAAGTTTTTCTGTGCTTTGGCAAGATATGCACTGATATAGATATTAGCCAATATCTGCAAATTGCAGTCTTACGGTGATGAAACGTTGGCTTGATATTTCGTGAATAGCAATTTTCTATTTGGAAGAATACACAGATGTACGTTAATTTGAACGTGTATTTGTTTCTGGAATGAGTAAACTATTTTGTATACATGTTAAATAAAATGGCTGCTGTGAGTGAACCTTTGGATATAGACCTGTCCTAAAGTCCCAATCACCCATGGCAGTTTGAGTAGTGTGCTTTGATTAACTAATGGCACAAAGTATTACTCTTGTGGACTTGAAAATTGGTACAGCGTTATTATTTTATATTCTGACTATCATACAAAATTATTCTTCTATCTTAGTTAAACGACAGAGGTGGTTAATGTATACGGTTCTGCTATTCCTTCCAGCATATAAATCAGAAAAAAATAAAAGTACTGTTTGACTTTCTTGTAATATGAATCCGTGGTCTAGGGATAGCGTATTTGATTAGTAATCAAACGTCCTCGGTCGCGGGTTAGAACTCCGCCACCGCTTAGCTTTTTGAATAAAAATCATCAGTAATGGCGGCCGAAGACTTCCGGCCTAAGAAGTCATCCTTATTCAGCCAACGGCCTTGTCAAAGCGGTTGGAGGAGCGAACGAATATTCGAGGTATTCTCTTACCCTTGGGGTGGGAAATTGCCTCTAAAGACGAAAAAATCAGCCATGATCAACGGCATGAGGATGCTGGACGCAATGCAAACCACTGGTTTAGTAACACATTATGTGTTTCCGTAGGAAATGTGGCCTGTAGCTGAAAATGTTTCATGATGATCCCGACTATTCCCCCATTCGGATCTCCGGAAGGGAACTGCCGAGGGGAAGATGACCATAAGAAAAACTTTGAGTACCTAACGAAAGTATTACGTTATACGAGTCGAGGCGTATGATATCACAAGTCGGAACGTTGTAGGGTAGCTAGAAAATCACGAAAAGAACATGCTAAGGCTCAGTCTAGATTTAGAAGGGTAAGTGAAGAAGACAATAATTTCTGGCCAGAGGAGTACGGGGTAATATGAGCAGAAACAGAACATGATGTAATGGAAATAGGATTCGCTATGAATAGGAAGGTATGGCAGAGAATGAACTACTGTGAACACAATGAAATTTTCACTCTGAAGCAAAGTGTGCGCTGATAAGAAACTTATTGGCACAACAAAATTGTGTGCCGGACGGAGACCCGTACAGGAGAACTTTGCCTTTCGCGGGCAAGAGCCCTGCTGACTGAGCTACCCAAACGCGACTCACGGTCTGTCCTCCAGCTTTACTTCCGCCAGTACCCTGTTTCCTACCCTCAAAACTTCAAAAATGCTCTCCTGCGAGACTTGCAAGGGTTGTAGGCTGTGGCTAAACCATATCTCCGCAATATCCATTCTTCCAGTAGTGCTAGCCTTGAAAGTTTCGCAGAAGAGCATCTGTGTAATTTGGAAAGTAGGAGACGAGGTACTGGCGGCAGTAAAGCTGCAAGGATGGGTTGTGAGCCGTGTTTGGGTAGCTGAGTCGGTAGAGCACTTGCCTGAAAAAGGCAAAGATCATGAGTTCGAGTCTAGATCCGGTGAATGGTTCAGTGATAGGGTTGTTCTCGTCATAATCGACAGCAAACCGATGCCGACAACATTAGTTCCGGTACACACGTCAACTTTTCAAGCAGAAGATGATGAGATTGGTAAAGTATATGAGGGCACTGATCGTGTCATTCAGTATGTAAAGGGAGATGACAGTTTATTAGAAATGGGGGACAGTAATGCGGGTCTAGGGAAAGGAGTAGATGAAAGGGTAACGGGAGAATGTGGGCCTGATACTGGGACCGAGAGAGGAGGAAGTCTAATTGAGCTTTGCATCAACTTACAGTAGCAATAGCGAATACTCTGTTTAAGAATCACAAGAGAAGGACGGGTGCTTGGAAAACGCCGGAAGATACGGGAATATTTCAATTAGATTACATTGTGATCAAGCAGAGACTCTGAAATCAGATACTGGGTTGTAAAGCGTACCCAGGAGCAGATATACACTCAGATCACAATTTAGTGGAGATGAAGATCAGGTGGAAGTTTTAAGGGGCTAGTCATTGAGAAGCAATGCGTAGAGAGGCGGAATGAAGAATTACGCTTGAAATTCTCTGAGGCCATAGATACTTAAAAAAGAAATAGCTCAGCAGGCGGTTCAGCTGAAGGGGAATGGCCTTCTATAAAAAGAGCAATCACGCAAATCGGAAGGAAAAACATAGGTACAAAGAAGGTAACTGAAAAAAACCATGAGTAACGGAAGAAAACTTCAATTGATCACTGAAAGAAGGAAGTAAATATATCAGCAGAGAAACGAAGGAACACAGAAATACAAATCACTTAAGAATGAAATAAACAGGAAGTGCAGGGAAGCTAAGGCGAAATGGATCCATGAAAAATGTGAAGAAATGTAAGAAGAAATGCCTATAGGAAAAAATGATTATCACCATTAACATCGCATTAGGAAATACTGATTATGGACTGATAATATGAGTTTTAAGAAGAAAAGCTAATTGATTTCCAACCATGGCACTTTCACCCTCCGACACCTACACAATTCAGTCCCAAGGAACCTTTTACCACCTGCCACTACCTCAACGCCGGCCAGGGTGACCGATCGGTTCTAGGTGCTACAGTCTGGAACCGCGCGACCGCTACGGCGGCAGGTTCGAATCCTGCCTCGGGCATGGATGTGTGTGATGTCCTTAGGTTAATTAGGTTTAAGTAGTTCTAAGTTTTAGGCGTCTGATGACCTCAGAAGTTAAGTCCCATAGTGCTCTGAGCCATTTGAACTACCTCAACAATAAATCAAAGCAGATTTCTGTCCGTCCTTCCAGCTTTTAAGGAACCGTCTTTACCGTCTCCGTATCAGGGATTTTCTTCCCTCACTCCGTTCCTTTACCCTTAAAAATTTGTTTCGTATTATCCATCCTACATACTTCTAAAACACTCACCCACAAAAACTCAGATCACCTTCTGCTCAGCTCCAAATAATGAGGTAAAATGACGTTTACCATTCAAGAAAACCGATCTAGCACGCAGACAGGTTGCTTGCATGCCCTCACTGGCACCGAGACAGAACCATCTTTCATCAGAAAACCCAACAGACCTCCACCCTGCCTCAAATGAGCTCTCTCCTGATGCCATCAATGTCGGAATCGGCGGTGGTTTGCAGTCAGTGGAATTCACGCTACAAGGCGTCTGGCTCGGAGCTGTCGTCGAAGTAATCGATTTCTAACAGTTCGTTGTGTCACTGTAGTACTAATTGTTGCTCAAATTCCTGCTGCAGGTGCAGTACGATGCACCAGAGCTATACACCGAAAACGATGGTCTACCTTCGCTGTAGTGTCACGCGGTCGTCCTTAGCCCGGTCGTCTTGCGACAGTACATTCCCGAGACAACCTCTGCCAGCAATCATGTACAGAGACTAAATTCCCGCCAGGCCTTTCTGCAGTATCGCAGACGGAATATCCAGCTGATAGTAACTCTGTTACACAACCACGTTCAAACTCAGTGATACGCTGATAAAGGTATCTTTGTCGCCTTAAAGGCATTCTTGACTAACATCATTTCAACTGTCTCGTCTCAAAGGTAACTAACGCTCACGACCGTTACAGCGAATCTTTAAAGCTAGCTTGATTGGCTGACATGAGAAAGACCGCGAGTATACAAGTGCACGAGATGATATGATTGGTTGGAACATAATAACCAATAGGATTTCAGCACTTACCGCGCGTTTGAGTAGGGCTTTGTGCCTCAGATCTATGAGCTGATGGAGTCGCTCGGGAGCCGTCTTCTGGTGAACGCATATTTTAAGCCGCGCTGATCAAATTAGTTGTAACATGAAGAAATTCGCGCGTTTAACCGGTTGTCGTGTCGTTGACGAAGACATTATTCATTAGTTTTAGAGAGTCTAAACCTTGTGAGTGGTTTATTTAAGGAGATATTCGCCTATGAATATTTCATGTAGTACACAAACTCCGCTTGGTGTGTTTCGTGCAGATTACGAGACATTATAGCGAGAACTTCTGTACAAGAAGCCCACTCGTCTGCTCGCAAGTAGTCTTGGGTCAGTGAAGGTTGAAGACGTTCAAAATATTGAGTCGTACGAAATATCCTTTTGCTGCTTTCGGCTGTGAACTTGTTTCAGAGATTGTCAGTGATATTGCATAATTGACGTTGCGATAAGGACTTTATAGGCATTTTGTGTGTTTGAAAGACAATAAACAAGCTCACAGGAAGTTATTTTTCAAACGAGCCAAGCAGGAATCCTGAGCTCCAAGTAGTTTAACTAACTTTCAGCTGCCCATGCACTGGGGCGTCGTGCCCTTTGCGTGGTAGATATTTAGTCGAATTTTCGTCAACGCTGCTCTTGTCGGCTAAACCAGTATCTACCATCGCAGAGTAAAGGGGCAGTCAACCTGAAACCTAGCCATGTAGGTGGACTGATTGTGTAACGGGTAGCGAGAGGGCAACCCGCCCCGCAGCACCTTCCTTACGGATGACGAACATCGAAGGCTGGGGCAGAAAGGTAGAACAGGACAGGCAGCGAACGGTGGCGGAACTAATTTCATACTTTAATGCTGGGTACACTCCCAACGATGGACGTCCCAACGATGGACCTCCACAGCCAAGTACACTCCAGGAAATGGAAAAAAGAACACATTGACACCGGTGTGTCAGACCCACCATACTTGCTCCGGACACTGCGAGAGGGCTGTACAAGCAATGATCACACGCACGGCACAGCGGACACACCAGGAACCGCGGTGTTGGCCGTCGAATGGCGCTAACTGCGCAGCATTTGTGCACCGCCGCCGTCAGTGTCAGCCAGTTTGCCGTGGCATACGGAGCTCCATCGCAGTCTTTAACACTGGTAGCATGCCGCGACAGCGTGGACGTGAACCGTATGTGCAGTTGACGGACTTTGAGCGAGGGCGTATAGTGCGCATGCGGGAGGCCGGGTGGACGTACCGCCGAATTGCTCAACACGTGGGGCGTGAGGTCTCCACAGTACATCGATGTTGTCGCCAGTGGTCGGCGGAAGGTGCACGTGCCCGTCGACCTGGGACCGGACCGCAGCGACGCACGGATGCACGCCAAGACCGTAGGATCCTACGCAGTGCCGTAGGGGACCGCACCGCCACTTCCCAGCAAATTAGGGACACTGTTGCTCCTGGGGTATCGGCGAGGACCATTCGCAACCGTCTCCATGAAGCTGGGCTACGGTCCCGCACACCGTTGGGCCGTCTTCCGCTCACGCCCCAACATCGTGCAGCCCGCCTCCAGTGGTGTCGCGACAGGCGTGAATGGAGGGACGAATGGAGACGTGTCGTCTTCAGCGATGAGAGTCGCTTCTGCCTTGGTGCCAATGATGGTCGTATGCGTGTTTGGCGCCGTGTAGGTGAGCGCCACAATCAGGACTGCACACGACCGAGGCACACAGGGCCAACACCCGGCATCATGGTGTGGGGAGCGATCTCCTACACTGGCCGTACACCACTGGTGATCGTCGAGGGGACACTGAATAGTGCACGGTACATCCAAACCGTCATCGAACCCATCGTTCTACCATTCCTAGACCGGCAAGGGAACTTGCTGTTCCAACAGGACAATGCACGTCCGCATGTATCCCGTGCCACCCATCGTGCTCTAGAAGGTGTAAGTCAACTACCCTGGCCAGCAAGATCTCCGGATCTGTCCCCCATTGAGCATGTTTGGGACTGGATGAAGCGTCGTCTCACGCGGTCTGCACGTCCAGCACGAACGCTGGTCCAACTGAGGCGCCAGGTGGAAATGGCATGGCAAGCCGTTCCACAGGACTACATCCAGCATCTCTACGATCGTCTCCATGGGAGAATAGCAGCCTGCATTGCTGCGAAAGGTGGATATACACTGTACTAGTGCCGACATTGTGCATGCTCTGTTGCGTGTGTCTATGTGCCTGTGGTTCTGTCAGTGTGATCATGTGATGTATCTGACCCCAGGAATGCGTCAATAAAGTTTCCCCTTCCTGGGACAATGAATTCACGGTGTTCTTATTTCAATTTCCAGGAGTGTACATGTGCCTATGTTAACACTACGACATCGGCGACTGCGACTGAAATGGACAAGTGATCATCGGCACTGGACATTGACGCAATAGCAGGGCATTGGATGGTCCGATGATACCTTCTTCATAATCCGACGGGAGGGCGCGAAGCCGACGTCGTCCAGGGTTCAAAAATAGTTCAAATGGCTATGGGACTTAGAACTATTTAAATCTAACTAACCTAAGGTCATCACACACGTCCATGCCCGAGGCAGGATTCGAACCTGCGACCGTAGCCGACGTCTACATCTACATCTGCATTTATACTCCGCAAGCCACCCAACGGTGTGTGGCGGAGGGGAACAGCTCCTTGAGACATGTACTGTGGGATGGAGACAGTCTGCTCCACTCTGCTCTGGAGAGCATTCACTTGGGCATCCAAGGGTCTGCTGGAACTCGTGCAAGGCATCATATCGGCCTAGGAGCATCGTACACTGGTTGCACACGACGTACACATCTTCATAACGATGATGTTTCCCGATGGCAGTGGCATCTTTCAACAAAATAATGTGTCATGTGCCAAGCCGAGGAGTGTGATGGAGTGGATCGAGGAACAGAGTGGTGAGATCCAACTGATGTGCTGGCCTCCAAACTCGCCGGACCTGAAGACGATCGAACATCTGGGACGCGATTGAAAGTAGTGTCAGAGCGTATCACCCTCCTCCCGGGAATTTACGGGAATTAGGTGATATGCTAGCGCAGATTTGGTGTCAGCTTCCTCCAGCGACCTATGAAGGCCTCTCTGCTTCCATGCCGCGATGCATTGCCTCTGTTATCGGTGCCTAAGACGGAAATACAGGCTATTAGGTAGGTGGTCATAATGCTCTGGCCCATCAGTGCTGGAGTTACGTGTGCAACTCACCAACTTAGGCCAGGTGTGTAGCTCTACGTCGTCTTAGATACCAACTAAATGTGGAAAATCTTGCAGCCTTCCTGGTAGCGAGGCCCAAAACTGGAAGAATAATCAAGGTGATCAAGTAAAGTAATGGAACTTGTTCCAGGACTTTCAATCGCTCAATTTCTATAGAAATGGAAAGCCTTCAGGAGACCTTACTGGAAGTTCTCCAATGGCAGCAGAATTGAAGCAGAGGTGCCTCAGAGCAACACATTGAGACATAGTCCAAACAGTGGCAGAGAATTTTTCGCTTGCTGGTGCCAGCTAGGATCAAGCATTCCGCCTTTGCCATGGTAGCATGGAAAGGAGATGCAATAACTGTGCATCGTACTGAACTGTCCTTCTCAGACGTGAAACTTTATTGAGGCTATAAACACACATAAAAAAAATTCATCTCCTCGGTTCCGAGAGTTCCGGAACCTGTACAGAAAATTGGAACAGAGATCATCATAAACAGGTGGTGATTTCCACCCTTTTTACTGCTCAAGAAAACCACACATTGCATGTTGTACCACCATACAGGGAGACCTTAAGAGGTGGCGATCCACTTTGCTGTACACACCGGTACCTCTAATACCTAGCAGCACGTCCTCTTGCATTGATGAATGCCTGAAATTGTCGTGGCATACTATCCACAAGTTCATCAAGGCACTATTGGTCTTTGTCTCACTCCTCAACGGCGATTCGGCGTAGATCCCCAGAATGTTTGGTGGGTCACGTCGTCCATAAACAGCTCTTTTCAGTCTACCCCAGGCATGTTCGATAGTGTTCATGTCTGGAGAACAAGCTGGCCACTCTAGTCCACCGATGTCGAAACCCTGAAGGCAGTCATTCACAAGATATGCACGATGGGGGCGCGAATTGTCATCCATGAAGACGAATGCCACGCCAGTATGCTGCCGATATGGTTGCACTATCAATCGAAGGATGGCATTCACGTATCGCCCACAGCCTTCCATGATCATCGGCGGCGTATGTCGGCCCCACATAATGCCACCCCAAAACAGCAGGGACGTCCACCTTGGAGCGCTCGCTGGACACTGTGTCTAAGGCGTTCAGCATGACCGGGCTGCCTCCAAACTCGTCTCCGACGATTGTCTGGTTGTCGGCCAATGCGACACTCATCGGTGAAGAGAACATGATGTCACTCCTGAGCGATCCATTCGGTATGTTGTTGAGCCCATCTGTACCCCGCTACATGATGTCGTGGATGCAAAGATGGACTTCGGGATTAAAGTTGCGCATAATGCAGCCTGTTGCGCACAGTTTGGATCGTAACACGACGTCCTATGGCTGTACGAAAAACATTATTCAACATGGTGGTGCTGCTGTCAGGTTTCCTCCGAGCCATAATCCGTAGGTAGCGGTCATCCACTGCAGTAGTAGCCCTTGGGCGGCCTGAGAGAGGCATTCCACGACAGTTCCTGTCTCTCTGTATCTCCTCCATGTCCGAACAACATAGCTTAGGTTCACTCCGAGACATCTGGGCACTTCCCTTGTCGAGTTCCCTCCGTGGCACAAAGTAACAAGTACAGGTTGGTACAGAAAACGTCTAAAACAAGAAACGAGCATACGTGTAACTACTTAATGATTTACAATCCCACTTCTCGCTTCATGCTCGGGGTTGTATAACACAATGGCAAAACTAAAATTAATAAAGTGTTACGATAAATGAGGAACTTTAAAACCTATCTGTAAATCAAATAAACACTGCGTCAGATAACGGTGCCTTATGGTTACTGTAAACTTACTCTACTTGAAAAAAAGGAAGAAAAAACCATTACACTTTAGCTGCCCTATAACAAATAAGTGTTGCCGTGATAAGCTAGTTGGCCAATGATTTTTGATAAATTACCAGATGAAATAAAATGTCTGAGAGACAGCAGGAATAGTTTCAAAAACAAACTGAAATTATACCTTCTTGACAACTCGTTCTATACCATAGATGAATTCTTGAATATAAGTAAATAAATCTGGAGATATAATATTTGCATTTTGTGCCATTTAAGAGAATGGGATAAGAGAGATATTTAGGTGTAACACTATAATGAAAAAAAAACTTGTTTCCTGTGCGCATTTCTTGTGCATTTGACACGTTTCACACCATAACGGTTTTTCCGTGCTATAGATCAATGGAACACATAACTAACTAATTAACTAACTAACTTGCAAATTTAAGTATTACTAAACAAGAGTGTTTCGATAAACTCGGCCCGTTGAAGATAACTCAATAAAAAAGTAATCACAGAAAAGCTTTAAAAGGACCTTCAACACACGTATGAAAATAAAACACCTATACTTGAAAAGCAAAACGCGTACTGACATACGAAATTCACATAAGGTTAATAAAGGTACATAAGGTTAATAAAGGTCAGTGCTGGCAGGAGCAGGGCAAAATGCACTAAATAATTACAGATTAGACAATGAACAATGCTTTACGGACTTACAGATGCTTACCCATATCGTGCTGAAGCAGAGCTTAGTTCTATTGAACCACACGGAATAATCTTTTAATAAGTGCATAACATTTCACAATGTGACAGTAACTAAATGCTCTTAGCATTGATCATATTCCACTTTATCGAGCCACGAAATTGTCGCCGCCCAGTTCGGTAACAACAGCCAACTCAGTCCACAGCAGCGAGAAACTTACTTCACGCCGAGCGTCTCTCCATGTAAATCCATACACGACGACTTAATAACACGTCGCAACGTTGCTTGGCTTCCACTAACGTCCATTACAAATTTTACAGCATAATTCGGTACCGCATAACCTCGTGCCTGCAGTAGACTCAGCTTAGACGAAGCACCGCAATCCGCTCGGTGGTAAAACACCACATTTACGTGCGGTTTCCTCCTTTTGCGCTTCGGCGCTGCATGCTCACCGACTCGCAGGCCAGTAGCTACAATCTCTGCAACCGACTACAAACCATCACAGTATAACTGTCTCTGTTCCAAGTAGGAGCTGGATGCAGCAGTCTCTGAGGTAAGTGATACTGCGCCCATCCAAGATCGAATCCAATGCAGCATGCTGCGACATTTGCGAACGCCCCTGCAACAGCAGTTCGTCTGTGACAACTTACGGTTAAGAGGTTGGACAAGAAATGAAACAACAAGTTCGCTGTTACCAGTCACCGTTTTATTTATTTCCACGACGCGTTTCGAAGGTTTAAACCTCCATCATCGGATGGATTTACATTAATTAGTATTACATTTGTGTGAGTGTTGTGTTACGATTTTTGGAGGAACTTGTGGCACTGCCTCCAGTGGTCACAGGTTCCATTTGCTGTCGTAACACATCACATGTATACTGCCACATTTGTAAACAAATATGGCGTCATGTTTACAAATGTGGTAGTATACATGTGATGTGTTACGACAGCAAAAGGAACCTGTGTCCACTGGAGGCAGTGCCACAAGTTCCTCCAAAAATCGTAACACAACACACACACTAATGTAATGCTAACTAATGTAAATCCACCTTCGAAACGCGTCGTGTAAATAAATAAAACAGTGACTGGTAACAGTGAACTTGTTGTTTCATTTAATGTCAGTAACGGTCACGGTAAAGCCTAACCCAAAAATGTTCGCATTTAAAGGTTGGATAAGGTTTTACATTTTGTACCAGATGGTGTTCTAATCTCCATCTTTTATTCCATATTTTCATAGTTATCAAACTTGAAGGACCTGAAGGCAAGGGTACTGAAGATATTGACAAGTAAACCAATTCAAGAGATAAATTTCGATTTTGATCGCCTTTGAATATGTTGCACCCTAGTGCAAAATAAGAGACGTACTTTTTATACGTGCCATATGGCCGTCAAGCGAGTGAAAAAACTCCTTAAAATGACATTAATATTCACGAATGAATACCGTTAGAACGGTGACAGACATACAAAATTTCAAAAAATGTCCTAAGGTTTTAATGTACTTTACTATGGCACACTTAGATTTACCGAAGAAATCATTTTTTTCGAAATCCCCTTTCCACCACTATTCTGTTTTTAATTTCGACATTCGATTAATAGCAAAACGTATAGAATCTTTAGTACTAAATTCTGCCATATATGATGTATTGGTATTCGAAAGAATGATTCGTATCATGAAACCGAATTGTCGAATTTCCTTGAACGCCAAATCAAAGTGCATTCAGTATTTTTTTTTTTTTTTGACCTGAACAATTCTGCACTTCCTTATTAACGTACAGATTTACAATAACGTTGAAATAATAATAAACGACCAATTTCAACTACAAATAATTACATCTGAAAAGGTTACAACTTGAAAATAAAATAAAAAATACACTAAATGTAAAGGCATACGACCAATACAGCACAATATGGCAAAGACATACTGAAGAACCCAGCACAACAATATAACAATTGGCGTTGAAGCGGATGCACGTCAGGCGCCCTTAGAGCGATATAGAGACATTTATAACTTATTTCTGACAATGCGTCTTTGGAATACCACTTCATCATGTATGACTGATTTAGTATTAACGATGCTATACGTTTTGCTATTAGTCAAACGGTGAAACTAAGTACTAAACAGCGATGGGAGAGAATTTCGAAAAAAATCACTTTTTCGGCAAATGTGGGTGCGTCGTTGTAGCGTATATTAAAAAGCTTAGTACTTTTATTTGACGTTTTTTCGTGTACCTGTTACCGTTTACGGGATTCACTCAGAAAAATTTAACTCAGTTTTTTACAACGGAATGTTTCACCTCATTAACGGCCATATGAGCATGTATAAAAAATATGTCTCTCTCATTTTGCTCTACACTACAACATACTGCAATCTAGCACACGGTTTTTAATACAATGTTTATCATTAAATAGCTGGTAAATTTCTTTGGCAACACTACGATGTTGTACTCGGTGATGCCAGTAATAGGAATTTAGAACCTGGGTTATTTACCACCAGCTCACAAGTCTTGACAAGAAGAGAAAGAAAGTCACTACTTTTACAATCTGTTGTTCTACTACAAAAACTATTGACTTGCACCAATTAAAAAAATTTATTTTAGTCTTTTCAAGACTTGATGAACACTGCTTATAGCCCCTAATGAGAGTGGCTACAGTATGTTGAATTTGCCGCTTTTAGTTGTGGCTTAGGTGTCGTAGTACTTCCTGTCATCAAACACGGCCGGCACAATAGATCTGGCTGCAACGTAAGGCATGCCGTAAGCCAGTAAACAAGACTGGTCCAAAAAATACATAGCCCCCTGTTCTTTCTTGGATAAGAGCTGCTTAAAACACTGCAGAATTAATAGTAGCAATATTATTTCGTCCATTCGAGGCTTATATAACAATTATGCTCAATTTTGTCCACCACAACGTAATATACGAGTTCGCCATTTCACGCGTACTTCAAGACTATATTCAACTTCTACTTAGAGAATGTTCTAGTGAATAAAACTGGTGGCACTTTTGCCGCGAAAACCCTTCCGTGGTGGAGTCCCTATTAATTATGTCTTAAAACTAAAGTCATAACCCTATACATTTGTATTTACATACATCCATGAAAATCACTTTGATGACAGCAGTTTTACACACTACATATAATAATACAAGTCATGATTTAAACAGTCAAGTTGAAAAATATTTCTATGATTTAAGATTTCTCATTTATCTGTCCGGGGGCAACATCATACAGTGATAGATGATCTCATTTTACCACGGTTATCTCTAGATGGCAGAAGCGTACCACGCTTGCTCTTGACACCTCATTGCCATCCACACACTGTTATCTATGCATGCACAGCTGATACTTGTAAAAACACGTTACGGAAATATTTTATATTACTGAAATGAAACAGTTTATACCGGAAGGTAATGATACTTGAATCGTGACAGTCTGCCATTGATACTCCCCGTAATGAAGCACGCCAGTGGTGACAGGCTAGGGGGCTCACTGATTAGAAGCATCCCGAAGTGAACAGAAAACGTCGTTGTTCCTGGATCCCGGTAAAAGTAGTTTCCAACCACACAGTGCAACGGCTAACCATATTGTACTGTGCAATGAAATTTGCTGCACTGTTTTTCGAACATAAATATCAACTGTTAGAACACAAATGTTTACATTTTGATTATAAATGAAGTGTAGAATCAAATGCAAAAGCAGGAAAGCTTAAAATTTAAGAGCTATCTACTGAAACTAAACCTATTTTTGGCGAAGAATCCAAATAGGCAATAAAATGGGTGGTTCCCATTTCAAAATTCAAAGCTGATTCAGCCCACGCAGGAAGGGTTGCTAGGAGGTGGCCAGTTGCAGTACAGACAGATGTCCCCTTTACTAACATAAACTTTTCACTTAGAACATTTGTTTCGTACGGTGCGTCGTTTTCGACATATTTAGTTGTCTCAAGTTCGGACAAAAACTTTGTATGTTCAGAAGTTTGTGTAGCAATTTAGTGTAGTATACTCAGTGTATTTCTGTTTTTCTTCTCGTTTTGTTCTCCTGAATACTCAAAATGAATTGTTTCCAGAATGAGATTTTCACTCTGCAGCAGAGTGTGCGCTGATATGAAACTTCCTGGCAGATTAAAACTCCGAGTTCGAGTCTCGGTCGGGCACGCAGTTTTAATCTGCCAGGAAGTTTCAAAATGAATTGTGTTTCGTGCCAGTTCATATGAACTGTTACCAGCTGTTACGTGCTCTGAATGGTCCTACATGTTAGTTCGCTGATAGCTAGATTTACGGCTGAATAATATTCGACTTAATGACGTGTATACTAAATGTCAGTTAAAGACTAGCAGGAAATGGCTGTTGATAGCAGCAGTTGTAGGTGAACACCAGGAGTGAATGCCGTCGACGATGTACGTGCTGAGATGTATGTCTTTGTAATAACGGCTACGCACTGTACGCTCAATGCACCACCGGGCTTTCAATTTTCCCCTGCGTCAAGCGCTCTACCTTCAGTTCACTCTCGTTGGCTTTCTTTTGAATTTCGTTATTGCTCTCTCCCTTTGAGTCACCCGTAATTAATGATTTAGGGACTGCACACCTTTCATTTATACGCCTATTCTTCCTCAACAGTGCTGCTGAAATACTTTCATCTTCTACTGTAATTCTCTGTCTTTTAAAGTGAACATCGCATCATCCAGATTTTTCTCATTCCTTTTGTCAGACGTGAAAGACTATTTAATTTAGCTGTGGGTATGAAGGTGGAATGGTGTGATATGCCACACACATGCACACAACCAATGTCAATGAAGAACCAACATTTCAGTAAATGCCACGAAAACTTATATCTGGCAAAGTAAATATGAACAGCAGAATATTCAAATAAATATTGGCCGTTACCCGCAATGAATAACAGTCAAAGAGGGTGAAAATTAAGCCTTTGTTGCAATCCATGGCAAAAAAGAAAAGATTTCAAATGTACTAAAAAGTGGTAAATCCAGCACAGCAGGTGTTTTAATTAGTTTCATTCTGAAAATCATTGTAGAATTAAAATTGGACTTAGATGGACTAAAGTTTCATTCCGATCCCTTTAGTATTAATCTGCTTATATTAAAGCCTTTACACATCAAAAATCGTAACGAAATTCTTCAAATACATCTGTCTTGAGGGAAGACAGCGTTGACATTGTCTGCCTCAATGAAGATATACAAGTCCAATTTAATGATTGGTAGTTCTTGACATAGTTGATTAATAATGCAACAGTAAATGTAATAAATATGAGTTATATTATTTCAGTTTTATTTAAGTCGTGTCGTTTTTGTCATTATGCCCACTTGACTCATCGTAAGCATTTACTAGTGAAGGTTTTTACTCTTTATAGTGTTCCATAAACGAAGAATACTAACTGGAGATAACTGCTAAAACTTGATTCTTTCTAATCATATCATTATTTTGTATTTACTAAGCCCACCTGTGCACTACTGGTTTTTGAACTCAGTTTGATCTCATCGAACTAATTCCAATTTTATTTTCTGACCTTTCTTTGAAACTATCGGATTTAACTTGTGCGTTCTACTGAAAGACAGCTAGTAATTATTCGGTGTTCTCCATTAATAAGGCGACTACAGAAATGTAAAACGTTCCCAACGTAGGATGGAAGTATGCAACTGTTGAAAGACTAATTTGTGACAGTTCCGCTCCAACATGAACGCCAGTGAAATCTGCAGGGACGGGACGTCGTTTCGCTCCAGTAAGCTAATATGCTTTTCTGCAAACTTCAGATTTTTTCTTGGCTCATCAGTCCTCTGAGTGATACAATGCGACCGTCCACGAATCCTTCTTCTGTGTCAACCTCCATCGCAGAGCACCACTTACACACCACATCTTCAGTTATTTATTGAATAACTTCCAATCACTCTACTGTCCTACAGCTTTTACCCTCCACAGCTCCGCCCAGCGCCCTGGATGTTACTTCTTGATGTCGAAACGCGTGTTAAATCAACTGAAACCTAGAAAATGTGCTGTCGCTGAGCAGTTCGAATACAGTCATGGAACGAAATGTGATGACAGTAGTATCGTGGTGTAAACGCCAAGGCTCCAAGATAGTCTAATTAAGGAGTCTATCAAGATACAGATGTTGGGAAACCTGATAAACAAAGATAGAGGTTTCGATTTAAACAGGGCTTCTCGCCGACTATCAATTCAAAAGCAAAGAAACACTGAGAGAACGTACGTTTGACCTATAACAGAGCGAACTCTCAAAAAAGGGAGTGATCAATGTCGAAAGTCGAACTCGTAGTCAACTGTAAACAGTGGTGCGAGACCAACTATAGTTCATATTCTGGTTGTAACCGAGACAAAGAATACTCGTAACAGCATCACTTGCTCCAGGTGAAGAAAACGACTGGACTTCTCGTCGAAATATTATGCGAAATAGGAACAAGAAACTCGGCTTCCAAAGCAACAATAACCTTTAATTTGTCTACTTCCTGGGCCACACTTTTGAAGTTAAGTGCGTCTCATTTCTGCTGCTTCTCACTGCTGTAGTCTTCCTTAGGTTTACTCGCTATCCATTATGTGTACTGATAAGGCTGTTAATATTTTCAACAGGTCGTGCAATTCCTCCTCAGATTCGCAGAGGAAGCAATGTTAGGAGCAAAACTTATCACTGGTATCGTTTCATTCTGAATTTTGAACCCACTTCTAAACCATTCTTTCACAGCTTCTTCGATAGATAGAATAAAAATAAGGGGCGAAAGACTATATCCCTGTCTTATAGTCTTACACGAATACTTAGTTTCTGACCTTCTTTATCTTCCATATTCGTTCTTGTGTATAATGTATCTTATCCTATAGCTTATATCTGTTTCCCAGATAATTTGGGTTATTTTGCCCTATATTTCACTGTCTAACGCTTTTCATGTCGACATATCCTACGGTTTCACTCTCAATTTTAAAACCGCTTCTGAACTATTCTTTCATTTCCCTCACTGCTTCTTTCAAATGGTTCAAACGGCTCTGAGCACTATGGGACATAACATCT
Source organism: Schistocerca nitens (assembly GCF_023898315.1). Taxonomy (NCBI): domain Eukaryota; kingdom Metazoa; phylum Arthropoda; class Insecta; order Orthoptera; family Acrididae; genus Schistocerca; species Schistocerca nitens. The sequence goes on from NC_064614.1 coordinate 214,221,055, forward strand.
GAGGTCATCAGTCCCCTAGAACTTAAAACTACTTAAACCTAACCAACCTAAGGACATCACACACATCCATGCCTGAGGCAGGATTCGAACTAGCGACCGTAGCAGTCACGCAGTTCCAGACTGAAGCGCCTAGAACCGCTCAGCCAACGGTGCCGGCTCATTGCTTCTTTGATACATAGATTAAAAAATAGAAGCGAAACAGTATATATCCCTGACTCACGCCAATTAAAATCCGGACACTTCGTGCTTGGTCTTCTACTCTTAATTTTCCTTCTTGGTTCTTAAATATAATGTGTACTTTCCTATTGTTTTCATCTTTTTAACTGATAATTTCGAATATTTTGTCCTATTTTGCACCATCTAATGCATTTTCTAGGCCGACAAATTCCACTGTTTGCAAAAAAAAACAAAAAAAAAAGTTCGCGTATCATCGAAACACCATATAGTGTCCCGCCAAATTACGTGTTGTGGTAAATACAGAGTTCCCTGTATGTAGTTAAATAGTTACGTCAATATCTACTAGGTCTGCAGCTTTTATTATACTGTTTTTCTTTATCTCGTCGTTCGAGGGTTTATTGTAAAAACTGACAAAAATGTACGATAGAAAGTATTAGTCATCGCTGGCTATAATTTTCTCCCGTGTTTCGGTTAGCGTACCAGTCCCGTGGAGGAAGCGCTGGTCATCTTCTCAGGAGATTTATGGAATCGATCCAGTTTTGTACTTGTTCTTATGACCGGAGGTGCTGGTCAGCCAGGCCGTGTGCCATTGGTCGAGAAAGAAGTTAGCAATGTCTGCAGTATACGAAGGATGAGATAGGACCTCCCATTTCAACGTTTCCGAGTATGTATTACCACGTTTTGAGACATGGTTTAGAGCACTGCCATGCTACGAACGGACTGGGTAGCTCTGTGGCTATTACACTCGACTTGCATTCGGGAGGATGGCGGTTCAAATCCGCGTCCGACCATCTTGATCTAGGTTTCTTGTGATTTCTCTAACTCGCTTAAGGCAAATTCCAGAATGGTTCGACCGCTTTCCTTCTCTATCCTTCCCTAATCCGAGCTTGCGCTCCCTCCCTAATGACCTCGTTGTCGACGGGACGTTAAACATTAATCTCCTTCTCCTCCTCCGTCATGCTGGAAAATCACTTTCTTATGTTCAATGCTTTATTTTGACCACCTGCCTTTCAATGATCAACTCAAACGCATCAACTGCTTTCGATATCGATCTGCTGTGATTGTTTCCGTCGGTTTCAGTAGCTTCTCTACCGCCAGGCCGGTCTGCGACATCGAAATAACCGTGCTTGTAGCGTTGAAACCATTCTCTGCACGTTCTTTCAGTAATAGCTGCCTCACCATAGGTCTTGCCCAGAATTTTGTGAGCCTAAGCTGCAGGTTTCTTCGTGGTGAAGCAGAAAATTAAAACTTCCCGAAAATTAAAACTTTCCCTGACCACTATGTAATTTACCTCAAATCTTCCCGTTCCTCCCGGCATTTAAGTATGTCTGCTCCTCTTGTGATTCTTGAGTAGGATATTCGCTATTACTAGCCGACATTTATTGTAAAACTCAGTCAGACTTTCTCCTTTCTCATTTCTCGTACCAAACTCATTTTTCCTGTAATTCTGTATTCTTTTCCTTCCCCTACAGTTGCATTCCCATCTCCCATGACTGTTAGATTTTCATCTCCCTTTACGTACTGAATTAGCCAGTCGATGTCTTCATATGCTTTCTCTATCTGTTCATCTTTTGCTTGCAAATGTACGTATGTATTCCTGTACTACCGTTGTCGGTGCTGGTTTGCTGTCGATTCCGATGAGGACAACCCGATCACTGAGCTGTTCACAGTAACTCGAAGTCTGCCACACCCTCCTATCCATAGCGAATCCTATTCCCGTTATACCATTTTCTGGTGCTGTTCATATTAACCTATACTCATCTGGGTAGAAATACTTATCTTCTATCCATTTCATTTCACTTGGCCCCACTATATCTAAATTGAGCCTTTGCACTTCCGTTTTCAGGTATTATAACTTCCCTAACACGTTAAAACTTCTGACATTTCACACATTCTTCCTGCTGCTGCAGTTGACCCGCACCTTAGCTTCCGTGCAATCACGTGATTTGAAAACAGTGAAAACATGCTGTAATACTTCATGCACTATGGACTGGACAGCCATCACGTTGGTTCCATAGGTTCCTCCTAGTCTAAAGAGCAATGCCTTCTAGCATCTATGGAAGTCTGTACGGCGATATTCCACCTGATGAAGCCAATGGGTATTGTCAACATACTAACAGAGCACCTTTCGCAGTTTAGCATGATCGGTAAATGTGGCTTTATCACTTAACAAGGTACATAATACAACGGGGGTATCCTGTAGTAATACCCATGTACAGAAGCTAATATGATTTTCATAATCGTTTCCATACCGCTCTTGAGGCAGATAAATAGGGTGGGGATGGAACCTATGTCAACGGAGCATGCTTAGGACATCTGTTTGGCTCATGATGCTACTTCGATTATTTGTAACACTATTTGTTTATGGTTAATGAAAATTTTTATAAAATTTTGATTTAAAATTTCAGCATATTGGTAATATTCCTCATATATGTAAGGTAAAGTGTGCTATTCAGAAGGTTCAATTTATTTGCATTGTATGTGAGTTATGTATGTAAAATACAATATAAATTGTTTATTAAGTTAAATTATTTTCTGATGACATTTTGCACTTAAAATATTTGTGTGTATAAACTGTTCATGTTGATGTAAATTTGAAATTGTAAGAAATGGTCACGCTTAGGAACAATGTAAGAACAGGTGTTATTTGAATGCGAGTGTGCTTTTGTTTGAAACGAAAGTGGCTCTGGGGAGTGGAAAAGGTAGCAAGGGCGAATTGACGTGCTACCTAGAGCAAGCGCGGGAAGTAAATCACACAGTCAGTAGGCAGCAGTGATTGGGGAAACACTCTTGTGGAGCGGGAGAAGCTTTGCCTGCAAATTTGCACAAAAATGTCTCGGATGAAGACTGCAAACGACTTTCGGCACATCTGCGAGTTTTTGGGGCTATTGTATGCAAAATTGAACAACACCAAGAAGAGAAATTGAGCTCTTACAGCAAGATACTTGCAGGCCGCACTGTGGGAGGTGTAGCCGCTACAATTGTTTGCCACACCCATGTCACAGCTACCATATAAGATTTTTTTGGTATTTTACTTTTGTACAACGTGAACGATTAATTCAAACTGTTTTATTAGTGAATAGTCATTCTTAAACTTTAAATATACTGGTTCACTCTGTTATTTCATCCTAATCATAAAGTGATATAGGGTTCCTTCCTGGTGTTTGATTAATCCGAGTATCCTGTTTTACAGACTTGAGAAGTGCCAAGTTAATATAAAGAGGCACCATTTAAATTGTTTTTGTGTTAATAATGATATATACGTGTGTGGAACTAAATCCAGTAGTAATGAAATTACGTCTCAGTAGTGGAAGAGTATAAATTGAATAGAGTGAATCTAGATGTAATTTTGCATCATAAAGTTAGAGAGTTCATAAATATTTCCATCTTGAGCCACAGTTAAAGAAAAGTGGTCTTAATTGTTTCACTGAAAGACGTAATGAAAATTTTAGTTAGAGTAATAACACGTCCATGCTTTAGTATACTACAGAGAAATAAAGTCGAACTTTCAGAAGTTTTCTTAACTATTGCAAAGTTTTATAGTAAAAGTTTGCTTCTGTAAAATTCGGCCAGAATGAATCAAAGTTACTAGAATGTGTTAAATGACTGTATAGAGTTAGTTCAAAGAGTAATAACTTTTGAAAGTAAATTTCAGTAAGAGAGAAGTTTTCTTGAAGTGAAAAGTTCAGGATAAAAATTGTATGCTTTAGTATTTAAGTATTTTGGTATTTAAGTTTGTTGGTCACATAAAATGCCGTTTCTAAAGGTCCCCCCCTCCCCCCACCTGCCCTTTTTTTTAGCTTCCTTGAAATTATCAACTTGGCTTTTTCTCTCTTAAAAACGTAATGTATAAGGTTGTAGTAGTCAAATAATTCCAGTGTCTGCACCGACATTGTTTACGTGGAATAATATTTATTTGAAGAAGCAACTTAAACAGTAGCAAGAAAGTAGGCATAACTCATACTACTGCTTTTCCAATACTTCACTGTTACATTGCCGTTATAGGCTGAAGACCATTAGCACATATTTTAAACCACTAAATGAACTGTGAACTGAGTTGTCCTAGCTCCAATGTAGTACTATTCATATTGCATTTCTTTCCAACTGCTGGGTAAGATCTTAGGAAAAGAATTGAATAATCTGACTTACTTATCCTTTACATGCAACACACGGTCAAAACCTGTGAAAAGGGTAACTCTATTGATCAGCTTTTTCTATTAACAGGACTATCCTTCCACAGTGTACTTTATTTGGAAACTAAACTAAATTTAGTGAGACGGTTACACGTGGCACCATAGACAGGGTTTTCTGTTGTTTAGGTGAAAGCATACTAAATTACAGTAGTAGTGGTTGGGTTATACATTCCACCCTCTCCCCTCCCCCCCCCCCCTCCTCCTCCCGAATTTTAGGACGACATCCTTCCACTTTTGGAGGCGGTTTCCCACCCCAAGGGCAAGTGTGTGCCCGGAAGCTCTGTCCGCTCCTCCGCCCTCTTTGACAAAGTAGTCGTGTCACTGAATTTCCCCATTTGCGGCCCGTGTCGTCGCTAGGTAGACAGTCCACACGTCTCGAGTTTGATTCCATACTTTCCTTACCCAGTCATGTGTCCGCAACCCCACCAGGCGGCACTGATTCTTGCGGTGGGCAGCGTTTACGATGTTTTGACTCAAAATTGGGTGTTAGTTCGACAGTTAGCTGACGTGACATCAAGCTTGCATATGGCATGAAATTCACGTTTTAATTCCGGCCGGCCGGAGTGGCCGAGCGGTTAAAGGCGCTACAGTCTGGAACCGCACGACCGCTACGGTCGCAGGTTCGAATCCTGCCTCGGGCATGGATGTTTGTGATGTCCTTAGGTTAGTTAGGTTTAAGTAGTTCTAAGTTCTAGGGGACTTATGACCACAGAAGTTGAGTCCCATAGTGCTCAGAGCCATTTTTTTTTTTTAATTCCGTTATAGACGTTCTACAGTAGGAATCTTTCAACCTTCCCACTCCTCCTTATCTATATATGCATTCACATATCAGAATAAGCTACATAATTGTGATTAATGTTACTGACGAAGCTCGTCAATATTTTATATCTAGAGAATTACGGATACCATAACCAGGGACAGGAAATAGACGTAGAAGAACAACGACGGCGTGCTAAGCAATACTCGGGCTGCGACTGTGACGAGGAATCGGAAGTGGAGACAGAGCTAGCGTTGTAAGGGCAGGGCGGCAGGCGAGGGCAGGCCTTGATCGGCGAGCAAAGGCGGCCCACGGCCCTGCGGCAGATAAGGCCGGCAGGCGAGCGGCTGCCGCCCAACCCATACCCGGCCGGCCCATACCCGGCTCCTTCCCTACCCCAGCCCGGCCAGTGTCTCGGGAGGCGCCTTAAAGAGCATCTGCCCAGGCGCCGGGCGCCGACCACCGGCTCCGCTCGGTACAGCCAGAATCCCCGCTAAACGATTCGCTGCTACGCCCCCTGCTTCCTGCACCACAACGTGGGAAAGCAAGCAAGCAACGTTCAGCACTTTCCTCACCCGCGCTGTTTTTAGAGCTTTTCAAACTCATCACAGTTGTGTCCGTCACGTAATTTTCTTCGAGAAAGAAATGGTACGGTGTTAACCGTGGAAGGAGTGCTAGTGTAACTGGGCGGAACAGAGGAAAAAGTTTTAAAGTAAGACATTTTGGCAACATGACTTTATCGCGTGGCTGTTAATTTGTATGTTAAAATATTTCTCATCGGCGCTTTAAACACGGACAGTCAGGTGATCAGGGGAAGTTTCTCAAAACAAGATGCTGTTCAGTCTCTTCATTGAGAAAGCAAAATAGGAAGCAATTAGAAATCTTGATGGCATTTAAAGTTCAGCAAGTTGTATCATAGGCCGAATGTTAAAAGAAAAAATTGGAGACCAAGGAAACTTTCGTGACAACATCCTCTATGATCAGAACAGGCAAGCTGCCTACTCCATTAAAGATGGAGACCAAAAGTAACAACTTTGAGGTTTGCAGAGGGCAATGTAATTGTGTAACAGAAGCGTAAAGCCTTGGATCCGAAAGTGCAGTACTTCAAAATATTGTGTAATATGGGTAGATCTCGTAACTGATGAGGAGCCACCGAATAGAACTGGGGAGAAGAGGAATTTGTGGCACAACTTGACTAGAAGAAGGTTCAAATGGTTCAAATGGCTCTGAGCACTATGGGACTCAACTGCTGAGGTCATTAGTCCCCTAGAACTTAGAACTAGTTAAACCTAACTAACCTAAGGACATCACAAACATCCATGCCCGAGGCAGGATTCGAACCTGCGACCGTAGCGGTCTTGCGGTTCCAGACTGCAGCGCCTTTAACCGCACGGCCACTTCGGCCGGCTCTAGAAGAAGGGATCGGTTGATAGGACACGTTCAGAGGCATCAAAGGATCACCAGTTTAGAGTTGGAGGCAAGCGTGGAGGACAAAAACCTTAGAGGGAGACCAAGAGGTGAATATACTAAGCAGATTCAGAAGGATGTAGGGTGCAGTAGTTACTTGGTGATTAAGAGCTTTGCACAGGATACAGTAGTATGGAGAGCTGCATGAAACTAGTCTCTGGACTGAAGACCACAACAACAACAACATGAGTATCAATAAAAATTAAATTGGAGTAGTGAAGTACAATTACGTTAAATCCCAAGCAATTAAGTTAAGAATTATGACAGGAGGAGAGAGGTTTGCTGTTGAAGCAGCAAAATAACTAACTACGGCAGAAGTAGTGTGGAAATAAAATGATGACTGGCAAAGGGTTTCTGAAAGAGAGAAATTTCTTATTATTGAACATAAATTTAATTGTTAGGAAGGTATTTGTCTGTAGCGTAGCCTTTTAATGAAGTGAATCGACGGTAAACAGTTCAGACAAGAAGCGATTGGAAGCTTTGAAATGTGGGGATACAGTTTAATGTTGAGGATTGTATGGATGAGATGACTCAATAAGAGTAACTCTCTTGAACTTGGGAGACAACAAATTAAAGGCAAGACTTCAGAGAATGAAGGGATCGGCTAATAGGAACTTTTCCGAGGCATCAACGAATCGTTGATTTGGTAGTGGAGACGAGTGGGCGCAATAAAATATGCAGTATGAGACCAAGACTTGGATACAGTTTTCAGGTTCCCATAGATGTAGGTAGCAGTAGTTACGCACTGATGAAGGGTTTTAAATAGGATAAAGTACCACAAAGAGCTCCAGCAAACCAGTCTTCCGACTAAATAACACAACAACGACAACAACAACAACAACAACATCGCTTATGTAATTTTCTCCAAAGAAAATTATTTCAGTGCCCACTGGACATTCGGCGAACTAAAAAACAGTTTGTCTAACGACAAGTGGACGCGGACTGAGACAAAGCTGAAGAAAGGGAACAGATATACCCAAAACATATATCCCGCATGGTGCCAAAGAATTGCTGAGACATAACAGTCGACACCGTCGCAATTTGATAGCCCTACGAGATCTAATCATCAATGGATAGTACCAGCCGTAGGTGACATACCTGATGAAGTGTGTCATATTCCAGATGACACAGTCAGAGAAGGTTTTAGGTGGTGTTAGTGCAATCCTTCCTGAGTGGGGAGCGGGGAGGGAGGACTGTTGTTTTGTCCAAAATTTTTCGCTTCACCACTAGAAAGAAAATACCACCGAATTAATTGAGCAGCGTCACGGAAAACGACATGCAGAAAAAGTATTGAACCGTGCAAGGCCAATCAAACGGTTCCTTCTTCAAAGGCTTCCAGTTCCCTCTTAAATGTAGCTGGCAAGAACACAAATTTGCAGCGCGCTCCAATTTTTTTTTTTTTTTCAAGTGGCGTAGACTATAGATTTGTACCACTGAGCGGGACCTATAGTCAGCCTATTATCTACTGTCAGTTATGGGAGTCATCACAGGGTAGACTCTCATCAAAGCTGACAAAAAGAAGTCTCATGCCTTTACGTATGTTAAATGGGTCTTTAGAAAGGCGAGCTCTCTTTTTATATTCACAAAGTGCGTGATAGGATAACGGTGTATTTTGAAGCTACGTACAGTTTCAATTTTCTCACTGTGCATATGGTCCTTCATCATTTGCCTTTATTTTTCGGAGAGAATAATACTGACAGAGATTGTATTTCATTTTCTATTTTTTTTCTTTTATTTGAATGCGTGAATAGGTTCTTCAACTATAGCAAACCACAATTCCGCACTCTTGCTAAGCCTGTCTTCAAGAAAATTACAAGTGTATGAACACCTGCGGCGTCTTGACACTATCCTTTATGTACCATTACAATGCAAAATTTCAGGAAGTTTTCTGATGTAGCAGTACGTCTGTCATCATGATAGTGGCTACACACAGTGGTTTAATTGTTGCAATCTTGTGAACAGTCACAAATCATCTCATAGCATATGCTCCTACTGTACATAGTGTAATGGCAGCATTACGCTGTCATAAGATATTTTCACAACTAAACCTAACAACTATAGGTATATAGAAGCCAATTATGTAGTTAAGTCAAATACGCAAGTGGTCATTAACAGGGACACAGAGTCACATTTTACTGTTAAGGATTGGGATATGGAACCTCATTCACATGTTAAGTGCAGTATCGTTGTTCTAATGATATACAATTAAGGATGTAATTTACAAAGTTTGATTTACTCTACTATACTTTATATCAGTTTGGGAAAGTAAATAAACGTATATTTATGAGGGTAGACCCACAACTTTGCTGATCGTTCTGGTGAAAGTTTCAGAGAAATGGATTGAATACTAGCTTGAAAAACGGAGAGTTTTAGTGAAAAATACACAACCTGAAAGAAATACATTTCCTAATACCATAAAAAATTTCTTATTGTTATTGTTACCAGTTATTGATTTAAAAGCCTCGGCTATATTTTGTGTCGTATTGATCTTCACGGTTATAAATAAACTGGTTTCTTCTCCTTCTTCTAGCCCATTTGATAAGAAAAGTTATTGCTTGTCTTACCCTTGCATTGTCCAGTTCCAGAATTTCTCTCTCTCTGTGTGCTTGCTCAATCTCGCTTCTAACTTCTCATGTACATAACGTCTATCTCTGTTTCCACTATTAAAGTCAATTACGTGATCATATTCCACTGTCAGAGAAAAGTACAGTGCAAGTGTCTAGTTAAGACAAAACTCCTTTCATCGCTGATACACTTTCAAACAACCTTATTGCCCCATCACAAACACAAAAGCTCGCTTTTGCAATTAGAACACACGCCGAAGTCGCAAGCTCAACAATATAATAAACGACGAAGTCCCCTCTTTTCTAAAAGTGTCGGGAGTGATTCACACTAGTCTCAGTCATGGCTATCACTCGCAGTTTGTGGTATTTTTAACATTTTCAATAAAAGCTGTTACCAATGTTTGCACACTTCTGTAAATATTTCTCTTGTTTTTGTCGTTATTCTTCTAAAAACTGTCCTACACGTGTGCTTGCTATGCGAACACAAAAAAACACTGTATCCAAGCTTACTTGAAGAATACGCCACACCAGTCACACAAAGAACTGCGAGTGCAAAGCACTATGTCGCGCTTGCAGTCCATTAGAAAACGATGACGGAAACAAACGCCTTCTAAAGTTTTGCAAATATACCCGGGCTAACGAGTCAAAGAAATCCCTGAGGCGGCAAAAACGTAGTTTTCCATCTTGTGTCCAGGATGTCCCCCCGTCATAACGATTTCAAACTTTAAGAAGTAGACGTTAGGTAGTGACGTTCAGTCTAATGTTCGTCTGTGAACACAGTGGCGAGGGGAAGCTCATAAATTAAATATTCATGGCGGAGATGCAGTTAGCAAACGTGCAGTAAAACAGTCGAAAACGAAGAAGATGCCTCAGTGCTGCAAGGTGCATGAAAAGCATACACCCTCCAATAAAAATATGCAAATTGGTCTACAAACCTATGATTACAGTGTCCTCTACCGCAGGTTTTTTTTTAACATATCGGACGGCAAGCCTAGCGAAGAATATTCTTCGACTTGTTAAAAGTATCTAAGTGGCATAATGCCTAGGACCCTGGACTCATATACATGAGAAAGTGTACATGAAATGTGGCGTTAAAAGCCCCGATGGCTGTTCACGCTAAGCGAAGATGGTTCCTTGAAAAACGTAGCAGCTGTTAGTCCACCTTCTTTGTATGTAATCGTTGGACTCGTATTTTAACTGGACCAGTGTCAGCAGAAGTTTAAACTACCGTCTTCATTTTGTTTTGAATCATGTAGCATCGTGGAGTCCATGTGATTTTCAAGGACTCAGACAACCAAACTGAAAGGAAATTATAAATTCTACGAAATGACGGATAGTAATTACATACATTCATTAACACAGGAATTGTTCCCAACAGAGAATCGTCTTCAAAGATGACAATCCCTTCGCTAACGCTGCTTGAAATGTTTAAAAAGCGTTAATGGAGTTTCCATTGTGGTTGTGTGGATTGTTATACATCTATCGACGTATTAGCGTCATTTAGTGTTGCCCATGGAAATGGAATAATTCCTTCAGGAGCAAATATATAAATTTCCAGTTTGAGTACGCACAGCTTTTGCCTCAGATATTTTAAGAAGATTAAATTATGCCAAAGATGACGGCACGGTGCTTTCCAACCAATTCGGTTACAGATACGAGGTGCATTCAAGTTCTAAGGCCTCCGATTTTTTTTCTCCGGACTGGAAAGAGATAGAAACATGCGCATTGTTTTAAAATGAGGCCGCATTCATTGTCAATACGTCCCAGAGATGGCAGCACCGTAAGGCAGATGCAATTTTACCGCCAGCGGCGAGAATGAGAACAGTTTTAAATACTTAAAATGGCGACGTTTTCCTTACTTGAACAGCGTGCAATCATTCGTTTTCTGAATTTGCGTGGTGTGAAACCAATTGAAATTCATCGACAGTTGAAGGAGACATGTGGTGATGGAGTTATGGATGTGTCGAAAGTGCGTTCGTGGGTGCGACAGTTTAATGAAGGCAAAACATCGTGTGACAAAAAACCGAAACAACCTCGGGCTCGCACAAGCCGGTCTGAAGGCATGATCGAGAGAGTGGAGAGAATTGTTTTGGGGAATCGCCGAATGACTGTTGAACAGATTGCCTCCAGAGTTGGCATTTCTGTGGGTTCTGTGCACACAATCCTGCATGACGACCTGAAAATGCGAAAAGTGTCATCCAGGTGGGTGCCACGAATGCTGACGGACGACCACATGGCTGCCCGTGTGGCATGTTGCCAAGCAATGCTGACGAGCAACGACAGCATGAATGGGACTTTCTTTTCGTCGGTTGTGACAATGGATGAAACGTGGATGCCATTTTTCAATCCAGAAACAAAGCGCCAGTCAGCTCAATGGAAGCACACAGATTCACCGCCACCAAAAAAATTTCGGGTAACCGCCAGTGCTGAAAAAATGATGGTGTCCATGTTCTCGGACAGCGAGGGCGTAATCCTTACCCATTGCGTTCCAAAGGGCACTACGGTAACAGGTGCATCCTACGAAAATGTTTTGAAGAACAAATTCCTTCCTGCACTGCAACAAAAACGTCTGGGAAGGGCTGCGCGTGTGCTGTTTCTCTAAGACAACGCACCCGCACATCGAGCTAACGTTATGCAACTGTTTCTTCGTGATAACAACTTTGAAGTGATTCCTCATGCTCCCTACTCACCTGACCTGGCTCCTAGTGACTTTTGGCTTTTTCAAACAATGAAAGACACTCTCCGTGGCCGCACATTCACCAGCCGTGCTGGTATGGCCTCAGCGATTTTCCAGTGGTCAAAACAGACTCCTAAAGAAGCCTTCACCGCTGCCATGGAGTCATGGCTTCAGCGTTGTGAAAAATGTGTATGTCTGCAGGGCGATTAAGTCGAGAAGTAACGCCAGTTTCATCGATTTCGGGTGAGTAGTTAATTACAATAAAAATCGGAGCCTTAGAACTTGAATGCACCTCGTACAAGGGCCTGTTCTGCAATCGAAGGTTTCGTTATTTCATGTTCATATCGGTACTGATAAAAGTCTAAAGTCAAAGTACTGTTTTGAATGTATCAATTATTTTCAGAAACTTCATCACTGACGTGTTTTTATGCGTTTATTTCATCCAGAAATGTCATTATGTTCTCTTCGAATGTTAATGATGGTATCCAAGGGAATAGTGTCACAATGGTATACAAGGAATCGATGTGGAGAAAAAATTTATTGGCCAGAATGAGGACGAGAAACGAAATGAAGTGAGCGTGGGGCATAATTAGCCTGCAGGCCCCATCCGGGGAAGTTCGGTCCCCCGAGTGCAAGTTTTATTTCAATCGACGCCACACTGGGCAACTTGCGTGCCGGTGATGAGGATGAAATGAAAATGAGGACAACAGAAGACCCAGTCAACGAGCGGAGAATATCTCTAGCCCGGCCGCCAACCGAACCCGGGTCTGCTGCAAGGGAGGCAAGCACTTTATCACTTAGCTAAGCAAGCAGACAGAGGTAGAAATAATAGAATGAGATTAGCAGATGAAATATAAGGGAAAGAAACAGAAACAGAAAGAGAGTTTTACCAAAGATATTTTATTTGTTTCCAGTCTTTTATTACTGCATTGTCCAATAATGAGAAATTCACCTGTCAGAACACAAAAAAGGCGAATATGACTTGGGCAGGGTTAGGGATGTAAAAGAATGGAACCAAGTAGACTTAATAGGTAAGAGAACCCATACCTCCCGAAAAAGTCTACCGGCAGATAGTAGCCCACAGCCCTCCCTGCCTCTTTATAGTGGTACTTTGTGGATTCGTGTTTGTCTATCGCAAATTATTTCATAGTTGTCATGTCCTTTGATGCTGTTACGGTTACTGTGAATAGAGTGGGAAAGAAAATGCTACCTCTTAAAGGTTACGATTTCGGATTCCAAAAATTGTTAAAAGGTAGTGCAGCTCGGTGGAAGTGCAACTTTCAAAATAGTAAAAGTTTTTTTTAAAACTGGCTCCACTGAAGACACAGATGTGCTGGACTGTGAAGACGACCAGACCACACAGAAATAGCTGGTGACAATATTCAGAAGCAGAAAATAGTTTGTGATACGAGAAGGAAAGCTATAAAAGAAATAGGTGGCAGTCATGAAAACGTATATGTAATTAAGTGATACCGAAGTAATAACCATTAAAGACTTCGACAGCTTTTCTAAATCCATTTAGAAAAGCTAGGCTGAAAATTCTGTCGAAATTGTAAGTTTTCCTTTTTTCATCTCTCCATTTGCAAGTGGAACAGGAGAGGAAATGACTGACCGTCCACTGTGCGCCGCATGGTGGCTTACGGAGTATGCATGTACATGTGGATAAGGATAAGCTACCAAACGTCAACTTCCACCTTTGTTCTATACGTTGATACTGAAATGTGGCGCATCGGTCGAACAAGTTTGTTCTCCTCGATAACTGATTCTCCGAAATTTCTCGTAGTATATGGCATAAACGAAACGCAAAGACATGAGGGTGAAGCAAGATCCTCGACCACGTGTAACACGGCGAGCAGAGCGATGTTCGCGTGTCTGCCAGCAGACCGGTCGCTGCCGCAGCCGCCGGCGCTGTCGTGTCCGGCGCCTGGCTCCCTCTCTGTCCCTGCCCCCCGCGGGCCCTCCTGGCCTTTCCGCCGCTGAGTGGTCTTCCCGCACCGCCGCCGCCGCCGCCGCCGCCGCCGTCTCCACCGCCGCTGCCGCCTCCGCCGCCTCCTCCTCCATTAGCGTAATGTCGCCGGGCGGCCCGTACGTCCGGAGCGCCGTCGTAAACATGTGCCCCGCGCCGCGCCGCGCCGTAATCCGATGGGCGGCCGGCGGGCCAGGCCCCTGCAGGGCCGACGACCCGCGCTACCGATTGTTGGGGCCCACAGTTGCTGGTAGCCCGGTAACCGGTACCGCCGACAGTGCGGATGCAACTTGCCCAGTTCGTCGAGTGTTCTCAGCTGTTGTTTCTTCTCTTCCCCTACGGCTTTTTCGTCTCAGAATATGAGTTAAAACAGACACTATAGTGATAACCCACGTTCCCTGTCATGCTTAGTTGTTCGGCAGTCTGGTTTCGTAAACCACTGGCCAAGGTGAGAAGGTAAGAGTTTACAAAGGATATTATAAAATATTTTTTTAGAACTTCTAACATTAATAATTCCATAATTAATTATTAAATAAAATATGGCTTTTCAGGCTTTGATCGCTATTCTTTGATAGCGATCAAAGACTGAAACACCATATTTTATTTAATGAACGATCGCGGAATTCCCTCTAAGACAATCATGTCTAGTTTTGATAAATTAATTATTAGTTTGTCTGTCAGCAGCCTGAAGCGCTCCAAATCGCAGCAATACTGTGCTGCCAATATAAAATGACGTGCTCCATCTACAGGTTGATTCAGCCGATGGGTTTTATGCAATTTGCAGCGCCTTCAAACACCATGTGCTATATTTTCTAACTCCCTCGCTCGCAATAGGAAAACTATTAGTCCTACAGCAGAAAAAAACACTATATTTTCGTATGAAACGTAACGTAGTTAAATTGTGTAGTTGAATACGTTTTCGCTACAGGCCATATATTTCGAGTTATTCGAGAAAAAGTACAAACGTGGCATTCAAACACGGTTTTCTTGAATATCTCGAAAACTGCGGCCTCCAGAGAAATCATATCGTATAACAAAATTTAAATACATTAAACTTCATACAAAAGGTACCTGTTCACTTTTTCTGTAGGGCCAACAATTTCCACGTAGTAGGTGAGAGAATATGAAAATCTTGCTTCTGGTTTTTGACTCTGTTGCAGGCTGCATAAAATCCATACGTAGGGCAGCTGAATCACCATGTATAAAGAATACTTATTTCTTTTACTGTAACTTTAAAAAGAAATAGTTCCATAATTAATTATTTGGTTGTTTTCTTGTCTACAGCCCTGATGCACTTTAAAATCCACATGCCACAGTATTGTAGCACATTACTGATGAGCCAATGTGAAATGACCCAGACCTTATATGCTTTAAAAATCAGCTGTACCTTTCTGTTTTGGTTCCCCTAGCGGCATGCTGCGGTAGTGCTTCGTGAGGTTTCGGTTTGCTGGAAGAATCTACTTCCAAAGCAACAAAAGAATAGTTACATCAAGGTATTTTCCTTGGCGACAGCTGAAACTTCATATGCCCTTTCGGTTTGCCTCCTCTGCCTCCACTGTGTGGTGCTACGGTGGGGGATTGCTTGAATACCAAGATTGCTGACACGTAGCTGCAAATAAAAATGGATCTAAGCACTATGGGACTTAACATCTGAGGTCATCAGTCCCCTAGAACTTACAACTACTTAATCCTAACGAATCTAAGGACATCACACACTTCCATGTTCGAGGCAGGATTCGAATCTGCGACCGTAGCAGTCCCGCGTTTCCGGACTGAAGCGCCTAGGATCGCTCGGCCACGCCGGCCGGCGCTGCAAATAAACAAAATATTAATTACAAGAATTCTCTTTTTTTGCAGTGACAATTCAAACTTCTTGAATATCTCTCGTATATACAAGACAAGCGAATCCTGCCTCGGGCATGGATGTGTGTGATGTCCTTAGATTAGTTAGGATTAAGTAGTTGTAAGTTCTAGGGGACTGATGACCTCAGATGTTAAGTTCCATAATTATCAGTGCCATTTTTCGTCCATCAACGTGAATCCCGCTCCAGTATGTTCACTAAATGTCATTGCGATTCTTTACACCAGTCACCCTCCCATGTACTGGCTCAAAGAGTGCCCTGCGATCATACATAACTGAACCTCCTAGATAACAGTGGCTGTCTACAATACAGTTATGGTGTAAACGGAGTCCTCTTTGCCTCCACACACGAATGTTAGTATTTTCACCGCTCCCAAATCCTCAAACAGTAGTGTCGTGTAATGTGACATTAGCCCCGTTGCGAGGAGGAGCCTTGAGAGGTCGTCTGGCATATAATCCCAGCTTACAGGACCTGTTTCGTATCGTTTGTGTTGACATCTGCGCTCCTGTAGCTGTTTGTAACTGCCGCCGTGGATGTATAGCACTGCGTTGAAAGTTTCTGCTTGGTGTTATACACAGATATTGGCCCTGTAAATCTGTTATTTCTTCTTACACAGCTAGACTCTCACGATCTGCAACTGACTGTCACTAGAAACTTGTTCCAAATTCTAGAAACATCACTTTGTCTTGCAGCGACATTCGCTACGACGTTCACCTGCTCCATTAGAGTGACTATACGGTGCATCTGATTGTACGTTATTGTTGTCCAAACCATCTTCAACTCCAGTAATGATACACATTACAAATATTGCGATGTGGTTGCCTTAAAGACAGAAATACTGCCCGCTCGTGGAGCAAGTATGGACAGCTTATACTTGAATCAAGTCACAAACAAAACAATGTTTCGTTATCATAACGTACATCTGGATCAAAACTTGAGTATTAAATTTTTGGCAATATGCAATATTTTGATCACTGTAGTTTTCAAACAACGGAAATTCCTCTACACACTGAAAGGTTCATCTACAAAGAGCTTTACTGTCAGAATACGGTAAAATCCGTAGTTTTACTCGTGAAAATACGAAGGATTATTATTACTTTTTGGGCTATTAGGGGCAACGGCCTTGCCGCAGTGGATTCACCGGTTACCGTGAGATCACCGAAGTTAAGCACTGTCGGGCGTGGCTGGCAATTGTATGGGTGACCATCCAGCCGCCATGTGATGTTGCCATTTTTCGGGGTGCACTCATCCTCGTGATGCCAATTGAGGAGCTACTCGACCGAATAGTGGCGGCTCCGGTCAAAGAAAACCGTCATGACGACCGGAAGAGCGGGGTGCTGACCACACGCCCCTCCTATCCTCATCCTCAACTGAGGATGACACGGCGGTCGGATGGTCCCGATGGGCCAGTTGTAGCCTGAAGACGGAGTGCCTAGTCTATTAGACTTATCTGTTATAAATAATATCTACGCCAATGATCTAATGAAAGGTCATTTGAAAAAGCTTTCATGTCTGAACCCTTAGAGAGGTAACGCTACAAGTAATAATTATCCTCCACACCATCATTAGCACAACTGTCAGACTGTGTTCATGTCAAAAATAGACACATAATTAAAATTTTAAAGTGCTTTTCCTGTTATTATGCGGCAGTACTTTTTTTGAACACTCGCATAACCTATTTAATAGTTTAATATGCATATCTGACTAGCAAATCACATCAAATCACTAACCATGCATGAAAGCACCAAGCAATAATAACAAGTACAAATGACTGCAATTGTAACTGGTGATGTCTGTTTTCCTTTTGGTATGGCGATATATTCTTGTAATGGGCTGCAGCCTGGAGCCTATAGTCGACTATTGAATGGCGAGAGTTAATAGTGGAACGGCAAATGGTTGTAAAATTATTTCTGCTGATAGTAAAGTCTTGGCCACATATAAACTGAGAAGCGTGCTCTGCTGGCTGAAGACAGTGGTGGCAACTAACGATAAGTTCTGAAGGAGAGGCGAAGACATGCTACTGCTAGCCAGTCACTAGCTCTGAAGGAGGCCAGCAGGATTTTTTGTTCAAAATTTCGTAATGAGGTTCCTGAATGACTCTTAGCACTTATTTTATTAGCAGTGGAGAGAACTCATGCGATTTTATGGGCATCCTTTCTCACCGAACATAACTAAAAATCTGTCACATGGTTAGAGAGACTTTCTGCCTCTTATCCCAATCGAAAGGAGACATGTACTTCATTGGTTAACTATGGCATATTCCACAACCATGGGGAATTTGTTAGAACATTTATTAAATTATCATTGGTCAGAGTTCGCAAGTCTGTTGTAGCTGAGCGGCCAGATTCCAGTACCGGCCGATCCAGCTACGTTTTGTAGAAGAGAATAAGAGAGCACTTGATCCTGGAGCATAATAGTGAACAATTCCTCTTGTGGGGTCATAGCGAAGCCTCCTCCACAGAGCTTGTGACAGTACGTTTCGTCTTAGAGAGGAAGAGAGAGATGTCTCCAATGTGGAGAAGGAGTCAGGTGCTGAGTGTGAACTCAGGATTCTCAGCGATTATTACATGCACCCTGTGCACTCATGCATCGTTAGACTGGTGCACATGAGCGAAATTTGCATTCACTTAGACGAGGCGAGAGCGAAGTCACTTAATTTGCATCAGGGTTTCGTTTCGATGATCTAATTTTTAAAGCCAGCTTTTGGCACCCACGATGCACAGGCGGGAGACTACTGGTGTTTGTTCATTTTTTCTGGGAATTTTCTTTAGCTCGTTAATTTATTCCCCAACCACTGGTAATATTCTTGAATACAGTGTTCATATCGTGTCTTTCGCATGTACGTCCTTGTGTACGAAGGATATGGTGCATATATTCAGTCCCATATCCACTTGATAATTATTCGTATTCTTGGTTCAGTGGACAAAATATTTTTACGTCTTTTAGCAATAAATCATACAGGCAAAGTGACCCTTAGATTCTTTGCAGGGTTTCTTGGATCCGTTTATCAATATGTCTATGCTTACTTGAGCCACCCCTGTTGACTTAAGTTGTGTTCTGTCGTGAGACTTTTTCTTTTAATTGGTGTGACCTTACACTATGTGGTAAAAAGTATCCGAACCCACCAAAACTTACTTTTTTTCACATTAGGTGCATTTTGCTGCCACCTACCGCCAGGTACTCCGTATCAACGACCTCAGTAGTCATCAGTCATCGTGAGAGAGCAGATTGGGGCGCTCCGCGGAACTCACGCATTTCGAATGTAGTCAGGTGATTGGATGTCACTTGTGTCATATGTCTGTACACGAGATTTCCACACTCCTAAACATCCCTAGTCCCACTGTTTCCGATGCGATAGTGAAGTGGAAACGCGAAGGGACACTTACAGCACAAAAGCGAACAGGCCGACCTCGGCTGTTGACTGACAGAGACCGCCGACAGTTGAAGAGGGTCGTAATGTGTAATACGCAAACATTTATTCAAGCCATCACACAGGAATTCCAAACTGCATCAGGATCCAAATGGTTCAAATGGCACTGAGCACTATGGGACTTAACATCTGAGGTCATCAGTCCCCTAGAACTTAGAACTACTTAAGCCTAACTAACCTAAGGACATCACACACATCCATGCCCGGGGCAGGATTCGAACCTCCAACCGTAGCGGTCGCGTGGTTCCGGACTGAAGCACCTAGAGCCGCTCAGCCACATCGGTCGGCCATCAGGATCCACTGCAACTGCTATGACAGTCAGGCGGGAGGTGAGAAAACTTGGATCTCATGGTCGAGCGGTTGCTCATAAGCCACACATCACGCCGGTAAATGACAAACGACGCCTCGCTTGGTGTAAGGAGCGTAAAAATCCGACTATTGAACACTGAAAAAACTTTGTGTGGTGTGACGAATCACGGTACACAATGTAGCGACCCGACGGCAGGGTGTGTAGGAGAATGCCCGGTAAACGTCATCAATCAGCTTGTGTAGTGCCAACAGTAATATTCGGAGCCGGTGGTGTTATGGTATGGTCGTGTTTCTCATGGAGGGGGCTTGCACCCCTTGTTGTTTTGTGTGGCACTATCACAGTATAGGCCTACAATGATGTTTTAAGCACCTTCTTGATTCCCACTGTTGAGCAATTCGCGTAGGGAGGTTGCATCTTTCAACACGATCGAGCATCTGTTCATTATGCACGGCCTGTGGCGGAGTGGTTACACGACAATAACATTCAAGTAATGGACTGGCCTGAGCAGAGTTCTGGCCTGAATCCTATAGAACACCTTTGGGATGTTTTGGAACGACGATTTCGTGCCAGGCCTCACCGACCGACACGGATACCTGTCCTCAGTGCAGACTTCCGTGAAGAATGGGCTGCCATTCGTCAAGAAACCCTCCAGCACCTGATTGAACGTATGCCCGCGAGTGTGGAAGCCGTCATTAAGACTAAGGGTGGGCTAACACCATATTGAATTCCAGCATTACCGATGGAGGGAGCCACGAACTTGTAAGTCATTTTCAGCCAGGTGTTTGGGTACTTTTGATAACATAGTGTATGTGTAGCTATATTTCACTGTACGTCACCGGAGATATTTTATTTATTTATTTATTTTATTTATTTAATAAAATAAATAAATAAATAAAATATAGTGTATGTAGATCTCAGAGGTATGCTAAATGTTTAACCACCGCCAATGATTTCTTGTCAGATGAATGTAGGGTAATAGCAGTATCAGCAGAAAATAGTATAACGGGAGGAGGATTCGTTATGAGTAGGAAAGAGGGACAGAGATTGAGATAGTGTGAACAGTTCCGTAGGCTGCTCCTTTATTTCGAAATGGGCACAGTATTACATCATTTGACAGTTAGCTAATTTCGCTCCTATGGGAATTATCAAGCTCCATCAGAATAAAAATTATACGTATTTTCAGCGTATCAGTCGAAGATGTAACACCTCAAAATATCAATTTGGAGCAATGTCTCCCACCTTCAGATCGATCTCATAGTTAATAAGTAATTAGCCTCAGAGCAAGCAGTATTAGCTTACCAGTCATATTTTTTCCGATATTTTTTCCGTTCAGCATCAACAGTGATCTGAAGATGGAGGGCACTGCCTGAAACTCGCCATTTTGAGATAATTATACAACGATAGACAGGATGAAAGTAAGTTGGTGTTCTAGAAAAAGGATTTCGTATCACTCCGTAC
Organism: Schistocerca nitens; assembly: GCF_023898315.1. NCBI lineage: Eukaryota > Metazoa > Arthropoda > Insecta > Orthoptera > Acrididae > Schistocerca > Schistocerca nitens. Next base: position 214,241,916 of record NC_064614.1, read on the forward strand.
TGGTAAGTATAAAGTTTCCATACAATGAAACCTGTCGTGCATACTGCCTGTTAAGAGTTCTGAACCACACAGGAACAGGAATAATTATGAGAGCTTTGAAGGCTGTACGTAAGAAAGAAAATAGATAACCTTTACCCCGGTTTGTCACCATACCGGCATTCATAAGACACTAATATTCTTTAGCGTAACTTAACCCGTGCTCTAGGGGTAGCGTTGTTGACCAGTAATGCTCGGTTTCGTTCTCTAACCTCGCCATTGCTTGAATGTGGAGTAATAATCACCAGAAATGATGGCCGATGAGATCCGAAATAAGAAGTCAGCGTACGAGTTGTGGCGTGGAATGTCATCAGTTTCAACATGGTATGAACTTAGAAAAGCTGAAAAGCGAAATGTTCACGTTCACTCTGGATACAGTGGAAGTCAGTGAAGTGAAGGGGAAAGAAGACAATGATTTCTTTCAGACGAATGAAGGGTAATATCAAAGGCAGCAGAAAATGGTATAACGGGCAGAAATGGGATGGAGGGACAGAGAGTGATTTAGTGAGAACAGTTCCGTGATAGGGCTGTTCTCATCAGAATATATAGCAAACTAGCTCCGACAACGACAGTTCAGGTGTGCATTCCGACGTCGCAAACAGAAGAGAAAGTATATGAGGATACCGTACGGGTAATTCAGTACTTAAAGGGAGATGAAAATCTAATAGTTATGGGGAATTGGAAGGCACTTGTAGGTGAAGTTGTAAAAGAAACGGTTACGGAAGAACATGTGCTTCGTACTGGGAATGAGAGTGGAGAAATACTGATCTACAATAAATTTCTGATAGTAATAGCAAATACTCTCTTCAAGATTCACAAGAGGGGGAGGTATTTATGGAAAAGGCCAGGAGACGCAGGAAGATTTCAGTTAGATTACATCATGGTCAGGCAGAGATTCCGAAATCAGATACTGTACCGTAAGACTGAACAGTAAGACTCAAAGATCAACAACGAAGTGCTCGGATTAAAACTGGTGTCAGACTGGGATGTTGTCCATCGCCCCTACTGTGCTACGTATATGGACATGGCCAAGAGCACAAGGTGCTTTTTGATCTTAAAAGTTTTATTCATTGAAAACCTTTCTATAACGTGCTATTTTACCCACTAACATAATTTGGCGTAAGGTCCAAATACAAAATTAGCAAGTCTTATAACAAAAACCTTTGAAGACCTGTAGATGGCAACAAACTCTATCGAAACCTTTTGTTCCAAATAAAGACATAATTTGCTAATAACAGCCGCTATTGGTTTAGACTGATGATATAATAAATAAAGAGTCATAGATTGGCAGTTTCATTGTTTACGTATATATTTTGTATTTTCCAATGAGCTAACTCAGAACCCTGCCTTGAGCGTAACATATAAATCCAGTCAGAGTGGTACAAACTGCGTATTCTTCCGTCGTTAATAACGCCTGTACATGTAGACGAATGGTTATTCTATAATATGTTTGCCTTGTTCGAAAAATACTGAAATTAATTCATTAGATGGCTTTCCCGTAAAAGACATGCAAACTGGTAATACTATGCGGATACAATTTTCGTTCTCTGAGAACGCAAGTGGAACATGATATGTGCAATGAGAAACAACAGAATACCGTAAGTGGAATCTGGCAATTGGCCGTAACTGAGTGCGTAACAGTCTGAATGACTAATGTTTGATGTTCGATGTGGATCTCACACACTCTGCTCTCTGCCACGCCGACAAAACTTTATTTAGATACTGATTTCTTCCCTTTTTTGCGAAATGGCTTCATGTAAGTATATTTATATTTGTTTAAATAGTGCAGTGAGTCTACTGTCGTTATTTAAAACAAGAACGAACATCTTTAATACAGTTGGCCTTCGTCACATCAACAATTGTTGTAAGATAGCAACGCTTTTACGCTCCTTGAAGATGTTCACTCTTACTCAGACGTTCGTTAAGCTGTCGAACAAAAATACATTGAAAAATGCACCATTTTGTATGGATAAACACTAGCCCACATGTATTAATTTTCAGTGAAATATAGGCGTAGAAAATTATCTGATTCGTTCAAATAAACAAAGAAAGGTCCTATTAAATTTTTGTAACAAAATTAAGGTGCGTAAAGATATCACACAAAGCAGACATTTTCTACATTGAGACGTTTCATTGGCTGTGCCAGGTTTAGAGAATGAGTGACATAAAAACTGGTAACAAGAAACTTGAAATTGTTGCGGCATGAAAAAGGTTTAATGTAAGAGTCAACTTTCTTGATTGAAACTTCGTAAAGGGACGTAAAAGAAGTCGTCGATAATACGCCGATTTAACAACCTAAACTTTCTAGTCTTTTTTCTCCACGTCCATGTCGTTGAATGGCAGTATATTCGATAAAATTCTGCATCCAACTTTTTGAAGAGCGTAGGCGTAACGCTTCAAACCCTGTCAGGAGAAGTTCGTACACAAATCACGCAGAACTGATCACCAAGATTTTGATTTATTAAAATGTGTTCACCGAATGAAGAACGTCTGATGAAAAGCATTTTAACGAGTTCTAAACAAACTGTTCTGTTTTAACTCCTGCTGAATTTTAGTTAAAGAGGGATCATCTTGTGATATAATTCATAAACATAAGTTGACGAAATACACGTTCTCTGACACTAAGCTCGCTACGGAATATGAATAGAAGAAGATGTACTATTTCGAGGTACTGTTTCCAGAATATTTTCGGATATACGTAGTCTCTTTTTATTTCTACTTATTTCTTGGAAAAAACACGTTCCTCCAACATCCCGTTGACGTATTCATGGTTTAGTGTGGAAACCAGATGCCACTTCCAATAATTATACAAACTTCCAAATGACGGCAATACCTCGACTATAATGAAATTCTTTCATCTCCAATGCCTTACTTTACCATTGTTGAACGTTTTGGACGTACTGTTGACGAGGAGGCGAGTGTTACAGTTTTGATAGGATTAAGTCTCCTTCGTTGCTTCTGCTGTAAATTCTTTCATTTTCCGTACCTACGTAAGCCGTTCTTTCTCGTTTAGAGAATCGTAATTCACACATTTGTTTTATAGATATACTTATTACAGAAAATACACAGGGAGTTTCGATACATGGAGAATCTACGCCAAAAACTTGTTTTCTAATCCACAGAATTCCCCGAAGCCAGTTACACAGCAACTGATTGAAAGGTGTGCAAAACACTGCCAAGGGTGACGTTAAAAAATCAATTGCTTTGATCTCGCTACTCGAACGCAACACTATCACTACAGACATAGAAATGCAAATGAAATGTAATTTAAAACAAAATTGTCTACAACGATTCCTATTCACTCGCAGTAACATGAGTAAAATAGATGCAACACTGTATTTAAATAATAAGCAGTAGCCTCCACAACCGATTTTCTTCAAAAGTAAAACACCTTCAAACATCTGATTACCTTGAAAATGAGGTAATGTGTCAAATATTTTATGTTGAACATACAATAACTTTATGGTTGATAAAATACAACTCTGATTAAATTGGGTTTACTAGTTGCGAGATATTGACCCATAGACTAATGGTTCAAATGGCTCTGAGCATTATGCGACTTAACTTCTGAGGTCATCAGTCGCCTAGAACTTAGAACTAATTAAACCTAACTACCCTAATGATATCACGCTCATCCATACCCAAGGCAGGATTCGAACCTGCGACCGTAGCGGTCGCTCGGTTCCAGACTGTAGCGCCTAGAACCGCATGGACACTCCGGCCGGCCATAGACTAATAAAAAACCTCAAAAACAAAACTATGTATCGTACAATGATACAATTTTATAGGTAAACTGTTTTCAAAATGGTTATCTAACAGAGTTAGTAGTGTAAAAAAAGAGGCCAATTCTGGATAAAAATCATGAGCGCTAGTGACTGAAGACTTCTCGCATTGTAAGTTACCCTCGTCGTGCCAACAGGATTATCTAAGAGCGTGGAGGAGCATCCAGGAGGTTCTCTTGTCCTTTGAATGGGAATCTGCCACTAACGGTGGAAAAATCAGAAATGATCAACGAGCAGAGGATGCGGAAGACAATGCAAACCATTTCATTAACGACACCTACTGTGTATCCACAGGACATGTGGCCTGTAATTGAAACAGTGTTATGATCTCTCCACTGACAAAAGATGCCGGACTAGTCTGCCATTCGGAACTATTGGGGGGTTCTGACAAGAGGGACATGACCATGAGTAAAAGGCTAAATTAGTAACGAAAGACTAACATTCTACGAGTCGGGGAATGGAGTGTCAGAAGCTTGAAAGCGGTAGGGAAGTCAGAAAATCTGGAAAGGGAAACGCTAAGACACATTTTACATATAGGTGGGTCACTTACGTGAAGTAGAAATAAAACAAGGATATCCGGCTCAGACGAGTGTAGGGTAATAGCAGCTTCTGAAGAAAGTGGAATAATGGGAGTAGGGTTCGTTATGAGTAGGAAGGAGGGCAGAGAAAGAGTTACTGTGAACAGTTCTATTATAGGGCTGTCCTCAACAGAATCGACAGCAAACGAACACCGACGGTAATAGTTCATCTACATCTACATATATACTCCGATAGCCACCAAGCGGTGTGTGACGAAGAGCACAATTCGCGCCAAAATCATATTTCCCCCCTCTGTTCCACTCGCGGATCGCACGAGGGAAAAACGACTGCCTGAACGCCTCAGTACGAGCTCTTATTTCCCTTATCTTTCATTGGTGATCATTGCGCTATTTCAACGTTGGTTGAAATAATATATGGTCTGCATCCTCGGTGAAGATCGGATTTCGGAATTTAGTAAGCAACCACCTCTGTTTAGCGCGCCGTCTATCTGCAAGTTTGTCCCACTTCAAACTTTCTATGAGATTTGTAACGCTCTCGCGATGGCTAAACGTACCAGTCACGAATCTTGCGCTCTTCTTTGGACCTTCTCAATCTCTTGAATCAGACCCAACTGGAAAGGGTCCCATACAGACGAACAATACTCCAAGAATGGACGAACTAACGTATTGTAAGCTATTTCCTTTGCTGAAGGACTGCATCGCTTCAGGATTCTACCAATAAACCCCAATCTAGAGTTCGCCTTACCCGTTACTTGTGTAATCTGATCATTCCATTTGAGATCATTTCGAATAGTCATACCCAGATACTTGACTGATGTTACCGCTTCCAGAGACTGATCACTTATTTTGTACTCATACACTAATGGGGATTTTCGCCTTGTTATACGCAGTAGATTACACTTACTAATATTGAGAGATAACTGCCAGTCATTACACCACGAATTTATTTTCTGCAAATCCTCATTGATTCCTTTACAAATTTTGTGTGATACTACTTTCCTGTAGACTACAGCATCATCGGCAAACAGTCTCAGCCCGCTGTCAATACTATCAACCAGATCGTTTATGTAAATCGTAAAAAGCAGAGGACCTATTACGCTGCCCTGGGGCACACCTGAAGTTACGCTTGTTTCTGTTGAAGTCACCCCGTTCAGTACGACATACTGCCCCCTGTCTGTTAGAAAACTTTCTATCCAACCGTATATGTCATCGGATAGACCGTAAGCGTGCACTTTTTGTAGCAAGCGACAGTGCGGAACTGAGACGAACGCCTTTCGAAAGTCGAGAAATATGGCATTAACCAGGTAGCCGGTATCTAGAGCCTGTTGTGTTTCACGGACAAAGAGGGTCATCTGTGTCTCACATGACCGCTGTTTCCTAAAATCGTGCTGTTATCTGCAGATGAGCTTCTCAGAGTTTAGAAAGGTTATTATGTCTGAACAGAACACATGTTCCATGATTCTACAACAAATCGTTGTCAGTGAAATTGACCGGTAATTATGTGCCTACGATTTTCTACCCTTTTTATAGATTGCTATGACCTGGGCTTTGTTCCAGTCCCGGGAACTTTCCGCTGTTCCAATTATCTCTGATAGATGATGGATGAGAATGGTTCTATATTTGTAGCATACTCAACAGGAATACTGTCTCGGCGAAATGCCTTCCTGGCGTCTAAGGATCTTCACTGATTTACAATCCGAGATACACTAAATACTATGTCAGCCATCCTTCGTTTGTTCTATAATTGAAAGGGGGAATGGTGCTGCAGTCCTCTACCGTAAACGAGTTTTTTTTAAAGCTAGGTTTAGAATTTCGGTCTTCTATTTATCATCATCAGTAACATTACCCGTACTGTCAGCAAGAGAAGGTATTGAATTATTAGTAGCGTTCATAGATTTTACGTTCAGGTACACGTGGCGACGACACAAGCAGACGATGAAAATATAAAGAATAAGAGGATACTGAACAGATAATTCAGTACATAAATGGAGGTGAAAATTTCATAGTCATGGGAGATTGGACTGCGGCTATAGGGGTGAGAGTAGGAGCAAGAATTACGGGAGAACATCGGCCTCGTAGCTGGTACGAGAGAGGAGAGAGACTGAGTTCTGCAATAAATGTCGGTTGGTAATAACGAGTACTTTGTTCAAGAGTCACAACAGGGGGCGCAGTGCTTGATTTGTGACAGTTCGCGGCAGTACGCCGTACCAGTACCTCTGCCGAAAAAAAAGAAAACCTTAAAATAATGTTTTTAACACGTCTAAATTTTAAAGAAATGCACGGAAAGTGACAATAAAGGAACCGCTCTTTTTTCGCAATGAAGTGCTGGGAGGAGGTATACTTGGAAAAGACCGTGAGACAAGGGAAGATTCCAGTCAGATTGAAATCATGGTCAGACAGACATTCCGAATCAGATATGAAATTGTAAGGCGTATCCAGGTGCAGATATTCACTCAGATTACATTTTAATAATGATGAAGAGGAGGTTGGAGATCAAGAGACTAGTCAAAAGAATCAATGCGCAAAGAAGTGGAATCCGGAAGTACTAATGAATGAAGACATAAACTTGAAGTTTTCTGAAATGACGGATAATGTGATAATGAACAGCACTGTTAGCATTTCAGCTGAAGAGGAATGGACATCTCTAAAAGCGGCAGTCATAGATGTTGGAAAGAGAAACACACGTACAAGGAAAGTAATTGCGAAGGAAGCACAAATAACGGAAGAAACATTTCAGTTAATCGACAAAAGAAAAAAGTAGAAAAATATTCATGGAAACTCAGGAATATAGAAATACAAGTCACTTAGGAACGAAGTAAATAGGATTTGAAAGGAAGTTAAGGCGAAATGGCTACATGAAAAATTAGTAGAATTCGAAAAAGAAATGGTTATCGGGAGCAATGTCCCAGCATACAGGAAATTCGAAACAGCCTTCGGTGAAACAAATTAAAGTTGGTAACATTAAAAGTACAATGGTAATTCCACTATTGTAAAGAGTACATTTAAGGGGGAGATGTTCTCTGGTGATGTGATGGAAGAAGAAACAGGAGGTCACATGGAAGAGATAGGGAGTCAACTATTTGAAGCAGAAATAAAAGATCGTTGGACGACTTAAGATCACACAAGGCCGAAGGGATAGACAACATTCCACCCAGGAGCCGATAAATGCGAAAATTATTGTACAATCTACTTAACAGCAGATGCATCTAAGTTGCTGAGAAAGAAAATCAAGGTACGTTCAGAAGATGTGTCGACCTGGAAAAAACGTTCGATAACGCCAAATGGTGCAAGATATTCGAAATGCTGCGAAAAATAGGAGTAAGCGATAGGGAAAGACGGGTAAGATACAAAAGGAAGAAGAACAAAGAGGAAAAATACGGCTGTAAGACCACGAACGAAGATTTCGAATTAGAATGTGTGTAAGACGGGATATTGTCTTTCTCCATTACTGTTCATTTGATGCATCGGATAACTAATGGCGGCAAGAAGAGAAAGGTTCAAGATTGAAATTACAGTTGAAAGTGGAAGGATATCAGCGGTATGATTCGCTGATGACATTGCTCTCCTCAGTGAAAGTGACGGATTTACGTGAGTGCTCAACGGGATGAAGTGTCTACAGATTAAGGTATATGTATTTAGGGTAAATCGTTCAAACCTGAAAGTAATTAGAGGTATCAGAAATGAGAACAGCGAAAAATTTAACATAGGAATTAAGGATAATGAAATAGGTGGAGTTGAGGAATTCAGGTACCTAGACACCAAAAAACCCATGGCAGGAAAATATGCAAGTATCTAAGGCAAATTAGAACTGGCAAATAGGACATTACCGGCCTAGAGAACTCTACTGCTATCAAACATAGGCCTTAATTTGTGGAAAAAATATCTCTGAATGTACGTTTGGACCACAGCATTGTATGGTAGTAAAATGTGGACTGTGGTAAAACCGGAGCAGAAGAGGATCAAACCATTCGAGATGGTGGTGTTGCAGAAGAATGTTTGAAAAGTAGGTGGACTGATCAGGTAAGGGATGAGGAGGCTCTCCGCAGAATCGCCGAGGAAAGGAATATATAGGAAACACTGAAAAGAAGGAGAGCCAGGATTATGGGATATCCATTAAGACGTCAGAGAACTAATTGGATTACATCCAGCAAATAACTGAGGACATAGGTTGCAAATGCTACTCTGAGATGGAAAGGTTGACACAAGAGAGGAATCGTGGCGGGCAGCATCAAACCAGTCAGAAGTCTGACAAAAAAAGAAGTAATAGGACATTTAGTAAAGGTTTGAAATTACGTTTAAGATTGTTATATATGATCCTGTTATGAAACAGGAAGACTATACTCGGGGCTATTTTCGCTGCGTTCTAAGAAAAGCCAATTTTTTGCGCACCTCAATGTTTATGACGTCATATCTGCCAAACTATGTGCCGTGTGTTTATAGAACTTAAAATAAGTGGTACTTGCGGATGTTGTCTGAAAAATTTGTTGCGAATAGAACTAGGAGAAAGGACGTAATATATTAAAACATCATGCTTAATACTGTAATTTTACTGCATAAACAGCGAAAATATAGAATCTGTGTTTATATCCTTTCTGTGTGGAAGCGGTAACCTAAGATTATACGCAATAACGCCTTGATTACTGCAGCATTTAAAATTTTTAAATTCGGTCAGTAATGACACGAAATACTGAAACTCCACTTCATCGTCCCCAAACACCGTTTGATGACAACCTCTAACGGCGACTGACAGACCGCTTAGTCGCTTCGCAATACATTAAGCGTTTAAGTGGCCATGGCAGATACATCCGTCAAAAGCCTGCTCGAGCACAGTGAGTTTGACGGACATACTTGTCTGCAGCATTCTGTGGCATTAGCTAATGGGAATGCTGAACTTCGGGCCGGCAGATGTTATAATGCTATTAGTTAATACTTCCTCCACTAGATGGTACCTCTCGCCAGACAAGATAACGTATTCTTGATGAGGTATAACGTTTATAACTGTTGAGGACACACATTATGGTTGCCATTACCTTGAAGATAAATCAAATTCTGGAGTTGTTTTGGAGCTCGGTTTAGATTTGCTGGGAAAAGTGCGCTACTCAATATTTATATACCAGACAAACGATTAAGAAAATCGAAGTTGTCGGCACATTGCGGCGGCGAAACAGATCTTCCCTGACTTACAATTAGAATTAATGATTAGTCTTCAAGATGATTTGACCGTATCGTCTCCAAAACCAAGACATCAATTGGACGACTACCTAGAAGACCAAAACGGATTCATCTTACAGCCAACGATTGTCCAAAAGTATTGGCAACCATAACGATGAAAAGAGTAACAATGAGGTGTGGCGTATGCATGAGAGGAGGCTTTCGCGAAGAGACACTGATATGCGAAACGTGAAGTTTCTCCCTATGCAGCAGTAAGTTTTGAAATATTTCACAGAGAAATCAGCATTTTTGCACGAAACGTTATAAAACCCGACGTAATTCAGTTGTGGTGTTCTTGTACAAAGTTTTCTCTTCCTCCGTATCGCCCTGTTTGGGGTACATTGGATCAGTCATTAATTGTGTGTTGTTCTTTTCTCAGTGCCCAGTGTTTCTTCATTCCGTCTGATCTTCTTCTCCTCTCTTTTTCCAAGACGATGTGTTTGGATTTTTATGTGGATTTGTCTTGAAACTCGATATTTTTATCTTTAGTAATCAGTATAGCGGTTCGATCGATTAGTGATTTTTCTGAAACCTTCAGTGTTACTAGGTCTTTCTCAATTTCTCTAAAACAGTTAAGTTTTGTTTTGCGGTCACGGAAAACGTCTAAGATTTCGGAAAAGCTGCCTGTAAAATTTTACCCTCCTTTTTCGCATTGAATCTGAAAGTTTTACGATTTTCTTGCAGAGAGTTTTATTTTTGATCTGTACTATCTTATTGTATGGAATTTTGGTTCTATGATTTTCCTTAAGATTTTTTTTCTCTTTATCTCAAGTTTCACCATTTGGCCTTTCAAGTTCATCTTAAGTGTTTCTGCTGCATACAGTGCTTCTTGCTTAAACACTGTATTATAATGTGTAGTTTAGTACTGCCATGAAAGGGACTATTTATTGTATGTTTTTTTTATTAGTTGGAAGGCCACTTCTAGTTTATTTTTTCTGTATTCCATTGCTTTGTTTTCCTCATCAGTCTTGCTAATCCATTCTCCCAGATATCTAATTCTTTTACTATTTCATTCTTTTGTTCTTGTACTTTGGGGTGTTTACATGAGTTATTGGTGTACGTCATCATCTTAGGTTTTTCGAAGGAGATGTGAAGACCTAATTTAGCTGGTTGTTTCTCTAGTTCAGGTATTTGCTCCTGTGCTTCTTCCGTTGTTTCGGCAAACAGGGCCATATTATCTGCAAAGGCAATGCAATTTACTTAAAGGTTCTTCTTTATGCAACCCAGTTTTATACCGCTCTTTACATTTGTGTTCATTTCTCTGATTACTTACTGCGCACAGTTAAACAGCAACGGAGAGAGTCCATTTCCCCCGATTTTATTTCGAAGGGTTCTCATACTGTAATTCACCCATGAATTTAACTTTCGAAAATGTATTTGTAAAGGCAGCTTTCGTGATATTAGTTGTTTTCTTATTCAACCCTATTTCTTCCACGACTGCTAGCAGAGACCCTCTATCGATCGAATCGTATGTTATTTTGAAATCAATGAAGTAGTTCTTCAGTCATAGGTGGTTCTGAATCTGGCTACTCACTGTTATTTGGAAGGATTCGACTTTTTGAAGGATTGGTTCACAATTCAGGAGCTTCTCAAAGAAGCCTGCTAGTATTTAGCATATTTTATTTGTCTTGATCGCAAATTATAATTCTGGTTACCGATTTAGATGACTAAAGAAACATGTTAAGAAACTACCTTGTAAATATATGAAACTGTAGAGGAAAACTGTTGCCGGAAGACAGAGATGGGTGCATTCTCAACAGATTATGGGTAATAAAAACGATAATTTTATTTACTGTTGCATTCTAGGTTCGAAACAAAACTTTTGGCCGTTTATGAGTAATACATTACCCACAGTGCCCAAAAGTAAATTATCATTCCTTCTGGATTTTGTATAGCACTGTATAGAGATCATGAACCACATAGCATTTTGCTGTATGTATCTAATTTTTGATAGTTGCAAATAATGCGGTAACTTCTGACGAAGGGCTCTAAGTGCCCGAACCGGTAAAGAAATTAAATTGCTTTCATGCAACTGATTGCTTATTATTTCCTTATTTACAACTACAGTTGCTGAGGATATATAAAATACTAAACTTAAATTTATATCAAATTTTAACAATTCCCTACTTTTCAGTAATATTTCTGTTGAAATTGCGAGTTTGCTTGTTATATCCTCTACTTCGGCCGTCGTCAGTTATTTTGTTGCCCAAGTAGCAAATCTCACGTTTTCCACATCCTTATTTAATTCCCTCAGCACCATCTGATTTAAATAGACTCATTCCATTCCCTTCGTTCTATTTTTGTTGACATTCATATTATAGTACGAGTATCTTTACAAGGCACTACCCATTCCGCCAGCCGCTGTCGCCGAGCGGTTCTAGGCCCGTCAGTCTGGAACGGCGCGACCACTACTGTCGCAAGTTCGAATCCTGCCTCGAGCATGTGTGATGTCCTTAGGCTAGTTGGGTTTAAGTAGTTATAGGGGACTGGTGACTTCAGATGCTAAGTCCCATAGTGCTCAGAGCCAGCCACTACCCATTCCGTTCAACTGCTCTTCCAAGCCCTTTGCTCTCTTTGGCAGAGCCCTAAAGTTTCTCCTTCTACTGCCAAAAGTTTCGTTTCCTTCCGAAATTTATCCGTGGTTTCTTATACAACTTCCTCAATGTATAGTAAAATTATATTGTGATGCAAAAGTTAAAAAGTACTATAATTCGCTTACTTTCTAAACTTAACGTTACTTGATCATTTTTTGAGGTCACTCGTCAAGGCAATGCTAAAAGCTTGTAATACGAATTGTGTTTAGTGTGAACGAAAGAACGTCCTGCAAAGGCCTTTTGGTGTAAATGGTACACTACAAACTGATTTGTCGTTTACACGTATTTCTGAATAAAATTTGTAAGAAATTTAATGCCTCATTTTCAAATCAATAATTCAGTTCACAGAATCAGTGTCATACCTGAATAACCTACATAGCAATTCAAAGTTACTTACACTCGTCTAGGAATGAGTCCATTGTTCATGAACACTCATTTACAGTAAGTTGCCAGCAGTTATGACAATAATATTCAGTTTAACAGCAGTTTGAAGGATGTATTAGTGGCAAATTCTGTCTACTCAACTGAGAAATATGTTATTAGGAACAGTTAGTTTACGTATTTTTAATGTTGAAGACATTACGTCTTGTGTTCTACTTGCTGTTTGATGCCAAGTGCTACTGTAGCCTAACTGAATATGTTTTAGATATCAGTAATATAATTATCACAGTTTGGATTTCAGAAGGGTTTCTCACCTGAAAATGCTATTAATTCACTAATCAAACATCACCAGTCGTAGCCGGCCGAAATGGCCGTGCGGTTCTAGGCGCTGCAGTTTGGAACCGCGAGACCGCTACGGGCGCAGGTTCGAATCCTGCCTCGGGTATGGATGTGTGTGATTTCCTTAAGTTAGTTAGATTTAACTAGTTCTAAGTTCTAGGGGACTAATGACCTCAGAAGTTGAGTCCCGTAGTGTTCAGGGCCATTTGATTTTCACCAATCGTAAATAATAAAATATCACTACTTGATATTTTTTTGTAATCTAACGCATTTGGCTGCATAGATCATATTACTGTCTCAGAAAAACTCAAATTCTGTGGAACAGATGGCTTTACATTCTTGTGGTATGACTCACACTTAGACAGAATGCTTTGCTGAATAATTCAAACAGTGCTGGAATGGAAGGAAATTTCAGTGATTGGGAAGACATCACAAAAGGAGTCCCATGGGGTTGAATTTCATGACCCAATCTTCATATATGTTAATGTCCTTTCACTTAACGTTCAAGAAGCTGAATGAGTATCTTTCGCAGCTGGAACAAGTGTTGCAACAAAACCCATTAGAGACAAAGTAAAATTGATTGTAAATTATGTTTAGTGGTTCTCAGAAAATGTTCTCTCCCTAAACTTTAAAAAAAAAAAAACACACAGCTCTATACGACAAACAGCCATCCCAACAACTGATGTATGTAGAACACCAGCAGGAGTCAGTAAATAGGGTAAAACACTCCAAAGTTTTGAGTATACATACTGAAAAATCTTTAACTGGATGAAGCGTATTATAGAACTTCTGAAACAATTAAGTTCAGCTACTTTTGCTCTTCCTATAACTTGGACACAAATGAATTAACCTGCTGACACATCTTGCATATTTCCGCTTAAGGAATAATTCTGTGGATGAACTCATCACTTACAAAGAAAGTACAGACTGCACAAAAGCGAACAATAAGAATAATATGTACTGTTCACCAACGGACATCATGTAGGTATCTCTTCAAGTGGCTAGGGCTTTTATGTGCACCGTCACAATACGTACTATTAAAGCTGCAAGTGTCTCGGGAAGGAGTTCAATACGCAGCAAAAAATTCTTTGGCCACTTTCCCACATAAAATGTATGAAAGGTAACAAAGAAAATTTTAAATCTAATCTAAAATTCCTGCTGAGGAACTCATATTCATTAAAAACGGATAAATAACATTTTTAAATGTAGTTGCTTTAGTAGGACTAAAATATAATGTGTTCATCAGTGTTAACACAAATCATGTATACATATCCTGTAAACTGACTCGTTCCATCTCATTACAATTAAGCAATCGTTCAAATGATCTATGGAACATGTAACTAAGATTTTTTTGACATATTCCACATCCAAGAGAACCGTTTCGTAGGTCTTTTTGGTTGAAATATTAGTAAACATTTCTTTTAGTAGCTGTGTCTTATGTACTCTGGTTTTACAATGCGCACTGCATCCTTATGAATCTCCCAACTATGAATCAATAATCTAAAGTAAGATTAAGTGTACTCTTGAGTGCTTGCCTTTAAAATTACCACACCGAGAAAATGACATAAAATAGAAAGATGAATTGGCGTGAAGTGTGCTAATGCTTGGATTTGCTAGTAATTAGCATTTTAGCGCAACTGCTCAACGTGGGTGGAAAGTTGGGTTATGTCTCGTGTCAGAAGGAGAAACTACAACACTGGTCTACTGTGAACATGGTGTGTCGTTTCACGGTTTTACCAACCGCATTATTTGGAAGCCTACAACTGTCTGAAGTTTGTTACTCAACAACACGCAGGATGTCAGGGACCACGCAAAAAATTCCTGAGAGGACAGGGTTATATTCCCTCGCCTGCACGGAATCTTTCGACCTTGTCGCTTAACGTGAGCCACAAAATGTTCTTGCTTGTCACAAAGGAAGTATCCAACAAACAGTGTGAAGACGTCTGAATCACCTCGGACTTTCCATTGACGTAGAAACAAAGGTACGTTGACAGTGGTCCGCCTAACGACAACACTGTACAAAATAGTGGCAACGTGTCGGTTATTCAGTCAAAGCCTGCTCCTGCGTACAACATCCAAGATGGACACGTCCTTGTGTGGACGCTCCGAGCAGAACAAAATTTGTCATCATCATATGGACCCAGCATTAGGTATGACGCTACTCGGAGGCCATTTGCTACACGAGAAGAAAGCTCTAGCTCTCAATCTGTAAGTTAAACTACATATTTCTGACATGTTGAAGGTTGGTGACTGTACTCTGTCTTGAAAGTCCCCGTGACCTTATTTTGCAACAGCATAAAGCGAGACTGTATGTTGCCCATGATGTCCTAATTTAGTTCGACTGTTGTCCGACCACAACGTTCTCCCCACCCTTCACGCGCTGCTAGCGACCGGTCATGGGTTGCCGACAGAGTTGCATTCCACTTCCTTCTAGCCACTAAGAGAGATGAAACAGCATGCAATGACATATCCATACCCATCCTCCAAGCACAGTTCGACACGTTGCACAGCCGCGTTACAGCCATTATCCCTTCAGAGGTGTCAGAACTACACTCATTTTCGCACTCTCTACACCTCCAAGTCACCAAAAAAACTAATAATGTATCTTCGTACTATAATGTGCAGCACAGACCAGAAACAAGCTCATTATACGAGCTTTAAACTCGGCAGCCGGTACTCTAATGTCTTCTCCGCAGATGCTGTCTCCGGACGCTCATACATTCGATTCGCCAGTATCCATTGCCAACCATTCAACTGAAAACTCATTACTTGAGTGTCTTGTCGGTACACGTGAACTACATCAGCGCATAAATATGAGTGATTACCACAAAGCGGGCACGGGTTTGATTCCCGGCTGGGTCGGATATCTTCTCCACTCGGGAACGGGATGTTGTGTTGTCCTCAGCATGATTTTATCATCATCGACAAGCAAGTCATCCAGTGTGGCGTCAACTGAAAAGACCCGCAACTCGGCGGCCGAACTTCCTCAGTGGGGACTCCGGATCATGTGTACAGGGTGTTACAAAAAGGTACGGCCAAACTTTCAGGAAACATTCCTCACACACAAAGAAAGAAAATATGTTACGTGGACATGTGTCCGGAAACGCTCACTTTCCATGTTAGAGCTCATTTTATTACTTCTCTTCAAATCACATTAATCATGGAATGGAAACACACAGCAACAGAACGTACCAGCGTGACTTCAAACACTTTGTTACAGGAAATGTTCAAAATGTCCTCCGTTAGCGAGGATACATGCATCCACCCTCCGTCCCATGGAATCCCTGATGCGCTGATGCAGCCCAGGACAATGGCGTATTGTATCACAGCCGTCCACAATACGAGCACGAAGAGTCTCTACATTTGGTACCGGGGTTGCGCAGACAAGAGCTTTCAAATGCCCCCATAAATGAAAGTCAAGAGGGTTGAGGTCAGGAGGGCGTGGAGGCCATAGAATTGGTCCGCCTCTACCAATCCATCTGTCACCGAATCTGTTGTTGAAAAGCGTACGAACACTTCGGCTGAAATGTGCAGGAGCTCCATCGTGCATGAACCACATGTTGTGTCGTACTTGTAAAGGCACACGTTATAGCAGCACAGGTAGAGTATCCCGTATGAAATCATGATAACGTGCTCCATTGAGCGTAGGTGGAAGAACATGGGGCCCAATCAAGACATCACCAACAATGCCTGCCCTAACGTTCACGGATAATCTGTGTTGATGACGTGATTGCACAATTGCGTGCGGATTCTCGTCAGCCCACACACGTTGATTGTGAAAATTTACAATTTGATCACGTTGGAATGAAGCCTCATCGGTAAAGAGAACATTTGCACTGAAATGAGGATTGACACATTGTTGGATGAACCATTCGCAGAAGTGTACCCGTGGAGGCCAATCAGCTGCTGATAGTGCCTGCACACGCTGTACATGGTACGGAAACAACTGGTTCTCCCGTAGCACTCTCCATACAGTGACGTGGTCAACGTTACCTTGTACAGCAGCAACTTCTCTGACGCAGACATTAGGGTTATCGTCAACTGCACAATGAATTGCCTCGTCCATTGCAGGTGTCCTCGTCGTTCTAGGTCTTCCCCAGTCGCGAGTCATAGGCTGGAATGTTCCGTGCTCCCTAAGACGCCGATCAATTGCTTGGAACGTCTTCCTGTCGGGACACCTTCGTTCTGGAAATCTGTCTCGATACAAACGTACCGCGCCACGGCTATTGCCCCGTGCCGGCCGAAGTGGCCGTGCGGTTAAAGGCGCTGCAGTCTGGAACCGCAAAACCGCTACGGTCGCAGGTTCGAATCCTGCCTCGGGCATGGATGTTTGTGATGTCCTTAGGTTAGTTAGGTTTAACTAGTTCTAAGTTCTAGGGGACTAATGACCTCAGCAGTTGAGTCCCATAGTGCTCAGAGCCATTTTATTGCCCCGTGCTAATCCATACATCAAATGGGCATCTGCCAACTCCGCATTTGTAAACATTGCACTGACTGCAAAACCATGTTCGTGATGAACATTAACCTGTTGATGCTACGTACTGATGTGCTTGATGGTAGTACTGTAGAGCAATGAGTCGCATGTCAACACAAGCACCGAAGTCAACATTGTTGTTGTTGTGGTCTTCAGTCCTGCGACTGGTTTGATGCAGCTCTCCATGCTACTCTTTCCTGTGCAAGCTTCTTCATCTCCCAGTACTTACTGCAACCTACGTCCTTCTGAATCAACTTAGTGTATTCCTCTCTTGGGCTCCCTCTATGATTTTTACCTTCCACACTGCCCTCCAAGGCTAAATTTGTGATCCCTCGATGCCTCAGAACATGTCCTACCAACCGGTCCCTTCTTCTTGTCAAATTGTGCCACAAACTCCTCTTCTCCCCAATTCTATTCAATACCTCCTCATTAGTTGTGTGATCTACCCATCTAATCTTCAGCATTCTTCTGTAGCACCACATTTCGAAAGCTTCTATTCTCTTCTTGTACAAACTATTTATCGTCCATGTTTCACTTCTATACACGGCTACACTCCATACATATACTTTCAGAAACGACATCCTGACACTTAAATCTATATTCAATGTTAACAATTTTCTCTCTTCAGAAACGCTTTTCTTGCCATTGCCAGTCTACGTTTTATATGCTCTCTACTTCGACCATCATCAGTTATTTTGCTCCCCAAGTAGCAAAACTCCATTTCCACTTTAAGTGTCTCATTTCCTAATCTAATTCCCTCAGTATCGCCCGACTTAATTCGACTACATTCCATTATCCTCGTTTTGCTTTTGTTGATGTTCATCTTATATCCTCCTTTCAAGACACTGTCCATTCCATTCAACTGCTCTTCCAAGTCCTTTGCTGTCTCTGACAGAATTACAATGTCATCGGCGAACCTCAAAGTTTTTATTTCTTCTCCATGGATTTTAATACCTACTCCGAATTTTTCTTTTGTTTCCTTTACTGCTTGCTCAATATACGTATCGAATAACATCGGGGAGAGGCCACAACCCTGTCTTACTCCCTTCCCAACCGCTGTTTCCCTTTCATGTCCCTCGACTCTTATAACTGCCATCTGGTTTCTGTACAGATCGTAAATAGCCTTTCGCTCCCTGTATTTTACCCCTGCCACCTTTAGAATTTGAAAGAGAGTATTCCAATCAACCTTGTCAAAAGCTTTCTCTAAGTCTACAAATGCTAGAAACGTAGGTTTGCCTTTACTTAATCTTTCTTCTAAGATAAGTCGTAAGGTCAATGTTGCCTCACGTGTTCCAGTATTTCTACGGAATCCAAACTGATCTTCCCCAATGGCTTCTATTAGTTTTTCCATTCGTCTGTAAAGAATTCGCGTTAGTATTTTGCAGCTGTGACATTAAACTGATCGTTAGGTAATTTTCACATCTGTCAACATCTGCTTTCTTTGAGATTGGAATTATTGTATTCTTCTTAAAGTCTGAAGGTATTTTGCCTGTCTCATACATCTTGCTCACCAGATGGTAGAGTTTTTTCAGGACTGGCTCTCCCAAGGCCGTCAGTAGTTCTAATGTTGTCTACTCCTGGGCCTTGTTTCGACTCAGGTCTTTCAGTGCTCTGTCAAACTCTTCAGGCACTATTGTATCTCCCATTTCATCTTCATCTACATCCACTTCCATTTCCATAATATTGTCCTCAAGTGCCTCGCCCTTGTATAGACCCTCTATATTTTCCTTCCAGCTTTCTGTTTTCCCTTCTTTGCTTAGAACTGGGTTTCCATCTCAGCTCTTGATATTCATACAAGTGGTTCTCTTTTCTCCAAAGTTCTCCTTAATTTTCCTTGCCGGCCGCGGTGGTCTCGCGGTTAAGGCGCTCAGTCCGGAACCGCGCCACTGCTACGGTCGCAGGTTTGAATCCTGCCTCGGGCATGGATGTGTGTGATGTCCTTAGGTTACTTAGGTTTAAGTAGTTCTAGGGGACTGATGACCACCGATGTTAAGTCCCATAGTGCTCAGAGCCATTTTTAATTTTCCTGTAGGCAGTGTCTATCTTACACCTAGTCAGATAAGCCTTTACATCCTTACGTTTGTCCTCTAGCTGTCCCTGCTTAGCCATTTTGCACTTCCTGTCGATCTAATTTTTGAGAAGTTTGTATTCCGTTTATCCTGCTTCATTTACTGCATTTCTATATTTTCTCCTTTAATCAATTAATGTTACGGTCGCAGGTTCGAATCCTGCCTCGGGCATGGGTGTGTGTGATGTCCTTAGGTTAGTTAGGTTTAAGTAGTTCTAAGTTCTAGGGGACTTATGACCTAAGATGTTGAGTCCCGTAGTGCTCAGAGCCATTTGAACCATTTTTTAATCAATTAAATTCAATATTTCTTCTGTTACCCAAGGATTTTTACTAGCCCTCGTCTTTTTACCTACTTGATACTCTGCTGCCTTCACTACTTGATCCCTCATAGCTACCCGATCTTCTTCTACCGCATTTCTTTCCCCCATTTGTGACAATTGTTCCCTTATGCTCTCCCTGAAACTCTGTACAACCTCTGGTTTAATCAGTTTGTCCAGATCCCATCTCCTTAAATTCCCACATTTTTGCAGTTTCTTCAGTTTTAATCTACAGCTCATAAATAATAGATTGTGGTCAGAGTCCACATGTGCCCCTGTAAATGTCTTACAATTTAATACCTGGTTCCTAAATCTCTGTCTTACCATTATATAATCTATCTGATACCTTCTAGCATTTCCAGGATTCTTCCATGTGTACAACCTTCTTTTATGATTCTTGAACCAAGTGTTAGCTACGATTAAGTTATGCTCTGTGCAAAATTCTACATGGCGGCTTTCTCTTTCATTTCTTTCCCCCAATCCATATCCACCTACTACGTTTCCTTCTCTCCTACTCCCGAATTCCAGTCACCCATGACTATTAAATTTTCGTCTCCCTTCACTACCTGAATAATTTCTTTTATCTCGTCATACATTTCATCAATTTCTTCATCATCTGCAGAGATAGTTGGCACATAAACTTGTACTATTGTAGTAGGTGTGGGCTTCGCGTCTATCTTGGCCACAATAATGCGTTCACTATGCTTTAGTAACTTACCTGCACTCCCATTTTTTATTCATTATTAAACCTACTCCTGCATTACCCGTATTTGATTTTGTATTTATAACCCTGTATTCACCTGACCAAAAGTCTTGTTCCTCCTGCCACCGAACTTCACTAATTCCCACTATATCTAACTTTAACCTATCCATTCCCCTTTTTAAGTTTTCTAACCTACCTGCCCGATTAAGGGATCTGACATTCCACGCTCCGATCCGCAGAACGCCAGTTTTCTTTCTCCTGATACGACGTGCTCTTGAGTAGTCCCCGCCCAGAGATCCGAATGGGGGACTATTTTACCTCCGGAATATTTTACCCAAGAGGACGCCATCATCATTTAACCATACAGTAAAGTTGAATGCCCTCGGGAAAAATTACGGCCGTAGTTTCCCCTTGCTTTCAGCCGTTCGCAGTACCAACACAGCAAGGCCGTTTTGGTTAGGGTTACAAGTCCAGATCAGTCAATCATTCAGACTGTTGCCCCTGCAACTACTGAAAAGGCTGCTGCCCCTCTTCAGGAACCAAACGTTTGTCTGACCTCTCAACAGATACCCCTCCGTTGTGGTTGCACCTACGGTACGGCCATCTGTATCGCTGAGGCACGAAAGCCTCCCCACCAACGGCAAGGCCCATGGTTCATGGGGGGAAGTCAACATTACCTTCCTTCAATTGGGCCAACTGGTGGTGAATCGAGGAAGTACAGTACATACTGAAGAAACTAAAGTGAGCTCAAACATGGAAATTAAGCGTTTCCGGACACATGTCCACATAACATCTTTTCTTTAATTGTGTGTGAGGAATGTTTCCTGAAAGTTTGGCCATGCCTTTTTGTAACACCCTGTATATTAACGTAAATGTATAAAACTTGTTGTTGACATACACCAACTTTCGACAAATTAGCGGCTCTTTGACGGAGCGCAACAGAATAGGACATAACGTGCAAGTGTCGTCTCTAAATGAAGATTAAATGATTAATTATTAAAATAAAAACCAAAATTCATGGTAAGCTACCTAACTCGCTATTAGCCCACAAGCGCATGGTGCCATCATCAAAATAATACACGAATAGCACTCTTTTGGGTTGTAGGAAAAACCCGATTTTCCTGTGACGGAGTACATGTTTGCTGATGGTGGGTAGAAATATTTATTAAGTCATTAAAGGGGCTATTGTAGGTAGCTTTCCGAGAGGAGGTAGCATCGACACCGGCTCAGAGGCGCGCCGTCATTTGGGATCACCTAGGCGGATGTCTCGTATCGACCGAGCCACGTGGCAGCGTTCGTAGCGACAGTAAAAGACGCGACGTGCCACGCGAAAGCCGCTGATGTCCCGTGGGACCGCTGAATGCTCCTGAAGGCATGTGAAGTCCCACAGTAACGCATGTTGGCGCCCATTTCATTTTCCGCTGTCATTCGTTTTCACTACTCTGTCGCCGAAGCACCTCCCTGCATAAATGACTATAGCAGACAAAGCTATCCTGCGTGTATGTCACACCCGTCTCTCACCTGTTTCTTGACTTCCCTTCCTTCATTTTTTTTTACTCCACACAGGAATTGTATCCAAGTTTTGAAATAAAGTGGTTTTGTCACAGCTGGAATGTTAGAGGAAATGTTAAGTAGATACATGGAAGCAAATACCAACTAGTTGCCTGAATTGTGTGTGTACAGTGCAGGCGCCAATTTTGCCTGAATGGGAAACCTGTATAGGTGCACATGTACTGCTGCAACTCCATTTACTTTACTGCTCGCAAGTGTGAAAGACTGCAAGATCAGTTGCGCGGAAGTAAAATTGGTAAATTCAGCAGATCAAATATTAGTCACTTCAAAGTGATTCACACTGGCCGATTTTAACCACTGTTAATGGTGTGTAATTAGTAGTCGGAAGTAATGTAACATTTCCCCAATGCACGAAACGGTGCATGTCAGAGGGTACCGTGCACCATTCCTAGTCAGTCCCTCGTCAGTGAAGTGGGAGCTCGGTGGAGAGAGGGGTGGTAAGAGGGAGGAACGCTGTCTACATTCTTCCATACGAGCGTGAAGTATTGGTGCTAAATAAAATGTCTGCAATAGACGTACTTTTCTTTTTATTTTAAAATCCATGATAGTTTCGAGCTCCAAGGTCTTTACCCAGCAGAAAATATCACGACTCCCTTCTGCGTTCTCCCAGTACGCCTGAAGATACTACTGGATAAGGCCTCGGAGGGCCGACGGAAGTCATGATTTTTAAAATAAAAAGAAGAGCGCAAGTGGTCTGTCATTTTATTCATAATGGTAGTTACGACCCTCTATCATCATTTTTAATGATGTCTTGATACCTTTAAACGAGCCACGTGTTTCCACTTTTCTGCTGTAGAGTTGGGACGGGGTCCAGCAGTTTTCCTTACGAGAGGGAAACGAGAAAATTTTCCGGTGTGACGAAAACTCATCTTCTCGGCAAAGTTCAAGTTTCAACTTACCCAAAATCAGTTATCGAGCAGTTCACCTACTCCTGATTTTTATAGTGATTAAATCCAGTGACACATAAGTCTGGAGAAACTGCAATATTCGCATCTATTGTGGCCATAAATTTCACTGAGCGGAAAACAGAGCTGCTGTTCCAGTCATTTATTCCCCATATCCCCCAGGTCGTGTATTTGTCATTTCATCTATGTGTTGTACATTTTGTATTGTAGAAGGACGATTTCTTTTATTTCTCTTTCCTCAGATCTCTTAGATATTTTAGCCATTGTTTTCAGAATTGCATGACATTTAGCAAGAAGTATCTGTTTTTCCCTTGATTCTCAGTCAGCGGAAGAGAACATAACGCTTTTCAAGATAAAAGTTATGAGTAATAAATAGAACACGTTAGGAAACTTTCTTGCCAAGAAAAACTTAATATCAAACACAAGCCTTAATCCAAGGAAGAAATTCTGAGAATGTGAGTATGGATCATAGCATTGTATGGCAGTGAAACCTGGGATGCGGGAAAATTGGAACAGAAGAGAATAACGCATTTGAGGTGGATCTACAGAAGAATGTTGAAAATTAGGTGAACAGAAAACGTAAGGAATGAGGAGATTCTCCGCAGAACCGGCTCGGAGAGGAATATATGGTAAAGACTGACAAGAAATAAGGGATAGAATGATAGGACACCCGTTAAGACATCAGGGCATAGCTTGCATGGTACATTCCTAGAGGGAACTCTAGAGGATTAAAATTGTAGAGGAAGCCAAAGATTGGAATATATCTAGCAAATAACTGGGGAAGTAGGTTACAAGTGCTTCTATGAGGTGAAAAGTTTGGCTCAGGAGAGAAGTTCGCGGCGGGCTGCATCAAACCAGTGAGAAGACTGATGACTCTCCCCCCCCCCCCCCAGCCAAAAAAAAAAAATAATTCTTCAGCTCAAACAGCCAGTAAAAAGAAGAATAAGTGGTTTTTTACCAGTCTGCGATCTCCGTTCTGTTATTCATGACATCATAAATATACGAGGGCTGGAACTTTAAGAGTGGCATCTACAAAGTAGCTCGTACAAAATAGATACGTGTTTCAAACTTTTACTGACCTTCAACAGCATGATGTATAACCTGTTACCAGCGATGATACTCTTAGCAGTGCCAGTTGTGCTGACAGTTCGAACTGCGTTGTCTATCACCCGACGAATTTGTAGCAGTTCTGAAGCGCATACCGTGAAGTGTTTCCTTCAGTTTAGGAATCGAGTTGAAATTACGAGGGCAGTAGGTGGTATAGCACTTAGCAACCCCATCAGTCAAACAAATTAGTAACAGCTTGCACTGTACGTGCTTGAACATTGTCCTGCAAAATGATGGTCAGGTCCTGCAGAAAGTGTCATCACTTCTGTCTCTAAGCTGGTCGTAGGATGTGTTCCAAAAATGAATAGCATAGAGACAGAAGTGATGAGACTTTCTGCATTACCTGATCATCATTTTACAGGACAATGCCCAAAATTATATTTACGACCGAGTAAAGCCCTGAGGGTCGGGTACACAACAGAAAATAAGAAGGAGGGCAGGTAGACAATTAAACAAATCACCACGAGGACTTCAGAATGTTACTCTCCTTTATCAGCACGCAGATCCAGGGTGCGCCGCAGCGGTTACTGAGTGGGGCCGATGAAAGACAGGTAGAAGAGGGCAGACAGGCCACGAGCGGTCGTCCGATACGAATGTTGCCAACCAACCTACGGGATGTCGGCCTGCTCCTTTTAGTCGTCGCTGACCCCGCTGAAGTGTATCGGTATCTTCGCTCTGTGCAGGCCCTCCTTCCGCAGCTCGTGCCTTCGGCCGCTCGGACCACGTGACCACCTCTCTCTCAGGCCAGCGAACTCCGTATATACAGGGTGTCCCAGCTATCTTGTCCACCCAAAATATCTCTGGAACAATAACAGCTATTGGAAAACGACTTTCACCGGCATCAATGTAGGGCTGGGGCCCATGAATGTACATATTTGGAAACATTCTAAAACGAAAGCATAGGTGTTTTTTAACACAAACTTAGGTTTTTTTAAATGGACCTCCTATATTTTTTCTTCAGCAATCCATAGCATGACAAAGCACATACACAATGGCGTTGATTGCATCGCAATATTCCCATTACATCCCGAGATATTGAGATGCGAAGTTGACGCTTGAAACACCCGACATGCGCTGCTAGCGCACGTCCTGAGGCTCAGGCGTGAACCTCATGCTGCCCGTAATCGCGATGTGATTGACATGTGTAATCACACCTCCATACTTATCAAGAGAAACCCCAAATTTTGTGAATATAACTGAGTGAGTGTGGATGGGCGTCCAGAACCTTGTTTTTCCTTCTGGTTCCGGAGCAGCGGCACCTCACGAGTCCGATGGGGATGCCTTGTTCGTTGCCGGCACAGGACTGTTCTGAAGATGCAGAGAAACAGATGTGATATCAGGTAAACTTTCCTGATGAAAAACAAAATACCTTATGCCAGTCACAAGAAATACCACTCTACTCAATAACGTAACAAATGACAGCATAAATCATAATTAATCTGCTATAATGTATATAGTGGGTAGTCATACTTAGTTTTTCTTTAATGATGGAGTATACATTCTGAGTATGCGTTGCCGCACGAATACCACATTACATAAAATAGCGCGCCTACTCAAAATGACGTACCCTTTCTATTTAGTTTCAAGGAGTACGGTGGCGGGTTCTGAGGACACATAATTTTAAGCGTAGCAAACTTATTCAGCACTGAACAATGATTGTATGGATGTATGCTTTAATGTTTGTCAAAATAGATACAACCCGTGTTACGTAAAAACATTGCAGGTTAAACTTCCTGGCAGATTAAAACTGTGTGCCCGACCGAGACTCGAACTCGGGACATTTGCCTTTCGCGGGCAAGTGCTCTAGCATCTGAGCTACCGAAGCACGACTCACGCCCGATACTCACAGCTTTACTTCTGCCAGTATCTCGTCTCCTACCTTCCAAACTTTACAGAAGCTCTCCTGCGAGCCATGCAGAACTAGCACTCCTAAAAGAAAGGATATTGCGGAGACATGGCTTAGCCACAGCCTGGGGGATGTTTCCAGAATGAGATTTTCACTCTGCAGCGGAGTATGCGCTGATATGAAACTTCCTGGCAGATTAAAACTGTGAGCCCGACCGAGACCCGAGTTCGAGTCTCGGTCGGGCACACAGTTTTAATCAGCCAGGAAGTTTCATATCAGCGCACACTCCGCTGCAGAGTGAAAATCTCATTCTGATTGCAGGTTAAGTTTTTTAGCAGCGTTAAATAAATAAATAAATGGTTTTCAAACGAGGAAAGTATGCAAGCTGACCTGTGGTCATGGCTTTAACGGCGACATTTGTGCGCCGAGAATGTTGAAATAAATATCGTAGGTCGCGTTCGTGTTCACAGAACCATCTCAGGTCTTAACGACATTCACACCGCAGGCTACTGGCATCATCTGGCAGACGGTTCACTCTACGTCTTACGTAAACTGAAAAAAAAAGGTAGAATCTTAACTCATGGGACGACACTACAACCTCCTAATTACGAGTAGATACACTCCGTACCTGTGCTGTTTCGACGAACTCAGGTTTCAACTACTTCCACAGGTTTTGGTTATACAATATCACACGATCTGAGCCGTGCCGCCATTGAGTCAGTAGACAGTTCTGTCTGGCGCCACTGGCTCAGGTGCAGTATCGACCATCCCTCTTGCGGCCCCATTGACAAAGAGTTGGTATCTGTGGGTTGTGTCCTTAAAAGGTCTTTGCTTGCCAATATACAGGGTGTCCCAGCTGTCTTGTCCACCCAAAATATCTCTGGAACAATAACAGCTATTGGAAAACGACTTTCACCGGTATCAATGTAGGGCTGGGGTCCATGAATGTACATATTTGGAAACATTCTACAACGAAAGCATATGTGTTTTTTAACACAAACTTAGGTTTTTTGGGGAAGGAGACCAGACAGCGAGGTCATCGGTCTCATCGGATTAGGGAAGGATGGGGATGGAAGTCGGCCGTGCCCTTTCAGAGGAACCATCCCGGCATTTGCCTGAAGTGATTTAGGGAAATCACGGAAAACCTAAATCAGGATGGCCGGACGCGGGATTGAACCGTCGTCCTCCCGAATGAGAGTCCAGTGTCTAACCACTGCGCCACCGCGCTTTTTCTCAAAATTTGTCTTCCGTTAGAAGCTGACTGAACTTCCGTAGAGTCTTGATATTTCCCATTTGCTGGAAACGCCATTCCTAGATCTAGATCTTCTCTTAAACTCGACTGGTGTCTGTCCATCTGCAATCGTCTTTATAACTTTGTGACTGTGATTTCTAAAGAACTGTTACGCCTACACTTCCTTGATGGAGTCTTCTTTTGTTTAACTCTGGTTATATTTTCCGTAAGAATTTCAAGCAGCTCCCATTTTTCTTCGTTACGGACTGTACCATATACACTGTCAGATCCTATGTCAACTGCAGGTGTAAATTCAATTTACTGATGACATTCGGGCGAAGAATGTGCAGGTGTGTCTACCAGTTCAAAGTTGAGTTGCACGTCTGTAGCCTAATCGTTTTTTGACGAACACATCAGGCATCCTATTACACTGACCTAATATACTGGCCTACTAAGTCAATCCCAAAGAAAATACGTGTGACTACTTGGAACAACGGATGACAGTTATCAATGAAGTTCTCCCCAGTTCGGTACCTCTAAAGATCTAATAGTTGTTGTTGTTGTGGTCTTCAGTCCTGAGACTGGTTTGATGCAGCTCTCCATGCTGCTCTATCCTGTGCAAGCTTCTTCATCTCCCAGTACCTACTGCAACCTACATCCTTCTGAATCTGCTTAGTGTATTCATCTCTTGGTCTCCCTCTACGATTTTTACCCTCCACGCTGCGCTCCAATACTAAATTGGTGATCCCTTGATGCCTCAGAACAAGTCCTACCAACCGGTCCCGTCTTCTGGTCAAGTTGTGCCACAAACTTCTCTTCTCCCCAATCCTATTCAGTACTTCCTCATTAGTTATGTGATCTACCCATCTAATCTTCAGCATTCTTCTGTAGCACCACATTTCGAAAGCTTCTATTCTCTTCTTGTCCAAACTATTTATCGTCCATGTTTCACTTCCATACATGGCTACACTCCATACAAATACTTTCAGAAACGACTTCCTGACACTTAAATCTATACTCGATGTTAACAAATTTCTCTTTTTCAGAAACGCTTTCCTTGCCATTGCCAGTCTACATTTTATATCCTCTCTACTTCGACCATCATCAGTTATTTTGCTCCCCAAATAGCAAAACACCTTTACTACTTTAAGTGTCTCATTTCCTAATCTAATTCCCTCAGCATCACCCGACTTAATTCGACTACATTCCATTATCCTCGTTTTGCTTTTGTTGATGTTCATCTTATATCCTCCTTTCAAGACACTGTCCATTCCATTTAACTGCTCTTCCAAGTCCTTTGCTGTCTCTGACAGAATTACAATGTCATCGGCGAACCTCAAAGTTTTTATTTCTTCTCCATGAATTTTAATACCTACTCCGAATTTTTCTTTTGTTTCCTTTACTGCTTGCTCAATATACAGATTGAATAACATCGGGGAGAGGCCACAAACCTGTCTTACTCCCTTCCCAACCACTGCTTCCCTTTCATGTCCATCGACTCTTATAACTGCCATCTGGTTTCTGTACAAATTGTAAATAGCCTTTCGCTCCCTGTATTTTACCCCTGCCACCTTTAGAATTTGAAAGAGAGTATTCCAGTCAACATTGTCAAAAGCTTTCTCTAAGTCTACAAATGCTAGGAACGTAGGTTTGCCTTTGCTTAATCTTTCTTCTAAGATAAGTCGTAAGGTCAGTATTGCCTCACGTGCTCCAGTGTTTCTACGGTATCCAAACTGATCTTCCCCGAGGTTGGCTTCTATTAGTTTTTCCATTCGTCTGTAAAGAATTCGCGTTAGTATTTTGCAGCTGTGACTTATTAAACTGATAGTTCGGTACTTTTCACATCTGTCAACACCTGCTTTCTTTGGGATTGGAATTATTATATTCTTCTTGAAGTCTGAGGGTATTTCGCCTGTTTCATACATCTTGCTCACCAGATGGTAGAGTTTTGTCAGGACTGGCTGTCCCAAGGCCGTCAGTAGTTCCAATGGAATGTTGTCTACTCCGGGGGCCTTGTTTCGACTCAGGTCTTTCAGTGCTCTGTCAAACTCTTCACGCAGTATCGTATCTCCCATTTCATCTTCATCTACATCCTCTTCCATTTCCATAATATTGTCCTCAAGTACATCGCCCTTGTATAGACCCTCTACATACTCCTTCCACCTTTCTGCTTTCCCTTCCTTGCTTAGAACTGGGTTTCCATCTGAGCTCTTGATATTCATACAAGTCGTTCTCTTATCTCCAAAGGTCTCTTTAATTTTTCTGTAGGCAGTATCTATCTTACCCCTAGTGAGATAAGCCTCTACATCCTTACATTTGTCCTCTAGCCATCCCTGCTTAGCCATTTTGCACTTCCTGTCGATCTCATTTTTGAGACGTTTGTATTCCTTTTTGCCTGCTTCATTTACTGCATTTTTATATTTTCTCCTTTCATCAATTAAATTCAATATTTCTTCTGTTATCCAAGGATTTCTAGATCTAATAACCTTGCAGAATTAAGGACAGTACCAAGGCCAGACGCGACGTTGTGCGTTAGCTTGGCGTTTCCTGAAGATAATTTCTTTTCTGGTGTTCTAACTCTCTTATCTACATTCTCGTGATGATTCATTGTTTATTAATTTGATATTAAGAGAACGTTACTTAGAGATTTGCTGTGTGTGCCTGACATGAACTGAGGTGGAAATAATTTTAGGTTTTGGCTAATTTTATTACAATGCCTTTCAAACTGTAAATGTCGGCGGTCAGTACCTACTTCCGAGTTTGTTGGGGGCTTGGACAAGGCAGGTTATGGCAACATAACGACTGTACCCCCTCAGAACTCCTTTGTAAGACGGGCATAAGGCTTTGTTGATTTTCTGCTGCGCCAAAGTCATTTGTCGTCCTGGAGTAGCCAGCATGTTGCGATCTCGCAGTGAGTACCCCTCACCTAACACTTCAGCGGAAATAGGGCTCAAGGCTTAAGTGGCTGTTAGCACTATGGTACTTAACATCTGAGGTCATCAGTCCACTGGACTTAGAACTAGTTTAACCTAACTAACCTAAGGACATCAGACACATCCATGCCCGAGGCAGGATTCGAACCTGCGACCGTAGCAGCAGCGCGGTTCCGGACTAAAGCACCTAGAACCGCTCGGCCACAACGACCGGCGGTCTCTAAGGCCTCACGAACTCACAGGAGGTGTGAGAGATCAAATATGACGTTTACTATTCGCGTGATCTAAATGACCTACGCTATTGACGGAATGGGAAGACAACCATCGCCAACCGTCTGCATAGCATGTCGACAAGCTACCGCCCACACTTTAGGAAAGACGTCATCGTACTCCATTATTGCCCCTCACTGCTAGTATTTCTCTCTCTCGCTAGTCTCAATGCTACAGTGGCTTCCTTGATATCATTCTGTAGATTTTATTTTAGCTGATACATGATCACAACTTAAACCTAAAGATGAATACTAATCCACTTTTTCCTCCTGAATTCAGTGATTACTGTTCGTTTTCCTGTTTGTTTTTGAGCTTTAAATACGGAATATTTTTAAGTTAATGAGTCAAAGTTGGGCTCCAGTCACTGGTATGTTCGTGGTTTGACCCTTCCTGTTCACCTACATCCCCATGATAAAAGCAGCTTTGATGAATCTATGCACTAATTGCTTGCTTGATTCACGCCTGCAGGTAAGATCGAGCTATATGGTTACAAGGTCAGACTCCTTTGAGTTCTGCAGAGAAAATGAGGAGGGGAGGGAGGGAGAGCAGGCTATGTTCATCACCGCAATTTCACATAAGCCGGCCGGCTGGTGTGACCGTGCGGTTCTAGGCGTTTCAGTATGCAACCGCGTGACCGCTACGGTCGCAGGTTCGAATCCTGTCTCGGGAATGGATGTGTGTGATGTCCTTAGGTAAGTGAGGTTTAATTAGTTCTGAGTTCTCGGCGATTGATGACCTCAAAAGTTAAGTCGCATAGTGCTCAGAGCCATTTGAACCATTTGAACCACATAAGCGGTCGACGGAAGAAAGTGCTACACCACAGTAGAGTGTTCTGGGTTGATACATATTATAAGTTCGCTTAAATTCAAGGATAAAAATAAAGTAAGACAAAGCAGTTTATATGGTACACAGTATTTTTTAGCAGTACATTGCAAACCACTTGTTACTAACGTCCTGCGCATTCGAAAACGCAGTTAATTACCAGAATGCGATTTTCACTCTGCAGTGGAGTGTGCGCTGTTATGAAACTTTCCTGGCAGATTAAAACTGTGTGCCGGACCGATACTCGAAAGCGGGACCTTTGCCTTTCGCGGGCAAGTGCTTGGTAGTTGCGGACGTCACGTGACATCCGTTACAGTTCGTTTGTTGATCCTTCCACTCGATTTTTTGTTACAGAGGCCAACCAGTTCTCCGAACGAACACGCTGAGTTACCGTGCCGACTGTCCATCTGAGCTACCCAAGTACGACTCACGCCACGTACTCACAGCTTTCCTTCCGCCAGTACCTCGCCTCATACTTTCCAAACTTCACAGAATCTCTTCTGCGAACGTTTTAGAACTAGCACTCCTGGGAGAAAGGATATTGCGGAAACATGGCTCAGTCACGGCACTTTCCCGCGAAAGACAAAGGTCCCGATTTCGAGTCTCGGTCCAGCACACAGTTTTATTTTGTCAGGAAAGTTTCACAATTAATTACGTCTTAAGGCCTTCTTCTTCTTGAGCCTATGTCAACCAACTAATGGATAGAGGCCACTTCCATATGTTTCCTTTATCTCTGATTTTGAGCCACCTGGTACCGTCAGCTTCACAGCTAAGATTAGATCAGAGGACAGTAGAAGAACAAAGGTTACAGACGGCTTTGAGAGAGTTGTAAGTCTGAAGTGGAAATGGGTCGGAAACGCAACTCTACAAGACCACAGCAGGTGGTCTCTAGAATTGTACATTGGAAACCATGGCACCAAAAGAGAGCCACTGGAAGACCCGGAAATAGATAACTCCAAGATGTGAAGATGTTTGCTCGAATAGATGGTGAGACTAATCCTTGATAAATTGAGGGTTGACACTCAGATGCGTTGGTGACGTGAAGCGCAGGAGACGCCTGTATATAAGAAGGGTAGAAGGACGGATCCTCAAAATTACAGACCAATATCCTTAACATCGGTTTGTTGCAGGATTGTCGAACATATTCTCAGTTCGAATATAATGAATTTCCTTGAGACAGAGAAGTTGCTGTCCATGCATCAGCACAGCTTTAGAAAGCATCGCTCCTGCGAAAGGCAACTCGCCCTTTTTTCACATGATATCTTGCGAACCATGGATGAAGGGTATCAGACGGGTGCCATATTCCTTGACTTCCGGAAAGCGTTTGACTCGGTGCCCCACTGCGGACTCCTAACTAAGGTACGAGCATATGGGATGGGTTCCCAAGTGTGTGAGTGGCTAGAAGACTTCTTAAGTAATAGAACCCAGTACGTTATCCTCGATTGTGAGTGTTCATCGGAGGTGAGGGTACCATCTGGAGTGCCCCAGGGAAGTGTGGTAGGTCCGCTGTTGTTTTCTATCTACATAGGATAGGGTGGATAACAATGTGCGACTGTTTGCTGATGATGCTGTGGTGTACCGGAAGGTGTAGTCGTTGAGTGACTGTAGGAGGATACAAGATGACTTGGACAGGATTTGTGATTGGTGTAAAGAATGGCAGCTAACTCTAAATATAGATAAATGTAAGTTAATTCAGATGAATAGGAAAAAGAATCCTGTAATGTTTGAATACTCCATTAGTAGTGTAGCGCTTAACAGTCACGTCGATTAAATATTTGTGCTTAACATTACAGAGCGATATGAAGTGGGACAAGCATGTAATAGCAGTTGTGGGGAAGGCGGATAGTCGTATTCGGTTAATTGGTAGAATTTTGGGAAGATGTGGTTCATCTGTAAAGGAGACCGCTTGTAAAACACTAATCCGCTCTATTCTTGAGTACTGCTCGAGCGTTTGGGATCCCTATCAGGTCGGATTGAGGAAGGACATAGAAGCAATTCAGAGGCGGGCTGCTAGATTTGATACTGGTAGCTTTGATCATCACGCGAGTGTTACGGAAATACTTCAGGAACTCGGGTGGGAGTCTCTTGAGGAAAGGAAGAGTTCTTTTCGTGAATCGCTACTGAGGAAATTTAGAGAAGCAGCATTTGAGGCTGACTGCAGTACAATTCTACTGCCGCCAACTTACATTTCGCGGAAAGACCACAAAGATAAGATAAGAGAGATTAGGGCTCGTACAGAGGCATATAGACAGTCATTTTTCTCTCTTTCTGTTTGGGATTAGAACAGGGAGAGAAGATGCTAGTTGTGGTACGAGGTACCCTCCGCCACGCACCGTATGGTGGATTGCGGAGTATGTATGTAGATGTAGAAGTTGCTGGCTCGAATACGTGGCGAGACTAATCCGTGATAAATTGAGGGTTAACAATTCCTTTCGCCCATTTCTTAATATGTCAGCGTCATCGCCGTGCCACGTCCTCAAATCCTCTGCCTGCTTTAAAATGCTAAGGCCGAGTCAGCTGACCGCTGTGGCCGTTCACTCGGCTCATTAGCGCCGGGCGGGCGGTGTCAGCGCAGCGTCGGCGTGGCAGGTGGCAGGTGGCTGCCTCAGGGACGTTGGTGGCCGGCGGGTATCGACCAGGCGACACTTAGGCGCCGCTCCGCGCCGGATTGCTCTCATTACCTGGCCCGGTATTCCCGTGCCGGCGCCGCCCTGTCCAATACCCTGCAGGCACGCATGTGCCAATACATATGCATGCATTCCGCGCGCAACGCTTCTTTGCGCTCCCCCGAGAAATTTTTCGGTCGCTGCCGCAAATGAGATTCCGCCGAAATTTTCCGCTTCACAGTCCCTGCTCCATGTCAGTGAATTTTCTCCAATGAACTGTGACTTGGTTCGTTATGCATGTTAATAAGAGAGCAAAATTCTAACCATGTCTCGGTAGTGTGAGAAGCCTGTGCTTGTCTTTCCTGAATAGGATCCAGCCATTCTAGACAGATGGAGATTCGTTGTGGCGGAAAAGGGTCTACTGGACGGACGTTTTGCTGTTGATGAAGTGTATGACGGAAGATATTGTGTTATTATTTCTTATGAAGTACATAAAACACAATGACACTAAAAGTATACTCTGGTGTGCCAAAATGAAGGATGAAAATAACTTTCGTATAGTGTATCATGGCAAAATAACAAAGCTTGAGGGAACATGGATAATACACTCCTGGAAATGGAAAAAAGAACACATTGACACCGGTGTGTCAGACCCACCATACTTGCTCCGGACACTGCGAGAGGGCTGTACAAGCAATGATCACACGCACGGCACAGCGGACACACCAGGAACCGCGGTGTTGGCCGTCGAATGGCGCTAGCTGCGCAGCATTTGTGCACCGCCGCCGTCAGTGTCAGCCAGTTTGCCGTGGCATACGGAGCTCCATCGCAGTCTTTAACACTGGTAGCATGCCACGACAGCGTGGACGTGAACCGTATGTGCAGTTGACGGACTTTGAGCGAGGGCGTATAGTGGGCATGCGGGAGGCCGGGTGGACGTACCGTCGAATTGCTCAACACGTGGGGCGTGAGGTCTCCACAGTACATCGATGTTGTCGCCAGTGGTCGGCGGAAGGTGCACGTGCCCGTCGACCTGGGACCGGACCGCAGCGACGCACGGATGCACGCCAAGACCGTAGGATCCTACGCAGTGCCGTAGGGGACCGCACCGCCACTTCCCAGCAAATTAGGGACACTGTTGCTCCTGGGGTATCGGCGAGGACCATTTGCAACCGTCTCCATGAAGCTGGGCTACGGTCCCGCACACCGTTAGGCCGTCTTCCGCTCACGCCCCAACATCGTGCAGCCCGCCTCCAGTGGTGTCGCGACAGGCGTGAATGGAGGGACGAATGGAGACGTGTCCTCTTCAGCGGTGAGAGTCGCTTCTGCCTTGGTGCCAATGATGGTCGTATGCGTGTTTGGCGCCGTGCAGGTGAGCGCCACAATCAGGACTGCATACGACCGAGGCACACAGGGCCAACACCCGGCATCATGGTGTGGGGAGCGATCTCCTACACTGGCCGTTCACCACTGGTGATCGTCGAGGGGACACTGAATAGTGCACGGTACATCCAAACCGTCATCGAAGCCATCGTTCTACCATTCCTAGACCGGCAAGGGAACTTGCTGTTCCAACAGGACAATGCACGTCCGCATGTATCCCGTGCCACCCAACATGCTCTAGAAGGTGTAAGTCAACTACCCTGGCCAGCAAGATCTCCGGATCTGTCCCCTATTGAGCATGTTTGGGACTGGATGAAGCGTCGTCTCACGCGGTCTGCACGTCCAGCACGAACGCTGGTCCAACTGAGGCGCCAGGTGGAAATGGCATGGCAAGCCGTTCCACAGGACTACATCCAGCATCTCTACGATCGTCTCCATGGGAGAATAGCAGCCTGCATTGCTGCGAAAGGTGGATATACACTGTACTAGTGCCGACATTGTGCATGCTCTGTTGCCTGTGTCTATGTGCCTGTGGTTCTGTGAGTGTGATCATGTGATGTATCTGACCCCAGGAATGTGTCAATAAAGTTTCCCCTTCCTGGGACAATGAATTCACGGTGTTCTTATTTCAATTTCCAGGAGTGTAGATACACTGATAAGCGAAAACATTATGGCCACTACCCATCGTGACGTCGGACGCCACCTGGTGACGTTGTGGGTATGTGACGCGATAACAAATGTATGTAAGCGGAGTCCACAAGGAGGGGAATCACCGTAGCTGCAGGTGGGGAGATCCATTGAGACATGTGACTTTGACAAAGGACACAAAATTTTTACCAAGAGCCTGTGAACGAGTATCTCGAAAATGGCGATGTTGCCCGAGTGTTCACGTGCTGCTGTCCTGAGCGTCTACGGATAGAGGTAAAAGCCATTGAAACTACCACTAGGTGCTAAATGGTAGAACGTCCATGACTCTTCACAGGATGTTGGGTTCGGGGGCAAGTCTGTTCTATAAATTTGGATGGATGATCTGTGACATCTCTACCGAAACAGCACAATACTCGTTCACGCACAAGTGTTTCGTAACGCGTCCTTCATCGTACATTGTTGGAGGTCTACAGCAGACCACCCCTACGAGTTCACATCTTGGACCAACGACATCGTGAATTGCGATTACAGTGCGCACAGGACCATCGGGATTCGACCGATGATCAATGGAAACCTGCTGGCTCTTCAGGTGAATCATATTTTTACTATTCTAGGACGATGGTCGTCTCCACAGAAGTCGTCATAGAGGTGATCGGTTGCTTGAAATGTGCAGCGCGTGACGCACGCAGGCTGGTGGCAAAAGTATTCGTATTATGCTATGGGTAGGGACAGGGAAAATTCGTTTAAACGATATCGCGACGAATAACGCGATTTTGGCGGTTTTTAAGGAAATAACGCCAATTCAGCAGTTTTTAAGGAAGTATGCGAATTGGGTGGTTTATAAGAAAGTAACGCAAAATCGGTGTTTTTCAACAAAATTTCTGTGTTCTTATAAGACTTGTCGTAACTCTAATGATGTCAGTGACATATTTAACGTTGAAATGTTCCATGTTCAACTGTCGCACTATTTTTTGCAGTCGTCACGTCACTAATGACCTTTCGACTACTGACTTTTGCGAGCGCGTACGAGCGACCACTTTGTGAATTTCGATTATTTATTTCTTTTGTAGTGTATGTGCCGCAGTATGCCGTTTCAATGAGAATCTGTCCCAAACACATGACGCTACTTATTAAATGCATCTAATAACGCAACAACGATGTAAGGATTGAAGAATTGTGATCATCGAGACTTGAGACAGTCGCCGAATGACTAAGCCATTACGTAACGGATAGTTTCGAGGTTTACCATACGAATGGATGTAGGTTTGTGTCCCACTGCGTGCTAATATATATTTCTTTCAAATGTCTCTGAGCACTATGGGACTTAACATCTGAGGTCATCAGTCCCTTAGAACTTAGAACTACTTAAACCTAACTAACCTAAGGACATCACCTACATCCATGTCCGAGGCAGGATTCGAACCTGCGACCGTAGCGGTCGCGTTGTCTTGGACTGAAGCCCCTAGAACCGCTCGGCCACCGCGGCCGGCTATTTTTTTCCATCGTAGCATTGTCAGCAGAGTCTGAGTCTTGTGTTATGAATGTAATGCAAGCTTATATTTGGACGGAGGTGCGCGCGAACACTGCCAACACTGTCATCAATCATTGAGTTAACGACTCTACCACTTTTTACCATAAAAGTAAAGGAAAAAATCTGGAAGTGTAATACAAGTATGTTCTGCAATGAATGATGTTAACATTTCAGGCTGATTGAAGATCGACGAATGAAATAAATATTTGATTGCATATTTCCGAATGGTTGGTCAGGCAGTAGTCTTACACGACAGCATTAACTTCTGCGGCGGAAGCGAGCAGCTATAAAATTCACATTTTGGTTTTCCAGCACAATGGATTAATAGCAAGACAGCAACTTGAGTTAACCAGTTTGATGTAGAAAACAGCCGAAGTTGCAAAAGTCAGTTACTTTTGTTTAATTGGTGACCGGTTTCACGTGACAGAACCCATTCTCAAATAATCGTAACAAAGAAAAATGTCTAGTCCGTGACAGCGCCCAAACCAACTTAACATCGTACATGTTTGTGTTTAAGCCATTAGTCAAGATTACAAACACCATTCATTGGCAGGACTTCTGATTTGCGTATGCTCGCTGCCACCCTTGCGAATATACAATATTGTGCGCAATATCAATAGCATTGTGGTATTCAAGGCTGAGTGCGTATTTTTCTGCGTGTATTAACTTACGAACATTTTAATTAATATCGATATGACTGGTTTCTAATTTCGCTGAAATAGGGTTCGTTTAAGCAATTATCTGACAGCTTTCCACGCATGCGCAAAACTGAAATCTCTTAGATGCAGCGCCTATTCCCGATTCTGGTTATTTTGAATGTGGCTGTTTGGTGTATGAAAAGTGAGAGAAAACAGCCAGACTCTACCAGGAAAATTTTCTCTGACGCTGCCAAGCTGCCAGATCCGCGCATGCGCATAGCTGTCTGAGTTAGAGTGGGGTTACACTTCACTTGAATTGCGTTCTGTTTGTGGCGCGTTTTCCAATCGTTTCGAAGCTATTGCAGGTCCCGCGTTCGGATACTCATTTTTATAATCTGCTGGTTTTTTTCATTGTTTTCTTATTCTAGACGGCGACGAACACGTGTGCTCTGTGAAAATGCCGAAGTGTACAGTCCCCGCTGACGAAAAGGTGCCGGAATTTGTTAACAGTTAACAGTGTTTTGTATCAGAGTTTAATGGGAGACCTATCTTAGTTAGTTTGTTGACTTATTCTTCTTAAAAAAAAACTATGCCTATTCTCACTTTTTCAGACGTTTACTAGTTTTACTTCTCTGATGTAAAAATGAACGACGCCTCTTTTGTTTGAGGACAGATTTCTGTTTTGTCTGTTTTACCCCATTTGTCCAGTTGTTGATAGAAACAGCTGAAATTGCAGTACATGAGTGAGCCTTACTATCAGTTGTATATATGAGTCAAAAAAAGAGACTACGTTACAAGAAAGTATTTTTGTATTAAAAAACTGTGCTACTGATAGAAAATAGAATTTAAAACTCAAAACTTCTACTGAAACATATTATAAACTATGTTTCCAAGCAACATGTGAGTGAACATAAAAAAAATAATGAAAATTAAATTTTGTCTTATTTAACCGAAGTTAAATACTTTTTGTAAATGTTTATAGATATTTTTACGTAATAATACATAAAATAAAACCTTCAAGTTTTCTTGGTGATATTCATACAGAAAAATCTTTTGAAGAATCAGCCAAGACATTTTATTTATTAACAATGGCACTGCAAAGGAAAAGAATTTTCTTTAAAGTACAAGATATCCTTCTAAGTTTCATTATTGCTATTCCATAAGAAATTTCAACCATTTAACATAAATATTTATGTCGGCGAGAAAAGTTGTCGAGTGTCAAAATTTGATTGCAGACCTGAAAAAAGGAGAGTTCTGTATACTTTTAATATGCTGGATACATCATTGATAAATAATTTTTCGCAGTGTTTAAAATATATGTGTACTCCACACCATTCTGGCCAAGAGTAGAAACAGTATACAAATTTTAGAAATTGATATAATAGTCTCTGTTGCAGATAGTTTATTTATGATGCGTTTCACACTTCTAGCGCATCTTCAGATCATTCTTGAGCCACGGAGATCTACTTCTGTGGTCTCCACAGCTCAAGAACGATATGAAGAAGCACAAATCATGTCATCAATTAAATATCTGCAATATATTGTATTCATTTTTACCTTTGGTATTTGATTCTAAATAATTATTTGTGTCAAAATCTTTTGTTAAACTGATTTTCCTCTACACCTGTCTCATATTTATCCCTATCTTAGGAATTGTTCCATTTTCAACATAGCATTGAAAACTGGTTAAATATGACATAAATAGATAACTGATAATGGAATAAGCTTGCCAGAAAATAACACCGATAAATAACAGCGAAAAGTGCAAAAAATAACACCAATTTTGGCCATATAATAACACCGATTTTTTCCTGTCTCTAGCTATTGGAGACATTCTCCTGCCTTGCATGGGACTTGTGGTGGTAATCGAAGACAAGCTGATACTTGCGCACCACCTGTATTCCTTCACAATTGATGTCGTCCCCGACAGCAGTATAATTGTCCGTGTCTCGGAGGCAGAACAGTGCTACAGTGGTCTGAGGAGCATTATCGTGAACACGTTAACGTCTTGGCTACCAAACTCGCCTGATGTACATTCTGTGGGACCCATCTGGGTCGCTAACGGACGTCATCACCGCATAAGCATGGGGTTGGGTTGCTTTGGGGGAGGATACCAAGCAGCGAGGTCATCGGTCTCATCGGAATAGGAAAACATGGGTAAGGAAGCCGGCAGTACCCTTTTAAAAGGAACCATCCAGGCATTAGCCTGAAGAGATTTAGGGAATTCATGGAAAACCTAAACCAGGATGGCTGGATGCAGAATTGAACCGTCGTCCTCCCGAATTCGAGTCCAGTGTGCTAACCAATGCGCCACTTCGCTCGGCCGCATAAGCATGTGAACACGTTAATGTCTTGGCGACCAAACTCGCCTGATGTAAATCCTAGGGAACCCATATCGGTCGCAACCGGACACCATCACCGCATAAGAATATCAGCAGCCCGTTATTTGTGTAAGTTACGTGACCTGTGCGTAGAAATCTAACGCTACATACCTCCACAGACCAACCAAAAAACTGTCGGATCTCTGATACGCAGAATCATTTACATATTTCGTTCTATAGGTGGACAAGAAAGCTATCTAAATAGCGTACAAGTAACCACTACAGTATAGAACTGAAGGTGTCTGAAAGAAACACGCAGTCAGATGAACATAGATGACACTTTTATCCACACATGATAATTACGCTGAAGTCACCACACAGTAATTACGTTGAAGTCACCGCGATTTGTGACATCTCCTGGAACTTACAAAAAGCGGGACATGGTTCTTAATAGGGTGCGTGGTCGTCGTATACAGCAGTGAATGTTCTGCGACGTCCTCCATTGCTGTCCACAAAGTTGGTGAGGAGTTCCTGAATTAGAACCTTCTGTTTCTCTAGATACGCAGTTGACAGTTCCTGGAAGGTCGTTGATGCATGTAGACCTGCTGCTACGTGTCTCTCTAACGCGTTCTAGACATGCTCCATGGAGTTTAAGGCGGGAGAACTAGAGGTCCATTCCATTCGCCGAATATTCTCTTGTCCCAAGACCTTCTATACACGCGTTGTACGATGCGTGACGCATTGTTATCCACAAAAATTACGTCAGGGCCGAATGCACCCCTAAATAGAAAGACATGGAGAAGGAGTAAAGACGACCGATGAATTTACGTGTTAAAATATTTGAAGGTTAACACACGCAGGCGCTAGGCGCTACAGTCTGGAGCCGGGCGGCCGCTACGGTCGCAGGTTCAAATCCTGCCTCGGGCATAGATGTGTGTGATGTGCTTAGGTTAGTTAGGTTTAATTAGTTCTAAGTTTTAGGCGACTGATGACCTCAGAAGTTAAGTCGCATAGCGCTCAGAGCCGTATGAACCAATACACGCAGGAAACAATATGCCTCCCCACACCAAGACACTGGATCATCAAAACGACCATGTTCGACAATGTTCCTGGGTGCATTACGCGTTCCCACCTTCGCTATTTGAAGGTTTGTTCAAAATCACTAATCTGACTGCATCTGCTCTCAGTCGAGAAGAAGTCACGACCCCACTCCTCGTTCGTCCTCTCTACGCACTTGGCACCACTGCAAACGGTGTCAACGATGTGCGAGGGTCGACAGAACTTATGATACTGGTCGTAAGGCTCTGTAGTGACCGAAGCACTAGGAGCGTGAGATTGCGTGCATTATAGTTCTGTTTACTGTGATTGAAATTTTTAATTTAGTCCTAGAATATATTGTACGAATGGCAGCAGATAATTCAGAGGGTGTGGAGTTAAATGGAAA
Organism: Schistocerca nitens; assembly: GCF_023898315.1. Lineage (NCBI taxonomy): Eukaryota > Metazoa > Arthropoda > Insecta > Orthoptera > Acrididae > Schistocerca > Schistocerca nitens. The sequence continues at coordinate 214,283,617 of NC_064614.1, forward strand.
TATTAAGATATTGGGGTATGCAGATGATCTAAACATCATCAGCGATAGGAAAGAATCTGTAACAGCAAATTCGAATGCGTTAATCAAGGCTAGGGAAGATGTAGGTTTAAGGATAAGTGAAGACAGAACTAAATACCTAGTTACTACTAGAATGCCAACAGCAGTAGATCAGGAAATGTTAAGAGCTGGAGACATGCAGTTTGCAAAGTGAACACATTGAAGTATCTAGGCGTGGACATCACTTCGAGAAATGAGATTGAATCCGAACTGAAGAAGAGATTACGGGCGGGAAATGCGTGCTACTTCTCACTGAATAGATCACTTTCATCATGGATATTGTCTAGGAATTTAAAGATTAGAATATACCATACTATTATTCTACCAGTTATGCTGTACGGGTGTGAGACTTGGTCTCTCACTGTGCAAAATGAAAAGCCGTTTCGAGTATTTGAAAACAAAATTTTGAGGAAAATTTTCGGAGCAAAGAGAGATGACATTAGCGGAAAGTGGCGAAAACTGCATAACGAAGAGGTTCACGAATTCTATTCAAGCCCTGACATAATCAGTATTATTAAATATCGTAGGCTGCGATGGGCGGTTCACGTAGCTCGAATGGATGAGGGCAGGGCAGCGCGCAGAGTATTGGTAGGGCACTTAGAGGGAAAACGTCCTGTGGGGAGACCGAGGCGTAGATGGGAGTACAGTGTGAAGGCTGAGTTGAGGAGCCTAGCTATTGAAGGTGAATGGAAGAAAATAGGCCAAGACAGGGACAGATGGCGAAAATACTTTGCTGCGGTAGTGGACTCTCGAGTCCGGTATGACTAGTGTGAGTGAGTGATTGCAATTGCACCCACTGTTTGACGTGGGTCTCTTCTTGCCTTTTGCACAGTGTTGTGGCCATCTCCTGATCAGCTGGCCGTAGTCGATCACCTTCTCTCCTTCGAACACCACGGCCTATAGTTCGGAACGCACTACATGGAGTGTAACAACGATATGAGTAATACCAAAATCTCGAGCATCACTCGTCACACTTCGTCCTTCTTCCATTTGCAGCAATAATTCTTCCCCATGTTAAGTCTTCCAAAAATTGTCTCTGTAACAATGACATGAATAGTAACAAAATCCCTGGCATCAGTTGTCACACTTCGTTCTTCTTCCAGTGCAACAATAATTTTTCCCCATGTTAAGTCTTCCAGATATTGTCGCTGCTCCATGTTGTAATGAAGAACACCACGAATGTGCACGGTAACTACTCCCTGACTGACACACACTACCTTACCCCCTTTCCTTCAGATGCTTCGTGTTGCAGCTCCATGTGATATCTAGCTTTCTATGCAAGACTGAGAGACCTCTGCCATAATGCTAACAGATTTTAATTTATTTTCACACCGTTGGTAATGTGTTGTGTTACTTTATCTATCTCCACCCGACGTTTTGCTGAGCAGTGTATATACTAGCGACTCATACAAATAGCAGTAGGTTTCTGACGACTTGCCTGACATAAAGGTAATAAATTACGTCCACAAATGTTCCGCGTGAATCATTCTATTACTGAAAACCGTATCAAAATCCCTGTAGTGATCCCTGATATTAATCTTTTCATACAGTCAGAATCTGTGGGGGGGAGGGGGGGGGAGGGGAGGGGGGGGGAGAGTATACATTATACAGAGTGCAAACATCCTACATTCAAGACTAAGCAGTTTATTATTATTGTTCGTATTTGAATCCTACTATACCGCGTGATCTACAAGAAAGGGCATTTTCAGGGTTTCTTATTAGCTTTTCATTGTGCTCATACAACTTCCACTTGGTGTTAGTTAATTAGTTAGTTTAGTTTTTCGTTCCATAGATCCGTGCTGAGGAGATCCTCGTGGATGTGGAACATGTCAATTTTTTTTTCCTTTTATTTAAAGCTGAAATAACAATAATAATAGTATGAAAACATACAAAACATCATTTGTTTCTATTAAAAAATTCGTCAATGGAGTAGAAGGAATTGGCCACTAGTAAGTCTTTCAGGCTCCTTTTAAACTGATCTTTATTTGTAACAAAATTTTTTATGTTTGCTGGCAAATTATTGAAGATGAGTGTTCCTGAGTAGTGGACCCCTTTTTAAATTAAAGTAAGTCCTTTAAGACCTTGTGCAGATCATTTCTGTTCCTGGTATTGTATGTATGAACTGAGCTGTGAGACCAAATGATCTTCGTGTGTGTTCCTGCCAGACCAAATGTCTAGTCACGAATTTTCTGCATAAATATCTTTTCGTGTGGTTTATCATGTTGTGCTTTTCTGTTGTAGTTCGGCTCTTCATTTAGTGTACCGATACATTTTATTTTTTCAAATTTAGGTTTCTAGCGGCATTGACTTCCTTCTTTTAATGGCCAAACACGAGAAAGTTAATATAATTTCCAATGCTTTAATTGCTCTTTGTGTGTTCCTTCCTCACTGTAAATTTGGATCTAAAATTTTCCTGATTGCATTAAGTTGTCTCTTTTGGGTTCATTCAGTGTCAGACTCTATGTTTAAAATGAATATTTCAATTTTGCTTTAGAGTATCTGTTATAATGCCTCAATTTAGGGGTTTTTGAGAGAATTTTCCTGTGTGCTGTTGTATTTATCTGCTGTACTATCTATATTCCGGCTTTTATGTCATTATCAAGTACAATGATAAAAGTTCTTCGACCATTAACTTTTCACATCTGTTAACGCTGTCCAAAGCAGGTAATTTTATACTTGATAATGATATAAAAGCCGAAATCTATGTAGTACATAATATAAATACACAGTCAAATGGCGGTTTATTCTCTCAAAAATATTACGTGAGTGTGGGAAAATAACATCGAAAACTTTTCATTTTAGTGTATTTTCAGATGCATATTTTGTTGCAAATCTCTCTTGTAATTCTGGAAGCTGTTTTCATTTATTGGCAACTAATTTCGTAACTAATCTTTTCCAGGTTAGTCTCCCGAATGGTTTGACAGAAATATTTGGATTGAGAAACTCTCTCGGTTTCCACTATTTGGTTTTTGGAATGTTGGGTGCCAAATTGCTTCTAGGTATGTATTTTGTTTTTCAAATGATATTTGGAAACCTATTCTTTCGGTTGTAGTTACGAGATTTTCTATTTCTTTTTGTGCTGTTTTATTGACCTAACATAGCATCGCCACGTCGTTCAAGACAGGTAAGCAGTCTATGGTAATAGTGATTTTTCTTAATTTTGTGGGTTCGTGTATTAAACATCCGATTTCTGTTTCGTAACTGTGGGATTACTTTTTATATGCGATAACTGAAAAATAGTGGTGATAGTCCATCGCATTATCCCACTCCTGTTTTAATTTAAAAATGGAATGAGATTTCTCCTCAGAATTTAGTCTTAGATTACTGTCCATTTAGAGTGTCACCAATAACTGCAGCGGCTCTTAGGTGCAGATACTGTTATTTCAAAATTTGGAAGAGAGACCCACAGCCCACTGAATCGTGAGCTTTTAAGCACATTTCTGCTAGTTACGTTGGTTAGTAAGGGGTGTCGCCGTAACTGTAGACGGGTCGGGCACTCTCCAGTCGTAACATACACCATGATTTACGCGGATTCTACGATCTATCTCCCACGTACGTCGGGGAAAATCTAAGAATGCTGATTTCGTGCAGGTGTTTAGATCTGTTTGTAGCCCTGGAGCTCTCGCTCCAACTTATAATGTACATCTAATCCTTCGTCAGTTTATTGTAAAATGTCGCTTTTGCAGCAGTTTTGCTAGCTGACTGGATTTTAGCCTGTCAGAGATAGCACTTGGCACATAATCACGAATGGGTGACTCGATGTTATCCAGTATCTCCTTACGTTCATGTAACAACGTTTCCGGCCTTATGAATACGGGTAGGAAGATGTGACATAGCGCTGAGAGGCCGTGGATATTTTGGACTGCCTATTACTGAACACATTGTTGTGTTGAGCTAGGTGTCAACTTTGCAGGTACGGTTGTTGTTTAGCCACATAGGAGCTCAATGCTCTTCTGTGCTACACACTATATCAATGCACAGCACCAGAGTGTTCCAATAAATTAAGCTGTTTTAATTTCGTTGGTTATTGTTGCCGTTATCACCATCTTTATTTTTAACAAAAGAGACTACTTTGTTTAGCGTAGTCGAGTCAACTTCATGTTTCCTCCAGCTTACCGGAGTAGATCCGGTGATAGGTGATTTTATGGCTCCTCAAACACGGTAAGTGTTTGATTGGAAATACTTGTTTTTCACTGTCTTTACTACATCCTGGTATTCTAAAAAAAATGGTTCAAATGGCTCTGAGCACTATGGGACTCAACTGCTGAGGTCATAAGTCCCCTAGAACTTAGAACTACTTAAACCTAACTAACCTAAGGACAACACACACATCCATGCCCGAGGCAGGATTCGAACCTGCGACCGTAGCGGTCGCGCGGTTCCAGACTGTAGTGCCAGAACCGCTCGGCCACCAGCGGCCGGCCCTGGTATTCTAGACGAAGCCCTTTCCTTTTTATGTGGCACAGACATCAGGGCACCAATGGTGACGAGGACGACATCGGAATTTACACTAACATTCAACTAATCTCGATGCCCAGATCCTTAAATTCCTTATGTGCCACGTATCATTAGTGTTCCCTTCACACGGCACTGAGACATCGGTTATCCGGCTGAAATACGATATCAGATTGGTTACCTGCTACCTTTGGCCGATATGTATTTGTTAATCGCATAGGACTGTGGTACCTCCAGCTGCTGTGTTTGCTTTCGGTGCGAAGTTGTATATGCAGTTGTACCATTTGCTGGAATTACGTTGTACTCCTAGAGCTCTCCGTATTTGCCAGTGAAGGTACAAGGGACATATTATTATGGCTTGTAACATATTCACTCTTCGGCACGATAGGGCAGAGTAATGTAATAGGAGTCTGTTGCCTCAGAGTGTACTTCAGAAATTGGAATGATCATATGTATAACCTTTCCTAACTTTTCGTTCTTTAGCTTGGATTTCTGTAAGAACTTTTAGCCCTTATGCATTCTTATTCTTCCTCTTCTAAGCCAAAATACGAGTGATCATTATGAATGATTAAGTTCCCCAGATGGCTTGGGTAAAGCCCATGCAGTGGTTTTTGTTTCCAAGAGTATTTTAGTTTATTCCGAATTTCAATTCTTACACTACATTGCACACATGAATCAGTCGCAGTGTCCTCAGGTTTTTGCCATTATTATTATTATTGTTATCATTATTGTTATTACAGGTCGTGAAGACACGTCACTGCTGAAATAAACAACAATGAGCCACTTCGCTTTGTTCACCCAAAAAATTGTTGCAGCCCCTACTCTGTCTTAACTTTTCCTAATTACACTGAATATTGACAAGATATCGACAGCAAGAGTTCGTCTTAGAGCGCGAAGATTTTATGTCACTCTAGATTGTCCAGTTTGGTGATGCTCTGATGACTTGCTTTATCCATGGCAATCTTAGAGCTTTCAGTTTCGATAATATATCAGCATCATGGAGTAAATTACAAGATTCATCGTTATAGAGTATTCTCCAACCGTTAATACTGCCGAAGATTCTGCATGAATCCAAATTTCAGATCCCTAGTTTAAGATTAGTGCAACTGATGATTTGTGAGTGTTTGATTCTGATTCCCAGAGTAAAATGCACTAAGGTGATATTTTTTTAATGCACTAAGGTGACAAAAGTCATAAGATAGCGATATGCACTTATATTTTACAGATGGCGGGAGTATCTCCTACAGAAGGTGTATGAAAGGGCAGTTGCGGCAGCGCTGTTTCTGTTTTTTTTTTTTTTCTTTTACCAGCACCCACCTGTGATTTCGTTGCAGCAGATCGCCGGTAGGAAAGTAGGGAAGCCGATCAGAAGCCTACCGTTCTGCAACTCACAGCAGGCTGCCTACAACGTAACTATTCTAAAAATCGCAAAAGGTCTTTACTTTGAGTGAAAGGTGGGAACACTGGGAAAACTTCGTATATTCTGAAGTCAAGAATTACACGTTCACTGACAATCCCGTGCTAATCCTAACATAGTCAGGCACGAACCCTTTCACTGACGTTAGCAAGTATACGGTAACATATATCCCGAAATCTGAACACCTACTAAGCACGGACTGTTCTTAAATGAAAATACCTATTACGTTTATCGGTGTCTAATGCACTCAAAGTTTTTAGTCAGCGATCGGCTCAATATGCCACGCGGAATTACTGTCCTTTCTCGTAGACGAAAATTAGTAAAAGAATCCATGCTTTCTAAAAAAAAACACAACGGAATAAATATGCCTTTACTTTAAAACACTTTTGAACCATGTAGCACAACTAAAAACGGCAAATTATAACTTCCTTCGGAGCTCATACTACACACGACCGTATCATTGAAAATCTGGGTTCCGACTACTTACACTGCTGTAAGCATTCTCTACCTCCAAGAGAAAAGACACGCGAGGAATACTCCGTTATGATTGGTCAATTTTCCTTAAGGGAAATGGAAGAACATTATTCTCCAGCGTTTGCCCGGGCTTTTCATGACCAACCAATCAACAAATAACATACTTTCGAACTGTACTTTTCCCCGAAACAAATAATTAATATTCTGGTATTTTGTTTATACTTTACGTTATTAACTATTTTCTTTGCATTCGAATTGGCTTTCTTCTTACCATAAACTTACTTAACATATGATGATACAAAATTCCCCGTCGTCTGCATTCACACTGTCTTCAAAATTTCTCGCGCTAGTTCGTACAGCATTTATCAGTAGAACAATGTGCTACACATTTACTTCAGACCATATTCACACTACTAAAACCATATAAAAACTGTACAAACATAAATAGAGAAAAAAGCCTTCAAGATATAAACAGAACAATTCATAAAATCTTTCTCTTGACTTGTGATTCCATAGATGTTGCCGGCGTCTTATATGTTTATGCTCTTCACGGGTATGCTGCCGGATGCGATCCGATAAGACGATCATATCCGGCAGCAAGAGCATAAACAATCTCTTGACCTGTTTGTTGAATGTCTCTGTGCGCTACTGTACCCTGGTGGATGAAAAGTAGAACTACATACTCGACTGAACCCGCTTCAGGCCATTTGTCACTGTGCACGCATGAGTCATTCTCCCGATTCACAGGCTCTAGACAGGAGCGATATAAGGCGCCGTGCCTCACAGTGCATTGGCGGAACTCTTATTTGTATTCAGGCTATTCATGCTTATTGTCGAACGACGGCAATTACCGGACTATGAACTCGGAAAGTTAGTTGAAGCTAGACGCGTGGGACATTCCATTTAGGAATTCGCTAGGGTATCCAATATGCCATGAACCACAGTGTGAGGAGTGTGCCGAGAATACCAAATTTCAGACATTACGTCTCATAATGGACAACGAAGTGGCCGAGGGCTTTCACTTAACGAACGTGAACGGCGGCGTTTTCGTAGAATTGTCAGCGCTAACAGACAAGCAACATTCTGTGAAATAACCGCAAAAATCAGAGTGCATACTACGATAAACCTATCTGTCAGGACACTGCGGCGAGCCGGCCGCGCTGGTCTCGCGGTTCTAGGCGCGCAGTCCGGAACCGTGCGACTGCTACGGCCGCAGGTTGGAATCCTGCCTCGGGCATGGATGTGTGCGAGGTCCTTAGGTTAGTTAGGATTAAGTAGTTCTAAGATCTAGGGGACTGATGACCACAGATGTCAAGTCCCATAGTGCTCAGAGCCATTTGGACCGTTTTTGAACACATTGTGCAAGCTGGTGGTGGCTCGCTAAGGGCGTGCCCTCTGTTTATGTGGAACGGATGGGTCCTGTGCTCCAACTGAACCGATCATTAACTGGAAATATTAATGTTCAGGTTTTAGGAGACCACTTGCATTCATACATGTTTTTTGTGGATGACAATGCGCCACGTCATCAGGCCACAGTTTGTCGCTATTGGTTTGAAGAAGATTCTCGACAGTTCGCGCGAATGGATTGGCCGTCGAAAACGCCCGATATGAATTCCATTGAACATTAATGGAACACAATCAAGAGGTCAGTTCGTGCATAAAATAATACACTAAAAACTCTTTCAGGGACGGCTGTAGAATCAGCAGGGCTCAATATTTCTGCAGCGAACTTCCAACAATTTGTTGAGTCCATGCCACGTCGAACTGCTGCACTACGCAGAGCAAAAGGAGGTCCGACACGATATAAAGAAGAATCCCATGACTCTTGCCACATCAGTGTGGATTATCCCAATAAATTCGTGACTTAATTTCGACTTTAATGACCGGCCGCTGTGACCGAGCGGTTCTAGGCGCTTCAGTCCGGAACCGCGCTGCTGTTACGGTCGCAGAGTCGAATCCTGCCTCGGTCATGTATCTGTGTGATGTCCTTAGTTTAGTTAGGTTCATGTAGTTCTAAGTCTAGGGAACTGATGACCTCAGATGGTAAGTTCCATTGTGCTTGGAGCCATTTTTTTTTTTTTTACTTAAATGATGTTGTCAGAGGTTAGCAGTATGCCGAGATAATTAACTATTGTGTTCTCTGCTACGTTCGTGTCCTTAGTTGACAGTGTATAATAATTATGCATTGCACAGTTTTTTTTAAATTTTCTATTAGACTCTAATTAATTTTCATTGAAAGGTAACGAAACAATGTTCTTAGTATATAAGAGGATATGAATCGTAATCCTCGTTTGTACAAACGTTTGAAGTATTTTTACTGTTTTCTTTCTTTTGTCGTTTACAGTACTAAGTAGGCCTCAAAGCGTTCACAGATTAAAGCGCAGGTCATTTTTCACTTGCATTACTACGAGACTATCATTGACGATGAAGAACAGGGTTTTGATTCTTTGACATTGGCATGAGAACAATTAGTGACTCAAAATATTCTCGTCTGCAAAGGTAAGCTAGCAATAAAGAAAATAATGCGTTATTTGTGAAGTTTATTTGCACATTTATTTTAAATTGTCAATGTGTTAGAAATATCAGACTGCTTCAATTATTTCTATAAGTATTCATCACCTTTAGCTTAGTAAATTTTAAAACTTCTCTTTCGAAGGTAGGAGAGAGTCCTTGGAGGAAGTGAAGGCTGATTGAGAGTTTTGCTTGGTTAACACAGTTGGTAGAGCACTACCCACGAAAGGTGAAGGTCCGTTGTTCGAGTCCCAGTCACGTATGGAGTTTTGATGTGCCAGGAAGTTTCACATCAGCGCTCCCTACACTGCAGGGTAAAAGTTCATTCGGATGCGTAAATGTAGCTTAGATTTGTGGTAGGATAAATGTTGATTAGGAGCCCGAGTGATTTGGGATATCTACGAAGAGCCGTGGTCTTCTGCTACACGATTTGTATCTGAATGAACGAGAATCTTTAGCACGTCTAATGAATGCAGTAATTTCTCTCTCAGCCCACTTTTACACGTGGGTAGCGTGTGCTGTAGACTGAGAGCGCGTGATGGGAAAATCCACCGCGGAATGGGATTCGTCCAACTGTCAGCTGGGACAGAGGAATAATCTCCTACTTTCCATAAAATAAGTGTGATTTGATTCGCAGACTAATGATGCTTTACGAAAGGTCGTGATATGACTCTTTTCTCCTGCTGCAAAGAGCCTCCCGGGAGTTGAAACCGATGAAAGGAATGTGTGCTTTGGAGTCCTGGCTTTCTGGTTACTAAACGATGAACACTCCTTATGAGAGAAGCGTCACTGGGCTCATACCAGTCGCTATTCTTGAAACGTCGCCTGACATCTGCCATACTGCTCATGCAGTGACGTACTAAAGTTTAACATGTCACAAAGCAAAACTTAGTCTTCAAAAAGTATGTGCGAGCAACATAAAGAACTGTAGTTGTCGCACTACTGATGGTGTGTATTTCAGCACATGCAAATCTTGATACGAATTTGTCTCTTTGGATTAAGGTTTTAGTTATTATTTGCTGCCTAATTGGCTCCGTTGAATCGTCATATATTTATCTCAATTTTTAATGGAATGAAAACGGTCTATATTTCAACCACGTACGAAATTAGAAACAAAGTTATGCTTGAGAATTACTAAGAATTATAGATAAAATAAACTGTTTGGATCAGCCATTCATCAGGTTCCACAAAATTATTTGCCCAACAGTAGGTCCTCACCAACGCGTCAAAGAATAAAGGCATGATTTTTGAAGCCACAGTATGAATGTTATCGTACATTCTGTGTTACAAAGTTCACGGCATCTTACGAAGATCAGTTGAATGGTTCAAATGGCTCTGAGCATTATGGGACTTAACATCTGTGGTCATCAGTCCCCTAGAACTTAGAACTGCTTAAACCTAACTAACCTAAGTACATCACACACATCCATGCCCGAGGCAGGATTCGAACCTGCGACCGTAGTGGTCACGCGGTTCCAGACTGAAGCGCCTAGAACCACACGGTCAAAGATCAGTTGATCGAAGGCTTTTTTTTTTTTTTTTGGGTCATCAGTTTCCTGACTGGTTTGATGCGGTCCACACGAATTTCCTTAAGGGTAACAAATCCAAATACAAAATTAAAATTCGATCTGCTGACTTAAAAAAATTGTAATAAGCTTTGGCCTTAGATCAGTAAACCGATCGAAGCCATCTCTCCAGATAGTTTGTCATCATAATGACATTGAAATGGAGGATTACAGAGAAAATGCTGAAATACCAAACGTCCTTTTCCAAAACGGTTTCACAGAGGAAGCTTGCACTGTAGTTCCTCCTTTAAATCGTCCTGCGAACGACAAAATGACAGGAATAAGTTATCAGGGGATAGAAACGCAAGTGAAACAACATCGGCAAAGTGTGGGCTAGCCTACATCTTACCAAGGCTGTTTCGACTACGCAGCAGAAGATTCGCTAGGATGCATTTACACACACTTCATACAGTTCCAACACTGAATTCTCAAGAAATTCATGGCCCTGGATTTGCTTCGGACAAAGAGTTGCATTCCTGGGTACAATCACGTTTCCTTAGGCTATCGCAGATATTTTTCTATGATTCCATTGACGGTCTGGTCTCACAGAGGAATAAATGTATTAACAGTTAGGGAGATTATTTTTTAAATAATAAACAGTTATCTTATTGTCCATCTGCCCCTTATACATTTGGCATATGTAGGATAATAAAATCACACTGATGTCAGTCGCACCTCTTAATCATAGATTACCAATTTTCTCGCAAGTAGCTTTTTAGCGGAACCACGTTTATTGGAAAGTTTTCAATTGATTTTTTTTTTGTCATCAGTCTACTGACTGGTTTGATGCGGCCCGCCACGAATTCCTTTCCTGTGCTAACCCCTTCATCTCAGAGTAGCACTTGCAACCTACGTCCTCAATTATTTGTAAAATATGGCGTTTCAGTCTTCGATCGCTATTCTTTATTCTCAATAACCGGTTTCGGGCTAGCTGCCCATCTTCAGATCATATGTTGTAGTTACAGAGTAACTTGTCCGTACAGAACACACAGTTCACTGTCATAATTTTTAATGGAATGAAAACGGTCTATATTTCAACCACGTACGAAATTAGAAACAAAGTTATGCTTGAGAATGACAGTGAACTGTGTGTTCTGTACGGACAAGTTACTCTGTAACTACAACATATGATCTGAAGATGGGCAGCTAGCCCGAAACCGGTTATTGTGAATAAAGAATAGCGATCGAAGACTGAAACGCCATATTTTACTTAATGAACGATCGCGGACCTCCCAGTGAGACAACCATGTCTTGTTTTGATAAACTCAATTATTAGCTTGGCGTATTCCAATCTCTACCTTCCGCTACAGTTTTTGCCCTCTACAGCTCCCTGTAGTACCATGGAAGTCATTCCGTCATGTCTTAGCAGATGTCCTATCATCCTGTCCCTTCTCCTTATCAGTGTTTTCCACATATTCCTTTCCTCTCCGATTCTGCGTAGAACCTCCTATTCCTTACCTTATCAGTCCACCTAATTTTCAACATTCGTCTATAGCACCACATCTCAAATGCTTCGATTCTCTTCTCTTCTCTTCTTTTCCCACAGTCCATGTTTCACTACCATACAATGCTATACTCCAGACGTACATCCTCAGAAATTTCTTCTTTAAATTAAGACCGGTATTTGATATTAGTAGACTTCTCTTGGCCAGAAATGCCTTTTTTGCCATAGCGAGTCTGCTTTTGATGTCCTCCTTGCTCCGTCCGTCATTGGTTATTTTACTGCCTTGGTAGCAGAATTCCTTAACTTCATTGACTTTGTGACCATCAATCCTGATGTTAAGTCTCTTTCTGTTCTCATTTCTACTACTTCACATTACCTTCGTCTTTCTCCGATTTACTCTCAAACCATACTGTGTACTCATTAGACTGTTCATTCCGTTCAGCAGATCATTTAATTCTTCTTCACTTTCACTCAGGATAGCAATGTCATCAGCGAATCGTATCATTGATATCCTTTCACCTTGTATTTTAATTCCACTCCTGAACCTTTCTTTTATTTCCATCATTGCTTCCTCGATATACAGATTGAAGAGTAGGGGCGAAAGGCAACAGCCTTGTCTTACAGGTTTCTTAATACGAGCACTTCGTTCTTGATCGTCCACTCTTATTATTCCCTCTTGGTTGTTGTACATATTGTATATGACCCGTCTCTCCCCTTAGCTTACCCCTACTTTTTTCAGAATCTCGAACAGCTTGCACCATTTTATATTGTCGAACGCTTTTTCCAGGTCGACTAATCCTATGAAAGTGTCTTGATTTTTCTTTAGCCTTGCTTCCATTATTAGCCGTAACGTCAGAATTGCCTCTCTCATCCCTTTACTTTTCCTAAAGCCAAACTGATCGTCACGTAGAGCATTCTCAATTTTCTTTTCCATTCTTCTGTATATTATTCTTGTAAGCAGCTTCGATGCTTGAGCTGTTAAGCTGATTGTGCGATAATTCTCGCACTTGTCAGATCTTGCCGTCTTCGGAATTGTGTGGATGATGCTTTTCCGAAAGTCAGATGGTATGTCGCCAGACTCACATATTCTACACACCAACGTGTTGCCACTTTCCCCAATGATTTTAGAAATTCTGATGGAATGTTATCTATCCCTTCTGCCTTATTAGACAGTAAGTCCTCCAAAGCTCTTTTAAATTCCGATTCTAATACTGGGTCCCCTATCTCTTCTAAATCGACTCCTGTTTCTTCTTCTATCACATCAGACAAATCTTCACCCTCATAGAGGCTTTCAATGTATTCTTTCCACCTATCTGCTCTCTCGTTTGCATTTAACAGGGGATTTCCCGTTGCACTCTTAATGTTACCACCGTTGCTTTTAATGTCACCAAAGGTTGTTTTGACTTTCCTGTATGCTGAGTCTGTCCTTCCGACAATCATATCTTTTTCGATGTCTTCACATTTTTTCCTGCAGCCATTTCGTCTTAGCTTCCCTGCACTTCCTATTTATTTCATTCCTCAGCGACTTGTACTTCCGTATTCCTGATTTTCCCGGAATATGTTTGTACTTCCTGCTTTCATCAATCAACTGAAATATTTCTTCTGTTACCCATGGTTTCTTCCCAGCTACCTTCTTTGTACCTATGTTTTCCTTCCCAACTTCTGTGATGGCCCTTTTTAGAGATGTCCATTCCTCTTCAACTGTACTGCCTACTGTGCTATTCCTTATTGCTGTATCTATAGCGTTAGAGAACTTCAAACGTATCTCGTCATTCCTTAGTACTTCCGTATCCCACTTCTTTGCGTATTGATTCTCCCTGACTAATGTCTTGAACTTCAGCCTACTCTTCATCACTAGTATATTGTGATCTGAGTCTATGTCTGCTCCTGGGTACGCCTTACAATCCAGTATCTGATTTCGGAATCTCTGTCTGACCATGATGTAATCTAATTGAAATCTTCCCGTATCTCCCGGCCTTTTCCAAGTATACCTCCTCCTCTTGTGATCCTTGAACCGGGTATTCGCTATTACTAGCTGAAACTTGTTACAGAACTCAATTAGTCTTTCTCCTCTTTCATTCCTTGTCCCAAGCCCATATTCTCCTGTAACCTTTTCTTCTACTCCTTCCCCTACAACTGCATTCCAGTCGCCCATGACTATTAGATTTTCGTCCCCCTTTACATACTGCATTACCCTTTCAATATCCTCATACACTTTCTCTATCTGTTCATCTTCAGCTTGCGACGTCGGCATGTATACCTGAACTATCGTTGTCGGTGTTGGTCTGCTGTCGATTATGATTAGAACAACAGTGTCACTGAACTGTTCACAGTAACACACCCTCTGCCCTACCTTCCTATTCATAACGAATCCTACACCTGTTATACCATTTTCTGCTGCTGTTGATATTACCCAATACTCATCTGACCAGAAATCCTTGTCTTCCTTCCACTTCACTTCACTGACCCCTACTATATCTAGATTGAGCCTTTGCATTTCCCTTTTCAGATTTTCTAGTTTCCCTACCACGTTCAAGCTTCTGACGTTCCACGCCCCGACTCGTAGAACGTTATCCTTTCGTTGATTATTCAATCTTTTTCTGATGGTAACCTCCCCCTTGGCAGTCCCTTCCCGGAGATCCGAATGGGGGACTATTCCGGAATCTTTTGCCAATGGAGAGATCATCATGACACTTCTTCAATTACAGGCCACATGTCCTGTGGATACACATTACGTGTCTTTAATGCAGTGGTTTCCATTGCCTTCTGCATCCTCATGTCGTTGGTCACTGCTGATTCTTCCGCCTTTAGGGGCAATTTCCCACCCCTAGGACAAGAGAGTGCCCTGAACCTCTATCCGTTCTTCCGCCCTCTTTGACAAGGCCGTTGCCAGAATGGCGCTGACTTCTTATGCCGGAAGTCTTTGACCGCCAATGCTGCATATTTATCAAAATTTAGGTAGTGGCGGGGATCGAACCCGGGACCGAAGACGTTTTGATTATGAATCAAAGACGCTACCCTTTTTTTATTTTTTTTAAATCTCATTTTGTTCGCTTTTGTTCGTTGCATCTGCTCGGGGCGGACGTCGTAAGACAGCCGTTTAGGTTCGTTGTTGATCGATTAACTCAGTTTTTTTATTACAGAGGGCTGATAACCCTCTGACCGAACACGCTGAGCTACCGTGCCGGCGTCCCTAGACCACGGGAAGGAGTATTTTTTTTCAATTGATATAAATCCTGAATTTTCAGCCGTATCAGATTTTGCTGTTAATTATGTTCCACACGCTTATACATCTAGGTTGGAAAGTAATAATCATATGTTTCAATCAGCAACGAATAAAAGTTTCAATAAACACAGAAAGAGTGAGAGAAGTGTAAATCAAGTTTAAATCACGGAAGCGGCAGACCTCTGTCGGTTACTTTCGAAGAAGATGAACAGAAAATTACTTTCATGATTCTTAAAACAAATGTGTGATACACAAAATTCACCTATACGTTGCGCATTTGGTCACCGCATGATGTTATCCATGAAAATAATTGTGTCTGACGTGAAAGGTGATAGTGCAGCAAACATCTACCCGGTGTGTCTATTTGTAGCAAAAGATACTCTCCTGTTACAATTGATTTCGGATTTAAGAGCAGTGAATACGCTAACTATATACATCAGCAAGTAGATGAGGAACACAGGTGTCTCTCACGACAGAACAGCGTATTACATCGCCTGAAGGGACCATTGTCCGCGCGGTAGTTCGGAGAGCAGAGCTGTTTGCTGAAGTGATATACTGCTTCCCGATTAACGACTGGGCGCTTAAAAATAAGGCGCCTGCGTCACATAAACAGGTCCGGGAGCTGCCTGCACATCGTCCGTCAAGCAAATGGTCCCGTGATAAACACCAGAGTCGGCGATGTATCTCAGTCGACAATAACAGCGACCGGGAAGAATGTGCGTACCAAACACTCCACGGGGTTGTTTATCACTCGTGCCACTGAGCAAGTTAACAGGTGCTCCGGAGTAAGCTCTTGTGTCCGAGGTTCTCTATTTCAAAAGGCGAGTAAGATGTCTACGTTTGTACCAAAAGATGTCTACGTGTGTACCAAGAAAGCATTGATTTAGATCATAGTGCAGGATATTCCCTGCCATTATTACCCGCTTGTTTTCGTCTTGCTTTCGCTTGAGGGACGACGAGGATATGAAGATGCTCGAGAAAGACGAATTTTTATTAAGAAGACTGTGACCTATGATCATTACTGCTCAGTTTGCCTCCTTATTGAAGTGGTCAGTACATCTGACTGCCAGGCGGCGGGTTCGGGTTCGATTCCCAGACGGGTCGGAGATTTTCGCCGCTCGGGGACTGTGTGTTGCGTTGTCCTCACATTCATTTCGTCATCATCATCGACACGCAGGTCACCTAATGTGGCGTCATCTGAAAAGAGTTGCAATACAGCTGCCGAACTTCCACAAGTGGGGACTCATGGCCGTCAATTCCATATGGTAATTTCATTTGACTACTGTTCAACTTGTAACTCTAAGATCCAAAGGACGTGAAGGATTAGAGAGAAGAAAAATGACAAAAGGGAAAAGATAACATGGCTAACGTTCTCTAATGATGTTGTCCATGTGACTGGGTGTTAAAAATGTGGGGCTTTGGTAACTACCTCCGGGGCTTCAGAAAAATTCTACGCGAAAAACTACAAAACGTACAGAAAAATGACTGTATAGCTGGATAACCCACCTTTGCAGGACACATTTCGAAAACTGGCTGCTTTTTCCTTTCCCCAGGCAGTTTCAGATAACTGCACGGCACGTCTGGACATGTACCACATCAGGATTTATTCCCATGGTACAAGAGAGAGCAGTAGAGGGTAAAACCTGTAGAGGAAGATAGATATTGGAATACACGAAACAAATAATTGAGAAAGTAGATTGCAAGTGTCACTCTGAGATGAAGAGATTGGTACAGGAGAGGAATTTCTCACAGCTTTACTTCTGCCAGTACCTCGTCTCCTACCTTCCAAATTTCACAGAATCTCTCCTGCGAACCTTGCAGAACTAGCACTCCTGAAAGAAAGGATACTGCGGAGACATGGCTTAGCCACAGCCTGGGGGATGTTTCCAGGATGAGATTTTCACTCTGCAGTGGAGTGTGCGCTGATATGCTTGGGTATCTCAGATGGTGGAGCATTTGCCCACGAAAGGCAAAGGTCCCGAGTTCGAGTCTAGGTCCGGCACACAGTTTTAATCTGCCAGGATGATTCATATCAGCGTACACTCCGCTGCAGAGAGAAAATCTCATTCAGTTTCAGAGACTGTTCGTAACTGACTAATGTAACATTACTCTTCGTTTACTCTTTTTTTCGTATATGAATACCTTGTTTAAATGAGAGGACGTTGAATGTAGATTTGGAACGATGAAGAAGCACCCATGCCGACAGGAAAGTGAAGTAGGCTGCCTCCCTTGGAGCCATTTCATAGGTGGACAGTTAGTTAGTCAGTTAGTTAGTTAGTCAGTTAGTTAGTTAGTTACGCTTTCCATTGATCAATCTCAAGGAAACCGTTATGATGTGGAATGTGTCAAGTGCGTAAGAAATGCGTACATGACTCAAGGCTCTCTTTCCTTTTCTTTAAGCTTAAAATTGTTATTGCCTACCGCATTCCCTTAAATAGCACAAAATGATTACGTTATATCGTACCTAAAGATTTATTTATTCCTATTCAAGAATTAACGAGTTGTCAAGGAGATATGATTTCGATTTATTTTTGAAACTATTACTGCTGTCTGTCATACATTTTATTTCTTCTGGTAATTTATCGAAAAGTTTTACAGCAGCATAGTTTACCCCTTTCTGTGCCAAAGATAGGTTAAGCAGAGGGCAATTTAAGTCTTTCTTTCTTCTGGTATTATAATCATGAATGTCACTGTTGTTTTTAAACTGGTGCATGTTGTTGAGAACAAACTTCATTACTGAGTAAATGTACTGCGAGGCCGTTGTAAGAATTCCTAACCTTTCAAACAGATGCCTACAAGATGTGTGACTATGAGCTCCACACATTATTCTAACCACTTTCTTTTGAGCAGTGAATATTTTTGCCTAACTGTTGAGTTACCCCAAACTATTATTCGTATTATATCAGAGTGTACTTCAAATGGCTCTGAGCACTATGGGAATTAACATCTGAGGTCATCAGTCCCCTAGGACTTAGAACTACTTAAACCTAAATAACCTAACGAAATCGCACACAGCCAAGCCCGAGGCAGGATTCGAACGTGCGACCGTAGCGATAGCGCGATTCCAGATTGAAGCGCCTAGAACCGTAGGCTATGGCGGCCGGCCATCAGAGTGTGAAAGTATGCAAAGTATGTTGTTGTTGTTGTTGTTGTTGTTGTTGTCGTTGTGGTCTTCAGTCCAGAGACTGGTTTGATGCATGTCTCCATGCTAATCCATCCTGTACAAACTTCTTCATCTCCAAGTATATCATATCTCCCATTTAACCTTCATCTACGTCCTCTTCCATTTCCATAATATTTCCCTCAAGTATAGACCCTCTATGTAGTCCTTCCACCTCTCAGCTTTCCCTTCTTCGCATAGAACTGGTTTTCCATCTGAGCTCTTGATATTGATAACGGTGGTTCTCTTGTCTCCAAAGGTCTCTTTAACATTCCTGTAGGGAGTATCTATCTTAACCGTAATGGTATACGCTTCTACATTCTAACATTTGTCCTCTAGCCATCCCTACTTAGCCATTTTGCACTTCCTGTCGATCTCATTTTTGAGACGTTCACATTCCTTTTCGCCTGCTTCAATTTCTGATCTTTTATATCAATTAAATTCAATATTTCTTCTGTTACCCAAGGATTTCTACTAGCCCTCGTCTTTTTACCTACTTGATCCTCTGCTGCCTTCGCTACTTCATCCCTCAAAGCTACCCATTCTTCTTCTACTGTAGTTCTTTCCCCCATTCCTGTCAATTGTTCCCTTATGCTCTCCCTGAAACTCTCTACAACCTCTGGTTCTTTCAGTTTATTCAGGTCCCATCTCCTTAAATTCCCACCTTTTTGCAGTTTCTTCAGTTTTAATCTACAGGTCATAACCAATAGATTGTGGTCAGAGTCCACATCTGCCCCTGGAAATGTCTTACAATTTAAAACCTGGTTCCTAAATCTCTGTCTTACCATTATATAATCTGTCTGATACCTTTTAGTATCTCCAGGGTTCTTCCATGTATACAACCTTCTTTCATGATTCTTAAACCAAGTATTAGCTATGATTATGTTGTGCTCTGTGCAAAATTCTACCAGGCGGCTTCCTCTTTCATTTCTTAGCCCCAATCCATATTCACCTACTATGTTTCCTTCTCTCCCTTTTCCAACACTCGAATTCCAGTCACTCATGACTATTAAATTTTCGTCTCCCTTCACAATCTGAATAATTTCTTTTATTTCATCATACATTTCTTCAATTTCTTCGTCATCTGCAGAGCTAGTTGGCATATAAATTTGTAATACTGTAGTAGGTGTGGGCTTCGTATCTATCTTGGCCACAATAATGCGTTCACTATGCTGTTTGTAGTAGCTTCCCCGCATTCCTATTTTCCTATTCATTATTAAACCTACTCCTGCATTACCCCCATTTGATTTTGTGTTTATAACCCTGTAGTCACCTGACCAGAAGTCTTGTTCCTCCTGCCACCGAACTTCACTAATTCCCACTGTATCTAACTTCAACCTATCCATTTCCCTTTTTAAATTTTCTAACCTACCTGCCCGATTAAGGGATCTGACATTCCACGCTCCGATCCGTAGAACGCCAGTTTTCTTTCTCCTGATAACGACATCCTCTTGAGTAGTCCCCGCTCGGAGATCCGAACGAATGAAGTTTAGTCGTGTTAAATAATAGTTTTGGTCATATGAATGATAGCTATAAGTTTAATATTTTTTTGTATCCTTGTTGAAACATATGTGTGTCTTCTTTAAATAATTACTGAAGTAACAGAAAGTGGGATCAGTAGTACTTACTGCCAAGTGACTGTAGTAAGTGAAAGTAGTTATTTATTCAGTGTCGAAAATTGACTTCATCTCTTTGTGTAGACACTGTGCCCGATTTGGGCAGGCGGACGTTTTATTAAGCGAAACAGTTTATTGTTATAACAGGCTTTGTCTGATAAAAGGTTTCCAAAAGTATTTATTGTCACTGCTTTTCCCCCAAACTGTAGGATTCGGAGAAAAATAGTTCGATACTTTACCTTTGGGTTGAACACGGTTAAAATCTCTCTCTGAGAGTAGATGGTTTGGAGTGTTAGTGCTGCGTGATTTTGTGGTGGTGTTCCTACCGTTACTTACTGCACAGTTCTGACATTCCGAATCACGGATCTTCCGTCTTTACAGTGGTAGAACTTAAAGGTTCTGGTACCGTATCGACGAGAAGGCGAAAGTACCGTTGCAAACTGTCAGATTTGAGTGGAGAGGAGCTTCGTGTAGCTGAAGATGTAGGGGACATGCAGTAGTCCCCAGCAATTAGGAGGCCTAGGTTACTTGCAAAGTCTTAGAGAAAGAAGAAATTTCTGATGCTAGTTAGTTCTCACGGTAGAGGTGTGGGGCAGCAGTTGTAGGAAGTGTTGGGGAGTGAGTACCAGGTCACCAGCGTTGTGAAGCCTTGTGAAGGGTTGGCTCAAGTGACATAGGGAGTTACGTAGGAATTTTACGAAGGAGGATCAGGTAGTGATAGTGGGTTGAGCAGGGAATAGTCTTGTTAGGGACGGGGAATATGATGTAGGTGGTGACCTGGTGAAGATAGCTACTCAAGCTGGTGGCACTATTGTGCATTTCGTGCAACTGTTTCAGCATCATGATCGGCCTCACCTTAATGCGGCTGCTATGCGCGTTAACATGGGGCTGGAGAGGGCGCTGATGGCAGAGGGCATGTTTCACATCTCAGTGGTGCCAGTTGGGTCTATCAGTAGATCGAGTTTTGCTAGGCATGGCCTGCCACTCCATAGTTATGGGAAGGGGAGGCTGGCTAAGCTTATAGGTGCCAGTGTAGTGGGCGGTGGTGGGGTCACTCAAGAAAAAATTTCTGTAATTTTAGGTGTTAGAGCTGCACCTTTTTTAGATTGAAGTCAGCTGATAGGTATACCTGCTTAAAGAAAGTCCCTCTAACTAAGGGCTCGCCTTCAGAGGACGTCATGTTTCCAAATAGAGTAGGAATTAGCATATTTCATCAAAATATAAGAGGTATTTGAGATAAAGTTAGTTAGCTGCCTCTAGATGTTGACCCTAAAATTATTGGTATATCGGAGCACCAGCACTTGACAATTCAGGGGCTTTCTTTAACAGGATACAGATTAGCTGGCTGTTTCTCAAGGAGTTCCTTGCAGTGTGGGGGAGTGGCTATGTAGGTAAAAAACAGTATTCCATTTTAGACTATAGTCGTATCACGACACAGCACTGAACAGATATTTGAATGTTGTGCAGGGGCAGTTGAATTTAGTGAAACTAAACTTGTAATTGTTGTTGCTTATAGATCCCCTAACTCCGACGTCAGAGCTTTTCCGCTCAAGCTAGAGAGGGTTCTTGATCCACTTTGTAGGAAATACCAGAAATTAGTTATATGTGGTGACCTCAATATTAATTTTGTATATGATGGTGCAAGAAAGAGAATGTTGGTAGATCTCTTAAGTTCATATGATCTGATGCAGACTGTTTTTTTTCAACTAGGGTGCAGGAGAATAGTCGCAGAGGCATAGGCAATATTTTTATTCATTCTGTTATTAAAGACGTGAAAGTAGTCACAATCAAGCTACAGTTGCCCATTACAAAAAGTATTGTAGGGTGCTTAAAAATATTATTAGGAAGGCAAAGAGTATGTGGTATGCAAATAGAATAGTTAATTGAGAGGATAAAATCAAAACCATATGGTCAGTGGAGAAGGAAGTGTCTGGTCAGCAGCACAAGGTCGTCAATATAAAGTCAGGTCGCAGAAGAAATATTTCTGTTACTGATAAATCTGATATATGTACAGTATTTAACCATAATTTTCTGAGCATTGCTGGTGAATTAAATAAAAATTTAGTTTCTACAGGATATCTTATAACTTTCTTGGCAAATGGCTTTCCAAGATTGATGTCTGAAATACTACCCTGTTATACAGACAAGAGGGAGATCGAGTCAATAATTAAATCGCTGAAGACTAAGGATTCTCATATTTATGGTGGAGTGTCTAGTGGAATATTAAAGTACTGTGCTGCACATGGAAGCCCTGTATTTATCCATATTTCTAATTTTCCTTTAGGAATGGTCAGTTTCCTAAGCAATTAAAGTACTAAGTAGAAAGCCGCTTTATAAAAATGGAGAAAGAGATAATTTAGATACTTTCAGACCTATTTCTATGCCATCAGTGTTTACAAAGGTTATTGAAAAGGATGTGTATGTAAGTATAATTGATCATTTTATACCAACCGATTCACTATCGAGTATACAGTTCGGCTTTAGAAGTCGTTTAACAACTGAAAATGCTATATTCTCTTTTCTCTGTGTGGTAATGGATGAGCTATACAACAGGCTTCGAACACTTGGCATATTTCTTGATTTAAATAAGGCATTTGATTGTGTTGATCACAAAATATTTCTCCTGAAGTTGAACCATTACAGAGTACGGGGAGTAGCTCACAAATGGTTCAACTCTTAGTTTAGCAACAGACAGCAAATGGTCATTATTCACCATGTTGTTAACGGCTGTGGTGTGAGGTCTGAGTGGGGTACTGTCAAGTGAGGTGTGCCTCAGGGATCAGTGTTGGGGCCACTCATGTTCCTTATGTATAAATGATATGCCCTCTAGTATTACAGGTAACTGTAAAATATTTCTGTTAGCTGATAACACTAGCTTGGTAGTAAAGGATGCTGTGTGCCACAATGGCTTGGTTTCAAATAGTGCAGTACATGCCCAAAGTTCATGGCGTGTAAAAAATAAACTAACGCTAAATCACAGAAAGACTCAGTTTTTACAGTTTATAACACAATTCAGCAAAACCTGACTTTTTAATTTCACATAACTGGCATATGATTAGTGAAACTGAACAATTTCTAGGTGTTCAGATAGATAGTAAGCTGTCGTAGAAGTCCAACGTTCAGGATCTTGTTCAAAGACATAATACTGCAATTTTTGCTATTCGAACGATATCACACGTGAGTGATCGTTCGACACGAAAATTATTCTACTTTGCTTATTTTCATTCGCTTATGTTGTATGGTACTATGTATGGTATTATATTTTGGGATAACTGTTCCCATTCTAACAGGGTATTTTTGGCTCAGAAACGGGTGGTTTGGGCAATAAGTGGTGTAAGTTGACAAACGTCTTGTCGACCCCTATTCAAGAGTGTGGGTATTTTGACATTGGCCTCTTAATATAAATATTCCTTACTGTAATTTCTTGTTAACAATATTAGCTTGTTTCTAAGAATAAACAGCTTTCACTCGGTTAATACTCGGCAGAAATCAAACCAGCATTTGGGTCGGACGTCCTTAACTCTTGTGCAATAAAGGTGTGCACTATACTGCTGCATCCATTTTCAATTAGCTACCGCCCGAAGCCAAAAATCTCAGCAGTAATCCATGCACTTTCAAGTCGAAACTGAAGAGTTTCCTCATGGGTCACTCCTTGCATTCTGTCGAGGAGTTCCTTGAAAAATTGAGCTGATTCTTATTGTATTGTTGATTGTGTTTACTTAAACATATGGGGTTAAAGGATGGTTGCTATCGCGATCCACCGACAACGCCTGACAACATGCATCAGCGCATTGTCAGTGCATGTGGAAACATCACGGAAGGCGAACTACTCGCTGTTGAGAGGAATGTCGTTACACGTATTGCCAAATACATTGAGGATGACGGACATAAAT
Organism: Schistocerca nitens; assembly: GCF_023898315.1. NCBI lineage: Eukaryota > Metazoa > Arthropoda > Insecta > Orthoptera > Acrididae > Schistocerca > Schistocerca nitens. The sequence continues at coordinate 214,307,435 of NC_064614.1, forward strand.
TTTAGCATTTATTGCATTAATGTGGTATTTACAGGTAATCACGCTGTAACAGCATGCGTTCTCAGAAATGATAAGTTCACAAAGGTACATGTATCACAATGAAACAACCGAAATAAAATGATCAAACGTACCTACGTTCTGTATTTTCATTTAAATAAACTACCTGTTACCAACTGTTCATCTAAAATTGTGAGCCATATATTTGTGACTATTACAGCGCCATCTATCACAAAGCGAAAAAAGTGGTCCAATTAAAACATTCATATTGCATTACGTACCACACGAATATGTAATAAAATGGGTTTTCCTGTTTTCAAAAACGCAGTTGATATCCGTTTGACCTATGTCAGCGCCATCTAGCAGGCCAACCATAGCGCCATCTGGTTTCCCCCTTCAAGCTAGACGAGTTTCGTTCTTTGTAGTTTTTTCGTTTGATGCTTATTTCGTGAGATATTTGGCCCGCTCACTATCAATGGACCACCCTGCATACATCTTCCAAATTAACATCTCCTAAACATTCTCTGAAGTGCTATATGGATATGAGATTGACCAGCCTTACACTTTTACTTAATGGTTTCTGAACTGTAGGTTTTGTAACTTAATCAGTTTGTGTCGTGGTCTGATAATCCATTTATCACAGGCAGAGCATATGTTAGTTTTACATCCTCTTGCTGTACAAATACATTATCTATTAGAGTACTACTGTCTTGAGCTATATGTATAGGGAAGTTGATCACTGATTCTAAGTTATATGTCATTATTAACACTTTCAGTTCATCTTTCCTGCCAGAATTGCTTTGAAAGTTTACATTGAAATCACCACAGATTAATAACTTTTTTGTGTGACAGGCAGCATAAAAAGAGTCAAACTTTGTTACGAATACCTCCCAACCTCCTAATGGGGACACGTACACTGTTGCTATTATCAACACTACATTATCTAGCTCTAGTTCACATACACTAACTTCAAAATGCTGATCAACACAAAACAAAGTTTTGTATTTGTACCCTTGTTCTGTGTAAATATCAACTTGAGACCATCTAAACGCATTAACAGCTCATCTGCTGCATTTTTCATTCCTCTGATGTTTTGAACATACGAATTGGTTCTACCCTTAAATTTATCCCTGTTTAGTGTACATAAAGCTTCTTTTATTCCATTTTTCTTTATTGTAGTTTGTCTGGGCTTTGGCTTTCACCTATATGTCATGTTTTACTGGTCCCATTCATCTACATCTACATCCATACTCCGCAAGCCTCCTGACGGTGTGTGGCGGAGGGTACCCTGAGTTCCCCTATCGGTTCTCCCTTCTATTCCAGACTCGTATTGTTCGTGGAAAGAAGGATTGTCGGTATGCTTCTGTGTGGGCTCTAATCTCTCTGATTTTATCCTCATGCTCTCTTCGCGAGATATACGTAGGAGGGAGCAATATACTGCTTGACTCTTCGGTGAAGGTATGTTCTCGAAACTTTAACAAAAGCCCGTACCGAGCTACTGAGCGTCTCTCCTGCAGAGTCTTCCACTGGAGTTTATCTATCATCTCCGTAACGCTTTCGCGATTACTAAATGATCCTGTAACGAAGCGAGCTGCTCTCCGTTGGATCTTCTCTATCTCTTCTATCAACCCTATCTGGTACGGATCCCACACCGCTGAGCAGCACTCAAGCAGTGGGCGAACAAGCGTACTGTAACCTACTTCCTTTGTTTTCGGATTGCATTTCCTTTGGATTCTTCCAATGAATCTCAGTCTGACATCTGCTTTACCGACGATCAGCTTTATATGATCATTCCATTTTAAATCACTCCTAATGCGTACTCCCAGATAACTTATGGAATTAACTGCTTTCAGTTGTTGACCTGCTATTTTGTAGCTAAATGATAAGGGATCTATCTTCCTATGTATTCGCAGCACATTACACTTGTCTACATTGAGACTCAATTGCCATTCGCTGCACCATGCGTCAATTCGCTGCAGATCCTCCTGCTTTTCAGTGCAATTTTCCATTGTTACAACCTCTCGATACACCACAGGGATAATCCCTTTTGTGACTGTGCTCACTCACCCCCCCCCCCCCCCTAAACTATCTGCTAGCAGAGAAGCTAACTTTTCTTTTTCCTTCTTATTTAGGTGCAGTCCATGTGTGGTATGTCCCTACATACCAATAGCATCAACTGGAACAACACATATTTGAGATTTTGCCGGTGTCTGGACCATCCTGTTCAGATCAGTTATAACATGCCTTACAGCAGTGTTTACGCAGGGTCGATCATGGCGCAGAATGACCTCCACAAACACCACATTTCTGTGCCCACATTCTGCTCCTTTTCTTCCAGGACACTCCTAATACTATATCTTGGATTCATAGCCAGGCTCTTCCCTGCTTCCCCATCTACATTTATCTGATCTTCTTTCTCAAACTCCCTGCATAGCTGATCGAAGTTTTCTGTCATCTGGCTAAGGTTAGCACTTGGTTTCACAAAACTTGTGACCTGGAACGCTGAACCTAATTTTTCCTGAAACTGCTCGCCTACACCCCTCCCATGACTGCTACCTAGAAGCAGAATTCTTCTTTCCCTGTTCTGATTTGATCCAGACCTGTCTTTTTTTCTCTAAGCTAATATTCTGCTTCAACCTACATTCAACTATATCTGGATCAGGCCCTTCCTCCACAACTTCAGACTGCAAGCCAAACTGATTTACTAATTGAATTTCTAATGTTTTTTCAACAGTTTCCCTTTTTTGCCCTTTGCATGCTACCTTTTTCCAGCAAGTCGTCTCTTTTTCCTCCCGTAGCCTACATAATTGCAAATTCACGTTTCCTAATTCAGCCTGAGGGACACAAATTTTTGCCTCCTGTTCAGCGATTTTTCTGTCCTTTCTACATTACCTACCTTGTCATGGAAGAGCCCCATTATCTACCCCCTTATTCTGGCCGCTACATTAGCCCCAATGAAACCATATCCAATAGTCATCACGGAACACCCCCTCCCTCATATTTATACAGCAACCACCACATTTGTCACACATGGTTTAATAGAAAAATCTACACAGAATTTACACAAAGAATAACATGGCGCAATAGCACTGAAGATGCTGGAGGAGGTGAAGTCTTTTGTAATGCCAACTGAGGCATGTGTTATATCGTATACAAACACAGAAAACACAGACAGGATTTCCTGCAGTGCAAGTACTCCCAGCTGAGGCTGGTTTACAACCCAGGAGTGGAAGGAGGAGTAACACTTTCCTAACAGAAGGCAGTTCGTGTACTCCCAGCTGAGGCTGGTTTACAACCCAGGAGTGGAAGGAGGAGTAACACTTTCCTAACAGAAGGCAGTTCGTGTATAAAAGAAGAAAGCTGAGTTTATCTCTGGAAAACACCTGCCACCACATATAAAAATAAAAAAGTGAAATGGGAACCCACAATTTTGGGCCTTTGAAAGCCTGACATGCTGCTGGACCTTGACCTCATAAAACCAAATTTTTACACAACATAAGGATCTTAGGGATTGGCAAAAATAAATATACTAGAGATTAGACAGAGACGCTTGACTGTACCAGAAGACCTGCCTCATAGGTCACAGTTAGAAATGAATAGAGAGTGAGACGACTTTTTCTAAAATAGTGGAAAGCCCGTAACTGGTTAACCAACTAGAAGATATCGCAGGGAAGAGCACTAACATGTTCTAAGGAGCATTTTTACCGTTTGGCGCTTGGCGGATATGAAACACAGCCGATCTTGATGCTGTAAAAGACGCAAAAACGCGAAAGTCCAATGCTATTTTTAATTGACATTTGATCAGAAATTACTTAATTGTCAGGCTTCTTCGAGAGACCGAATCTTTGGGAGCCTCCGCTATTAGACTTCACTGGCGAGAGCATGATTTGAACGTTGCTGCAGGTGAGGGTCGTTGAAACTTCAGCTTCCACCTACAGTTTACTACGATGAGATCGGGCCACTAATGCAAGATGAAGTTAGCGGGACTAGTAAAATTCTTTCATAGCATTTTGATTACTTCGAGCTTCACTTTGAAGACTTGCATTCAGATTCAGCTAGCAATGATTCCAACTCTGACTACAGATGTAACGCATTCCCTTCTGTAATGCTATCTGTCTCTGCCGTCAGTATCACGATAGTCATGGTGCAACTCCAGGACTGCAATTATTTCCCTTGCGCAGTTACTAGAAACTTTCACCTGACCCCTTTGTCATATGTGGCCAGGTTTTATTATAATAATGTTGCCATTGTTTAATGAATAGGAAAACTCCAATACTCCAAAGTAATTTTGATTCTTGCTTCATTTAGCAGTCATTGGGTTCCTAACCCTCTATTTTGGAAGATGATTAATTTACGTATGTCAGACACAAGGCCCATTCACATACAAAAATTCCTCCACCCTCCTTGTCAACTCGTACCTGTTGATATGGAAAGTACTACTTCCAATGCATCGAGGAGGTTACTACAGGCTACTCCCAAGTAGAGACAACAGACGCATAATAGCATCGACTCAGTAGAAAGGTAGAGACCCTGCGGAAAGGTTGACGTGTCTGCTGCCCGTCTGAGCTGTGGTTCTGTTGACCTACATGTGATAGAGACCAGTGATTTAGCAAAACAGGGAAAGGCCAAGTTATTTCTAGTCAAAGTGTTACGGAACAGGTTGCCAAAACTGATCCATAACCTTGTTACCAGATCTTTCCTCTGGTGAAGATAAACAGTCCATTAATATTATTAACACTGCATGAAAGTGCACACATAATTTAGTTCTAACGATTTCCCTTCTATGTACTACTACCAAAAATTTTTCTGCTAAAAGCAGGTTCAGTCAGTTATGGGCTGGGAACAGAGCCCTGTTCTTGCAACAGACGTGAAAACGCCCGGTTGTCGCCTTAGGGCGGCTGGCTGAGACTTAGTGTCCAGCGTGTTTCGGAGTGTGAGGAGCTTAAAGAACACCTCTTAAAAAAGATAAGATCAGCGAAGGCAGGAGAAAACACTTCGGACTTAGAGTGGTAGATAGCTGTTGGGGTCAAAGAAGGCGACAAGGACAGAAGTCTAAAACTTTTTTGGAGGCCTGTGGTCGACTCACGATAATTCATTCCGCAACGGAGGAAGGATACTCGCGAATGTAGACGTCCAGACTTTTCTATTGGAGTAAAGCCGACAGCAGACATAGAGTGGGAGAATATTTCTGTGTACTGTCCTTCTCTTGGAGAGAACTGAACAGTACTGGCTGATCATAACACTTTCGTTGGCAAAACGGAAATTGTAAATACTGTTGTAAATTTTTCATTGGTCAGAACTCGGAATGTATTCTAAGATTAGCCACTGCTCTAGCCGAATGCCCTGAGAAGAAATATCTTTCTTCTCGTCTTCTCAAAATATAGCTAGGCTTTGAGGAGGAGAGAAGAAACACTTGTATCAGGGTATGACATAGACGTGTATTGGGACTGTATTAAGAGGGGACTCAGATGAAGATGTCTTCGCCTTACAATTCATCAGATAGTGGGGTTAGAGCTCTCAGCTACTGCTGCTGCCACCCACTGCATCTGAGTATCAGCAGAGTGAGAACATGGGAAACATTTACATAAGTGGTTTCTAAGGAACTCTGAAGGTGATTGTTAAGGTATAGCTTCGTTCTTCAGAATTAATTCTTAAAGCCAGCTAGGTGCCCTCAATAGGCGCTTAGGTGACATGGCCGCTGCTTGATCATACTTTTATGGACCTTTTATTTAGGCTATCAGCTTATTCAACAAAAATTAGGAATTTTTGTGCACATAAGATTTGCGCATCTTTCTATCTCAGATCCATCCACCTGTGCCAAGATCCTTCATACATATTTTTGCATCCTCGTGCACTTGTGTAATTACATATATTGCTTACACACATTAAATAAGATTATCATAGTGAGCTCTTACTTCATTTATAAGCTTGATGGATACCCTTTATCAATGTTTCTATACGTGTTGTTGACCCATATGTTCAATTGGGCCGCACCTGATTAATTCTTATATTCAATTAGTTATCCGTTGTGCAGTTAGCTTTCTCACTTCACATTATCTCATGGGGAGCGAGCAGTTTACTGCATAGGTCGTCGGGTGTGGATCTAGGAGCATCTCAGTAATATCCTGAATGCCCACGCGGCACCTCACGAAAGGAATCACAGTCTATCACCTAGCAGTCGCAAGGGGGGAACCTATGACAGTCTACATGTCTAACAATATGTTTTGATGAAACTTCGGGCACACAGTTTTAATCTGCCAGGAAGTTTCATATCAGCGCACACTCCGCTGCAGAGTGAAAATCTCATTCTGGAAATATGCTTTGATGTTCATACATCGGATTACTATTAGTCATCCACACACCACTTCACTGCAGTCGCACCCAGTATGGTGTATAATCGGCTTCCTGAAGCTTACAACTCACGAGGGTATGATCCAGTCCGCAGTATGGACACCCACCCAGAATTTTCTTATTCTTAAGTAATACAACGAAAGAAATTTACTGTCAAAATTTTAGCTGCTAAGACGAACTGCAAGTACTTTTTAAAAATTGTTTAAATTATTCGTTTCTGTTGAAATAATCAGCAACCAACTGTGGAAAAGGAGTTACAGTTTTCAGCCCCGCGATGAGCTTCGTAAATGTAAATGGACCTTCTAAAGAAGGGCACTATATGCCTCAAATCGGTAAAGGTAATAAAATTTCTTTTCTGCAACTGGTTGCTGATTATTTCAAAGATCAGAAGTACAGTTGCTGACGATGGATAAAACAGTTCACTCGGTTTCCTCGCTCTTAGAACGGCTTACGATGGTGGTTTGTACAGCCCTTCCCACATAGCACCAGATCGGCCATGACAAGATAGAATAAGGCCTCGTAGTCCTAATATGCGGCGTGATACACACGAATTTGAAGCATCTAAACCACACAATGTCACGTATCATTAATGTTTTGAATACGAGGCAGTCCCTATCGACAACTAGACTGCTGCATACCTAATTCTTACAAACGTGACTAGCGGAAGAAAATAAATCAAGGTAGTAGTTGATGATACGCTACAGACGACTTCCATCAATCGTGAGTTTAATTTATTGAAATGAATTATTTATTGCACGTACATCATATTGTAACAGTTCTTGTAGAATAGTTCTTATTATAGTTTTTTAATAATGCATATTTTGGTAAAAATGAAACAATGAAAATTCCTGGCAGATTAAAACTGTGTGCCGGACCGAGACTCGAACTCGGGACCTTTGCCTTTTGCAGGCAAGTTCTCTACCATCTGAGCTACCCAAGCACGACTGACGACCTGTCCTCACAGCTTTAATTCCGCCAGTACCTCGTCTCCTACCTTCCAAACTTCACAGAAGCTCTCTTGTTTCAGAGTGTTTTATATTCCGTACATCAGCAGCTGTTGAAGGGCATAATCTTAAGAAGAATATCGCTGACAGTTGCTAAAATTGTTTTTTCATTGATACACAACAGGTTTCACAGCCAAATCAGCAGGTGCAATAACACCAAAATGTCATAGGTGTGCTCATCGCCCCTACTCAAGATGTATTCAATGAATCTTGTCTACGTTACACTGGCGAACGAATAGTGACAAAGCTGTGATCCGTTAATATTGTTAAAATTTACTGATGAGTGGATCATATAGTTACAGTGTTGGGAAGGGCAGAAGCTCTACACGGTTCACATCCTAAATAAAATCCTCTAAAGGACTGCTATTCATATTGTTTCTTCGATTTTTGGGGTTTATGTTAGTTATTCATGGGCATTTTTCCTCTATAGAGTTTACCTTCCAGTACCATCAAACTAATTCCCTGATGTCGTACCAGATGTCCTATCATCCTGTCCCTACTCCTTGTCAGTGTTCTACATATATATTTTCCTCGTCAATTCTGTGGGGACCCTTCACATTCCTTACATTATCAGTCCATCTAATTTTCAGCAGTCTTCTGTAACACCACGTTTCAAATGCTTCGATTCTTTTCTATCTCATTGCCATACAACCCTGTGCTCATTCTCAAATGAACACTTCTCCTGGTCCAGAACGCCCTTTTCGTCATTGTTAATCTGCTTTGGATGTCTCCCTACTTCGTTGACATGGGTTATTTTGGTACCTAGGTAGCAGAGTTCCTTAACTTTATCTACTTCATGATCACCGGTTATGATGCTAAGTTTCCCGCTGTTCAAATTTCTACTACTTCTCATTACTTTCGTCTCTCTTCGATTTACTTTCAGTCCATATTCTGTACTCATTAGACTGTTCATTCCATTCAACTGATTGTGTAATTCTTCAGATTCACTGAGGATAGCAATGTCATCAACGAGTCTTGATATAAAATAACCTTTCACCTTGAATTTTAATCCCACTCTTGGACCTTTCTTTTAATTCCGTCATTGACTTTTTACGTAGAAGAAGAACAGCAGGGGCGAAAGACAAGGATTTAGTCTTCCATCACATTTAATCCGAGCACTTCTTTCTTGGTCTTCCACTCTTGTTGTTTCCTCTTGGTTCATGTACATATTGTATATTATCTGTCTTTCCCTATAGCTTGCTCCTATTTCTCTCAAGATTTCGAACATCCTGCGCTATTTTACATTGCCGAAGGCGTTTCCTAGGTCGACAAATCTTCTGCTCATTTCTTGATTTTTGTTTAGTCTTGCTTCCATTATCAACCGCAACGTCGAAACTGCCTCCCTGGTGTCTTTAACTTTCATGAAGCCAACACTTCTTAACCGCTAAAATGTTGACAGGCTTTTTCTTTCAGTGGATTCGCCCTGTACAATGAATGTCATGACATGTTTTGAAATGTCAGAATGGACTCCCCCCCACTCCCCCCTCCCCCCCCCCCCTAATTGTAATGGCGATCTACTCCCCACCGTTACATTTTATATGACAGGTTCTGTTGTACAATGAAAAAGCAATCAAGACGAAGTAATAAATTTTCTAGTGATACTGTGACAGCAAGTACTACAGTGTCGTTGAGAGGGAGCTGCTGTGAGTTGTATGCAGCGTATAGCAATCGTGAATGCAGCTGCTACTGCGAGACGGATGATGTCCCCGGCGGGCAGTAATCTGGCCCTGTTCCCCAGTGCAGCACCAGTCACGGTTGCCAAGCACCCCCACCCCACCGGCAGCGCCGTCACAGCACGTCGCGCCACCACGGCCTGGCAGTCCTCCGCCCCTTCACCCTGCCCCGCCCCCTCTCTCAGACGCCCCTAATGAATGCAGGTTCACCTGCCGGGCGCTGTTCCTCCCCAGGACGCCGCCCGCCGCGCCGACTAATTTCTCAGATTAAAAGCTCGCGGCTGGCACGGTAGACAAAAGCCGCGACGCAAAATGCGAGCGTTAATTCCGGGAAATCTCTGCTCTCTCTCACCTCTGCAAAATACGCATTCCCCGGGCGTTTGTCTTTCTCAGCCGCCGGAAGAGAACAAAGGGAGCTTAGCGCCGGGCTCCGCAATCTGCTCCGCGGCAAAAACGGCGACCTTTGAGCGCGGGACGTTCGGTTGACACTGCTACTGTTACAGGGCGCTCTCTACGTATTTACTTGCTGTGGGTACTGGTGACGTAACAATTTTGCAAGTAGTTTCCTTATACATTATTGTGAATCATGACCTTGCTGTCTCTGTCCCCTTCCCTCCTCCCCTTTCCCTTGCCCTTCATCCTCCTTTCCAGAGTCCTTTTTTACGTCAATTCTGGAGACGTTAAGCCTCTATCTCCGAAACACCGTGTGTATCCTTTTGACGCAGCATACCCGCTACATGTTTTCTTGCAGCGCGATATATCTAATGCTGAAGAGATCGAAATCTTCCCCTCATAGTGGTTTCATCCCAAGGTACCCAGCATCTTCACTACTACAGTTTCCAATTTTATAATTTAATAGAATGTTTTAGCTATAGTATGGAAATTCGTGTTAACACTGACGTTCATCTTAAAAATGGTGTCTCTGGCATACATAGAACTGATAGTGATCTCCCAAACTCGGCAAAGCTTTGTTCATAAGCAGAAAATAAATAAAAAGAAATACAGTAGCAAAGCAGTGTTAGGAGAAGAGCAGTGGTTTATAGAAGGGACAGCCAAATAAAAGCGAGACAGGTGCAAAATAGTAAGTAAACCGTACAACGAGTACAGTTATCTATGTGCGCTGTAACTGCACATTTTGACATGTTTGTTGCGTTTTCGGAAGTATCATTTGTTACCATGTTGCCCTGATTTGAAAATGGGTCCCAACCTGAAAGCAGTAATCGATGGAATAAGAAAAAGTGAGATCTGCAACTTTAGGTGGATTTTCGTTGTACTGCTTAACAGAAGTTTCTGACATACAATTATTCCAGCATATTGGAAGTTCTCAGTAAATAAACTGTTCATTATTTCAAAAATAAACCTCTAAACTGTTAATACATTTATCCCATTGTGAGACAACCCTCGTGAATTCCTTCCAGAAAAATTGATTGCTGTAACATACGGAGTCATGATTTGATTCAGGCGTGTGCCTCCTCATCTAAAGCAAATCGACGGCACGAATGTCTTTTTTCAGGCTCGAAAAATATGGAAGTAGCACGGGGAGAGAGCGGAAGTGTATGGAGAATGTGTGATGGCTTCCCAGGGAAACCATTATACGGTAGTCAAGACATTGGCAACTTGTGAGCACGATCCTGATTTTTAAACTGTAAAATATTTCCAGCGGCTGAATTGAATTCTGACCAGAATTCATTACCTACTAGCTGCAGATACAAGCTGAAGAAATTGCAGAAAGTAGGAAACGAGAACCGGACAAAATGGAAAAACCAGTTCTTGAGCGTTTCGAACAGGGTGTTGAGCAACGACTCAGTGGAATAAGGTGTGAAATTCCGTGTGTGTGTGTGTGTGTGTGAGAGAGAGAGAGAGAGAGAGAGAAAGTGAGTGAAGTTAACTGCATCAAGAAACGTTTAAGACTCAATGCCGAAAAAAATGTACACAAAGGTTTGTTTATCACTATCTAAGATTGCGGGTCTAGTAGTGGACGTTAAGATGGGTAATACGTATTTGACCGTTGCAAAATATTAAACATGAGAAGGGAAAGACTATCTACTTCCGTTAAAAGCATGATTTAAGTGGACTCGTTATTTTATTTAAAAAAGGTAAGGGAATGAAGAAACATCTAAATCAGTTAGCAAATCACGAAAACACCAAGCATAGAATATTAACTATGGGAAGTAGATAAGTTAACTGTCGTTTGGCACAGTTACTTTGTGAGGGTTGGGATTCAGTATTATCTCATGAACATATACCCGAGATTGGGAACTTTAGATCGGCAAGTCTACACATCAATTACAGTGACGGTTTCTCTGATTGAAGTAACCAATGAACAACTGAGAAGGCACTGACGAACATGCGGAAGTGAATCACAACACTATTCTGAATTTCTAGTTTGCGACGGTCCTAACATGCTGAAGCTACAAGTTATGCTCGCCGATACCATGATATGAGCAGATTGGCTCCTCTCAAGTACATTGGTAGAACCTCTCTGCGAGCACTGCGCACTTCACCCCTCTCTGTTCAAGGAGTCTGCTGTTCCAGTTACGAGCAAAGCCTCCGGAATACCACGTCCAGAGATGAAGTCCCTAAAAAATAGTCATTAATGAACTGACAGCTCAGTTATTACCACCCAGAGTGTCGACAAACAATCTTCCTAAAGTTATACCGGTACACTAACAGTGTTATTGTTCCCTTGTTACAAGATCTCCTGTCAGAAGGGGCGAAAAGTAAAAAATCCAATAACCTCAGTATCCTCTCCACTTTTGCTAAGAACTTCACACAAGATGTTGCGTCCTCCTGACATGACATGAATTTCGTCAATCAGTGTCCCTCAAGCAGCACGCAGATTCCCATCACAGGACTTGGGAAAAGTTAAAAACCTATGCTCGAGGCTTTCCGTCAGCTCTGCAGTATCTTCTGAACCTGTAATATGTGAGAACTATTTTGCCTCTGGTTTTTTTAACACATCGTAGTAGTTTATCAACTGAGTATACACTACTGGCCATTAAAATTGCTACACCAAGAAGAAATGCAGATTATCAGTACCCAGAACAACCACCTTTGGCCGTAATAACGGCCTTGATACGCCTGGGCATTGAGTCAAACAGAGCTTGGATGGCGTGTACAGGTACATCTGATCATGCAGCTTCAACACGATACCACAGTTCAGCAAGGCTAGTGACTGGTGTATTGTGACGAGCCAGTTGCACGGCCACCATTGACCAGACGTTTTCAGTTGGTGAAAGATCTGGAGAAAGGGCTGGCCAGGACAGCAGTCGAACGTTTTCTGTATCCAGAAAGACCCTACAGGACCTGCAACATGCGGTCGTGCAGTATCCTGTTGAAATGTAGTGTTTCGCAGGGATCGAATGAAGGGATTGAGTTAAACAGAGCTTGCATGGCGTGTACAGGTACAGCTGCTCATGTAGCTTCAACACGATACCACAGTTCATCAAGAATAGTGACTGGTTTGTTGTGACGAGCCAGTTGCTCGGCCACTGTTGACCAGACGTTTTCAGTTAGTGAAAGATCTGGAGAATGTGCTGGCCAGGGCAGCAGTCGAACATTTTCTGTATCCAGAAAGGACCTGCAACATGCGGTCGTGCATTATCCTGTTGGTTCAAATGGTTCAAATGGCTCTGAGCACTATGGGACTTAACTTCTGAGGTCATCAGTCCCCTATACCTTAGAACTACTTAAACCTAACTAACCTAAGGACATCACACACATCCATGCCCGAGGCAGGAGTCGAACCTGCGACCGTAGCGGTCGAGCGGTTCCAGACTGTAGCGCCTATAACCGCTCGGCCACTCCGGCCGGCCCTTATTATGCTGTTGAAATGTAGTGTTTCGCAGGGATCGAATGAAGGGTAACACATCTGAAATGTAACGTCCACTGTTCAAAATGTTGTCAGTGCGAACAAGAGGTGACTTAGACGTGTAACTAATGGCACCCCATACCATCACGCCGGATACGCCAGTATGGCGATGACGAATAAATGCTTCCAATGTGCGTTCACCGCGATGTCGCCAAACACGGATGCGACCGTCATGTTGGTGTAAACAGAACCTGGATTCATTCGAAAAAATGACGTTTTGCCATTCGTGCACCCAGGTTCGTCGTTGAGTACACCATCGCCGGCGCGCCTGTCTGTGTTTCAGCGTCAAGGGTAACCAAAGCCATGGTCTCCGAGTTGATAGTCCATGCTGCTGCAAACGTCGTCGAACTGTTCGTGCAGATGGTTTTTGTCTTGGAAACGTCCCCATCTGTTGACTCAGGGATCGAGAAGTGGCTGCACGATCCGTTACAGCCATGCACATAAGATGCCTGTCATCTCGTCTGCTAGTGATACGAGGCCGTTGGGATCCAGCACGGCGTTCCGTATTACCCTCGTGAACCCACCGATTCCATATTCTTATAATAGTCATTGGATCTCGACCAACACGGGCAACAATGTTGCGATACGATAAACTGCAATCGCGATTGGCTACAATCCGATCTTTATCAAAGTCGGAAACGTGATGGTACGCATTTCTCCTCCTTACACGAGGCATCACAATAACGTTTCACCATGCAACGCCGGTCAACTGGTATTTGTGTATGAGAAATCGGTTGGAAATTTCCCTCATGTCAGCACGTTGTAGGTGTCGCCACCGGCGCCCACCGTGAGTGAATGCTCTGAAAAGCTAATCATTTGCATATTACAGCGTCTTCTTCCTGTCGGATAAATTTCTCGTCTGTAGCTCGTCATCTTCGTGGTGTAGCAATTTTAATGGCCAGTAGTGTACATTTCTTTGTACAGCCCAGATGCCCATCTCCAGGCAGGCAGGGTTCTTTCAGCTCGGCAGTCTAAAGTTGATACGTGCAGTAAATTGCACAATGGGCTGGGTGCCCGTATGATTTTAGCAGGCGCGACTTTCCGCAAGACAAAACGAGTGTAGCTCCTACCTATTGATTCCAGTGCCCCCTCCCCGTTCCACCACTTGCAGTTCTGCGAAGGATATGATCCTTTGGTCCGGAGGTGGCCGGTTTCATCATTTCACTCTTGGAATTCTCATGTTCCACGTCTTCACTGCATGTCAGTGGTAAAGGTCATGCAGGAAACCAATTGAAATAGCCCGCACAAGTTTAAATTAAGGAATGTTACAGCGAGGAAATTGAATTAATCCTTATCAGAATTTATATTATCAGATACTGCCTAACTCAGCTCACATACGATCAAATTATTTATCAATTATGATTGAAAATAGATGAACCGAACGGCTTTATGGCTGTAAGGGAATACAATAAATCAAGCAGTGAGGACAGCAAAGGATCAAACAGAAAAGAACACAAATTATATAATTTAACTGATGAAAGAAGAAAATAAAAGAAACAGGAAATAAAGCTGGCAAAAGTACAGACGTCTAAAATTTATGCTAACGGAAGTACAAAATGACAAAGAAGGAACGGCTAGTGGAGATATGTGAGGCTATATAAGCATCAGTGTCTCTGGAAAATAAAGTGATTGCATGCAGCAAAAATTAAAGAAATGTATGTATGTATGTGAAAGGGAGAATTCGGACTGAAGGCCTATAATATGCAAAGGAAGTAAGACTGACAACTGGAATGAATACGTACGAGAACTATATGAAAGAATCAAACTTGAAGCGATTATTGTGGGAGGAGAAAAGGAATAAACCCGGAAAATTCCCTCCTTTCATCTGCTTTATGGTCGACAATTCTGATATTACATTTACCTTTAATCTCGTTTCTGCAACTCTCCATTACTCTCGTCTTTCTTCGGTTTAAACTCTGTGCATAGTGTATGCACTCCAGAATGTTAATTCCATTCCGCAGTCGTGTAGTTCTTCCTGAGGATAACAAAGTCATCAGCGAATGATACCATTTTTATCCTGTCACCCTAAATTTCAGTCCCACCCGCAAACCCATCTGTTTTCCCGTCATTCCTTCTTAAATGTATAGAAAGAACAGTAGGGGCGAAAGACTGCATCCCTGTCTTACAGCCTTTTCAATTCAAACCATGTCTCGGCGATCTCCCATAAGTTCCTCCAGAGCACCTCTCGGTTCTTATGGATTGTATATTTAATTTGTCTATCCCTACAGCTGACACTGATTTCCCGGAGAATTTCTAACATCTTGCACCATTTTTCATTGTGGGACGCTGTTTTCTAGATCGACACTTTTGTAACTGAAATATTACGAAGCAGACGTTAACCCACACCAATGGGGCGTGAGACATTAGGAATACATCTAAAATCACGTTATATGCTGCATTATAACGTCAATTGGGCAGCTTTCAAGGAGGTATGGGACGTATTCTCTTATGGAAGATGTTTTCAACAGATATAATGGTATCAGTGACTCATATGACATCGTCTCTCAAGAGCGAGCGGCACAGGAACCTAGTTTCAAATACACTACTGGCCATTAAAATTAATACACCACGAAGATCACGTGCTACAGACGCGAAATTTAACCGACAGGAACAAGATGCTGTGACATGCAAATGATTAGCTTTTCAGAGCATTCACGCTAGGTTGGCGCCGGTGGCGACACC
Source organism: Schistocerca nitens (assembly GCF_023898315.1). Lineage (NCBI taxonomy): Eukaryota > Metazoa > Arthropoda > Insecta > Orthoptera > Acrididae > Schistocerca > Schistocerca nitens. Next base: position 214,323,013 of record NC_064614.1, read on the forward strand.
TACAACGTGCTGACATGAGGAAAGTTTCCAACCGATTTCTCATACAAAAACAGCAGTTGACCGGCGTTTCCTGGTGGAACGTTGTTGTGATGCCTCGTGTAAGGAGGAGAAATGCGTACCATCACGTTTCCGACTTTGATAAAGGTCGGATTGTAGTCTATCGCGATTGCGGTTTGTCGTATCGCGACATTGCTGCTCACGTTGTGGAGATCAAATGACTGTTAGCAAAATATAGAATCGGTGGGTTCAGGAGGGTAATACGGAACGCCGTGCTGGATCCCAACGGCCTCGTATCGCTAGCTGTCGAGATGACAGGCATCTTATCCGCATGGATGTAACGGACCGATGCAGCCACGTCTCGATCCCTGAGTCAACAGATGGGGTTGTTTGCAAGACAACAACCATCTGCACCAACAGTTCGACGACGTTTGCAGCAGCATGGACTATCAATTACCGGCCGGAGTGGCCGAGCGGTTCTAGGCGCTACGGTCTGGAAACGCGCGACCGCTATGGTCGCATGTTCGAATCTTGCCTCGGGCATGGGTGTGCTTGATGTCCTTAGGTTAGTTAGGTTTAAGTAGTTCTAAGTTCTAGGGGACTGACGACCTCAGAAGTTAAGTCCCATAGTGCTCAGAGCCATTTGAACCATTTGACTATCAACTCGGAAACCATGGCTGCGGTTACCCTTGACGCTGCATCACTGACAGGAGCGCCTGCGATGGTGTACTCAACGACGAACCTGTGTGCACGAATGGCAAAACGTCATTTTTTCGGATGAATCCAGATTGTTTTTTCAGCATCATAATGGTCGCAACCGTGTTTGGCGACATCGTGGTGAACGCACATTGGAAGGGTGTATTCGTCATCGGCATACTGGCGTATCACTCGGCGTGACGGTATGGGGTGCCATTGGTTACACGTCTCGGTCGCCTCTTGTTCGCATTGACGGCACTTTGAACAGTGGACGTTACATTTCAGATGTGTTACGACCCGTGGTTCTACCCTTCATTCGATCCCTGTGAAGCCGTACAGTTTAGCAGGATAATGCACGATCGCATGTTGCAGATCCTGTACGGGCCTTTCTAGATACAGAAAGTGTTCGACTGCTGCTCTGGCCAGCACATTCTCCAGATCTCTCACCAATTGGAAACGTCTGTTAAATGGTGGCCGAGCAACTGGCTCGTCACAATACGCCAGTCACTACTCTTGATAAACTGTGGTATCGTGTTGAAGCTGCATGGGCAGCTGTGCCTGTACATGCCATCCAAGGTCTGACTCAATGCCCAGGCGTATCAAGTCCGTTATTACGGCCAGAGGTGGTTGTTCTGGGTACTGATTTCTCAGGATCTATGCACCCAAACTGCTTGAAAATGGAATCACATGGCAGTTCTAGTATAATATATTTGTCCAATGAATAACCGTTTATGATCTGCATTTCTTCTTGGTGTAGCAATTTTAATGGCCAGTAGTGTAGTTTGCAGAGTCGATGAGACGGTCGTGAATCGGCAGACCAACTCTCTCTCGCCCTTCACCCCCCCCCCCCTCCACACACATTTCACGTACTACCAATCCAATGCATCCTGCAGCTCGTAGCGTTTCTGCCCAATCAAACGTCACCACCGTTATGAAGTCAAACATGACTGCTACGAGGTATTGTGTCTCAAGGGAGAGTATTCAGCAGTGAGAAGAGGAATTACAAGATTCATAGTGAGGATCCAAATAATATGTGTAACACCTGAATGTTGCCTGCCTCATTAGGGAAAATTATTAGCCCTATCTCATGGGAAGCACCAACGCCAGTGGTGAATGTGATAGAAGTAACAGATTTAGTTCGTTCCTCAAGTGATTTGATTACATAAAGTTTCGCTACATCACCTCTAATCGACTTTAACAGTCGAGTTCCCTTTCTCAAGGCGAAAACCGTCATTTATGCATTGGGCACATTATACTGAGGTGAATAAAGGCATGGGACAGCGACAAGCACATAAGCAGATGACAGTAGTATCGCGTACACAAGGTACAGGATGGCAGTCCACTGCCGGACCTGTCGCTTGTACTCAGGTGATTCGTGTGAAAAGTTTTCCGACGTGAATATCACCGCTAAACGGGAATTAACAGACTTTGGACGTGGAATGGTAGTTGGAGTTAGATGCATGGGACATTCCATTTCAGAAACCGTTAGGGAATTCATTATTCCGAGCTGCACTGTGTCAAGAGTATGCCTATTTTACAAATTATCTGGCATACACACTCACAACGGTCAGTGCAGTGGTCGACTGCCTTCACTCAACGACCGAGAGGAGCGTCATTTCTGTGGAGATGTCAACGCTAATAGACAAGCAGTATTACTCTAACCATCAGAAATCAATGTGGAACGACGACGAACGCAGCCGTTAGGACAGTGTGGCGAAATTTGGTATTAATGGGCTACGGCAACAGACGGCCGACGCACACACGTCCTGGAGCTCCTCTCCAGGGCTCGTGACCATGTCGGTTGGACCCTATTCGACTGGAAACTGTGGCTTCGCCAGACGAGTCCCGATTTCAGCCGGTAAGAGCTGATAGTAGGCGTCGAGTGTGGTACAGATTCCACGAATCAGTCGACCTAAGTTCGTAACAAGGCACTGCACAAGCTGGCGATAGGTCTGTGTTTATGTGGAATATACTGTGTCCTCTGATCTGATAAGTCAGTTTGTGCACCACTTCCAACACGGCAAAGCTTTCACAGTTTTGGATGGCTATAGGGGCAGTATGGTCTAGTATTTCTGCACGAGACTTCCAACGAATATTTGAGTACTTGCCATGTCGAGTTGCTGCATTAAGCTGGCAAACGTAGACCCCAATCGTTATTAAGAGCTATTCCACGAATATTGTCACATCGGTGTGGACAAGAAGGGAACTGTTTATTCTCTTGTTATTATTAACTGAAGGTGTGACAAATCATGTGCAGGGCCTAGCTTGCACAGGTCTCTATGAAGGGGTGGAAGAGTTGGTATTCTAGTTCACTGTGGGTACGGTAGATTGGCGACGGCTACAGGAGTCCTTCACAGGAGAAATGTGATTGCAGCCAGATAGACAACGTGGTGGAAATCTATTTATTCGTTCAAAAAAAGGCGGCTACAAGAGACTTTCGCTGGAGAAATATGACTGCAGCCACATATACAGCGTGGCTGAAATCTGTTAATCAGTTCAACAAGGATGGCTACAGGAGTCCTTTGCGGGAGAAATGTGACTGTAGCCAGATAGACGGCGTGGTTGAAATCTCTTTATAGGTTCAAAAACTACAGCTACAGGAGTCCTTTGCAGGGGAAAGGGACTGAGGCCAGATAGACACCAGGGCTGAAAACTCTTTATTCGTTCAACGGGGATGGCTACATGAGTCCTTCGGAGGAGAAATGTGACTGAAGCCAGATAGACAGCGTGGTTGAAATCTATTTATTCCTTCAACAAGGATAACTACATGAGTCCTTTGCAGGAGAAATGTGACGGCAGCCAGTTACAGTGTGGCTGAAATCTCTTTATCCCTTCAACAAGGATGACTACACGAGTACTTGGCAGGAGATTGCAGTCAGATAGACAGCCTGGTAGAAATCTGTTTATCACTTAAACGAGGATGTCTACTGGAGCCCTTGGCAGCATAAATGTGATTGAAGCCAGTTAGACAGCTTGGTTGAAGTCTCTTTATTGGTTATAGAAGCTCTGATACCTACAGGTTCTGGCGTTATTCTCCGGCGTCCATGTTCTGCGGTGTGGCCAGGCGTCGAAATCGCCTCCCTAGCGTTGTGTTTCTAGTTTCAGCGTGTGTAGAGCGCTAAGAGACCTTGTGTGATTAACATTCTCCAAAGGCGCTGTGTGTCATGCTGATGTATTGAAATTATTTACATCATTGTCCATTTTGAACTATTGTGGATTATTTACAACAAACGTCGTGAGCGAATAGGTGTACTGTGAACCAGTGGCTACAACGCTCAACTCCTTAAACAGATGTCTAAAAGATTATCGTGGATGAGAACCACATATTATTCTTTCAGCATGTTTCTGAGAACTAAGACATTATTTGTTAAAGATGAGTCAGCCCAGAACATTGTTCCATATGACATTCATTGATAATACGGAAAATATGTCAACTTTTTGATTTGGCTCTTCCAAATATTTGCTACGATTCTACGTGCAAATGTGGCCGAATTATGTCGGCTGTATTCGTGAGGTTTCACGTTACCTCAGAGCTGAACAGCATCTTTTATCACCTGTCTTAAGCTGAATCATGTCTTAAGCTGAATGGTCTACTTTTGCCGTGACCTTCATATACTTACGTCGAAGAATTTTTCTTACTTATATCCATAGGCAATATACCGAGTAATTACACGTGATACATGTAAGTATATCCATATTTTATCCAATTCTTTTAATGATTTTCTTTGTCACTAGTTTCATAGTATTAGTCTGATTCTGAGATTTTAATGTTTTCCCGTTTTAGCTGTTGTTGGGAGCCCAAAATCGTACTTAGACCTCGGGATATGTATCATGTGGTATATGTAGCTGGTGTTGTTGCGCTCGCTTTGTGTACACTATTATTCACATATGAGATTGTGTACACTATTATTCACATATGAGATGATGGTAGCTTGTCTACTGCAACCGGTCATTAGAAAAAAATTTTTACAACAGCGATATTGGCTGGGAAGTTGTCTTTCTTGAAAGTGAATGTTTACACTACTCAGCATAAGCATATTAATAAATTAAGGAATTTATCGAAACATAGATATCATAAAAGGTAATAAACTGTGACAAAGGTTCCAATTTAAACAAGTATTGGGGTCCGGCTCTCTAGCTATTAAGACATCCTCGGGCATCACGCTCAGCAGATCTAGGAAACGAGAGCTAGGAAAGCTAGAAAAATATGCAATTTCTGAAATGTCAGCCCGGGCCCTCAAAAATGAAGGAGCATCAAAGGGCATAGTCGTTGCTGGGATTCGAATTCAGTTACGACTTCATTTAACGTGACAGGAGAAACAGGGATGTGCCGACTGTGATGCACCCAACAGTAACACCGGTTGCGGGAGTGGCGGCAAGTCGTCCGAGGTCTGACGAGAACGCATCGTCCTACGATTTCAGTAAATGGCACGATGAGGCTGGGTGCCACTGTGTGCACGCCACAGTGGTCCCTGGTTAGCATATTCCGAAATCTGGAAAGTAGCCGTTAAATTTCTGACGTGCTTAAGCCGGTGGCTGTGCCCTGCATTCGAGGTCCACACCACGTTATCGCTCAGCAATATAATGCAATTCCGCATCTTTCTTATGTTGTCCTGCCTTATCTTAATACTGCTCCTCTGGGGCCAGGTAGCCTGCACAGCACGTCATCCAGGGCGCTCAACCAATGAAAAATAATTATTTCATGGAACGCTGCTAACAAATCTGTCACAGTTGCAATACATATGTTTGGCGCTAGTTTCGAACCAACTGGTTCATTTTAAAGCCTGACCTACTGAGGCTAAAAGAAAAAGAAAAGAAAAAAAAAGGATACATACTTGTCAGTGAACAGTGACTGCAGACGTAGAATTGATATTTTCTGTTGTCTATCTGAGGCACTGGATAGTCTGAATCGAAGTATCTTCCTAGATAAATTGAAGTCTTATAGGATTGATGGTGCAGCCAACCAATGGATAATGCCATGTCTAAACAAAGTATCGAAGAAAGTTGTATTTTCCCAAGGCTCAAGCGTAGGCCCACTGCTGTAAAAAGTTTCTATCCACGATAAAATAAGCAAAATTAGTTCATTTTACAAATGACACTGGTATTGTAATCAATCCAAGCAAATATACAGAAACAGAAGAAATGGTAGACAATGTTTTTAAAAGTATTGAAATGGTTCAAATGGCTCTAAGCACTATGGGACTTGTCAGAAATACTATGATCGTGTAATATGGCTGTATTGTCACTATGATAAAATACCTAATGCGTCCTGATGCGGAGAAAAGTGTGATTTGTCTTTCTCCCTAACTCTGTTTCTTGTTAACGTATTTTTAGGGCTATTGGTCTAGAGTTTGGTTGGACCGTTACAAAATACACTTGACCATATGCCTCATACTAACACGTCTCTTGCACTTTTCAAACATCAAAGTTATTCAATTGAAAAAAGGATAATGCCACTTCGAAATAACATTAGATCAAGTGAAATTACGTTATTGTCCTTTCTGCCCATAAAATACGTTCTTTGCAATGCCTATACTCATCTACAGCTCGTTTCACATTCTTACTGAAGTAATTATTGCTAGACTGGCTAATCACCGGTGCCTTTTCACTTGTCTTCTACCACAAATATGTTTCTCTACGAAAGTTACTTTTTACCAAAGACATTACTGCTTCAACCATGTATCTCACAAGTACTCCAGAGTGCCTGAACTGAATTACACAAACACTTTTCTCTTCAGAAGCAACGTAAAACTTTCAACCCAAAAACGACGTCCCGCATCCAGTAACTCGACTCGTGACATCCAGCGTTGAGGCATTGTTGATGACATGCACGAAATCACTGATCCTTCCAGGGAAGAGGCGCACTCAGCTTCGATAATTCCGGAAGCCAGCTGTAAGTACAATATCGCTTCGTCGTGACGTGAAAGACAGCAGGACTCCTTACAGCTGTTCTTAATTGAACGCCACTCGTGTATTAGCACGACAGTTGTGGGATCCCGACCAACGCCACAGAAAAACTGCGGAATGATGAGACGAGGTCTCAATACACCACCATTCTGCCACTGTCGATAACCGAGGTATGTTGGTGGACTCGAGGCATAATGTGATCTCTGAATGAGAAAATAGTTACATCAATGTTCCTTATGTACTTGATAATTTAATTGTGCTGAAATGTTAATCGTCTGATAGTCTTGTTATGTGTTACACTTCATGCTAATCAGACTTTTGATGCTCCGAAATTTTGCACTAACGTAACAAAAGTCGTGGCATAGCGGCTTGCGCGTGTATCAATGACTGAAGCATTGATTACACAAGGTATAAAGGGGCAATGCATAGGAGAACTGTCATGTGAAAAGATTTCCACAGTGATTCTGGTCGCACTACTGGAATTAACAGCCTTTGAAAGCGGAATGGTAGCTGGACGACGACTAGGACAGTCCAATTTTGATACCGTTAGGGAATTCAGTATTCTAAAGCCCACGGTGTCAAGAGTGTGCCGAGAGTACCACATTTCAGGCATAACCTTTCACCATGAACAACGCACTGGCCGACAGCCTTCGCTTAACGACCGAGAGCAACGGCTTTTGCGTTGAATAGTTCTTAGTGCTAACAGACAAGCAACAAGAAGTAACCGCAAAAATGAATATGGGACGCACGACGAACGCGTATCCTTTAGGGCAGTGTGGCGATATTTGGCTTAATGGGCTGTGGCAGCCGACGATCGACGCGAGTGCCTTTGCTAAGAGTACCACGTGACCTGCAGCGCCTCTTCTGGGCGCGTGAACATATTGGTAAGAAAACCGTGGCGTTATCAGATGAGTCCCGATTGCAGTTTATAGGAGCTGTGGTAGGATTCCAGTGTAGTGCAGACCCCACGAAGCCATGGACGCAAATTATCAAAAAGACAGTATGCAATTTGGTGAGGGCTCGATAATGGTGAGGGCTGTGTTTAGATGAAATGGATTGGGCTCTCTGGTCCAACTGAACCAATCGTTGATTGAAAATGGTTATGTTCAGCTATTTGGAGATCTTTTTCAGCAATTCACTGATTTTCTCAATCAACGCTGACATGTCACTGGGCCACAACTGTTCGTCATTGGTTTGAAGAACATTCTGGACACTTCGCGCGAATGATTTAGCCGCCCAAATCGCGCGACATGAGGCCCATAGACCATTTATGGGACATAATCGAGAAGTCAGTTTGTGCACGACATCTGTATCGTTCACACTTTCGCACTTCAGCACGGCTATAGAGGCTGTATAAGCAACGGCTGAAAAATACTACGAATTATTTACAGACGAATGGGAAAACTGGTAGAAACCGACCTCGGGGAATATCAGTTTGGATTCCGTAGAAATGTTGGAACACCTGAGGCAATACTGACCTTACGACTTATCTTAGAAAATAGATTAAGGAAAGCCAAACCTACGTTTCTAGCATTGGTAGACATAGAGAAAGCTTTTGACAATTCTGACTGTTTCAAATTCTGAAGGTGGAAGGGGTAAAATACAGGAAGCGAAAGGCTATTTACAATTCGTACAGAAACCAGATGGCAGTTATAAGAGTCGAGTGGCATGAAAGGGAAGCAGTGATTGGGAGGGGAGTGAGACAGGGTTGTAGCCTATCCCCGATGTTATTCAGTCTGTATATTGAGCGAGCAGTAAAGCAAACAAAAGATAAATTCGGAGTAGGTATTAAAATCCTTGGAGAAGAAATGAAAGCTTTGAGGTTCGCCCATGACATTGTAATTCCATCAGACAGCAAAGGACTTGGAAGAGCAGTTGAACGTTATGGATAGTGTCTTGAAAGGAGGATATAAGATGAACATCAATAAAAGAAAAACGTGGATAATGGAATATAGTCGAATTAAGTCGGGTGATGCTGAGGGAATTAGATTAGGAAATGAGAAACTTAATGTAGTAAAAAAGTTTTGCTACTCGGGAAGCAAAATAACTGATGATGGTCGAAGTAGAGAGGATATAAAATGTAGACTGGCAATGGCAAGGAAAGCGTTTCTGAAGAAGAGTAATTTGTTAACATCGAGTATAGATTTAGGTATCAGAATGTCTTTTCTCAAAGTAGTTATATGGAGTGTAGCAATGTATCGAAGTGAAACATGGACGATAAACAGTGTGCACAAGAAGAGAATAGAAGCTTTCGAAATGTGGTGCTACAGAATAATGCTGAAGATTCGATGGTTAGATCATATAACTAATGACGTGGTATTGAACAGAATTGGGAAGAAGAGAAATTTGTGGCACAACTTGACTAGAAGAAGGGATCGGTTGGTAGGACATGTTCTGAGGCATCAAGGTATCACCAATTTGGTACTGGAGGGCAGCGCAGATGGTAAAAATCGTAGTGGGAGACCAAGAGATGAATACACTAAACAGATTTAGAAGGATGTAGGTTCCAGTAGGTACTGGGAGATGAAGAACATGGCACAGGATAGAGTAGCTTGGAGAGCTGCATCAAACCAGTCTCTGGACTGAATACCACAATAACACAACATAGAGGCAGTATGGCTCAGTACTTCTGCGGGGGTCTCCCAAAGAGTGATTCATCCCACGTCGAGTTGCTGCATTCCGTCGAGCTAAAAAAGTTCCGAGACGATATTAGGAGGTATCCCAAGACTTTGGCAGCTCAGTGTAATGCCCAACACTGTACACATGACGCTTCTGCGCCTCACAGTAAACAGAGAGGTCCTTCCGATACAGAGTTTCCCAGCAGGAAAGCAGTGAGAGGTACCAAGGTGAGCCCACCGGCTGAGCGGTGTTACCACGGCGGCGCGCGGTCTGGCGGGGCGTGGTGTGTCCTGCGTGGGCGTCGGGAGAGGAACGCGAGGGCGGGGGAGGTGTCGCAGAGGCTCGCCGGACAGCCACGACACGCGCTCCGGGCGTCGCTGACATGTTTGCGGACGCCGTGAATGGAGCGCCCCACAATGGCCGCCGCCGTCTGCGGTCTGGAGGGGTTGGCCGCTCGCCAGGGGCGCAGACCCGCTGACCCCGGTACCGGGACCCGGGCGCGGGCGTCGGCCCGGAACACGACGATGTAAACGCTCACAAAGGTGGTACCACTCTCCCTACTCAGATTCGCTCACCAGAAATGAAGACTACGGTTTCCATAAATTAGGGAAAAACAATGTAAGCTCACCGTAAAGTTATTTATGTACAATGCATAACCCCACATCAAATCTGGGTAAAACCGCAAGGTTTCGACGATGACCTCCATTGCCTTCATCAGAGCAATTAACTGACTTATGGGTAAGAAGAATATTATTCATCTTCAAAAAGAATGTAATAATTCCAATCCCAAAGAAAGCAGGGGTTGACAGCTGCAAAATACAAACACTGAGTCTTTACAGACGAATGGAAAAACTGGTAGAAGCCGGCCTCGGGAATGATCAGTTTGGATTCCGTAGAAATGTTGGAACACGTGAGGCAATACTGACGCTACGACTTATCTTAGGAAATAGATTAAGGAAAGGCAAACCCACGTTTCTAGCATTTGCAGACTTAGAGAAAACTTTTGACAATGTTGAGTGAAGTACTCTCTTTCAAAATCTGAAGGTGCCAGGGGTCAAATACAGGGAGCGAAAGGCTATTTACAATTTGTACAGAAACCAGATGGCAGTTATAAGAGTCTAGGGGCATGAGAGGGAAGCAGTGGTTGGGAAGGGAGTGAGACAGGGTTGTAGCCTATCCTCGATATTATTCGATCTTTATATTGAGCAAGCAGTAAAGGAAACAAAAGAAAAATTTGGAGTAGGAATTAAAACACATAGAGAAAAAATTAAAACTTTGAGGTTCGCTGATGACATTGTAATTCTGTTAGAGACACCAAATGACCTGGAAGAGCAGCTGAACGGAATTGACAGTGTCTTGAAAGGAGGATATAAGATGAACATCAACAAAAGCAAAACGAGGATAATGGAATGTAGTCGAATTAAGTCGGGTGATGCTGACGGAATTAGATTATGAAATGAGACACTTAAAGTAGTAAAGTGGTTTTGCTATTTGTGGAGCAAAATAAATGATGATGGTCGAAGTAGAGAGGATATAAAATGTAGACTGGCAATGGCAAGGAAGGGGTTTCTGAAGAAGAGAAATTTGTTAACATCGAGTATGGATTTAGGTGTCAGGAAGTCTATTCTGAATGTATTAACATGAAGTGTAGCCATGTATGGAAGTGAAATATGGGCTATAAATAGTTTGGACAAGAATGTAGAACCTTTCGAAATGTGGTGCTACGGAAGGATGCTGAAGATTAGATGGGTAGATCACATAACTAGTAAGGAGGTATTGAATAGAATTGGGGAGAAGATAAATTTGTGGCACAACTTGACTAGAAGAAGGGATCGGTTGGTAGGACATGTTCTGAGACATCGAGGGATCACGAATTTAGTATTGGAGGGCAGCGTGGAGGGTAAAAATCGTAGAGGGAGACCAAGAGATGAAAACACTAAGCAGATTCAGAAGGATGTATGCTGCAGTAGGTACTAGGAGATGAAGAAGCTTGCACAGGGTACAGTAGCATGGAGAGCTGCATCAAATCAATCTCTGGACTGAAGACCACAACAACAAGAACATGGACAAGATGTGTAATTACGTGTATATCTATACTCTACAAATCAGTGTGAACTACGTGGTAGAGACTCTCATCTTATCAAATACTTTTTCCCATTTTGTTCAAGCACAGAAGGTGGGAACAACGTCTGAATGAATCTGAACATGCTGTAATTAATCTGGTCATGTCATCACGATCCCTACCGGAGCGATAAACAGAATTCCCAAAGCATCTCCGTGACGATCCTTACGGATCAAATAAGCCTGAGACCGTTCATGCTGCTCTTCTCCGTATACGTTCAGTGTCCCCATTACTCGTATTTCGTACGGATCCCACACTCTTGAGCAATATTCTAGGATGGTTCACACTAACATATTGTATGCGACATAATCTGTAGACTGGTTTCATTTCCCTAGTATTCTACAAATAAACTTAAGTCCGCCACAACTGAGCTTTTGTGATCGTTCCTTCTCATATCCCTAACGTTACACACAGTTATTTGGGGGAGCTTACCGGTTTCATCTGTGACTCAGCGGTGTTGTAGTCGTAGGATACTACGGTTTTCGATTTTATGTTGTGTACAATCTACATTTTTTAACATTTAAAGGAAGTTGTCGATCTTCGCACCACTTTAGATTCTTATCAAGATCTGTCTCAGTATTTTTGCAGCTTCCTCCAGTCTGTACTCCGTTACAGATAACTGCATCATCTGGGAAAAGCTTGAGGTTGCTGTTAAATTGTCCACAAGGTCTTTAATATACAATATGAACAGCAAGGGACCCAATACACTTCACTGGGGCACCCGCGAAGTTACTTCTATGTCTGTCGATACCTCACCACACTAGATGACATACTGCGTCCACCCTACCAAAGAATGTTCAATACAGTAATACATTTCACGTGATTCTATACACGATTCTTCTTTTGGTAAGCTTACATGTGGAACTGATTCAGATGCTTTAAGGAAACCCAGATTTCATTAGTTCACCTCACTACCATTATACTTCGCTTCCAGGAGGTTATGTGAGAAAAGTTCTACTTCGCTTACATATGACAGGTGTTCATGGAAAGCGCCGGCCGAAGTGGCCGAGCGCTTAAAGGCGCTGCAGCCTGGAACAGCGAGACCGCTACGGTCGCAGGTTCGAATCCTGCCTCGGGCATGGATGTTTGTGATGTCCTTAGGTTAGTTAGGTTTAACTAGTTCTAAGTTCTAGGGGACTAATGACCTCAGCAGTTGAGTCCCATAGTGCTCAGAGCCATTTGAACCATTTGTTCATGGAAACCGTATTGGCTGGGTAGGAGTAGGTCATTTCAAATACCACATTACGTCTGAGCATACAATATGTTCTAATAGTCTAATAGTTTTAGTGACGTCACTTTGGTAAGCGTGAGTCAAGATGCGGACTGATACGTCTCCCACATAAATGCTTTTCTGATTCGTTTAATTGAAATCCATGTCAATTCATTACTGGTGTGTATCTGATATGGATAGTGTGGGTGATGACGATTGCAATGATCGAGACGCTAACACATGTCTGATTTAACGACTGTTTGTCCTGTGCTCGTTGTGCTGCACGAAACTGACGCAGTCTTCGATGGGACCTGACGGAACGGAAGAAAGGAATCACTGGTGGCCAGTCCCCGAAGTTCCCTAGGACGAACAGGAAGCTTCTGAGATGTAGGGCGCTGGGATCAGAGGCAGTGACAGAGACACTGGTCGCCAGGTAGACAGGTGCAGGACCCAGTGTCGTCTGGTGGGCGCCATTATGGTTCGAGTACTCAAGATTCCACTGGCAGCGACTGTACAGTTTGGCGACCCAGAATCTGTCTAAAGTGGGCCAGTTTACTGATCCGTGTCGGTACACAATAAATTATTTTTACAACACGGTCGCCATGAGACTCATCGCCGAACACCACAGAATGCTACTCATTGTTCCAGCTAATACTGTCCCCTCACCAGGCAACTCTCTATTTTCTATGGTATGCTGAAAGCAAAACAACCGAGCTTTCAGTAATTTGTTCGATGGTTCGTGGTGGCATTGATTTCATCTGCTGTCATTCTTCTATTAGAACCAGTAAGAAGATGTTACAATATTATCGTGAAGTAGAAATTTGCTTTTCGCCACCCTGACGTCCAGAGCCCGCGTCATCACTTCTCATTCTGCAGTCATTAGACTACAGCCGTCTGTGAGATGTGTCGATATGATTCCCGGTGCCGACTCGGCAAGACTCAGCGGAGCAGCGCCTCTGAGGAAGTCCAGCGCAGTTCTGGACGAAACGTAAGGAGCAGAAAAGTTCTTGGACCACGACCTCACATCCCGGAAAGTATATCAACAGCCATGTCACCCGGTCGTGAAAGCCTTCATTCTACAAGCATTATGCTGGTCCGGCCGCGGAGGCTAAGCGGTTCCAGGCGCTTCAGTCCGGAATCACGCGACTGCTACGGTCGCAGGTTCGAATCCTGCCTCGAGCATGGATGTGTGTGATGTCCTTAGATTAGTTACCTTTAAGTAGATCTACGTTCTAGGGGAGTGATGTTAAGTTTGAACCTTTTTTTTTTTTTTTTTTTTTTTTTTAGCATTAGGCTGACGAGCGTAAGTGACTGAGGTTGTGGACACCGAAGTATACAGGGTTGTCAGAACGGTCTAAAAAGCTTGTATGGGTAGATTGTGCATTCATCCAGCTGTGAGACATGACGGTCGATACCTGTGGTTCCGTATAGACTAATTTGTTGATAACCCGTGGTCTAGGCATAGTGTCTGTAAATAATAATCAAAACGTTCTTGGTCCTAGGTTCGAAGCCGGCCACAACTTAAATTTTGATTACCAATCAGCATTGGCGACCGAAGACTTTCGGCTTAAGACGTTACCCTCATTCGGTCAACCGTGCTGTCAATGAGGGCCGAGGAGCCAAAGGCACTCTTTTGTCCTTGGGGTGCGAAACTGCCCCTAAAGGCGGAAGAATCAGCAATGATCAACGGCATGAGGACGCAGAGGTCAATGGAAACCGCTGCATTAAGACACATAACGAGTATCCACGTAATATGTCGCCTGCAATTGAAAAAATGTCGTTAGTATCTCTCCACTGGCTAAAGATTCCGTGGAAGTCCTCCATTCGGATCTCCGGGAGGGGACTGCCAAGGGAGAGGTGGCCATGAGAAAGAGATTGAATAACTATCGAAAGGATAACGTTCTATGAGTCGCCGCATAGAATATAAGAAGCTCGAACGTGTTAGGGAAGCAAGATAATCTGGAAAGGGAAATGCAAGGGCTCACACTAGATTAGTGGAGTTCAGTGAAGTGAAATGGAAAGAAGTCATGGATTTCTGGACAGATGGGTATAGGGTAAATTCAACATTTGGAGAAATTGGTTCGTTATGAACAGGAAGATAGGGCACAGAGTGAGTCACTGTGAACAGTTCAGTGATAAGTTTCTTATTATCAGAATTGACAACAAACCAACACTGACAACGATAGTTTGATTATACATACCAACGCCTCAAGCTGAATATGGAGAGATAGAGAAAGTACTGTATATGAGGACATCCAAAGGGTATTACTGTAGGTAAAGGGAAATGAAAATCTGTCTTGGGGGGATACGAACGCACTTGTAGCGGGAGGAGTAGAAGGAAATATTGCAGGAGAATATGAGTTCAGGACAAGGAATGAGAGACGAGAAAAACTAACTGAGTTCTGTAGTAAATTTCAGATAGTAATACTCTGGTCAGGAATCACAATAGGATGCTGTATATTTGGAAAAGGCCGTCTGATACAGAAACATTTCAGTACAGTTGAAGAGGAATGGACATCTCTAGAAAGGGCCATCAATGAATTTGGAAGGAAAAGCATACGTAAGAAAACGGTAGCTGCGAGGAAATACTTCAGTTGATCGATGAAAGAAGGAAGTACAAAAATGTTCAGGCAAATCCAGGAATACAGAAATATAAGTCGTTGAGGAACGAAATAACTAGGAAGTGCAGGGAGTTAAGACGAAATGGCTGCATAAAAACGAGAAGAAATCGAAAAAGAAATCATTGTCGGACGGACTGACTCAGCATATAGGAAAGCCAAAGCAACATTGCATGATATTAAAAGCAAGGTAGGTAACGTCAAGAGTGCAACGGTAATTCCACTGTTATATGCAGAGGAGACAGTGGATAGGTTGAAAGAGTACATTAACGGCTTCCATGAGGGGAAAATTCGTCTGATGTGATAAAAGAAGAAACCATTTAGAAGGGATAGGGGATCCAGTGTTAGAATCAGAATGTAAGACAGCTTAGGAGGACTCAAGGTCAAAGACTTGAGTACATAATATTTCACCAGAATTTCTAAAATCATTGGGACTATTCACGTTGATGCGTAGATTGAATGAGTCTGGTGACATACCATCTGACTTTAGGAAAAATATCATTCACATAATTCCGAAGACTGCAAGAACTGACAAGTACGAGACTTATCGTACAATCAGCTTAACAGCTCATGAATCCAAGTTGCTGATATGAACAATGTACAGAATAATGGAAAGAAAATTGAGGGTTCGTTACATGACGATCAGTTTGGCTTGAGGGAAATTAAAGACATCAGAGAGGAAATACTGATGTTGCGGCTGATAATGCAAGGTAGATTAACGAGAAACTAAGACACGTTCATAGGATTTGTCGACCTGTAAAAGGCGTTCGACAATGTAAAATGGTGGAAGATGTTCGAAGTTGTGAGAGGAATAGGAGTCAGCTATAGGGAGAAACAGTTAAGATACAATTTTGTACAAGAGCGAAGAGGGAATAATAAGAGTGGATCACTAGGAACGAAATGCTCAGAGTAAAAAGAGTGTAAGGCAGGGATGTAGACTTTCACCTCTACTGTTCAATCTGCGCATCGGAGAAGCAAAGATGGAAATAAAAAAAAAAGATTCCACACTGGAATTAAAATTCAAGGTGAAAGGATGTTAGTGATACGATTCGCTGATGACATTGCTATATTGAGTGAAGGTAATGAAGAATTACATGATCTGATGAATGAAATGAACCGAGTTATGAGTACAGAATATGGATTGAGAGTAAATCGAAAAAAATCGAAAGTAATGAGAAGTAGCAGAAATGAGAACAGCAAGAAACGTCGGGATTGATGGTCACGAAACATATGAAGTCAAGAAAGCCTACTGCTTAGGCAGCAAAATAACCAATAATGGACGGAGCAAGGAGGATATCAAAAGCATACCAGCACCGGCAACAAAAGACGTCAGTCACGAAGAGAAGTGTACTGGTATGAAGTCAGCCTTAGTTTCACGCATAAATTTCTGAGAATATACGTTTGGAGGACAGAATTGTGTGGTAGTGGAGTGTGGAAAAACGGGAACAGAAGAGAATCGATTTATTTGAGATGATGCTACAGACGAACGTTGAAAATTAGGTAAACTGACGGCGAGATTCTGCGCAGAATCGAAGAGGAAAGGAGTATGTGGAAAACACCGACAAGGAGAAGGAATACATAGCATCTTCTAAGACAACAGGGAATGATTTCCATGGTACTAGAGGGAGCTGTATAGGGAAAAAACTGTAGAGGAAGACAGTGGTTGGAATACATCCAGCAAATAATTGAGGGCGCAGGTTGCAAGTGCTACTCTGAGATGAAGAGGTTGGCACCGGAGGGGAATTCTTGTCTGTATGCATCAAACGAGTCAGCAGACTGATAACTCAAAAAACTAAGAACGGAATAATGGCGGTCGCTGACGTGCACCTCTTCGTCTGAAGCAAATCAGTAGTCTCAAATAGCTTTCTCCATGTATCCAAAAATATGCAAATCGCTTGTGGAGAGATCGGGAAGGTATGGAAGACGTGTAAGTTCTTGCTAAGGAAACTTCTGCAGCGTAGCCGAAACAACCTTGCCAAAACGTTGGCCCGAACACACTCTCCATACAGTCCAGATCACTCTTCATGCGATTTCCACATTTTTGGACCCCACAAGAAAGCCATTCGTGGCTATCGACTTCGTACGAAGAGGTGTACACCTGTGTACAATCATGGTTCTGCAGTCTGCCGCCAACATTTACTCCTGAACGAACCGAACTTCCCGTCTCACAGTGGAGAAACTGTGAAAGGTAACTCTGGTGGGACTGTCTAAAGATTAAAAATGTAGAGAAAATTTAGTGTACTAACAATATTTTTTTTAAACCAGACATAAATTATGCTAAAGAAGTTATTCATTGAATACCCTAAACAGCTAACAGATGATAGAATGCTTCATTGGGTGGATCCTGCTTGGCAAATACAGTTTAACTAGTGATCAGTGAATCAAGTAATGAGGCCCTAAAAATGTAGATAACGCAAGCTTAAATGATCTGATGCTGAACAGTCTTTGACTGATTAAACCTAGGTGAAGCTGAGAGCAAGTGGTGATTGAGACCTGTACGCCCTGACTATGCCAGAGCGGAAGTACGTTACCCTGTTTACTTCGTGCATTGATGTAACTTACAACTGGCGAGATGTGTGAGGCGGAAGAGAGACGTGGAGGCAGCATCTGTAAATCGATCGCGGCCACGAAAGAAATGCAAAAATCTCACGGTCTAGCGATCAGGCAGACGGATTGCAATTTACTCTCTACCAGAGCCCTGAAATCACGGTAGATTTCAGTGTGTGGCACACCCGTTCGCTAGTCGTACCAAGGACTAATTTGGCTCACTTATACTACAGAGAGCACAACGATACCAAACGTCAAGACTGGTAAACCAAAAACGAATAAGTATGCCCTCAGCATACGAGGAATCTGAGACGTCTGAAGTCACATTGTCGGTACAATAATAAATTCGTCAGAAGTTCCCCAGTCTAAACTACTCGCAAGTGAAGTCAGTCTCAGGACAGATCGTAAGCACCAACACAACCACACATGCCAGAGCTTCGACCAGAAGTGCTTACCAGACCAAAGTCCCGCACCCGAGTGCTTCACATGTCTTCAGGAAATTTTTTTTTGCCGCAATGTGCACTAACGACACCGCCTACACACCGTCTGGAGCCAGTCACAGGGTTCTAGAGGAGCTAAATCTCCCCTCCCACATGACAGCAGAAACTCATGTCGAACCAGGACAAGAGATAAGAAACCTTCGTCTCCGGAAAAAACAGAAACCACCAGTTACTGGCTTTCTTTTAAGTTTTCGCAGAGGAGTGGTTTGTCTTCCCATGGCAACATGCGAACAGATACAATCTCAAAGAACTCTATCTAAATTGCCTGTTTTAATCAACCATATCCCGCAGGCATGCAAATACTCATGTATCAGTTCCTTACCGATCAGTGAAGGCGATCACGGTGTAGTACTTCCAATTCCATTAGTGTTTATACTAACAGGATAAACTCTACATCGCACTCCCTTAGTTTTAGTGGTAAAATGGCCCAGTGGGTAGCCTGTCAAAACCTGAACACTGATCAAACATGAAAACAAGAAGAATGTGTACTGAACTGTGAAAAGAAGAAGCAAAATAGAAAGAATTAAAGGCCCAATCTCAACCTATGCAATCCCGAGTGACTTGTAAGAACCAAGATGTCGTGGTTGTGTGGTCACGGCCTTGGACTTCAAAGCAGGAGTCCCATTTTTTTCCAAAAATTTATCAACTGTCTGTCCCGTCATTGACGTGTCTGTTCTCCTTCCGTAGTCTTGGCAATTGTCATACTATACATTGGTTACGATATATGAGCTGTGTGGTAAGAATATATTATCGTCGCAAGTAAATGTGATGAAGACTGAGAGCAGGCGAGACGCCTCATCGACCTCTCACAGAAATGAACACAACAACGGAGGAATTCAGGAGTCAAACCTCCCAAAACTTAAAGGAAGAGGCATAATATGTGGTACTTGTGTAGAAAAAATGAGAATTACGTGCGTCTGGATGTCTCTTCGTTACACGTCGCTGTTGCAGACGGACGTTATTCTACGAAACAGGTACAAATTTGAATACAGTGAACAGATACGTCAGTAAACGGGTGGACAGTTCATAATTTTGTGTAAAAAAATGAATGACAGTTGAACACGGACCTTCCACTTCGTAGTGCAACACCGTTACTACAGGACCACGACGCACCCGTCGTAAGACTCAAGCAATGTTGCATATGTTGACCTTGGGCCGTTCACATTTTCTATTTTGCATCTTTTTTTTCGACAGTTTAGTACCCCTTCTTCCTGTTCTCATGCTTGATCTGCGTTCAGTTTTTGATGGGCTGTCCAATTGACCGTCTTAGCACTAAATCTGAGGAGGACTGCAAGGGAGAGTTTCCCTTGTGTTAACAAGACGCGCAGGCTACTTAAATGGCAGAGATATTTAACACAAAAGTCAGCAAAAGTTGACTTCAAGCAAGACAACGTTCAATTACACTATTTTGGGTGCCTCATCATAGAATGTAAAACCACACTGTATACAGGATGATTCATCTCCACCAAAAAATGGGTTTCATGCAACCTGCGACACCTTCAAAAACCATACATGAGATTTTCATACTCTCTCGCTCGATACGTGCAAACTGTTAGTTCTCAGCAAGAAAATGAAGAGGAGCTTTTGATGGAACATTTGATGTATTTAAGTGTTCTGCTGGAATTTATCTTTGTCGCACACCACAATTTTCGAGGTATTCAAGAAAAATTGAATGTCAGTTTTATACGTTTACCTTGAATAATTCGAAAACTGCAGTCTCTATCGAAAACGAATCCTTGAACATAATTTAACTACATTAACTTTCCTACAGAAAGCACCTTTTCATTTTTTTCTGTATGATGAATAGTTTGTGATGAATGAAAATCTTGAAATGGGTATTTTAAAACGTTGCAGGTTGCATAAAATTCATAGTTAGGGGCAGCTGAATCACCCTCTGTATGGAAGATCATTCGACGTACACGAAAAAAGTGGCTTATGGTGGATTGATGCCATAGGTTTCATATCTCCATAAATACTGCTTTAAATGTCTTATGATACTTGATGATGGCCTGGGGACTAAAACTGCTCGTAATAAAAATTCTTTTACTGTTAACTCTTGGCTGTGAACTGTAATGTTTTTTAAACTTAATGTTAAGTACAGGGGGTTATATCATGGGACAAAAGCTTAACTGGATGCTAGTATCGGAAGAACTGGTTTTCTCAGATCACCAGGGCAGAATGACTCCACCGTTTGTAGATCCCTATCCTCGCTGCAAGCAGCCGCATCTTGCTCCAAGCTCGCTGACTATACCACCACCGCGAGTGTTTCAAGCCATCATTTTAGGTGTAGGACTTATAAAACGCGTACCCTATTCCTGTTCTAATTTTTACTGGTATATTCCTTAAAGACAATCAAACAATTATCCATTTATCGTCCTATCTCTTTATTCACAAGTAAGTTTAATGGAAACACTACAGTAACAACCTGTCATCACGTTGGGCCCGAGCACCATCACACTGTAGCAGTACTGCTACAAAGGGCTGTGATAGCACTAGGTTTCGCAGATGCATGAGAGTCTCCGTAGGAAGACGGAGCTAGCGTACTCACTGACAGGGATATCAGTTATAGCGCACACAGTACTACAATATGGCACAATATAATCAACATGAAGGGTAACAAGAGATATGCGAGTGCTTTTTTTAAGTACCTAAGACGTTGAGTTGTATACAGATCTCTTCACTATTGTATATTTTTCTCGTTAGCGACTATCTCACTCTGTGTTGCATAGTCGTAGATTATTTCATTTGTCCAATATGGATTGAATATTCAGCAGCTGTAGACATTCACCAGCACAATACCTACAGCTGTATCTATATTAAATTTACTACTCTTGGAATAGTGTCGTACTAGGAAATAAGTATCATAATGTGACTGTTAAATTATGTTTTGAAGCCCTGCAATGGAGGAGGAATTTTCCCTTACGTCGTTTACTGCACCTGGTCTAGAACATATTGGAAAGTAAATACATAAGCCCAGCCCATCTAGTGCCATATCCTTTGCCAAGTAATGTCTTAATGTAGCATTTGCTCTTTTTAATATTCGTGACATCCTTGGCCTTACTAAAATTTAGATCATACATTAAGTAAGTGCAGATGCACTATAATGTAAGTTTGAAGTTGAGGAACCGACTGTAAATATCTGCACGTAAATGCTGCCTTAAATGACGCCAGTCTTCTCCAGGTATCTCCACGTGACATCTGATTGGATAAACTGTATTACACACTGTTACGATTACACGTCTTGTAATAGAAAGTAGAAGACTCTGACTGATTGAAGAAGTTTCTGTGTCATGATGTTCCCGACGAAGTACCACAAGAAACGGTTAGAGTGAGTTACAGACTTCCCTGAAAATTCATAAAATAGTAAGAAATAAGACAGTTATACACTTCTGAACGCACATCTACGACTCCATTAGTGCTGCTGAGCCCGCATCTCGTGGTCGTGCGGTAGCGTTCTCGCTTCCCACGCCCGGGTTCCCGGGTTCGATTCCCGGCGGGGTCAGGGATTTTCTCAGCCTCGTGATGGCTGGGTGTTGTGCGCTGTCCTTAGGTTAGTTAGGTTTAAGTAGTTCTAAGTTCTAGGGGACTGATGACCATAGATGTTAAGTCCCATAGTGCTCAGAGCCATTTGAACCATTTTTGAAGTGCTGCTGACGAATATACTGAACTGCAACTGTAAGACGTAGTAATGCTTTTAAGGGTGCAATAAATTATTAGTTTTCTTCAGGGAAGTACACAGAATTAACTAGTGTGTATTTAATAAATCGTTGTCTTCGTTCTTACTTGTACACATATCACTCAGAATTAGAAACAAGTTACACGTACGAAAATGTGAACTGTTACAGAATGAGCGCTTGGTACTAATGCTACCCAACTGACACTTCAGTATCTCTATGACTGTGAGATAAATAGTTTGAAACTACAACCATATCAAGTTTGTCAAATTTTCTTTTCAGTATTTTCAATGAAAAAAATAAGAAACATTAATACAGAGGCACATGACGCGAGATCATGATGGTTACTGCGTACGTCTGTCGTTACACGAAATTTTCAGGTGGAAACCACCTACATCTACATGAATACTCTGCAAATCACATTTAAGTGCCTGACAGAGGGTTCAACAAACCACCTTCATAATAATTTTATATTATTTCAATATCGCACAGCGCTCGGAGAAAACGAAAACATTTATTTTTCCGTGCGAGCTCTGATTTCCCTTATTTTATTATGATGATCGTTTCTCCCTACGTTGGTCGGCTTCAACAAAATAATTTCACTTTAGGAGGAGAAAACTGGGGATGGAAATTTTGTGAGAATATTCTTCCACAGCGATGTCCACCCCTAATCCTCTATCATTTCAGTGACACACTCCCCCCCCCCCCTATTTCGCAATAACACTTTGAACTTTATCGATGTACTCCGTCAGTCCTGCCTGATAAGGATCCCACAACGCGTAGCAGCGCTCTAAAGCAGGGCGGACAAGCCTAGTGCAAGCAGTCTCTTTGGTAGCTCTGTAACACGTTTTCTACGTGTCCTGCCAATAAAATGAAGTCTTTAGTTAGCCTTCCCCGCAACTTTTTCTAAGTGTTCGTTCCAATTTAAGTTGTTCGTAATTGTAGTACCTAGATATTTCGTTGAATTTACGGCATTTTTATTTGACTGATTGATCGTGTAAACGAAGTTTAACGAATTCTTTTTACTACTCACATGGATGACCTCACACTTTTCGTTATTCATGGTCAACTGCCAACTTTCACAACATACAGATATATTTTCTAAATCGTTTTCCAACTTGTTTTGATCTTCTGATGACTTTACTAGTCGCTAAACGACATCGTCATCTGAAAACAACATAAAACGGCTGCTGAGACTGTCTTCTAAATGGTTTATATAGATAAGGAACAGGAAAGGGCCTATAACAGTACCTAGGGGAACACCAGAAGTCACATATGTTTTGCTCTATAGCTTTCCGTCAATTAGTACGGACTGTGACCCCTCTGACAGAAAACCACAACACAGCACGCATAGAGGAAGTGCAAGTGAAACTTATCGGTAAATTTCGGACTGAAAGATCGAATCATTTACGTGAAGGACATCAGATCGACGGATCTCAAAGCCAGTAGTGCAATGACTTCAACACGAATGGTTTCGAGATGCACTCCAAACTACACTGTAGCAAAAATTGGAGGCACGGGTCCAGCCAGAAGAGCTATGACACTATAACGTCATAGGATTTCGCAACTGGCTCCCCAGGAGTAGGAGCATGACATTTGAAATCTGGGCAGATGTTACGCGCAGCGTCTCACGAGTAAAATGCTGTTGGCAGCTGGATTGAAATATCTAGCTGTTAGGCGTCTTTTACCTCCATCAGTACACCACAGAAAAGAGCGGAATGCTTGGTGCAGAGGTATATTCTACTGGGACATTGAAGTGACACTCAAGGTGCTCGTCGATGAGTATCGCTTCTGTTCGTCGAATCCACTTTGTGTCTGTAGACGTTATGTGGAACGTATTAGTCTACCAAAACATTATTGCACAGAAAACGGAGGACGCTTGATTCGGCCTTAAATGAGTTTTTATCGTGACATTTCACAAGGGCATGTTGAACCACATAATAGTGCATGCAAAACTGTTTTGAAAGTAATCACAGTGTGATGAGCTTTTCTTAGTCACCACTCTAGCCTTCTACTGTAACGTGACCGGGTGTCTCTGTTAATGGTCTCAGGAGGTCAAGCGCAACAATATCGTGATCGGATAGTACGGATCCTTGAGTTGTCTGCTCAAACCTCTGATTTCTCGGCAGCAGAGTTTGTCTGGGATTCCATAGGAAGACATATAGTTTCATACCAGCCCCCATTCAATATCATTCATATGTAACATAGCATATGTCTCAATGCCACAATGAAACAAGAGTTAGTAAGGCTAATTCTGGACATACTAAGATTAATTCTGGACACAAGTTCCGAAAGGAATAAACGTATAATGGATTAGTAGCCGTAAACATTGATCAATATGGCACTGGTGTTACATGGTGTAGCATTTACTATTTCCGTTAAGTATTTTAATCCCGATTGTCCTTATCTGCTGGCCAGCGAGTTCAGTAGTACGAGCGAGCAGTCTCACGGAACCGCTCCTTTATTCTGGGGTCTCTGAATGTGTGATGTACAATCTGGGACGGGACGTATAGCTCCAAATTTAGCTCCCAGTTTTGCGTCTGCTGGGCATCTTGATGTCAGACTGCACTGCGACTAGAGGAAGGATTGCATCTTCTCTTATAACCTCGATGAGGAATATCTTAATGCAAAACACGAACAAGCAACGAATCATGCGGTTAGATGCAGGACGGCTGCATAAGAAATAGCAAACTTTTAGACAAGTTACTTCGCCCCCACATGTAGAAACAATGGAAGTAGACGAAGAAGGAGCAGTGAACTGATAAAGTAACAACATACGACTTTATGTGCAGGACACCTGCCAAAGAAAAAGCGAACTCATGAATATAGGACTCATTAGAATACCTGTTTCATCCGCACCAATAAACGACAGCGAATGTGAACCAGAGGAGTGCCAAAATAGCCACACAAGCATTTATGGGCTAGAGACTTGCCAAGAAAAAGTCGTATCAATTAGAATTTAAATGTAGTTACAGATTAATCAACCAATATGACTTTACTTTATTCAACCACTAGTCTCGATAAAATTGTTATAACAATAATCCCGTCGTACATACAATGGTGAGTCATTGTCATCAAGTAACAAAAACCATTAAAGATAGTCAGTATTTTTGTACTCACCTTTGTAATTGGCACAATCAATGGCATTTGTGAACTCTACAAAATCAAATATACCTTTAAAAAATCAAAATGCATTTGTAAGTCGCTATGTGCATGTAGCATAGAGACTGTTTGTCATCAGACAAAAAAGTGAATGTCTGAGCATTAATTTTTATAATGCAATCCAAACTAATATAAAAAATACTAATATTCCACTATCCCGTCGATCATGAATGATTTTTTAAAATTGTATTAAGAAGCAAGAATTAAAACCAAAACCAAATGTCAAGTATAAGGATAACAATAGATTTAAGACAAAGTGTGAAGTCATAAACAAAACAAAGACAAATACATGGTTATGCCCCCAACAAAATTTCGGACGTTCTACAGGGATGTTTTCTTAGTATTTTGGTGATAGAGGCTTGTGATTTCCGGCGTCTCCCCTCAAAATAATGGCACCTTTATTGATTTTTTACCGATATTTTTGTATATATATATATATATATATATATATATATATATATATATATATATATATATATATATATATATATATACTTCACTGAAAATATCGGCACCATAGTGCAAATATAGACAGGATGCGCTGTGTCTTATTTGAAATCAAACTTTTCCCATTCATTCATTGTGCTTGGTTTTGACAAACCGTAATGAACGCCTTATATTTCGCCCTCAAGTTTCCGTTCAATACTGTTTGGTTCTGTCTCGTGTTTGTTTTTGCGCCAGTTTTAGTTTTATGTTAACTGTGATACTCAATAGTGAAAATGGGTCTACCGATAATGACGATATGATCCTCGTGTATGGAGTCACTGAATGTGAAGGGAAGAGACAAACTGCTCCCGCAGTAACAGCAACGACATGGCAATACCTTTGCGTCTGTGCAACTGTGTTTCGTGTTCTACGTGTTGGTGGTTGGATGTAATGAGTCCTTTTGCTGAAGCTGCATTCACAGAAACAAATGTAACTGGTATTATAAACCAAATACGTAAATAACAACACCTGTACTCAGGAACGAGCCACCTGAGACCATGGCTCCCTGATGCCAAAATAATCAGAAAAATATCGCTGAACAACGGCCAAAATGTTTTCGATGGAATTCGAGTTCACTCTAAATATGTTTGCCAATACACAGGCCTTAATGAGCATTTGAGCATTCGGTTCACCCTTCCTTCTCCGCCTCCTTCCTCCCTCGCCTCTTATCCTCCGCAATGGAGGAGAAAGTGAGGAAAAAAGAATTCGTTCTGGAGGACACCATACACGGTCAATGTCTTGCCTTGCACTGAGGCTGTCGATAGCGGAATTACAAGATACACAAATTAGTTAGTTAATTACATATTCAATAGTTCATTTAAAAAATTTCTTTCATGGAAGTGATTGTTAATCATTCAGTTTACAGGATATGTACACATGATTAAACTCGATGGATGGCTGCATGCCATTTACGATTTCGTGAGTGGAATACTAGCCTATATTTAACAAAAGTAAAAATGTTAGTTTTCAGTTTTCATTTTACTTATGCGCTAAAGTAATTTTGTAATCCTCTAATAGTTTCTAAATAAAATTACATCCATGAAACAGAAATAATTGTCCTGAAGAAATGACTTAACGTTAATTTTAAAACTTGCTTATAACCTGTCAGTTAGCTTTACTGCCTGACGGACATTTCAAGTTATTGGACAACTCGTTTATCTTCTCAAATTGTTGTGGACTATTTACGATGCACTTCATTACTGAATATGAATATAAATACATATTGTGCAGAGATACGTAGAAGACCATACATTATACTTACTGCCTGATTTTGCGGAACCAATATTTTCTGAGTGATGAGCTTGCCCCGTAAAACGGCTCTGTAAGAAATTATTGAGCAAAAACATGCAAAATATGTTATGAGGTTGCTTGTTAGTTCCCAGCAGCTCAGTTATACATTTCTTCCGGCTCTAGTTTTCCTTAATGTGGGCACCAAAAAAATTTGAACATTCCACCCCTTCCTCTAACTCCTTTTCTTGTGCTACATCAATGGTTGTTATAACTCTATCTGCTCTACAGAACTGAATACGTTGTCGTTTCTCATAATTATTGGAGAGTCCGTTTTCAGAGAACCACTTAATTCAAACCAATCGTGAACAGTTCTCTATGTCCCTAATGGGATTTATTATAATAGGCACAAAAGCTAGTAAGCTATTGTTGCCGTTTGAAACATGTTAAGTGGATGGTAATTCACGTATCAAGGAAACAAGAGTGGATCCAATATTGAACCCTGTGGAACACCCTGCGTGATTTTCTTCCCCCTGCCCTCCTCCCACAAACGATGCTCTCCTTTCAACAATGTTTGTACTACTGAGTACATCTCCCTCTTACGTACGATTCCATGCAGTTGATCGTAAAGAACAGTTCCACAAAACGTTTGCTTTTCTACATCTACATCTACATGATTACTCTGCAATTCACACTTAAGTGCTTGGCAGAGGGTTCATCGAACCACAATCATACTATCTCTCTAACATTCCACTCCCGAACAGCGCGCGGGAGAAACGAACACCTAAACCTTTCTGTTCGAGCTCTGATTTCTCTTATCTTATTTTGATGATCATTCCTACCTATGTAGGTTGGGCTCAACAAAACATTTTCGCATTCGGAAGAGAAAGTTGGTGACCGAAATTTCGTAAATAGATCTCGCAGCGACGAAAAACGTCTTTGCTTTAATGACTTCCATCCCAACTCGCGTATCATATCTGCCACACTCTCTCCCCTATTACGTGATAATACAAAACGAGCTGCCCTTTTTAGCACCCTTTCGATGTCCTCCGTCAATCCCACCTGGTAAGGATCCCACACCGCGCAGCAATATTCTAACAGAGGACGAACGAGTGTAGTGTAAGCTGTCTCTTTAGTGGACTTGTTGCATCTTCTAAGTGCCCTGCCAATGAAACGCAACCTTTGGCTCGCCTTCCCCACAATATTATCTATGTGGTCTTTCCAACTGAAGTAGTTCGTAATTTTAACACCCAGGTACTTAGTTGAATTGACAGCCTTGAGAATTGTACTATTTATCGAGTAATCGAATTCCAACGGATTTCTTTTGGAACTCATGTGGCTCACCTTACCCTTTTCGTTATTTAGCGTCAACTTCCACCTGCCACACCATACAGAAATCTTTTCTAAATCGCTTTGCAACTGATACTGGCCTTCGGATGACCTTACTAGACGGTGAATTACAGCTTTTCTAAAAGAGTAACATGATCCACACTTCTACATCTTGGAACGCCTTGAAAAGACTAAAATAAGTACCTGCTGGGCAAGACATGTGGCTTGGAATACATATCCTCGTAGCTGAAAGCTGCTGTCATCCTTAGAGGGCACATGCCTGTATAATTTCTCCAGCTGCCACGCGGCCGGACAGTGAAAGCTCAGATGTGCCGCCTGTCTTGGTGACGGTGATGGCGACAGATGCTGCCGGCGACTGCACGCCAAGACACCACAAAGGCGGACCTGCGGGGGCGGGGGACTGCTGACACAATGGCCGACTTCCCGCCAGCAGCAAACTTGGCTGTCCGGCCGTGGAACCCACCGCCGCCTCAGCCGCAGACGCGGCCGCGCAAGAAGGCGGGCAGATACGGCCTACCCACTCCCATCCTTACTCCACGGCAACCTAGCTTCGCCGCTGCATTATTCTCTTCGGAGGCGGGCGGAAGTCTGCGCAGGTCATTCTGCAAAATAAACTGCCGCCTCCTTCTCCTCTTGCTGGATTGTTCTATCTCCCCATACTCCTCTGCGTGCACTGCCGTCTTGCCGTAGTTTCTTTGTTATCGTAGTTATCTGTTCCGTAACTTCCTCGATGTCGCCCACTTCTCGTGTTTACTTAGTGGAGAAGTGGAACAGCTACTGACAACTGAGAGTTTATTTCTCCACCTCTCGAGCAAAATCGAACAATTCTATCGTCTATCTCCCTTCATCTGGATATAATTTCGATTGTTTTCAGTGACTTGATGCAAAAACACAGAAAAATATCGACAGCCTCACACTGGGAGGGGGCAACTGCTATCTATGAATAATTAAGTTATTTCACAAATAAAAACATATTACAACACATACAATGTTTACCACGGAGCACTATGGGACTTAACATCTGAGGTCATCAGTCCCCTAGAACGACTTAAACCTAACTAACCTAAGGACATCACACACATCCATGCCCGAGGAAGGATTTCCAGCCTGTGACCATAGCGGTCGCACGGTTCCAGACAGAAGCCCCTAGAACCGCTCGGCCACACAGGCTGACAGAGACATTTACGTTACTGGTTTGGTGCATACGTTTTTAGCGTTTTTTCCACAAGTTTAATAAACACAACAGATACACATCTCATAGCTCCTTCACTGTTTACAACATTCTACCAATGCTGGGGTTCTGCGGCTGTAGAAATCACGTGGTTTTGAGGCGAAGAACTCGTCGAGCCGTGATCAGAGCGCATTCCCATCCAGAAAAGATGCTCCTTGCAGGTCTTTCGATAGAGAGCGGAAAAGGTGAAAACCTGAGCGCTCGGGATCAGGTGAATGAGGTGGGAGCGGAATAACATCCCAACCCAGCTCCTGTACAGTGCTTTCTGTCAGAGTAGCAGAGCACGGGCGCGCGTTGTCGTTGATAGCACCACTTCACGCAGTTCCTTGTCGCTGTTCTCGGCCTGAGTCTTCAAGATGTCTCTGTTCTTAACAATATATGGCAACAGTTTTTGTTACACCTCAGGGAAGGATTTCGTAGTGCATCACACATGACATTACCTTTGAAGATGCGTACAGGTCTTTGTATGGGGAGTTTCTGCTTCGTTTTGGTTCAGTCAATCTTTTCTTTTCCTTGTGTTAGCATAAAGGCACCATTTCTCGTCAGCATCAACGACACAGCATAGGAAATATCGATGTTGTTAACTGATGACGAAAAGCAGAGATGCACATTTGACCCCGCGCTGATTTTTCTGATAATGGCACAGAGCATACTGGACACAGATACGCGATTTTTGAATCTTCCACATTGCATGTTAGTGTCACAGAATGGTGGAATGATTACAGTTTATCACATCTGTCAGATTTCTAGTATGCTCACATGAATCATTGTCGATTAATGCGATCTTCGTCGAAGCCTGAAGGTCTCCCTGAACGTGGAGAGGCTCTAATGTCAAAACTGTCTACCTTAAAACGAGGAAACCAAACCATTTTCTTGCGGTGCTCTGTCCGATAGCGCTATCCCCATACACGGGGCAAATGTTTCTGGTTGCCTCCGCTGCTGCCACCCCTCTACTGAGCTCAAACAGAAGAATATGTCGGAAATGTTCCGATTTCTCTTCTTGGCACTCTCTTTCTATCGTCCACAGCTCCACACACTATCTCTAAATAACAAACGACAATTAGTAAATACAAACAGCAACATTGAACCACAAATAAATAATGACAATCGATAAATAATCCAATAGAAATCAGAATACCAACATTCAAAACAAAAACGCTAGGAATTTATGCAGCAACCTAATACTTCTAACGTGACGCGATCTCCATTATGCGTGCTACATCATATTAGATCTTTTTGCTACAAACAGACCCAGTATTTCCAATAGTTCCGTAACACTCTCGAGGGTAGAAAGGCGTATTCTTGTGTCATGTTGGCACAATAGTTCGAGAACTAACTCGTAGTCAAGATAATACCTCATGTTCCAAAAGAGCTGGGTTGTCGAAATATTGCATCAAGAAGACTGAATAATCTCGTTAAGTACTCGTGAAAACATTATGCATCATCAGTGCTGCAAGACGTGAGCTCTTTTCTATAGCGCATCAAATAAATGAGGTTAGCAATAATGACAATATTAAAATGACAAAGGTAACCAATGCTTCCCAAAGTGGCTAGGAATTATTTCTGTCTGGTATTACTGATCGACAGTATTACTGATCGGCAATAAAGTTCGACTTGATACACGAATGCTAATATATTTACTTCAAATATTAAAAATGTAGAAGACCAGTGATAATAGTTGTAATACATCGACAGTCATCTAAATTAATGCGCACCAAGTACGTCAACATTTTGATTTTTGGGGTCCATTCGCGGAATGATGCGAAAACACACACTGCTGCACACATTTTTAAAGGAAATTTGGTTACCCTCTTTGACTAAAAAAAACTATTTACTCATAAAATCCACTATTTCAGTATCGCTCTTCTGATCAATATTAAGTGAATTTTGCAGTGCTGCTATTGATAATGTCCACACGGCTGAAACTACAGTACTGGGTGTTATCAATAATAGTATTTACAGCCAAAGGTATCAACAAAGAATCATACACACTTATTTGAAAAGAGAATGTAGGGATAGAGCGAACTTTATAGCAACTTGCCGATGTTGGATTTTGTATTGAATGGAATAAACAGTGCGACATATTCTAGAGTACTGTTTCAGTTTTTGGCGCATTTATCAAGCCAACAACACGAAGACGTCGATACAATTGGAAAACTCGATGATAGGATCATTACAGGTCGATATAAACTTTTCCAAGCAATGGTGTAACAGAGGGGGTGAGTGAGTGGAAAACTTTGGAAAAAAAACGACGTTAATCTATCGATCGATAAATTTAAAGAACTATTATTCGAGCTTGACTCTTCATCGTGCATATCGCTCAGCAATGATGAGTAAGAAAACAGAGAACAGCCCTCGTAAGAACGTAAAGACCAATATTTTCCCTTCGGTCTATTCATAAACCTAATATGGTAGTGGATTAACAATCGTTTTATCTTGAAACTCTTGCATTGGTCCGTGTTTACATAAAGACAAAAATAAAGCTTTTTTCGTCCACCTTCATGTAAAAATCGTTGGCTTTTATTATTATTTTATTTCCCAGACTAGTTTCAGCTACGACATCACCATCACCAGTGTCATTTTTTCTCTAGCGTAAAACACTCGAAAATAGCATCGTTATAAACATTATAAAACATATTTAGGTATGCACTGTTTTTTTCCAAACATTGTACTCTGTGAATAGTGTAATAATACGTTATTTACTTTGAGTGACTTCGTAGGTTTAATGTTTGTTACAATTATTTCCGGCATATTTCCTGTGTTTTTGTTGCCGTTTCTTCGGCATACAGCATGTCATCTGCAACTATATGAGGAGCTTTAATTATCAATTATGAAAACATGAACTTACATACGTCAGCGTTATACTAATGGGAACTGCGGTAGTGTTGTGAACACAGTTTTGGCTTAGTGCACATCAAACTGTATCCACCACACTAACGCTATTCCCGTTAATATAACGCTGACATATGTGAGTTTACTTTTCCATATTTGTTAATAACAGCCTCTGACAAGCTGTATTCCGAAGAAACAGAAACAAAAATACAGGGAATATGCCACAAATAGCGACAAAAAATAAAAACCTTGCAGTGACTCAAATAAGGTACTACGACACTGTTCACAGAACACAATATTTTGGACCAAACAGTAGACGTTTGACGATGTTTTATAATGTTTATAACGAGCCTGGTTTTACATGTTTAATAAAAATAAAGAACCCTACTGATAATGGCGGTACTGTCGCTGGAACTGGTTCGGGCAAGAAAATAAAATAATGAAAATAAACGTGCTTTGCATTAAGGCGGATCTACAGTTTTATATTGTTGTGGTAATGGGTTGCTACTGTAGGTGCAACGGAACTGTAGGCTCCACTGTACAGTGGCCTGTAAAGTGTATCTGTGGATGTAGATCCAGGGTATCACACATGTACAGAATCTAAGTACACAACAACATTGTTGACCAATAGAATTGCAACACCATGGAGACGGCATACACTGAACGACAAATGACGAACTAGCACGCGGTATGCTAGGTATTGAATGTGGCACTGATCAGCATTTCAATCGCACAAACTAGGAAGGCGTATAGCCATCCGCATTCTTTACACTTGCAGCGAGTTTTTCATTCAGAAATAGCATTTGAATGTCTTTTGCTTAAGAGAAGACCGTTTTATAATAAGTAATGCGATGGCCCAGTTAGTTTTACTAACGTAACATAGTCTACATTGTGGGGACCTCTTTGCCGAAACACGAGAATGTAAACCGCCATGCAGAAGACAGACGAAGGAGCGTTACAAGCGAGTTCGTTGGATATATTGCTTATTAGACTTTTTGGTTAAGGATTTGAGCTTGGATTGTGAGCAGTTTCGGAGGTGGATCCGCAGAGACACTTCTGGCTGAGTTGTCAATGGAATATCAATTATATAGGCCCCGTTATTACGAAATTGGAGGTTACTGCTGAGTAAAGCAGGAACATTATTAAAAGACTGCGCTCGCGAATTTTAACTTTGTGGGAGATGGAAGTTAAAAAAGTGAGAATTTCTAATGCAGCCTGTGAACTGTGTTAATTATATGTTGACATTTATCGAAGCGCGATATGTTCTTCAGAGTTTTAGTAAAAACAGACTACGATATAAAGCAATAGGCTGCAGTTTAGACAGAATCGCACTGGCCATAGGTTTTATCTGTATGTGGAATAAAATAAACTGTTAAAATAAACTTGGACTGCACTTACAGCGTTTTTCACTTACTGGACATCAAATTCTCAGCACCCGTCCGCGATTGCAGAAAGTTTCAGCATGTCGCAATCTGTCGAACGGTGGCATCTCACACTGAATTTTAATCTGCTGTTTACGAAATTTGACATTGGAAATAAGCTATTACCAACCTTGCACATTTTTTCTTACTGTAGCGGTGGGCATAGATTTTATTGCAGCGAGGCTACATCATCCCAAGGTATGTCTTCGGCATCTCTCGGTTTCGGCGAAACTAGGCAGTGATAAGAAAGACGGTTTGGCTATTGATAACTTTGCTTGTCAGTGTTTATTTATAAGAATAAGCTATACAGATACTAAACCAGAAACATAATTAAAACTAATGAAAATTTAAAACAATTATCACTTTCAAGAAATAACTCATACGTAATTAAGCATTTAAAAAATAACTCATCTGTTATATAAGGTTACGTAACGTAGACAGTCAATATACAGAGAGCGGCGTATTTAATTGACATCTAGGTAACAGCATTCGACCAACCATTCAAACTGGATAGTATTGCAGTATTATTTATTATCTGGAAGTAGAGGCACACAGCAATCTCTCGCAGTCCCATTAGTTTTAATTACATTTGCGCATCTAGATTCCAGCTATAAACAGCCATCTTCAGTTCGTTTGAGTCACAATCCAACATGCTCGCAGCAGTACAAGTCACCATACGATTTTACTGGTGTACAGGAAAAGTGAAACTCAGACAGTTGTATATAACAAGTACAGCAGCCTTACTTTACGTCATGTAGAGCAAGCGTCGCCCTCTATGCTACAAATTAACGAACAGTTTCATTTCAAGAAAGTGTTTTAATACCCTTTTTTGAAGTCTAAGTCAACAAGCATGTTTCCATGTCACTTTAAAATATTCAGGAAATGCCAATCAACGTGCCTATACAAAACTGTTTCATCATCTTTAGAAATAAAAATTAAAAGCTTAAGAAGAATTTGTTGAAGAAAGCCTTGATAAATACAGTTAAATATCAATTTTAAATTCACCTAAAATCAGCTCCTTGCGTAGTCACCCATATCATAGTGGTTAAGTTATCCACTAAATATTTAATATAAAAGAAATATAAAAACCCTTACAAACAATTTTTATGAAGATCTATTAACAACACAGTAAAAATAATGAAGATCAACATGACAGGGCTGATTTAAACAGATACATTTAATAAAACATACAGACGTCTTCTATTGACATAAAATTTCATACATAAACCTATGATGCAGCTCCAAGAGCGTTACAGTTCTTACAGAAAAACGATAAAACAAATTGTCATTATACCTAGCATCTAAAGCTGAAAACTGAAAAGCGGTTTACTTGTTTGGTGGTACAATAGATATAGCATTGGGTAGTGCCAACCAAATGGAAGACTAAACGATCCACTAATGGTAATAAGTTATGTTCTTGTCTTTTTAAAGGCAGGCCGATATTCCAATATTGCACATTCGAGGGTTGGAAACCTACTCCTCTCTGGAATAAGAACTGTCTGGGATGCTCTCGAGCTTTACATTTCGGTAGGGAACAGTTTCAAATCTTCTTTATCTTCGTCTTCGTCTTCACTGCCAGCGCTGGCTACTCACCATCGCCTTCTCTGCCAGCCATCATCTTCGCGTCGACGTCTCGCCCTCGCCACTGATCATCGCTAGCAAACATCTTCAACCCAGACTACGCTTCCATCAGCGTCATCGCCGTTTCGTCGCCTGTTTTTCATCGTTCTGCTTCCATTTCTATGACATCTAAGACATACTCATCATGGATAACTTCATCATCGTTCGTCGTCGTCGTAGTCCCAGCGCCACTTCGTCGGCCGCTCACCACAATCAGTCTCCGCCATCATGGAGCCTTCTACGTCTCTCATCTACAGTTCTCCGTCTCCTGCTCCGACCATCACCATATGGACTACGTACTCGGACTCACCCCTTCATCTATCCCCCGTTTACCGCCCTTATCCTGTCCTACTGCAGCAGTTACGTGTGCACCTACCTCTGTCCGCGGCTCCCCCTACCTTTTCTCTTTGAGCCAAGACTCATCGGCCACCTACGCCACTATAGCAAGTGTAACTACTCACTGAGTCACTGTTGCAAGAGACGGCATACCCATATCACCTCACTGAGCTTTACTGCGCCGACCGGTGCAAGCCGTGCTGAAGGACCTGCTAAACTCCCAGGTAATCGTCAACAATGTCGTATCCCACCACCCTCCATTCCACAACCATCCTTGCCTCCAATAGACGTTAAGGAAGCTATGAAACGCCAAACCACTGACATCTCTCCTGCTCCCACACCTAAAAAACCCCTAACTGAATCAAATCAATGACATATTTCCTACTCTCGTATCTAAAAAGCCGCTAACTGACCTGACGAAACTCAGCAAATAGATACAACTCGTCCCCATCCAAATTCTTCCCCTACCATCCACACCTTCACTCTCTCCAACCCTGACCCAAAGTTCCTTAAACTCAAACCTCTTCACCTTCGAAAGCAAAAAATACCTACTGAACCTCCACATGCAGGAACCCCTACTAAATCCTCTAAACGCCAACTTCCATACTGACCCCAGCTCCAAACTTCCTAGTACTACCACTGGTCCCAAAGACTCCTTGACACATCTGACCAACACACCAAGGGCCAAATAATCTCAACCTGCCCACCATCCTGCCATCCTCACTGGAGTGATCATATGTGTCGACCGAGAGATCACTCCACTTCCACACGCTCCAAATCCTATGCCAACGCAATTTCAACCAACTCCTTCTCCCAGACAATGAGATCTGGTCTGATATTCATCCTTCCTACCAACTTTAACTCTTCCCCATTTATCCCGCACCACATCAGGCTCCTCTCTCCCTTCTCTTTCCATTCATCCCCATCCCTTTCCCCTTGCAATCACTGCCCCACCCCACTCAATCTCTGTCTTTCCCACAGAATGTATTTTCAACTATCTACCTCAGCTCCTACTTATGTCCATAGTTTCTCATCTCTAACAGTCCCCTATCTTTCTACCACTCCCCTCAACCCTGGGAAGCATACTCTTTCATCTGGCAAAACCTCGCATCTTCGTCCATGTCACTCACACAATTAGTGAAAGTGCAGTGGTTCAGCGTTTTTCATCAGAATTTAAGATTCCTGCAGTGTGTTGTTAAAATAAATACGTCTCCGTTTCCTTAACTATCCGTCTTTGTTTTTAAATTAAAATAGAAAATTACCCCAAGATTTTTAACTCGCTTATCTGAAGAGAGGAGAAAGTGCTGCTGACACTCCACCTGGTGCCCATATGGGGTGAAGGGCACGCAATAACAACAAAAGAAAAAAATCAAATATTAGATACCTCCTGGGCCATGACGTCTCTTGCTCCGAGGCAGGAAATCGTTGAAGAGCTCCCATAACCGGCTGTTTTTCACCAACACCTTCTCACTGAACAGCTGAAAGGAACATGATCTCAGATGGTACTGTATCTCTACTTCCTTCAGGAGGTCCATGACTATGTGTTTCTTAGCCTTGTCGCCGGCCGGAGTGGCCGAGCGGTTCTAGGCGCTACAGTCTGGAACCGCGCGACCGCTACGGTCGCAGGTTCGAATCCTGCCTCGGGCATGGATGTGTGTGATGTCCTTAGGTTAGTTAGGTTTAAGTAGTTCTAAGTTCTAGGGGACTGATGACCTCTGAAGTTAAGTCCCATAGTGCTCAGAGCCATTTGAACCATTTTTTTAGCCTTGTCTAACAACTTGACAGCCTACTGTCTAACGTCGCAGTGACCGACAGTACCTTATGGAATCAAAGTTCATCATTTATATTTCATACAGAGAGCTAATACAGAACAAAAAACAGTTGATAACCATTAATAGACAATGGTTATCAAACGGTTTTAACTATTAAGTTATGGAAGTCCATACAGAATCAATTCTGGCAGTCGTGTGCTATTGCGAAGCATTACATGAGCAAGCCTCACAATTACATAGTAACACATACACACACCCATACAGCATATATGTGGTTTCCATACACCACTACCAGCTTCTCTGGTAATTACACGCTTAACACACACACACACACACACACACAGAGAGAGAGAGAGAGAGAGAGAGAGAGAGAGAGAGAGAGAGAGAGAGCATTTTGATTTCTGTGTGGGCTAACATTCTTAACGAAGGACGATATTCCAGAGATAAGTCAATACGGTTCCAATCTCCCAGTTCCGCTCAAGGTTCTCGAGAGTTTTCACTTGGTTGTAAGCTGTATGCGAGAACTTGTAACCCTGTCACATTTATTCCTAGTTGGATGCCCCAAAATGTGGCACATCAACCGAATAAGTGTGACAAAGTGTGTGTGTGTGTGTGTGTGTGTGTGTGTGTGTGTGTGTGTGTGTGCGTGTGTATGTTTGGGCGCCAGTTACCCTTACTCCTGACAGACAGGAAGTGACTCCAGCATTTTGGTAGAAATTCAGTTTAGTGGTGGACAACGGCGTCTCTGTTTTGTACGATTCACTTTTTTAACCAATTACCTGTTGATTTCTGTGTCCGCTTCTTTGGCTGCTGTTTGTTTGACGATTTTTCTAAAGTTTCACCAGCACGAGTGGCTTGCATTGTCCAACCCTCACCATCCATAGCTGGTGGTGGATTGGAGGGAGAAGCTTTGACAATGCCAGCCACTCGTGCTGAAGAAACGTCAGAAAAATTATTTATCAAAGAAACGGCGGCCGAAGAACCTGGAACAGAAGCCAACATGCCGTTTTTGCAACTAGTGGCCACGAAAGCCTTAACAATTTTGTTCACCTTTTTTTACCAGCTAGATCTGTGAACAAATACATTCGCAAAATATGAACAGAGTAGTAACAGTATACCACAATTGTCACCCGAATATGAAAGAAATGTTTTCAGGAGGGACGACAAACTCAGTTGGAATCTCAATGACATGAAATAATTGTGTGGATTATTGATTGGGAGAACCCGTCTGGGATTATTCTGCCACCTAGTGCTAGTCTTCGAATTTGACGCCACTTGGGCGACTTGCACACCACTGTAATGGAGATGAGGAGAAAAAGTTGGGACAACATACTCAGTCCTACGTAAAGGCGTGACATGCCTGGGAATCAAACGCAGGACCGCGCAATATAGCCGCAGTGACGGTTACCACATGGTCACGAGTTTTGGACATGAAATCTCAATGGCCTCACGCGAACAGGGCCAAAGAAGACAGACAATTTGTTGTATCGGCACTGAGTCAGGAAATGGGCTACCCCTGACCAATATCCAGAAGGATAGTAGAACCACTTGAGGAGCTACATGGGTTATCAGACCTTTTTCTTGTGATGCAGCAGCAGATCCAGGAGCGCAAATAACGGTACGACCAATGACAAGAAAATACACAGGAGTGGCGCCTTCTCGAATTTTCAGACGAGTAATTGTTCTCCGTAGAGCATCAAGATGGTCGCATCAGTTTGTGGAGTCTCAGCAAAAATCGCCAGCTGCAAAAGTTAGAGTCAAATGGGCCCAGAACTCGGCATGTACTTTCGCTTCCCTTTCGAATTTCCTGAATCTCTCACCCAACGAAAACATCTGGTCATAGGTTGCATAGAAACCGTCACGCGACCACTACCCACCCAGTAGGTTTGATGAACAGTGGCACACATTAGGAGCAGCATGAAATAAGTAAAGCCGAAGTTTTAAATTCTGCATCTAAGAAGTCGTTCACCCTGGAGCATCATGAAAACGTAACCGTCCTTTGACCATCGCACAGTTTCTCATATGGAGCACATAATAATAACAACCATTGCTGGTGTAGAGAAACGAATGAAAAAATTGAAAGCTAGGAAGTGCCACGCCCTGATGGAAACCCAGTTCGGTTTTCCCAAGAGTACTCTACACATTGGACCCTCATCTAGCTTGCATGTATCGTGAATCTCTCTCCCAGAGCAAAGCCCCACGCCACTGCAAAGAAGTGCAGGAGGCACCTGTATGTAAGAAGGGTAAAAGAACGAACCAGCAAGTTATAGACCGATAGCATGTTCTCTATTCGAATATAATAAATTTCTTTGAGAGGAAAAGGCTTCTGTCCATAAATCAGCACTGTTCTAGAAAGCATCACTCGTGCGGAACTCAGCTTGCCCTTTTCTCACATGACATCCTGCGAAACATGGATGGAGGGCAACAAGCGGATTTCTTATTCCTAGATTTCCGTTGGACATTTGACACGGTCCTATACTGCCACTTGTTAACGAAGGTACAAGCATACGGAATAGGTTGCCATGTATGTGACTGGCTCGAAGACTTCTTAAGTTTTAGAACCGAGTATGTTGTCCTTGACGACAAGTGTGAATCAAAGACAAGGGCATCGTCAGGTGTGTCCCAGAGAAGTGTGGTACGACCTCTGTTATTTTCCATATACGTAAATGATCTGGCTGACAGGGTCAGCAGCAGTCTGTGGTTATTCGCTAGAAATTTAGTGCAGACGTCAAAGCGAGATGTTTTTAATATTTCCACAATGAAATATTGTCTCAAAATATGGAATAAAACCCGAAGAGATTCTGGTCGTATGTAAAATACACCAGTGGCAAAAACCAGTCAATGCCGTCACTGCGCGATAGCTATGGAAATGTTACCGATGATTGTGCCGTTAGAGCGGAGTTACTAAATACAGTTTTCCGTAATTACTTCACGAAAGAAGACGAAGTAAACATTCCAGAATCCGAAACAAGAACAGCTGTTAGCATGAGTGACAAAAGTAGATATCTTAGGTGCTGCAAAACAGATCACTTAAGAAAGGCAAGTCTTCCGGTCCAGATGGTATACCAATCAGGTTCCTTTCAGAGTATGCAGACACAATTGTGTCTTTATTAGCAATCATATACAACCGCTCACTTGACGGAAGGTCTGTTCCTAAAGACTGGAAAGTAGCACAGGTCACACCAATATTCAAGAAAGGAAATAGGAGTAACTCATTGAATTACAGATTCATATCACTGACCTCTATTTGCAGTAGGATTTTGGAGCATATACTGTACTCTAACATTATGAATCACCTTGAAGGAAATGACATATTGATCCATAACCAACACGGATTCAGAAAATATCGTTCTTCTGTGACACAGTTAGCTCTTTATTCCCATGAAGTAATGAGTGCTGTCGAAAAGTGCAAAGAAGGGTAGCTCGTTTCGTGTTATCGGACAATAGGGGTGAGAGTGCCACTGACATGATACGCGAGATCTATTTACGAAATTTCAGTCATCAACTTTCTCCTCCGAATGCGAAAATATTTTGTTGACACCCACCTACGTAGGAAACAATAAAATAAGGGAAATCAGAGCTCGAACGGAAAGATTTAGGTGTTCCTTTTTCCCACGCGCCATTGGAGAGTGGAACGGTAGAGAAGTAGTATGAAAAGGCTTCTATGAACGCTCCAGCAGGCACTTAAATGTGAATTGGAGGGCAACCATGTAGATGTAGATGTAGATGTAGATCTAGATGTAGGTGTGATACTGTGGTGTATAGGATGGTATCGTGGTTTAATGATTGCAGGAGGATAGAATATGACTTTGACTAAATTTCTAGTTGGTGTGACAAATGGCAGCTAGCTCTTAAAGCAGAAAAGTGTATGTTCATGCAGATGAGCAGGAGAAACAAACCAATAATATTCGAATACAGTACTAGCAGTGTGCTGCATAACACAATCTCGTCGATTACATAACCAGGCGTAGCGTTGCTAAGCAATATGAAATGGAATGAGCATATAAGGACTGTGGCTGTGGAGGCAAAACATGGAGAACTGTACGAAAATGTGGCTCATATGTCGCTAGTGCGACCTATTCTTGAGTACTGCGCGAGTGTGGGGGTCCCCACTAAGTAGGATTAAAGTAAGACGCCGAAGCAGTTCAGAGGCGGGCTCCAACATTTGTTACCTGTTGGTTCGAGCAACACGCAAATATTACGGAGATGCTTCGGGAATTTAGACAGGGGTCACTGGAGAGAAGGTGACGTCCTTTTCAAGGAGCACTATGACAACCGGCATTTGAGGATGACTGCAGAAGGATTTTACTGCTACCAACGTACATTTCGCGTAAAGATTAGAGCGATGTACGGAGGCATGGCAGATAGTCGTTTTTGCCTCCCTCTATTTGTGAGTGGAACACAAAAGGAAATGACTGTTACCCTACGATCGCTCGCACAGTGTGTATGTAGCTGTACATGTAGATGTAGAAATGAAATGCCCGTATCCGTCATCCACGTTCAATTTGGGTCAATGCCCACCGGAGTTGGAGCCGTTTCTGCTGCCAGAATGGCAACTGTTTGTACGAAATTCTGCACCCTGTGTTCCTCCAAACCAGAGACAACTTATTCCTATGTTGTTCCTAGCATACTTTATAAAACATCCAGCAAAATTTATTTGTTTGAAATTTTTCTTCTGTCGTTTCAAATTGTTCTTGTACGTTCTTATAGTAAGCTACATTCTAGAAACGTATTTAATCCTCCGTTATTGCTGCAGCTGAGTGTCGTTTGCAGTTCCTACCTCTTAATGGTGTAGAGACCATACTGTGCCCGTAGTTTACAGCAGACGGCAGAAGCTGTTCCGATCGCCTCAGAGAGCCGAAATCCCACAGGAAGTTTGTGTCTGTAACTGCGGTCTCTCACGCAAGGCACCCCCAGCGTCGACGTTTCCGTGCGGAACTCGGTGAAATGTGATACCTCGGAGGTATCTGCTGGCACGTACACCACGAAATTCATGACCATCTAGATGGTGCCTCTCGATTTCAGCAGAAACTGATAGAGCCAGTATTTAGTGAATTTCTGTAATTTACTGTCATCGTAGCGTGTGCTGCATCTATCGTCCTTCTTGGTCCATTCGCAGAATGAAATGTTCTGTATTCAGAGGTCCTGAATATCACATCCGTGGCACAACCACTCGCTCACAGAAAGATCCGTACATAAAGACTGGAAAATTGCTCAAGAAACACCAATACCCAAAAAGGGCAGTAGGAGTAATCCGCTGAATTACTGGCCTACATCAGTAACGTCGATTTGCAATAGGCTTTTGGAACGTATACTGTATTCGAACATTATGAAGTACCTCGAAGAAAACGATTTACTGACACATAGTCAGCACGGTTTCAGAAAATATGGTTCTTATGAAACACAACTAGCTCTTTACACTCATGAAGCAATGAGTGCTATCGACAGGGCATGCATGTCAAATTGACTCCATATTTTTAGATTTCCAGAAGGCTTTCGACACCGTTCCTCACAAGCGTCTTCTAACCAAACTGCGTGCCTACGGAGTATCGCCTCAAATGTGCGACTGGATTCGTGATTTCCTGTCAGGAAGATCACAGTTCGTAGTAATAGACGGAAAATCATAGAGTAAAAAATAAGTAATATCCGGCGCTCTTCAAGGAAGTGTTATAGGCCCTCTATAGTTCCTGATCTATATAAAGGACATGAGGAGACAATTTGAGTCACCGTCTTAGATTGTTTGCAGATGATGCTGTCATTTACCGTCTTGTAAAGTCATCAGATGATCAAAACGTAAATAGGATCGATCATATAGATAATAATGTGGGTAGAGCAAACCAAAGACTGCGAGTCGTTGGCAGAACACTTAGAAGGTGCAACAGGTCTACTAAAGAGAATGCTACACCACGCTTGTCCGCCCTATTCTGGAGTATTGCTGTGCGGTGTAGGATCCGCATCAGGTGGTACTGACGGATGACATCGAAAAACCACGAAGAAGGGCAGATAGTTTTGTATTATCGCGAATTAGGGGAGATGGTGTTACAGATATGATACGTGAATTGGAGTGGCAATAATTAAAACAAAGGCGTTTTTCATTGCGACGGGATCTTCTCTTGAAATTTCAATCACCAGCTTTCTCCTCCGATTGCGAAAGCATTCTGTTGGCACTCACCTACATAGGGAGAAATGATCATCACGATAAAATAAGAGAAATCAGGACTCGCACAGAAAAATTTAAGTGCTCGTTTTTCCCGCGTGCCGTTCGAGGGTGGATTTGTAGGGAGACAGCTTGGAGGTGGTTCATTGAAGCTTCTGCCAGGCACTTTATTGTGAATAGCAGAGTAATCACGTAGATGTAGATTTAGATGTCTCAACTATTTCGCGATAATACAAAACGAGCTGCCCTTTCTTTGAGCTTTACCGATGTCCTTCGTCAGTCATCTCTGATGTTGGTCCCACATTTCATATTAATACTGCAGAAGAGTGTGGACAAGAGTGGCATAAACAATCTCTTTAGTAGACCTATTGCACTATCTAGGTGTTCTGCCAAAAAAGCGCAATCTTTGGTTTCCTTTTCCCACAACGTTAGCTATATGATTGTCCCAACTTAAGTTATCCGTGACTGTATCTCGAAGTATGTTGCTCTATTTACAACCTTTAGATTTTTGTTATTTATCATATAAGCAAAATTTAGCAGATTTCTTTTAGTATTCTTGTGGAGGACTTCACATTTTTCAATTTTCGCTTTTCGCCCCGTACAGGTATAGTGTTTAAATGATTTTGCAATTGATTTTGATCATCTGAAGACTTTACAAGACGGTAAATGAACTCGGTCTGCAAACAATCTAATATGGTTGCTCAGATTGTCTCCCATGTCGTTTACGTAGATCAAGAATAGCAGAGGGCCTGTAAATTTCTCGGGGAACTTCTATTTTACTCGATGACTTCCGTCAATTACTGCGAACTGTGACCTTTTGACAGGAACTAACCAATCTAGTCACACAACTGAGGCGATAGTCCATAGGCACGTAGTTCGATTAGAAGTCGCTTGTGAGAAATGATGTTAGAAGCCTTCTGGAAATCTAAAAACATATATAGCACACATTACTTCCTGATAATTACAAGTTAGCTTGTTTCAGAAGAAAAATGCAGTCTAGCCGGCCGGAGTGGCCGAGAGGTTCTAGGCGCTACAGATTGGAACCGCGCGACCGCTACGGTCGCAGGTTCGAATCCTGCCTCGGGCATGGATGTGTGTGCTGTCCATAGGTTACTTATGTTTAAGTAGTTCTAAGTTCAAGGGGACTGATGACCTCAGATGTTAAGTCCCATAGTGCTCAGAGTCATTTGAACCATTTTTGAGGCTTCAGAACATGTCCTACCAACCGATGCGTTCTTCTTTTCAAGTTGTGCCACAAATTTCTCTACTCCCCAATTCTATTCAACACCTCCTCATTACATATGTGATCTACCCATCTAATCTTCAGCATTCCTTTGTAGCACCTTCTCTGACTGTCTAAACTATTTGTCGTCCACGTTTCACTTCCATACATGGCTAAAACGCTTTCATTGCCATTGCCAGTCTACATTTTGTATCCTTTCTACTTCGACCATCATCGGTTATTTTGCTCT
Source organism: Schistocerca nitens (assembly GCF_023898315.1). Taxonomy (NCBI): domain Eukaryota; kingdom Metazoa; phylum Arthropoda; class Insecta; order Orthoptera; family Acrididae; genus Schistocerca; species Schistocerca nitens. Next base: position 214,367,969 of record NC_064614.1, read on the forward strand.
TCAAACAGCAATACTCGTTTACTACTTTAGGTGCCTCATTTCCTAATCTAATTCCCTCAGCATCACCCGATTTAATTCGACTTCATTCCATTATTCCCGTTTTACTTTTGATGATCTTATATCCTCCTTTCAAGACACTGTCCATTCCGTCCAGCTGCTCTTCCAAGTCCTTTGCTGTCTGATGGAATTACAATGTCATCGGCGAACGTCAAAGTTTTTATTTCTTCTCAAGAATTTAAATCCTACGGCGAATTTTTCTTTTGTTTCCATACTGCTTGCTCGATATACAGATTGAATAGCATCGGGGATAGGCTACAACCCTGTCTCACTCTCTTCCCAACCACTGCTTCCCTTTCATGTCCCTCGACTCTTATAATTGCAATCTGGTCTCTGTACAAATTGTAAATAGCCTTTCGCTCCCTGTATTTTACCCCTGCCACCTTCAGAATTTGAAAGAGAGTATTCCAGTCAAAAGCTTTCTCTAAGTACATAAATGCTAGAAACGTAGGTTTGCCTTTCCTGTTTTCTACGGTAAGTCGTAGGGTCAGTATTGCCTCACGTGTTCCAACATTTCTACTGAATCCAAACTCATCGTCCCCGGGGTCGGCTTCTACCAGTTTTTCCATTAGCATTTGTCTGTAAAGTATTCGTGTTAGTATTTTGCAGTCGTGGCTTATTAAACTGATAGTTCGGTAATTTTCACATCTGTCAACACCTGCTTACTTTGGGATTGGAATTATTATAATCTTCTTGAAGTCCGAGGGTATTTCGCCTGTCTCATACATCTTGTTCAGCAGATGGTAGGGTTTTATCAGGGCTGGCTTTACCATGGCTATCAGTAATTCTAATGTAATGTTGTCTACTCCCGGGGCCTTGTTTCGACTTACGCCTTTCCGTGCTCTGTCAAACTCTTCACCCAGTATCATATCTCCCATTTCATCTTCCTCTTCCAAAATACTGCTCTCATGTATATCGCCCTTGTATAGACCCTCTATATACTCCTTCCACCCCTCTGCTTTCCCTTCTTTGATTAGAACTGGGTTTCCATCTGAGCTCTTTTCTTCAAAGGTTTCTTTCATTTTCCTGTAGACAGTATGTATCTTACCCCTAATGAGATATGCCTCTACATCCTTACATTTGTCCTCTAGCCATCCCTGCTTAGCCATTTTGCACTTTGGCTGCTTCATTTACTGCATTTTTATATTTTCTCCTTTCATCAATTAAATTCAATATATCTTCTGTTACCCAAGGATTTCTACTAGCCCTCGTCTCTTTACCTACTTGATCCTCTGCTGTCTTCACTATTTAATCTCTCAAAGCTATCCATTCTTCTTCTACTATATTTCTATCCCCCACTCCCCTCAACCGTTCCCTAATGCTCTCCCTGAAACTCTCTACAACCTCTGGTTCTGTCATTTTATCCAGGTCCCATCTCCTTAAATTCCCACCTTTTTGGAGTTTCTTCAGTTTTAATCTACAGTTCATAACCAATAGATTGTGGTCAGAGTCCACATCTGCCATGGAAATTGCTTACAATTTAAAACATGGTTCCTAAATCTCTTGATTACCATTATATAATCTATCTGAAACCTTCCAGTATCTCCAGGCCTTTTCCATGTACACAAATTTATTCCATGATTCTTGAACCAAGTGTTAGCTATGATTAAGTTTTATGCTCTGTGCAAAATTCTACCAGGTGGTTTTTTCTTTCATTCCTTACCCCCATTCCATATTCACCTACTACGTTTCCTTCTCTTTCTTTTCCTACTTTCGAATTCCAGTTACCAATGACTATTAAATTTTCGTCTACCTTCCCTATCTGAATAATTTCTTTTATCTCATCATACATTTCATCAATATCTATGTCATCTGCTGAGCTAGTTGGATATAAACTTGTACTACTGTGATAGGCGTGGGCTTCGTATCTATCTTGGCCACAATATTGCGTTCACTATGCTGTTATTCACATATTAAACCTACTCCTGCAATTCCCCTATTTGATTTTGTATTTATAACCCTGTATCCGCCTGACCAAAAGTCTTGTTCCTCCTGACAACGAACTTCACTAATTTCCACAATATCTAACTTTAACCTATCCATTTCCCCTTTTAGATTTTCTAACTTACCTGCCCGATTAAGGGATCTGATATTCCACGCTTCGATCCGTAGAACGCCGGTTTTCTTCTCCTGATAACGACGTCCTCCTGAGTAGTCCCCGGCGAGAGATTCGAATGAGGGACTATTTTACCTCCGGAATATTTTACCCAAGAGGACGCCATCATCATTTAACCATACAGTAAAGCTGCATGCCGTCGGGAAAAATTGCGGCTGTAGTTTCCCCTTGCTTTCAGCCGTTTGCAGTACCAGCCCAGTAAGGCCGGTTGGGTTAGTGTTACAAGGCCATATCAGTCAATCATCCAGACTGTTGCCCCTGCAGCTACTTTAAACGCTGTTGCCCTTCGTCAGGAACCACACGTTTGTTTGGCCTCTCAACAGATACCCCTCCGTTGTGGTTGCACCTACGGTATAGCTATTTGTATCGCTGAGGCACGCGAGCCTCCCCTCCAACGGCAAGGTCCATGGTTAATGGGTAGAGAGAAATGCCTACTGATATTAAAAAACAAGAAATACGTTAAATCAGAATTTCAGTGGTATTTGTAGCAGGATTGTAGTGCGAGTCGTTTACGAGATATCGTATTTTGAAAAGTTCCCACACCGACACTAGTACAATACCTGCGGTAGCACACACTAAAGACGGACTGCATACACTAATTATGCGGATTCCGACCGGTAACGAGACAACTGACCATCACAGATTGGGTTTCAAAACGACCACTGGCAGCGGCATACACGCTTCCAGTCTGCTATGGAACGACTGCTGCGCACGTCTTAGCATTTAGCGGAGATATCCGAGCAGTCTACTGTAACACCTCGTTGCATATCATCGAGTGTAGCTCGTATGTCTTTGCAGACAGTGTCTTTCAGAAAATTCTGGAAATGGGGCGGCTAAGATGTGAGTCCTCTTCTTCCAATCCAACGATTTGGAAACAATTCGTTGAGGCATGCAGTAGTACTTAGTGCACTATGGGCTGGACAGTCATCACATTGGCACCACAGGTTCCTCCTAGTCTGCAGCGAAAAGTCTTCTATCAACTGTGGATGATGTCCTGCTAAGAGGCTGCGAAACTTGTACGCGCTCGGTGTTCCGTCTGTGAAAAACGGCCCTATGAGCTTATGCTTCACAGTCTCACACCACACGTTTACACTCTCTGGAAGCTAACGTTCTACGTGACAAAGACGGCGGTGTTTGTGAACAGACCAATAGCGCATGTTTCGGCGGTTTACCTGGTCATGATTGGTAAATATGGCTTTGTCACTCAACGGTATGTGGTACAGATGGAATATCCTGTCTTAACGCGAATGTACGGAAGTTAACAAGATTCTTATAATCGCTTCCATGCAGCTTTTCATCGGCAGAGGTGTGACAGGGGTGGAACCTACAGGGTGTTTCAGAATCCATGTTACATACTTCTGGGGGAGGTGACAGCAGATCATGTTTTACATAGGAACCCATGTCCGGAAACGTCATCCAAAGACACTACAGAGCGTCAGTATTATAGGCTCCGGCGCCTATAAATTTATGTACACTCCTGGAAATTGAAATAAGAACACCGTGAATTCATTGTCCCAGGAAGGGGAAACTTCATTGACACATTCCGGGGGTCAGATACATCACATGATCACACTGACAGAACCACAGGCACATAGACACAGGCAACAGAGCATGCACAATGTCGGCACTAGTACAGTGTATATCCACCTTTCGCAGCAATGCAGGCTGCTATTCTCCCATGGAGACGATCGTAGAGATGCTGGATGTAGTCCTGTGGAACGGCTTGCCATGCCATTTCCACCTGGCGCCTCAGTTGGACCAGCGTTCGTGCTGGACGTGCAGACCGCGTGAGACGACGCTTCATCCAGTCCCAAACATGCTCAATGGGGGACAGATCCGGAGATCTTGCTGGCCAGGGTAGTTGACTTACACCTTCTAGAGCACGTTGGGTGGCACGGGATACATGCGGACGTGCATTGTCCTGTTGGAACAGCACGTTCCCTTGCCGGTCTAGGAATGGTAGAACGATGGGTTCGATGACGGTTTGGATGTACCGTGCACTATTCAGTGTCCCCTCGACGATCACCAGTGGTGTACGGCCAGTGTAGGCGATCGCTCCCCACACCATGATGCCGGGTGTTGGCCCTGTGTGCCTCGGTCGTATGCAGTCCTGATTGTGGCGCTCACCTGCACGGCGCCAAACACGCATACGACCATCATTGGCACCAAGGCAGAAGCGACTCTCATCGCTGAAGACGACACGTCTCCATTCGTCCCTCCATTCACGCCTGTCGCGACACCACTGGAGGCGGGCTGCACGATGTTGGGGCGTGAGCGGAAGACGGCCAAACGGTGTGCGGGACCGTAGCCCAGCTTCATGGAGACGGTTGCGAATGGTCCTCGCCGATACCCCAGGAGCAACAGTGTCCCTAATTTGCTGGGAAGTGGCGGTGCGGTCCCCTACGGCACTGCGTAGGATCCTACGGTCTTGGCGTGCATCCGTGCGTCGCTGCGGTCCGGTCCCAGGTCGACGGGCACGTGCACCTTCCGCCGACCACTGGCGACAACATCGATGTACTGTGGAGACATCACGCCCCACGTGTTGAGCAATTCGGCGGTACGTCCACCCGGCCTCCCGCATGCCCACTATACGCCCTCGCTCAAAGTCCGTCAACTGCACATACGGTTCACGTCCACGCTGTCGCGGCATGCTACCAGTGTTAAAGACTGCGATGGAGCTCCGTATGCCACGGCAAACTGGCTGACACTGACGGCGGCGGTGCACAAATGCTGCGCAGCTAGCGCCATTCGACGGCCAACACCGCGGTTCCTGGTGTGTCCGCTGTGCCGTGCGTGTGATCATTGCTTGTACAGCCCTCTCGCAGTGTCCGGAGCAAGTATGGTGGGTCTGACACACCGGTGTCAATGTGTTCTTTTCTCCATTTCCAGGAGTGTATATGCTGGTCGATTCCGTGATGATGTTTCAGACTTTATAGGATGATCGAGAATAACGAAAGTATTAATGTGAGGTAAGGGTTAGTATACCGGAAACAAACGAATCCAAAGTTATAAGCGAAAACCTTTCTGGTACCTCTGACAGTGGAGTACATATACTGTTACTGTTGTTGTTAAGTTGCAGGGTACGCAACTTTCAGAGGTGGTAGTATGGACCAAAATACGGAAAAAATGTCCAGTAAACTTGGGCACTAAAACGCGCTCCTGAGGCGCTATGAGCAATTGTTCATTTTCGCTACTGTGAATCACATCACAACTGAGGAGTTCATAGTACGTAAGGTACGCATTTTAGAGCACTTTTAACCCAGACATTTGCTCTTGTTTCCGTTCATACACCATCTCTGAGAGTTTCCTACCCTACAGCCTTAGTAACAACAGCAACAGCACATGTATTACACTGTTATATCGGAAAGGTTTTCACTTATACTTTTCGACACATTCGCTTCCGGTTCTGGGACCCATACCTGAACATGATACATTCATCCTTCACCCTCATCCTATAAAGTCTGTAACATCACCACGGAATCACTCCGAGTATATACACATTTACAAGCCCCGGCTCCTATAACACTGACGCTATGTAGTGTCATTGTGTGACGTTTCCGAACATGAGTTCCTGTGTAAAACTTAATGTACTAAGTCCGCTCTAAAACCTTTAGAAGTGTGTAACACGAATTCTGCAACACTCACTATGTCGACGGCGAATGAATAAGACAATTGCATGACTAATGTCGCTTCATCGTACGATTGTGCTGGCGCTAAATAGTGGATCGACTGCAACCGCAGCAGGCGCATTAATTTCCCTCACTTCAGTCGTCACTTGTTTCCTTTTGTTACGCTGTTTAGGTGTTACACTACCACGTTCACGTAACTTGTTGAAAAGGTTACTTCTGGCCGTGTTCTCTTAGATGTAACTGTTGGTTTACAGTCAAAATGTGAACTGTCAGGTAAAGTTTTGAGCGCACCTCTGTCCTGTAGTGTTTTGTTTGTAAAGAGTATTTCCAGAAGATCTTTCTCAATTTATAGTATCCAGTTGTTTCTAACTTTCATTGAGACGGCACAGTAGGGAATACTTTTGATCAGATAGACTGAGAACATGGCCATAAAATTTCAATTTCCTTTTCCTGAAAGTGTGGGAAACTTTCTATAACTTTTAATATAACTCGTTAGACTTTCGTCTAATTTCCCTTTCTTCTATTTACTATGAGTTCACTGACGTAGCCCCGGTCATTACAATCGCTGACGCATATAACGTTTCAGGTTTTACTACTGTGGTGCAGCGTTCTCATTTTGCGTTCCGAGATGTTGGTTTTTTACTGTACTTGTTTCATTTCATTCTGTAAGCATTTTGTAATTTAATGATTGTATCTTCGTTTGCTTCACGATTTAATACAGTGGTTTGTGTGATTTTACCTAGGTACTGAAACTTGGATACTTGAGAAAATCTGTCAGACTGTGCAAACATGGGTTGCCCATCTAGGTAGCGAGGAGTATCTTCCATTTATTGTTTTTTTTTCATCAGAAATCTTTACTCCACTTTTAATTACTACTGCATAGAGTTTTTCAAGGGAATCACTCGCGTCTTCTCTGCTAGATCGTCTGCAGAAAGTAAACATTGATAGTGCATCCTAGTTTCACGTAGACAGCCACTGGTTACTCCTTTTCCTTCTTCTTCCCATGTCTTAATTACTTTTATAATACAACATTAAGCAATAAGAGGAATAGTTGGTCTCCATGTCGGACCCACGTTTTTTGTCAAAAAGTTCAGATATTTCACATTGGAATGTAGCTTTTGTTCTGGTATCAGATAATGATTGTTTGATCATCTACTACATTTATTGCATCTCTCATTACCCAACTTAACGCACATAGCGGTAAGTTGTAGAATTCCGGATTCCTTTTAGAAAAATCCGATGCTCGTCTTTCGCGAACACCCTGTATCATTTTACCCGCCCCAATAAATATCGAAAGTAAATATCGAACCGAGCGTCATTCTTGACGTATAGTCGTTAGAGGAGAATGAAAGCGAAAGCAGATGCTGTGACGTTTGAACCAGAGCTCCACCGCTTAGCATGTCAGGCCGTCGTCTCGTCGCTCCAGCGGCGGTTCTGCACGCTCGGCTGCGGGCGGCTGTCACGGGCGGATTGTCTCCGCTCGTGGCTTTCATCGTCGTTTCAATACCACCCGCCTCCCGCCTCCCGCCTCCCGCCTCCCTCCTCCCGCCTCCCGCCTGCTGTATTGGCCCCGTGTCTCGTGTTGGACTGCAGATTAGTCCAAGGGACACAAAGTCGCGGAGGCTTACTTTCGCTGTTACGTTGTGGCACGGCTGTGACTGTAGATTGGTGTGAGCTCTTGGGGTTTGTCGCTTACTAATTAACTGCTAGTTCGTTTGCCACCAGCACTGTAATGATATATACACTCCTGGAAATGGAAAAAAGAACACATTGACACCGGTGTGTCAGACCCACCATACTTGCTCCGGACACTGCGAGAGGGCTGTACAAGCAATGATCACACGCACGGCACAGCGGACACACCAGGAACCGCGGTGTTGGCCGTCGAATGGCGCTAGCTGCGCAGCATTTGTGCACCGCCGCCGTCGGTGTCAGACAGTTTGCCGTGGCATACGGAGCTCCATCGCAGTCTTTAACACTGGTAGCATGCCGCGACAGCGTGGACGTGAACCGTATGTGCAGTTGACGGACTTTGAGCGAGGGCGTATAGTGGGCATGCGGGAGGCCGGGTGGACGTACCGCCGAATTGCTCAACACGTGGGGCGTGAGGTCTCCACAGTACATCGATGTTGTCGCCAGTGGTCGGCGGAAGGTGCACGTGCCCGTCGACCTGGGACCGGACCGCAGCGACGCACGGATGCACGCCAAGACCGTAGGATCCTACGCAGTGCCGTAGGGGACCGCACCGCCACTTCCCAGCAAATTACGGACACTGCTGCTCCTGGGGTATCGGCGAGGACCATTCGCAACCGTCTCCATGAAGCTGGGCTACGGTCCCGCACACCGTTAGGCCGTCTTCCGCTCACGCCCCAACATCGTGCAGCCCGCCTCCAGTGGTGTCGCGACAGGCGTGAATGGAGGGACGAATGGAGACGTGTCGTCTTCAGCGATGAGAGTCGCTTCTGCCTTGGTGCCAATGATGGTCGTATGCGTGTTTGGCGCCGTGCAGGTGAGCGCCACAATCAGGACTGCATACGACCGAGGCACACAGGGCCAACACCCGGCATCATGGTGTGGGGAGCCATCTCCTACACTGGCCGTACACCACTGGTGATCGTCGAGGGGACACTGAATAGTGCACGGTACATCCAAACCGTCATCGAACCCATCGTTCTACCATTCCTAGACCGGCAAGGGAACTTGCTGTTCCAACAGGACAATGCACGTCCGCATGTATCCCGTGCCACCCAACGTGCTCTAGAAGGTGTAAGTCAACTACCCTGGCCAGCAAGATCTCCGGATCTGTCCCCCATTGAGCATGTTTGGGACTGGATGAAGCGTCGTCTCACGCGGTCTGCACGTCCAGCACGAACGCTGGTCCAACTGAGGCGCCAGGTGGAAATGGCATGGCAAGCCGTTCCACAGGACTACATCCAGCATCTCTACGATCGTCTCCATGGGAGAATAGCAGCCTGCATTGCTGCGAAAGGTGGATATACACTGTACTAGTGCCGACATTGTGCATGCTCTGTTGCCTGTGTCTATGTGCCTGTGGTTCTGTCAGTGTGATCATGTGATGTATCTGACCTCAGGAATGTGTCAATAAAGTTTCCCCTTCCTGGGACAATGAATTCACGGTGTTCTTATTGCAATTTCCAGGAGAGTGTATATATATATATATATATATATATATATATATATATATAACAGGATGCGTATGTGTGCTTATTGTATGTATGGTATTTTATCCAACTTCAGCAACTGTAGTTGTGTGCAACGAAACAATAAACAACAAGTTGCATAAAAGAAACTTAATTTCCTTAGCAGTTTCGCCACTTAGTGCTCTTCTTCAGTAGATTATACCAATTGCATTATTTGCGAGTGTCAATAATAAGATGATACAGCAAAATGTCGCTGTCATGTGGTCCATAGTGTAGACAATACAAACGGTATGACTGTGGCATTTTGCTGTATGCATCTTATTACTGACAATTACAAATAATGCGATATGTACAACCCTCTGAGGGGATTAAATTTCTTTTCTGCAACTGGTTGCTTACTATTCCGTTACGTACTAATGTATGTATCTATGTCGAACATCTCATCCTAAACCGATAGATCTATTTCGTCCAAATTTGATATACATACAGCTTGCTATTTTAGAAACCCCACTGTGGGCATTAGAACCTTCTATCTTCAAAAGGATCTTCAAAAGGAGCGGAGATACAGGCAAAAATAAGACATTTTTCAACCACTGACTTGTAGGCTGCCCTGCATAATAGGCTCGTTGTTCTGTTAATATTGACGGCTCTCGCAGGACTACATGTGCAGATGGGCAGAGCTGAGCCGTGAGGAGGGGGAGGAGTTGGATAATGAGAAAGGGGGTAGGATGAGGTGGACAGAGAAAAGTGGGAGGAGTGGATGGACTGAGAGAGAAGGGGAAGGAGATGATGGACAGAGAGAGGGCGAAAAAAGGAATGGGCAGAGAGAGGTGGAAGAAGGGGAAATTTGAGGTGGCAGGATGATGATGCAGGTGTAGAGGAGTATTGGGCAGGTGGAAGAAAGAGAGAAACTGATGGGGGTGGAAAGCTGAGGTAAACTGATAGTCAGGGAGAGGAAGAGGTGAACATAGAGACAGGGGAAGAAGAGATGTGTGCAATATGTGTGTCAAACGCGTAGGTGGGCGAAGCAATGGGAAAAGGGCTAGTATCGGATAAAATTTAACCAAATGATTCGTTATTGACCCGACACTATACATTAAACTTCTTAAATAAACTCTAGTTGTTTACTTATTAGTAACTAGTCGATTTTTAGGTTACTTACTTTACTGACATGTCGTCCTCCTACCTGACCACACTGACCGCAACTCTACACTTCCCCTTATAATGAGACTAGCAACTTCAAATAATGAGAACAGAGGCTAATATTCGCCGTTCATTATTATTTTTAAACCTATTTCTTCCCATGGTCCGCCTCCACAGAAGGACTATTGGCGTGTCTATCTGCGATCTAGAAGAGTCAAGTGTTCAATCCCTGACACTCCTTCGTGGGCGGTCTGGAAGGGTGTGCACTCAGTCTCGTGAGACCAACTGAGGAAGTAACTAATTGAGAAGTAGCGTTTGCAAAGTCAGAAATCGACAGCAGAAAGGAAAGTGGCTTGCTTACTCTATGACCCTCTACACGGCGTTACCAGTTCGCTCCACTACTTCCACCCCATACCTAGGACTAGTAGCGATTTTATACCAATGTATGTTGTTGCTGAGGAGTGACGCGATATGGGAAATGGTGTCGGAACAATACAAATATTTAGAATATGTTCTTACCAAGACGTCGTTCAGCTACACCCGAGGAAGAGATCACTATCTGACCACAATGGTACATTTTCTATCAAAATTCTCTTTAAATAATTTATATGAGCCACAATGAAACAAATTTTCATATGCGTAGCAGAACGTGCTTCTAAATTCAAATACATTTAATCATGTTAGCCGTCAGAATTATTAATATGTTAAGTAGCTCAAAGAAATCACAGATTAATGTGTAGATCCGTCAGCTTCGACTGTCAGATTAAACACTGTTAGTTTCTTCCTCAACCCGAAGACCTTGTTCTTCGCCATGATCAGCCAGCAAAGTGTCCGTTCCTGCCGTTTCAAACGGCCCTTCACTGGCTCGAGGAAAGAGGCACAGTCTGGAGAATCAAGAAGCACCATTTTTAAACACACTATCTTCCTGCGCTTACTTTCTCAATTATTACGATTTTCGAAATTACTTTAAATTTTTTCGCCGTATATTAAAAGTTCAGTACTTGCTGCCGCCTTTATAGAGAAAGCACAAATGTGTCCAGATAGCAAAAGTGTGATAGTGACATATATTAACAATACCAATGCTTTAACTTAAAATTAACGCAAATATATTTCATTGTAATATTTATGGCTTTGCAATCGTCATATTAGGCTACAAGAGGCATTTTTAGACCAGTTGAGAAGGCAGCTATGGCAAGATGACGTAATGTGGTGTGAGGTACCGATGACAAATGGTTTGTTAGATACGGGTATCGTGTGAAAGACCGCCTAAATTGTGGTCCTGCTGCGCAATTGGCTGTTACATTCTGAAGTTGTGCGCCAAAATGACGATCTTCTATTATTAATATTAAACTAAACAGCTTATTTACTTGAATTTAAAATTAAAGCATCTTTCAGTAGCGTGCTGTCATTCCTTGATTTTACAGTTATTAATAACAAGCAGAATAATTAACAATTGCAAAACTAAAAGGCAGACGAAGCCGTTTGGTGATGTTCAGATCACTGCTAACTTGGATGGCGGGCGAAGTGGTTCGGCTGTAAGATCACAGCTCGTTTGACCGTCTCGAGGACAGACATGTCGTCGCCGTGGTATCAGTTAAGACTTAATTTCCAATGTCTAGTTTGTAAATATGAGAGTTGATTGGGAAGCATCGTAGAAGAGACATGTCTGCCGCGGAATCAGTTAAGACTTAACTTGCAATGTCTAGTTGAGAACAGTGTGATTGTAATTACAGAAACACGCAGTTAATTATTTAGTTGAAGAATGGAAAGTATTTGTGACTCTAAAGAGGAATGTAATAGTGCTGTTTCTCGTTTTCTGCCAGTATAAAGCGAGTGGCATCCTGTATAAAGGAACTGGTAGGAAATTTAACTACTTCTAAATCAACAGTTCGTCGCTGAGAGCTTATTACAGCCTCAAGATAATCGATTCACAACCTACGTGCTGTTTTCTGCACGGGGGACAACTACTATAGAAGGCTGCAAGTTGGTGAACATTTGTTAGAACTTACGCATTAGACTCAGGACGGTGGAAGCAACTAACCTCTTCGCGTGTCCTGCAGTCTTAGTACAAATGAGATCAGTGACACGTCATCTGTGGTAACTATGACTATATGAAGAGAGGTTTCGGTTCAAATGGCTCTGAGCACTATGGGACTTAACATCTATGGTCATCAGTCCCCTAGAACTTAGAACTACTTGAACCTAACTAAGCTAAGGACAGCACACAACACCCAGTCATCACGAGGCAAGAGGTTTTCATTCCACCAATAAAAGCTGGACCTCTACCGTTGACACTTTTCATAACGTTGATACAGTGAAGAGTGCGTTACAGCTGAGCATGTGCCTTTATGTATAATTTAATTGTTTTGTATCAGTGTGTAACTAGCAGAATTTTGTGTGGTTTATAATGGTTCTTTGTTTCCTTTTTTATTTATTGACAATTTGCGAATAACCGCTGATTGATCAAATTCGGCTGGGGAAGTGTGAAATGCTCATGTGATTGCGTTGTGTAAAATAAGTAGCTGGGAAATTCTTACCTAAAAATAAAAACAAAATCTTGATATTAAAACAATACTGTGATGGCTTTAGTGACACAGAACGAATGTGTTTGTTATGATGCTATGGCACTTAGCCTTACGTGGTACTAAATAAACTGTGATAAATAGCATTACACCTGAACCTCTGAATTTTACTGAAACCAAGTTAAAAACTGTGCTCATTAACAGTCCCTCCTTACAACTAATTACTCCACGGTTTTGGCAAATATTTGTTGTACATTTTCTTCGTAGCTGACCCCTTTTCCTGTCTAATTAATGTGGGGACAAGAATTTTCATTTTAGTGGTCATCCAATTCCCACCATTATCCCCGGCTGCTGGCTCCACAACGTGCCATGTTTCAGGAACATTCTTTAGGAGACGTGAGTTGTTGAGTTATTGTAATAAAATGGTTCAAATGGCTCTGAGCACTATGGGACTCAACTGCTGAGGTCATTAGTCCCCTAGAACTTAGAACTAGTTAAACCTAACTAACCTAAGGACATCACAAACATCCATGCCCGAGGCAGGATTCGAACCTGCGACCGTAGCGGTCTTGCGGTTCCAGACTGCAGCGCCTTTAACCGCACGGCCACTTCGGCCGGCTATTGTAATAAAGTCTTGATGAAAGTCCTTCTTTCATTGCACCTGCCTTCCTGAGATGTCAGAGCGAAGATAAACACAGGACTGTTATGGCAGATACATCAACTAAGTTTGTCCATAAGGCAAAAGACCATCTTCTTGAGATGAGTCTTGCAATTGCAGATACGTACCTTCCGTCAAGGGAATCAACCCTCCATTTAGTTTCATTATGAAATAACATTGTCTCTAACTTTTCTTTAAGTCTTTCATATGACACTGGGTGCACAAAACGCATGTGACACATTTGTTCGTTTTGGGATCAAAACCTGCAACTGTCACATTGTGTTTGAAATCAAATCACTATGATGAAACTCCTCTGGATACGGAAACTTTCATTTCGGATGATCCTACTTTTTTGCCCGTAAATTTCGACTGCTATAAAACTGTAGTGTAATAGTTCTTCAAATAATGGAACTATTTTGGAAATACAAAAGTGTCTTGCATGGTTGTTCTGTTAAGGAAACTAGTCTTACTGGTACTGAAAACTGCTGAGGCATAAAGAAATACAAACTCAATGAAAAAAACAGCCTAGATTGCGATGGTTACTTTATTAAACTCACCGGTTTCGTCCTAGCCTTGAACAGTTACAGCGACTAAGGTCTAGTTACTGTTCTAGACATCGTCAAATTCAGCTGATGGGACTGTTCAGAAGATGGCCTGAGACTAGGTGGAAACCAGTCATTTTAATAAAATAACCATCGCGATCTAAACTGTTTCTTCGTCGATTTTCTATACCTTAGAAGATTGCTGTTTCCCAAAAATATTACCAAAAATATAAAGAAATACACTAATTTTTAAAATAACACTGTTCTACAAAAAAAAACTTTTTTTCTATTTCTGATAAAAAGTATTGTGATCCTAGTTGTAATTTCAGTGCTGAATTGAAAACTGTTTTTGGTTTTTTTCTGTCAGGGATAGTTTATGAGTAATCGCAATTTTATTTCTCTTTTCAGTTTCTGATATAGTGCAGCAAACGTGAGGTGAAATTCGACAAACAAATGCACATCTTTATGATGTTATAAGTTCATCACATTAATGGAGGGTGGTATCTAACATATAACACAGTAACCTTTGTGTATACACTTTGAAGCATTTATTTGACATGAGAAATTACAGAAAATTGACAAACAATGAGCCACTGCCTTGTAATGCACATCACTTTTTTCTCTTGTATTGTGAATCTTTCTTCTCTCGAATGATATTCCAGCAATAATCTGCTAACATAGAAGGTACCCACTTCCCTTCATAGTACCTTTCTATGATAGAAATGTCTTTATGGAATCTTTCGGCATGTTCATCCGATACGTCACTACAACTCTCTGTGAAGTAGTTCAGATGAGAGTCCAACATATGTACCTTTCAAAGACATATTGCACCCCAAATCCTGATATGCTTTGATCATATCCTTCACCATTGCTTTGTAGTTAGCAGCTCTTCTTCTTCCGAAGAAGTTTTCCGACATCATCTTGAAACAGTCCCATGCGGTTTTTTATCAGTTAAACATGCTTCAAAATTTGCATCTTTCTGCAGCTCTCTGATTTGTGGGTCCACAAATACACCTTCCTTTATTTTTGCAGCTGAAAGACGGGGTAATTTGGTAGCTAGATATACAAACCCACAGCCTGTTGGATCCATGGCCTTCACGAATTGTTTCATCAGGCCAAGTTTGATGTGAAGCGGTGGAAGTAGTATATATTCAGGAGCTACCAGACTTTCACGTTGTACATTCTTTTCGCCAACTTTCCCTCTTCGCCTAGGCCATTTCTTTTTCACGTAGTGAGAATTTTGGTCTCGACTATCCCACTCGCAAAGAAAACAGGCATACTTTGTGTAGCCTTGTTGCATTCCCAGTTCCATAGCAATTACCTTGAAATCTGCACATATTTTCCATTTGTGTTCATTGTATTTTAATGAATTTAGCATCCTTTGTACGAATTCGTAATTCTCTTTTGTCAAACTAGCGTAAGATACTGGAACAGAGGGTATTTTATTTCCGTTATGGAGCAAAACACCCTTCAGACTTGTTTTCGATGCATCTATGAAAAGTCTCCACTCCAGTCAAATATAAGTGAAGTTCAGCACTTTCATCAGGCCAGCAACGTCATTGCAAAATGTCAGTGCTTCGTCAATTGAAAAATAAGAAATAAAGGCATGTTCTCTGTGCCTGAACACACTGATTTTAGTACTTTGGTGCAGTAGATTATACTCTTGTAATCTTGAACCAAGCAGCTGCGCCTTTTGTTTACTTAGTCCTAGATCACGTACTAAATCATTTAAATCTGCCTGTGTTAACAAATGTGGCGATGACTCACTTGTGCAGTGATATAAAGAATCATCATCTGTGTTTTTATCAGTACTACTTATTTCACTGTCACTCAGAATTTGACCTCGAGCTCTTGAAGGTACTGGAAGGTTGTCGGAATGCTGAACTGGCATTCTCGCTGAAGGCAGATCTGAGTAAACAATGTGCCTCTCCGACTTTTTGCTTGTAAAACCCTGAATTTTTGTTAGACAGAAATAACAATCATTAACATGGTCCTTAGGCTCCCTCCACACCATGAGAACAGCAAACAACGCCACATTCTCTTTACCTTTCCACCACTGAATTATTTTGCAGTAACATGTAGCACAACAGAAATGTGGTGCCCATTCTTTATCTTGGTCTCCTACCTCTACTCCAAAGTAATGTTTGTATGCTTTCTTTATGACTGAAGAAATTTTCTTCCTATTTCTGGCAAAAGTGAACTTCCCACAGATGTAGCAGAAGTTTTCCGGCTTATATCGACATCCACGATGACGTGGCATTTCTGCAAATTTAAAAATACCACTTTGGTAATACATCTGTATTAAATTAATAGTAGGGAACTAGAGGAACGCTGATGTGTAAAAACAAGCAGTCGTTTTACCTTCAGCACCAGGCTCAATCAGTTTACACACAGGAACTAAAAAATTCAAACGTGCTCAGAAATATGACAGACAGTCACTTGTCAGCCAAAACACCCACTTGTTAAGACTGACACAAATTGCGGCTCACACCACTGTTGTAAACTCGATGCAACTACCCCTAGGAGGCGTGAAGCTTTACTGCCGAGGCAGGGACCGGCTGTCGCCGTTCGAGTTAATGAGATGTTTCAGGTGGTCTTAATGACATAGGTGTGGCAGCGGTAACCTAATGATGTCTGATTCTTCCCACCTGCTGTTGCACAAGAAATTATCACGTTCTATCACTACTGGATGCAGCAACATAACCGTATTTCTCTATAACGTCTCTGTGTTTGCCATGAATTGTGAATATACATATATATACGTATTACATAAAAAGTATCCCTGACAACGATATTTTGTTTACATATTTGAATTTCCCACGGTAAAATGGTCTAGAAGCACATACTTTAATATCAGAAATAGAACCCATGTCGAACAGTGTAATTGATATTACTCTCACATTACATCTGACATCTCAAGAATGAGTCTAAAAAAATGGTTCAAATGATTCTGAGCACTATGGGACTTAACATCTGAGGTCATCAGTCCCCTAGAACTTAGAACTACTGAAACCTAACTAACCTAAGGACATCACACACATCCATGCCCGAGGCAGAATTCGAACCTGCGACAGTAGCGGCCGCGCCTAGAACCGTTCGGCCACACCGGCCGGCCAACAATGAGTCTAACTATGCCGAACTGCTACTTGTGTTCACTAATCTTCCTGACAAAACTCGTCATTCATACGATTGATAAGTTAAGGGTTTGAAGCACCCCTGTTACGTATTATACGTAGAAGATTAATAAATTAATTAAGAAAAATAATTGATCTGTCTTTAAAGAAACTGTTTTGCCGAAAGAAAACTACTTACATAGACGTTGGAGAACTTATGCTCAAATAGATTCACATTAAAGGAGTGTACTGGAAAATTAAATGTTGAAGGATCCATAGGGCCCACGCTATGCCTAAAAGGGCTAACAAATCCCGCTGGAATCTTGGCTAAGAGCAGGAAATCGCGAGAAAAGCAGATTTCCACCTCTTGTAAAACTATCCTCTGATTCCCAGATTACAGCAATCGCCGTCTACTGCAGTCTACTACGCGTGAGACAGTTAACGAGTGTAACGCTCCTACAGCAGACGTGGACGTGCCCGGCCGGTCATAAAGCAGAGACGAGTGCGCCGGCGTCAGGGAGAGCCTGCTCGCAGCCGACCGGCGGGTCAGCCAATGGGAAACAGAGCCGGCGCTGCTTAATTAAACGGTCGCGTAAACAAGCGGGCAGAGGCAGAATGGCCCATAACGGGTCCGGAAGTGTGCTGCGGCCAGCCAGCCAGCGAGGGCGCCTCCCGGTTTACGCGAGGCTGGGCTCTCACTGGAGGCGGCCCGCGGCAATCCGCCGGCTGCTTGTTCCGTGTACACCGCCGCGATTGCAACCAATTCAATTCCTCCTCCTCTGCCTCCTACCCTTCCTCCTCCTCAGACTTCATCTGAATTTCTTGTTTTACGTACTTTCAAGCATCGTAGAAGAAATGATCGACATTGATGCGTAATCAGCATAGTTTCAGGAAAACATCGTTCTTGTGCAACGCAGCTAGCTCTTGATTCGCACGAAGTAATGGCCGCTATCGACAGGGGATCTCAAGCTGATTTCGTATTTCTAGATTTCCGGAAAGCTTTTGACACCGTTCCTCACAAGCGACTTCTAATCAAGCTGCGGAATGGGGAATCGTCTCAGTTGTGCGACTGGATTCGTGATTTCCTGTCAGGAAGGTCGCAGTTCGTAGTAATAGACGACAAATCATCGAGTAAAACTGAAGTGATATCAGGTGTTCCCCCGGGGAAGCGTCCTGGGACCTCTGCTGTTCCTGATCTATATAAATGACCTGGGTGACAACGCCCGGGTTCCCGGGTTCGATTCCCGGCGGGGTCAGGGATTTTCTCTGCCTCGTGATGGCTGGGTGTTGTGTGCTGTCCTTAGGTTAGTTAGGTTTAAGTAGTTCTAAGTTCTAGGGGACTTATGACCACAGCAGTTGAGTCCCATAGTGCTCAGAGCCATTTGAACCTGGGTGACAATCTGAGCAGTTCTCTTAGGTTGTTCGCAGATGATGCTGTAATTTACCGTCTAGTAAGGTCATCCGAAGACCAGTATCAGTTGCAAAGCGATTTAGAAGAGATTGCTGTATGATGTGGCAGGTGGCAGTTGACGCTAAATAACGAAAAGTGTGAGGTGATCCACATGAGTTCCAAAAGAAATCCATTGGAATTCGATTACTCGATAAATTACAAACAACTTCAGTTGGAAAGACCACATAGATAATATTGTGGGGAAGGCGAGCCAAAGGTTGCGTTTCATTGGCAGGACACTTAGAAGATGCAACAGTTCCACTAAAGACACAGCTTACACTACACTCGTTCGTCCTCTGTTAGAATATTGCTGCGCGGTGTGGGATCCTTACCAGGTGGGATTGACGGAGGACATCGAAAGGGTGCAAAAAAAGGGCAGCTCGCTTTGTATTATCACGTAGTAGGGGAGAGAGTGTAGCAGATATGATACGCGAATTGGGATGGAAGTCATTACAGCAAAGACGTTTTTCGTCGCGGCGAGATCTATTTACGAAATTTCAGTCACCAACTTTCTCTTCCGAATGCGAAAATATTTTGTTGAGCCCAACCTACATAGGTAGGAATGATCATCAAAATAAGAGAAATCAGAGCTCGAACGGAAAGGTTTAGGTGTTCGTTTTTCCCGCGCGCTGTTCTGGAGTGGAATGGTAGAGAGATAGTATGATTGTGGTTCGATGAACCCTGTACGAAGCACTTAAATCTGAATTGCAAAGTAGTCATGTAGATGTAGATGTAGATTATAAAATCAATCTTTACTCAGATACAACAGTTTGACACTAGCTACCTTCAAAGTAGTCCCCTTCAGCTTCTGGATACCTCTCCCCATGCTGAAACTTCATGGCAGATTAAAACT
The DNA here is from genome assembly GCF_023898315.1 of Schistocerca nitens. Classification (NCBI taxonomy): domain Eukaryota; kingdom Metazoa; phylum Arthropoda; class Insecta; order Orthoptera; family Acrididae; genus Schistocerca; species Schistocerca nitens. Next base: position 214,387,213 of record NC_064614.1, read on the forward strand.
GTGTGCCGGACCGAGATTCGAACTCGGGACCTTTGCCTTTCGCGGGCAAGTGCTCTACTGGCAGAAGTAAAGCTGTGAGGACGGGGGGTGAGTCGTGCTTGGGTAGCTCAGTTGGCAGAGCATTTGCCCGCGAAAGGCAAAGGTCCCGAGTTCGAGTCTCGGTCCGGCACACAGTTTTAATCTGCCAGGAAGTTTCATATCAGCGCACACTCCACTGCAGAGTGAAAATCTCATTCTCCCCATGCTGCTTCGTTGCTGAAAGAATCATTGGAGAGAGTCTTTTCGTATGGTGCGCAGCTGCATAATGTCTACCCTCTCTGAAAATTGATCTCTTTCAGAGATCACTCCGTTCTAGGTCAGAGGAACATCGAGGCTGTTGTGCTTGGCAAAAAAACAAAACACAAAAAAAACTGTGAATTAATTGAGAACGAGGAGACAGTGCGTTGTTGTGGTCGAGGTGACAATTGCCCGCTGCCCTCCAGTACGGCTGATTGCGTCTCACTGATTCACGAAGGCGACGCAGACCCGCTCCGCAGTACTCCTTACTTTTAATTAGTACTTTCTGCGGCGTACTTGTGATGGACCACGCCTTTGACGTTAAAAATGACTGTCAGCAAGACTTTCACATTACTGCGGACGTGCCTCGCTTGTTATCGGTCTCGGTGATGATGGATACTTCCACTGCGGTGACTCAACTTGATACCTGCCTCGTACCTGTAAACCCGGAACGCTTCTCCAGTGATCACTGTGAGGAGAAAATAACGACAATTGTTCACGGTATGCAGCATGTATTTTTATTTTACTTTATTTACACGTCAAGGCCGGCCATAGTGGCCGAGCGGTTCTAGGCGCTTAAGTCTGGAGCCGAGCGACTGCTCCGTCGCAGGTTCGAATCCTGCCTCGGGCATGGATGTGTGTGACGTCATTAGGTTAGTTGGGTTTAAGTAGTTCTAAGTTCTAGGGGACTGATGACCTCAGCTGTTAAGTCCCATAGTGCTCAGAGCCATTTGATCCATTACACGTCAAGTTCCGTAGGACCAAATTGAGGAGTAAATCTCCAAGGTTATGGAACGTGTCAGTACATGAAATTACAACATAAAAGTAATAACAGATAAAAATAAATGTTTAAGAAACCGAAAAAAGTCAGTCCATAAGTTTAAGTAAACTCAATCAACAACAGAATAAGAATCATCTTAATTTTTCAAGGAACTGCTCGACACAATTACTGCTGAGATTTTTTGAATCCGAGTGGTAGCTTATTGAAAATGGATGCAGCAGTGTACTGCACACCTTTCTGCACAAGACTTATGGAAGTCCGATATAAATGAAGGTTTGATTTCTGACGAGTATTAACTGAGTGGATACTGCTTATGGTTGGGAATAAGTTAATATTGTTAACAACAAATGAAAGTAAGGAATGTATATATATTGAGAGGCCAGTGTCCAAAAACCCAGACTCGTGAACACGGGTCGACAAGAGGTTCGTGAACTTACACCACTTATTTCCCGAACCGCCCGTTCTGAGCCAAAAATATCCTTTTAGAATGGGAAGAGTTACCCCAAAATATAATACCATACCACATAAGCGTATGAAAATAAGCAAAGTAGATTAATTTTCGTGGCCAACGATCACTCACTTCTGATACCGTTCGGGTAGTAAAAATGGCAGTCTTTGAACGAGATCCTGAACGTGGGCTTCCCACGACAGTTTACTATCTATCTGAACACCTAGAAATTGGAACTGTTCTGTTTCACTAATCATATGCCCATTCTGTGAAATTGAAACGTCAGGTTTTGTTGAGTTGTGTATTAGAAACTGTAAAAACTGAGTCTTAATGTGATTTAGCGTTAGTTTATTTTCTACAAGCCATTAACTTAGGTCATGTACTGCAGTATTTGAAACCGAGCCAATGTTGCACACAACATTCTGTGCAATCTCCGAACGAAGTTGCTTCTACACAGTTCTTATCAACTTTGGCACAAAATTTGCGGAGGTCCTCTTCCTCTAAGTTGTTTGATCGTCATTCGCCTATCCTATGTTATCAGCGGCTGTCATTGATCAATAACAACCTCATTTGCAGGTGTTGAGAGCCTACCTAAACGTGCTTCGCTCGTCACTAATGAGCGGTCATCTTTGAAGCGGTTTCACCAGTCCTTTATCTGTGTAGTACCCACTTCTTCATCCCCAAACACATCTCGAATCTTGCGGATTGTTTCAACTGCATAATCGCCACGCTTGAAACGAAATTTGATCCAATAACGTCGTTTCACTTTTCTTTCCATTTTGCTCACAATACAAAATCCGAGGACTATCACTTACATGTTGTCGCTTGCCGATATTTAGCCATCGACTGGTTGTTGCCGGTCGTGAAGAAAATCAGGTATTACGTATGCCTACAGACATAGAGGGGTGGGCGTATCCCCGTACCGCCGGCCGAAGTGGCCGTGCGGTTAAAGGCGCTGCAGTCTGGAACCGCGAGACCGCTACGGTCGCAGGTTCGAATCCTGCCTCGGGCATGGATGTTTGTGATGTCCTTAGGTTAGTTATGTTTAACTAGTTCTAAGTTCTAGGGGACTAATGACCTCAGCAGTTGAGTCCCATAGTGCTCAGAGCCATCGTATCCCCGTACCATTGTTGGTTTTAACAGTAAAGAATAAAGTCGAATACATTATTCAGTAGTAGAATTAAAAATAACAATGAGACGGTATCTACGTCCACACCCTGCAAGCCACCTTACATTGTGTAGCGGAGGGTTCTCCGAATACAACTGTGACTTCCTGCGTTTCCTGTACCAGTCGCGAGCGATTCGCAGGAAGAACGATTATTGATCAGTGCCATGTCCAGGAGAGAGGAGGGGAGCGGGATGGTAACAGGGAAGTCATCTAGCCACCTTTTACCACTTAAGTTACCAGTTCCAGATTAACATACTGATCCTACGGAAATATGGGCTGACTGCCACTAAAAAATAAGGAAAGATTCCCTCTGTTAGCGAGTGCATTTCAGAGCTACATCTACACTGTAGTCCTCAATTCAGCTAGTAGTGTGCAGGAAGGTACTTCTGGTACCAGTAACTGATGTCCCATTCTCTATTCCATTCGCGAATGGCGCATGGGAAGAGAGATTGACGATTAGCCAGTGTATGAACTCTAGCTTCCAGAATTTTCTCTTCGTGGTCATTACGCTTGACGTATGTGCAAGGAATTAATAAGTTGTCCGTTTCTTCCTTGGGAAGTGCTCTCTCTTAGTTTCAATAGTACTTTTCCGTGATGCATGACGCCTCTCTTGTGAACACTGCCAGTGGAGTTTGCTGAGCATGTCAGTAATGCACTCGTACCGAGTAAACAATACCATGACGAAAAGCGATGGTCTTCGTTGGTTCTCTAGTTATTGTATCATTTCTGCCTGGTAGGGATCCCGTATTGGTGAACAATAATCGGTCTATTACAAGCCACTTCCTTCGTGGATGACTCACATTTCCTTAAGATTACTCCTAGGAATTTCAGTCTGGTATCCGCTTTTCCTACTACTTGTTTTGTATGGTATTTCCACTTAAAGCCGTAGATATGGTTCCCAGCAGTTTTTCATCGGTAGTGTAGTTATAGATTAGTGGCTATCTTTTCCTATTTACGCACGATATTTCACATTTACTTACGTTCAGGGTCAACTGCCAGAACCTGCACAATTTAACTGTCGTCATCTGTCGATGTTATTCCATGAAAAGCGACGTACTCAGGTCTATCTGCGAGAAAGTCTGCAATCCAGTGAACAGTCTTGTCCCATAATCGATAAACTCGCTTTTTTATGCTGGTAGTTAAATATTGTTAGCCGTGACTGTATAATGTACCCTAACACTGACAAGGGAACCTCCCCATCGCACCCCCCTCAGATTTAATTATAACTTGGCACAGTGGATAGGCCTTGATAAACTGAACACAGATCAATTGAGAAAACAGGAAGAAGTTGTGTGGAACTGAAAAAATAAGCAAAATATACAAACTTAGTAGTCCATGGGCGATATAGGCTACATCAAGGAGAAGATGAGCTCAGGACCGCCGTGGTCCCGTGGTAGCGTGAGCAGCTGCAGAAGGAGAGGTCCTTGGTTCAAGTCTTCACACGAGTGAAAATTTTACCTTCTTTATTTTTGCATAGTTATTATCTGTCCGTTCGTTCGTTGACGTCTTTGTTCACTGTAATAAGTTTAGTGTGTGTTTTGCGACCGCACCGCAAAACCGTGCGATTAGTAGACGAAAGGACGTGCCTCTCCAATGGGAACCGGAAACACTTGATCGCAAGGTCATAGGTCAACCGATTCCTCCACAGGAAAATACGTCTAATATATTCTATACGACACTGGTGACGGCATGTGCGTCAAATGACAGGAATATGTTGTCCACCCACCTAACTTGTACACTTGGCGAATGGGTAAAAAGATTATTCTACCTTGCCCGATTTAGGTTTTCTTGTGGATGTGATAATCACTCCCAAAAAAGTGATGAAAACATAAGAGTTTGCCACATAAATTGAAAATAAAAAATTAAAGTTTTCTGTCGATGGAAGATTTGAACCAAGGACCTTTCGTTCCGCAGCTGCTCACGTTACCAGGAGACCACGGCGCTTCTGCGGTCCCGATGTCCGTGATGTTACATATCTTCCCATGAACTACTCACTTTGTATGTTTTGCTTATTTTTTCACAGTTCCACACAACTTCTTCCTGTTTTCTCAAATGATCTGCGTTCAGTTTTTCAAGGCCTATCCACAGTGCCAACTTATAACTAAATCTGAGGGGGGTGCGATGGGGAGGTTCCCTTGTGAGAAGAACTGAAAACACTTTTTATGTGTATCATAGTCACCGTGTACGAAACATTTATATAACGACTACTGTAACCTTGGCTGAGTGGTGTGGCTGGTAGAGATCCAATTCACACGTTGCAATAACAACTCTGTGTTTATTTACCTTGAAGTAAACTCATTACAAATTCCGAGGAGGACAGCCCACACTTGAGTAATACTGAAAGACCTGTCGTGACGATGTGTAGCGGATGTCCACTATGGCGATGTCCTCGATCATCGGAAGTGATGATGAGGCGGGAGGTATCCTAGATGATCGGCGTCGCGGTACTAAGAGGCTTGGTGGTCGAGATGCAGGTCTAGGCACCAGAGTGGCTGACTGGCGTCCAGCGGCTGATGACCCAGGCGAAAGCGTCAGACGGCGCTGTTTGACGGGTAGCAGCAGTGGCAGGTGTTGTGGTTCGAAGCGTAGACTCGATGCGGCTGTCTGTTAGTATGGGGCCCACAGCGGAACTCGTTGTTAAGGGTCCAAGCGGTGACCTACAGGTTGTCATTTACTGAACAATGTGAAAAAAAAAAACGTAAATTAGTTACAGGCTATGGCTTGCACACATTTTATTCAACATGTAAACTACAGATATTCGGATTCGGTTATAACATGTTCGATTGCATGCCATCATTGGTGATGATGTGGAGCAGAGGAATATCGAAATTCTGCAGGACTCGCTGAAGTATCGGAACATCGATGCTGTCGATGACATCCTGAATGGATGTTTTCAGCTCAGAAATGGTTTTGGGGTTATTGCTGTACACCTTATCTTTAATATAGCCCTACCAAAAACCAGTCGCATATGGTCAGATCCGGAAAATACGGTGGCCAATCGAGAGCCATGCCAGTGGCCTCTGGGTACACCAAAGCCAGAATGTGACCGGTCGCCAAAGTGCTCCTCCGGGACATCAAACAGTCTCTCCTGGTTCGATGGGGTCGGGCTCCGTCTTACATGAACCACATCTTGACGAAATCAGGGTCACTTTGCATAATGCGAATGAAATAATCTTCCAAAACCTTCACTTAACATTTGGTAGTTACTGTTCCATCAATGAATGTGGCACCAATTACTCCATGACTGGACGTTGCACACCACAGTCACTCGTTGACGATGAAGAGACTTCTCGACCACGAAATGCGGATTCTCAGTCCCCCAAATGTGTCAGTTTTGCTTATTGACGAACCTATCCAAATGAAAAAAATAACGTGCGTGTGCATGCGCACACTAATTCCCATCTTGCCTCGAGTCAGTTTGAGCGCCCTAACGCAAATCGTTGAGACGTTATGACGATTTTATTTTATATAGTTCAATAATTGTCTCCACGTAAGTGCCCGCCGTGGAGGAATTCAGTTGCAGAGTCATTAGACACGTGAGAGCGCGATCGCCGATATGTGGTCTGCGGCTGTGGCGCAGATTACCTCGATCTGCGTGCCACGTATCGGCATTGCTTCTGGCCCTAGATGCTGTGGCGACTACAGGAGGCTTGATAGTAAACAGCTCAGTGAAACTCATGTTGGCAAAAAACTTGCAATACTTCCAGAGGTAAACTACGTGTCATCCCCTGCGAGCGCAGCGCATCTGTGAAAATGACTTCCGAATGTGCAGGGACCAAGCCCTGCACATACTACAGTTACAAAGAATAGGTATGGTAAGACACATAATAACCAAAATTGTTTCCATATCACATGAACGAATTTGATTTGTACCAGCATAAAACGATGTCCAAGCTTCGAGAAAAACACCTATGTTAGAGATAAGTGAAGCATTCATAATGAACTTGTTACATTGGACATTCATTTTATAGAGAATACTGAAATTGTTAATCTTCGGTGGATTTCACACTGACTCGTTTCCAGGAATTAACAGCGGAATAGCAAACATGTAGGCGTGTAAATTTCACTCGGATGAAATCACTGCCTTTATTTACAGGAATAAATTTTCTATAATCCAAACGTTGCTGATTCGGAATCTCTTTGGCGCTCTGAGACATTTAGTCCGCCCGTCAAGTCACCAACATAAGTTGCTTTGTGTTAAAGACAAATCAGTAACCAACCTGGAACGCTATAGACTCGTTAAAGAACTAATGTTCATTAAGGTAAATGGGGATTGCTTCACGTGTCACCTGTGTGACTGACAAGAACACTTTAAGACCACCTAGTTCTTTATTTTCGTTGATATTACTTATTAGGCAGTCAGGGACGCACAAATACCGACAACGCTCTCTGATAGTGACTCTCTCCTACGGAAAGAGAGTGTCTTCCACAATACTTAAGCAGTAATCATAAAGCTGAGATCAACGCCTGCCACTACCAAGAAGGAGAAGGAGGGAAGATTTAAAAAATACTGTACAAAACATTTCTTAGTAACCACGGAATTGTGATTGGATTTGCTGTAATGAGAATCATGCATTTTACGCAGCCAAACACTTCGTGCTGCGGACCGTTCTCAAAATTTATGCTACTGGGCTTTTCGCGGACAATCAGGCCTTTCTTCCAAAAACTCCCATTTAATTCCCTATCATTCTTTGCGTGTGCTGTGTGGGCTTTTAAGATTCTATCGGTGTGTCCCTGAATTACCTCTACATTTTACAAGATGCACCACGTTCTTCCAAAGTAAATCCAACACATTAATTCTTACATTCGCACATCCTACTACCGACTTCCTATTATGAAACTTCCATGTCTATTCCATTTATTAGTACTCATATTCTATGTTACTTAGCTATTAATTTGCATTTTCCAATGCTTGTAATTGCCATGTCTCACTATCAAGTGTAACAAATATCTATAAAATACAATTTGAGTATACTTTTAAGATTTTTCTCTCACATTCTCTCAGTCCCTCTGTCTTTTTTTTTCTCTCTCTCTCTCTCTCTCGCTCTCTCTCTCCCTCCCTCTGCCCCTCCCCCCCACCACACACCAACACACACACACACACACATACACATACACACACACACACACACACACACACACACACACACACACACTTGCTCACGTGTATTATGCTCATGAACCTTAGAAGATTCCTTTGGAGTTCGAGATGTGAAAAAGAATTGATTTCAGTCGCTTTGTTTCAGGGCAGAATCTATTAACTTTTTGACATCACTGCGTAACGAATTGCGACTTGGGAAAACCGACCACCATGTGATCCTTAGCCACTGGCGGCATCGAGATACGGTACGGAGAGGCGTTGGGTCAGCACACCGTTCCCCCAGCAATTTTTACGTTAGTAGATTTGCTGCAGCTACTACATGTATCTGCCACATAATTTCAGAAAATATCGACAGTGATCTAGGAACGGTTTCTTACTATATTTATTCTAGTTACAGATCACAATATTTTATAGCAGCTGATTAACACTGAAGCCTCAAAGAAACTGGTATACGCATGCGTATTCAAAAACAGAGATATGTAAACGGCCAGAATACAGGCGCTGTGGTTGGCAAATCCTATATAAGACAACAAATATCTGCCGCAGTTGTTAGATCAGTTGCTGATGCTACAGTGGCAGGTTATCAAGTTTTAAGTGTGTTTTTCTGTACGGCCATTTCACGAGTGTACCGTGAATATCACGAATCCTGCAAAACATCAAATCTCCTAGATCTCTGGTGCGGGGAAAACGTCCTGCAAGAACGGGATCTAGGACTACTGATGAGAATCGTTCAACGTGACAGAAGTTTAACCCTGCCGCAAATTGCTGAAAGTTTCAACGTTGGGCCGTCAACAAGCGTCAACGTGCTAACCGTTCAACGAAACATCATCGATATGGGTTTTCAGAGGGAAGGCTCTCTCGTGTACCCTTGATGATTCACGACATAAAGCTTTACTCCTCGCCTGGACCTGTGAACACCAACATTGGAATGTTGGTGGCTGGAAACATTTTGCCTGCTCAGACGAGCCTCGTTTCACATTTTATTGAGCGGATGGGCCTCTACGGGTATGGAGACAACCTCATGAATTCATGGATGCTGCGTGTCAGTAGGGGACAGGTCAAGCTGATGGAGGCTCTGTATTGCAGTCGGGCGTGTGCAATTGGAGTGATATGGGACCCCTGATACGTTTAAATCCCATTATGACAGGTGACACGTACATGAGCATCCTGTCTGCTCACGCGCATCCTTTCGTGTCTATTGTGCATTCCAACGGATTTGTGCAATTTCTACACCCCCATGTCCAGAATTTCAACAGGGTGGCTCCAGGAACACTCTTCTGAATTTCAACATTTCCGTTGCGCACCAAACTGCCCAGACATGAACATTGTTGAGTACACAGAGTACACAGAGTACGCGAAGGAACTTGCCCCCCTTCTTGCAGCGGTGTACCGTAGGTCTCTAGAAGAGCGTAGCGTTCCAAAGGATTGGAAAAGGGCCCAGGTCATCCCCGTTTTCAAGAAGGGACGTCGAACAGATGTGCAGAACTATAGACCTATATCTCTAACGTCGATCAGTTGTAGAATTTTGGAACACGTGTTATGTTGGAGTATAATGACTTTTCTGGAGACTAGAAATCTACTCTGTAGGAATCAGCATGGGTTTCGTCCACAAGACTCGGAGGGCCATAGACACGGGTTCACAGGTAGATGCCGTGTTTCTTGACTTCCGCAAGGCGTTCGATACAGTTCCCCACAGTCGTTTAATGAACAAAGTAAGAGCATATGGACTATCAGACCAATTATGTGATTGGATTGAGGAGTTCCTAGATAACAGAACGCAGCATGTCATTCTCAATGGAGAGAAGTCTTCCGAAGTAAGAGTGATTTCAGGTGTGCCGCAGGGGAGTGTCATAGGACCGATGCTATTCACAATATACATAAATGACCTGGTGGATAACATCGGAAGTTCACTGAGGCTTTTTGCAGATGATGCTGTGGTGTATCGAGAGGTTGTAACAATGGAAAAGTGTACTAAAATGCAGGAGGATCTGCAACGAATTGACGCATGGTGCAGGGAATGGCAATTGAATCTCAATGTAGACAAGTGTAATGTGCTGCGAATACATAGAAAGATACATCCCTTATCATTTAGCTACAAAATGGCAGGTCAGCAGCCGGCCGAAGTAGCCGTGCGGTTCTAGGCGCTGCAGTCTGGAACCACGAGACCGCTACGGTCGCAGGTTCGAATCCTGCCTCGGGCATGGATGTATGTGATGTCCTTAGGTTAGTTAGGTTTAACTAGTTCTAAGTTCTAGGGACTAATGACCTCAGAAGTTGAGTCCCATAGTGCTCATAGTCATTTGAGCAGGTCAGCAACTGGAAGCAGTTAATTCCATAAATTATCTGGGCGTACGCATTAGGAGTGATTTAAAATGGTATGATCATATAAAGTTGATCATCGGTAAAGCAGATACCAGACTGAGATTCATTGGAGGAATCCTAAGGAAATGCAATCCGAAAACAAAGGAAGTAGGTTACAGTACGCTTGTTCGCCCACTGCTTGAATACTGCTCAGCAGTGTGGGATCCGTACCAGATAGGGATGATGGAGGGGATAGAGAAGATCCAACGGAGAGCAGCGCGCTTCGTTACAGGATCATTTAGTAATCGCGAAGGCGTTACGGAGATGATAGATAAACTCCAGTGGAAGACTCTGCAGGAGAGACGCTCAGTAGCTCGGTACGGGCTTTTGTTAGAGTTTCGAGAACATACCTTCACCGAAGAGTCAAGCAGTATATTGCTCCCTCCTACGTATATCTCGCGAAGAGACCATGAGGATAAAATCAGACAGATTAGAGCCCACACAGAGGCATACCGACAATCCTCCTTTCCACGAACAATACGAGACTGGAATAGAAGGGAGAACCGATAGACGTACTCAGGGTACCCTCCGCCACACACCGTCAGGTGGCTTGCGGAGTATGGATGTAGATGTAGATGTAGATATACAGGATGGTCCATTGATCGTGACCGGGCCAAATATCTCACGAAATAAGCGTCAACCAAAGAAACTACAAAGAACGAAACTTATCCAGCTTGAAGGGGGAAACCAAATGGCGCTATGGTTGGCCCGCTAGATGGCGCTGGCATAGGTCAAACGGATATGAACTGCGTTTTATTTTTTAAGTAGGAACCCCCATTTTTATTACATATTCGTGTAGTACGTAAATAAATATGAATGTTTTAGTTGGACGACTTTTTTCGCTTTGTGATAGATGGCACTGTAATAGTCACAAACATATGGCTCACAATTTTAGACGAACAATTGGTAACACGTTGGTTTTTTTTAAATTGAAATATAGAACATAGTTAAGTTTGAACAATTTATTTCGGTTGTTCCAATGTGATAAATATACCTTTGTGAAGTTATCATTTCTGAGAATGCATGCTGTTACAGCGTGATTACCTGTAAATACAATGCAATAAATGATCAAAACTACACTCCTGGAAATTGAAATAAGAACACCGTGAATTCATTGTCCCAGGAAGGGGAAACTTTATTGACACATTCCTGGGGTCAGATACATCACATGATCACACTGACAGAACCACAGGCACATAGACACAGGCAACAGAGCATGCACAATGTCGGCACTAGTACAGTGTATATCCACCTTTCGCAGCAATGCAGGCTGCTATTCTCCCATGGAGACGATCGTAGAGATGCTGGATGTAGTCCTGTGGAACGGCTTGCCATGCCATTTCCACCTGGCGCCTCAGTTGGACCAGCGTTCGTGCTGGACGTGCAGACCGCGTGAGACGACGCTTCATCCAGTCCCAAACATGCTCAATGGGGGACAGATCCGGAGATCTTGCTGGCCAGGGTAGTTGACTTACACCTTCTAGAGCACGTTGGGTGGCACGGGATACATGCGGACGTGCATTGTCCTGTTGGAACAGCAAGTTCCCTTGCCGGTCTAGGAATGCTAGAACGATGGGTTCGATGACGGTTTGGATGTACCGTGCACTATTCAGTGTCCCCTCGACGATCACCAGTGGTGTACGGCCAGTGTAGGAGATCGCTCCCCACACCATGATGCCGGGTGTTGGCCCTGTGTGAGTCGGTCGTATGCAGTCCTGATTGTGGCGCTCACCTGCACGGCGCCAAACACGCATACGACCATCATTGGCACCAAGGCAGAAGCGACTCTCATCGCTGAAGACGACACGTCTCCATTCGTCCCTCCATTCACGCCTGTCGCGACACCACTGGAGGCGGGCTGCACGATGTTGGGGCGTGAGCGGAAGACGGCCTAACGGTGTGCGGGACCGTAGCCCAGCTTCATGGAGACGGTAGCGAATGGTCCTCGCCGATACCCCAGGAGCAACAGTGTCCCTAATTTGCTGGGAAGTGGCGGTGCGGTCCCCTACGGCACTGCGTAGGATCCTACGGTCTTGGCGTGCATCCGTGCGTCGCTGCGGTCCGGTCCCAGTTCGACTGGCACGTGCACCTTCCGCCGACCATTGGCGACAACATCGATGTACTGTGGAGACCTCACGCCCCACGTGTTGAGCAATTCGGCGGTACGTCCACCCGGCCTCCCGCATGCCCACTATACGCCCTCGCTCAAAGTCCGTCAACTGCACGTACGGTTCACGTCCACGCTGTCGCGGCATGCTACCAGTGTTAAAGACTGCGATGGAGCTCCGTATGCCACGGCAAACTGGCTGACACAGACGGCGGCGGTGCACAAATGCTGCGCAGCTAGCGCCATTCGACGGCCAACACCGCGGTTCCTGGTGTGTCCGCTGTGCCGTGCGTGTGATCATTGCTTGTACAGCCCTCTCGCAGTGTCCGGAGCAAGTATGGTGGGTCTGACACACCGGTGTCAATGTGTTCTTTTTTCCATTTCCAGGAGTGTATGTCCGTCAACCTCAATACATTTGGCAATACGTGTAACGACATTCCTCTCAACAGCGAGTAGTTCGCCTTCCGTAAAGTTAGCACATGCATTCACAATGCGCAGACGTATGTTGTCAGGCGTTGTCGGTTGGATCACGATAGCAAATATCCCTCAACTTTCCCCACAGAAAGAAATCCGGGGACGTCAGACCCGGTGAACGTGCGGGCCATGGTATGGTGCTTCGACGACCAATCCACCTGTCACGAAATATGCTATTCAATACCGCTACAACCACACTCGAACTATGTGCCGGATATCCTCATGTTAGAAGTTCATCGCCATTCTGTCACGCAGTCAAACATCTTGTAGTAACATCGGTAGAACATGACGTTCGAAAACAGCATACATTGCACCATTTAGGTTGCCATCGATCAAATGGAGGCCAACTATCCTTCTTCCCATAATGCTGCACCATACATTAACCCGCGCAGGGTCGCTTATGTTCCACTTGTCGCAGCCATCGTGGATTTTCCGTTGCCCAGTAGTGCATATTATGCCGGTTTACATTACTGCTGTTGGTGAATGACGCTTCGTCGCTAAATAGAACACGTGCACGAAATCTGTCATCGTCCGGTAATTTCCCTTGTCCCCAGTGGCAGAACTGTACCCGACGTTCAAATTCGTCGCCATGCAATTCCTGGTGCATAGAAATATGGTACGGGTGCAATCTATGCTGATGTAGTACTCTCAAAACCGACGGTTTTGAGATTCCCGATTCTCGCGCAGTTTGTCTGCTACTGATGTGCGGATTAGCCGCGACAGCAGCTAAAACACCTACTTGGGCATAATCATTTGTTGCAGATCGTGGTTGACTTTGCACATGTGGCTGAACTCTTCCTGTTTGCTTAAATAACGTAACTTTCCGGCGAATGGTTCGGACACTTGGATAATGGGCATTTTAATCACTATAGCCATACGTCAACACGATGTCGACCTTTTCCGCAGTTGGTAAACGGTCCATTTTAACACGGGTAATGTATGACGAAGCAAATACCGTCCACACTGGTGGAATGTTACGGGATACCATGTAATTATACGTTTTTCGCTATTACAGCGCCATCTGTCACAAAGCGAAAAAAGTGGTCCAACTAAAACATTCATATTTCTTTACGTACTACACTAATATGTAATAAAAAATTGGTGTTCCTATTTAAAAGAACGCAGTCGATATCCGTTTGACCTATGGCAGCACCATCTAGCGGGCCAACCATAGCGCCATCTGGTTTCCCCCTTCAAGTTTCGTGAGATATATCAATGGACCACCATGCTGTTCGGGAGAGACGTCCATCCCTTCTTTTACGGATTTATGGACAGCTCCGCAAGATTCATGGCTCTACTTCAGACATCAGTCTAGTCCATACTACGACGTTCTGTGGCACTTCTGCGTACTCGCGGGGGCCCTACACGGTATTAGGCAGGTTTGCCAGGTTCTTTGGCTCTTCAGTGTACTTCGGCCATTGCGACCGTCTTCAGCCCTGTGTACAAATAATTTTTTTATAACCTCGAACCAACATATGTAAACTCGGTAGAGTCAGGTCTGAAGATGGTCATTATGCACCGAAATTAATTACGTGATGTAAAGTATTGTGGTCTGTAAAACGAATAAATATATTTAAAAATCACTGCGTAATTTGTCGATGATGTTTGCGACTAAATATCTCCGTTATTTCTGTGACACTAAGAACGAGCGATTACTTCGATTTTGTTCTTAGTACTCTATTTGTCCATATTCCTGTTATTTTCGAATCACGCCTTATAAATTATGTCCGACTTCATAGTGTTCGGCTATAAAGAGCAGTTTATAACAGGTTCTTATTACACGCTCCTGTATAACAAATATTTTCTTCAATTAGGACCCACTAATGTATTAGGTGGTGGGTTGCTTATGTATCATGTATTGAAGAATAAATATTAAAAATAAAATTCGTCATCACTAAAGAGATGCCGTGGAATATGTTACCACAAGAAAGTAATGAATGAAATTAGGAAAACTAACTTAAGTTCCATTTTAAACCTTATCATTAGCAAAGTATGCTCCTATCCGCACTGTAAAATCTTCAGAAACATGTGAATTCAGGTATTAGTTACTGGAACAGACTATAGGAAAATTTAATTTCTGATCTTAGACGCTTCCGAGTGAGGTGGTGCTGTGGTTAGCACACCGGCGATTCAAACCCGCAAGTGGCCATCCAGATATGTTTTCCGTCATTTCCATAAACTCGCTGTTGGAGAATGCTGGGATGATACCTATCAAAGGGAGCTGCCAACTTCCTTCCCCGTCCTTGAGACATTCCGAGCTTATGCGACGGGACGTTATACACAATTTTTAACTAAGAAATTAACCAAACAGCCATGCAAATTGAGAAGTTATTTTATTTTATTTTTTCAAACAATTTCGGCAAGTCTTCGAAGGAAGAACGTGAGAGTTCACGACACAAAGGAACAGTTGGCTCAGTATGCCAGTATCGATAATTTTCTTACACGTGAATATGGTGCCTGAAGATAGCACGTTAAATTGCCGAAACGTAGTCAAAACGAAATAAAATAATTTCTCAATCTGCACGGCTGTTTGGCGAATTTCTTTGTTAAATATTTGACCAGTCGCTGTCCCACGTCCATAATGGATCAAAATACACTTAGGCCCAATCTTCCTTCCTTCCTTCTTTGATAATATCAGGTTCCATCTCTTGTTATTTACATTTGAAAATACCTGCTATAGAGTATTATAATGAGAGGTAGTGTCTAAGTTGTACAGATTTCATCCAGCGACGGACTGTATTAATGTGCTATTGACCCTGTACAATAAACAATATGTGTGTCGTCGAGATACACATACGTCACATGACTGTACAGTGTGGAATGCCATATTTTGTTCTCTGTTCAAGCCTTAAAACAGCGTTTTCTTATTACTAACGTGAAATTTGTAGCATCTATTGTGAGTAGGCTGTTTAGGTTTTTTATATTGGTAACGACATGTAGCGCTCTATATGAAAATCACTGACTGTGCTGTGTGCAGTCTGAGGCTGGTCAGCATTGTTGCAATATTCGCCATTGTAGTGTTGGGCAGTTGGCTGCTAACAGCGCGTAGCGTTGCGCAGTTGGAGGTGAGCCGCCACCACTGGTGGATATGGGGAGTGAGATGGCGGAGTTTTGAGAGCGGATGATCTGGACAGAGACAGTATATCTGTAAGACTGGATATCATGAACTTATATATATATATATATATATATATATATATATATATATATATATATATTATGACTTTTGAACACTATTAAGGTAAATACTTTGTTTGTTCTCTATCAAAATATTTCATTTGCTAACTATGCCTATCAGTAGTTAGTGCCTTCAGTAGTTTGAATCTTTTATTTAGCTGGCAGTAGTGGCGCTCGCTGTATTGTAGTAGCTTGAGTAACGAAGATTTTTGTGAGGTAAGTGATTTATGAAAGGTAGAGGTTAATGTTAGTCAGGGCCATTCTTTTGTAGGGATTATTGAAAGTCAGATTCCGTTGCGCTAAAAATATTGTGTGTCAGTTTAAGCAGTCATGTATAATTTTTCTAAGGGGACGTTTCATATGTCGACCCTTAGCCGAGGATACCTCACTGGAATCTTCTGATTTTTTCTTGTAGTTTCTGTAATTAGTTAGCTTTAGTTTATTGCTAGCGCGTAATTGTAGAGAGAATCTCCTTTGTAGTTGCAGTCTTTCATTGTTGTACAGTAAAACAGTTCTGGCATGCAGGTAGATTTGCACCAAGTATTTCGCAGCTGCACTAGCAATTAACGAGATATTATTTTCAATGCTATGTTAATGTGCTTTCTTATTGTACTCTTCAACTTGTGCTTTTCTGTGTTGTCGTGTGAAATATTGTGACAATTATGGCGTGTGAAAAACGTAATACAGGGCTCCAAAGTAAACTGAGAAATGACAGTGAAGACGAAGGCAGTGTGTTAGCGCCGCCGAGTAATGAATTAACGAATATTCAAAGTAGTAATTTGGTAATTCTGCATAGGGAAATGGAGCGGGCTGCAAATAATGGTGTAGGCAGTGAAACAATAAGTGAACAGTGAAGCATTATCGATCGATCGGTCGACAACAGCTCGCCTCAGGAATCCGAAATGACAGGACACAATTTTGCAAATACTGTAGATTCAGGTTTTGCGTCCTCACCGTTATCTCAAATAAGTCAAGACACATTTTCTGCTTTTCAAAATGCGAATATTGTCGGTTAAAATCCACTGCCAAATAGCACTGAGGAACATGTTTCAGACACCAGTGCGCTGTTATTACAGTTAATGCAACAAATGGGACAAAGGCCACAAAAGTTAGACACAATGGAACCAAATCTTCAAAAGTTAGACACAATGGAACAAAATCTTCAAAAGTTAGACACAATGGAACAAAATCTTCAAAAGTTAGACACAATGGAACAAAATCTAAGAAAGTTAGACACAATGGAACAACACCAGAGACAAACACAGCAACAGTTAAACGCAATGGAACAAAATCTTCAAAAGTTAGACACCACGCTTGAACAAACACGTGAAGATTTAACTACTGAGTTACATAAAATCGAATCGAAATGTCATAAAGTCTGTAATGACGTAAAAACAAATTTGTGAGCATTTCTAACCTATTTTTTCGCGGCATGAAAATAAATTACAGAATCACGAAGCAGCCATAAAAGAACTGCAAACTATTGTTCATGAAAATCATGAGACCTTGCAAGCTAAAATTGACTCAGTTGCATTTACCGATTTGGTTACGTAACTTGCAAAAATTCCGGAAAACTTAAAGGACACATTAGATACGATTTCAACACAAATGGACACTCTGAAACTTGGTTCAGAAAAACACACTGAGGAAATAAGTTCACTATCGGAGGAAGTAGCCGAACTTTCGGATCAGTTCACTAACTTACCTACAAAGGTAAATGATGATCTGAATGACACAAAACCTGTAGCCTTCACTGACACAGAAGAGTATGAACAAATTAGAAAATTCAAACAAAATCAAAATCAAATCAATACACAGTACAAAAGAGAAATCAGGGAAGTACAAGATCAGTTGACTCAGGTAATACAAGAATTACGTATTTCAGAGGACACTCGCGCTCCAACACGGGCAGAGGGACTTAGAAATACGGAAAAGCCACAAAATAATAACACAGGGCATTTCGGAAATTATGAAAGAAATTGGCAAGGTGCACCGGATTTTGAGATGGAACCGCCGACACGACGTAACAATGCCGACCAGCCTCAGACTGCACACAGCACAGTCAGTGATTTTCATATAGAGCGCTGCATGTCGTTACCAATATAAAAACCTAAACAGCCTACTCACATATGTTTAGGTTCTTATATTGGTAACGACATGTAGGTAGCGCTCTGTATGAAAATCACTGACTGTGCTGTGTGCAGTCTGAGGCTGGTCGGCATTGTTGCAATATTCGCCATTGTAGTGTTGGGCAGTTGGCTGCTAACAGCGCGTAGCGTTGCGCAGTTGGAGGTGAGCCGCCACCACTGGTGGATGTGGGGAGTGAGATGGCGGAGTTTTGAGAGCGGATGATCTGGACAGAGACAGTAAATTTGTAAGACTGGATATCATGAACTTATATATATATATATATATATATATATATATATATATATATATATATATATATATATATAATGACTTTTGAACACTATTAAGGTAAATACATTGTTTGTTCTCTATCAAAATATTTCATTTGCTAACTATGCCTATCAGTAGTTAGTGCCTTCAGTAGTTTGAATCTTTTATTTAGCTGGCAGTAGTGGCGCTCGCTGTATTGTAGTAGCTTGAGTAACGAAGATTTTTGTGAGGTAAGTGATTTATGAAAGGTAGAGGTTAATGTTAGTCAGGGCCATTCTTTTGTAGGGATTATTGAAAGTCAGATTCCGTTGCGCTAAAAATACTGTGTGTCGGTTTAAGCACAGTCATGTATAATTTTTCTAAGGGGACGTTTCACTATGAGCGTATCAGCAATGGATACCGTGAAAAACTGACCGATATAGAAAATTTGTGGTATTATGATGCTGTTCTCAAACGATACAGCGGAAATTTGTTTTATAAATCGAACTCATAAGCAAGTGAATGACCTCCTCTCTTTTGCTACCGTTCTCCAGCGGAGAAGGTTTCAGCATGAATGGCATTGTTGAAATTAAATTCTACTGCTTCGCTACTTTTTTTTTCCTTTTAGACATGCCACTACCTCTTTAATATATAGTGTTATCGAGTTAAACAAGACACAAATATATCACTGAAAGAATGCGTGGTATTGACAGAAGGGACACACCAGTGTAATTCAGTGTGGCATTTATTGGGATCAATAGCAGTCCGCTATGTAGCCGATTGGTAACTGCGGTTGACTGCCATTGTATGATCTGGATCGGATCCCATTTATTGTCAGGGCTTTTTTGATGCTGGACGACTGCAACGGGTTGCATCCAGGCTAGTGGTGCCAATTGAGGAGCATCCTGATTGGGTGGAGGTCTGGAATACTGAAACGGCCAGGAGAGTGGTGTTTTCGTCACATACCCTTTCACATCACATCCAGTGACTGTACTGGAAGGGGGTGGCACGGCGAGCGGTCGGTATCAATCGGCCCGCCATAGACTGTGGACAGATTTTCCTTATGAACTTGGATAATTCAAACGGTTCACGTACGCTGATTTCTGCTCAATGTTGTTGTTGTTGTGGTCTTCAGTCCTGAGACTGGTTTGATGCAGCTCTCCATGCTGCTCTATCCTGTGCAAGCTTCTACATCCTTCTGAATCTGCTTAGTGTATTCATCTCGTGGTCTACCTCTACGATTTTTACCCTCCACGCTGCCCTCCAATGCTAAATTTGTGATCCCTTGATGCCTCAAAACATGTCCTTCCAACCGATCCCTTCTTCTAGTCAAGTTGTGCCACAAACTTCTCTTCTCCCCAATCCTATTAAATACCTCCTCATTACTTACGTGATCTACCCACCTTATCTTCAGCATTCTTCTGTAGCACCACATTTCGAAAGCTTCTATTCTCTTCTTGTCCAAACTAGTTATCGTCCATGTTTCACTTCCATACATGGCTACACTCCATAAAAATACTTTCAGAAACGACTTCCTGACACTTAAATCTATACTAGGTGTTAACAAATTTCTCTTCTTCAGAAACGATTTCCTTGCCATTGCCAGTCTACATTTTATATCCTCTCTACTTCGACCATCATCAGTTATTTTACTCCCTAAATAGCAAAACTCCTTTACTACTTTAAGTGTCTCATTTCCTAATCTAATCCCCTCAGCATCACACGACTTAATTTGACTACATTCCATTATCCTCGTTTTGCTTTTGTTGATGTTCATCTTATATCCTCCTTTCAAGACACTGTCCATTCCGTTCAACTGCTCTTCCAAGTCCTTTGCTGTCTCTGACAGAATTACAATGTCATCGGCGAACCTCAAAGTTTTTACTTCTTCTCCATGAATTTTAATACCTACTCCGAATTTGCTTTTGTTTCCTTTACTGCTTGCTCAATATACAGATTGAATAACATCGGGGAGAGGCTACAACCTTGTCTCACTCCTTTCCCAATCACTGCTTCCCTTTCATGCCCCTCGACTCTTATAACTGCCATCTGGTTTCTGTACAAATTGTAAATAGCCTTTCGCTCCTTGTATTTTACCCCTGCCACCTTCAGAATTTGAAAGAGAGTATTCCAGTTAACGTTGTCAAAAGCTTTCTCTAAGTCTACAAATGCTAGAAACTTATTCTGCTCAATGAAAGAGACAAAATAGTTGATCAAGTGAACATATGCAGCTGAAGAGCAAATTTGTAGAGTAAAAGCCCGTTTCAATTGCCAATAATTTCTTAATTCGACGACATGGTTCGAAGCATATGCTCTGCCGCGCTGTCCTGACGGGCGGTAAGACGCTACATAATTTAGTACCTGACGTTCCCTGCACGGTCGTAACTGCAGCACTGAGTCGACTTCGCCTATCAGTATATACCAAATGTTTTACGTCCATGCGTCCACACTTCAACATGTGATCTTCTGCCCAGGCAAAAATATGCACGAATCGCTTTCTCTTGGTACTTGGGCTGGAGGTAATATCAGTCTAAATACATTCTATTCCTAACAGCTATAACTATTAGTCAACAAATGAAGTAAATACTGATGCAATGTCGTTCAGTACACTGTCATCAGTCACCAACAAAAATATCTTCAGTTTCACCGCTAAAACCACGTATATTGCACAAAGCTAACACTGCGGTGTGCCTTGTCTCATACATCCGTTTCTATGAATGGATGTATAGCTATGAGTACGTTGACACTCCCTGCAAGAAAAGTAATTGGAAATGGTGTTGTCACTCGTAATTGTATGAAAAACTGCTGTAGTTCCGTTTGATATAAGGCGTTCGCCGTATGGGGAAAATGATGGGCAACTGTGGTAATAAGACGTTCCCAGTGTG
Source organism: Schistocerca nitens (assembly GCF_023898315.1). Classification (NCBI taxonomy): domain Eukaryota; kingdom Metazoa; phylum Arthropoda; class Insecta; order Orthoptera; family Acrididae; genus Schistocerca; species Schistocerca nitens. The sequence goes on from NC_064614.1 coordinate 214,408,370, forward strand.
AGGAAAATGATGGACGTTTGGGTTAATCTTAAAAAAATAACAATAACCTTAACGCCACGTCGAAGTACTACGTCGGCGATCGAGTCCAGTAACAGCTTCATTCTGTAAACATTCTGCCCTGCAACGACCATTCGTCATCTGATAATGACACCAAAAATAATCGTTGACCCATTCTGTTAGGCGAAGCGCCACTCTAAAATGATTAATTATACAAAACTTTGAGGGCAGTAGAAGTAACATAATTTTGACCCATTCTGTTAGGCGAAGCGCCACTCTAAAATTATTAATTATACAAAACTTTGAGGGCAGTAGAAGTAACATAATTATTACACTTGTTTCACTTCTGATTCCCCCAACCAATAGAGCATTACACGCTTCTCTGAGTACATCCTACTGTACGTGTATAACTCTTTGAGATCTTTGAGGCCAAAATGGTTTTCATTGCTGTACTGACAGTTAACGTGCCAGTACGTTTTAATGCCTGTTATCTTGATATCAGACACAATCAGCTGCTTCGTATACGTACACTAGAGACTAACGAATTGCTCACCGCACACACACAACCAATGACTGTTTCGATACAGAACGATGCGGTGGATGTTATGTTGTTCTGAAACCAGAGCCTCCAGTCCGGGTCGGCTACACGGTAGTTGGGGTGGAGTAGCGGAGCGTGCTGGAGCGCGTGTCACGCCATAACGAGGCACTCCAGCGGATAACCTGTGGCCGGCGCCGCAGCTTTCGCTCGGTCCAGCAAGGCGGTCCAGCTCAGCCGCTAATAGCGCGTCGCGCCAGCAGCGAGGAGGACGGTGTCTCTGTTGCGGCTACAGTGAGTTAGCGTAGGACTGCGTAAATCTTACTTCCTACGAAGCAATGCTTTGAATCTTTCAGTCCGTGTTTGTGCACGTGCGAGTTTTGTGTGAAAGTAGGTGTGTAATAGTAAAACAGATTGCCAGAAAAGATATTGAATTATCGGCCGACTGGAAGGAGGCAACTAGGTAGAACTCATAAGAGATGAATAGGTTGATGATAGATACTGAAACAGTGACCTAATTCTTGGGAGGAGGTGATGATGATAGTATGTGTTTGTGTGTGAGTGGGGAGGATGGGGAGGCGCCTGTGTGTGTTTGTCTTTACGTGAATGTGGATGAGGTGTGGGGGAGCGGATGTTGTTGTGCTTGTGTTTGTGTGCAGAGAGAAGAAAGAAATAAAGGGAGAGAGAGGAAAAACAAGAAAGAGAGAGAGAAGACAGAGACATAGAACAAAAACGTGGGATGGAGAGAGAATCAAAGGAATAGAGGTATTGACACAAAAACAGAGATATTAGGAGAGTGACAGAGAAATTTAGGAAGTGATAGATGAGGAAAGGAGAATCAGTGAAAATTAAAGAAGTGCATAGAGCAATACAACGAGAAATCTTTTGTCTGAAACTGGCCTCATGTTGTTCCATGATACCACATCCACAATATTCCTAATGTACGTTCAATAGGTTCATGGAAACTAGAAGTAAACCAAAAGAGAGCGTTTCAAAAGCCTCTTCGTATTGCAAGAATATAATGTTCCGTTTCTCTGAAAGTGCGATTCTTCATCTCTCTGGGTACGTAACATTACTGTATGAGAATAAGACTGTATTACGACACTCCATTTAGTAATATGAAATAAAATTTGTCTCCGTTAATTTTGTGTCCTCTATGTAACGTTCATTAAATTCATGTAAACTACAACGTATCACAAAGACCAATTTTAAAACAGAGAGATGGAACACATCAAATAACACACGAAATAATACAATCGTAGCAGGATGGAAACATTACATTAGACATCCGTAACGACTGAATGTTCTTTTGTACGCATTTGAAAATAAAATTCTAGTCAAAACGGCACAGCAATGGATATAAAATTAACGTTTATTATTCATCTTAAAATCGCAGCCAGTGGTGTATAACGTTATCCTTTACACCTTTTGTTGCTACCTTGTCGGCACGAGACATGTCAACTACCCTTTACCGGAGTCCATGATGTATGAATCAGTTTACCGCCACCGGGGCTCCCTGTCGTTCTATTTCTTTTATTTTTTTACTCATCAGTCTTCTGACTGGTTTTATGCGGCCCGTCACGAATTCCTCTCTATTGTGAACCTCTTCATTTTAGAGTAGCACTTATAGCCTGCAATCTCTGTCGTCCTTCACAGCTCCCTCTAGTACCATAGTAGCTATTTCCTGATATCTTCACAGATATCCCAACATCCTACCCTTTAATCTTGTCAGCATTTTCCATAAATTCCTTCCCTCTCCGATTCTGTTAAGGACCTCCTCATTCCTTACCTCATCAGTCCACCTGATTTTCCACATTCTTCGGCAACGCCACATCTCAAACGCTCTGATTCCCTTCTGTTCCGGTTTTCCCACAGTCCATGTTTAACCACCATCCAATGCTGTGCTCTAAACTTACATTCTCGAAAATTTCTTTCTCAAATTATGGGCTATGCTTAATATTAGTAAACTTCTCTTGGCCAGGAATGCCCTTTCTCTCAGTGCTAGTCTGCTTTTGATGTCCTCCTTATTCCATACGTCACTGTTGTTTTTTTTGTTGTTGTTGTTGCCTAGGTAGCAGAATTCCCTAACTTCATCTCCTTCGTGACCATCAGTCCTGATAATTTTCTCGCTGTTCTCATTTCTGTTAGTTCTCATTATTTTCGACGTTCTTCGATTCACTCTCAATCCGTATTCTGCAATCATAGGACTGTCCATTCCATTCAACAGATCTTGTAATTCTTCCACTTTCACTCAGGATAGCAATGTCATCATATAAACTTATCATTGATATCCCTTCACCTTGAATTTTAATTCCACACCTGAACCTTTCTTTAATTTCCATCGTTGCTTCTTCCATGTATAGATCGAACAGTAGAGCCGAAAGACTACAACCCTGCCTTACTCCCTTTTTAATCACGGCACTTCGTTCTTGGTCTTCCACTCTTATAAATGTTGTATATATGACACGTCTCTCTCAATAGTTTACTATTAATTTCCTCAGAACATCAAACTTCTTGCACCATTTCACAATGTCAACGCTTTTTCCAGGTCGACAAATCCTATGAAAGTGTCTTGGTGTTTCTTTAGTCTTGCTACCATTATCAACCGCAACGTCTGAAACGCCTCTCTGGTGTCTTTACCTTTCCTAAAGCCTAACTGATCGTCATGTCACACGTTCTTAATTTTATTTTACAATTTTCATCTACATCTACATCTACGTTAATACTAAGCAAGCCACCCAATGGTGTGTGGCGGAGGGCACTTTACGTGCCACTGTCATTACCTCCCTTTCCTGTTCCAGTCGCATATGGTTCACGGGAAGAACGACTGCCGGAAAGCCTCCGTGTGCGCTCGAATCTCTCTAATTTTACATTCGTGACCTCCTTGGGAGTTATAAGTAGGGGGAAGCAATATACTCGATACCTCATCCAAAAACGCACCCTCTCGAAACCTGTACAGCAAGCTACACCGCGATGCTGAGCGCCTCTCTTGGAGAGTCTGTCACTTGAGTTTGCTAAACATCTCCGTAACGCTATCACGCTTACCAAATAACCCTGAGGCGAAACGATCCGCTATTCTTTGGATCATCTCTATCTCATCTGTCAACCCGACCTAGTACGGATCCCACACTGATGAGCAATACTGAAGTATAGGTCGAACGAGTGTTTTGTGAGCCACCTCCTTTGTTGATGAACTACATTTTCTAAGGACTCTCCCAATGAATGTCAACCTGGCACCCGCCTTACCAACAATTAATTTTATATGATCATTCCACTTCAGATCGTTCCGCACGCATACTCCCAGATATTTTAGAGAAGCAACTGCTACCAGTGTTTGTTCCGCTATCATATAATCATACAATAAATGATCCTTCTTTCTATGTATTCACAATACTTTACATTTATCTATGTTAAGGGTCAGTTGCCACTCCCTGCACCAAGTGCCTATCCGCTGCAGATCTTCCTGCATTTCGCTACAATTTTCTAATGCTGCAACCTCTCTGTATACTACAGCATCATCCGCGAAAAGCCGCATGGAACTTCCTACACTGTATACTAGGTCATATATATATATATATATATATATATATATATATATATATATATATATATATATATATATATATGACTTCTGCCTTATTTGATGTTAAGTCTGAGAAAGCCTTTTAAGTTTTGGTTCAAATACTGGATCCCCTGTCTCTTCTATATTTACTCCTGTTTCTTCTTCTATCACATCAGTCAAATCTTCCCCTCATAGAGGCTATTCTATATTCCTGAATTTCTCTGAACATTTTTATGCTCCCTTCTTTCATCGATGAACTCAAGTATTTCTTCTCTTACCCATGGTTTCTTCGCAGTTAGCTTCTTTGTACCTTTGTTTTTCTTTCCAGGTTCCTTGATTGCTGTCATTAGAGATGTCCATTGCTCTTGAACCGAACTGCTTACTTAGCTATTCTTTATCGCAGTATCTACAGCCTGAGAAAACTCCAAGCGTATCGATTAATTCCTTATAACTTCCTCATTCCACTTCTGTGCACAATGGTCTTCCTGATTATTATCTTAGAATTCAGCCGGATCTTTAACACTGTTAAACTGTGATCTGAGTTTATATCTGCTCCTGGGTACGCCTTACAACTGGAATCTTCCCGTATCTCCCAATCTTTTCTAAGTATACATCTTGATCTTGTGATTCTTTGTAACCTCCCCCTCACTTGTCGACCTTAATGACAGTGAAAAATTAAACCGCGTGTACCTAATGGAAATTTGGGAAAAGCAGTCGTCATCGAAGTTTATCTGTCGGTAAAGAGGGAGGAAAGGGTTACATCTAAATGAAAGGAAAAATGCGAATGAAACTGGTGGAAATTAATTTTGAAAAGGGGTAAAGTTAATAAAGAAAGTAAATATGCGGCCGTTACGTTAACAGTTAACTAGCGGTAATTAGATATTTGAGATTTGGGAGAAATTGCGGTCGACAGTCCTATGGACAATTACTATAGAAACTGAAAAAGAAATGTTATTACACATATAATTAGCACTAGAAGCGTGGCAACTGAAGGTTGACACGTGTTGTGTGAAAACTGAAAGTTTGTCAGAAGTAATAAATTTCGCTACACTCTGACTTAATTCAGCAAAAGAATTAATAAAACCGGAAAATTGAAAGTTAATTTAGTGACTGAAATTAATAGTCAGCTTTGTTTCTGAAGCACATCGAAATTCAGTAAAATACGGTTAGTCTTGGGCTACCTCAACAATCATTTCAAAAGCTACTTGAATCTACGCAATTTAGAAATAAGTGATTTAACTTTGAACTTGAATTAAATGATTCTGAACAATTAACAATAGTAAAATTTAGTACGTATCAAGCTGAACTGCAGTCACAGGTAAGCTGAAATACGGTAACAAAACTCGCACTCTTAATTTGTGCTTGTGTAATCTAAATATCGTAGCCAGCTATGAATACCTTAACTGAACATTGAAATTAAAGCAGTGAAATGGAATTATATTACTTTAATGCTGGCGTCTGAATTTCAATGACACTCGGGTTCACTTCGGAAAAGGAAGGGACCCAGCTTGGTAATGCAATTGGGACAATGAGCAACAAAGCTTCATGCTAAGATGCTGTAATTTTGTGATGCAACAATTTTAAAAGCTGAGGTCTGCCATACAGTTCTAAAACTTTACGTGCTTCCAGTATTCCTTGTTGGTTGATTGAAGGTTTGAACCCGTCGATCGAGGAGGTGGCGACAGTCACTCATTGTCGGCCCTCGCTGTTGCAGAAATTGGATGTTGGCGCGCCTTCTTCTCGACCCTGTCACCAGGGGAAACGGGCTCTTGATGTGCGCCAGCTAATGCTTCCCGTCCGCGACAGCGTGTCAGAAACTATCATAGCAATTCGAGCGCAATTACATGCTGCCAAACCCCGAATGCGCGGCAACTCGCGGGAGCGTCACACAACACACCTGCTCCACTGCACTACTCCAGCCAGACTCCGCTCTGCTCGCGCTCCACGCGACAGAGTTAACACTCCCAAAGATCCTAAACACTTTGGTTCTCCACACGACCTATCGATGTATTCGTTCGATAGCATAGATTTCCCTAGGCAAGACCCAACGTAAAATACAAATAATATTTACCAAAACAAACCAATTATACATCGACATAGATGGATAATTATATATATATATATATATATATATATATATATATATATATATATATATAAACAGTAAAACAATTACAATATATAAAGAGACAGAAATTTCATATCTTCAGGTGACAAAATAAGGAAAAAATGTATAGTACAGTAGATGGAAATAGGAGGATATGCATTTCCGGCGTTACATCTTGAACAGCGTATTCGCTATTACTACCTGAAAGGTATCGCAGAACTTAGTGTGTCTTTCTGCTCTCTCATTCCCAGTACCAAGCCCATAATCTCCGGTAACCCTTTCTTCTACTCCCTCGCCTACAAATGCATTACAGTCCCCTATGGATTTTAGGCTTTCATATCGGTTTACGTACTGAATGCTCGTCAATCCCCTCATGTACTTTCTCTGTCTCTCCATATTCGTCTTGCTGCGTCGGCATGTGTACCTGAACTATCGTTGTTGGAGTTGGTTCGCTGTCTGATGGGAACAACCGTATCACTGAACTGTTCGCAATAACTCACTCTCTGTCCTACCTTCCTATTCATAACGAATCCTACACCCGTTACACCAGTTTCTGCTGCTATTAATATTACCCTATACTCATCTGCCGAAAAGATTCGTTGTCTTCTTTCCATTTCACTTCACTATATCTAGATTGAGCCTTTGCACATCACTGTTTTTCAGATTTTCTAACTTCCCTACGACGTTCAAGCTTCTGACATCCCAAGCCCCGACTCGTAGAACGTTATCCTTTCGTTGATTATTCAATCTTTTTCCCATGGTCACCGCCCCCTTTATAGTTCGCTCCCGGAGAACCGAACTGGGGACTATTCCAGAATCTTTGGCTACCAGTGGAGGCATCATCACGAAAAGTTTGCTCAATTGGAGGCCACTTGCCCTTTGGGTACAAATTACATACCTTCAACAGAGTTTTTTTCCATTGCCTTCCGCATACTGTAGCGTTGATCATTGCTGAGGGCAAGAGAGTACTCTAAACCTCTACCGCTCCTCCGCCCTCTTTGACAAGGTAGAACGAGGGCTGTTTCTTACGCAGGAAGTCTTCAGCCGCCAATGCTTATGATTTTTATTCAAAATTTAAACAGTGGCGGGGCTCGAGTCTTGGACTGAGGACACATTGATTCCTAATTAAAGACGCTTCCCCTACACCTCTGGCTCCTAGCAACTCAAGTAGGAAGTCAGAGTTATGATATTACTAAATTAAACACAAGGCAAGCCTCGTAGAAATGTTTTCCATGAAGTAGTTGTAACACAGCCCGTTTAGATTGCTGAGCAAAGACTAATTGTGATGATTGTTGCAAGTAAATACTATATAGATTCGTTGTAAAGACAATTTAGTTTTGGGATGTCCATTTTATAGAATATTTGCGTTTTATGTAAACCGAGGAATACAAATATTCACTATAGCTAACTCAACTAATTTTTTTGCCCAATTCATGCATTGCTCTACTTGTACAGTACACATAGAACGTGGTCCTGGATTCTACTAAAATTGCCAGCTAGCTTTTTCATTAACAGTTTCTCTTACATAATGGTATATCTCTCTCTCACACATACAGCATGTGACGGCTGTAAGTGCAGATCTTTTCACATGAGGTACCTTAATATGTACACATATCGCTGAGTCATATCCTTGGACGTTCTGTTTTGAATGTTTCTCCAGTCATTTGGTAGTCGGTGATTGCAGCACAGTAATACTGTTACAGTAGTCTATGGAAACCCGTTCGTTGATGTTGACCACTGATGGTATCGTGAATACGATTGGAGTTCACTCCCTTAGCGTCAGTTATGGTCTGAAGATGGTGTACTGTACTGCCGCAACTGCTACCTATATAGTAAATATCATAGAAAGGACGGCTGCAGGTGTTCCATTTTTCTATTTGATGGCATATCATTGTGTTGGTTGTTTTTCCTCAGTCTTGCCACAAACACATCACGAACGTTACGATCTGATGTTTTCTGCATAGCCACAGTGCACCAGTAGGTGGACTACACGTGCCAGTATTGACCACCCGTTTTACGGCCTCTCGTCCGCACTTCAACATCTGACCTGCTGCCCAGGCAGCATAAATCGTGACATGGCTTGCTCACATTCTACATGACCTGTGGCCGAATTTTACTCTTTTCTGAGATGCAACTGTTTAACAGAAATAAATTTCATTTCGAGTACTGGTACTCCAGCTGTCATTTTTGTTTCTAGTTCAAGCTGTGAAGTTACGCAATAAATTGTTCAATCATGACTGTGATTTTTTGACCAGTTCGTGTCCTTTAAGTACACCACACATATTTTCAAATGGTGAGTATGCCGATATGCTATTTGCGTACGGGCTCTTGTAATGAAAACGCTGCTGCTGCTTGTAGAGAATAACGTAGACGATTTTCTAACAAAGGAATACCAAGCTCACGAGTGTTTGCTCGTATTTCATCTGAACGTGAAAATGATCACAAAGTGGATTAGTTGAACGTAGCTATTCAACAGGCATACGCAGTATTTCTACACGTATCGCTGCTCTCATACAAGAATGTGCATGATATTACATATGAATGGTCACTGTACTTAAGATCTACGGCGGCTTCAAGACCTTGCGGAAGGAAATCAACGTAGACGATTGGAATTTTGTCGCTGACTAATTACTGACTAACAGTGTTCACATATGAAGATGTCAATAGCACTCGACACACATCGGTAGTCAGACGAAAATACAATTGTCTTTGACGAGACCAATTTCTCAAGAGCACCTCTCTGTTTAAAGCAGCAAATTATTAAGAGTTGTCATCTTGCACTGAAAGCGTAGTTTGCGTGGAGCCTGGAGGAGAGCGGATTTTGGTTCTCACGCTCGCACAGCTGACGCCACCTAATAGGCTTAAGGCTGCGTGCAGTACTTTTACAGACACTCTTTATGACTCTGAAGAAGTACTGTTAAATATTAATCGATTTTTTCATACTTAGTGTACCAAATTCTATGGATAACACAACCATACTGCTAAAATTTCAAGTCGACAACTTCAGTATTTTCGGAGATATAAGTTTTTACCTAAAACACATAATAAACGTGCTGGCATTGTGAAACTGAGTAGGGACTGGAATGTATTCATCTATAGTATCAACTGAAACTACACCCAAGAGGATGGGTTCATATAACCAAATTTTCTGGTATTTTCTTTAGTTCCATTGCCACATATTCCGGACGTAATTAACAGTACATTGGAAAATTATTATTTCATTGTCTTTTGGTTGTGTAAGCGTTCTGGGGAGCCTGAGAGAGCGATTGAACGACGTACGTAGAGTGAAAATGTGATATGTTATTAAAACTCTGTAAATGTCAGCCTGGGAAATTTGTTGTGTAATAGAGGAATTTGTAACGTACGTCCGAGTGAGCTTGATTTTGTAAAAGGCAGCCATAAGCGGCATTGAGTATGAAATTTTTTAGCAGTTTATTTTGTGAGAAGGTATAGTATTTTGTTTTCATTAAATTTTATTTAATTTCGGAATTAAGAAACTTCTAGTTTAAATTACGTGTGGTAATAAGATTGGCTAACGTTAGAAATACCGCGAGTCTAGAAGTGCTAGAGATAATCTGATTGGCTGCTTAACATACTAGCCAATAGGAATTCAGCATTTCAGCGCGTTTCAGTAGGTCTTTCTATCTCAGATCTATGACTCGAGATAGTCGGTCGGGAGCCGTCATCTGATAAATCTATGTTAACTCACAGTAATCAAATTTGTACTAAAATCAAGAAATTCGCGCGTTTGGTCGGTTATTGTGTAACTAATGAAAAGCGACTACAGTGTTGTATATTTTGAGAATGTTTGAGCTGTGTGAGTAATTTGTTTTTGGAGATGTCACGTGTGAATCTTTCAAGTCGTACATAAATTCCGCGTGGTGTGTTACGAGCAAACTACGAGAAATTATGGCGGGCACTTCTGTACAAGAACCTTACTGAACAACTGAATGTGTTAACTCGCAAGTAGCCGTAGGTCAGTGACTGTTTAGGGCGTTTAATATATCTGGTAGGATTAATATCTTCTGGTTGCTTTTGGGTGTGACCTTGTTACACAGACAATCAGTAGCATTGCACAATTAGTGTCGTGATATGAAATACGAAGTTGATAGCCGTTTTCGTTGCTTTAAAAACAGTAAACCGACTTAAAGGAAGTTTTAGACATTTTTTCCAACGAGTCATGAAAGAATCCCAAACACTCGATAGTTTAACTTTCAGCTACTGTCCATGTAGTGGAGTTATGTGGTATTTGCGTGGTAGGTATTTCATCAATTTTTCTACATCTACATCTACATCTACATTTATACTCCGCAAGCCACCCAACGGTGTGTGGCGGAGGGGCACTTTACGTGCCACTGTCATTACCTCCCTTTCCTGTTCCAGTCACGTAGGGTTCGCGGGAAGAACGACAGTCTGAATGCCTCCATGCGCGCTCTAATCTCTCTAATTTTACATTCGTGATCTCCTCGGGAGGTATAAGTAGGGGGAAGCAATATATTCGATACCTCATCCAGAAACGCACCCTCTCGAAACCTGGCAAGCAAGCTACACCGCGATGCAGAGCGCCTCTCTTGCAGAGTCTGCCACTTGAGTGTATTAAACGTCTCCGTAACGCTATCACGGTTACCAAATAACCCTGTGACGAAACGCGCCGCTCTTCTTTGGATCTTCTCTATCTCTTCCGTCAACCCGATCTGGTACGGATCCCACACTGATGAGCAATACTCAAGTATAGGTCGAACGAGCGTTTTGTAAGCCACCTCCTTTGTTGATGGACTACATTTTCTAAGCACTCTCCCAATGAATCTCAACCTGGTACCCGCCTTACCAACAATTAATTTTATATGATCATTCCACTTCAAATCGTTCCGCACGCATACTCCCAGATATTTTACAGAAGTAACTGCTACCAGTGTTTGTTCCGCTATCATATAATCATACAATAAAGGATCCTTCTTTCTATGTATTCGCAATACATTACATTTGTCTATGTTAAGGGACAGTTGCCACTCCCTGCACCAAGTGCCTATCCGCTGCAGATCTTCCTTCATTTCGCTACAATTTTCTAACGCTGCAACTTCTCTGTATACTACAGCATCATCCGCGAAAAGCCGCATGGAACTTCCGACACTATCTACTAGGTCATTTATATATATTGTGAAAAGCAATGGTCCCATAACACTCCCCTGTGGCACGCCAGAGGTTACTTTAACGTCTGTAGACGTCTCTCCATTGATAACAACATGCTGTGTTCTGTTTGCTAAAAACTCTTCAATCCAGCCACACAGCTGGTCTGATATTCCGTAGGCTCTTACTTTGTTTATCAGGCGACAGTGCGGAACTGTATCGAACGCCTTCCGGAAGTCAAGAAAAATAGCATCTACCTGGGAGCCGGTATCTAATATTTTCTGGGTCTCGTGAACAAATAAAGCGAGTTGGGTCTCACACGATCGCTGTTTACGGAATCCATGTTGATTCCTACAGGGTAGATTCTGGGTTTCCAAAAACGACATGATTTCGTCAACGCTGCTTTTGTCGGCTAAACCAATATCTACCATCACAGAGGGAAGGGGCAGACAACCTGGAGCCTATCCCAGTGTGGACCGATTACTCAGTGGATAATTGATCACAAGATACGAATTGGTCGGCTTATGAATAGTCGGATTATGAATAGTTCTGTCTCATAAAACACGGCAAAAGGACCGCAGAAGAGTTACAGGTGCTGTTATCAAGTGAACGTGAAAGTGCCTCGAAATCACTATCATGCTGCTCGAAGCACTGTAGCACAATTCGAGCACTGTGACATGAGGAGTTATCCTGCTGATAGAGGCTATCGCTGTTAGGCAAGACATGAAGTACGAAAAGATTCAAGTGGCCAGCAGTGACGTTCACGCGGGTCACGGCTGTCATGGTGCACGCGATTATTACCACGTATCCCACTGAAACCAAGGCGAATGTCCCATATAGCCAAATGCTGCCGTCACCGATGCGCGTCCATGGTGCAGTGAATGTTGCGAGCAGTCGTTCGCAGTTTGGCAGAACAATATGCTCCGAAACCATTATGGCTGTATCCGAATTGCATTTTGTCGTCAGTTCTACCGTGTATCAGAAGCCTGTATCTGCTCCTGGATGCATCTTGCAATCCAATATCTGATCTGGGTATCTTCGTGTCTTCATGATGTAACCAAACTGGAATCCTGATCTGACTAGTGAGTTTCGAAGCAAATCTCATCCTCTTGTGATTTTTGAGCAACTTATTCGCTACTAGCCGAAATTTACTGAAGAACTCTACTAATGTTTGTCCTCTCTCATATATACTACCGGGCCCATATTCTCCTGTAACTCTGCCTTCTACTACTTCTCCTACTGCAGCCTTCCTGTCCCCAATGGTTATTAGATTTCCCTCTCCCTTTACGTACTGAAAAACATGTTCAGTATCTTCATATACTTCCTCTACCTGTATCTTCCCCTTGTTATGTCGACATGTGATGTATTTGACATTATTTTTCTGTCTGTTTTGCTCAGAATGAACCTATCACTGGACTATTCACACTAACTCACTCTCTGCCCTATCTTCCTTTTCATGTCAATTACTTCTCGTGTTCCCAAAATTTTGTGCTGCTGTTCATATTACCTTATATTCGTCTGGCCAGAAATACTTATCTCATTTCAATTTCACTCCACTGCCCCCTTTCTATATCTAGATAGAAACTATACATTTTAAGATTTTCTAGATTTCCTACTTTGGTAGCCTATGCTGTAACTGTACGCACACGATTAAGTGGTGCTTTCTGGGCAGCATTGAGGAACACTTTTATTCCAATGTATTTTATATTACGTGGCTGCTTAAAGGCATAATCATAGAAAGAACTGACTCACAGCTGGTCTATTACATCAAGCAGCGAAACCGGTCGTCTTTTAATAAATAACAATTTTTACCAGCTGTAAGCTGAGTTCTTCCTAACCTCATAACTTTCGTTCGGCCTCACATCACAGAAAAGTTAAGTTTCGCATAATACAGGAACCACTGAAATCATCGTCCCTGATCAGAACTTTGTGTTCTGCCTGAGGACAGGTCTTGTTCTGAGGGAAGCCTCGTCAGAGAGCTCCACCGCATGAGCGTCTATGGAAGTGATTCCAGTTGTGGTTTCCCGTTGCCTTCCACTGATGATGATGAAATGAAAATGAGAACTACACAACACCCAGTCCCTGAGTGGAGACAATCTCCGACCCAGCCGGGAATCGAGCCCGGGCCCCTTGACGTGACAGACCGCCGCGCTCACCACTTTTTTCTTCAATAATCTTTATTGAACAAACTAACAGTACATATATATACACAATGCAACAGTTCTTCAAGGTACCATTTGAACATATGCAAATGATTGTTAGTTAAACAAAAGTATTAGAAAAACATTAAATACAACAAAATATAACATATTCTGTCTGTCTCCTTTTTTTTTTTTTTTTTTTTTTTTTTTTTTTTTTTTTGTCGATGCATGGGAACGTGGATAAGGGTGTTGCATCATGTGATGGGTAGGCATGGCACACCCCAACTTTGAGGGGGGTCAAGGAAGACGCTGCGGAGATAACCGGCAAACGTTGGTCGGTAAGATGGTTTTCAGGTGAGGGTGCTATGTGTGGTCACAACTTTGTACCAGAAGTCAAGGACTGTATGCGGACCACTCTGAAAGAGGTATTCTAAAGCCTGTCCTCGAAACCAGATGATTGTATGGTGCTTAGCAAAAGGGTAGTGAAATTTATGGGGCAACAACAAGAAATCGGGGGTTACCGTCGTTGACGGGGCACGGAGGTAAATGCCCACGATTCGTTGGATGAGGAGCCGTATGCTTCGTTTGAGGGGGCACGTAAGACGGTGCACGCCGGTATGTTCGAGCTGAAAGTCAGGTCAGAATGGGGAGGTGTCCAGACCTATGCGATAAAGTCGACTATTACTCGGGAATTTGCCATAGACTAACTCATACCAGAGTGCAGACACAGACGAAGGTAAAAAGGGTGCACACCCCCAAACCGTTCGCCAGTTAATGTCAGGATGCTGTAGCACCATGGGGTCGGAAGGGTTGGACAGCACAAACAAACGATAATAGTCTTTTGTACGGGGAGGACGGGTGACTGGAAGATCGGCCCGAACGTAGCTGAGCTCTATGAAAATATAGGCGACGTGGTACAATAATGGAGAAATAGGTGCCACATTGATCAGTGGATCGAGAGAAGATGGTCGGAGGATATCTAAGAGACTGCTTGTTAAGGACGGTACCTGCCACCGACAGTGCCGCACCATAGTATGGACAAAGAGGGCAGAAGATCGTGCCCGCACGTTGACGACTCCGAGACCACCTTTTGCAGGTGGCAGTGTTAGACACACGAAATATCCAAAGGCCAAGGAGTAACAGCATTGGGAAGATCTGGGCGAAGTGTACCAGTTTAGGGGCGACATACGTGTTGACATAGGACACACGTTGGAGTTAGTTTAAGTTACGGTGCACTTGATCGCGGACATGGTGCCGAATCGACTGCAAAAGCCGCCGGTAAGCGAGGGCCACTTTGCGGTACGTGGGGTTCGTAAATTCGATACCCAAGTAACGAAGGGTGGTACTGACAGGGAGTGGGGTCGGTACCATAGCCAGGAGGCCGCGCTCAATGTGCATCATAGTCGATTTACGGAAATGGTTCAAATAGCTCTGAGCACTATGGGACTTAACTTCTAAGGTCATCAGTCCCCTAGAACCTAACTAACCTAAGGACATCACACACATCCATGCCCGAGGCAGGATTCGAATCTTCGACCGTAGTGATCGTGCGGTTCTAGACTGCAGCGCCTAGAATCGCTCGGCCAGCCCGGCCGGTCGATTTACGGACATTAACAATGCTACCAGAAAGACGTTCATACAAGTGGATCCATTGGATAGCGTCATTGAGTTCCGTGGAGGAGTGGTGAGAAAGAGGAGGCCATCCGCAAAAGCCCTGCAATGAAAGGTGCAAAACAAATGGGTCTGAGCACTTTGCGACTTAACTTGTGAGGTCATCAGTTCCCTGAAAGGTGCAGTCATGTAAAATGAGACCCTGCAGTCTATAGTTAAGACCAGTGATGAGGGGCTCGAGTGAAATGGCGTATAGTAAAGTAGACATAGGGCATCCTTGACGCACAGAGCGGCGTATAGGAATTGTACCATCGAGACCGCGGGAAGTAGTAACCGGCGAATGGCATCGACAAAGAGTAATCGGAACCCCATAGGTGTCGCCACCAGGAGCCGGACTGGGTGTCTAACGCGATCAAAGGCACTCGTGAAATCGATGGATACCAGTGCTGCACGAAGGCGACAAACTGCCGGCAGCGCGATGTGGTCACGGCCTTCTCCTAGGGCTGTTTGAAAAGTGGCCCAACAACCACGTGCAGTCTGCTCCGGTGAAAGGACCGTAGGTAAGACGGTGCGTACGCGCGCTGCTAAGAGGCGTGTATAGATTTTATAGTCTGCGTTCATTAACGTAAGGGGGCGAAATGCAGAGACATGAGACCCTTCATTCGGCTTACGCACAGGTAGAAGAATGCCAGTGACGAATTCAGGTGGAATTGGGAAGGACGGAATATAGAGTTCCTGAATCATTTCCGTCTAGCGAGGAAGCATTAACGTGGTGAACGCCCGGTAAAACTCCACGGGGAGACCATCTGGTCCTGGTGATTTGTTTTTGGACCCCTTGTTGATCGCATCTACCACGTCTTCTGCGGTGATTGCAGACATCATGGACGTTGACTCCGCTACGGTGAGGGTCCGATCATGGCAAGGACGGAGATCATCAGGAATTGGCGTTGCCACCGGGTCGTCGACATAAAATTGGCGATAATGTTCCGCAAAGGCAGACACCATTGCCGCATGTGTTGTGTGGTGAACGCCGTCGGAGGCCGTGATGATGGGGACTAAAAGTCGACGTCGACGACGATGGTCGGAATCGGCATGGATTTTGGATGTTGTTTCGTCGTGGAGGAGGTCCCGTCGTCGGGAACGCACCATGACACCATACAGTCGTGCACGTTGGAGAGAGAGGAGACGAGCTTTAGTACGCTGTCGTTACCTATGGGTTACAGGTGATGGAGGGAGCGCATCGAGCTCACGGAGGACGGCGTAGTCAAAATTTGTGGTGTCTCGATGCCATGGTCCTGCTTCCCTGCCACATTGCATGAAGACATTTCTGATCGCAGGTTTGACACATTTGAGCCACCAATGGAACGTGGATGTGTACTGCGGGAGGTGTCTTTCGCAAGACGCGTATGTAGTGGAAATTCATTGTCGGCAGTGTGGATCATTGAGGAGGGAGGTATTAAGCCTCCAGTAACCTCTGCTGCGCCATACAGACTGAGTTGGCAAAGCCAGGGAGCAAATGACGGAGCAATGGTCCGAAAATGTGTCATCGTTCTGCTTGGGAGACTTCGTTGCCAAGGTGGACAAAGACATAAAACCGGTCCAGTCTGCTGGCAGAATGTGCTGTATAATGGGTAAATCCGAGGGGTATTTCCATGAATTTCCTCCCAAACGGCCACTAGATGAAAATCGATTAAGGTGAGCAGCGGCGGGCATGGCGAATAACCAGGCATTTGGTCCTGCGGATGGAGAACGCAGTTGAAATCGGCTCCCATGATAAGGCGATCATAGCGCCCAGAAAACAGAGGCGCCAAGTCATGTCCGAAAAAAGTGGACCGCTGCCGACGGTTCGTGGAGCCAGACGGAGCGTAGATATTGATGACGCGCGTGTCGAAGATGGTAACACCCATGACCCTTTCAGAGAGAAGAGTTGTAGTGTTCTTGAGTGGGAATCCTTCGCGTATGTAGAAAACCACTCCACGCCCTGATTGATCACATGTGGCCGAGTATGAGTTGTAGCCGTAGACCGGTGGTAGTGTGGCAACGCGTACTTCCCGAAGAAGGTCGACGTCGACGTCAGAGGCCCGAAGCATGTCACATAGGAGCTGCAGCTTTGGTGCAGTGCCGATCATGTTGATGTTCAGTGTGGCGAACCGATACGTTTGTTTCAGTGGTGATGGAAGCGCATCTACCAACACCAAGGGAAGCATGAGGAGGGCACCGACACGAAGTCCCGTCCCATTTGCTGCAGAGCCTCGCTTTTGATGTAAACAGGCAGCCTCGTCCGGTGGAGGCAACTCATCCGGAGGGAGGGGCGTACCTTCCTCAACGTCACCGGACCATGCTCCTGTGCCGTGGGTCTGTCCAATGTCCATGGGAATTGCATCGTGGTGAGAGACATCTGGAGCTGTCGCCGGGGAGACAGGCATCTCAACCAGCGCAGCGATCGTTTCATTGTGCGTGGCGACCTCCATGGTGGTCCCGTCCTGCGAAACGTCTTCTTCCTCGTGGAAGCTGTCCACCGACCTCTGCGTGGAACTGTCGGCTGGTTGGGTGTCGTCTTCGTTGTCGGTTGAAGACGCTTTGAGAGCCCATGGGTGAACGGCGGCGGCGTTTGCGCCTACGTAGCGAGTGTTGTTTGCGCATGTGTTCCTCGGTGTCGGACGACGGCAAGGTGGGTACAATTAAATTGCCAAACAGGTGTTGTGAAGAAGTACTGTTCTCCTCAGCGTCCGGTGCGGGGGCCTATTCGGCGGCAAGGTTGTCAGGTGGGACGTCTGCACCGTCCGTAGGTCAATGGGACGGTGGGACGTGCCGATCGAAGGGACCGGGCGACGGACTGGACGAAACTGTAGACGTGGCAAGAGCCGCTGCGTAAGTGACCGGTAGGGTGGTCATCGTGGGTGTGACGGATCCTTCCGACAACGGGAGCTGCGCGACACGTCGTTTAATGCATTCAGACCGTAGGTGACCTTCGTTCCCGCAGCCGGAACACGTCCGAGGTTGGCCGTCGTACATTATAATGGCACGGCAGCCTCCGATACGTTGATAGCAAGGCACGTGTTTCTGCAGGTAGATTCAGACCTGGCTGACGCCGTTTAAAACTGGATAGGTTTGAAATTGTACCTATCGTTCGGCAACATGTTCCAGAACGTTGCCATAGGGACGGAGGGCCACGATGACGACGTCTGCAGGTAGTTCGAACGGCAGTTCGAAGATCCTTATCGTTCGCGTGCCCAGACCTGCGTGATCGACGGTGACGGGTTCGACGTTGCCGTCGGAATGACAGAAGCGCAGTCCACGTTTTGTCTCTTGAACTACCTTGTCGCACGCCGCATCGTTGATCATTTTGACGTAGACGGTATGGCTAACTATGGACAAGTGGATACCAATTAGATCCGTTGGTGGTATTTTAACTTCATCGCGAATAAATCGTTCTACAGCCAGGGCCTTCGGTCGGGCGAAGTCGGAACAAAAGTTGAAACGTAATGTCTTCTTCCGATAGTTGTGCTCCACGGTGGTCTAGAAGGGAAACGGCACGTGCAGCGGCCGAAGTAAACACTAACACACGGTGCGCGCCTCGTCTGCAGCGTTCTGGCGCGTGATCGCCTCGCAGCACTGCCGGCTGCAGACTGATTCAGCTATCGGAGCGGACTCCTTGATCAGAGATGAGTACAAATCAAAGTGCGTAGAACTCTCAGTCCAATAGTCACACTGGTAGCTGCTGGACGGCGTCGACGTGTGATGTATACTCTGTGGGAATGCTCTAACAGATGTGGCGCCGAAGTTGGCCGGCAATCATGGCCTGGAAATGAGCGAAAAGATGAGCTGCGATTACAACTCCCTGCTGGAGGATGAGTCATAACTTAACTATACGGCAGGCGGAGGAATACCTACGGGTTCTTGATGGCCATGTGACTTGCGTATGTAAGCTAGTTCGCTCAACACAAGCGCCGACGTAGCTGCTGCGCGCGCTGCCTGAGAACGATGACGGTGGTTCCAGGTGGCGGCTGCTAGAACTTAGCACGTTGACAAGTCGTTCGCAATCTGTGTAAGATCCAAAGATGCGACGCACTAGCGAGGCGCCTAAATAGACTCGGAAGGAAGGAATCACTGCGGTCCAAGTGCAGGCAGTCCGCAAGCAGCGGAAAGACGAACGGCCAGATGCTAGTCCTACCACATCCAGACTTCTGAAATTCCACGCTCCGACCCTTCCATTACTTATTCAGTATTTTTTGTTCACTTTACGCACCCTTCCCAGAGTTGCCAACGGATCTCTAATCAGGAATCTTTTGCCATTGCAGCGACGCTGTTTTCAACATGCCATATGTCCTTTGTGTACGTGCTGTACCTCCTACAGAAAAAAAATCGGTACAAGTAACACACATGCACAGACAAACAAATGATTACAATTTTAGAAAAACTGCGCGGTTTATTCAAGAGAAAGAGATCCACAAATTGAGGAAATCAATAACGCACTGTTCCACTTCTCGCCCGTATGTAAGCAGTTATTTGGCTTGCCTTTCATTGCTAGAGTTGATGCATGTCCAACTGGCACGTTAGATCGTGAAAATCCCGAGCTTTTTTAAGGGCGCTGCCCCCAATGGTCCAAACGCTCGCAGTTGGCGAGAGACACGACGAGCTTACTGCCCAAGATATGGGAAAGCAAGCACGAAGACAAGCAGTAGAGACTCTCGGGGACAGGGCATTGTCTTGCTGAAATTAAGCCCAGAATGGCCTGCAATGAAGGCTAACGAAAAGGGTCGTAAATTATAATCAACGTACGGCTTTTGCGTAAAGGTACCGCAGATGACAACCAAAGACGCCCTGCTATGAAAATGACACTCCAGACGATCACTCCTAGGTGTCGGGCCGGATGGTGTGTGACAGATTGGCAGCCCACAACTGTCTGGGGCGTCTCCAGAAATGTCTTCGCTGGTCTCGGGGCCTGGAATCTCATTTATTGGAGTAGTCTTCAGTCATGAGTCCCGCTTCGAGGCGAGCTCCGACGACCAGTGAATATGTCTCTGAAGGCATCCCAGACAGCACTGGGTTACAAACTTGTCTCCCACCCACCATACGTCCCGACAACCAGAACTGACAGCCTGGGGTGCCATTTTAGTTCATAGTAGGACAGAACCCTTTGGTTGTCATCCGTGGCATCCTTAACGCACTGCGGTACGTCGACGATATTCTACTCCCAGTTTTGTTGCCCTTCATCGCAAGCCATCCAGGGTTACATTTCACCAATAAACTGCGCGAGTGCACACAGCGAAAGTTTCTACCACTTGTATTACTGTGCAGTAAACTCTACCTTGGCCATCAAGGTCACCAGATATCTCACCAGTTGAGAACGTTCGGAGCTTTAGCGGAAAGACGCTCCAACCAGCTTCGAAATTTGACGATTTAACGCGCCAAATGGACAGAATTTTCCACTACATCCCTTAGGAGGACGTGCAACACCTTGAGCAGTCTATGCCAAGTCCAATAACTGCTTGCACATGTGCCAGAAATGGACCAACGTGTTGCTGACTGTCTCAATTTGTGAATCTCTTTCTCTTGCATAAATTATCCAATTTTTTGGAACTGTAACTATTTTGTCTGTACATGTAAATCACCCTACCGATTTCCATCCCATTCGGATAATTCCTTCACGATGCCTATGTTTTATACATCTATATGTCATTAATTCAGTCGTCTTAGCGAGGTGGCGCAGTGGTTAGCACACTGGACTCGCATTCGGGAGGACGACGGTTCAATCCAGCGTCCGGCCATCCTGATTTAGGTTTTCCGTGATTTCCCTAGATCACTTCAGGCTAATGCCGGGATGGTTCCTTTGAAAGGGCACGGCTGCCTTCCTTCCCCATCCTTCCCTCACCCGAGCTTGTGCTCCGTCTCTAATGACCTCGTTGTCGACGGGACGTTAAACACCAATATCCTCCTCCTCCTCCAGTCGTCTTAGAGTGCTTGTCACTAGTTCACTCGTTTCCTTTTCTCCTGCGTCCTCACGTCGTTGATCGCTGCTCAAGGACATGACGGTAAGACAAGTCCCACAGGCCTCTTTGACTCGATCTTTGGCAGGTAGAGGTTGACTCCTTGTAGCAGATCACCTCGGCCACCAGTGAAGATTTATATATAACTTTTGAACAATCCCTACCCAGAAACCGGGACTCACGTCCTTCTGATCATTACTCAAAGACACTATCCCAAGACTACGTTTCTTTTTGGATAAATATTCACTCATACACACTATCGACCTGGACTGGTCTAGTAAATCAGCCAACTTAAACCGCGTGGAAAAAGACTTGAGGTATTTTAATAGTGAAAAAAGCCAAAGAGGTTATTCACTTCGTTACATTCGTTCTTCGATCACAATAATACAAAAACTTTCTTAGGATATACGCCTGAAACACAGAATTGTATGGACCGTGGGAAAAATGTGATAGAAGAGAATCTGAGTGTAAATTAGGTGAGCGGATTAGATAGGGTGTGGGGAGATTACCTGCGTAATGGCCGAGAAAATGTGGCAGGACATGGACTAGCGACAGTATTAGAGAAACTGTAGAGTACTAAAACTGTAAAGGGACACATAAACTGGAATATATCCAAAAATAATTGAGGACGCAGGGGAACAATCTGAAATGTGTGTATTTTCCCGCAAAGAGGCATAGACTACTGGTACAGGTAGTGACGAACAAGCCTATACTTTGAAGATATACAGAATGTAAATTTCTAATGCTATCTGCAGATAGAAAATAGTCACACAGCACACACTTTCATAATTTTAGCGCAATGAAAACAAATGCGGACTTACATGTCTGGCAAGTGTAAGTAGCACATAAATAAACAGGATAGTGAATGCAGCATACTACTTCGAAAGCGTGTTAGCTTTCCACTTACAGTGTCCGTCTATGCTATGGAAATGTCTCCCTTTTTCTGAGTACAGATGAATATAGAACGTAGAAAACAGTTATTCATTTGCGTGAACACTTCCAATCTTAATTCATTTCGTACATAACATTGCATTACATGGTAGACCCGACACAACACGCCTCGTTGTAATAGTCTCCAACTCGGCATACAATGAAATATCTCTTCTTTCATCAGCACCTGAGGCGTAACTACACTACTGGCCATTAAAATCGCTACACCACGAAGATGACGTGCTACAGACGCGAAATTTAACGGACAGGAAGAAGATGCTGTAATATGCAAATGATTAGCTTTTCAGAGCATTCACACAAGGTTGGCGCCGGTGGCGACACCTACAACGTGCTGACGTGAGGAAAGTTTCCAACCGATTTCTCATACACAAACAGCAGTTGACCGGTCTTGCCTGGTGAAACGTTGTTGTGATGCCTCGTGTAAGGAGGAGAAATTGCTACCATCACGTTTCCGACTTTGATAAAGGTCGGATTGTAGCATGTCGCGATTGCGGTTTATCGTAATGCGACATTGCTGCTCGCGTTGGTCGAGATCAAATGACTGTTAGCAGAATATGGAATCTGTAGGTTCAGAAGGGTAATACGGAACGCTGTGCTGGATCCCAACGGCCTCATATCACAGTTGAGATGACAGACATCTTATCCGCATGGCTATAACGGATCGTGCAGCCACGTCTCGAACCCTGAGTCAACAGATGGAGACGTTTGCAAGACAACAACCATCTGCACGAACACTTCGACGATGTTTCGGCAGCATGGACTATCAGCTCGGAGACCATGGCTGCGGTTACCCTTGACGCTGCATCATAGACCGGAGCGCCTGCGATGGTGTAATCAACGACGAACCTGGATGCACGAATGGCAAAACGTCATTTTTTCGGATGAATTCAGATTCTGTTTACAGCTTCATGATGGTCGCATCCGTGTTTGGCGACATCGCGGTGAATGCACATTGGAAGCGTGTATTGGTCATCGCCATACTGGCGTATCACCCGGCGTGATGGTATGGGGTGCTATTGGTTACCTGTCTCGGTCACCTCTTGTTCGCATTGACGGTATTTTGAACAGTGGACGTTACATTTCAGATGTGTTACGACCCGTGGCTCTACCCTTCATTCGATCCCTGCGAAACTCTACATTTCAGCTGTATAATGCACGACCACAGATCTCTCACCAATTGAAAACGTCTGGTCAATGGTAGCCGAGCAACTGGCTCGTCACAATACGCCAGTCACTACTCTTGATGAACTGTGGTACCGTGTTGAAGCCTCATGGGCAGCTGTACCTGTACACGCCATCGAAGCTCTGTTTGACTCAATTCCCAGGCGTATCAAGGCCGTTATTACGGCCAGAGGTGATTGTTCTGGGCACTGATTTCTCAGGATCTATGAACACAAATTGCGTGAAAATGTAATCACATGTCAGTTATAGTATAATATAATGGTCCAATGAATACCCGTTTATCATCTGCATTTATTCTTGGTGTAGGAATTTTAATGGCAAGTAGTGTAGCATGCAGAAATATTTTCCATATTATTTATGATTACTTATCAGTGCCAGCTCTGCAGTTGGGAGGTGATTCGTCAGAGTGATTCTGATGGCCCACCGGCGTGGCACAGACCTATAGATCAAGTACAAAGAACTCTTTCGTTCTGGCAAATAAATTGACAAGACGTGAGCTTAACAACGAATATACCCTCTTTGCATATATAGACTGAAGTGGCGAGTGAAAACTTGTCTGTAAGGGTAATTTAAAGTGGACTGGGGCGGCAGTGGTAATTTTGATAGAGTGTGGAGGCGTGCCATGCTAATATGTGCAGATGTGTGAACAACTGTGCCAAGGTGGCTTAGTGGCTGAAGCAAGTGCCTAGTAAGCTGGTGTCACGTGTTTTATTCCCCGCCTTGTTTGAAATTTTCGCTCTCTGCTCCAGTCTATACAGATAAAATCATATTTGTATGAGACCAGTAACGTTATTGAAAATGTGACATTTCGTTAGAAGATATTGACTTTAAAGGCAACAGGGAAGCTTTAGAACCCTGTAGGGATAATTCAACCAACATTCAACTTTACAAACCAAGACAACAACATCTGAAATTCATAACTTTGATTCCTTAAAAAGAAATTAAAATCATACACTCGATGAAAAGTTAACATTGATGAATTTACAAAAGCAAGGAATTGGAGAAGCAATTAGTGATGCAGTAAACAGCTTCCAAGCACTTCGTAATGCAACCTTAGAGCACCTATTCCACTGTGCGGAATCGCGCGATCGGCTTCCTACGCATGGAGTAATATAAGCAAGCATTCCCAAACTAAACTCGCCGCGTAAAGCTAACCATCACAGGAAAATAAACCGAGTTCGTATCACCAGATTCTTACGCAGATCCTCGACACAGCAGATCCCGGTCATACAAAACAGCTTCCTTCTCAAAATCAGAGACACGGCTCAAATTACCTCTTCGTCTATACCATTCTAAGACCACGCAAAAACTAACCACTGTTGGTGGCGAACTACTTTCAAACAAACGAGATCATATATTCCACACTCTCGAACGAGTCCTATCGACTCGCCGAAGACTTCAGTTTGTCACAGTGGGAGGCAAAGAGGTCCCTGAGAGGAAATATCGATATTCTGAAACAGGTTATAGCAAGACCCCACTAAGTGAAGCAAATACAAGTATCGCGATATACAAATATGCAAAACATATGGTGAGGAAATGAATGTGCTTGTAACTGGCAACTTTCAGAGTGCTACTCTGAGAAGAAGAGGTTAGCACAAGAGAGGAATTTGGCGGACCGCACAGAACTTCTCAGAGGACTCACGAGTCAAAAAAAATGTTAATAATGTTCATGCGGACATATCCTATGGCGTCAGAACTTCTCAGAGAACTCACGAGTCAAAAATAAATGTTAGGAAATGTTCATGTTGACATATCCTATGGCGTCAGAACTTCTCAGAGAACTCACGAGTCAAAAAGAAATGTTAAGAAATGTTCATGCTGACATATCCTATGGCGTCTTCTTCATTACGGTGCACCACAATAGTACTGAGATTGTACTTTTGAAGCTATGCCGAAAAACCGTCCTGGCATTCTGCCGATGGCAGTTGCGACATCGATGGTATAACGTTGATGCGAAAGATGATAAGACACGCAAGTCTGTATCTACTTCATCATGACTTTGTATGACAAAAACGGCAAATTGTAACGTGGCTCGGAGCCCTCATTAAAGTGTAGGTCCTCTTGAATCTGACTGGGTAAGGGCACAACATTTCCAACAACTATCTAGTAAAGTACTATAGTCTTCAAACTCACAATGGGGACAGCTTTGGGAATCAGGCTTCACTTTCACTTTTTCATGTATAGAAGGTTTATTACACCATCGCTAAATAGTACTAGGTCTCTCACAAAAATCAAACCACACATTTTCGCATAACGCCTAGAGAATTTCATTTTGCGGAAAACACCTCTCTAAAAATATTGTCAAACAAATTCCCGTCTCAATCATACACCTGCTCTCAATAAAACAAATTTACCACAGAAAACATTTTTACACCGTTTTAAGCAAAGTCGTATATTCATTCTGTTTATCAGTGGCTCATAAGAAGTAACATGAACATTAGAAGTGAGCCCCATGGTCGGCTAACTGTTCTTGGTGTGACAGATTGCATTGCAGAGGAGAGTCTGTAGTACAGTTTACGAAGATGACTGATGAATTATTTGCAAAGTAAATTTTACTGTTCAAAATCACTTACAGACGAGTTCCTAGTTCTACCAGAATAAAAGTCAGCTTTATCGGTAAACCAACTGTGGTGATAATCTCACCAGACGAGGTAATAATAACCCCCAAGAATGAATACACTCGTAGCTTTGGAACTTAGGAATATAGAACTGGTACCAGGCGACCATGGCGTAAGTTAAGTGAATATAAGTCATTCGGCTGTATAGAAACGGCGCAGTAAGATGTGTCGGAGTTGTTACATGACAGGCCGAGAGTTAGGAGCTATGGCGTTTGGACGTGTCCAGGACCACAATGTTAAAGAAGTTGTCTGACATTTTGTGTGCCAACTTAGACTATCCAATGTGTCTATATAGAGTATCGTACCACTCAGTCGTATATCAGGGCCTAAGACTTGTGTCCGTGAAAAGATTCTAACCAGTGGCACTATAACCGTATGCTATGTCTTGTCTGCGGTAATAGGTTTCAAAATCCGACAGGAATTGCATCTGCCTGTGAGTCCAGGTTCACCTAAATCAATGTCGTAGCAAAGTAAATAAACAATAAAAATAAAAAAAATTAGGATGAGTGAGGGCAGAACTCGCGTACATTAAGTTCCGCCCAAATTTAATATATTAAGTATGTATTATGAAAGTAAGTGTACTAGGTGCGAGCCGCTAAAAATCATAAACGAGTGACGGTACGATCAAGGTGTGGAAGCCCCTCTACCCCTCATCCATGAAGAAGGCTCCCGTTTTTACCTGAAGGGCGTGCTTTTGAAGATATAATGGCTGGGAACTTTCGCCCTTCTAGAAATTTGGTTCCAGAACATTCGAGAGTATTCGAGAACATTTTAGAAAATTCTAGAGTATTCTAGAGCTTTCAACAACTTTTCAGATTATCCGAGATGTTATGGAATGTTCGGGAGTAGTTTGGAAAATTTGGAAAGATTCCAGAACATTCGGAAGCATCTCGGGACATCTCGGATCATTGTGAAACATTTCAGAACACTCTAGAATGTTGTTCTCGAACATTAGGGACCATTGGAAGTCTTTTTGTACGTTCGCGATTTCGCCACTGCTGAGGCTACCACCCATTGTTGCCTTGGTGGGGATATATACAGCAAGATATCTCGTGGGTTCGAACGTCAGTTTCTCAGTTGTGACGAAGGGAGGAACCGAAAAACTAATGCAGTGAGTGAATAAAAACAAACCGTGAGGTGTGAGTAGTTAATGTGATACACTGACTGAATATACTTCGAATATAAAATGTTAAAAATGTGTGAAACGTATTTAGCGTATTTTTTAATAAGAAGTTGATTTGATTTATATTTCAGACAATGCCCAAACGTTAAAGACGAGGAGATCTTACCAGTTCTACAGCGAAACACCGAAAACAAAAAGGACAGCGAAAAACAGGAAAGGGACGAAGAGCGGCAAGCACGTTTAATTTCCCAAAGAACGAGAATGAGCACAATTAGAAGCAGAGAAACCGATGAAATTCGAAATGAACTGATTGAAGAATCAAGATTTGCGACACAATCTTATAACAAAAGACTGCGAACTCAATCCAGCCATTAAAACATCATGTTTTGGATTTGCAGCTCTTGCCAGGTCGGCATGCGAAACTGTTATCAATGTGTTTACTCTACGCCTGCTGATGTTAGTTCTACAGTGATGAATGACTTCACGGTGGCTTATTAATGGCTTTCGTGACAAGTTTCCTTAGGCTGTTGTATTGAAAAGTATTGACAATAAGATGAAAGTTGCACTTCTTTTAACTGGCGAGGTGAATAACATGGGTCAGCTACGTATGAAACATGATATTCATTATGATGAATGTCGTTTTCGGACAAATTTGAAGCTGATATCTGCGTGTATTTCATGAACACTTTATTCGCACGTTAAACACAGAAACACTGGATGTACCGTTCCTCACAAGCGACTATTAGTGGCCGGCCCATTCTGGCTGAGTGGCTCCAGCCGCTTCAGTCCGGAACCGCGCTGCTGCTACGGTCGCAGGTTCGAATCCTGCCTCGGGCACGGATGTGTGTCATGTGTTTACGCTAGTTAGGTTTAAGTAGTTCTAACTGACTCATGACTTCAGATGTTAAGTTCCATAGTGCTTAGAGCCATTTCAACCATTTCGACTATTAATGAAATTTCGTGCATATGGAGTATCGTCTCAGTTGTGTGGCTGGATTCGTGATTTCCTCTCAGAAAGGTCAGAGTTCGTAGTGATAGACGGTAAATCATCAAGTAGAAGTCCGCGGGTAGTGGTCTTGTGGTAGCGTTCTCACTTCGCGCGCACGGTGTCGCGGGTTCGATTCCCGGCGGGGTCAGGGGTTTTGTCTGCCTCGAGATGACTGGGTGTTGTGTGTCTTTCATCAACATTTCATCCTCATTCACTCGCAAGTCGCCGTAGTGGCGTTAAAGAACTTGTGGAGCGGCGGCCGAGCCGCCCCGCGAGGGGTCTCCCGGCCACAAATGCCACACGCTCATTTCCATTATTATTATTATTATCACCGAGCAGAACAGAAGTGATATCTGGCGTTCCACAAGGTAGTGTCACATGCCCTCTGCTGTTCCTGATTCACATAAATGATCTAAGTGATAATGTGAGCAGCCCCCTTAGATTGTTTTCAGATGATGCTGTAATTTACCGTGTAGTAAAATCATCAGACGATCAATTCCTATTACAAAATGATCTAGAGCGAATTTCTGTATGTTGCGAAAAGTAGAAATTGGCCCTGTTGTTGTTGTTGTTGTTGTTGTGGTCTTCAGTCCTGAGACTGGTTTGATGCAGCTCTCCATGCTACTCGATCCTGTGCAAGCCTCTTCATCTCCCAGTACCTACTGCTACCTACATCCTTCTGAATCTGCCTAGTGTATTGATCTCTTGGTCTCCCTCTACGATTTTTACGCTCCACGCTGCCCTCCAATGCTAAATTTGCGATCCCTTGATGCCTCAAAACATATCCTACCAACCGATCCCTTCTTCTAGTCAAGTTGTGCCACAAACTTCTCTTCTCCCCAATCCTATTCAATACCTCCTCAATAGTTACGTGATCTACCCACCTTATCATCAGCATTCTTCTGTAGCACCACATTTCGAAAGCTTCTATTCTCTTCTTGTCCAAACTGGTTATCGTCCATGTTTCACTTCCATACATGGCTACACTCCATACAAATACTTTCAGAAACGACTTCCTGACACTTAAATCTATACTCGATGTTAACAAATTTCTCGTCTTCAGAAACGATTTCCTTGCCATTGCCAGTCTACATTTTATATCCTCTCTACTTCGACCATCATCAGTTATTTTGCTCCCTAAGTAGCAAAACTCCTTTACTACTTTAAGTGTCTCATTTCCTAATCTAATCCCCTCAGCATCACCCGATTTAATTTGACTACATTCCATTATCCTCGTTTTGCTCTTGTTGACGTTCATCTTATATCCTCCTTTCAAGACACTGTCCATTCCGTTCAACTGCTCTTCCAAGTCTTTTGCTGTCTCTGACAGAATTACAATGTCATCGGCGAACATCAAAGTTTTTACTTCTTCTCCATGAATTTTAATACCTACTCCGAATTTTTCTTTTGTTTCCTTTACTGCTTGCTCAATATACAGATTGAATAACATCGGGGAGAGGCTACAACCCTGTCTTACTCCCTTCCCAACCACTGCTTCCCTTTCATGTCCCTCGACTCTTATAACTGCCATCTGGTTTCTGTACAAATTGTAAATAGCCTTTCGCTCCCTGTATTTTACCCCTGCCACCTTTAGAATTTGAAAGAGAGTATTCCGGTTAACATTGTCAAAAGCTTTCTCTAAGTCTACAAATGCTAGAAACGTTTGTCTTTCCTTAATCTTTCTTCTAAGATAAGTCGTAAGGTCAGTATTGCCTCACGTGTTCCAGTATTTCTACGGAATCCAAACTGATCCTCCCCGAGGTCGTCTTCTACTAGTTTTTCCATTCGTCTGTAAAGAATTCGCGTTAGTATTTTGCAGCCGTGGCTTATTAAGCAGATAGTTCGGTAATTTTCACATCTGTCAACACCTGCTTTCTTTGGGATTGGAATTATTATATTCTTCTTGAAGTCTGTGGGTATTTCGCCTGTCTCATACATCTTGCTCACCAGATGATAGAGTTTTGTCATGACTGGCTCTCCCAAGGCCATCAGTAGTTCTAATGGAATGTTGTCTACTCCCGGGGCCTTGTTTCGACTCAGGTCTTTCAGTGCTCTGTCAAACTCTTCACGCAGTATCTTATCTCCCATTTCATCTTCATATACATCCTCTTCCATTTCCATAATATTGTCCTCAAGTACATCGCCCTTGTATAAACCCTCTATATACTCCTTCCACCTTTCTGCCTTCCCTTCTTTGCTTAGAACTGGGTTGCCATCTGAGCTCTTGATATTCATACAAGTGGTTCTCTTCTCTCCAAAGGTCTCTTTAATTTTCCTGTAGGCAGTATCTATCTTACCCCTAGTTAGACAAGCCTCTACATCCTTACATTTGTCCTCTAGCCATGCCTGCTTAGCCATTTTGCACTTCCTGTCGATCTCATTTTTGAGACGTTTGTATTCCTTTTTGGCTCCTTCATTTACTGCATTTTTATATTTTCTCCTTTCATCAATTAAATTCAATATCTCTTCTGTTACCCAAGGATTTCTATTAGCCCTCGTCTTTTTACCTACTTGATCGTCTGTTGCCTTCACTACTTCATCCCTCAGAGCTACCCATTCTTCTTCTACTGTATTTCTTTCCCCCATTCCTGTCAATTGTTCCCTTATGCTCTCCCTGAAACTCTCTACAACCTCTGGTTCATTCAGTTTATCCAGGTCCCATCTCCTTAAATTCCCACCTTTTTGCAGTTTCTTCAGTTTCAATCTGCAGTTCATAACCAATAGATTGTGGTCAGAATCCACATCTGCCCCTGGAAATGTCTTACAATTTAAAACCTGGTTCCTAAATCTCTGTCTTACCATTATATAATCTATCTGATACCTTTTAGTATCTCCAGGGTTCTTCCAGGTATACAACCTTCTTTTATGATTCTTGGCCCTAAACAAAGAAAAGTGCGAGGTCATTCACAAGAGTACTAAAAGAAATCGTATAAATTTTGGGTATACGATAAATCGCACAAATCTAAGGGCTGTAAATTTGACTATATACCTATGAATTACAATTAAGAGCAACTAAAATTGGAAAGACAACATAGATAATATTGATGGGAAGCCGAAACAAAGACTGCGCTTTGTTGGCAGAACAGTTAGAAGATGCGACAAACCCACTAAAGAGACAGCCTACATTACACTTGTCCGTCCTCTGCTGGAATATTGCTGCTCGGTGTGGGACCCTTATCAGGTAGGACTGCCGGAGGACATCGAAAAAGTGCAAAGAAGGGCAGCTCGTTTCGTGGTATCGCGCGGTAGGGGCGAGAGTGTCACTGATATGATACGCGAGTTGAGGTGGCAGTCACTGAAACAAAGGCGGTTTTCTTTACGGCGAGATCTATTTACGAAATTTCAGTCACCAACTTTCTCTTTAGAATGCGAAAATATTTTGGTGACACACGTAGGGAGAAATGATCATCATAATAAAGTAAGAGAAATCAGAGCTCGAACGGAAAGATTTAGGTGTTCCTTTATACCATGCGCCATTCGGGTGTGGAATGGTAGAGAAGTAGTATGAAAATGTTTCGATGAACCCTCTGGCAGGCACATAAGTGTGAATTGCAGAGTGACCATGTAGATGTAGATGTAGATGTCAGTGAGTACTACTTATTTTGAGTGCCGCGCGGATTAGCCGCGTGGTCTCAGTCGCTCTCGTCTCAGCCCACACCGTCGGAGGTTCGAGTCGACCCTCGGGCAAGGGTGTGTATGTTGTCCTTAGAATAAGTTAGTTTAAGTAGACTAAGTAGTGTGTAAGCGTAAGGACTGATGACCTCAGCAGTAGGAACTTACCATCACCACTTACTTTGATTTTCACCAAACTATAAATTTATGGTATCACTGTTAAGCCACTATCTGGGGAAGGTAAGATTTTAACTTGAAGTTTGTCAATGAGTTTTTTATGGATAAATTTCTTTCTCTTCTCTGTCGATAAAAGTTACTTACACAAATGCTTTGGCCCAAAAGTAACCGTAATTTGTACCTGCATCTTATGAGGACGAGGAAATTAATGTTGAAGAAAAACTTTGAACGAATTTGCGAGATATACTTTATCACTAAACGTATGCAAAAAAGTGGTTCAAATGGTTCTGAGCACTATGGGACTTAACTTCTGAGGTCATCAGTCCCCTAGAACTTAGAACTACTTAAACCTAACTAACCTAAGGACATCACACTCATCCATGCCCGAGGCAGGATTCGAACCTGAGACCGTAGCGGTCGCGCGGTTCCAGATTGTAGCGCCTACAACCGCTCGGCAACCCCGGCCGGCACTTATCATGCAGCTGCCAGTTATACTACATGTGTACAAGCTCTAACTGTAGCTACGTATCCTGCACAGACGTGTTGTAAATTGATACTGTTATGTCTGAACTTCGCTTTGATGTTCCTGATCCGGTCATAACGCGGCTTTTCATGGATTTTAAAAGAGCCCCTTTCCACTTTAGGCATTGCGTGACTAATTAGACAGGTAATCAGAAACAGTCTGTAAAGCTTGTAATGAAGTTGTAGGGTAAGTTGTGTTGAGAAATGATTGTTAAGAATGAAATTCGGTACGTTAGCTTTGATGTAAGCCAATCAGGCTGTTGCTTGAGAGATTTCAAGCGGCCCGCCGTATACATTTACGTGTCAACTGTTCTCATTGCGGAGATGATAGCGCACGAGACCCATCTATCTTTGGCGCGGGTTCGATCCTTACTACCGCCCGATATGCAATTTTCGTATTGCTCTCGTGACTGGTTTTAGGAAACCAAACGAATAATACTTTTGGCAATATGATCTCCGGCCGGTCACTTTAATTTTGCAAGCACAACGTATCCTACTTTCTCGTAACAATTATTTCTCAGCACAATCTACCCTGCTACACCCTAGTAAGCTTTTCAGACTGCTTCTGACCACCCTGTATATGAATATGTCTAAGAGTACGGTGAAATTAACGCATGGTCATTCATCTGGAGGCGGCATAAATTTTGCAGTTTCCTGCGCTACGTAGCAGCGCCTAACCAGAGTGTTTTCCTGTGAACGCTCACTACTCAGGGGGTGAGCCAGTGACAGTGCTCGTGCTGACCTGGCCACCTTTGGGCTATACGTGGTTTAGTAATATGTGGAGGTCCCGCTTATTCGGTTTTCTGTAAACATGGTAGAGCACTTGCCCGCGAAAGGCAACGGTCCCGAGTTCGAGTCTCTGTCCGGCACACAGTTTTAATCTGCCATGAAGTTTCATGAATCGGAAAGTTTATATCAACGTTCTCCGTAACCAAGTGTTGTCTCTTCTCCAGATCTTTATGATGATTATGCCTTGGTCAACAAAGACAACTGAGACAATTGTCACATTCCTGTGCTGCAAACATACGTTTCTCCTCTGATGAATACTAAGGCCCACTAAAGAACACAGACTGCACCCCTCTACGTGATCGTGCTTTAATCACATAGAAAACGTCTGGAGCTATTTTAAGAGCAAGTAGAACGTAGCTGTCAACAACTCTGCAACCTACCCAACAGAGAGCGGTTTCAGATGGATATGGACTACCTGAAGAAACTTTTGGTTTCGTTCTTCCTCGTTGAAATGACGCAGTTATCAATGCTAGAGGTGATTTTAGAAGGTATTAGCGTGATGTCTGCAGGGAGTACACTTATTATTAAGTGAATGTGTTATTTATGATTTTGAGAGAAATTTGTTCCTTGTAGTGCAGAATACACTACTAGCCACTAAAATTGCTACACCAAGAAGAAATGCAGATGATAAACGCCTATTCATTGGACAAATATATTATACTAGAACTGACATGTGATTACATTTTCACGCAGTTTGGGTGCATATATCCTGAGAAATCAGTACCCAGAACAACCACCTCTGGCCGTAATAACGGCCTTGATGTGCCTGGGCATTGAGCCAATCAGAGCAACTTCAACACGATACCACAGTTCATCAAGAGTAGTGACTGGCGTATTGTGACGCGCCAATTGCTCGGCCACCATTGACCAGACGTTTTCACTTGGTAAGAGATCTGGAGAATGTGCTGGCCAGGGCAGCAGTCGAACATTTCTATACCCAGAAAGGCCAGTACAGGACATGTAACATGCGGTCGTGCATTACCCTGCTGAAATGTAAAGTTTCGCAGGGATCAAATGAAGGGTAGAGCCACTGGTCATAACACATCTGAAATGTAACGTCCACTATTAAAAGTGCCGTCAATGCGAACAAGAGGTGACCGAGGCGTGTACCAACGGCACCCCATACCATCATGCCGAGTGATACGTCAGTATGGCGATGACCAATACACACTTCCAATGTGCGTTCACCGCGATGTCGCCAAACACAGATGTGACAATCATGATGCTATAAACACAACCTGGATTCATCAGAAAAAATTACGTTTTACCATTCGTGCACCCAGATTCGTCGTTGAGTACACCATCGCAGGCGCTCCTGTCTGTGATGCAGCGTCAAGGGTAACTGCAGCCATGGTCTCCGAGTTGATAGTCCATGACGCTGCAAACGTCGTCGAACTGTTCGTGCAGATGGTTGTTGTCTTGCTAACGTCTCCATCTGTTGATTCAGGGATTGAGACGTGGCTGCACGATCAGTTACAGCCATGCCTGTCATCTCGACTGGTAGTGATACGAAGCCGTTAGCATCCAGCACGGCGTTACGTACTACCCTTGTGAACGCACCGATTTCATATTCTGCTAACAGTCATTTGATCTCGACCAACGCGAGCAGCAATGTCGCGATACGATAAACCGCAATCGCGATAGGCTACAATCCGACCTTTATCAAAGTCGGAAATGTGATGGTAGGCATTTCTCCTCCTTACACGAGGCATCACAACAACGTATTACCAGGCAACGCCAGTCAATTGCTGTTTGTGTATGAGAAATCGGTTGGAAATTTTCCTCATGTCAGCACGTTGTTGGTGTCGCCACCGGCGCCAACCTTGTGTGAATGCTCTGAAAAGCTAATCATTTGCATATCACAGCATCTTTTTCCTGTCGGTTAAATTTAGCGTCTGTAGCACGTCATCTTCGTGGTGTAGCAATTTTAATGGCCAGTAAAGTATTTTGACGGAATTAACTTTTTTTTAAGGACACGAGTGTTTATTTGACTGTGCGTCGTATCCTGCCACCTTCACCATCAGTGTTTGAGGGCGGACTTGAGCTGAGACGAGCGAGTCCTACGCCAGCTATCGCTGCTTCCAGCCCTCCCCCCCCCCTATCCTCCTCTCCCCCCACCCCCCTCCGGCCCGCGCCACCTACCTGGGATGATAAATCTCTCAACCCAGCCCAGGCTGCGCCATGCTGGCCGCCCATGAACTCCCGGAGTTATTACGGCCCCTCTTATCGCTTCCGCGTACTCCGCTAGCCTGCAGCTTAAAAATTAGCTGCCGGACAATTTATTGCATTTGTAATATCGGCTCTCTCCCACAAAGAAGACAAGAAATTGCTATTTCCGCTCGATAACTTTCACATTTGTAAGGGGCTGGTGTTTTCCGTTTGTTAATGAAGCGAGCCACGTTGCTCTACATCCACAACATTTACTCAAGAGAGTCATTACACAAAGCTGAGTTGCGAGAGGCGTTCAGTAAGTAGCGCAACACATTTTTTTCTGAAAACAGATTGGTTTTATTCAAGATTCTAATACACCATATTATAGCCCACTCATTTGGCTACAAAACCCTACTTTCCAACATTATCTCCGTTTAACGCGGCGGCCTTACTTCTACTCGTCAACTCTCCTGGTCAACGGCGCAGCCAACATCTTGCTGCATCAATAACCTCCGCATTAACCAATTACCGCTTCCCTTGGAATGTACCCTTCGCTGTGTCTAATAGATGGAAGTCGGAAGGTATGAGATCTGCTTTGTAGAGCAGATGAGGAAGAACAGTCGAATGAAGTTTCCTGTGCTCCTCTCGGGTGCGCAGACTTGTTTGATATATTGTGTTGTCATGCAGAACAAGACGTTCGTTTGCATTTTTTTGGCGGCGAACATGCTCAAGTCGTTTCTTCAATTTATTGAGGATAACACAGTACATTTTACAATTGACTGTTGGACCATGAGGAGGACATCAAACACAATAACCCTTTCAGAATCCCAGAAGACCGTCGCCATAGCTCTACCGGCTGAACGTGCGGCTTTGAGTTTATTCTTCGGATATATGAAGATAGTAACTGTTCTTGAAAGAACAGATACCACTGATGACCGTGCAGCTTCTCTAGAAGAAATGATAATTAATTTAAACCATCAGCTGCCGGCAGGTGTTGTTCATATACCTCGATGGGGACAGCTGAAAATGTGTGGCCCGACCGGGGCTCGAACCTGGGATTTCCTGCTTACATGGCAGACGCTCTATCCATCTGACCCACCGAGGACACAGATGAATAGCGCGACTGCAGGGACTTATCCCTTTCACGTTTCCCGTGAGACCGGTCGGGGCACACATTTTCAACTGTCCCCATCGAGGTATATCAACAACACTTGTCGGCAGCTGGGGGTTTCAATTAATTATCATTTATTCTAGAGAAGCTGCCCCGTCATCAGTGGTATCTGTTTCTCCGAGAACAGTTACTATACAGTTAAATGCTACCCGGCCATTGACCTTCGTCTGTGCAAATGCGCACAGGTTGCCCGAACTCTTACAGGGATTGTCACCTTAGTGGGCGCGAGTAATGAGAGGGTGGGCAAATATCTATTTGGCAAATTACATATGTAGATTGTGGACTGTTGGGAATGTGGGTCTCACGGGAAGCGTGCAAGGGGTGAGAAGTCCCTGCAGTCGCGCTGTAAGTCTGTGTCCTCGGTGGCTCACATGGATAGAGCGTCTGCCGTATAAGCAGGTGATCCCGGGTTCGAGTCCCGGTTGGGGCACACATTTTCAGCTGTCCCCATCGAGGTATATCAACAACACCTGTCAGCAGCTGAGGGTTTCAATTAATTATCATTTATTCTTCGGAGCCGAAGTGGTGTGGTGCCGCTCCATGGACTCCCGTCTTGCCGGCCGCGGTGGACGAGCGGTTCCAGACGCTTCAGTCCGGAGCCGGCGACTGCTGCGGTCGCAGGTTCGAATCCTACCTCGGGCATGCATGTGTGTGTGATGCCCTTAGGTTATTCAGGTTTAAGTAGTTCTAAGTTCTAGGGGACTGATGACGTCAGATGTTAAGTCCCATAGTGCTCAGAGCCATTTGAACTCCCGTTTTGTTTCCGGTTCAAAGTGACTAAAGCACGTTTCATCGCCTGTGACGATGTTTAACAGAAGATTATGAAGATCGGCCTCGTAATACGCAAGCAATTATGCAGAGATGGTCCTTCATTGCCCTTTATGGTATATTATTATGCGTCGATTAATCAGCGGTCACATAACTTTCAGTGCATCATCTGGTGAGTGATTGTGTCAGCGCTACCAGTAGAGCCATCAAGTTGTGCAGCGAGATGTTTTTGATCCGCCGATCACTTCAAATGAGATCATTGCAGGAGTCACAGCTCTATGCGGCCTGCGGGCAAGCGGAAGATCGGGCAGATTTGCGCGACATGGTTGCGATGACGACAGACGCCACACCCGAAGAATCACCGTGCTTTTATTCACTGCAAAGTCTCCGTAGAGATTCTGCAAGCATCTACGAATATCTACGATGCTCTGGTTATCTGCCAAAAGAAACTCAATGACAGTTAAAAATACCCACGGGTGTACTGCCGGTCTACAGTGTCCAACGGGCACAATATTTCGGCGATCATACATGTCGCCATCATCAGGTGAACTGACGGACTGAGCTCCTGTGAACGTGCCGGCACGGAGATCCGTACACTATGGCTGATCAGGGGGAACTGGGTTCGGTCGCGGCGGCGGCCGATTTAAATACCCTCCGCCCGCGGAGCGCTCACTCCGCCGTCCGCGC
Organism: Schistocerca nitens; assembly: GCF_023898315.1. Classification (NCBI taxonomy): domain Eukaryota; kingdom Metazoa; phylum Arthropoda; class Insecta; order Orthoptera; family Acrididae; genus Schistocerca; species Schistocerca nitens. Next base: position 214,446,179 of record NC_064614.1, read on the forward strand.
CCCGCGCCACGGTCGCGCGGTGGAACAGATTGCGACGGCGTCTGAGATGACGTCAGTGTGATGGCTCTGTCCGCCGTGGTCGTCACAACTATACATTTGCTCGATTTACTCTTGATTAACCCAGTCGCTGGTTCCCAAGCCTTCCTAAGATTATAGCCACAGTCACGGTTTATGAGGTCGTCATTGGTGCGAATTTCGATGGCCTCTCTAACAACGCTGTCCCAGTATCTTGACGTCTGTACCAGAATCCTCGTGCGTTCATACTCCATGCGGAGGGTATTTAAATCGGCCGCCGCCGCGACCGAACCCAGTTCCCCCTGAGCAGCCATAGTGTACGGATCTCCGTGCCGGCACGTTCACAGGAGCTCAGTCCGTCAGTTCACCTGATGATGGCGACATGTATGATCGCCGAAATATTGTGCCCGTTGGACACTGTAGACCGGCAGTACACCCGTGGATATTTTGATTATCAAATACGCCGGGAGAAACTCAAGAATCACATCAGTGACAGTTCTCTGCTTAGAACGCACCTCCTTTACAGGCGTATTTTGGAGGCTACGTTTAGCGCCGCCATATATCGGAACTTCATGAATCTACAGGCGCCTTAGTGGGAATATTCCACGGTGTCCCAAAACAAATTCTTCATTTTTTCAAGCAAAATTGACCGACAAAAAATATGTTGCAATACTGATTGAAGGCCCCTCGTATCATGAACTATGTTTCCCCGTGACAAATTCCCCAACGTTCAGTATTTAACCGACTATTAGTTACTAAAGAAAGATTTTTTTCATACAGTCTTTACTTACCAGTTGAATTGCTTCTTCGCATATTCGCCACCCAAATTCCAACACTCATCGTCGGTCGTGAAGTGCTCAGTGGCAAGAAAAATCTTCGTCTTGGACAACTGATGAAAGTCGCTTGATACCAGCTTCGGTCTACAGGGTGGATGCTGTAAGGAAGATGTTGAAAAATTTACCAGTCAAAAGCTCTCAGGTTCTTCTTCATTCGATTTGTACTAAAGGGTCGCACACTGACCCGCACGGGGCCATTACTTCGGTAATCACACCGATCGGTATGTTATGTCACAGTGTTATCTACGTTACACTCATGATATCTGTTAAAAGTCCTGTCCAATCTAACCACTGTATTGCGGTTTGAGAGCGTCCGCCTGATTTTATTTTATTTTATTGGGAGAATGAGTCAGCATCCCCTGCTTTCATCTACATCTACATTAAACTCCGCAACCCACCTAATGGTGTGTGTCGGAGGGTACTTTCGGTACCACTGTCTGATCCCTCCAACCCTGTTCCACTCGCATATAGTGTGTGGGAAGAATGACTGTCGGTAAGCCTCTGTATTAGTTCTAATTTCTTGAATTTTCTCCTCGTGGTCAATATCTGAGATGTATATGGGGAAAAGAAATATGTTGTCTGAATCCTCCTGAAGGCGCTGTCCCGCAATTTCATTAGTAAATCTCTCCGTGATGCACAACGCCTCTCTTGTAACGTCTGCCAGTGGAGTTTGTTTAGCATCTCCCTAACGCTCTCTCGCAAGCTAAACGATCCAGAGACGAAACGCGCCGCTCTTCGTTGGATCTCTCTATCTCCTCTATCAGTCCTACCTGATAGGAATCCCACATAGATGAACCATAATCAAGAATCGGGCGAACAAGCTCCTTATAAGCCACTTCTTTCGTGGGTGAGTTACATTTCCTTAAGATTCTTCCGATGCATCTGAGTCTGGTGCCTGATTTTCCCACTATCTGTTTCATGTGGTCATTCCACTTAAGGTCGCTCTGGATAGTTACGCCTAGATATTTTACGGCACACGCTGTCTACAGCTGTTTGTCATCATTAATGTAGCTGTACAATAGTGGATTTCTTTTCCTATGTATGCGCAATATGTTACATTTATTTACGTTCAGGCTCAACTGCCAGAGTGTGCACCAATTCTCTGCAGGTAGTTCTGCAAATTCTTACTATCTTCTGGCGTTGTTACTTTGTTATAAACAACTGCATCATCTGCGAGTAGCCTTAAAGAGCATCCGACGGTTTCTTCTATATCATTTATATATATTGTAAACAGCAACGGTCCTGTCTCACTTCCCTGTGGTACTCCGGATATTACCTTTACATCTGTCGATTTAGTTCCGTTAAGAGTTACATGTTGAGTTTTATCAGCAACAAAGTCTTGAATCCAGTCACAGGTCTGATTGTGCATAAGCTCGTATTTTTTTCACTAAACGGCGATGTGGGACGGTGTCAAATGCCTTACTGAAATCAAGGAACAGGACATCAACCTGAGCGCCGTTGTCCAGTCCGCTGTGGATCTCATGGAGGAACAGAGTGAGCTGAGTTTCGCTGGATCTCGGCGGAATCCATGTTGATTTTTAAAGAGGATATGTTCATTTTCCAAGAACGTCACAATTCTTTAGCATAAAACGTGCTCCATAATTTTACAACAGGTTGACGTCAACAATATAAGTCTATAATGCTTTGGATCTGTCTTACGGCCTTTCTTAAAAACGGGAATGACCCTCGCTTTTTTCCAGTCGTTAGGTATCTTTTGTTGCTCAAGGGATCTACAATAACTTACTGCTAGCAGAGGAGCAAGTTCTTTCGCATAAAATTTATACAATCTTATAGATATCTCATCTGCGAAACGCACTTGCGTATGGCATATTGAACGATGCCTTTCAATTTTTTCCGTTTGTTCTGCACATCTTCGTCCTCATCGCTGAATATTTGATGCTGACTCCCGAGTTTTTCTGAATTTTTTATTCTGTCTGCTGAGGAAATATGTCTTTCTACCTTTCCTAACATTCCTTGTAGGACCCGTCGTCATAGATAGTGTCACAGCCTTATAATCACTGATACATTCCTCTACGTTAACTGATTCGATAAGTTCAGGTTTGTTTGTTGCCAGGTGGTCTAAGACCTTACCCTCACGAGCTGGTTTTCTAACTATCTGCTCAAGTTAATTTTCGGACAAGACATCTAGAAAAATTCCACACGATTCCCTATCTCTGGCACCAGGTTTGATGGCATAACACTCGCAGTGTATACCTGGCAAGTTGAAGTCACCCCCTATTATAACGGCATGATCAGCAAAATTGCACATGATATTCTGCAAGTTCTGTCTGAAACGCTCTACAACTACAGATCCTGACCCAAGTGGTCTGTAAAAGCATCCGATCACCATTTTAGACCCTTATTTGATACTCAATTTCACCCAGATTAATTGACATTCAGAAACCGTGATAAACTCGCTAGATTTAATCGAATTTTTTTATTCAACAAACACGCAGCCATCATTGGCGACTAACCTAACCTTACGATAAACATTCCGGTCTGAACTTAGAATTTCATTGTCATTGACGTCTGGTTTCAACCAGCTTTCTGTTCCCAGTATTGGCGACTAATCTATCCTTACGATAAACATTCCAGTCTGAACTTAGAATTTCATTGTCATTGACGTCTGGTTTCAACCAGCTTTCTGTTCCCAGTACTATCTGTGCATTATAACCTTCAGTATGCGATACTAATTCTGGGACCTTTCCTTGGATGCTCCTGCAGTTTACTAAAATCATATTATTCTTTTCTATCTCTGAGAGGACCAAGATTCTCCGCGGTCACTGTGGCTGATTTAACAGACAAATCGTCTTTGCTTGCAAGGGAGGGGTCCTCTAACCTAAAAAAAGACCCATGTGCACGCCACATGTACGCCGCTGCCCTAGTAGCTGCTTCCTGCGTGTAGTGCACGCCTAACCTATTAAGGGGAAACCTACAATTCTGCCCCCGATAGCGGAGGTCGAGAAATTCGCATCGTATACCGTCGTAGATCCGCCAGAGCCTCTGGTTGAGAGCTTCCACTCTGCTCCAGACCAGAGGACCGCGATCAACCCTGGGTACAATGCTACAAATAGGCAGCTTAGAGTGGATCACGCGTGCGTTGTTAGTTGCCTTCACCAAATCTGTCAGCGGCCGAAAGGATCCGAGGAGGGCCTCAGAACCCAAGCGGCAGGCTTCATTCGTGCCGACATGTGCCACTACATGCAGCCGGTTGCACCCAGTGCGCTCCATAGCCGCCGGCTTGGCCACCTCAACATCGCGGGTGAAAACTCCCGGCAGACATACCGAACGCTAACTCGAATTCTTTCCCGCCTTTCCTACTATCTACATGAAGGGCTCCATCACTCACCTAACATTGGTGCTCCCAATGACTCTGTTCTTGTCCGGACTGGGCAGAAAAATCAACCGCTGGCCCAACAGGAGAGGCATCCCGTGCTGGCTCAGAGTTATCATCAACACTTGGTAGCACCTCGTACCTGTTGCTAAGACGTAGGGAGCCAGCGGCACGGCCTGCTCCCTCTTTCGCCTTCCGCCAGTGACACGCAAACCCACCGCTGTCTGCCAGCCACTCTGAGTGAGGTCGGGCCGGTCAGATGTTGCATATCGGAAGCCGCAGTGACGTCCGGGCCAACAGGGGATTCCAGTGGCACCAAAGGTGTCGCAGGTCTCGTAACTGCCGCCCCGACATCGCCGCAACTTTCAGCATTAGCTAGGAGCCTGTCGACGGTAGCCAACGGGCAGACAACTCTCCCTGTGACCGCCCACAACAAGCCCTAGGCAAGTCGTACTGTGTATAAAATAGATATGAGGTCTCAAATGGCGCTACTGAGTTTGAAAATATACCAAAGGAGAGTAAAGTAAAAGTTGCTGTGCAGATTTCTCACTCTACTCTGGGACCGCAAGCTATTAGACATAAATAAATTTCTCTATTGAAGTTGATATATTTACAGGTACCAGTTATTAGAAATCCTAATCAAAATATCCACGGGTGTGCTGCCGGTCTATAGTGTCCAACGAGCACAATATTTCGGCGATCATACATGTTGCCATCATCAGGTGAACTGACGGACTGAGCTCCTGTGAACGTGCCGGCACGGAGATCCGTACGCTATGGCTGCTCAGAGGGAACTGGGTTCGGTCGCGGCGGCGGCCGATTTAAATACCCTCCGCCCGCGGCGCGCTCCCTCCGCCGTCCGCCTCCGCGGGCGGAGGGTATTTAAATCGGCCGCCGCCGCGACCGAACCCAGTTCCCTCTGAGCAGCCATAGCATACGGATCTCCGTGCCGGCACGTTCACAGGAGCTCAGTCCGTCAGTTCACCTGATGATGGCGACATGTATGATCGCTGAAATATTGTGCCCGTTGGACACTGTAGACCGGCAGCACACCAGTGGATATTTTGATTATCAAATACGCCGGGAGAAACTCAAGAATCACATTAGAAATCCTGTTTGCCGAAAGTTACTGCACGAGGTAGATAAACTAGAATGCACTGATGTAAACTGTGTGCTGCCTACTAGCACAAAATTAAAACTTAGTGGCTTGATGAAGTTTCTGGCGACGGGAAAATTTACACTAGGATGCCGCCCTACACACGGATATTCACAAGACTTACGCAAGAACAAAAACTACAGTTAATTTGATAACCAGTAGTCTACACAGTAAAATACACACTTACAGTTCACTTCTCTGCAGAAGAACGTGAACAAAAACAAAGACTAAATAATTTGCAGTTTTTCAGACAAGTGCTGCCGCTGCCCTGCTGCGGGTCCTCTCGGCTCGGCAGCTACCGCTACACTCCGTGTCTGTTACGATGAGAGTTCAAGTACTGCACTTCGCAATCAGCGAATGAAGCTATCATACCGCCCATTTCAGTTACTTGCTACGTACCCTCTGAATTAGGTAACAGGGAGCTGACAGTCGCATGGTGAACGTCAAAGTCTCCTTTTCCCCACAATACAAGCGCCATTCAGCTGCCCTCTCTCAGCAGACTGTCCAAATATTCGGATTTTCCAACTAGACGACTTTGCTATCTTAACACAAGTAACTTGCTCAACGCACAGTCACTATTCGGCTATTTCGACATATTATTTCTCCCTCTTCTTGTGTAACATCGTACTAACTGCACATACTGACACAGGTTTAGCCTTGCAGAATATGGATCAGCGTGTGGGACAGTACCACCAGGCAGGAGTCTAATATGTGTGAGCAGACGAGAGTATCATCCGTTATTGAGTGGTGTCGGATGATGGGTGGCTGTGTGTCAGAGGCGGAGGGTGTAACCAGGCGGTGGCGTGAATATCGAGCGCGGCGCCAGGTGCGTCCCGAGTTAGTTCAGCACGCCACACGCTACAAGCGCTCACGCATCACGGTCCCCTCCACCTTGCGGGCGTGCCGCCTCCACCACGCGGTTCCTAGGACGTGCTCTACTTTCCCTGTATTTTGGTAGATACTTCCGCCAAATTTCGTTGGCACCATTCGGATCAGAGGCATCTGAACATCTACACTGTTGAAAAATGTCGTGCGATACCTCAAAATATCGTTTAGAACCACCTTTTGTCTATCGTAGTGCAGTAACTCGACGAGGCATGAGCGCAACACGTCGTTGAGACTCCCCTGCGGAAATATTGAGCCATGCTGCTTCCACGGCTGTCTATGATGGCGAAAGCGTGTCCAGTTCACGACTTTGTGAACGAACCGACCTCTAGATTATGTCCCGTAAATATTCGTTGGGAGGCTAGTCGGACGAACTGGGTGACTAAAGTAATCGCTAAAACTCTTCAAAATGTTCTTCAAGCTCTGGATGGCCACGTGGCACTACTGAGACGGACAACTGTACAGCAGCAGTACGTACACCACGGTAGTGCATGGCTATACCGTAGAAAGAATGTCGCAAACACTTTTCACGCCCAAACGCTGCAGGATGCCTGAGGAGTCAAGGTAGACGGTGCACAGGCATGCCTCCTAAGCGCCATCCGATCACCGATGAAAGTGACAAATGAATCAGAAACACTACAGCCCCTCAATATGCACCCCGCAGTGCCACTGAACACAGCCCTTTAGCGTTGAGGTGGTGGATGTCGACAGCAGAGAGTTTACAATTTGCCTCGCCGTTAAGTGGTTGGGGTAGCGCCCGCATTCTTGAAGAGAGCGGACAAAGACCGTCTCGACGCAGTCCGTGTTCGGCCGTGCAAGTGAGACTGATGCAACTCTGCTGGCAGATAGCTCAGTGACGGCCAAGAGATACTCAGGGCAAAATCCATGTCTGATGAAATATGTTACCTATTCTGCTAGAGAACTTTCGTTGACTTGTTGCAGTTTGGTCTTCACAGCGGCCGGCCTGTGTGGCCAAGCGGTTCTAGGCGCTAAAGTCTGGAACCGCGTGACCGCTACGGTCGCAGGTTCAAATCCTGCATCGGGCATGGATGTGTGTGATGTCGTTAGGTTAGTTAGGTTTAAGTAGTTCTACGTTCTAGGGGACTGATGACCTCAGATGTTAAGTCCCATAGTGCTCAGAGCCATTTGAACCATTTTTTCTTCATAGCGAGAAGCGTGTCCGCCTTCCAGCTTAGAGTCTGTGTATGAATTCGTGACGCTGTGCGAATGGAAGCATTCTACTCCGCCAAGTTAGCCCTGCTTTGTCATTCTGCTATTCTGTATCAGTGTCAGCCTGCAAACATATGCACTACATGCGAGGCCAGTCCTCTGTTTTGATTTCTCCATGGCGTCGTGATGCGTGGAGAACTAATATGCTGCGCTCATTTCAGCTATACTTCGTGGCTCTATCACTCATGGTGAGAAACTGCCACTGAAATCTTATAGAAGTTTCGACGTTCCAGAAACATTACGGCGGCGTCTCTTGCAGCGTTTTTTTTCTGTAATATGAGCAAACTGTATTGACTTTAGCATGATTCATTTGTTTAATGGATTTCTCCTGTAATTCTCACAATTTAGATCGAGTTCAGAAACTTTGTCTTAGGGCGTAAGTTGGTTTCTATTGGACTGTCGTTCCTGTAAAGGTTTAAATAATGTTACTGCTATCTTTCTTGTATATTTTAGTTATATCTTTAAATCATTTTAAGGTATCTTTTTAGAGTTTTATCCTTTATTTAACTGCAAGAGAATGTTTTTAGTTTTATTCTTTACTTACGTAAATGAGAATTTTTTTAAATTGTTAAGGCTGCCTCGAGCATTAGGATGGATTCTGTTTTAAACTGTTTCAAAGAAAGTTATTGTACTGTGGTGTTATAAGTTGTCTCCTCTGTTTTAGAAAACCAGCTATTTTGAAAGTGTATTTCATGTAATTACCTGAGGGCGGCTGCTGTTGCCATTATGTTCGTAAGGGGCCTGGTTTCGACCGTTTTTCTATAATGAAAATGGATCCGAATTTAATTTTATCGTATGCTTCAATATTGCTTGATCATGATTTGTAATCTAGCATATGTAATATAATGTGGATTTGTTAAACTTGTAGCCCCAGGCTTGTGGTTCTAGTGTTCCTGATTTTGAACATAAACTGTTTTGATAATTACAGATAAAGTGCCTCTTAACTGTGTGGCTTATTGTTAGCCTATATTACGATCGTTTGCATGCGAGAATACAAGCATGCGTTGCCGCCAGAGGAAGACTGAGTACCGGTGCGACTGCTTGGCAACCAACTGTGTACTGATGCGACTGTTTGCCAACCCAGGGAAAAGCTGCACGCTCATCGACAGTAACTGTTGTTTCGAGAACAAGTTAGTGTCTTCGTATATATAGTTAAAGGCTACCCAGCCATTTTCCTTCGTCTGTGCGAATGCGCACAGGTTGCCCCAACTCTTAGGGGAATCGCCAAAGCGTGCGCGAGTAATGAGTGGGTGGGCAAATGTCTATAAGGTACAATACATATGTAGAATTGTGGACAGTTGGCAATGTGAGTCTCACTGGAAGCGTGCAAGGGATAAGTCCCTGCAGTCGCGCTATTCATCTGTGTCCTCGGTGGCTCAGATGGATAGAGCGTCTGCCATGTAAGCAGGAGATCCCTGGTTCGAGTCCCGGTGGGGGCACACATTTTCAGCTGTCCATCGAGGTATAACAACAACACCTGTCGGCAGCTGAGGTTGTCAGTTAGTCATCATTTATTCCAGGGAAAAGCTGCACGGTCATCGAAAGTAACTGTTCTTTCGAGAACAAGTTACTGTCTTCGTATATATAGTTAAAGGCTACCCAGCCATTGACCTTCGTCTGTGCGAATGCGCACAGGTTGCCCAAACTCTTACGGGAATCGCCAAAGCGTGCGCGAGTAATGAGTGGGTGGGCAAATGTTTATAAAGTACAATACATATGTAGAATTGTGGACAGTTGGGAATGTGAGTCTCACGGGAAGCGTGCAAGGGATAAATCCCTGCAGTCGCGCTATTTATCTGTGTCCTCGGTGGTTCATATGGATAGAGCGTCTGCCATGTAAGCAGGAGATCCCTGGTTCGAGTCCCGGTCGGGGCACACATTTTCAGCTGTCCACATCGAGGTATAACAACAACACCCGTCGGCAGCTGAGGTTGTCAGTTAGTCTTTATTTATTCCAGGGAAAAGCTGCACGGTCATCGACAGTAACTGTTCTTTCGAGAACAAGTTACTGTCTTCATATATATACTCAATAATGTTCATGTCTGGCGAGTTTGATAGCCAGCTGGTGTTTAAGCTCAGAAGAGTGTTCCTGGAGTCACTCTAGAAATTCTGGACTTGAGGGGTGTCGCTCTGTCCTGCTGGAAGTGCCTAAGTCCTTCGGAATGCCCAATGTACATGAATGGATGCAGGTGATCAGACAGGATACTTACGTACGTGTCAGATGTCAGAGTCGTAACTAGACATATCAGTGGTCCCATACACTCCAAATGCACACTCCCCACGCCATTACAGAGCCTCTACCACCTTTAACAGCCCTTGCTGACATGCAGGGTCCATGGATTCATGAGATTGTCTCCATACCTGTTCGCTGCGGCATGCCGATTGGGCTAGACTTACCGACAACAAGCTTCGAGCCTTGAAACCTCTTCCCACGTCTTTGACGACCACTTCACGCCCTTCTCGGCGGGAGAAGGTCGTTTTGGCCCGGTTACGAATTGGACACTGCCGGTTCAGCCATCGCCATCTGCTGACGGCTGCGCCGGCGCATTTCTGCCAATGTGGGCAATTGCTGACGGTACGCCACATTTTAACGTCCTATCCGAATTTTAATACACTGCGCGTTGAACTTGGCCTGCCATGTACCCTGGATGCCATTTTAGCGGATGACCCAGGAGCAGCTGCTCGCGTTTTTCTACATCTACATCTACATTCATACTCCGCAAGCCACCCAACGGTGTGTGGCGGAGGGCACTTTACGTGCCACTGTCATTACCTCCCTTTCCTGTTCCAGTCGCGTATGGTTCGCGGGAAGAACGACTGTCTGAATGCCTCCGTGCGCGCTCTAATCTCTCTAATTTTACATTCGTGATCTCCTCGGGAGGTATAAGTAGGGGGAAGCAATATACTCGAAACCTCATCCAGAAACGCACCCTCTCGAAACCTGGCGAGCAAGCTACACCGCGATGCAGAGCGCCTCTCTTGCAGAGTCTGCCACTTGAGTTTGCTAAACATCTCCGTAACGCTATCACGGTTACCAAATAACCCTGTGACGAAACGCGCCGCTCTTCTTTGGATCTTCTCTATCTCCTCCGTCAACCCGATCTGGTACGGATCCCACACTGATGAGCAATACTCAAGTATAGGTCGAACGAGTGTTTTGTAAGCCACCTCCTTTGTTGATGGACTACATTTTCTAAGCACTCTCCCAATGAATCTCAACCTGGTACCCGCCTTACCAACAATTAATTTTATATGATCATTCCACTTCAAATCGTTCCGCAAGCATACTCCCAGATATTTTACAGAAGTAACTGCTACCAGTTTTTGTTCCGCTATCATATAATCATACAATAAAGGATCCTTCTTTCTATGTATTCGCAATACATTACATTTGTCTATGTTAAGGGACAGTTGCCACTCCCTGCACCAAGTGCCTATCCGCTGCAGATCTTCCTGCATGTCGCTACAATTTTCTAATGCTGCAACTTCTCTGTATACTACAGCATCATCCGCGAAAAGCCGCATGGAACTTCCGACACTATCTACTAGGTCATTTATATATATAATGTGAAAAGCAATGGTCCCATAACACTCCCCTGTGGCACGCCAGAGGTTACCTTAACGTCTGTAGATGTCTCTCCATTGATAACAACATGCTGTGTTCTGTTTGCTAAAAACTCTTCAATCCAGCCACACAGCTGGTCTTATATTCCGTTGGCTCTTACTTTGTTTATCAGGCGACAGTGCGGAACTGTATCGAACGCCTTCCGGAAGTCAAGAAAAATAGCATCTACCTGGGAGCCTGTATCTATTATTTTCTGGGTCTCATGAACAAATAACGCGAGTTGGGTCTCACACGATCGCTGTTTCCGGAATCCATGTTGATTCCTACATAGTAGATTCTGGGTTTCCAAAAACGACATGATACTCGAGCAAAAAACATGTTCTAAAATTCTACAACAGATCGACGTCAGAGATATAGGTCTATAGTTTTGCGCATGTGCTCGACGACCCTTCTTGAAGACTGGGACTACCTGTGCTCTTTTCCAATCATTTGGAACCCTCCGTTCCTCTAGAGACTTGCGGTACACGGCTGTTAGAAGGGGGGCAAGTTCTTTCGCGTACTCTGTGTAGAATCGAATTGGTATCCCGTCAGGTCCAGTGGACTTTCCTCTGTTGAGTGATTTCAGTTGCTTTTCTATTCCTTGGACACTTATTTCGATGTCAGCCATTTTTTCGTTTGTGCGAGGATTTAGAGAAGGAACTGCAGTGCGGTCTTCCTCTGTGAAACAGCTTTGGAAAAAGGTGTTTAGTATTTCAGCTTTACGCGTGTCGTCCTCTGTTTCAATGCCATCATCATCCCGGAGTGTCTGGATATGCTGTTTCGAGCCACTTACTGATTTAACGTAAGACCAGAACTTCCTAGGATTTTCTGTCAAGTCTGTACATAGAATTTTACTTTCGAATTCACTGAACGCTTCTCGCATAGCCCTCCTTACGCTAACTTTGACATCGCTTAGCTTCTGTTTGTCTGAGAGGTTTTGGCTGCGTTTAAACTTGGAGTGAAGCTCTCTTTGCTTTCGCAGTAGTTTCCTAACTTTGTTGTTGTACCACGGTGGGTTTTTCCCGTCCCTCACAGTTTTACTCGGCACGTACCTGTCTAAAACGCATTTTACGATTGCCTTGAACTTTTTCCATAAACACTCAACATTGTCAGTGTCGGAACAGAAATTTTCGTTTTGATCTGTTAGGTAGGATGAAATCTGCCTTCTATTACTCTTGCTAAACAGATAAACCTTCCTCCCTTTTTTTATATTCCTATTAACTTCCATATTCAGGGATGCTACAACGGCCTTATGATCACTGATTCCCTGTTCTGCACTTACGGAGTCGAAAAGTTCGGGTCTATTTGTCATCAGTAGGTCCAAGATGTTATCTCCACGAGTCGGTTCTCTGTTTAATTGCTCGAGGTAATTTTCGGATAGTGCACTTAGTATAATGTCACTCGATGCTCTGTCCCTACCACCCGTCCTAAACATCTGAGTGTCCCAGTCTATATCTGGTAAATTGAAATCTCCACCTAAGACTATAACATACTGAGGAAATTTATGTGATATGTATTCCAAATTTTCTCTCAGTTGTTCTGCCACTAACGCTGCTGAGTCGGGAGGTCGGTAAAAGGAGCCAATTATTAACCCAGCTCGGTTGTTGAGTGTAACCTCCACCCATAATAATTCACAGGAACTATCCACTTCTACTTCACTACAGGATAAACTACTACTAACAGCGACGAACACTCCACCACCGGTTGCATGCAATCTATCCTTCCTAAACACCGTCTGTACCTTTGTAAAAATTTCGGCAGAATTTATCTCTGGCTTAAGCCAGCTCTCTGTACCTATAACGATTTCAGCTTCGGTGCTTTCTATCAGCGATTGAAGTTCCGGTACTTTACCAACGCAGCTTCGACAGTTTACAATTACAATACCGATTGCTGCTTGGTCCCCGCATGTCCTGACTTTGCTCCGCACCCTTTGAGGCTGTTATCCTTTCTGTACTTGCCCAAGGCCATCTAACCTAAAAAACCGCCCAGTCCACGCCACACAACCCCTGCTACCCGTGTAGCCGCTTGCTGCGTGTAGTGGACTCCTGACCTATCCAGCGGAACCCGAAACCCCACCACCCTATGGCGCAAGTCGAGGAATCTGCAGCCCACATGGTCGCAGAACCGTCTCAGCCTCTGATTCAGACCCTCCACTCGGCTCTGTACCAAAGGTCCGCAGTCAGTCCTGTCGACGATGCTGCAGATGGTGAGCTCTGCTTTCATCCCGCTAGCGAGACTGGCAGTCTTCACCAAATCAGATAGCCGCCGGAAGCCAGAGAGGATTTCCTCCGATCCATAGCGACACACATCATTGGTGCCGACATGAGCGACCACCTGCAGATGGGTGCACCCTGTACCCTTCATGGCATCCGGAAGGACCCTTTCCACATCTGGAATGACTCCCCCCGGTATGCACACGGAGTGCACATTGGTTTTCTTCCCCTCTCTTGCTGCCATTTCCCTAAGGGGCCCCATTACGCGCCTGACGTTGGAGCTCCCAACTACCAGTAAGCCCACCCTCTGCGACCGCCCGGATCTTGCAGACTGAGGGGCAACCTCTGGAACAGGACAAGCAGCCATGTCAGGCCGAAGATCAGTATCAGCCTGAGACAGAGCCTGAAACCGGTTCGTCAGACAAACTGGAGAGGCCTTCCGTTCAGCCCTCCGGAATGTCTTTCGCCCCCTGCCACACCTTGAGACGACCTCCCACTCTACCACAGGTGAGGGATCAGCCTCAATGCGGGCAGTATCCCGGGCAACCACAGTCTTAGTCCGATCGGGGGATGCGAGGGACGAGCTGGCCGTCCCCGACAAACCCCCATCCGGACCCCCACAGTGATGCCCATTGGCAACAGCCTCAAGCTGTGTGACCGAAGCCAACACTGCCTGAAGCTGGGAGCGAAGGGATGCCAACTCAGCCTGCATCCGAACACAGCAGTTGCAGTCCCTATCCATGCTAAAAACTGCTTTGCAAAGAACGTCTGAACTAATCTACAGAGAGCGCAAACAAATCGACAAAATTTAAACGGTTATTAAAATACAAGATTGCCTAGTAAATGCAGTAATGCTACTACTTGCGCACTGCTGACACACTGCTCGGCAGCGGAAGGAGACTACGCGATTTTACACTATTCAGGTACTAAAACGCGATGCTACAACTCTCAAATACTATAATACGCCCGAAATTTATGTATCAAACAATGCAAGTACCAAAAACACGCAAAGAAATTAAGAATTAAACTATGTAAGAAATGAGTGACCTAGGAGTATACGACTTGCTGCTGCAGCTGCTTATCCAACGGCGGCAGGGAGCACACTGACTGTGACCAACCGACACTGGCCGTTCAAAACAAAAACAAAAGACAAACGACTACGCGAATTTACACTATTCAGGTATTAAAACGCGATGCTACAACTCTCAAATACTATAATACGCCCGAAATTTATGTATCAAACAATGCAAGTACCAAAAACACGCAAAGAAATTAAGAATTAAACTATGTAAGAAATGAGCTAGGAGTATACGACTTGCTGCTGCAGCTGCTTATCCAACGGCGGCAAGGAGCACTTTTTATCCACTTGATAAACCTGTCTAAGGACATTTGATTATGCTGTTTCTTTTAATACTATGCCTGTTAATGTCTTTTATAGTATTGCCCCTTTTAGTTGCTGTTTTAACCTTGTGCCTCGCGGTGCATTCCTAACTTAGTCTGGGCGCTAATGACCATTGTAGTTGTGCGCCCTAAAACCACAAAAAAAAAAATTCCATACCCGTACAAGTCCAACTGCTCGATATGATATGAAACGAGACTCCTTCGATCAGAAAACATGTTTCCAGTCATCAACATTCCAATGGCGGTGTTGACGGGGCCAGGTGAGACTTGCTTTGTCTCGTGCAGTCATCAAGGGTACACGACTGGGGCTGGGGCTCCGAAAGCCTGTATCGATGATGATTTTCCGTTGAATGATTCACACTCTGACACTTACTGCCGACCGCAGTGCCTTCTTCTGCCTGTTTACATATATCTGTATACGAATACGCGTGCCTATACCTTATATATATATAGGGTGATACAAAGAGGTACGGCCAAACTTTCAGCAAACATTCCTCACACACAAAGAAAGAAAATATTTTATGTGGACATGTGTCTGGTAACGCTTACTTTCCATGTTAGAGCTCATTTTATTACTTCTCTTCAAATCACATTAATCATGGAATGGAAACACACAACAACAGAACGTACCAGCGTGACTTCAAACACTTTGTTGCAGGAAATGTTCAAAATGTCCTTCGTTAGCGAGGATACATGCATCCACCCTCCGTCGCATGGAATCCCTGATGCGCTGATGCAGCCCTGGAGAATGGCGTATTGTATCACAGCCGTCCACAATACGAACACGAAGAGTCTCTACATTTGTTACCGGAGTTGCGTAGACAAGAGATTTCAAATGCCCTCATAATTGAAAGTCAAGAGGGTTGAGGTCAGGCGAGCGTGGAGGCCATGGAATTGGTCCGCCTCTACCAATCCATCGGTCACCGAATCTGTTGTTGAGAAGCGTACGAACACTTCGACTGAAATGTGCAGGAGCTCCATCGTGCATGAACCACATGTTGTGTCGTACTTGTAAAGGCACATGTTCTAGCAACACAGGTAATCCCGTATAAAATCATGATAACGTGCTTCATTGAGCGTAGGTGGAAGAACGTGGGGCCCAATCAAGACATCACCAACAATGCCTGCCCAAACTTTCACAGAAAATCTGTGTTGATGACCTGATTGCACAGTTGCGTGCGGATTCTCGTCAGCTCACACGTGTTGATTCTGAAAATTTACGATTTGACCACGTTGGAATGAAGCCTCATCCATAAAGAGAACATTTGCACTGAAATGAGGATTGACACATCGTTGGATGGACCATTCGCATAAGTGTACCTGTGGAGGCGAATCACCTGCTGATAGTGCCTGCACACGCTGTACATGGTACGGAAACAACTGGTTCTCCCGTAGCACTCTCCATACAGTGACGTGGTCAACGTTACCTTGTACAGCAGCAACTTCTCTGACGCTGTTATTAGGGTTATCGTCAACTGCACGAAGAATTGCCTCGTCCATTGCAGGTGTCCTCGTCGTTCTAGGTCTTCCCCAGTCGTGAGTCATGGGCTGGAATGTTCCGTGCTCCCTAAGACGCCGATCAATTGCTTTGAAAGTCTTCCTGTCGGGATGCCTTCGTTCTGGAAATCTGTCTCGATACAAACGTACCGCGCCACGGCTACTGCCACGTGCTAATCCATACATCATATGGGCATGTGCCAACTCGGCATTTGTAAACATTGCACTGACTGCAAAACCACGTTCGTGATGAACACTAACCTGTTGATGCTACGTACTGATGTGCTTGATGCTAGTACTGTAGAGCAATGAGTCGCATGTCAACACAAGCACCGAAGTCAACATTACCTTTCTTCAATTGGGCCAACTGATGGTGAATCGAGGAAGTACAGTACATACTGACGAAACTAAAATGAGCTCTAACATGGAAATTAAGCGTTTCCGGACGAATGTCCATATAACATCTTTTCTTTATTTGTGTGTGAGGAATGTTTCCTGAAGGTTTGGCCGTACCTTTTTGTAACACCCTCTCTCTCTCTCTCTCTCTCTCTCTCTCTCTATATATATATATATATATATATATATATATATATATATATATATATATATCAGCCTTAAATTTAACGTTTTTTATGATGCTCTGAAGAGAGTGATTGTACATTGGTATTCCATTATTTTCCGGAAGTTTATTACCCTCATCTCTGAAGAGAAGGACGTTTGAATGGAGAGTTTCTTGTGAAGGAGGGGAAATAAACAGGACGTAGTAATTGTTGGTGAGAACCCGTAATACTGAGGAGCCGGTGGACAGGTAACCCACCTCCACGGAACGTCCACGCGACCGCAACCACGCACGCCAGTCGTTGACCCAGCCAGCACGACGCCAAGTGGGCGTCGGCCCGTCTGGGGACGCGCTGACGGCGGATCAAGATTTTAATAAGGCCGCCGCTAACAGGAATTTAATTACTTTGCCCCTGCCCGCCTCGGCAGGTAGCTGCCACTCTCGACCTCATTACTTGCCGCAGCGTCTCCGCCCCTCGCGCAGGCAGAGTCCACTCGTGCCTTCCCATTATTGCGATGCGAATTTACCGGCGCTCGATACTCCTCAATTTACCTTGCATAACGCTTCGCGGAACCATTATATTGCAATTACGACAGCACGCAGCGGCAGGTGCGTGGTACACAATGCTGAGACACGCAAGAAAGTGGTTTGTGTTTATTTAAGCCTACAGCTTGCCTGGAAAAAGTTATACGCATATGCTCTTTCAGGTCACAACCATCCGATTCTTGTTTAAGAGCATAATACTCGTAAATTATTCGAAGTTAATATAATTCCAAATTCTTATTGTTTCGTCATTGCCATTTATTCACAGGACAGAAATCCGCTTCACTTAGTAGTAATTTTCTTAATTTATTCCACGACCGTTGTCGAAGTCTTAAGCTTCATCTTCAGGTGCCACAATGTAGTTCAGTCAGACCCTGTGGATCACATTTCATAATTATCTGGAGGCACCTGAGGATCAAGCTTTAAACTTCGAAACCGCTAGTGGAATAAATTGGAAAATTACTACCAGCTACAGCGGATTTTTATTCTATAAATATGTTCCTCAGTTGCGGATGTTCATCTCATCAAATGTTTTGCTCATTGCAGTTACAATTGTGTCAGTATTACACAGGATGTTACAAAAAGGCAAGGCCAAACTTTCAGGAAAGATTCCTCACACACAAATAAAGAAGATATGTTATGGGGACATGTGTCTGGAAACGCTTAATTTCCATGTTAGAGCTCATTTTAGTTTCGTCAGTATGTACTGTACTTCCTCGATTAATCGCCAGTTGGCCCACTTAAAGAAAGGTAATGTTGACTTCGGTGCTTGTGTTGACATGCGACTCATTTCTCTACAGTACTAGCTTCAAGCACATCAGTACGTAGTATCAACAAGTTAGTGTTCATCACGAACCTGGTTTTGCAGTCAGTGCAATGTTTACAAATACGAAGTTCGCAGATGCCCATTTGATGTATGGATTAGCACGGGGCAATAGCCGTGGCGTGGTACGTTTGTATCGAGACAGATGTCCAGAATAAAGGTGTCCCGGCAGGAAGACCTTCGAAGCAATTGATCGGCGTCTTAGGGAGCACGGAACATTCCAGCCCATGACTCACGACTGGGGAAGACCTAGAACGACGAGGACACCTGCAATGGACGAGGCAATTCTTCGTGCAGTTGACGATAACCCTAATAACAGCGTCAGAGAAGTTGCTGCTATACAAGGTAACGTTGACCACGTCACTGTATGGAGAGTGCTACGGGAGAACGAGTTGTTTCCGTACCATGTACAGCGTGTGCAGGCAGTATCAGCAGCTGATTGGCCTCTACAGGTACACTTCTGCGAATGGTCCATCCAACAATGTGTCAATCCTCATTTCAGTGCAAATGTTCTCTTTACGGATGAGGCTTCATTCCAACGTGATCAAATTGTAAATTTTCACAATCAACATGTGTGGGCTGACGAGAATCCGCACGCAATTGTGCAATCAGGTCATCAACACAGATTTTCTGTGAACGATTGGGCAGGCATTGTTGTTGATGTCTTGATTGGGCCTCATGTTCTTCCACCTACGCTCAATGGAGCACGTTATCATGATTTCATACGGGATACTCTACCTGTGTTGCTAGAATATGTGCCTTTACAAGTACGACACAACATGTGGTTTATGCACGATGGAGCTCCTGCACATTTCAGTCGAAGTGTTCGTACGCTTCTCAACAACAAATTTGGTGACCGATGGATTGGTAGAGGCGGACCAATTCCATGGCCTCCACGCTCTCCTGACCTCAACCCTCTTGACTTTCAATTATGGGGGCATTTGAAAGCTCTTGTCTACGCAACTCCGGTACCAAATGTAGAGACTCTTCGTGCTCGTATTGTGGACGGCTGTGATACAATACGCCATTCTCCAGGGCTGCATCAGCGCATCATGGATTCCATGCGGCGGATGGTGGATGCATGTATCCTCGCTAACGGAGGACATTTTGAACATTTCCTGTAACAAAGTGTTTGAAGTTACGCTGGTACTTTCTGTTGCTGTGTGTTTCCATTCCATGATTAATGTGATTTGAAGAGAAGTAATAAAATGAGCTCCTACATGGAAAGTAAGCGTTTCCGGACACAAGTCCACATTACATATTTTCTTTCTTTGTGTGTGAGGAATGTTTCCTGAAAGTTTTGCCGTACCTTTTTGTAACACCCTGTATACATTGCGCAATATAATTAAAAGATTAGTTTTTCGATAACCCATAATTGTTTTGTATTGCGACGTATAAGGTTAAATTTTGCTCAAAGGTGCCTACAGCCTTCCTCTATAGAGATGCAAAAGCGTGGCTCCCTGCGACGGCACCCTCGGAGTCGGCGACATTGCAGATAGCTAGGTGTCGACAAGTACGAAGCAAAAAGGCGAGATCCTAGAAGTTCGATTGACCTGTAGGGTGGGTTAGTGATGTCACGCTGACATTAAATTTCACCACAATTCTGCCGAATGCCACAGTGGACGTGTCACAATAGAGAGGTCGTCATACCCCATATTACCCACATCTCACCCCTTTTTTTGACACCCCTTCGATGGTAGTCAGGATGGTGATCCCTAGAGCTGGGATTACTCGGTTTTCTTATGTCTGGTCAAGGAAAGCGTTTCAGACACATCTCCACTCCCAATCAACACGAAACGGTCTCACGGGGTGGCATTTCCTTGATGCGTTGATCCCGGCACGTTTCGCGGTCGGAAAGGACAGTTCTCAGTGTAATGAGCAACTGGACAACATTCGGCGCAGCCTCTGATGCTGCTGATAGACCCGGACGTTTCATTCCGTCTCTAAGTGCGTTGTGGGCCTGCATCCCTAAGGAAAGTGGACACACCCATATGGACAGCAGTACAACCGCAATTTTTGATCTCGTGTACAGGCTTCAACCAGTAGAGACCTTTCAAAATCATTTCTGTGATCTGATTTAGCAAAGGGTGTTCATACTTTTTCACCCTCTCTGTTTCACGTCCTCTTGTGCCATGGTCATCGACGGATGCGACGTGGACACATGTGTGAATTAAACGGCAAAGGATCACTCAAACCCCTCCCCTGCCCCCTCTCCCTCCGTCATTATAGCAACATCCTTGGTGGCGCCTATACTTGCTTTATTGGTGACGTTAAAAATAAACCTTTACAGAGACAATCTGTGAATTAGCCTTAGGCGCCTGTAGGAAGGCAAACCCCGACACACCACCGTTTCCTGTCGTGCGTCGACACCTTGATGTCTGAAGGGCTGTAGAGCCGAAGGGTGAAGTCGTAAGAATACATGATTTTGTACCACTACAGACGAAGATAGAAAGTACCTCTAAGAAAAATTTCAAATCAGTTCATTGCAACTGGGAACAATTATGGGGTTTCAGAAAACTGATTGTGTTGTGCAATGTTGTTTCGAAAGTAATAGTACCCACTTTTCACAAAGAATTATTACAAGTGCTAGGTTGTCATTTACTCTTAGTAGTCTTCAATAACACTTGTCATTGAAGCATAATATGTGTGAGATGCAACAAAATGACGTTAATGACAGACAAGGTGTTTCCACTTGTTTCTGGATCCCACAGACACTTTGTTGAATCCCCATACGATTTTACGCTCCACTCATTAATAGCTACCGACATAGGCTTCAAGTATAATTTGATATAATTCTTCCTAGCTGTCACCATAAACGATAGCGAAATGTTGTAGCTAGTGAGGAGTTGTGAGTGGTAAGGTTCCAGGATCCGAAAAAATAACTTTTGAACTAGAAAATACAATTTCTTTGTAAAAAGGTATTTCAGATATTTATGTATTTCTTTGTGCACATCTTTTAGTAAGTCTAAGGAACTTCAATAAAAAAAAACAAAGAGGACAATTAAATTTTAGATTTAGAAACAGGACTATTTAATTTATGCTAGCCAGTTGTGGGGTTTAACTTCTTCAATAGTTCTGTCCCAACACAGATTAAACATGTGCATATGAACTAAGACAGACACATTTCGACAGTAAGCAAGTAAATACCTGCAATGTTATAAAAGTGCTTAATGTAAGTGTCTCAGAAACGTACAAACAAAATTTTCCTACTAAGACACTAGCGAAAACAAAATCGCAACAACAGGAAACAATTTGTAATAAAGAAATTTTGTAACTATATTTGTCTAATTATCTTACGTAAGTGATTAACATTACAAAATCAGAGGTTAATGTAGGCGGGAGGTAAGTTATTGCAAATGTGAAGAGCTGCTACATTAAGAATTCATGTAACTGACGCGGTGTTGAATGCAAGCATGCAAAAGTTCATGCATTTTGTTGTCCTGGTGCCGAATGACACTTTGCGGGATGGAGTTCCATACCCGTTGCACTTGGACAATGTTGTTGTTATTGTTGTGGTCTTCAGTCCTGAGACTGGTTTGATGCAGCTCTCCATGCTACCCTATCCTGTGCAAGCTTCTTCATCTCCCAGTACTTACTGGAACCTACATCCTTCTGAATCTGCTTAGTGTATTCATCTCTTGGTCTCCCTCTACGATTTTTACCCTCCACGCTGCCCTCCAATGCTAAATTTGTGATCCCTTGATGCCTGAGAACATGTCCTACCAACTGGTCCCTTCTTCTTGTCAAGTTGTGCCGCAAACTCCTCTTCTCCCCAATTCTATTCAATACCTCCTCATTAGTGAAGTGATCTACCCATTTAATCTTCAGCATTCTTCTGTAGCACCACATTTCGAAAGTTTCTGTTCTCTTCTTGACTTGGACAAGATTGCATGGTTAATGCGGTTGTGGATTAAGCTGGAGTTGCCGTCCGTCTCTTGGAGGCAATCTGGTAACTGAACAGACCAAGACAACATGTCGAAAATCTGTAATGCATGTCTGGTTACAACAGCGGTATGTGTGCGAGCGTTATTCTGTTGGAAACACGTCCTGGAATGTTGTTCATGAGTGGCAACACAACAGGTCGAATCATCAGATTGATGTACACAATTTCAGTCAGGGTGCGTGGGATAACAGCGAGAGTGCTCCTTGTGGCATAAGAGATCGCACCCAGGGGCATAACTCCAGATGTAGGTCCAGCGTGTCTAGTACGCAGAGAGGATGGTTGCAGGCCCTCAGCTGCCCTCCTTCTAACCAACACATGATTATTACTGGCACCGAGGCAGACGCAGATTTCATCAGACTGAAGCACTGACGTCGCAAATGGCAGTGTTCTGGGGGTCAGCGGAATGCACGCTACGGGGGTGTTTAGCTCGCAACTGTTTTGGAAGTGATCTGTACCAATTCATTGTGTTACTGTGGTGCCAACTGGTGATCAAATTGCTGCTGCAGATGCAGTACGATACACCAGAACCATACAACGAACACGAATGTTTGTCCCTCTCATACTAAAATGTAGACTTTCACGGCCGGAAATGTCCATTATAATTATCCGGGCTGTTATGCCGTGGTCGGTTGATGAATTCTGTGTCAATTCCCAACGTTTCGTCCCCGTCTGAGGAGGACATCTTCAAGGGGGTCTGTAGCTCGATGGAATGTCCAACCCACCCACTGGCTCGCTACTGACTGCCGCTAAATTCCGTGTCCGCGTGCTCCAGCGCCGAGGCGTGATGTCACGTGTTTTGAAAACTTCAGTGCAATTGGCTGCTATCCGCTGCCGTAGTTCGCCGTTGCCATCACCCAGTGGTGGACGGGTGGTACATATCTTCTTCAACACCGTCATCCATATACCGTTTAATTTCACGCCCCCTTCATTCGATTGAAATTAATAGGGTGTTTGGCGATTTAGATTGCCTTCCTGTAGAGCGTTTCGTAATAACCGCTTGTGGCCGCTAGTACTTGCGTCTCCTCAAACCGAATATGGTGGTTACCTGGTTGGAAAGCATGCTCCGCAACAGCTGATCGTTCCATTTCTCATCTTCTGCAATTGCCCTTGTGCTCTTCCAAACGTTTTGAAACAGTTCTTTTAGTGGTATCCACATAAACATCTCCACAGCTGCATGGGATCCTATAAACTCCAGCTTTTTCCAATGGTTTTCGAGCGTCATTGGCAGGCTTGAGGTATTCCTGTATCTTCCTGGTGGGCTTGTAAATTACTGTAATACTGGAGGAGGCTTGATGAGAGTATCGGCAGTCTGCTGCACATGTCAGGCACAATCTATCGCCCGTGTGTCGTTGCTTTCAACAGTGGTCTGTGGGACATTCCTACATCCCTAGACCACATTCCGTGTAGCGCACACAAACATATAGATATAAGCGAGCAGCGGTGGCCGACCGCCATCCAGGCACGAAATCCAGGATCATGTTGCAACTGCTGAGCATTGAGTGATCATTGAGAACCTTCTCCTTGGAGAAGGATTAAGATCACTTGCGCCTCTGACCAAGCTACTGTAACGCCGGAAATGCATATTCTCCTATTTCCATCTATTGTACTATAATTTTTTTCCTTGTTTTGTTACCTCAAGAGATGACATTTCTGTCTCTTTATATATTGTAATTGTTTTACTGTTTGTATATATATATATATATATATATATATATATATATATATATATATATATTATGTTGGTTTGTTTTGTAAATATTATTTGTATTTATACGCTGGGTCTGGCCTAGGGAGAACTATCGAACGAATACATCGATAGGTCGTGTGGAGAACCAAAGTGTTTAAGATCTTTGGTAGTGTTAACTCTGTCGCGTGGAGCGCGGGCAGAGGGAGAGTCTGGCTGGGGTAGTGCAGTGGAGCAGGTGTGTTGTGTGACGCTCCCGCGAGTTGCCGTGCTTTCGGGGTTTGGCAGCATGTAATTGCGCTCGACTTGCTATGATAGTTTCTGACACGGTGTCGCTGACGGGAAGCATTAGCTGGCGCACATCAAGAGCCCGTTTCGCCTGGTGACCGTGTCGAGAAGGAGGCGTGCCTACATCCAATTTCTGCAACAGCGACGGCCGACAATGAGTGACTGTCGCCACCTCCTCGATCGATGGCTTCAAACCTTCAATCAACCAACAAGGAAGACTGGAAGCACGTAAAGTTTTAGAACTGTATGGCAGACCTCAGCTTTTAAAACTTCTCAAATCACAAAATTACAGCAACGTAGCATGAACCTTTGTTGCTCATTGTCCCAATTGCATTACCAAGGAGGGTCTCTTCCTTTTCCGGAATGAACCCGAGTGTCGTTGAAATTCAAACGCCAGCATGAAAGCAAAATTTTTTTATCTCACTGCTTTAATTTCGAAGTTCAGTTAAAGTATACATAGCTGGCCACAATATTTAGATTACACAAGCACAAATTATGAGTGCGAGTTTTGTTACCATATTTTAGCTTACCTGTGACTACAGCTCAGCTTGGTACGTACTAAATTTTACTATTGTTAAGTGTTCAGAATCATTTAATTCAAGTTCAAAGTTAAATCTCTTATTTCTAAATTGCGTAGATTCAAGTAGCTTTTGAAATGATTGTTGAGGTACCCCAAGACTAACTGTATTTTACTGAATTTCGATGTGCTTCAGAAACAAAGCTCACTATTAACCTCAGTCACTAAATTAACTTTCGATTTTCCTGTTTTATTAATTCTTTTGCTAAATTAAGTCAGAGTGTAGCGAAATTTATTACGTCTGACAAACTTTCAGTTTTCACACTACACGTGTCAACCTTCAGTTGCCACGCTTCTAGTGCTAATTATATGTGTAACAACCTTTCTTTTTCAGTTACTCTAGTAATTGTCCTTAGGACTGGCGACCGTAATTTCCCCCAAATCTCAAATATCTAATTACCGCTAGTTAATTGTTAACGTAACGGCCTCACATTTACCTTCTTTATTAACTTTACCCCTTTTCAAAATTAATTTCCACCAGTTTCATTTGCATTTTTCCTTTCATTTAGATGTAACCCTTTCCTCCCTCTTTACCGACAAATTAACTTCGGTGACGATTGCTTTTCCCAAATTTCCATTAGGTACACGCGGTTTAATTTTTCACTGTCATTAAGGTCGATAAGTGATGGGGAGGTTACACTACCACTGACATCGCTTAACCGCCAAGCATGTCTACTCTGGTGTCGAGAACGAGTGAAATGGCACTCCCTTGTTTTCAGTTACGAGAGTGGGATTTGTCTGCGTGCGAGTGGTTGACATACAGTTTTGTGACGTGGAACTGGTGATCTTCCTGTTTCAGCATTTATTCGCTCACGACGCACAGGCTTCACGGATGGATGAGGGGCACCAATTCCAATTCGTGGTTCAGCTTTGGTGTACCTGCAGGGTGAAGTAAACAGTGTCCTCCATACTGCACAGGCCGTTAATCCTGTGCGACTGCCATTTTATAGACGGGAAGGCAATGCGCTTTCCAGCAGGACAGTGCGCGTCCACATACGGCTGCTGTGACGCAATGTGCTCTTCGTGGTGCACAAAATCTTCCCTGGCCAATAGCACACATATAGGACGTGATGAAGGGCAACTTATTGGGGTCCAGGGCCTGCAACAACAATACCGAATTGCTAAAACAGGCGCAAGATACTTGTGACAGTTTATTACAGAATGCCATTCTGCAGCTTTATGGTCGTTTGCGTGCGAAAATACACACCTACGTTGCCGCAACAGGGAGACAGACTGTGTACTATTGCGACTGCGTGGCAACCCTTTACTGCGATCTACTTGTTTTTGTGTCGCCTCATTGCCACGGTAGAGTGTTGTACCAGGGAAAATTGGTTCAAATGGCTCTGAGCACTACGGGACTTAACATCTGAGGTCAACAGTCCCTAGAACTTAGAACTACTTAAACCTAACTAACCTAAGGACATCACACACATCCATGCTCGAGGCAGGATTCGAAACTGCGACCGTAGCGGTCGCGCGGTTCCAAACTCAAGTGCCTAGAACCGCTCGGCCACAGAGGTCGACTGTACCAGGGAAAGAAAGAGAGGGGATGTCTTCTGGTGGCCTGAATTGTGTTTCTACAACACAACTTCACACGTGTATTAACAGGTTCTTTATTCGCAAGAACAAGAAGCTACTGGATGTGCATCTTCATATTTTCGCGGCGCAAAGACTGTTCTACAAAATTACGGGCGTACAGCTGCATGAATTCCATTTCTTCTTCTGATATTTCGGCTGAATACCATCCAGCCATCTTCAGAGTGAGCCGAGGTGACACCTGAAGAAGAAATCGAATTTATGCTGCGGCAAGCCCGAAATTTTGTGGAAGAAACTACTTAAGCAAGTTGTTGTGGTACAAGCTTTTCCGTGATAATCCACGTTAGACCCACTGCTGGTGAAGTAAAAGTCCTGCTATGTACACTACTCTGGTCGCTATGTACTTACCGACTCTGAGCTAGAGATATGATTCTGACTGACTGCGACTGCGACTGCGACTTCCACTGCGACTGGGATGACTCCTGTGTCTGACTCAGCCCTCCAGTCTGCGGCAGCTATTTAAATACTGGCGGTCGAGAGGGCGTTGGCAGCACGTTACTTGCGAGTCTCTCTTTGGCCTCTCTTCTGATAGGCATGCTTGATTTAGCGCCTATTACCGATCTCCAAAAGTGCTTCAAATAGCTGTAAGCACTATGGGGTTTAACATCTGAGGTCATCAGTCCCCTAGACTTAGAATTACTTACACCTAACTAACCTAAGGACATCACACAGATCCATGCCCTAAGCAGGATTGGAACCTACGACTGTAGAAGCAGCGCGATTCCGGACTGAAGAGCCTACAACCGCTCGGCCACAGCGGCCGGCTATTATCGATCTTCTTGCAACCGCTTTGCCTGCCGGTGTGCAGGTGGCAGCTTACGCTAGCACTCTTGTTTTTAATTTGGTCTGTGTTTGTTATGATGCACTCCTACAACGACGAACTACTATGACTTTACTTGTCAATAAAATATTTTGATTGAGGATGTTATTTTTTCTCCGGCAGCGTATAAAGTTGGTGCTTTTCAGATTTATTGAATCAGGTACAGCACCGTGAAGAAACGTGAATGAAACCAAAGACTGCTTTTACCGAGCTTAGCTTCGAAACGCTACATTATCACGGGTCAGTTGTGGCTCTGTTTCGAAAGTAGCGAGTTCCTTAAACAAAGTTTGTCGCTATAACGTATATTTTTTCTGTTTGTCAGTTGCTGTTTTCGTTATTTCAGACAAGATCAGTGTCAACGGAACTATCAGTTTCAGTATCATACATTGCGACTGGTTGCACTTTAATTACGACAAATACTATGATGATGGGCGACATTTCCCGAAACCGACAGTTGGAAATAATAAATACGTCACCGACAGACGTAAAATGAATCTGTTTCTACAAATGACGATCGCAGATAATTCCTGGGGTCAAGTGTGTCCAGAATTTATTTCTGTCTGTACTTGTACCAGAGACAATTCATTGTGTACATTCCACGATAATAAGTATTTCGTTTCTGTAATGATTTAATTTTTGCTCAGGACGTACTATTGCATGGATCAGTAGTTCAGTGGTAAAGTACCAAACCTCTGATTCAGACATCTGGGGTTCGATACCAGATCAATTCCACGGTTTATATCTGTCCCTTATCATTTCTCTCGTCTCTGGAAATATTTGTTCATGAGGAAAGTCTAGAGATTTCAGAATGTGTCGAGAATTAATCGTTCGTATACACATTATAAGTTCATAAAGTAACAATACATATGAAGGGAATAACTGTTATTTCGCGGTGTCTGGAAAAAAACTCATTGACGTGTTACTATTAGTGTTGTGGTATTTAGAATTCAATAGCACACAGAAGTAACTCATTATAAAATGTTATTTGTTCACAGTTGCAAAAATGAAAGGGTTGGCACTTCTTCGCTGAGGATATTTCCTTTTAATTAGGACACAAAGTCGATAGGCAACAATAATGCGTCTGCGACCTGTTGCAGAACAAGACAGATATACGTACATGAAATTTATAAAATGCACTGTAATGAATCGACAGGTGGGGATGAAATAAGTGAAGATTCAGTGGCATGAGAGGATATCAGTGTAATTCGTTCAGATATACTCAACATTCAGTGTAATATTAGATAAATACGTCACGACGAATACATTGACAATATTATTTCCATTCCGTTGTCATAATAACCAAAGAAACAAGAACCTACGGACAAAAACTGAATAAAGCTATATATGAAACACGGGTACAAGTAGAAGTATTCAGAGAAATGAACAAGGCACCGTTTCGGTAATTAGCTGCTCGAGAAAGGCTGCCTCGATGAAAGCAGTCTAGGACCGCCATCTTTAAGTGCAAAATGCAAAGAATGTTAACGACAGAAAAACGAACTCAGAATCTGTAGCTTTTTTTAAGCATCCTTCTATACAGTGGAATTTGAGAGCACTGTAGTGTTCTAGTTTCCCATGAGGGTCCTAGAAACTTGCTCGTTGAAATCCATTCTTATTTTCCTTCAATGTCTATCTGTACTCTCTGCTTTAAGTCGCACGAAACACAGGAAGATCTGAAAAAACGAGCTCTTAACTATGCTGCAACAGATATTAAATGTCCAGTATTTTTTACAGATTTTCCTGAATGAGAAAAAACCAAATAATATAGAAGATGCCAGATTATTTTCTCTTGATTTGTGAACAAAGAGGAAACTGATCTGCCAAGCTGTTTTTATAATTTACATTTTCGTTGAAACCATGAAGAAAAAAAAACCATACCTCAACTCTTTGTAGTGGATGATGATTATTACTTCATTGGTTTTCACGCGAGCAATCTTCTAATAAAATTTTTCCATCGAAATCATGTGTTGTCATCCGTGCAATATGTTTCCACTTATTAACGTTATGAAATTAAACTAGATCATAGAATAAGCTACATACGCTATATCAATGTGATGTAAAATAACCTGAATCAGTCGATGATGGAGTATCATTCTTAGTTCTGTCTTTCGAGCAATTATCATTTCTTTTTACTCTGTTTTGCTCTCCTTAAATATATGTACCTGCTGAAATTCGACATAGCAATTGTGCGACGCATTTCCTCTTCCTCAATTTTTTACCTTTATGACTTCTTCCATTTTCATGACGGCCGTGAATTTGTACGATTCTTGATAAATAACATTTCCAATACTGAGAGTTTCCACTTCTTGGGTTCATCTGCTTTCTTTCTGCAACACTTACCTTGTCCACGTAAAACGATACACGCACTTCTTACTTACTGCGGTACCTGTGTCTCACTTTCAGAACTGTGGAAACGATAAAACAGATTTAATTTTGATGTGCCTGTAAGCTTTATCTTAATTATCTGTTTTCTTGTAGAATTTTGCTTGTTGAAAATCAAAATTTATATTTGCTGCGTAGCCTGCTCTTTTTATTTTTAAATGTAGCTTTTCTTGTTTCTCTTGGCCCGCGTTATTTTCATCATTCTTTTGTCCTTCCGTCATATAAATTCAGTGATAAATAGACTTCCTGTTTTGTTAAAGAGTTCTCATAAGTAGTTAATACGTTTAATGAACAAAACTACGCTATCATTTACGATACTGTGGTCACAACCATTCTAGCTAGCAAAGCCTTTCTTAGACATTCTTTTTATCCTGTTAAAAAGATCTGGTCAAATAGGAAGGGTGACATCCTATGTCTTCATTCAAATCTCTTGAGGACATGTTAGCTTCCTGTGATTTAAAAGTATCAGTCCTTCCATGGGATTTTCGCGTATGTTGGAAAATAGTCGACTGTTGCTTCACTTGATTCCTCTTCTTCGCAATGTTGATATAACTCCGTCTAGGTTTATAGTGACTATACATCCATTAAGTGCTTTAAGTGGACTTACCTATTAGCCAAATTTTCAATATAAATGTAGGCTCGCCTTTAACAGCAGTGAAGGAAAATCTGTAAGACACATCAACGGAAGTTTTTCATCAGGCCCATATGTCGTCCAAGGGTGTTGCTATTGTGACTGTTCCTGTACCTATAAGAAGGTCAATCCTGACGTTCTTTGCGAACATACACATAGTTGAAACTTTCTGGCATGTTAAAACTCTGTACCATTCCGAGACTCGGACTCGGGATCTTTTCATTCCGCGGGCAAGTGGTCTATCAGCTGAGCTACCCAAGCATGATTCACGATCCGTCATTACACCTTCAGTTCCGCCAGTACCTCGTCTGCTACCTTCCAAACTTCACAGAAGCTCTCCTGCGAAACTTGCAGAACTAGCACTCATAGATGAAAGGATATTGCGGAGGCATGGTTTTGCCGCAGCCTAGAGGCTGTTTCCAGAATGAAATTGTCGTTCTGGACCCACACAGTTACCGTTACCGCTATCTACTGATATAACGCCACGATCGAATGGTTTTGCAG
The DNA here is from genome assembly GCF_023898315.1 of Schistocerca nitens. Classification (NCBI taxonomy): domain Eukaryota; kingdom Metazoa; phylum Arthropoda; class Insecta; order Orthoptera; family Acrididae; genus Schistocerca; species Schistocerca nitens. The sequence goes on from NC_064614.1 coordinate 214,476,697, forward strand.
CACTTCAGCTGAAAGTAAAACATGAATAGGAAGGCATTAGAGAGGTCTATGGAACAATCGTCCATGCCACGAAGCATAACAGAGTCTAGTGATCGGTCCACAAAATCATGTTGTTCTCAGAAGGCTTGCACCCACCGAAGTTTCTCGACTTTTCACCATCTACATCTACCTCCATACTCCGCAAGCCACCTGATGGTGTGTGGCGGAGGGAACTCTGAGTACCTGTATCGGTTCTCCCTTCTATTCCAGTCTCGTATTGTTGGTGGGAAGAAAGATTGTCGGTATGCCTCTGTGTGGGCTCTAATGTCTCTTACATTATCCTCATGGTCCCTTCGCGAGATATACGCACGAGGGAGCAATAGACTGCTTCACACCTCGGTGAAGGTATGTTCTCGAAACTTCAACAAAAGCCCGTACCGAGATACTGAGCGTCTCTCTTGCAGACTTCCACTGGAGTTTATCGACCATCTCCGTAACGCTTTCGAGATTACTAAATGATCCTGTAACGAAGCGCCCTGCTCTCCGTTGGATCTTCTCTATCTCTTCTATCAACCCTACCTGATACGGATCCCACACTGGTGAGCAATATTCAAGCAGTGGGCGAACAAGTGTACTGTATCCTGCTTCCTTTGTTTTCGGATTGCATTTCCTTAGGATTCTTCCAGTGAATCTTTGTCTGGCATCTGACTTACCGACGATCAACTTTATATGATCATTCCATTTTAAATCACTCCTAATGCCTACTCCCAGATGAGTTATGGAATTACCTGTCTCCAGTTGCTGACCTGCTATATTATAGCTAAATGATAAAGGATCTTTCTTTCTATGTATTCGCAGCACATTACACTTGTCTACATTAAGATTCAATTGCCATTCCCTGCACCATGCGTCAATTCGTTGCAGATCCTCCTGCATTTCAGCACAATTTTCCCTTGTTACAACCTCTCGATATACGACAGCATCATCCGCAAAAAGCCTCAGTGAACTTCCGATATTGTGCGCAAGGTCATTTATGTATATTGTGAATAACAACGGTCCTACGACACTCCCCTGCGGCACACTTGAAATCACTCTTACTTCGGAAGACTTCTCTCCATTGAGAATGATATGCTGCGTTCTGTTATCTAGGAACTCTTCAATCCAATCACACAATTGGTCTGGTAGTCCATATGCTCTTACTTTGTCCGTTAAACGACTGTGGGGAACTGTATCGAACGCCTTGCGGAACCAGTGGTAAACTGATGTGGTGAGAACATAGAATCGGTTCCAGTTGAGAGTTAGTGCTCAGGAGTCACACCACATACTCCGTCCACGTTGAACAGATGCATTAGATGATCGTTAAGACGATTTTTGATTCAAAGAAAACGTAGGCCGAGTCCTCGGCTTTTTAACAGGCTGCAGTATGTCATGTGTTGCACGAAACAGTTAACAGACGACCGACGGCATGGTGCGAATGCCCTTTTCCAATAACCATGGCGAACTCCACGTTCTACGCCACAGTGCCATTGACTCAGTTACAGATGGGCAACAATTCAGGTATAGTGAACGCCCCAGGATTTGTATGGGGTCTGTTTGTACACTGACAGCAGCATACAGCGCTTCTGAAGACAACCCAGTAATATCAAAGTCTATAGCACTGTGTCCTACAATTCATAAAAGTAGGTGCTGGAGTGATGTTCTGGAGTGGTATTACATGTGTCCACCTTACACCTCTCGTGGTTCTTGAGGGAAATGTCACTGCTCTACAGTACATGGAAACGATTCTGTCACTAACAGTGGGACAGTATCTCCAAAGTTTTGGTAATAGTTTTATCTTGATGGACGATGCCCCGCTTGCGCCCTTAACTGCCAGTTCGGGCTCGCGTCGCTCTTCTCTGTTACCTTCCAGAGTTCGCTTTCGGCTCCTACTACAGCAGCTTTACTTCATGCTACGTACCGCTTTTCCGGTGGGTGTGAAAGCTTCATCATCTTAGCTTCGTGTGGCGGCCCGTGTTCGTCTTGGAATTCATTCGATTCCTAAGGAAACTACTCCGGATTCGATCTATAGCAGTAAGTTGCTCGAACTTCGCACACAACTTAGTGACATCAACTTCGTGTACACTGACGGCTCTAAGACCGACAGTGCCGTCGGGTGTGTCTTCGTCATTGGCACCGGCCATTTTCGGTATCAGCTTCCAGAACACTACTCAATACTTCCAGCAGAATGCTTCGCCCACTATCAGGCCATCCAGTACATCCGGCGACACGGGCTTTTTAATTGTGTCATATGCTCCGATTCTCTCAGTGTCCTTCAGAGACTCTGCGTGCAGTACACAGTCCATCCCTTAGCGTAAAGGGTCCAACAAAGGTTCCATCTGCTCGCTGTTGAGGGAGCCACTGCGATGTTCATCTGGTCTCCTGGTCACTTCGGTCTGACGGGCAGTGAAGACGGTGACGCTGCTGCCAAGGCTCCAGTCCTCCTACTTCTGTCCTCTAGCTCTTCCGTCCATTCGAATGATCTCCGTGTTGCCGTCTGTCCGCAGGTGGTGTCTTTTTGACATCACCACTGGTCTTATCTTCACGAAAACAAGCTCCGGGGAACTAAACCTCTCCCACTGGCTTGGCCGCCCTCTTCTCGGACCTCTCGCTGCGAGGAGATCAAAAATGGCTCTAAGCACTATGGGACTTAACTTCTGAGGTCATCAGTCCCCTAGAACTTAGAACTACTTAAACCTAACTAACCTAAGGACATCACACACAGCCATGCTCGAGGCAGGATTCGAACCCGCGACCGTAGCGGTCACGTGTTTCCCGACTGTAGCGCCTAGAACCGCTCGGCGACCCAGGCCGGCTGCGAGGAGATCATTTTAGTTAGTTTGCGTAGTGTGCTTTTTCGTTTTAGCCATCGCTATTTGTTAAGTGGTGGTCTCCCGCATTTTTTGCTCATCGTCGTCAACCTTTGACAGTTCGCCATTTTCTGACCGTTCTGATTAGTTTTCATGTATGTTTGCCGTCTGAGTATTCGGTTGTTTCAGCGAACGACGCGCGAGCTGTCGACCGCGTTTTACTTTCAATCTATGGCGGACATTTGGTTCGGGACCTCCACTATCTCTACAGCGTATTTTGTGAACCTTTGTACAGGAGGAAGTCCTCGTTCTTAGCTAACTTTCCTTCAGTCGAATTGGATATTCGCCTGTAAGTTCTTTCATTTGTTGATGATCTGAGGTAATGACGTGGACGCTTATGGACTCAGTTGATTTTGCGCCGTAAAACAAAGAAACAAACGTAGCTAGTTCAACGTGCTGTTCTCGTGAATACGTTCCTTCATCATGCTAGGATCACCAGAATAGAGTGGCCTGCCTGTTCCCTAGACATGAAACCAGTCTAACATATGTGGGTTCCCCTAGGTTTTGGTATAATAATATTTTCTCGTGTGTTGAGTTGTCTATTGAAATTTGGTTCCCTTGTGACCTTTTACGACGAAGACTATTACTTTGGTGTCATTGAGAAAGTTCTCAACCATGTATATTTTTGATGTGGTATACAAAAGAGAGAGAGTTTTACGTCCCGTCGACAACCAGATCAAGAGAGGTGGAGCACAAGTTCAAATTAGAGAAGAATTGGAAGGCAATTGACCGTGTTGCGTCAAAGTAGCCATCCCGGATTTTCGTTAAGCGATTTAGGGAAATAACGAAAACGTAATTTGGATGGGCCGACGGGGATCTGTACAGTCGTCCTCCTGAATATGAGTCCCTTGTGCTTACACTAACTGCTGTAGATCATCCTCGGATCCTGCAAAGAGTACCTGGTCACCTCCTGCAGTATTGTGATTAGATCAGTTTATCTGTCTACCTCGATTCTGCCATGGAGATTTTATCTCCAATCTCTGATGACTATTTATGAACTGAAGAGCCAAAGAAACTGCTACACCTGCCTAATATCTTGTAGTGCCACCGCGAGCTTGCAGAAGTGCCAAATTACGACGTGGCATAGACTCGACTAATGTCTGAAGTAGTGCTGGAGGAAACTGACACTATGAATCCTGCAGGGCTGTCCATAAACCCGAAAGAATACGAGGGAACCGAGATCTCTTCTGGTCAGCATGTTGCTAGGCATCCCAGGTATCCTCAATAATATTAATGTCTGGGGAGTTTGGTGACCAGTGGAAGTATTTAAACTCATACGAATGTTCCTAGAGCCACTCTGTAGTAATTCTGGACGTGTGAGGTGCCCTATTGTCGTGTTGGGATTACCCAAGTCCGTTGGAATTCAAAATGGACATGAATGGATGCAGATGATCAGGTAGGTTGCTTACGCACGTGTCACCTGTCAGCGTTGTACCTAGACGTGTCAGGGGTCCCATATCACTCCCACTGCACACGCCCCACACCATTACAGAACATCCACCAACTTGAATAATCACCTGCTGACATGTAGGGTCCATGGATTCATGAAGTTGTCTCCGTACCAGTACACGTCCATCCGCTCGATACAACTTGAAACGAGTCTCGTCCGACCAGGAAACACGTTTCCAGTCATCAACAGTCCGATGTCGGTGTTCTCGGGCCCAGGCGAGGCGTGAACCTCCGTGTCGTAGAGTCATCAAGGGTACACGATTGGGTCTCCAGCTCGAAAGGATTGAAATCTGCAGCAATTTGAGTTAGGATTGCACTTCTCTCACGTTGAACAGTTCTCTTCAGTCGTCGTAGGTCCCGTTCTTTCAGGATCTTTTTCCGACCACACCGATGTCAGAGACTTAATGTTTTACCGGATTTCTGATATTTACGGTAGCCTACATTCGTGAAATGGTCGGGCGAGAAAATCCCCTCTTCATCGCTACCTCGGAGCTTGTGCGCCGACTATAACACCACGTTTAAACTCACTTAAATCTTGATAACCTGCCATTGTAGCTGCAGTAACCGATCTAACTACTGTGCCGAACACTTTTTGTCTAACACAGGCGTTGCCGGCCGCAGCGCGGTATTGTACCTGTTTACATATCCCTGTATTTGAATGTTTATGCCCAGACAGTTTTCTTTGGCGCTTCATTGTATGTAATGTTCAACGAAAGTTTGGAATAAAACGCAGTCTACGTTGGTAGACGTCTCATTGAACTAGTCACTTCCTGCATTATACAATCAGAAGCCATAAGCTAGTCGGTGTTTGTTGCTGGCAGGTTTTGTGGCCGTTTCCCAGTCGTGTAAACATACCGCTGCTGCAGCGGCACACAGCGAGCTGTCCAGTATCAACAATAGCCTCACTATGTGTTCAGCACTGCAGTAACGTGCCACGTAGAGGCATAGAATACTCTGATAAAGATAGTGAATCTTTTTTCTGTAGGCCATACGCAGCAAGAAGTTGCCGATCGGTTACATGTCGCTCAAAGTGGTGTGTGTAAGATGTGGAGGAAATACAAAGAAAAGGGAAATGTCAACAACAGACCTCGCAGTCGTCGTCATCGTATGACAACACCTATTCACGCTCGCAGGCACCCAACAACAACTGCCGAAAATAGTGGAAATCGCTTCTCCTGGGTATTCGTATCTCAGACCAGACAGTGGTGGACTTCATTCCAGAAGACGAATGGTAAGGTTTGCACTGAAGGAAAGCAACCGACGCAATCGAAGGACCTGGGCTCTTGCACATCAACATTGAACCATTGCAGACTGGAATTACTTCATGTTTTCTAGCGAGACTCAAGATTGGTATAGTCCGGGCACTAGAAGTGTTGGGGTTTGGAAAAGAGCTAGACGACCCCCCCCCTCCCAAATTCCCACCTATGTCAGGTCGACTGGTCCCCGATCCCTTCAAGATGTCCCCGAAACGAACTGTAAGGCCCTACAGACGTGAAGTAGGTGACAGCTTCAACCTATCGATTACAATACAAAACTGCATGGTCTCTAGCAGTGTCTCGGTGTCTTCAAAGATGCAACATGAACCGCATGCCTTGGCCAGAGCAGTTCCCAGACAAAAATGCAATTGAGCATGCATGGGACCTGCTGAACATAGCCATTATACAGCGTCAGAATCCACTTGACGATCTTCAGGACCTCACTGAATCTGGCATTGAGAAGTGGGATCTCTTACCCTAAGGTAAACTTGACGGTCTCATCCAGAGCATACCTCGCAGAGTGGAACAAATCATTACTGAAGGTTGATAATCAACATTATGAGATAAAGGTTTTCACGGTTTTAGTTTTCAATATATTCACATAGGAGAGAGCCTGCTTTGTTTTGTAATGATTTTCTATAACTAACCAAAGGCGTTGTCAATTTCAGAAGGAATTATTTTTACTTTCTAAATAATATATTGCACTAACCACAATGGCTGTGCTATAACAAGATTCAAAAATTCTGTTGACGCGTAAATTTGCTGAACTGAATTGGTGAGAGGTAACTTGTCTAATACTTGCTCAACGTGTTTGTATTCCCATAGTTGTTGTCCGGTTCTGAGTTCTAAGTACATTGTATTACGTGTAAATAGGGGCAAAGACTCATTATTATCGTGTTACGGGATAAGCAATAATACGCAAGAAACAGTAACAACCGTGATACCTAGAACTAGCCATCCTGAGCGACCTCATGAAACAAATTGTTGGAAAAGCAAATGCTATGTTCTAATTCATTGGGAAATTCGTACGGGAATGTAATTGATTCACAAAAGAAGTAGCTTACAAAAATCTTGTGAAATAGTTTCTTCAGTGTAATTCGTCTGGAACGCTTAACGAGCTGGATGAATCGAAGAGACACTGACAATTCTAAGACAGGAGACGCGTTGTACACCGTATAGAGGTTTACCATTGACATTCTGAGAGTGTACTTTCCAAGAAGCATGGGACAAAATATTGCTTCCTCCCATACACGTCTCCCAAAATAACGAAAAAATGAGAGAAATCAGAGCTTATACTGAGGTTTGTCGCCCTTCAAACCATTTGTGAATGAACAGGTGGGGGGGGGGGGGGGGGGACGGATAATGTTACCAAAAGTACTGTCCGCTACACATTGTAAGTTGACTTCGGGAGCATAGATTTAGGTTCAGATCTACTTTATTTGTGTGATTTCCTTAAATGATTATTATTAACTTTTTTTTTTGGTCATCAGTCAACTGACTGGTTTGATGCGGCCCGCCACGAATTCCTTTCCTGTGATAACCTCTTCATCTCAGAGTAGCACTTGCAACCTACGTCCTCAACTATTTGCTTGACGTATTCCAATCTATGTCTTCCTCTACAGTTTTTGCCCTCTACAGCTCCCTCTAGTACCATGGAAGTCATTCCTTCATGTCTTAGCAGATGTCCTATCATCCTGTCCCTTCTCCTTATCGGTGTTTTCCACATATTTCTTTCCTCTCCGATTCTGCGTAGAACCTCCTCATTCCTTACCTTATCAGTCCACCTAATTTTCAACATTCGTCTATAGCACACATCCCAAATGCTTCGATTATCTTCTGTTCCGGTTTTCCCACAGTCCATGTTTCACTACCATACAATGCTGTACTCCAGACGTACATCCTCAGAAATTTCTTCCTCAAATTAAGGCCGGTATTTGATATTAGTAGACTTCTCTTGGCCAGAAATGCCTGTTTTGCCATAGCAAGTCTGCTTTTGATGTCCTCCTTGTTCCGTCCGTCATTGGTTATTTTACTGCCTAGGTAGCAGAATTCCTTAACTTCATTGACTTCGTGACCATCAATCCTGATGTTAAGTTTCTCGCTGTTCTCATTTCTTCTACTTCTCATTACCCTCGTCTTTCTCCGATTTACTCTAAAAACCCTAATGTATACTCATTAGACTGTTCATTCCGTTCAGCAGATCATTTAATTCTTCTTCACTTTCACTCAGGATAGCAATGTCATTAGCGAATCCTATCATTGGTATCCTTTCACCTTGTATTATAATAACACTCCAGAACCTTTCTTTTATTTCCATCATTGCTTCCTCGATGGACAGATTGAAGAGTAGGGGCGAAAGGCTACAGCCCTACATTTTTCAGACTCTCGAACAGCTTGCACCATTTTATATTGTCGAACGCTTGTTCCAGGTCGACAAATCCTATGAAAGTGTCTTGATTTTTCTTTAGCCTTGCTTCCATTATTAGCCGTAACGTCAGAATTGCCTCTCTCGTCCCTTTACTTTTCCTAAAGCCAAACTGATCGTCACCTAGCGCATTCTCAGTTTTCTTTTCCATTCTTCTGTATATTATTCTTGTAAGCAGCTTCGATGCATGAACTGTTAAGCTGATTGTGCGATAATTCTCGCACTTGTCAGCTCTTGCCGTCTTCGGAATTGTATGGATGATGCTTTTCCGAAAGCCAGATGGTATGTCGCCAGACTCATATATTCTACACACCAACGTGAATAGTCGTTTTGTTGCCACTTCCCCCAAAGATTTTAGAAATTCTGATGGAATGTCATCTATCCCTTCTGCCTTATTTGACCGTAAGTCCTCCAAAGCTCTTTTAAATTCCGATTCTAATACTGGATCCCCTATCTCTTCTAAATCGACTCCTGTTTCTTTTTCTATCATATCAGACAAATCTTCACCCTCATAGAGTCTTTCAATGTATTCTTTCCACCTGTCTGCTCTCTCCTCTGCATTTAACAGTGGAATTGCCGTTGCACTCTTAATGTTACCACCGTTGCTTTTAATGTCACCAAAGGTTGTTTTGACTTTCCTGTATGCTGAGTCTGTCCTTCCGACAATCATATCTTTTTCGATGTCTTCACATTTTTCCTGCAGCTATTTCGTCTTAGCTTCCCTGCACTTCCTATTTATTTCATTCCTCAGCGACTTATATTTCTGTATTCTTGATTTTCCCGGAACATGTTTGTACTTCCTCCTTTCATCAATCAACTGAAGTATTTCTTCTGTTACCCATGGTTTCTTCGCAGCTACCTTCTTTGTACCTATGTTTTCCTTCCCAACTTCTGTGAGGGCACTTTTTAGAGATGTCCATTCCTCTTCAACTGTACTGCCTACTGCGCTATTTCTTATTGCTGTATCTATAGCGTTAGAGGACTTCAAACGTATCTCGTCATTCCTCAGTACTTCCGTATCCCACTTCTTTGCGTATTGATTCTTCCTGACTAATGTCTTGAACTTCAGCATACTCTTCATCACTACTATATTGTGATCTGAGTCTATATCTGCTCCTGGGTACGCCTTACAATCCAGTATCTGATTTCGGAATCTCTGCCTGACCACGATGTAATCTAATTGAAATCTTCCCGTATCTCCCGACCTTTTCCAAGTATACCGTCTCCTCTTTTGATTCTTGAACCGGGTATTCGCTGTTACTAGCTGAAACTTGTTACAGAACTCAATTAGTCTTTCTCCTTTTTCATTCCTTGTCCCAAGCCCATATTCTCCTGTAACCTTTTCTTCTACTCCTTCCCCTACAACTGCATTCCAGTCGCCCATGACTATTAGATTTTCGTCCCCCTTTACATACTGCATTACCCTTTCAATATCCTCATACACTTTCTCTATCTGTTCATCCTCAGCTTGCGACGTCGGCATGTATACCTGAACTATCGTTGTCGGTCACTGAACTGTTCACAGTAACACATCCTCTGCCCTACCTTCCTATTCATAACGAATCCTACACCTCCAGAATGAGATTTTCACTCTGCAGCGGAGTGTGCGCTGATATGAAACTTCCTGGCAGATTAAAACTGTGTGCCCGACCGAGATTCGAACTCGGGACCTTTTCCTTTCGCGGGCAAGTGCTCTACCAACTGACCTACCGAAGCACGACTCACGCCCGGTACCCACAGCTTTACTTCTGCCAGTACCTCGTCTCCTACCTTCCAAACTTTACAGAAGCTCTCCTGCGAACCATGCAGAACTAGCACTCCTGAAAGAAAGGATATTGCGGAGACATGGTAGAGCACTTGCCCGCGAAAGGCAAAGGTCCCGAGTTCGAATCCTACACTTGTTATACCATTTTCTGCTGCTGTTGATATTACCCGATACTCATCTGACCAGAAATCCTTGTCTTCCTTCCACTTCACTTCACTGTCCTCTACTATATCTAGCTTGAGCCTTTGCATTTCCCTTTTCAGATTTTCTAGTTTCCCTACCACGTTCAAGCTTCTGACATTCCACGCCCCGACTCGTAGAACGTTATCCTTTCGTTGATTATTCAATCTTTTTCTCATGTTAAACTCCCCCTTGGCAGTCCCCTCCCGGAGATCCGAATGGGGGACTATTCCGGAATCTTTTGCCAATGGAGAGATCATCATGATACTTCTTCAATTACAGGCGACATGTCCTGTGGATACACGTTACGTGTCTTTAATGCAGTGGTTTCCATTGCCTTCTGCATCCTCATGTCGTTGACCACTGCTGATTCTTCCGCCTTTAGGGGCAATTTCCCACCCCTAGGACAAGAGAGTGCCCTGAACCTCTATCCGCTCCTCCGCCCTCTTTGACAAGGCCGTTGGCAGAATGAGGCTGACTTCTTATGCCGGAAGTCTCCGGCCGCCAATGCTGATTATTTATCAAAATTTAAGCAGCAGAGGGGATCGAACCCGGGACCGAAAACTTTTTGATTATGCACCAAAGACGCTACCCTAAGACCACGGGCACCACTGTTAACTGTAGCGTGTTAATTAGGTGAAGCCTTTTATCGAAGTCATGTATAATTATCGTGGAACTTGGCTGTTCGTCCCTAAAGTCTTTGAAGTTAACAGCATGCTGAGCCCTAACTCGCCTTTCCATCTGCTCGATACAAAACAGCTCGCCCACCATAACAGCATCAGGCGACCCGCCGCTGTGTAGCGACTCGTGCACACGACATTATCAGTTGCCGTGGCACTGTGCAGCGCCTGTCGCTTAGGCCTCCCTGCCACGCGCACTCGGCATCGCTAACAGGGCCCAGTGGGAGGCCGGACCCCGCTGTGCCGCTAACACCCGCAAAGCATTCTGGAGAGCTGTTCCACGTAATCTCCCCTCCATCTGCTAAGTGTGCCAAATTACTGCGCCTATGGAGCTAATAATGCTTCAGAAGTAAACTGCTGATTTACGCCAATCCAGAATGCAAAATTTACGGATATATCTGCATCTGCCACATGGAAACAAGCTACACTCCATGTTCAAAGTCTGTTAATTCCCATCGTTAGGTCATAATCACGTCGGAAACTTTTTCACGTGAGCCACCTAAGTACAAATGACAGCTCCGCGAATGAACTGCCCTTTTATACCTTGTGTACACGATGTTACCGCCATCTGTCTGTATGGATATCGCTATCCTATGACTTGTGTCACTTCAGATTATGTTATTCCTGTTTGAAAAAAAAATTTTAATGAACGAACGCATCCATTGCACTCAGAACAAGATAAGAGAAAATATTGAAAATTGTCCTGGTTAGTAAAAGTATGTTTTAAACAGAAAATTTTACACTACGTCACCATACGATCGTTCCATGGCCCGTGGAATTTCTTCCATGGCCCATGGCTGGGAAATATGGTACATGAAAGATGGGACACTGGCATATTTTACTGCTGATGTAAGACAATATCTAATGCAAGTCAGTACGAAAGCTGCTAACATTTAATTATGGCAGTCGAACTCCGTTAACACCCCATCAATTTATATAGTCTAAAAATTTGATTTTCGCTGTAAAAATAATGCATTATATGTATAGATATACCTGAACGAGTTTCTTAACATCATCGTTACGGTCCAAGATCGATAGATCGAGTAGGGCATATACATTAGCTTCCAGGTCCTGCCCTGAATTCTCTCGATTTTTCTATCGGCATTAATCTGAAAATTGTATATTTTTAAAGGAATTTGTAGCAGATACAAGTGCGGTATGGAGCCGCAATGCTTGAAAGACAAACTGACATATACAACAGGTACGACTGTACTGTAAATTGTAACACGCAACGTGCTTATGTAGTATTATCATTCTTATTAATGTAGGTCACGACTGAAATCAGAGCCACATTAGACGAGGACTTAATAGAAAATTTACGTTTCAGATAGATTTTTAACAACTAGGACAGTACTTCATGCTGAAGTCAATGGCGGATCGTAAAAACCCATTGGTAATGAATAATTAGTAAATGCTTCGTTTGAACTGCCATATTTAGTGAAAAATTTTTGTCCTATTACTAAACATTTTCACTCGTTTCAGTTTCCACTGTTATTTATGATACATCCTGAATACAACAATTAACTGAGGACATTCGTTGTAGGTGCTATTGTAACATGAAGTGTCTGGCGATGGAGAGAAAATCGTGTTCAGCCGTATCACAGCAATTAGGAGATTGACGAACTAATAAATCACACGAATGCTGGAGGATCTCAGAGCACATTTTAAGTTACGACGTTCGTTGAACCCTCTGCCAGGCACTTTATTGTGAATAGCAGAGTAATGACGTATATATAGAGACGTTCGCGAACGAAGAAATCGTTATCAGAAGACAAAGACAAGAGAAATATACAAGTATCTTTTTTTTTACACACAGTAGCCTTACTAAGCCAGACTCGTTCTTCCTACACATCTCAAAGCCGTTCGACACTACTACACTATTAACTGATAACGAAGATATGAAAATGCGTAGTATCTAGATTACTGCAACTCATTACGTTGTACTGAACGGTGAATGTTCAACAAAAAGTGAAATGACATTTAACACACTCCATATCAAAGAAATAAGAGGGCTAATATTGTCAGCAGCACGCTCCACACATTTCGTTTGACTTTGTTGTCCACAGGAAAGTTTTCATCCTGGGTGTAGGGGATGAAGATCGACTTAGAAATTCCCGTCGGTATACTCTAGGTGACGTGTGTGCCCTTTGCCTAGAAGAGCACAGGTTACTCACTGGCACCTGCAGTTCTATTTATGATCATGTCTCTCTTGTTTGGGACGAAATCTCAGTCACTAGTTCTATTCGTAGGCTACGGTCAGTCCTTCTTGAACTTTTAACAGAACTGAACATTAGCCATGAAAGCATTTTCTATATTAGAATTGTGATCGTTTGTCTTTAATAGACGCCGTATGGGACGAGAACTTATATAATAAAAATAAAATTTCAAGGTCAAAACAAAAAATATTCCACATATATCTACATATGAATCACGAAAATATTGTAAAAAAATAAGCTAGTAATAGGTGTGAAAGAGGCGAACAAACAGTCGATTTACTACGTCCCAGTGGAAAGAAAGCTTTACGTACAGACGAGAAATGTACTTTCGGCTGTACAACTCAATGTGATTAATGCATCATTTGCTTGAAGTGATTCCGGGAAGTGACTGAAAACTTGATGTCCCTATAGGAAACTGAATCTCATTGCTTGCGATAAGAACACAGGTCATAACTACTATGCCACCTCCACTGGGAAGCATACGTCACAATATACGTATACGATTCGACTGTAATTATGTTTGTTATTTTCACAAAAGGAAATAATATTTCTTGCTGAAAATTTTCATTACCCAAATTTGTAACTGAAGTGTGATACTATTTTTATGAACTACACAACTTTCCTATCATCTACATTTGTGTTCAGAACACTACGACGGCCCTCGACAGACCTCAACTGACAAGACACAGATTTATACTGTATCTTAAATTTTCAGTTCTTGCTCTTAGCCTTGAAAATACAAATCTCATCTAAAATTGTCGTATCTGTGTTGTATTGCTGATGAGGTAAACGAATACCTCCGCTTATATCTTGAAATTATAATACCTAAAGATGTAGCTGCACCAGGGCACACGCGCCAGTTTACGTGGGAGCACTGGGTAGCGTTCGTTCGCCCCTGAGGCATTCAAGACCTTTGTTATAACACGTCTAATAGATTACGTGCGGATGACAGTTGATTGTCTGAAATACTGTTTGTTTCCAAACCAGCAAAAGCGGTCGGATGCGGCGGTTTGGAACCTACGTAGAAGCACCAGGTAACCGTTCTGCCGTCTGTTTATTGCGAGTAGTAACGAATAGCGTACATACATTACGGCAAGTGCGATCTCACCGCGTGGTCCAAATATTTTCGCCACTGCTTCCGACTGAGCACTTGCAAAGCACTGTCTGACATTGTAAACATACGATTCGCCTTCAATAGCAAACGGCGGAGCTGCACCGATGTTACCTCTGTGTTAATGAAGATCCAACACCTTTGTGAATCACATCCCCTATTTATAGTTAGCGTTGAGGGTTTGAATTATGATAATCTGGGAAATGGTGACGAGAATCATGTAGGATCATGGAATACCCAAACTCTCCAAAAGATTTTCCTCACGTATGTGTTTCCCGTTAAATTATTTCGTCCGGTTCTGACACCTGTGGTTGTCGTTGAAATTCGTTCTTTATTGCAACGTTCGAAATGTTGCAATAATCAAGACAAAGGAACGAGAATTGTGATAAGCGTATTTGTACAACCATTCTACATCTACATCTTAACTTCGCAAGACGGTATGTGGCGGAGGGCTTGATGCTATACACCAAAGGGGTGGAAAACAGCTATTATCCCCATACCAGAATTAGGTTGACTAGAGATAAACAAACCTTGGAGACTAACAGCGAGATTCCTATATGAACCATTTAATTTTCACTCAAATTTAATTCGTCATTTTGTGACTGTTGCGATGGAGAACAAGACAATTATAATATACCGCAACGATCCCCTATTGTATGGGTATTGCCCATAAGTTTTCTGTTCGAAATTTCTGTGAGTTCAGAAGTTCGTAATTTTCTCAAAGAAGGTGTTTTCCTTGTAAAGGAGGCCCGTTTGCGAAGTTTGAATGGTCCTTCGCTCATGAATAAGCCAGAGACAAACCAGAGAGTTGGTTTTGGCTGTTAGTAATTGCCTGGACCTATCACCCTAATTTTACTTCGCAACCCGCCCAAAACTGTGCGAATAGGTACAGTTAGGTTGGTTACGGAAAGCAGAATCCTCTTCGCAGTCGGCCGTCTCCTTCGATACCCGACGTTTCAAATAAACCTCTCTCCAAGATTTGCGTTACTCTAATGTCTAACAAGCATTTCATGGTGTACCATCATGTAATGACTGACGTCCCCTACTGGGTAAAGCCTCCACTATAGTTTCCGAGGCGCTACAGTTTCCAGTTATACGGTTCAAAGTTTCCCCAGCATTTTAGATAAAGACATCATTCCATCAACCAGCAGATCGGCAATCGGTCGCTTCTCAGTCCTCGGAAATCAGCACAAAAAAAGAAAAAAAGAAATCTTCCCTGGGCTATCTACCATCCATTCGCCGTGCTATGATTCCCACTTTCCACCACTATATTTTCCACTACTGGTGTAATTACATTTCCCACTCCAGATTGTTAACGGACTCATTTCTCAATTTCGCATGATAGTAATTCCTAATATGCGTCTAGCCATTCGTCACTGAGAATAACTGAATTCTTGAAACGTTTTCGCAATAAAGTCCCGTGTCACAGTCAGGTCAAAACCTGTAGAGCGCACCGTTCAGAAAATGAAGATCTTAATTTGAGAATTCTGCTTACTATACTAATCCATCTTTATGGAAGCTGCTTCAACCGCGACGTCCTCGTTCATCTTCAGTTTCACCAGCCCACATTGTGGTGACACGTCCCCACATAACCTGACGTCGATGGTGCAGTCGATGATGTTTCATTCTATTATAAATACTTTGCTCTTGTTCATTTCCATTGAATATGACTAATAGACTACTGTTTTTCTTGAGGCGTGTTGACAACAATTACTATTTGTCGTTACGAGAAAGAAAAATACAGGTGGCAAACTGAATCTCCTATTTGCGATTCCAAAGATGACGTTAAACATGTCTGTGGTACTGCATACAGCCCTGTCACATGATATTTGAGCCAGAACACGCTTACAAAACTACTGGCTCGTTGCAGTGCTCATCCCGGGTGACGCACTGAGCAACACAAATAAAGAGACAGATAGCGCTGCATAATTTTAAAATATGCGATGTCAGTTAAATACAGGAAAAAAAGTACCAACAGCTCGCTTTCGAACATTGTTGCATGTCACGCCTTCTCATCGCAACACCGCCGCTCCACTCCCCCTCCCTCCCCCCCCCCCCCAATGGTGTAGTATGGCTACCTTACACCAAAAGGATTTTTTATTCTAATAATGAACCATGAATATGCGAAATCTGGTAGAAATTGGTACGGAGACATGCTGATGCGTCAGTGATTTCCCCCCCCCCTCCCGTCCCACCTTTAGAGGTGAAAATTTGTCGTCAATATCACCAATGAGCCTAACGGCCTCGAAAATTGCGAGCACTAATATCGGTATTTATCGATTACAGGGCACAGCGTCAAACTCCCATCCCTAGGGGTGGTAGTGGTAGGGGTATATTATCGGAATCGATGGATGTTCCTAGATTCATATGATCTGATGAACACTGCGTTTCTTCCAGCCAGGGTGCAGGGGAACAGGAGCACAGCGACAGACAATATTTTTATTCACTCTTCAATACTAGACGCCGCGCGGGGTAGCCGTGTGCGGTCCGTGCAGCTCCTCCCGTCGGAGGTTCGCGTCCACCCTCGGGCATGGGTATGTGTGATGTCCATAGCGTAAGTTAGTTTAAGTTAGATTAGGTAATGTGTAGGCTTAGGGGCCGATGATCACAGCAGTTTGGTCCCTTAGGACCTTACCACAATTAATTAAAAAATTACTAGACGGGCATTCTGTTAGCAAAACCAGACCATGATGAACGAATTTTAAAGCTAATAGCTTTTACTATTTAAACAAATGTTATATATAATTACTATCTATGTATAAAAGCTAATCCAACGTTGACATAAAAGTATTCTGGTATGGGACCACGTCTACCAGAAGAAGGCCGCTGCAACCGTGGCCGAAGCGTTTGTTTTTCTCCAGCAGCGGTAGTTTTATACATTATGACGCGGTACCATACCCAGAAAACTGTTGTGACGACTGACTGGTTGCGGAAGCCACGCAGTTATATAATCCAATGGCAGTAGAGAGTTTTTTTAAACATCATTAATGAACAAGAATGGCAGGATGTTTACAGTGCTAATAACATTGATGACAAATACAATGCTTCCGTTATCACATTTTTAATGCTATTTGAAAGTTACTATCCATTAGAAAGTTCTGAACAGGCTACTAGCAGTAAAAGGCAGCCTGGGTGGCTAACAAGTCGGATAAGAATATTATGTAGAACAATGTGGGAATTATGTCAAAATGTTAGACGTAGTTACAATAAATCTACAGTAGACCATTACAAATAGTTCTGTAAGGTGCTTAAAATGTTATTAGGAAGGCGAAGGGTATGTGGTACGCAAATAGAGCAGCTAATTCACAGGATAAAATTAAAACCATGTGGTCAGTCGTGACGGCAGTATCTGGTCAGCAGCACAAGGTCGACGATGTAGAATCAGTTCGTAGTAAAAGTATTTATGTTAGTGATAAGTCAATTATATGTACCGTACTTAATAATCACTTTCTGAGCATTGCTGGTAGATACATTAAAAAATTAGTCTCTACCGGGAAGCTTATAACTCTCATGGAGTATGCCTTTCCCATATTGATGTCTGAAATATTCCTATCTTACACTTACGAAGGGGCGATTGGGCCAATATTTATATCGCTGAGACTAAGGACTCTCATGAATATGATAGAGTGCCCAGCAGAATATTGAATTGCTGTGCTGCACATGTTAGCCCTGCACTGAGCCATAGCTGCAATTTTTCCTTTAAGAGTGGCCAGTTTCCTGAACGATTAAAGTACTCAATAGTAAAGTCACTTTACAAAAAGGGGAAAGGGATAATGTAGATAATTTTAGACCTATTTCTGTGCCATCAGTGTTTACTAAAGTTATTGAAAAGGCTGTGTATGTAAGGATAATTGATAATTTAATTTCACATCAATGTACAGTTCTGGTTTAGAAGGGGTTTAACAACTGAAAATGTTATTTTCTCTTTTCTCTGTGAGGTACTGGATGGATTAAACAAAAGGTTTAGAACCCTTGTCATCTTTTTAGATCTTGCTAAGGCATTTAATTCTGTTGATTACAAAATATTGCTCCAGAAGTTGGACCATTACAGGATACGGGGAGCACCTCACATTTGGTTCACCTCTTACTTTAACAACAGACAGTAAAAGATCATTATCCAAAGTGTTGAGAACGGCTATTATGAGGGGTCTGAGTACGGAACGGTCAAATGGAGGTGGAGTACTGGGGCCATTTCTGTTCCTTATTTATGTAAACGATCCGCCTCTAGTATTATAGGTGATTCTAAAATATTTCTGTTTGCTGATGACACTAGCTTGGTAGTAAAGGATGTTGTGTGCGACACTGGGACTGTTTCAAATAGTGCTGTTCATGACTTAAGTCCTTGGCTTGTAGAAAATAAACTAACGCTAAATCACAGTAAGACAGTTTCTAACACACAATTCAACAAAATCCGACGTTTTAACTTCGCAGAATGGGCGTATGGTCAGTGAAACTGAACAGTTCAAATTTCTAGGTATTCAGATAGATAGTTAACTGTCGTGGAAAGCCCACATTCAGACTCTTGTCCAGAGACTTAACGCTGCCATTTTTACTATTCTAACAGTAACTGAAGCAAATGATAGTTCGACATGAAAAGTAGTCTACATTGCTTATTTTCATTCGCTTATCAGGTAAGGTATTATATTTTGGGGTAGCTCTTCCCTTTCTCAAAGGATATTTGAAGGGCTTATTTCAATAGTGGTACAAGTCCATTTATGTTCATATTGAGATACAGAGTCCTAAAGTTAAATGACCGCTGAAACATCTGGTGTTGAGATACCAGAAATATTCAAACATATGGCTCCTTGCTAGAGATGAACCTTTCTTTCTCTTTGTTTCGATCATTAATTTCAGAAGCATCATAGGCAGAAAAGTGGAGGTAATGGACTTGTACTCCTATTGAAATAAACCCTTCATATGTGGCTCAGAAAAGAGCGCTCCGGGCAATTAGTGGTGTAATTTCGCGAATGTCTTGTCGACCCCTGTTCATTAGTATTGGTATTCTGACATTATCCTGTCAATATACACTCCTGGAAATGGAAAAAAGAACACATTGACACCGGTGTGTCAGACCCACCATACTTGCTCCGGACACTGCGAGAGGGCTGTACAAGCAATGATCACACGCACGGCACAGCGGACACACCAGGAACCGCGGTGTTGGCCGTCGAATGGCGCTAGCTGCGCAGCATTTGTGCACCGCCGCCGTCAGTGTCAGCCAGTTTGCCGTGGCATACGGAGCTCCATCGCAGTCTTTAACACTGGTAGCATGCCGCGACAGCGTGGACGTGAACCGTATGTGCAGTTGACGGACTTTGAGCGAGGGCGTATAGTGGGCATGCGGGAGGCCGGGTGGACGTACCGCCGAATTGCTCAACACGAGGAGCGTGAGGTCTCCACAGTACATCGATGTTGTCGCCAGTGGTCGGCGGAAGGTGCACGTGCCCGTCGACCTGGGACCGGACCGCAGCGACGCACGGATGCACGCCAAGACCGTAGGATCCTACGCAGTGCCGTAGGGGACCGCACCACCACTTCCCAGCAAATTAGGGACACTGTTGCTCCTGGGGTATCGGCGAGGACCATTCGCAACCGTCTCCATGAAGCTGGGCTACGGTCCTGCACACCGTTAGGCCGTCTTCCGCTCACGCCCCAACATCGTGCAGCCCGCCTCCAGTGGTGTCGCGACAGGCGTGAATGGAGGGACGAATGGAGACGTGTCGTCTTCAGCGATGAGAGTCGCTTCTGCCTTGGTGCCAATGATGGTCGTATGCGTGTTTGGCGCCGTGCAGGTGAGCGCCACAATCAGGACTCCATACGACCGAGGCACACAGGGCCAACACCCGGCATCATGGTGTGGGGAGCGATCTCCTACACTGGCCGTACACCACTGGTGATCGTCGAGAGGACACTGAATAGTGCACGGTACATCCAAACCGTCATCGAACCCATCGTTCTACCATTCCTAGACCGGCAAGGGAACTTGCTGTTCCAACAGGACAATGCACGTCCGCATGTATCCCGTGCCACCCAACGTGCTCTACAAGGTGTAAGTCAACTACCCTGGCCAGCAAGATCTCCGGATCTGTCCCCCATTGAGCATGTTTGGGACTGGATGAAGCGTCGTCTCACGCGGTCTGCACGTCCAGCACGAACGCTGGTCCAACTGAGGCGCCAGGTGGAAATGGCATGGCCAGCCGTTCCACAGGACTACATCCAGCATCTCTACGATCGTCTCCATGGGAGAATAGCAGCCTGCATTGCTGCGAAAGGTGGATATACACTGTACTAGTGCCGACATTGTGCATGCTCTGTTGCCTGTGTCTATGTGCCTGTGGTTCTGTCAGTGTGATCATGTGATGTATCTGACCCCAGGAATGTGTCAATAAAGTTTCCCCTTCCTGGGACAATGAATTCACGGTGTTTTTATTTCAATTTCCAGGAGTGTATATATTCTTTACTGACAGTACTCATTAACAATATCAGCTTATTCCCAAGAATTAGCGGCTTTCAAGCAGTTAATACTAAACAGAAACCCAGTCTGCATTTGGATCGCACCTCCTTGACTGTTGTGCAGAGAGGCGTGCAGTATACTGCTGTATCCTTTTTCAATAAGCTACCACAAGAAATCGAAGACCTTAGCAGTAATCCACGCGCTTTGAAATCGAAATTGAAGAGTACCCTCATGTGTCATTCCTTCTATTCTGTCGAGGATTTCCTTGAAAAATTAAGCTGATTTCTGTGTTATATTGTTGATTGTGTTTACATAAATTTATGGTGTGTCTTTTCTTGCGCTCATAAACATTTTATTTTATCTGTTATTACTTTTATGTTGTAATTTCATACACTGACACGTTCCATGATACTGGAGATTCGCTCCTCAGTTTCGTCCTAGCGAACTAGACGTGTAAAATAAAATAAAGCATTCCTGAAATGTAGACTCCGTCCACGGGCCCCGACAGGTGTATCGTGGACGACCGCCGGCAGTGTTATCCTTCGCAGTGGTATTTTTGGATCCGATATGTTGGTGAGGGTGTGTGTGTGGGGGGGGGGGCTGTTGGGGAGGATGCACCACACCGCTCTCCCAGCTGTCGTCAGTTTTCATGACCTGGAGTAGCTACTAATCGCTTACATAGCTCCTCAGCTGGCATCAACAGTCTAAATGCAGCCCGTTCCAGTCTTCCCACCAAGGAAAAATCGTTGCCAGTGCTGGGAATCGAACCTCGGTTCTCTGCAAGACAGCTGCATTCAGATATAGAAGCGGACACCCCGTGATTATTTTTACACAAGTAGCTATACTAATGATACAAATAATGAGTCATTGGCACACAAAATTCAGCTGAAACTCTCCAGTTGTTTCTGAGCTATGCTTCCATGTCACCCCGTTCGGAAGGTAGGTGGTTCTTATCGTCACATCGCTTCATTCTAGATAATAAGTGATATGAGCAACATGTTTGGCTGAACTCTACCCACTGGTTTAGGACGAGATTAGGCACATACATACATATAAATAATGATTTTTATATATATTTCCGTGTACTCCAAACAGTTGTTTATTACTTCCTTGTCTGCAGCTCGTGCTCGTGCGGTAGCGTTCTCGCTTCCCGCGCCTGGGTTCCCAGGTTCGATTCCTGGCGGGGTCAGGGATTTTCTCTGCCTCGTGATGACTGGGTGTTGTTTGATGTCCTTAGGTTAGTTAGATTTAAGTAGTTCTAAGTTCTAGGGGACTGATGACCATAGATGTTAAGTCCCATAGTGCTCAGAGCCATTTGAACCATTTGAACTACTTTCTTTGTGTCCTTTGCTTCAGTTGTCCCAAACAACCAACGCTCAACAACTAATTGTATGAATTTCTTTACTCGGACTGCTGTTTCCTCAAAACGTCAGCTGTACATCATTCTACTCTTATTAGAATAGCTTTTCAAGCTTACGTTCAAACGAGCTGTGTTATATTTCTCGACTCATCTTGAACTTCATATATACCAGATTCAAAAAGTACAGTATTTAAGTCGGTAGCGCCGCGCGGGATTAGCCGAGCAGTCTAGGGCGCTGCAGTCATGGACCGTGCGGCTAGTCCTGGCGAAGGTTCGAGTCCTCCCTCGGGCATGGGTGTTTGTCCTTAGGATAATTTAGGTTAGTGTGCAAGCTTAGGGAATGATGACCATAGCAGTTAAGTCCCATAAGATTTCACACACATTTGAACTTTCTTTTTAAGTCGGTAACAAGGCGATGGAGGTATTTTCCACTGAAACGCTTTCTTTCTTCATTTCCCGAGTTACTCATTTCTAGAATGCGAAATATTTTGCAATAATTTGTGAGAATTATTTTGGTATCCCGCGTCCGGCCATCCTGTTTTAGGTTTTCCGTGATTTCCCTAAATCGCTTCAGGCAAATGCTGGGATGGTTCCTCTTAAAGGGCACGGCCGACTTCCTCCCCTAATCCGATGAGACCGATGACCTAGCTGTTTGGTCTCTTCCCCGAAACAACCCAACCCAATTATTTTGGTGATATGTAATCTCATTGCTGGACTCATTTGTCAATTAGAAACATCTTACTATCTTGATGAACTCTGATAGAATTTGTAGTACCGCTGCATACATTCTTCAATACATGCAGAGATCTAGAATTAGCACCGTGTTTTCCTGAGCCTTGTGGTACAGGGTTGGTTAAACAGAGTAAAAATCTTTTTTTATTTAAATTTATGACTCTCAGATAAAGTGGTAAACCATGATGAAGCCTTCTTAGTATAATTTTGCTAAGTACTTGAAATGTTCCACCGTGTTGTATTCACCTCCAGTTCCATCTTCCACCCTTCGCCGTCCCCCTTGTCCGATTAACATCGAATGTCTTACCAAGTGATAATGGTGTAATGAATAAGTTACGACTTCTAAAGGGGAGTGTGACTGGTATGTACACAGAGGTGTCAGAAGTCTTGGGATAGCGAGCCGCACATATACAGATGGCGGTAGAATCGCGTACAGTGCACTGCCGGAGCTGTTAGTTGTATTCGGGTGATTCATGTGAAAAGGTATCCGATGTGATTATGGCTGCATGGCCGGAATTAACAGACTTTGAACGCAAAATGGTGGTTGGAGCTACACTCCTGGAAATTGAAATAAGAACACCGTGAATTCATTGTCCCAGGAAGGGGAAACTTTATTGACACATTCCTGGGGTCAGATACATCACATGATCACACTGACAGAACCACAGGCACATAGACACAGGCAACAGAGCATGCACAATGTCGGCACTAGTACAGTGTATATCCACCTTTCGCAGCAATGCAGGCTGCTATTCTCCCATGGAGACGATCGTAGAGATGCTGGATGTAGTCCTGTGGAACGGCTTGCCATGCCATTTCCACCTGGCGCCTCAGTTGGACCAGCGTTCGTGCTGGACGTGCAGACCGCGTGAGACTACGCTTCATCCAGTCCCAAACATGCTCAATGGGGGACAGATCTGGAGATCTTGCTGGCCAGGGTAGTTGACTTACACCTTCTAGAGCACGTTGGGTGGCACGGGATACATGCGGACGTGCATTGTCCTGTTGGAACAGCAAGTTCCCTTGCCGGTCTAGGAATGGTAGAACGATGGGTTCGATGACGGTTTGGATGTACCGTGCACTATTCAGTGTCCCCTCGACGATCACCAGTGGTGTACGGCCAGTGTAGGAGACCGCTCCCCACACCATGATGCCGGGTGTTGGCCCTGTGTGCCTCGGTCGTATGCAGTCCTGATTGTGGCGCTCACCTGCACGGCGCCAAACACGCATACGACCATCATTGGCACCAAGGCAGAAGCGACTCTCATCGCTGAAGACGACACGTCTCCATTCGTCCCTCCATTCACGCCTGTCGCGACACCACTGGAGGCGGGCTGCACGATGTTGGGGCGTGAGCGGAAGACGGCCTAACGGTGTGCGGGACCGTAGCCCAGCTTCATGGAGACGGTTGCGAATGGTCCTCGCCGATACCCCAGGAGCAACAGTGTCCCTAATTTGCTGGGAAGTGGCGGTGCGGTCCCCTACGGCACTGCGTAGGATCCTACGGTCTTGGCGTGCATCCGTGCGTCGCTGCGGTCCGGTCCCAGGTCGACGGGCACGTGCACCTTCCGCCGACCACTGGCGACAACATCGATGTACTGTGGAGACCTCACGCCCCACGTGTTGAGCAATTCGGCGGTACGTCCACCCGGCCTCCCGCATGCCTACTATACGCCCTCGCTCAAAGTCCGTCAACTGCACATACGGTTCACGTCCACGCTGTCGCGGCATGCTACCAGTGTTAAAGACTGCGATGGAGCTCCGTATGCCACGGCAAACTGGCTGACACTGACGGCGGCGGTGCACAAATGCTGCGCAGCTAGCGCCATTCGACGGCCAACACCGCGGTTCCTGGTGTGTCCGCTGTGCCGTGCGTGTGATCATTGCTTGTACAGCCCTCTCGCAGTGTCCGGAGCAAGTATGGTGGGTCTGACACACCGGTGTCAATGTGTTCTTTTTTCCATTTCCAGGAGTGTATATTCCATTTCGGAAATCGTTTGGAACTCCAGTATTCCGAGATTCACTGTGTCAAGAGCGTGCCGAAAATATCAAATTTCAGTCATTACCTCTCACCGCAGACAACACAGTGGCCAAAGGCCATCACTTAGCGACAGAGAGCAGAGGCGTTTGCGTAGAGTTGTTAGTGATATCAGAGACGCAACACTGCGTTAAATAACCGCAGAAATCAATGTGGGACTTACGATGAACGTATCCGTTATGACAGGGCAGCGAAATTTGATGTTAATGGGCTATGTCATCACACGACCGACGCGAGTGTCTTAGCTAACAGCATCACATCGCCTGCAGCGCCTCTCCTGGGCTCCTGCCCATATCGGTTTGACCCTAGACAACCGGCAAACCGTTGCCTGGTAAGGTGGGTCTCGATATTGGTTGGTACGATCTGATAATAAGTTTAGAGTGTGTCATAGACCCCACAAGGGCTTGAACCCGAGTTGTCAACAAGGCCTTGTGCAAGGTGGCGGTGGTTCCATAATGGTATGAGCTGTGTTCACAAGGAATTAATTGGGTCCTCCGGTCCAGTTGAACCCATACTTGACTGGAAATGGTTACGTTCGGCTACTTGGAGACCATTTGCAGCCATTCATGGCTCTCATGTTCCAAAACAGCAATGGAATTTACATGGATCACCCTTCGCCATGTCACCGGACCTCAGTTGTTCGCAATTGGTTTTAAGAACATTCTGGATAGTTCGAGCGAATGAATTGGCCACCTAGATTGCTCGACTTGAATCCCATAGGTTATTTATGGGAATTAATAAGGAGGTCAGTTCCTGTAAAGCATCGTGCACCGGCAACATTTTCGAAAGTATGGATGGATGAAGATGCAGCATGACTCATTATATCTGCAGGGGACATCCTTGGACTTGTTGAATCCATGCCACGTCGAGTTGCTGCACTACATCGAGCAAAAGGAGGTCCTTCACGGTTTTAAGAAGTATCTCTCGAATTTTGTCACCTCAGTGTCGTTCTTTATGTCTGAATTATAACAGCTATACACTGTCATAGA
Source organism: Schistocerca nitens (assembly GCF_023898315.1). NCBI lineage: Eukaryota > Metazoa > Arthropoda > Insecta > Orthoptera > Acrididae > Schistocerca > Schistocerca nitens. Next base: position 214,502,237 of record NC_064614.1, read on the forward strand.
GAACTGTTTTCGTCTATATTCTTTTATAAACAACTGTACTGGTTAGATTTGTATTACTTTGCTTTCGGTTTTATCTATTTCCATATGAACACTGTTATGTCGAGAACGTTACTTTCTTCACCTCTCAAATGGTTTGGGTGCACTATCTTGTATTATTTTCAAAATGACTTTATTATCAGAATCGACTACCATCGTTTCTCACTCCTCTCTTGAAATGTACATAAATTCATATACGCCTTGATCACTTGTCAAATTTCTTCTCTGTTGTTGGGTGCTGGTACATTCGTGACTGTAGCCAATAAACATCGGCGTTCATTGCTCTCTTCGTGTCGGCGGACTCAGATTATATTTCCATAGAAATCTCCGGAGAAATTCATTTTGTTTGTTGACAGATAAAGTCCACGTTCGTGGTGAAATTTATGCGGTCACCCACACGTTTTTATAACAGCTACAAGCTTGTTAATATAGTCATCAGATAAAGTCTAGGTTCATGGGAAAATACGTGCTGTAAATCACACGCTGCGTTACAAGTACGTTAATATAGTCATTAACATCACGTAATAATGAACAAGAGAGTCTTATAAAGGAATCTGCTACCTACAACACATTTTAATTCATCTGTAGACTATAATTAATCTACTCAGCCAATATACTCTAATATTAATACTGTTTATAGCAGTCGGTTATCAGTTGCTAATTTGCCATTCGTCACATGGGAGATTGATCAGCAAGTAATTCGTTCGTAAATTCTTTCATTTAAGGAAATTTGCCTATATCACAATAATCTGGTTAACAATTATAAATGAAGCCTTTACAAGAAGATACCAAACAGCAACTTGTCTTTCACTTTCGTATCAAAGATCTCTATACAAGAAACCAGATCACGAGAATTAAAGGCAGCGTCATGCTTTAATTAATTGGCAAATCACATTTGTAATCAGGTACGATATAGCAGTGCCTGTGTTATTCTGCTTACGATGCAAAGTTCCTCTATTCGCAGTGGCGAATAACGACAACCATCAGCTGACAACAATTAAAGTTAGTGCCGGACTGGGACGCAAACCCGCATTTCCAGCTCAACGCGAACGGCCGCCTTACCATTTGGCTATCCGTGGACGAGTCACGGCAAGCCCCAAACTTCCATATGTACTCAACCATACCTCCTTTGGACAGGCATGCGTATCCATAGGAAATCTGCATCCTAATCGGAATAACACAGGCACTGCAATATCGTATTTATCTGCCGATACCGGGCAAGCAACGTTCAAGTACATCGTCTGACCTGCATGGGTATATACATAATGTATGTACGAGTGTGGGTCGCAGACACATGGTTGACGACGTATGGAAGTTTGGTTCTGGCCTTGAATCGTGCACAGATAGCCAAATAGTAAGGCGAGAGCTGGCGGTAAGCGGAAAATCGGAGTTCGTGTACGCGTTCAAATGGTTCAAATGGCTCTGAGCACTACGGGACTTAACATCTGGGGTCATCAGTCCCCTAGAAGTAGAACTACTTAAACCTAACTAACGTAAGGACATCACACACATCCATGCCTGAGGCAGGATTCGAACCTGCGACCGTAGCGATCGCTCGGCTCCAGACTGTAGCGCCTAGAACCGCACTGCCACTCCGGCCGGCTGTACACGTCCGGCACTAATTTTCACTGTCGTCATTCCATCCTACAGCTGATGGTTGTCCTTATTCGCAATTGCGAATACATTTAGTGTATTATAATCAGAGGCTCAACGACAAACACAGCCGATAACTTTCAGGCCACCAAGTCGTTTGTTGTCGTAGTTTACATGAAGGCAAAAAGGAACGAGCTTACGTCTACAGAACTAGTTTTAAACATATTCTCACGCCCATTGCCTGCTTATGTAACACTTCAAGCAAGGAAATCTATAACACAATTTGTATACGTATTAGACACACAAGTTTTAAATCCGCTCCCCAAGAAATAGAAAAAGGCAACTGCTAAGATACGACTAGTAAATTTAATTAGACTTAGGCTCAGGTGTTCCTATGGCTATTTAAACCTTTCAGTTGAATCAGAAATTCACTTAGCCATCCATAAGAATACTCTGACCCAGTCACACCACAAAGTTGTTTAAAGAATACTTAAGAACGGAACTTCAATTAACAACACTCTGATTAAAAAAGATTGGCCACCAACTTTTAAATAAAACAGGGCAACCATCAAAGTAATCACCAATACAATAATAGAATATATAACGATAGTTAAATAACTGCTTTCGGCCACTGTAAATGTACTTAAGCGAGCGAATTGCACACGCAATAAATAACGCAGGAAACCACCATTAGAGATGCACTGAAAGGCACGTATATGCTATTAATAAAAAAATACCAATAAATAAAAAAGGAGTCTCCGTCAGTAATCACATTAAGTTGAGCTCTTCAGAAAGCCACCAAGACCAGTCTAAGCCAGAAGCCCTTGTAGTACAACCACCGTGCATGAAAGGTGCAAAAAGCTAAGGCAAGTTGAATACTGTCAGAGCAGCATTAAATATCCAGTCACACACAGCATTCAGTCGCCTGAATCACAAATCAACGGGCGTCAAGACGAGTGGAACTCGTACATCAGGACGCCATCTCCCCGAAAATTGCAGCAGGCCGTGACCAAAACTTAGCACCGGTGAAGCATAGCTGCCGCTAGTAGTTCGGCCCGCTGTAGTCCTGGGCTGTTCATTTGCCCTCGTCGTATTGGCTCCTTCCGTGTTCCACCGCCCCCCTCGATGAACTCTCAGAGGTGTAGTTTCACAGGGAGAATCGAAACGCAGAGGTAAATGTGGCGCCATAGGTATATACAGCTCCGGTAGGCAGGGAAGGATCGATAAGAAGCCGTCGCCACGGCTCATGTCTCAAAATTTATTTTTCACCCTAGCAGCAAAGAGCTGCGGACCACTCGAAGCGGCAACCTAGTAAGAGGCTACAGTAACTGCCTGTAATTTCAGTCCGCTCGCTGACATTTCAGCTCCTTCTACTGAGTAGCACTGCTAGCTGTAAGAAGGTTGATACTTATCTAAGCTTCTTGAGAAATAAGGTGAAGATCCACCTCGGATTGAAAATGAAGTCCCATGCTGACAGAACATAGGGGAACGATGCGGGAGACCCGCCCCGCCGTACTAGATAAGGTCCTAATGCAGGTGCTTTGCTGTTTCCTTCCTCCGACCGTAATGGGGATGAATGATGATGATGAAGACAACAAAAAAAACACCCAGTTACCTCGGGGAAGGTGAAATCCTTGATCCCGCCCGGAATCGAAACCGGGACCCAGTGCTAGGGAAGGGAGAACGCTACCACGAGACCACCAGCTGGGGACTTCCTAGGAATAGTGGAGTGTACTGAATATTTATAAATTCCCGTCGTAAGCAAGCCCTTCTACAACACAAACAAGTAGTACCTGCTAATTAAAATGGTTATTGACCGGTTAGTTGAAGAATAAATAAACTTGTTCTCAAGGTGCAAAGCTCTAATATTCCACTTGCCACGAACCGTCTTAAGCAGGCTGCGCAAAACACTTATTCGAAATCTGAGATACGTTAATCTGCAAGTCAGTTGGAGTCCATTTACAAAAAAATACCACTAGGATCTTCACGTTGTCCTATTGATACTCCGACATTTATCGTAAATCGTCATCCGAGGTTGGCGTTTGTAACTTCTATACCGATAGGTTAGCGCGGACTGGCATGGAATGACTGTACAGATTGTGTAGCATATACTAACAAACTACTTGGCATAGACTAGACGACTGCTCCAGAACGTTGCGAAGATCACGGACGACCAGAGTGAAACCTAATTTTCTTGCCACGAGCCCTCTACTACAGGCTAAGGAAGTTTCCTCGAGCCACACAAAAATCTAAATACCCCTCCCTTTTGGGAATCTACGGTAATGCCATTCTTTCCATATCACAGGAAGGTTTTCGAGATACGACGAAGGTAAACACGATCCTGTACTCCTATAAACACAAAATCTACAATTTTTCAAATGTAATTGTTCTAGACTTCCACTTCGGAAAGTGTGGATACAGAATTCTCTGCGCGTGAGTCATTATAATACAAAAATTAGATTGTGTTAGTGAGAGAAAATAGAGTGGACTGGAAAATCAGGCGATTATTGAAATTATTATAATTGAATTAGAAAGCGTCGTCAGTCTTCTGACTCCTTTGATGCAGCCCGCCACGGATTCCTTTCCTGTGCCATCCTCTTTATCTCAGTATAGCTCTTGCAAGCTATGTCCTCAGTTATCTGTTGCATGTGGTACAAACTGCGTCTTCTTCTACAAGTTTTATCTTCTACAGCTCCCTCTAGTACCATGCAAGTTATACGCTGATGTCTTAATAGATATCCTACAATCCTGCCCCATCTTCATGTCAGTGTTTCCATATATTCCCTTCCTTACCGATTTCGCCGAGAACCTCCTTATTCCTTACCTTATCACACCACCAAATACTCAACATTCTTCTATAACTTCGCATTGCAAATGACTCGATTCTATTCTTTTCCTGCCCTTCCACAGTCCATGTTTCACTACCACACAATGTTGTGCTCCAAACGTACTTTCTCAAAATTTTTTTTCTCAAATTAAGGCCTATGTTTGATGGTAGTAGACTTCTCTTTGCCAGAAATGCCCCTTTTCGTCAGTAATAGTCTGTTTTTTCAATAGTCTTTCCTCCGTCCATCATGGGTTATTTTGCTGTCTACTCGTGATCTCCAATCCTTATGTTAAGATTCTCGCTGTTCTCCTTTCTGCTACTTCTCATTACTTTCGTCTTTCTTAATTTTATTCGCAGTCCGTATTCCGTACTCATTAGACTGTTCGTTCCGTTCACCAGATTCTGAAATTCTTCAGTTTCACCGAGGATAGAAATTTCATCAACGAATCTTATCGTTGACACCCTCTCGCCTCGACTTTTAATTCCATTCTAGAGCCTTTCTTTTATTCCCGTTATTTAATCTTCGATGCACACATGCGAAAGAATGCATCCCTTTATAATCCGAGCAGTTCGTTTTTGGTCTCCTACCGTTATTGTTCCCTCTTGGTTCTTGTTCATATTGTATATTAGCCTGCTTTCCCTGTATGTTACCCCTGTGCTTAAACGTTTATAGTTTTCCTTCAGTCTTGCTTCCATTATCAACCAAAAAGTCAGAACTTCCTGTCTGATGTCTCTACCTTTCCTAGCGCAAAACTGGTCGTCATCTAACACATTCTCAATTTTCTTTCCCTTCCTTCTGTATATTATTATTGTCCTCAAATTGGATGCATGAGCTGTTAAGATCACTGAGCGATAATTCTCCCGCTTGTCAGATCTGGCAATCCTCGAAATTGTATCGATGATGTTTTTTATGAAAGTCAAATGGTATATCGTCAGACTCACGCGATCAACACACCAACGTGAATATTCGATATGTTGTCACCTCCAGCAATGATTACAGAAATGTTGATGGGATGCTGTGTATCACTTCTTTCTTATTCGCTCTTAAGTCTTCCAAAGCACTTTTAAATACTGATTCTGATACTGGATCCCTTATCTCTCCTATCTCGACTCCTGTTTCTTCTTCTATCACGTCATCAGACCAATCTTTCCCCTCATAGAGTTCTTCAATGTTCTCTTTCCACCTGTCCTCGCTCTCCTCTGTTTTTGAAAGTGGAATTTCGATTGCGCTCTTAATGTTACATTCCTTGCTTTTAATTTCAAGGAAAGCTGTTTTGACTTTTATACATGTTGACTCAGTCCTTCCAAAAATCATTTCTTTTTCGATTTCTTCACATTTTTCACGTAGCCATTTCGCATTACTTCCTACTATTTCGTTCCAAATTTAATTGTATTCCTGCATTCCTGAATTTCGCTGAACGCTTTTGTACTTCTTTCTGTTATCGATCAGCTAAAGTATTTCTTCCGGACCCCATGTTTTCTTCGCAGTTTTCTTTTTAGTCTATATGTTTCTCTTTCCAAGTTCCGTGATCGCCCTACTTAAAGATGTCCATCCCTCTTTAAATAGAAGTTTGTGGTAAGTTGAATGGGACCAAACTGCAGAGATCATCGGTCCCTAGGCTTACACACTACTTAATCTAACTTAAACTAACTTACGCTAAGGACAAGACACACACGCATGCCCAAAGGAGGACTCGAACCTCCGACGGGGGAGCCGCGCGCACCGTGGCAAGGCCCTAAGACCGCACGGCTACCCCGCGCGGCCCATTCCTCTTTAATTGAAACGCCTACTAAACTATTCCTTACTACACTATCAGAGCATCGGAGAACTTCAAGCGTGTCTGCTCATTCCTCAATACTTCCCAATCCCACATCTTTGCGTATTGATCATCCCCCTTCTTTGCGCATTTATCTTTCCTGACTAGAATATTAATTACGACATGAGTCAAAATCTGCTCCTGGGTACGCCTTACAATCCAGTATCTGTTTTCGGAATCGCTAGCTGAACATGATGGAATCCAACTGAAATATTCCCGTAAATCCCGGCCTTCTCCAGCTATACCTCCTCTCTTGTAATTCTTGGACAGCGTATTCGCTATTACTAGTTGAAACACAGCAGAACCGAATTAATCTTTCCCCTCTCCAATTCCTAGTACAAATCCCATATTCTCCCATCAAGTTTTCTCCCGTATCGTTTCCTTCTGCTCCTTTCCCTACAACGTTTGCCTAACTCCCATGATTATTAGATTTTCATCTTCCTTTATGTACTGAATACCCGTTCAATATCCTCACATATTTCCTCCGTCTCTTCATCTTCTGCTTGAGACGTCTACATGTATACCTGTACTGTCGTTGTCGGTGTTGTTTTGCTGTTAATTCTGATGAGAACAACCATTTTAATGAACCGTTAACAGTAAATAACTCCCTGCCCTATCTTCCTATTCATAACTGATCCTGCTCCCACTATACCGTTTCTGCTGCTGCTGATATTACCTTATTGTCATCTGACCAGAAATCCTTGTCTCCTTCCAATTTCACTTCACTGACGCCAGCCGTATTTATATTGAGCTTTAGAACTTTTCTTTTCAGCTTTTCTAGAATCCTTACCATGATCAAACTTCTGACATTCCATGCCCTGCCTCGTAGAACATTATCCTTTCTTCAGTCCTTCAATTTTTTTTCCTCATGGTCATCTACACCATGGCAGTCTGTTTCCGGAGTTCCGAATGGGGAATTAGTCCGGAATCTTTTGCCAATAAAGAGATCATGCCGACATTTTTTCAATTACAGAGCACAAGTCTTGAGAATACATACTATGTGTCTTTAAAACAGTGTTTCCCATTGCCTTCTGCATCCTCATGCCGTTGATCATTGTGGTTCTTCCGCCTTTAGGAGCTGTGTCCAATTCCACGGACAAGAGATTGCTTTGAAGATATGACCGCTCCTCCGCTGTCTTTGACAAGGCCGTTGGCTGGATGAGGGTGACATCTTATGCCAAAAGTCTTCAGTCAACATTGCTGATAACTTTAATTCGAAATTTAAGCTGTGGCATGGTTCGAACCTGGAATCGTGAACCTTTTCATTACTAATCAAAGACGCTACGCCTAGATCAACCGGACAGGATTAGGATAAAATGTAAGACCAGGCTGCTCCCCCTCTGAATCTGTACTTGGAAAATATGATAGTCTACTACCTACTGGATGACAAGGTGGCAAGGACTGGCAGAAGAAGGAAGGACAACATTCTAAGAGGCAGGGCGTGGAATGTGACAAATTTGAACGTAGTAGGGAAGCTAGAAAACCGTAAAAAAGAAGTTCTGAGGCTCAAGAGAGATATAGTGGTGGTCAGTGAAGTGAAATGGAAAGGAGACCATGATATATGGCCAGAAAAACTAGTTGCAATGTTGGCAACATTACAAGACACGATGCTAACAAGCAGTGAATAGTGGTGTACGAAGCTGTGCTGTGTTAAACGTAAAAAATACATTGTTCTGCAAAGTAGCGCTAAGCTAGACAACAATTATTAGTGGTTAACGAAGAAAGGAACCAAATACGTGCTAGCAGACGAAATTTACTACTGAGGGGGAGAACCCAAGCAGAAATGAACGTAAGTAAAAACCAACAATTTGTTAACGAACTGTTTTTCGATCTAGAAAACAAATCGAATTATAAATATCTTTAATTACATACCCCTGATGGAACTTTACTTTAATAATCGCGTCTGCTGAGGAAAATACGTGTTTTCTTGTAGTTGCAACGTCGGAAAAATCTAGTGATTTCCACACTTTAAATTTATTTTTCGCTAACGTTATGGGCTGCATGTTTAAAGCTGCTACTAAGTAGCCTCCATTATTCCGTGCAGTCCTACAATAAGACTGAGAGCTACTGTACGTAAATAAAGCAATACTAAAAAGCACCAGCTGCACAAACTCCACTTTATCCACGTATCTATTGCGTATCCCAGCTGGCGTTAGGACATACAAAGTTCGAAAACGTGGAGCGGGCGTAGCGCGTCTTCTGTAAACGGTAGCTCAGTGGAGCGCTGGTGGCTGATGTTTGAAAGGCACTCTCATTCACCTCAGCTCGATAGCAAGCTGTGGCAATGTGAAGCATTCACTGCGCCTCAGCACGAGCGTGACGTGACGTATTTGTTCTTGACGTATTACAAACTATGTGAGTTGGCAACTCTTTGGAAATTTCAAATAGTAAAGGGTACGGCAATCGGTCGCAAATAATTTTTATTGCAAATCCAGATATCGGTTACTGGGTGGCCATCTTCAGTGTAGTAAATGTAAGTTAAAACGTGAAAACCATTTACACGTACACATAGTCCCAAATGGATTATTCATGTCAAGTCCTTTTTCGGACTTTTTGTACATTCACCACCCATAGAGTCCGAAACGCTCGTATTACATGTAACTAAATTCTTTGTCTATACGTTTATGTGCTTAAGTTTACTTTCATACAACACCGATGTCCCTTAGGTAGAATTTTTCAACCCTAAACAAGGGTTTTGTCTTTCATCATTTTTATACTAGCCAACGCAACCGAATACGTGACATTTTGATGCCATCTTCATGTTAAAAAGAGGAGAAAATGGTCTGAAGTCTTCTGAAAGAATGAATAACCGTCAGAAGACTATGGCCAGGGAAGAAGAAGAGAAGCACACATTCCCTAAACAATATCCTGTGCCCCAGCATTCCCACATCTTCAAAGAATGTTCTAAATATCTTACGCAATGAAGTTACTTAATACTTGTGCTGATGGTCGGTACCAAAGGAAGTGAATCCACACTGTGTCTTCTAAATTAAATGCAATATTTACGAGAGTCACGCCATTTTTTCTTGCGAAATATTATACTGCAGATTCATGTATTGTGGCAACTGACATTCTATGCTAATCTGAAATTCAAACCTTGTTCTACTTTATCGAGAACAGTCTTCTTTGTCAGTTTGGCCATTTGAGCATTCCTATGGGGGTGACGCAGATATTCCATGTAACCGATGAGATATTTCATGAGCAATGTTTTCGAATACTACAACAAGAACCACTGCCACAACATATGTAACAACAATACACCATTACAATAAGAACACACTTGCACGAGAATCTGGCTTCACGACAGACGTGTGTATTAAGAAACTGAAATCAGCAATACTGATGAAATGTCTGCAAAAACGCAGTGCCGTTTTTGAGTTATTGGGCTTCTGATTGGCTTGACATGGACCGCCACGAAGTCCTCTCTTGTGCCAACTCTTACCTCTGAGAGTGGCTTTGCACCGTAAGTCCACAACTATTTGTTCGCCTTATTTCAATCTGTCTCTTCCACTACTGTTTATACCACCTACATCTCCCTTTAGTACGATGGAGGTTATTCACTAGCGTCTTAAAACATTCCTATCATCCTGTCCCTTCGTCTTGTCAGCTGTTTCGATGTCCCTTCCATGTCGGTTCAGCGGAGAACCTCCTCATTCCTTATCTTATTAGCCCATCAACATTCTTTTGTAGCACCACATTTCAAGGGTTTTGATTCTGTTCTGTCTCGGTTTTGCCACTGTCCATGATTCACTGCCACACAATGCTGTTTTCCAATAATATATCCTTAAGAATGTCTTCCTCAAATTAACTCCAGTGTTTGATGCCAGCAGCTTTCTATGGATCACGAATGTCCTCTTTGCAGCGCTAACCTGTTGGTGAGGTCCTCCATGCGTCGTTCGTCATGCGTTACTTTATTTTCAAAGCAGCAAAAGTCTTCATTTCGTGCGTGATCCCCAGTTCTGATGCGAAATATATCAAATCACTTTTGTGCTACTCTTGAGTACTGTCGTCTTTATTCGGTTTTCTGGCAGCTGATGGTGTGTGTTTATTGGATTGTTCAAGCACTTAATATGTGCTGCAACCTTTCGTCACTTTCACTGTGGAAAGCAATGGCATCGGAGAATCTTATCGTTGATAGCCTTTCTTTAACATCCAGCATTTTTTCTCTGATGTATAGATGAACAACACTGTCGTCTTCACTTCCTAATTTGAGGACCTTTTTCTTGTAGTTGCAACGTCGGAAAAGAACAAATGATTTACACACGATAAATTTATTTATCGCTAACTTTATCGGCTGCATGTTTCATTCTGGTACTAAGTAGTCTCCATTATATTTGTCCTCTCTTAATTCCTATACATATAGGATATTATACTGAATTTGTAAAGTTTTGCACCATTTTACATTGTAGCACGCTTTCTGTAGGCTAACAAAACTTACGAACGCATCTTGAATTTTTTAAGCTTTGTTTCGTTAGCTCACTTACAGCGATATTAATCATAGTAAAGTTAATTGATAAATTCCGTATATAAGTCTGTTGTCAATGTGCATTCTCGCGTTTCAAACTGGTAATGCTTTTACATTTACTGGTTATGAATTTTCGGCAAATAGTCATCATTATAACCATAATTAAATTTAAAGTACGTGAGAATGAGAGGTGTTCGGTATACATTACCAATTTAGATATTTAGTAAGGTAAAAACGAGAAATTTGTCCAACCAAAAATTTACAGCTTCTGAAACAAAGTCGGTGTCAGTTGTCGTAAAACTTACACGTAAATGGATCGCCATCTGCTATCTCTAACCAAAAACGTACAAGAATTTGATTGTTAACAAAGCGACACAAAAGTTCAATGTGAAACGTGTATCAGTCCTGTTGCTTTAGAAACTAAGATCAAGTGTTCTGCGTATTTTCTGGAATTGTGAGTGCAATAACACTGAGGGATTGGATTTGGAGAAAAGTGAAAGTTGTATACAGAACACAGGAAGTTCCCTCAATGGTACTGTTCTCAAAAATGGCTCTGAGCACTATGGGACTTAGCGTACGAGGTCATCAATCCCTTAGAATTTATAACTACTTAAACCTAACTAACCTAAGGACATCACGCACCTCCATGCCCGAGGCAGGATTCGAACCTGCGACCGTAGCAGTCGCGCGGTTCCAGACTGAAGCGCCTAGAACCGCTCGGCCACTCTGGCCGGCTATTATTTTCACTTACCATGTGGGAGAGCCTTTTATGTAGTGATCGCAAGTAATAATTGGGAGATATTAGTGACATGGAATGTGGGGTTCGATGTTTAAATTACTTAAGGTAGTTCTTCCCTACAAATACCACGTCGTTATAATTAATGTGCAACTGCTCATGGTCGTCCAATGTGGGGTGTGACTATCGTATGGGAGCGACAAGTGGTAGTTATGCTAATGTGTTAATGTAGAACCAATGACGCTGAAAAAACATTAGTTCCAATTTTATCTAAAAGGCGCAAATACCACACCCCGTTCCTAATCATTACGTATGGAAACATCTCCACACTTATTACATTCAGAGCGTCAGATTGACACCTGCTGGCCAAAACTGGAACTAATTTTTTTTCCAGCGTAAATCGGTTCCGTATTAATTCATTAGAATACCGCCCACCTTTTTTGACCGAGCGAGGTGGCGCAGTGGCTAGCAAACAGGACTCGCATTCGGGAGGATGATGGTTCAGTCCCGCGCCCGGCTATCCTGATTTAGGTTTTCCGTGATTTCCCTAAATCGCTCCAGTCAAATGGCGGGATGGTTCCTTCGAAAGGGCACGGCCGACTTCCCTCCCCGCTCTTCCCTAATCCGATGAGACCGATGACCTTGCTGTCTGGTCTCCTCCCCCAAAGCAAAAAACCAACCGCCCTCGTTTTGGTGCCATACAACAAATACAGCCCACAATAGACTGTTGTGAGTCGCCGCACTGTAATTACAACCATCCGATACTAGATCCTAGTACAGTTCTCGGTCTGGCACTGACTTTCAGTTGTCACACTAAGGCAATAACATCACAGTAAGTACGTTAATGAAACACTGTATTTCATTTCAATGTTTCCGTGAGTTTCTCATTGCAATTTGTAAGTTCTCGAGTATGGGATTCACACACCTGCATTGAAATTAAAAAACTGAGTGACTAAAGAAAACAAAAGTCCTCTTTCGTGGGACACCATTCGAAAAAATATGAAATAGTTGTAAAATATTTGCGATGTGGTTATTCCCTTGTCATGCTGACAATGTAATCTTTTGAGAGTACCAGGTGCACCACAGCTCTGAGCGGAATTCATCAGACTAATTCCCGTTTGCTTTGTAAAACCAAGATGAAAAGAAGCGTCGGCACTAAGATTACATCCTGTGAAGGTGGCGTCGTAAGCATATTGTTTTGCTAACAAGTGTCTAGGTGGCGTAGGAAATGAGAGCGCGTGGCCACGCCCTGCCACTAATGACCCAGGCTGGTGCATCCGACACGTGCGGCGTCCAGACCTTGCATGCAGAGGAGCCCAACAAAGCGAGCAGCTGCGTGTGTCTGAAACGTCAGATGCCAACGTGAAAAACAGTAAACTAGTAACAGTCTATTGTAGTCAACGTTGTGCGTATCATTTACACGACCATCTTCATGTAGAGATAATTTTCCACTATTATCCGTCTGTCGTTAAAAGGTAAAATGATGCAATCTTACTTTTTCCCTTCCATCATTAAACTGTGTAATACGTAATCGGAAATATTTTCATCTTATGTTTGGTCGATACCTTTGTTCCACTATAACTTGGAAAAGTGAGATACACCACACGCAAAGTGAGGAGCGAACTTCTCATTATTTCAAAAATCGTTCTGAGCATAGTTTCAGCGCGCATACTCTGTAAACTGAAAAATCATTTCGTCAGATTTTGACTCACCTAAATAAGACCTGTTTTCACTACATTTGTGGTTTCTTTCACAGTTGCAGCCACCAAATTACACTGAACCGAGAAACTGAGATAAACAGCTGTGCCAAACCAAACTCTGCCAAAGCCTGAAATAATACTGAGACAGCCACAATAAAGTTTATGATAATGTATATCTCTTTCTCTTTGTTATGTACTGTAACTAGTTTTATTATAAAGTAGCGGTGTTGCAACTGTCTTAATGTGAGAACAACTTTGTAAGTGTGCTCGTCTGACGCGAGGTACTGCATTGCGAATCACTCGTACTTATATGTTCATATCGTCCAACATTTTCGCCAGAAACAATCGCAAGCTGCTGAGTACATTAATATTACTTTGTAATAGCACACGGAGACATGTCACGAGGACTCTCATATAAATATGTGGTATTTCTGAGAAAGGAAGTTCATCTGCGATCGTGGAAAACTAAGCTTTCACAGAAGAAACGGCTGATTAGTGCAATTTTTTATCTTTTTGAAGTCAAATCTTTCGAATTGTTTGATATTGCCGTGCATGGGAAGTGCTGATCATTTGATTGCTAGACTAACTGATCAATTATCTGATCAACTATACTATAAATTATTCCTATTTTTCTCAGAATTTCGAACGTCTTGCACCATTTTACGTTGTTGAATGCTTATTCCTCATCGACAAAACTTATGAACGTATCTTGAATTTTATTTTTCGATCTTGCTTACATCATCAACCAGAAGGTGAGGACTGCGTCCTGGTTCTTTACGTTTCCTACAGCCAAATTCATCTTCGTCTAACAAACCCGGAATAACCTTTTCCATTCTTCTGTATACTATCTTTGCAATTTGGATGCATGACCTTTTAAGCTGACTGTGCGATAATTCTCGCACTTGTGACTCTTGCAGTCACCACAATTGTATGGACGACGTTTTTTCGAAATTCTGATGTTATATCATAAGTCTCCTACATTCTACACACAAATGTAAATAGTCGTCTCGTTGCCATTTTCCCCAACTATTTTATAAATTCCGATGGGATGTTATCGTCGTTTGTGCCTTATTTCATCTGAAGTCTTTCAAAGCTCTTTTAGATTCTGATTCAAATGTTGGGACTTCAATGTACTCTTTCCACCTATGCAAACTCTTGTCTGCTTTTAAAAATGGAATTCCTGTAGGACTCTTTATGTTACCGCCATTGCTTTTAATTTCATCGAAGGTTGATTGGACTTCTCTAGAAGCTGAGTCAGTTCTTTCAGTAATCGTTTCTATTTCGATATCTTTTCATGCAGTTATTTTGACATCCCTGCACTTCCTTTTTATTTTATCCCACGTGACTTGTGTTAACTGTAGTATTTATTTTGCTACCCATGGATTTTCCGCTGTTACCACCTCCTTGTACTCATGTTTTTCTTTCCAACCTCTCTGATTGCGATTTTTAGAGACGTCAATTCCACTGCATCTGAACTGCCAACTGAGCTGTGTCTCATCGTAATACACCACTGGCCATAAGGTTGGCGCCGGTGGCGACACCTACAACGTGCTGACATGAGGAAAGTTTCCAACAGGTTTCTCGTACACAAACAGCAGTTGACCGGCGGTGCCTGGTGAAACGTTGTTCTGATGTCTCGTGTAAGGAGGAGAAATGCGTACCATCACGTTTCCGACTTTGATAAAGGTCGGATTATAGCCTATTGCGATTCCGGTTTATCGTACCACGACGTTGCTGCTCGCGTTGGTCGAGATCCAATGACTGTTAGCAGAATATGGAATCGGTGGGTTCAGAAAGGTAAAACCGAACGCCGTGCTGGATCTCAACTACCTCGTATCACTAGCAGTCGACATGACAGGCATCTTATCCGCATGACTCTAACGGATCGTGCAGCCACGTCTCGATCCCTGAGTCAACATATGGGGACGTTTGCAAGACAACAACCATCTGCACGAACAGTTGGACGACGCTTGCATCAGTATGGACTATCAGCTCGGAGACCATGGCTGCGGTTACCCTTGACGCTGCATCACAGACAGGAGCACCTGCGATGGTGTACTCAACGGCGAACCTCGGTGCACGAATGGCAAAACGTCATTTTTTCTGATGAATCGAGGTTCTGTTTACTGCATCACGATGGTCGCATCCGTGTTTGGCGACATCGCGGTGAACGCACATTGGAAGCGTGTATTCGTCATCGCCATACTGGCGTATCACCCGGTGTGATGGTATGGGGTGCCATTGGTTACACGTCTCGGTCACCTCTTATTCGCATTGACGGCACTTTTAACAGTGAACGTTACATTCAGATGTGTTACGACCCGTGGCTCTACTCTTCATTCGATCCCTGCGAAACCCCACGTTTCAGTAGGATAATGCACGACCGCATGTTGCAGGTTCTGTACGGGCCTTTCTGGATACAGAAAATCTTCGACTGCTGCCCTGGCCAGCATATTCTCCAGATCTCTCACCAACTGAAAACGTCTGGTCAATGGTGGCCGAGCAACTGGCTCGTCACAATACACCAGTCACTACTCTTGATGAACTGTGGTATCGTGTTGAAGCTGCATGGTCACCTGTACACGCCATCCAAGCTCTGTTCGACTGAATGACCAGGCGTATCAAGGCAGTTATTACGGCCAGAGGTGGTTGTTCTGAGTACTGATTTCTCAGTATCTATGCACTCAAATTGTGTGAAAATGTAATCACATGTCAGTTCTAATATAATATATTTGTCCTATGAATACCGTTTATCATCTGCATTTCTTCTTGATGTAGCATTTTTAATGGCCAGTAGCGTATTTGTAACACCAGACAACCTCAAGCGCATCTCTTCATTCCTTTGTACTTCCGTATCCCACTTCTTTGCTCATTGATTGTTTCTGACTAATCTCTCAGACTTCATCCTACTTTCCAGCATTACTAAATCGTTATCTCAGGCTGTATCTGCTCCTGGGATGCCTTACAATTCAGCATCTGATTTCGGAATCTCAGCTTGGCCATGATGTAATCTAACTAAAATCGTCCCATGTCTGTCGGCCTTTTTCAAGTATGCCTCCTCCTCTTGTAATTGGTGAACAGAGGCTTTCTTACTACCGTCTGAACATCCCAATCCTGGATGATTATTGTAGTTTCATCTCACTTCACATACTGAATTATCCACTGAATAACCATGCGGTTCTAGGCGCTGCAGTCCGGAACCGCGGGACTGCTACGGTCGCAGGTTCGAATACTGCCTCGGGCATGGCTGTGTGTGATATTCTTAGGTTAGTTAGGTTTAAGTAGTTCTAAGTTCTAGGGGACTGATGACCTAAGATGTTAAGTCCCATAGTGCTCAGAACCATTATCCACTGAATATCCTCATAAGCTTTCTCTATCTCTTCGTCTTCTACATGCAACGTCGGCATGTATATCTCACATATCGTTGTCGATGTCGGTTTGCTGTCGATTCTGCTGAGAATATCACTGGACTCAATATCTGCCTTACCTTACTATTCATAAAGACTTAGGCTACCATTATACCATTTTCTGCTGTTGTTGATATTACCGTGTGCTGATCTGACAAGAAATCCTTTTCCTCTTTCTGTATCTATCTGCATGACAGACCCCCATTACAGCTAGATAGAGCATTACCATTTCCCTTTTCAAAGTTTCTAGCTTCCCGCCCATGTCCAGACTTCTGACATTCGAGGTCCCGAGTCGTAGAACGTTGTGCTTTCGTTGGCTATTCAGTTTTTTTCTCATGGTCACATCCCCCTTGGCAGTTCGCTCCCGTAGATCCGAATGGGAGACTAGTCCGGAATCTTTCGCCAATGGAGAGGTGATCACGATACTTTTCCAAACTTCAGCCCACCTGTCCTGTGAATAGACATTAAGTGTCTTTAATCCAGTGGTTTCCGCATCCTTCTACGTCCTTACGCCATTGATCACTGCTGATTTCTCCTCCTTTTTGGGGGCAGTTTTATAACCGAGGATCAAGAGAGTGCCCTGAACGTCTGTCCCATCGTCCACCCTCTTTGCAAAGTGCCGTTAGTAGTCGAGGGTAACTTTGTATGCCAGAAGTTTTCAGCCACCATAGCTGTTGATTTTTATTCAAAATTTTATCAGTATCGGGGTTTGAGCCCGGTTTTATTGTAGACATTTTATAACCACTTTAATTCTGAAACTAGGGCTTGTTTCTCTTAGTTCGTTTTCTTATGTTACGTTTGAGACAAGAACGCACAGAGTCAGTCAAAGTCAGCTTTATGCTGGATGGAGACAAGATTGGCAGTCCTGGCTACGAACCCCGCATGTCACTGTGCTGCTCCCGCATGTGACACTGGCTTGTTTTTTATTTTATATTTTATTTGTTGTGAAACTACAATTTGACAGAGTTTTCATAATTCCGGGGTTCAAAAGACAGTAAATTTTTTCGTTAATAAGAACACAATGAGAGACGGCTGAAGAAGCAAAACTAAGAAACTTTGACGATTGAAAACAGAGAGCAACAAATTTGCAAATAAATCACTGTATTGCGGAAGCCTCTGCCATTTCCGATGCACATTCACAAATTGGGGGAAAACGTGGGGGTGGATCGTCGTCACACCCAACTACACTCCTGGAAATTGAAATAAGAACACCGTGAATTCATTGTCCCGGGAAGGGGAAACTTTATTGACACATTCCTGGGGTCAGATACATCACGTGATCACACTGACAGAACCACAGGCACATAGACACAGGCAACAGAGCATGCACAATGTCGGCACTAGTACAGTGTATATCCACCTTTCGCAGCAATGCAGGCTGCTATTCTCCCATGGAGACGATCGTAGAGATGCTGGATGTAGTCCTGTGGAACGGCTTGCCATGCCATTTCCACCTGGCGCCTCAGTTGGACCAGCGTTCGTGCTGGACGTGCAGACCGCGTGAGACGCCGCTTCATCCAGTCCCAAACATGCTCAATGGGGGACAGATCCGGAGATCTTGCTGGCCAGGGTAGTTGACTTACACCTTCTAGAGCACGTTGGGTGGCACGGGATACATGCGGACGTGCATTGTCCTGTTGGAACAGCAAGTTCCCTTGCCGGTCTAGGAATGGTAGAACGATGGGTTCGATGACGGTTTGGATGTATACCGTGCACTATTCAGTGTCCCCTCGACGATCACCAGTGGTGTACGGCCAGTGTAGGAGATCGCTCCCCACACCATGATGCCGGGTGTTGGCCCTGTGTGCCTCGGTCGTATGCAGTCCTGATTGTGGCGCTCACCTGCACGGCGCCAAACACGCATACGACCATCATTGGCACCAAGGCATAAGCGACTCTCATCGCTGAAGACGACACGTCTCCATTCGTCCCTCCATTCACGCCTGTCGCGACACCACTGGAGGCGGGCTGCACGATGTTGGGGCGTGAGCGGAAGACGGCCTAACGGTGTGCGGGACCGTAGCCCAGCTTCATGGAGACGGTTGCGAATGGTCCTCGCCGATACCCCAGGAGCAACAGTGTCCCTAATTTGCTGGAAAGTGGCGGTGCGGTCCCCTACGGCACTGCGTAGGATCCTACGGTCTTGGCGTGCATCCGTGCGTCGCTGCGGTCCGGTCCCAGGTCGACGGGCACGTGCACCTTCCGCCGACCACTGGCGACAACATCGATGTACTGTGGAGACCTCACGCCCCACGTGTTGAGCAATTCGGCGGTACGTCCACCCGGCCTCCCGCATGCCTACTATACGCCCTCGCTCAAAGTCCGTCAACTGCACATACGGTTCACGTCCACGCTGTCGCGGCATGCTACCAGTGTTAAAGGCTGCGATGGAGCTCCGTATGCCACGGCAAACTGGCTGACACTGACGGCGGCGGTGCACAAATGCTGCGCAGCTAGCGCCATTCGACGGCCAACACCGCGGTTCCTGGTGTGTCCGCTGTGCCGTGCGTGTGATCATTGCTTGTACAGCCCTCTCGCAGTGTCCGGAGCAAGTATGGTGGGTCTGACACACCGGTGTCAATGTGGTCTTTTTTCCATTTGCAGGAGTGTATATATTGTGCTTTGTGTCCGAGGAACCATACGATCGGAATAGTTTTCGTCTGGGGAAAACGGACAGACAAGAATTTCAATCGAGAAAGTAGCCTCAGCTTATGGGGTAAGGAAAGCCAGTTAGCACGAATCCAGTGCCAGTGTTGTCGTACGCAAAAGCCAAGCCGTGCGGTACTGCATCAGATTGAAGACGTGTGTCGTAAAGACCAGTCAGACAAAGACTAATGCGATGCAGGCGATCACGTTCATCGGGAGAACACGAAGACTAACGTAAAATCACACTCTTATCCAAATACCAATGTCGTGGCCATTTCAACCGGGGAGAGGGATGATTGTACTCCGCAAAAAGAAAGCAAAAATCTAGTCGTAAGGATCGCCACTGACAAGGCCCCCCGAAAACTTACCATTAAATAAAATTCAGCTATGTGCCCCGATTTATAGTTGATCCGGCCAACTCTGAGGAGGAGCCAGGCTATCCAGTCGAAGACACATAAATAAGCGAAATATAATGGAATGAGTAGCTCGAGTACATGTTATGACGTTGTGCCGTATAAATACTGTTGAAGCCTTTGCTTTGATATTGGGATGTCAAATCCTCCACGGAGACAGAACCTCGCTGCGACGTTATAGCGGAGTCAAAAAATATAACTAATCCATAGGAAATAACCGTATAATTGCTTCAATTTGCACGCCATTTTCGCAAGGAGCGGGAATATATGTGCAACGTAACAAATTTTATTGAAAATGTAGGATTATAAAATCCGTGATTTCTGAAGAAGGCTGAGGGGACGGCCCTCATGTTCACGAATTATCGGTTGAGTGCAATTGAGTGCAGCCGTTTTAAACGAGCAGTGATCCACGGTGGTCCCTAACGATTTCTGGCGAGCAGCGGCCTTTGCCCATGGAATGACAACTTGATGTTAACCCTGCCATGGTAACAGGGTATATTTCCGTTCATCAATCCTGGAACCAGAGAGAGAACAAAAGGAGTCCATTATGTACTTCAGCAATGATATATCTTCGATAGCACCATAACGTTACACTCGTACGCTGGCACCACGGAGATTTCTTTTCCAGCGATGTCCTTGAGGAGCAGTACGACGAAGCAGGGGTTCTATGGACAAGACAAAAAGCGACATGGCGAGGGAGCTCCCCTGTGGCAAGCCCCGTCGGATTGTGGTCGTGGAGTAAGTTACCCATTCACCACGACAAATGGTTTAATACCAGTAAAGAGATTGAATAGTTACTGACACGCACCGAGCGAGGCAGCACGGTCTTTAGTACACTGGGCTCACATTCGGGATGACGACAGTTCAAACTCGCGTCCGGACATCCTGATTTAGGAGAGTCATGATTTAGGTGTCTCATGATTTCCCTAAATCGCTTCCGGCGAACGGCGGGATGGTTCCTTTCAAAGGGCACGGCTGACTTCCTCCCCTAATCCACTGGGACGGATGACCTCGCTGTTTGGTCCCCTCCCCGAAATGAACCAACCAACCATCCTGAAAAAAAAAAAAAAAAAAAATGGCTCTGAGCACTATGGGACTCAACTGCTGTGGTCAACCATCCTGACATGCAGTATGATTGAGTCCTGTCGTCTCGGGCGCCTGCATTAAGAAACCGTCACTGGCCCGGTCAAATGCCTCACTAGAATCAATGACAAGCAAGGCTTCAGAAACAGAAGTGGCTACAGACATCGAGGCGACGTCCTGGCATTCGACTACACAGGTAAGGATCGTATTTCCAGGCACACAGTTTTGGCGAACAGCAAGAATTTTCTCTAGCAATGTCGCCAAAAGGCTGTTAACCAACAGGGCGACAGTTTTGGAATCGAAATTAAGGAATGTGATCGGGCGGAATTTATCAGTGACTGTCCAGTTGTCGTCAGTATTGGAATGATTTTACCAATCTTGAAAAGGGCAGGAATCAAACCCCTCCTCTTGTATTACCTCCCCACCAGTGACGAGTGGGTCACCCTTAAGAGGCCAAAAAAGTACCACGCAGTTCAGCAGAGGAGTAAATGCATCAGGGAAAACCGTATCAGTAGCACAGGCGTCATAAAGGTCGGTAAAGTATTTATAGCAGGGGAATGCCACGTTTGGACATCAGTACGTGACCATCGGTGTGAGTGAGACACACGGTACATAATTTTTTCCGACGTGCCCACAGGTGGATAAGTTTGTATACGGAGGTCAGGTCATGCTGTAGCAAAAACCGGGGTTTTGATAGCACCCGGTCGCAGGTTCGAATCCTGCCTCGGGCATGGATGTGTGTGATGTCCTTAGGTTAGTTAGGTTTAAGTAGTTCTAAGTTCTAGGGGACTAATGACCACAGCAGTTGAGTCCCATAGTTCTCAGAGCCATTTGAACCATTTTTTTTATAGCACCTTGATCCTTCTGTTCGTTGTTTCTTTAACTGAGGAAGCTTCACTTTAACACGGAGGACATCCATAATGCATAAAGTAGCTTGTCTGGCACCTTCATGAACCTGTAAGCCAGATTAATAAAATTCCTGGGCCGGGCGGTGATCCGTCGCCCACTTAGCGCCGTGACGCATTAACGCTTCCAGGAGCAACAGATTTACATTCTCTGAGAACCATTCCATTGGAAAAGGATAACGCTCATGGGAACGCAAGATATGGGTCCAGATCTCTCGAACGATTATGTCGAGGAATGGATCCTTTAAGAGCGATGTGTTCAACATCCAAGGGAGGCGATACAGTTTAAACGGTTGCGGCACATGATTTACGGTTAGAACAACGTCACAGTGATCAGTGAAATAAGTTGGTATCATAAGTTGGTATCATGTCTGTAGCTAACAATTGCCCATATGAGGAATCAGAAAGATGAAAGCGATCGAGTCTGCCGCTCGGAGAAGCTGTAGAAAGCTTGTACTTGACGAGAGTGGGACAGTGACAGATCCATGCATCACGTATTTGCGAAGAGCGCACCAAGTCGTCTATTTCCTCGCCGAAATTAAAACTGGGGGACCGATCCACAGAATGCAAACCTCCGCCTAAAACGCCCTATCTGTGCGATTGTCAGATCCTGAAGGGGCATACACAATAATCAAAGAAAGATATAAGAAGTGCAGCCTATCTCTAGACCGTCATCAAGAACATCGAAAGGAGACAGTGGTATTTCCTCTGTAAGATAAAGCAGTACTAGTATCAGCTCAGGAGCCACATTAAAGAAAGCAGAAAAACTGAGAACAGAAAATGACCAAATAACACTTCGTACAAAAAAAAAATCTCTCCGTTTTATCCGTAAATAAATTAAAATCGATGTAAAATGTTAAAAATCAATCAAAACAGTCTCGATTGCGTTTTCAGATTTTTGTTTGCTGGCAACCGGTTTCGGCTCTTTCTTCTGACCATCTTCAGGCTTACACCGCCATAATGCCTGCTGGTGGCGCCAGCTGGAGCGAGGTCCGTACAGGTACTGCTCTCACTGTTCAACTTATACGGATCTCGCTCCGTCTGGCTCCACCAGCAGCGATAATGGCGATGTATGTTTGGTTCAAATGGTTCAAATGGCTCTGAGCACTATGGGACTCAACTGCTGAGGTCATTAGTCCCCTAGAACTTAGAACTAGTTAAACCTAACTAACCTAAGGACATCACAAACATCCATGCCCGAGGCAGGATTCGAACCTGCGACCGTAGCGGTCTTGCGGTTCCAGACTGCAGCGCCTTTAACCGCACGGCCCCTTCGGCCGGCGATGTATGTTTGAAAATGGTCCGAGGAAAGGGCCGAAAAGGGTTGACAACAAATGACAAGGCTAAAAACGCTGTCCAGACAGTTTCTATTGATTTTTATTCAATAAACTGTTGCAGCACCAAACATCTAAGATCGAAACTAATTCTGCTCATATTCAAGGTAAGAAAGGTATAGGTCGGCATCCAGTTACTACCAAAATAGCTCAGGTGATTACTTGCAAGAGACATTGAAGGGCCTGTCTCATAGTCCGTGGCCAAGGCAACGGATGAATCTAATCTGAATTCAAAGTGCTGGATCCACCCTCTTCATGGTCCTTTTATTGCGACGCCGCCGCTCAGGTTGGAAACGCTGGTTGTTGTGGCTTTGCGGTAAGGCGACTGCCGAATGGGGGAATATGGAGAGTTCCTGTGAAATTTAGTATCAGGTGCAGAGGACAGACCTCATTCTTCGACAGGTGGACGGTGCGGCTCCTGAGAATCACCAGAAACGAAAACTGACGGGACAATTGCGCCGATCTGGGCCTGATCAGCAGCGGTCTGTGGCATGCTTTCCCCACCTGGGGGCGCAGAATGTTCCTGAGACATGGACGACATTATGTTGGAAGACCATTCTGCGTCGGAACTGAGTCACAAACACGAGACACAGACAGGAGAACACTGAAGGGAAACAAGGAAGCTCTCGCAGTGGCAGGCAGGAACAGGCAGGACCTGTTCGTCCGACACGCGACGCGAAAATAACTCCTATACCACGGGTCACTGTCGAGTCATATTCTACTTAAATACTCTCCAGATTTTTAGGTACACCACGCGTCCCTGTCTCAAACAATTTCCATTTGCTCCAGTCGATATCTCCATGCATACCCTGGTCGTTTCCAAGAATACCTATTTTTGTGGTTTTGGAATTACAACCAATTGAAGCATATGGCAGAACCAGCATCTCTGCGATCTCATAATCCCCCACACCCTCCTAATTCATGGCGTTTATAAACCTTTAATTATGAAGAAGGTAAATAATCTACATCTATGTGTGGGGTAGCACTGAATGCAAAGTATCTTCAAGTTTTGTTTACAAATATTCAGTGTGGCTACGTTTTGTACTATGACAAATGTCCTACCTTTAATAGTTTCATCCCTAATCCTATGAAGCAACTGCTTGTGTTATCTGTTAACGAAGCTCTTTAACGTTTAGCGGAAGTGGAGGAACAAACATTCTGTCTTTAATGTAATCCCATGCACAGAAGTCCATTGCGGTTAAATCAGGTGATAGTTGTGGCTATGATGTTATTCCGCCACGTTCAGTCCAAGTCGGTGCATTCCTGCGGCGGAGATAGGCGACAGTTGTAGGGTGAAAATGTCGTGACGCGCCATCTTGCTGTAAAACAAATTCTGTGACCATAACCTGTCGTAATTGATGCATTATATAATGTACAAACATCTTCAGATACGATATGCCAGTTACAGTGTCTCGGCACAAAAGAAATGATCTTAAATCTTGTTACGGCTTACAGCGTGAGAAAATATTTACCTCATTTAAGTTCTTCTCATATTCGATTACGTGACGGGGTTTCTGCTCACCCCATATCCGAACATTACGTCGATTCACCGTGGAAGGTGCTTTCGTCAGTGAACACAGTTTTACCAAGAAAATCATCTTCAGTCTGCATTTTGTTGAACATTTCTACATGAAACTCAGGTTGTGTTTCTTTGTCACTTTCCATTACAGTTTGCAACACTTGCAGTTTGTAGGGTGTGAACGTCGTTTCTGTAACACCGTCCACACTCTACCAATGCATATTCAATTCTAAGCTGGTATGTCTCGTTGATTTACTCGTACTACGAATGGAAGACTGCCGAACTTATTCAATTGCCCTGTCCCACGTGATAGACAGCCACTTTCGGTGAAAGTATTGCATAAATTATTAATAATTTGTCTTTGAGTTGGTGGTCTGCTATATTTAGTCGTGAACCATCTCCGAACGAAGCGGATTTGAATTGAAGAAACCATAAACAACACTGCGCACGCTCTGCACAGTTATACGTCTCCATAATCACTATTGAAATAACTCATACTCGTATGGCACCGCGGGAACATCAGGAACTAATAGTGTTAGGGAGCAGTAAAACTTGAAGGTATACTGTGGTGTCACCGCTAGACACCACACTTGCTAGGTGGTAGCTTTAAATCGGCCGCGGTCCATTAGTACATGTCGGACCCGCGTGTCGCCACTGTGTGATCGCAGACCGAGCGCCACCACATGGCAGGTCTAGAGAGACTGACTAGCTCTCGCCCCAGTTGTACGGAGGACATTGCTAGCGACTACACGTACGAAGCCTTTCTCTCAATTGCCGAGAGACAGTTAGAATAGCCTTCAGCTAAGTCCATGGCTACGACCTAGCAAGGCGCATTAACCATATCTGGAGAGAGTCTCACTTGTATTATCAAGAGAAATGTACCACAATGAATTAAAGTTAAGTATACGAGAAGCTCCGTTCTTTTCTTTATAGCTTTCATCACGTATCCTGTTTCAGACTTAACGCCAGTCGGCGTGTGTGTACGCGTGCCTTTCGGTTACCCGTCACTGTGGACTGGCTGCCTTGTCAGTCCACTACATATACTGCATGCAGCACTGTACCAAGCATTTTTGTAAGTTAAATATCTTCAACAATTCGCGGCCCTGTCAGCAACTGTATAAATATTACTTTTAATTCTAATAATGAACAGCCTCAGTTGCACCGTTTAGCTAGAAATTTACCTAGGTTTCAGTCGGTATAACCCAACCTTCCTCAGAATAACAGTATCTTTCGCTTGTCCATAGTGGACATCGTCAAGCTAAAACTACAAAATCCATAAATTATCGTCACACGGTAAAACTTATCTGGCACTGCCTCGGCCCCACTTCGCGACCGCGATGCGGCAGCCACGAGTGCTGTACCGGAACTCTGTAAGTTATTTACCCTTTTCACAACAAAAGGCTATGTCTATATACATAATTTATAAACAGCATGTATTTTTCAGTAACCATAATATATATTTTCACCCTCTATTAGCGTTTGTGTCATATACTACGGTCAGACTTTCGCTTCCCTTCACTCGTGTTACTGAAATGAAATAATCGTATGGCATTTATTGGCCGGGATATCCCCTTCGGCGTTCGGCCGCCGTTTCGCAAGTCTTTTTAGTTGACGCTAGCATGTCAATGATGACTAAGGACACACAACACCCAGTCCCATTCCGGGAATCGAACTCGGGCCCCCTTGCTTGGTAAGACGCGGACACTCGTGTTATTAATTCCTCTATACACTCATACATTGTCTCTATTTCGTCAACATATTCACATGTGGGCACGTAAACGTGTACAGAGGTGATTGGTGTTGGCTTTCTTTCATTTCTCAGACGGATAACTATTTTACTACTGCCGTAGTAACTCATTCAGTTACCTACCTGCGACAACATCCAGTGATTCTGTTGCTGGTATTGATAACGACCTCCTGGTCATTACTCTTTTCCAGAGTGCATATCCTCTGGATACACGTTTTGCACCTTTAAAGCTGTGCTTTCCATTTGCTCCAGCGTTCAATTGCAGATGATTCTGCTGCCTTTACTGTCAGCCACCCACTCGAAGGGTAAGATGGTGTCCTAAATCTTTATACTCTATAAGCTGCTGTGGTCACTTTTGACAAGATAGTTGGCAGAAAAAGGTTTTATAAAACTGCCATTGCCTCTCACTGGCTGTCCTGTGTGTAATTATTTCCTCGACCAGCTCATATATTTCCGTTTACGATGGTTTCTGCTTCCAAAACGGCCAATCAAAACAATATGATTTTTCATAGCATCGATCTGCTTATGGTTCAGAATGAACGATGTTACCATACCAAGTCATTAACATAAATCAAAACAGGGTAAGTTTAGGCTTTAACGTCATGGAAACCAAGATGTCATTAAAGGCGGAGCACAAACTCTCATTACAGAACGAAGGGGGAGGATACGTGGCGTGACCTTCTCAAAGAAACTATGTAGGCTTATGCCTTAAACGATTTAGAGAGACTACGGAAAAATTTCAGATTTAATCCGGACGGGAATTTGAACACTCGAACTACTGAATACGAGTCCAGTAATTATCACTGCGGTACCTGGATCAGTAACATCACTTGACTGCGATCTCTAAAAATAGGGAATTTCATGAAGATGTATTTCAGAATCTTATAACATGAAATTACTGTTGCTATGGAAGGGAAACGGAACTTATTTATATCTATATTATTCCAACATTTGGGGACAAATCGTGGGTAATTCTTCGCACATGGAATGCAAAGATTGTTTATCACCAGTCCTTTATTTTGAGCTGCAAAACGATGAGTTTGCATGGTTCTGCTACGAAGTAGAGTCAAATGTAAAACTTAAAAGTGTAACTAAAAATCGACATTTCGCGCCGTTGTTCTGCAGGTTAGCAGTACTGTTAGCAATGATGTAAGGAACGCCCTGTGTGCTACAGCATACTACAGACACGCAAAACGCGGCAATAAACTAACGCAAGGTGAGTGCCATGCTTGTGACACGCACCAAGAATAAACAGAGTTTCCTGAACACTGAAGGTACCAAACGTATTGGAATACATAGGTGAATGGATGTTCAGTATTGTGATGCATGTCTATCACTGCAGCAAGAATATGAGCGGAGTAGAAAGTTCGGAAATGATGTGCATTCTATGACAGATGCTCAGGTGCCGGGCCAGGCACACCACGTCGTGACACCTGAGTCTACAGCAGCAGTTGAAGCTATTATGATGGAAAAACTCCGTGTGACGGTGGATGAAATAGCCGCGGATCTGCACATTAGTCAGGCTCGGCACATAACAACAGTGATGAAGTGTTTAAGTTTCGAAAAGTGTCTGCAAGGCGGGTGTCATGGAATCTGACTTCCAAACAGAAATAGCGATACTCTACCACATTCGTCACACTCACGAAACCTCGTGAGTGATTACCACGGGTTCGGATTACTCAAAGAGGCGAGGGGAAGAAAGAAATTACGTTTTTTTGTTTTTTTTTTTCTTTTTTTGTCAGAAGAATCCATGCACTTCTTTCATTCTGATTTAGTTCGATAAAAAATTTACAAAAATGTTTAACGTTTTCATTTGCTAACCCTTTAATATGTTGCACATGTTACGTTAATTTGTCGATAGGTGTTACTCTTCTGTGGTGTGGTACTACGACTAGTAAATTAACTTCTAATTGTATACGCCCCATGTGTTCACGTTCAGGCTTTGTTTGACAGGTACTTACTATCGAGCTTGAAATAACAATTTTACATACGGTTACAAAACAGTCAGCTCATTTCAGTCTGTGTGTGCGCCCTTTGTCTGAAACATGAATCAAGAGCTTCACTATTGCGTTCTTCCTCTGAGTGTAGTTCCATTGATCAGTTCTGTCTGAAAATCTTGAACTTTCCTCTAATACTTTTAATTTACAATTTATTTGGCCTGGCGAGTTTAGGTTAATCAGGTTTTCTCTTATATCTAATCACATATTCTACTTATTGTATGTGACGTCCACTAAGATAAAGTTTTTATAAGTTACATGTGACGTAAATAGAACTACCAAAAATTACTACAGGTGCAATGAGAAGTACACTGAGATGAAAAAAATATCGATATGCACATAAAAATGGCGATAGTATCGCGTACGAAAGGTATAAACAGAGCCATACTGTTTCGAAGATTTCATTCGTACTCAGATGATTCGTGTGGAAAGGTTTCTGACTTGATTACGGCCGCGGGAACTGACTGACTTCGAATGGAGAATACTACTTGAAGCTAGATGCATGGGATATTCCATTTCGGAAATTATTAGGAAATTCAATATTCAGAGATCCACAGTGTGAAGGGTGTGCCAAGAATATCAAATTTCAGACATTACGTCTCACCACGGACAACACAGTGGCCGACGGCCTTCACTTAACGACCAAGAGCAGCTGCGTTTGTGTAGAATCGTTAGTGCTAACAGACAAGCAACACTGCGTGAAATAACAGCAGAAATCAATGCATAACTTACGACGAACGTATCCGTTAGGACAGTGCCTATTGCAGGAGACGATGGACGTGGGTACCTTTGCCTCAGCACGACATCGCCTCCAGCGCCCGTCCTGGACTCGTGCCGATATCGGATGGCCCTTGGACTGTTAGATCTGATTTCAGTTGGTAAGAGCTAATGGTAATATTCGAGTGTACCTCTGACTCCATGGAGCCATGGACCAAAGTTGTCAACAAGGCAATGTGCAAGCTGGTGGTGGCTCCATAATAGTGTGGGCTGTGTTTACGTGGATTGGACTGGGTCTTCTGGTACAAATGAAACGATCATTGACTACTTGTTCCCAAACAACGGTAATTATTTATGGATAAGGATGTACTGGGCCAGCAGCACGAAAATTGGCCACAATTGTTCGCGATTGGCTTCATGAACATTCTGGACAATTCGAGAGAATGAGTTTTTCACTCAGATCGACCGACACGAATCCCATCGAATATTCATGAAATGTTTTCGAGAGGTGAGCTCGTACACAAAATCCTGCACCGTCAACACTTTCGGAATTATGGACGTCTATAGAGGCAGCATGACTCAATATTTCTGCAGGGGCTTCCAACGACTTGTTGAATCCCTGCTTCGTCTAAATGCTGTAATACATCGGGCCAAAGGTGGTCCGATACGATATTAGGAAGTATCCCAGACATTTGTCGTCTCTGTAAATTACAGGAAGGTGGATCCAAAACATGAGCAAACTTTAGTAACGGATATGATGGAAGAGAGAAAGAGGAACGTGATGGGAACACAGTTAATGAGGGAGACTGACAAATGAAATGAGAAACAAGCGTAATCGGAGAGGACACTAGCATTTGTTTTACTGTTTAACAGCGGAAAAACTGGCTACAGACGCTAATTTTTACTGTGACATTATGAGGATATACAAAAAATGGTACAAATGGCTCTGAGCACTATGGGACTTAACTTCTGAGGTCATCAGTCCCATAGAACTTAGAACTACTTGGACCTAACTAACCTAAGGACATCACACACACCCATGCCCGAGGAAGTATTCGAACATGCGACCGTAGTGGTCGCACGGTTCCAAACTGTAGCGTCTAGAACCGTTCGGCTGAGGATAACAGAAATACCACCAAATCATGTGAGCAGCCCCCCCCCCCCCCTCCAGGTAGGCAGATTGAGTTTGTCTGGTTTGACTAACAGTCGCCTGTTTTATAAGACGTTAGTAGTTGTGCGTCGACCGCTCTGTTCACTTCGAGTAACTTTTTTTTCTTTTTAAAGGTGTGGTCCATTCATGGCCTTGGCTATGTTGAAGGAACCAAACGTATTGCGCTGTTGCAACCACACGGACAGTATTTACCACAAAATCGGCATTCTCTTTCCAATGTACGTAAATCTCAAAATCGGTATTAATACCCACGCCAGAGAAGCAATCATATTTTAGGCAGATAATCCGCAGCGCGAAGACATAATGCAGGGTAATTGAGAATAACGTCGGGTGCAGGCGCGCGCGCGGCGGGCATGACTTACGATGATTAGGGCGGCGGGGTGGCTGACGCGGCGTAACCACGAGTAATGGCCGCGTGGCGGCGCTGGCATCGCCGGGAGCTGGGACGAGCCGCTGGGTAGCGGCCGCGCGCTGATGCAGTGTTACCTGGCTGCCACTCTGCAATCGCCTGGTTTGCTCGTGTGCTATGTCACAGGACGGAAGGGCGGAAATTTAAAATTACTCCGAGGGAAAATTCAAATTAAAATAACATTTTCGTGAGATGTGTACGAGTTAGTGATGAAATGGTGCTCTGCAACGAACATAATGGCTTGAACTAAAGGTGCATTTAACCCACAGGATCGCTGATTTCACGTCGATGGTGTAGCTCGGGGATGATAAAATATGATGACTCTTATGGCGCATTTAACCTGCAGCGCGCAGCTTACATCGATGCACACCAGGCGACGGCATGAATCGTGTTGTGATCGAATAATGGCTATCGCCGGCTTGCCAGAAACCCGAATTGCGATTAGCTCCTTCATCGACTTTCACGTCGATGGTGTAGCCCGGGGACGCAAGCGTTTAATCTATTGCCCCTGTGCTGTTTTCTTGGATAGCGATCAATGAATACTAAAACTTATTGGACTCTTGCAAATAATATTTATTAGTCAATATCGGAAAAATTAATCATTGACAAATAGTTCCAGATCAAATAAAAAGAAGGGAAAAATCACAATACCTAAAAGTAATTAATGTACAGTAATGAAATTTGGGGAATAAATTTGTGTACGTGAAACACTAAATGATTAACACACTAATATCACAGGTTAATGAAGCGCGAAGTACGTCGTCGCAAGTGTGAAATGCTGCTACGTTAACAACCGGTGCCATCGCCAAAGTGCTGAATACAAGCACGCAAACCGGGTGATCAAAAATCTGAAAACTTAATAAACCACGGAATAATGTAGATAGAGAGGTAAAAATTGACCCACATGCTTGGTATGACATGGGGTTTTATTAGATGCCGGATGCAGGATGGCGCTCCACCCCATATTGCTAGACGCGTGCAAGATATCTTGCGTGCGCAGTTTGGTGATGATCGTGTGCTCAGCCGCCATTTTCGTCATGCTTGGCCTCCCAGGCCCCGAGACTTCAGTCCGTGCGATTATTGGCTTTGGGGTTACCTGAAGTCGCAAGTGTATCGCGATCGACCGACATCTCTAGGGATGCTGAAAGACAACATCCGACGCCAATGGTGGACATATTAAGCATTTCCTGTAAAGAAAGTCATCTTTGCTTTGTCTTACTGTGTTATGCTAATTATTGCTATTCTGATCAGATGAAGCGAAGCGCCATCTGTCGGACATTTTTTGAACGTTTGTATTTTTTTGGTTCTAATAAAACCCCATGTCATTCCAAGCATATGTGTCAATTTGTACCTCTCCATCTATATTATTCCGTGATTTATTCAGTTTTCAAATTTATACTGACTTTTTGATCAACCGGTACATTGTGTTATACAGGTGCCGGATGTCAGTATGATGGTGCTCTTGATTGGGCAGTACAGGGACGGTTAATGCTGGTTGCGGCTGATGCTGAAGTTCTCTGTTGACGTCCCATACATGCTCGACTGGAGACAGGTCTCATGATCAAGCTGGCCAAGACAACAAATGGAATCTCTGTAGAACAAGTTGGGTTACAACAGCGGTATATGGGCGAGCGTTATCCTATTGGAAAACAGTCCCTGGAGTGCCGTTAATAAATGGCAGTACAGAAGGTCGAATCATCAGACTGACATTCAAATTTGGTGTCTAGGTGTGTGGGATAGACACGAGAGTCCTCCTGCTGTCATACGAATTCGCACACCAGACCGTAACTCCAGGCGGAGGTTCTGTGTGTCTAGCAAGCAGACGGATCAGTGCAGGCTCTCGACTGGCCTCCTTCTAACCAACACCGCCCATCAGTGGCCCGAAGACAGAAGCAGCTTTCATCAGAATACACAAGAGGCCCTGACGTTTAGCGAGCTCTCGCTCCGCCCATGTGGAGGTGGTTTGGGGTCAGTGGAATGCACGCTACAGGGCGTCTGGTTCGGAGCTGTGCTTGAATTCACTGACTTGTAATACTTCGTTGTGTCACTGCGATTCTCGCTAATATCACGTCGCCTTCCAGAGCCCGGTTTTCTTGCGACCGTACATCACCCGGCCGAACACTGCCAGAAATCATGAACAGTGACTACATTCCTGCCACGTCTTTCTGCAATATCGCGGAAGGAACATCCAACTTCTCCTAGCCCTATTACACGACCACGATCAAACTCAGTGAAGTGCCTTAAGGGCGTTCTTAACTAACATAAACTCACCGCTTCAAGTCTCAAAGGTAACTAATGCTCAAAAACGTCACGGCGTGTATTTAAAGCAACAAGCGCCACTCTTCCGTGACTGGCGTGAAATGTAAACAGATATTACGTTTCAGAAGTAGAAACGCATCTGTCAGCTTTCATTTATGTCGTGAAAGTCCTTCTTCGTGTTGCGATTTTTTTTCCCTTTTCTGTGTGAAGAGCCCTAAGGCGTATGTAATCTTCAGCACGCTCCTTGGATCGATGTGTGTCAGGCAAGGACGTCAGGTGGCTTGCGTATCGAGTAATGGATATCACCGGCCCTCCAGAATCTTGAACTGCGATTCACTGTTTCAGCGTCGTACATTAAATGAATTCGCAATTGCGAGTAATGACAACCATCAGCTGTAGAATGGAATGACGACAATGAAAATTTGTGCCAGCGGTCGTCTTACCATTTAGATATCGCTGCACGACACACGGCCAGATCCAAACTTCCATATGTCATCAACCATGCGTCTACGTCCTGTACTCGTACATCCATTATGCATATAACCGTACAGGTTAGAGCACGGTATCGGCAGATAAACAAGATATTGTAGTGTCTGTGTTATTCTGATTACAATGCAAAATTCCGATACCGGGCAAGCCACCTTCAAGTACAACGTCTGACCTGTACGGGAATATTCACTGAAAACCCAAAGAAACTGCTACACCTTCAAACGATTCAAATGTCTTTGAGCACTATGGAACTTAACATCTGAGGTCATCAGTCCCCTACACTTAGAACTACTTAAACCTAACTAACCTAAGGACATCACACACATCCATGCCCGCGGCAGGATTCGAACCTGCGACAGTGGCAGCAGCGCGGTTCCAGAATGGAGCGCCTAGAACCGCTCTGTCACAGCGGCCGCCTGCTGCACCTTCCTAACATCGTGTAGAGTCCCCGTGAGCACGCAGAAATGCCGAAGCACGACGTGAAATGGACTCGACTAATGTCTGAAGTAATGCTGCACAGAAATGACACCATCAATCCAGCAGGGTTATTCATAAATCCGTAAGAATACCAGTGAGTGGAGATCTCTTCTGAACAGCACGTTGCAAGGCGTCCCAGATATACTCAATAATGTCCATGTTTGGGGAGTTCGGTGACTAGCTGACGTGTTTAAACTCAGAAGAGTGTTTCGGGAGCTACTCTGTAGCAATTCTAGACGTGTGAGGTGTCGCATTGTCCTGCTGGAATGCCCAAGTCCATCGGAATGCACAATGGATATGAATGGATGCAGGTGATCAGAACGGATGCTTACGTACATGTCACCTGTCAAAATCGTATCTAGACGTATCAGGGGTCGCATATCACTCCAAATGCACAATGCTCACTCCGTTACTGAGCATCCAGCAGCTTGAACATTCCCCTGCTGACATGGAGGGTCCACGGATTCGTGAGGTTGTCTCCATACTCGTACAAGTCCATCCGCTCGATACAATTTGAAACGAGACTCGACCAACCAGCAACATGTTTACATTCATCAACAGTGCAAGGACCAGGCTAGGTGTAAAGCTTTGTGTCGCGCAGTCATCAAGGGTACACGAGTGGGTCTTCGGCTCCGAAAGCCAATATCGATAATGTTTCATAAAATGATTCGCCCGCTGTCACTTGTTGATGGTCCAGTATTAAAATCTGCAGCAATTTGCGGAAGAGTTGCACTTCTGTCACGTTGAACGATTCTCTTCAGCCGCTGTAGGTCCCGTTCTTGCACGATCTTTTCCCAGCGTCAGCAATGTCGGAGATTTGTTTTACCGGATTGCTGATATTCACGATACACTCGTGAAATGGTCGTACCGGAAAATCGCCACTTCATCGCTACCCCGAGTTGGTATCCATCGCTCGTGCGCCGACTATAACACCACGTTCAAACTCACTTAAATCGTAATAACGTACTATTGTGGGAGTAGTAACCAATCTTAACAACTGCGCCAGACACTTATTTTATATAGCCGTTGCAGACCGCAGCGCCTTATTCTGCCTGTTTAGATACCTCTGTATTTGAATACGAATGCGTATACCAGTTTCTCTGACTCTTCAGTGTGCATAACGGATGTAAGAGTACGGGTAGGAGACGTATGGTTGACGATATACGGAAGTTTGGGTCTGGTCCTGACTCGTGCACTATTAGCCAAACGGGAAGGCGACCACTTGCGATAAGAGGAGAATCAGAGTCCCAATAATCCCGGTCGGGCCCAAATTTTCATTGTCGTCATTCCATTGATGATTGTCCTTACTCGCAATTGCAAATTCATTTAATATGTTTCATAACGGCTGTAGTCGCCGCAGTGGCTGTTCCTTCGGGTATGCATACATGTCCAAAGTACACTCCTGGAAATTGAAATAAGAACACCGTGAATTCATTGTCCCAGGAAGGGGAAACTTTATTGACACATTCCTGGGGTCAGATACATCACATGATCACACTGACAGAACCACAGGCACATAGACACAGGCAACAGAGCATGCACAATGTCGGCACAAGTACAGTGTATATCCACCTTTCGCAGCAATGCAGGCTGCTATTCTCCCATGGAGACGATCGTAGAGATGCTGGATGTAGTCCAGTGGAACGGCTTGCCATGCCATTTCCACCTGGCGCCTCAGTTGGACCAGCGTTCGTGCTGGACGTGCAGACCGCGTGAGACGACGCTTCATCCAGTCCCAAACATGCTCAATGGGGGACAGATCCGGAGATCTTGCTGGCCAGGGTAGTTGACTTACACCTTCTAGAGCACGTTGGGTGCCACGGGATACATGCGGACGTGCATTGTCCTGTTGGAACAGCAAGTTCCCTTGCCGGTCTAGGAATGGTAGAACGATGGGTTCGATGATGGTTTGGATGTACCGTGCACTATTCAGTGTCTCCTCGACGATCACCAGTGGTGTACGGCCAGTGTAGGAGATCGCTCCCCACACCATGATGCCGGGTGTTGGCCCTGTGTGCCTCGGTCGTATGTAGTCCTGATTGTGGCGCTCACCTGCACGGCGCCAAACATGCATACGACCATCATTGGCACCAAGGCAGAAGCGACTCTCATCGCTGAAGACGACACGTCTCCATTCGTCCCTTCATTCACGCCTGTCACGACACCACTGGAGGCGGGCTGCACGATGTTGGGGCGTGAGCGGAAGACGGCCTAACGGTGTGCGGGACCGTAGCCCAGCTTCATGGAGACGGTTGCGAATGGTCCTCGCCGATACCCCAGGAGCAACAGTGTCCCTAATTTGCTGGGAAGTGGCGGTGCGGTCCCCCACGGCACTGCGTAGGATCCTACGGTCTTGGCGTGCATCCGTGCGTCGCTGCGGTCCGGTCCCAGGTCGACGGGCACGTGCACCGTCCGCCGACCACTGGCGACAACATCGGTGTACTGTGGAGACCTCACGCCCCACGTGTTGAGCAATTCGGCGGTACGTCCACCCGGCCTCCCGCATGCCCACTATACGCCCTCGCTCAAAGTCCGTCAACTGCACATACGGTTCACGTCCACGCAGTCGCGGCATGCTAACAGTGTTAAAGACTGCGATGGAGCTCCGTATGCCACGGCAAACTGGCTGACACTGACGGCGGCGGTGCACAAATGCTGCGCAGCTAGCGCCATTCGACGGCCAACACCGCGGTTCCTGGTGTGTCCGCTGTGCTCTGCGTGTGATCATTGCTTGTACAGCCCTCTCGCAGTGTCCGGAGCAAGTATGGTGGGTCTGACACACCGGTGTCAATGTGTTCTTTTTTCCATTTCCAGGAGGGTAGTTTAGTATCGTCATCAGAATAACCCAAGCACTGCAATATCGTAACGTATCGCTTTAGCGTCACCTGGCGATGCACGAGGCTCACGACAGGCCGCGGTGCTTACGGCAAGAGGGTATACCTGAGCTCGCTCGCTCAGATCAGCAGACAAAATGCATTCCTAAACCTGTTAACTCGCAACTGAGTGTTTCCGTGTTAACTTGAATTACACCTTCCACTGGAATCCTTCGTTTTGAAATCTTTCTGATTAACAGTACTAAAACAAATTGAACAACTTTGCATTATGTTTCAATTTAATATCTATGGTGACATCAGTAATATAACGTCTTGTTTATTGTATTTAGTCTCTTCTGCCTAAAAGTCCTCATTTCATACAAGATATAGTGCCTCATTGAACCGATAACGATTTTGGCACTATTTCAATTGTATTGTGTCACGGTACAGCGGTAAAAGTTCGTTAGTAGGCCTGTGGACTTTCGATTGTTGGAGGGACTAATGAACAGTAAAACAGCATAGTAATGGATTCCGCTAGAAGATGCAATTTTCGTTTGTACGTAAATACCAAGTTACGAGTTAACAGATGTAGGAACGCTGTCTGTCTGTCAAACTGAGCGACCGTGTGAAGTAAACGCAGAGGCCTGTATTTCTCGTGGGCATCGGGCGATGATGTTGATGAATTTATTGCTCCTCTATTATTTCGTGACATAGGTGGATATAAGCGATCTATGAATTTTAAAACTTATTGGATTCTTATAAATAATCCTTTATTACTCAAGATTGCAAAAAGTATTTATAATAATTGATAACAAGTTTGAGATCAAGCAAGGCGATCAATGTTCTGTCTAATCACCAGATCGGTAGGAGACACATTGTCAGCAATACAATACGTACGTGTGCATAACAGCATTCATAGCCCAATCCTTTTTTAGCTGTACAGTTATATATACATTTGTATACGTATCACCAAAATACATAAGGTCGTCATAAACATAGTACAACAGCAATGTTCAGGGTGTCCAGCGAAGAAATGCCTTATTTGAAAATTAAATATCTCGAAAACTAAGATCGATTGCGAAGTGGAACGGAAGGTAACTATGTGATAGCTGTAAGAATGTTGTACGGACGTTACACAAAAGTTTTGAAATAGTTCGAAAAATTGTTAACAGAGTCACCAGTTCCACCTGTGAAATGTTAAAGGAGGGTAACGTACCGGAGGAAGGCGTTAAAATCATGGACTGCACTGAACGACATGGTTTTCTGGTACTGGAATACCACACTTTAGAACACAGCCCTACGATAACAAGTAGCAGTTTTCAAAAACGATTTAAAGTTCCAAAAGGATCTGTGGCGAATTCCATTTCCAAGTTCTTCGCCAAATTTCAAGGGACAGACAACGTGGCTGATACTCTAGTGGGGAATTTAGGCCCCAAATAAACTGTAGTTACGTCTGAAAATGACGCCATGATTTCTTGATTTATTCAGCAAAATCCAAGGAAATGCGTCCGAAGAATTGCAACAGAGACTGGTTTGAAGTGTTCCAGCACGTAGAAAACAGAGAAGCCTACACATGATTGCGTTCAATATCCAAAGCCATCTGGCCAGAACGGTACGAGCTGTGCAACAAAGGGCTGACTTTGTGACCCATATTCTCATAGTGATTGATAATGAAGGTTTTGATGTAGGCTGCAAACGGTGCAGATGCGAAGCACATTTCCACCTGCATGAAGTTGTGAAAAAACTGGTGACTTTGGGGTTCCAAAAGTCCCCATCTGTATGAAACGAAGTCAATGTATTCTTTCAAAGTTACTGATTGGGCTGCTGCATACAGCAGAGACGTTAAAGGCCCTTTTTTTTCGAAACGGTCACTAGTGAGCGTTACGTTGGAATTTTGGAACAAGGAAAAATCTCTCTCCAAACACCTAGCGTTGGATGATCGAACAGGCACCGATTGCTTCAACCAAAATTGGCCACACCACACCGGAGTTTCGCTTTCTTGATTAAAACTTCGGGAGTAGGCTCATTGCGTTGGATATTGTAAATTTACTGGTGGGTGGATGGACAAGCCTTCGTATTCACCCGATCTGATTCCTTGTGACTACTTTTTATTGGGCACATCGAAAGACACCATCTACAGGAAACGTCTCACCACAATGGAGTAGCTCGAATCAGTGACCTGCGTGGCATCTGAATCCGTTGCGTTGAGACAGTAGAGAATGTGACGCAAATTTCATTGTTTGTTTGCGCCCCTCCGTACTGCGACTGGTCAACACCTGGAAAAGATTTTGATGTGATTCTTGAGACTGCTAGCAGAGAACAGGTTTAATTATGGACGCTGATACTCCGATATCAGCACAGTGTATAGCACCATCTGTTAGCATATTTTCGAACTAGTGAAACGTCCCCTTTGAACAATTGTACAAGACTGTGCTTAAACTGACACACAGTATTTTTAGCGCAACGCAATCTGACTTTCAAAAATCCCTACAAAGGTATGGCCCTGACTAACATTAACCTATACCTTTCACAAATCACTTACCTCACAAAAATCTTCGTTACTCGAACTACTACAATACAGCGAGCGCCACTACTGCCAGCTAAATAAAAGATTCAAACTACGGAAGGCACTAACTACTGATAGGTATAGTTAGCAAATGAAAGATTCTAATAGAGAACAAACAATGTATTTACCTTAATAGTGTTGAAAAATCATAATATACATAGCAGTTCATGACATCCAGTCTTACAAATTTCCAAACTCCGCCATTTATCTCCCCACATCCACCACTGATGGCGGCTCACCTCCAACTGCGCAACGCTATGCGCTGTTAACAGCCAACAGCCCAACACTACGATGGCCGACAACAATGCAAACTAGCCACAGCCAGTGATTTTCATACAGAACGCTACGTGGTGTTACCAATATAAAAACCTAAACAGCCTACTTACATAGCCCCCATGCTCCCCACAAAAAATTTTACAAATTGTTTTGGGCACTGGCCAATACAGATTTGAAAAAATTTTTCATAATTATAATTACAATAACAAAGAAATCAAATGCACACACTTATTGACACAATGTTGGTCAAAAGCTAAAATTTTCTCACAGTCCATAAAGACAGTCCTGATCGTTCATCACAGTAAAATAGCAGTGTTTTTCTCAATGTCTGAGCAGTAAAAGAAAATGCACACGGAAGTAGTGGATTTCCATGCAGTCTTGAAGAAGTAGTGTTGTCCTTCCAACGGAAAGACAGTGCTGACTCTCGACATGCAGACAGGTAATGGGCCACAACAGAGCAAACCCACAGCAGAGTCAGTCGAAGTTTTGAAGAATACTGGTAGGTAGGTCATCACAGAGCAGACCCACTGTAGTCCTGGTAGATATTGTGGTATTGCTGGGCCACCAGAGGTGCAGACCCACTGCAGTCCTTGTAGAGATAATGGTACTGGTGAGTCAGCAAAGGTGTAGACCCACTGTAGTCCTTGTAGAAATAATGGTATTGGTGGATCATCAAAGATGCAGACCCACTGTAGTCCTTGTAGAGATGGCCAGCAACCATCTGTTGCGACTGTGCAGGTGCACAATCACCATCGAAGAGTCTTGCGGACAATATAGCAAGTCCATAAACCACCACTTGTGCAATCACAAAAAATTTTTTTGAAATATCCTTAGAACCAGCAATGCT
The DNA here is from genome assembly GCF_023898315.1 of Schistocerca nitens. Classification (NCBI taxonomy): domain Eukaryota; kingdom Metazoa; phylum Arthropoda; class Insecta; order Orthoptera; family Acrididae; genus Schistocerca; species Schistocerca nitens. The sequence continues at coordinate 214,542,486 of NC_064614.1, forward strand.
GTTATCCAGTCCCTTGCTGAATTATCAACACATGTGCAAACACTAACAGTCCCTACTTCTCACATATTGTCCATATACTATGACCAACAGAAACGTGTGCAGTGAAATGGAACTTACAAGTTAATAATATGATGAACTGGCGTCAATTACAATTTTATAACATAAGAATACAATTACAAAGGTACAAAATACATCATTAAAGAACATAACAATACAGATAACATTTGTAGTACAGGCTTTACAAAAGAATCGAAATAACATATACAACAGTGTTACAGGAATTATGACATAAGTAAATACATAAAGATCAGAAGAACTTTTGAAACATCACCTTCACATGTGAGCAACAAAACAGAATAAATAATGTCCAAACATCTTTACTAAGTAAATAACATACTATTAGAAAAATTCTACAACATAGCTCTCATCAGCTAAACACATAAAGACAGGAAAAACACAAATGTACAAGGGTACACAAACATATAGAGGGATGACACAAAAGGAAAGGACAGGGTTTGTTTTACTGCAGTATTTTGCATGGAGATCTCCCTTCGTTCACCATTATTCCCAAAGAGTCCTATCTAAGCCTGCTTTCTGTATTCTGTTCACATCCTCTGTCAAAAATAGTTATTCTCCACTGTACACTACCTTTTTTTTTGGCCAAACCATTTTCTTATAGCTTCTCAATGCATTTCTTCCAATTCATCATAGTTAGTTTCTTATACAGGGTGGTCCCGAATTCATGGTACAAACTTTAATGGTAGGTGCAGGACATTGTAACAAGGATATATTGTATAGGAATGTATAGTCCCAGGTGACGCGGTGAGGCGTAAACAGGGGAAATAACGGCCGAAAGGAAAACGAAAGATTTTATTGAAATCGTTGTTGACAAGTGTCATGTTTACAGTAAGTGTTCAAAATTGCGTCCACCATGAGCGATACATGCTTGACAGCGTCGGTGCAGCGATTGGCGTACACGTTCAAAGATGCCTGGTATTTCACGCACACCTGCAGCAGCTACAGATATGCGAGCAACGAGATCCTCATCTGAGTCAACTGGAGTCTCATAAACAAGGCTCTTAAGATGTCCCCATAAAAAGTAATCGAGGCAAGAGAAATCAGGAGATCGGGGTGGCCAAGGGACTGGTCCACCACGCCCAATCCATCTAGCACCAAACGTGGCATTCAGGTAATTCCGTACAGCAGTGATGAAGTGTGCTGGCGCTCCATCGTGCTGAAACCACATGCGGTTACGAATGGCGAGCGGAACATCTTGCAGCAGTTCTGGTAACACTTCTTGCAGAAAAATAAGATAGCTTTCGCCACAGAGTCGCGTGGGTAGTAAGTATGGCCCAATCAAAAAGTCGTTCACAATACCAGCCCACACATTAATACCGAAACGTTGTTGATACGCATGTGGACGCGTTGCATGTGGATTATCTGTTGCCCACACATGGGAATTGTGCGCATTAAAGACACCCTCGCGTGAAAATGTCGCTTCATCTGTAAATAGCACATGACCTACGAAATCCGGCTGCAACGCACATTGCTGCAACAACCACTGGCAGAAGTTCACGCGAAGAGGATAATCTGCCGGATTCAATGCTTGTACTTTTTGAAAATGGAAGGGGTGTAAGCGATTTTCATTTAACACTCTGCATACAGTCTGATGACTCACATGTACGTCACGCGCAACAGTTCTTGTGCTTGACTCGGGTCTATCAGCCACTATGTTCAAGATGCGTTCTTCCAGTCGTGGAGTGCGTACAGCTCTTAATCGACCAGCGTCATGTCTGTTGACGTCGAACGTACCTGTTTCATAAAGTTGACGATGTAACCGGCATTCGTCGATTAGGATACTCCGCGCGATACATTCGTAACGCAGCTCTGGCGTTACCATTTGCACGGCCGTACATGTAATGCATGTCTGCTTTTTCTGCATACGTAAAGTCACCCATCGTCTACGGCAGCACAATTGTGAATGGCGCTTGTCCCTACTGCGATACATCATGTTCATCTACTGCCCTCTACCGGCAGTGACACCAACCGATCACTCCATTTCTCTTTCCCCTGTTTACGCCTCACCGCGTCACCTGCGACTATACATTCCTATACAATAAATCCTTGTTACAATGTCCTGTACCTACCATTAAAGTTTGTACCATGAATTCGGGACCACCCTGTATAGTCTACCCCCTCTTAAGCTAACTTAAATCTACTGAGCTCAGATATATATGCCAAGGGATGAGGCAATGCAGCAGCACATAACAAATTAACGCAAACAGCAATGACAAAAAAATTCTAATTGGCAAAGCAAGCAGCAATAAAATAAATTAGCAGAGCAATTGCAACATTACAACTAATATAAGGCAATGTGCAGCAAACAATAAAAATAAATCAGTAGTAAAACTGGCTTAACAGAGTAATACAAAGTCAAATTCAGTAACACTATGCCTGGCAAGCAGCAGCAGCAAATGCAATAACTTATACCTAAACATGACAAAGCTCAAGCAGAAAAAATAGTACACTAAAGACAACAATGCAGATAAGGGAAATGTCTGTTCACTTTCTTAATATCCATGTCATTAAAGTGTTGCACCACAACTATTTCTACAAAAGAAATTACCAAGTACTTGAAAAGAAAATTATATATGCAGTTACTGTTATTAGTCCCTTCTTATTGTTCTTTCCATTCCAAGAGCTCCTTTTTCGAAGAATGTGGATCATAAAATAATTATTTGATAGATCTGTTGACAGAAAGTGTTCACATTAGCAAATGCATTTAATTTTATTTTATAAAACCAGTGCTGCAACACAGCTGGAAACCAGATATCAAATGAAATAAGCAATTACGCAAACCAAAGCATAAAAATATCATTCAACAGACATGTGACATTTCATAAGTTGGTAGAAATTGTCTCAACTCTCGTAGAAAGACGCTTGTCATAATCAGGTGTGCAGATGTAAGTATCTTTCCAAGTAATGAGCGTGTCGTATTTGCGATGCTTTCTACAAAGGAATGTCAATAGCGAGGATAATGCCCTTTTTTTTCTCTCCACCTAATGGCTTTCTTTTGTCAGACGATTACCTCTCAGCTGGGCGCTCAAAACGCATTACGTCAAGGTCACTTACCTTTCTTTCTGAAATATTTATGACAGCAGCTTCCACTACAGTGACAGTCTCATATAAAAATATTTTTACAGGTTGAGAATTTGCGTTACAAATGTGTAGAAAATAAAATCCTATAAATATAACAGTGTCCAAAAAATTTTCGACAGCATTTTACTACATTCACGCATGTACACACATTTCATAATTCTTAAAGTACGATTCTTGGTTTCCAACAACCTTTTTCACAAACCAGAGACCCTAACCACTACTCATTATTCCTTACCTTGTTATACATGTACATATTCGTCGACACGTCTTCAATATTTCATCATAAGAAATATGTAGCATAATCAAATTCCTCATATAGCAACAGCTTATTGCTCATAAACATACCTCGGCAGCATAATACACATCGTCATCGTAAAAATAACATCATAACACCTCAGTCAAATCTCAAAAACGTCGCAGCTTTCTGCAATAATATCGAAACCTAAAAAATTCTCTGCTCATTTCAATAGTGTCATCTGCCTCAAATGTACTTTAAAATCATGATCCCATACCAAACACATCATTCAAAGCTCTCATAGTATCACAATGGTTCCGAAAAATATGAACTGTTCACAAAGTACAGACAAAATACAATTTCATAATTGTGAAGTTATCCAACTGTGTAATTGCGTAGACATATGTCACTGACGTAGTAAAAAAATGTTTGTCCCTCTCAGTTAAATGATCAGATAGCTGTGTAATTCTGTGTTAGAGAAATATGGTACCGATGTGTAAAGTTGTATAAGCAAATACCATATTAGCTAGGGCTCCTTGTGTTTGCCACACACATGGTACACAAAGTAAGCGTGTACCCCCTGAGGATTAATGTAATTATACCCTCAGGTGTTACAGATTACAGCAATGGAATGAAATGTATCACGGAAAACCTTTGTATCATTATACTTCAAATATCTTTAAAAATAAATGATTTAAGTACAAAATTAATCACTCAAATACGTGTGCTGTAGCGCTAAATGTGCGTCTTGCTGTAAGATAATCTCTGTGGAAATATCGTAGTTATTGTCCTCCGAAAGCTAAGTTCTGCAGAAGCCAATGTATTTACCTCATGATAAACAAAAGTGAAATGCTTTCCGTATAGATATCTTAGTTATTACGCTTATTGCTTTGATGAAGAAAGTACTGTGCTGTAACGTATTGTTGTGCTACGGAAAAGGCAGTCTCATTGTAGCTATACCACAAAAGTTACTACTAAAACATGTTTTACTTTCGAGAATAATACAGAAAAACTGTGCAGATATAATACAGAAACACTGCAAAAGCAACATTGTAAATTGTCACTCATTAGTAGCGTCGTGATAAAATCGTGTAGCTGTCACATAAACTAACCACTGTGTCATCTCGTATCTCACAGAAAGTACTTTAAATCCAGAATGTATTTTCAAGTGAACCAAAATGTTGCATTAAAATCTCATTAGCAGTTCCAGTATATGTTCTAAGTATGTAAGCCTTATAGTCGTTACGTAATCGTGCAACTAAGAAGCAAGAATGTACACACAATAACACTTTGTCGTCTGTTCACTATAACAATGCATTTGTAAATACTGTCTAAATATGTTCCCTAGGTTCTAGACTGGATGGTTAACTTCAAACATTGTTGCATGTTAACAGATTCAAAGTCTGACAAAGCATACTAGTAATGTGAAGTGAAAAATTTTATGGCAAAGACTAAGTTAAAAAGCAGATTATCTCTCAATAAACGGTTTTACATATGAAATGTGGTGCAATCCTTTACTCTTCCTAGTGCGCAGAGGTTCAACTTGAACGCAATCATCATGCAGTATAGGTCGGTAAGGTATACTGGAATTTTTCTCAAGGTTAGCTTATGTTATTTTTCTCAAGCCCAGCCAGCGCACTTGGCTGCCTGCGGTGCGATTCATTGTCTGTCTCTTTGTTGGCGCGCGTCGTTATTAGGATTAGGAGACCTAACTTCTACAAATTCACCTTGTCGGGAGGGCCCTGCACTGTTTGAATCCCGCCAGTTCTGATGAAATTCAGGTCTGTCGTTACGATTATATCGTCTGTCGTCATGTCGGTAGTTTCTGTAGTTTCTTTCTTGTCAGTTATGTGGTAGAGAATTTCTCCCTGAATCGTAACTGCATGCTGAATTGTTGCGTCTGAAGTTATTTTGTCTCCCTTGATAATAACTGTTTTGGTTGCCATATTGTCTGTTTCTATGATTGTCTCTGTCATATTCATTACTACGGAAATGCGATCTTTCTCTGTAACTATTACTCTGCCAGTGGTTGTCATATGGGTGGTGTCTGTTTTGGTCACGATTTGTGTTGTGAGAATAGCCTTGTCGTGTCCAGTTATTATTTCTTTCATCGCGGAATTGTGACGGATGTGACCTGTAGTGATTGTTTTCCTGTTTTTGCATCCCGCGACTGTCTGTGTCAATTTCTAATTCTTGTAAGAGTCCCTGAAAAGCTTCAATGTCGTCTTTGCAACGTCCTGCCAAAATAATATTTCTTAAATGTTCAGGCAATTTCATTAAGCAAATGCGGATGAGTTCTGAAGGGTTGTATGGGTTTGAAAGATATTGATTCTTATGCAACATGTCTTCAAAATATTTGACAAGACTGGAAAATTCAGATTGTTCGAAATGTTTCATCATTATGATGCTATGTTTTACTCGGCCTTGTGTAGCTTGAGACCAATACGCTGAGAGGAAGGCATGATAAAATTCTCCTTAACTGTGACAATCGTGAATGACCGATCGCATTCTTACAGCTGGTTCATTCTCCAAGTAGCCACACATAAATTCTAATCTGTGCTCTAATGACCAGTTGGGAGGAAAACAGTGAGAGAATTGATGGAGCCACGCTTATGGATGAATGTCGTTGCCAAAATTCTTAAATGTGTTGAATTTACGTGTAGTAATGAACAGCTTATAGTCAAAATCATCATGTCGGCGAGTCGCATGTCGGTCATTGTTACGTCGTTTCGGCCGTTCCATCTCAAAATTCGGTGTACCTTGCCAATTTCTTTCATAATTTCCGAAGTGCCCTGAGTTATTATTTTGTGGCTGTTCCGTATTTCTATGTCCCTCTTCCCGTATTGGAGCACGAGTGGCTTCTAAAATATGTAATTCCTGTATTACCTGTGTCAATTGATCTTGTGCTTTCCGGATTTCTCTTTGGTGTTGCGTATTGATTTGATTTTGATTTTGTTTGAATTTCCTAATTTGTTCGCACTCTTCTGTGTCATTAAAGACTACCGGTTTTGTGTCATTCAGATTATCATCTACCTTCGTATATAAGTTAATGAACTGATCTGAAAGTTCGGCCACTTTATCCGATAGTGAAATTATTTCCTCTGTGTGTTTTTCTGAACCAAGTTTTAGAGTGTCCATTTGTGTTGAAATCGTATCTACTGTGTCCTTTAAGTTTTCCTGAGTTTTTGCAAGTTGCGTAACCGTATCGGTAGATGCAACTGAGTCAATTTTAGCTTGCAAGGTCTCATGATTTTCATGAACAATAATTTGCAGTTCTTTTATGGCTGCTTCGTGATTCTGTAATGCATTTTCATGCCGCGAAAAAATAGGTTGAAAATGCTCACGAATTTGTGTTTTTACCTCATTACAGGCTTTTTGACATTTCGATTCAATGTTATGTAACTCAGTAGTTAAATCTTCACGTGTTTGTTCAAGAGTTTGTTCCAATGAGTCTAACTTTAGAAGCTTTTGCTGTGTTTGTCTCTGGTGTCGTTCCGTTGTGTCTAACTTTTGAAGACTTTGTTCCATTGTGTCTAACTTTTGAAGATTTTGTTCCATTGTGTCTAACTGTTGCTGTGTCTCTGATTTTGTTTCATTTGCTGCATTAATTGCAATAATAATGTATTAGTGTCTGGAATCTGTTCCTCTATGCTTTTCGGCAGTGCATTTGCACCGGCAACATTTACATTTTGACGAGCAGAAAATGTGTCATGACTTATTGGAGAAAACGGTGAGGACCCAAAACCTGAGTCTACAGTATTTGCAATATTGTGATCTGTCATTTCGGATTCCTGAGGCGAGCTGTTGCCGACAGATCGATCGATAATGCTTCCCTGTTCACTACTTGTTTCACTGTCTACACCATTATTTGCCGCCCGCTCCATTTCACGATGCACTATTACCAAATTACTACTTTGAATGTCTGTTAATTCATTACACAGTGGTGCTGATCAGCTACGCTCGTCGTCATCATTATTTCTCAGTTTACTTTGGAGCCTAGTGTTACGTTTTTCACACGCCATTATTGTCACAATATTTCACACGATAACACAGAAAAGCACAATTTGAAGAGCAAAAATAAGAGAACACATTAACATAGCACTGAAAATAATATCTAGTTAATTGCAGCTGCGAAATACTTGGTGCAAATCTACATGCATGCCACAACTGTTTTACTGTACAACAATGAAAGCCTGCAACTACAACGGAGATTTTCTCTACAATTACGCGCTAGCAATAAACAAAAGCTACACTAATTACACAAACTACAAGAAAAAATCAGAAGATTCCAGTGAAGTATCCACGGCTAAGGGTCGACATATGAAACGTCCCCTTTGAACAATTGTACAAGACTGTGCTTAAACTGACACACAATATTTTTAGCGCAACGCAATCTGACTTTCAAAAATCCCTACAAAGGAATGGCCCTGACTAACATTAACCTATACCTTTCACAAATCACTTACCTCACAAAAATCTTCGTTACTCGAACTACTACAATACAGCGAGCGCCACTACTGCCTGCTAAATAAAAGATTCAAACTACGGAGGGCACTAACTACTGATAGGCATAGTTAGCAAATGAAAGATTTTAAAGAGAACAAACAATGGATTTACCTTAATAGTGTCGAAAAATCATAATATACATAGCAGTTCATGACATCCAGTCTTACAAATTTCCAAACTCCGCCATTTATGTCCCCACATCCACCACTGCTGGCGGCTCACCTCCAACTGCGCAACGCTATGCGCTGTTAACAGCCAAAAGCCCAACACTACGATGGCCGACAACAATGCAAACTAGCCACAGACTGCACACAGCACAGCCAGTGATTTTCATAAAGAGCGCTACGTGGCGTTACCAATATAAAAACCTAAACAGCCTACTTACACTAGTTCCAAGCTGCAGTATAACTACTATATAAAATTCTTACAGCTTTTACAGTAAGCATTCCTTTTGTTGCATATCATAACTTGCGGACAAATTTACCCCTGTCGTGTAGCACCAGTGAACAACAAAGCAACAGTCATGTGTCAGAGCTGGCGGCTTATACTTTGCCACTGGTATCATACGATGACTGAAGTCTGTCTTCTGACCTTCGAAAGGTCACTGGTGAGCCAAAATATAATGACCACAGCCCACCGCGAGATTTAATCGCCTCTAGTGCTGATTTGCCACTTCACGCAGCAAGCAAAGTACGCACAAATAAGCAGAGCAGACGCGAGTGGGGAACCATTCTCGCAACGGTAAGGACCACAAATGGTGAAGTATACTGACATGAGTGACTTTGACAGTGGGCAGATTATTGTGGGTCGACACGTGGAATGAGCGACTGAGAAATGGCGTCCGGGTGCTACTGTTGTGAGCATCTATGAAAGTAACAGGTGGACGGAGAAGCTTGGAGTAGGCGACAGTATGTTGGACGAAACTTCCTGGCAGATTAAACTGTGTGCCCGACCGAGACTCGAACTCGGGACCTTTGCCTTTTGTGGGCAAGTGCTCTACCATCTGAGCTACCGAAGCACGACTCAAGCCCGGTACTCTCAGGTTTACTTCTGCCAGTATCTCGTCTCCCAACTTCCAAACTTTACACAAGCTCTCCTGTGAACCTTGCAGAACTAGCACTCCTGAAAGAAAGGATACTGCGGAGACATGGCTTAGCCACTGCCTGAGGGATGTTTCCAGAATGAGATTTTCACTCTGCAGCGGAGTGTGCGCTGATATGAAACTTCCTGGCAGATTAAAAATGTGTTCCCGACCGAGATTCGAACTCGGGACCTTTGCCTTTCGCGGGCAAGTGCTCTACCATCTGAGCTACCGAAGCACGACTCAAGCCCTGTTCTCACAGACTTCTGCCAGTATCTCGTCTCCCACCTTCCAAACTTTAGAAAAGCTCTCCTGCGAACCTTGCAGAACATACCTCAGGCTGTGGCTAAGCCATGTCTCCGCAATATCCTTTCTTTCAGGAGTGCTAGTTCTGCAAGGTAAGCAGGAGAGCTTCTGTAAAGTATGGAAGGTGGGAGACGAGATACTGGCAGAAGTAAACCTGTGAGTACCGGGCGTGAATCGAGCTTCGGTAGCTCAGATGATAGAGCACTTGCCTGCGAAAGGCAAAGGTCCCGAGTTCGAGTCTCGGTTGGGCACACAGTTTTAATCTGCCAGGAAGTTTCATATCAGCTCACACTCCGCTGCAGAGTGAAAATCTCATTCTAGTATGTAGGAGCTTCAGCTTTCGACTCAGAACGTGGAGATGGGCGGTTTGGCAACTATAGGGGGCCCTCAAATGCTCAATATTTATTGCACAGTACTTCGTACTGCACAACAATATAGACCGTCTGAGAGCGGCATTGACGGTTTGCACAATATGTTGAAGGACACAACAGACCTTTATAAAATTGACGCTTGCTCAGTATACTGTGCAATGGAAAGGTGATATTGTGCCATACATGGCATTTCATGCCAAGACTTGGTAATTTGTGGACATGCAAACAAGTGATACAGCGACTCTATATGATGAGAACAATTGAGGAAAGACGAATGAAAGGAATATATCTACTGAAGTGCGTACGGGCGAGTATCATGATAATTTATTACTTGTTCAGTAATTAGCTGTATTAGCTGTAAATGAAAATGCTTTTTTTTTGTTTTTCGAAGCTTTAAGCATGCGTCGAAGAGATGCATAACAGCCCTCATTGACGATAATGTATGGTATTCTCTTCAGTTTTATTGATCGCTTCTGGCATTGTTTTCAGTTTTATAGATCGCTTCCAGAGCCGGCCGGGGTGACGGAGCTGTTCTAGGCGCTGAAGTCTGAAACCGCGTGACCGCTACGGTCGCAGGTTTGGATCCTGCCTCAGTCATGCATGTGTGTGATGTCCTTAGGTTAGTTAGGTTAAAGTAGTTCTAAGTTCTAGGGGACTGATGACCTCAGAAGTTAAGTCCCACAGTGCTGATAGCCATTGGAACCATTTTGAATCGCTTCCAGCATTGCAGCACGTAGTGACTGCAGTTGCGTTACATTCGAGTTCAGCGCCATCGAGCTCCGACCTCTCCTCTTCAAAGAGTTCTAACTTACGCTGCCCGACATAAACATTGCGCAATGATATTATGCCGGTCTTGGCCTCGCAGTTTTACGCAGTATGTTGACCCAGTATTATTGCGTACTCAGCGTCTGAGGGATTCTTATCATTGAATTAGATTGTAATTCAATGAACGGATAAATCACTTTTTCTGGTTAACAGCCAATGGTAGTGTCTGGACACACCATTATCCAGCCAAACAGCTGCTCGAAACATGCACCTCACCTCGAACGCAAGGTGGAGCGCCAGTATTCTGCTATGGTGGACTATCACCTCGGTTTCCACGAGACCTGAGGTAGTAATCGATGGCACGTTGACAACTGTTGATTACATGAACGTTAATTCGATCCATCTTCTACCTTTCACATTCGACTGCTTATTGGGCACCGCCATTTTAGCCGTCGTCATTTGCTAAGTGCCGATACCCCACCACGTTGTACACATTGCGCCCAAGTTTTAACTGTCGCCCCTTCCTGATGGAATGCCCATTTTTAGATCGTTTACGTTCCCGCTTGGGTTTGTCGTCTGAGGTATCGGCAGTTTTAGCAAATGACGCGTTTTACATTTTACCCGTCAAAGCAATATGGCGAAGGCCATTTAATATTTAGTTTTGGACCTCTGATACTGTGTGGTGTCTTTTTAGCCCTTTTTCCTAGTGCCTGTTTTTAGCTGTCTTCTGTTATGTCAATTGGGAATGACGTATAGTCTTTTATTAATTCCTCTCTTTCTTCGTGTTCTTTAGTTTTGACTTGGGCGGGTATGACCCCAGTTGTGTTTTGCGCTCTAAAACAAAACAAAACAAACAAACCGACCAGCGTAACTCTTCTTGTCACAGGGCGAGAATCGTGCCACAGAGGTTTGAGAAGATTGATAGTGAACTTGCATGGGGGCTTTATTAAAAATGAAATGCAAATAATTTTAATTTCTGCTTTGGTAGCTGTCTGTCCGATTACGAAGTCTCGTAACGGTTGGCCCTGACTATTATTATTACGCTATCTGACTGCATAGAACAACAGCAAAGAATGAAATGGAAATTTTCATTAACACAATTAATTAATTAATTAATTAAGTCCCCAGCAACTATAAAACCTACGAAACCAAAGCACAAGTATAACTGTTCTGTGTGTGGAAGTATGACTCAATGTACGCATCTGGCACGGTTCTTCTTCAATAACACAAGAAATTTTAAATATCATTTATACTGAATTAATTAAAGAAAATAAAAATACCATAATTACTCAAGAAAACCAGAATTACACTCTAATACACGAACACAAGCCAGATGCTTTGTTGACTGAACCTGTAATGACACATTATTTAAAACATGGAAATAATGAAAAATAAATCAAGTTTCGTTACCTTCATATATTGACCAAAATCACTCTAATCATTACAATATCTCTCCACACCGACTCGCTATTACCACATCTCAACAAGAACTTAACAGTATCACATCTCAGCAAGCACTCCCTACTAGCACATCTGAACACGAACTGACTACCACGAGTCCTGGACAAGCACTGACTTCTAGCACATCTCAATAATGACTGCCCGTGGAGGCGGCGGAACAATGCTCTCTAGCGATCTCTGGCGCTGTGGCTCAGTGTAGCCACCTTTCATATGCCCTTCCTCCATGGCTAGAATTTGATGGTATTTTTGCCAGCATTGGTGGTGAAAATACCACCAAATTCGTCAAAAAAATATAGACAAAAATAAAAGATAATATTAATACGTAAATATCATATAACTAGATAAAATTTTGGCTTTGCACTGACCTTTCAATAACCTATTATATAGAATACAGTAAGCAATACAAATTCTTTCATACATGTGACTTTACATAACAGTTTACACAAGTATTATATGGTTAAACAGTTCAATCAATAGCGTCAGCAATGACGAATATGTGCAGGTAAGAGTCTCATAACTTTTCACAAACAGTAATACACAAAAAATCAGTTTATACAAATATTCACATAAACGCTTTCCATAGCCCAAGAATAAGCAGTTGACAGTTCCAGCAGTAGCACCCAGCAATGGTCAACAGGTGCTGACACCAACAAGTGACATCATCTTAGTAGAAGCAGTCCATCAGTGGCACCCGCAATGTTGAGCAGGTGCAGACACCAACAAGTAACACCATTTCAGTAGAAGCAGTCCATTAGTGGCACCAGAAATGTTGATCAGGTGCACACAGCAACAGGTGACTTCATTTCAGTAGAAGCAATCCATCAGTGGCACCCAGCAATGTTGAGTAGGTGCAGACACCAACAAGTAACACCATTTCAGTAGAAGCAGTCCATTAGTGGCACCAGAAATGTTGATCAGGTGCACACAGCAACAGGTGACTTCATTTCAGTAGAAGCAATCCATCAGTGGCACCCAGCAATGTTGAGCAGGTGCAGACATCAACAGGTCACATCTTTTCACTAGAAGCAGTCCATCAGTGGCACCCAGCAATGTTGAGTAGGTGCAGACACCAACAAGTAACACCATTTCAGTAGAAGCAGTCCATTAGTGGCACCAGCAATGTTGATCAGTTGCACACAGCAACAGGTGACTTCATTTCAGTAGAAGCAGTCCATCAGTGGCACCCAGCAATGTTGAGCAGGTGCACACAGCAACAGGTGACTTCATTTCAGTAGAAGCAATCCATCAGTGGCACCCAGCAATGTTGAGCAGGTGCAGACATCAACAGGTGACATCTTTTCAGTAGAAGCAGTCCATCAGTGGCACCCAGCAATGTTGAGCAGGTACACACAGCAACAAGTCACATTTCTCAGCAGAAGCAGTTCAATAAAATACACTGTCACTGATCACACTGTTCATCAGAGTTTATAAGCAGAAATTAAACATGTCCTAGTGGCACCAATATTGTAGAAAAGGTACAAGTAACAGTCCATAATTTTTTTTTACAATCACTGATCACACAGTTCATCAGCAGAAATTAAACATGTCCTTGTGGCACCAATCATGTAGAAAAAGTGCAAGTAACAGTCCATACTATTCACCATAACTACTGAGACAGTTCAGTCATGAACAATAGTTTGAATGCACATACAATTTCTTTAACAAAATATAATCAATGCTCTTACACTAAACATACAAATCATAATAAACACACAAATGATATCAGTTAATTGTCACATTAACTATTACAGTACACAATAACAGTTAACCTATAATATTTATGGGTGTCAGTGCAAGCCACTACCAACAAATAAAATAATATTTAGGAGATAGGTGGGTAGGATTAGGAAAGGAAAACACACAAAACACATCCACTCATCTTTCATCCTCATTAAGTGCTACTGTGTAATTGAATAGTGTTAACTGTGTAAATGTAACTCTGTCCAAGATTTGATGTTCATCATGTGTACCAAGTAGTAGTGGCAGCAATGTATAACAGTCAATAATAGTTAGTCAACGTCATAGTCATCATGTCAAGACCAATGTTTGCCAAGCCAGATCAAATTGTACTGTTGCTGAACAACTGTCAGTGAGCCAAGATATGCAAATACTTCCTCTCTTCAAAAAAAAAATGTATACTGCTTATTGATTTAACAAAGTGTGTGTGTAGGCAATCTTCTTTCTACTTGAGTGTTCTAGTCTGCCATCTTCATCCTCCTTGTTCCATATGGACCAACAAAAAAAAAAAAAAAATATGCTCCTCACTTACTTTACCTCTTATCCACCAAAACTCCAATAATCATCACTTAACTTCAATAATACCTCATTTACCTTACCTCTTGTCCACAAAACTCGAATAATCATCAACTTCACATAATCTCAATACCTCAATAATACGTCTATACATATAAACCTCAGCACCAATATCATTTCACTTCCATAACAACTCTTTCCTCTAGTCAGTCTCCTCGAACAAGTACAGACAAAATCCTAGTGCAACTTCAATTCAGCATCCCATGCAATCCGAAGACACAGTGTCCACACACAACCTCTGTGTAATCCATCTGACCCAAATTTTCTACTCATTATAAATTATAAGATACATTTTGGTTCCTTGTCCATCATTAAATAAAAGAAATGCATACATGACCTCTAACAGACTTAGTTCGAATAACTCTCAGTAATTAAGTACGATTACGGAGTGTGAATAATCATAATATTTCACAGTGTGTACACCACTTCAAGAATCATGGCAGAAGCAATCATGTGGAGTATTCCTTGTGTCAAGTGTCACTTCCTATTTCAATTGCTCACGAAAAATGCAGTGTAATACTGTCAATGGTCTAAACCTAGTTTTGGTCTGTCATGTCGTTAGCTTCCTTCCTATTAGCATAAATTTATACAGCTTCCATAAAACCTCAGCTCATGTGACTTCTATGACTTTCTTTTACTAATGTCGTTCGTCGAATTATAGCAGTTCATTTTCTTATCTTAAAAATATAAGGCACTGAGCGTAAGCAAAACATGCAATAGCGAGTAAATATACCAGTAGAGAACAGAATGTCAACAAGTGGATGCAGCACAATCCCTACAACGAGGCTCTGCCAAGTGAACAATCTATAATTAATACCACAGTGTAACCTAAACTCTATATTTGTACACAGTATATCAGCATTTCTATATACTAGATTGAAGAGTAGTTATGACAACAAAACAGAAATGTGTAAATATGCAATCCATACGCACAGCAGCAAACATGCCTTACACAATAAACAGGTCATTAGCATCACATCGACATAAGCAAATAAATGTTCATATGTAATCTTAATAAGTACACATGAAGGCGCAAGCAGACAAATCACAAAGTATAACTTACATATAACTACAGTCAGCACAATTAATCAGGTGACAATTATAATTTAAATAAATAAGCACAGCAGGCACATAATAAAAAAATATTACATCAATGAAAAAGCATAGCAGCCAAGCGATGCATAATATACGCAAGTAATAACACTGTTCATTAATCAATAATTGTCAAAATCAGTAAATGTACACAAGCATAGAACATAAAATTTAGCACAAAGTATGAGTCACGTAATCGCGAGCAGCAAATTACGTCTAAAGTACGTACCTAAGTGAAATTATGTTACCTGAAAAATAAACTCAATTAATAGTTACCCTTTTTAGTTTATTAGTTTCATCTTCGAAATGACCTTCTTCCTGAAAATTTTCTCCAAAGCAAGTCGTCTTAACGTCGGACACGCACAGAATTTACCTGAAGGTCTTAAATACTTTATACAACCGTATCCTGAAAAATACTGAACGTTAATAACATAATTTATGAAGTCCTTATAGCTTTATACAGAATTTAGTCGGAGAAATTAGACTGTGTATTTGTTTACGTCTGTCAGTGCATTCGCACTGAGCGCTCGATCAGCTGTAGGCGCGTGACGTAGGAAGGTAATTGTTTGCGGTCAACGACTGCCTTGTGCGGCGCGCAGACTGAGTGTTGCTTTGAGTATGTGCCGCCGCCAAACACAGCGCGGTATCCTTGTACTCTCTCCATGTTTACGTAAACTGTTGGTTTCTCACAAGTATGTCATTCCACAAAAATTTTTACGTTAGATATGTGATGTATTCCCTTAGAGCGTCGAGATTTAAGAGTTTCTACTTCAACAGTGTTATCATGTATAATTTTGCGAACTCTATATGGACCGTTATAAAGCAGAAAAAATTTGCGACACAAGCCTTTTCCTTTATGAGACAAACGGTGGGACTTAATTAACACCTTCTGGCCAACTGACAAGATTTTTAAACGACCAGGACGTTTCGCTGATTTCTCTCTTCTAGCAGCCGCAGACGCAATATTTCGTAGAGCCAGGTTGACAACTTCAGAATGCCGCAGTTTCCGTGAAGGCGGAAAAGGAACGATTTCAGAAATGCGATTTGTTGGTACTTTATTTTTTAATATCAATAGAGGCGGTAAAGAAGTTGAGTCATTAGGAAGTTCATTCAGAATGTTTTGAAAAATATGAAGATACTGATCCCAAGTTCTGTGATTCTGATGACAATAAAGACGGCACAATTTATTGATTTCCTTCATCCATCTCTCTGAAGCATTAGATTGAGGGTGAAAAAGTGAAATGAAAATTGGTTTAATCTTCCGACGACGTAGAGTACGAAGCCAAATTTTAGAGCGAAACTGTGATCCATTATCTGATATAACCTTACCAACATGACCCACTTCTTTAAGAAAATGTTTGATGAAAGCATTAGATACTGAACGAGCTGTTGCTTTGCGTAAAGGTGTAAAACACACATATTTTGATGTCAACTCCACTGCTACGAAAATGTACGCAAAACCATTAGTAGAACGAACCACTGGACCGAACAAATCGACTGCAGCCATGTCCTTTAATTTCGCTGGAATGATAGGAAACAACGGTGCTCTGTGAGAAACAGTTGGCGGCTTAGCCATTTGACATAATTTGCATTTGGCAAGAACGGATCGAATACGTTTTTCCATATTACTGAAGTAGCAATTTTCTCGTAATTTATGAAAGCATTTTCTGGGACCAAAGTGCGCATAACTAAAATGTGTGTACCAAATCAATTTATTGACCCACTCATCAGGAATACAAACTAACCAAACAGAGTTGTCGACCGATTTCCGTTTAAAAAGAATGTCATTGCGAACTAAATAATGCTGTCTAATCGCTACGCTTTCCTTTCTCCTCCACTTCTCCTTAATGTCCTTCCAGATTGGATCCTTATTTTGCTCCTTAGCGATGTCCTGGAGCGAAGACGAAATAAAGTTCTCAAACGCAACACCTTGAATGTACATCAAACAATAATGGTTTTCTTTGCAGTCCTCTTCAGCACTTTGTTTCAAACCCATAGGTGCACGTGATAAAGCATCAGCAACAATATTTGAAGATCCCTGTATGTAAACAATACTAAAATCAAATTCCTGTAGGTACAGCGCCCATCGTGACAATCTTCCATGAGTTAATTTTGTCGACATAAGAAATTCCAGAGCTCGATGATCGGTGTAAACCTTAGTATGTCTGCCAAACAAAAATGTGCGAAATTTTGTGAAAGCCCAAACAACAGCCAAAGCTTCAAGTTCCGTAATCGAATAATTCTTCTCTGATTTAGAGAGAACACGGCTTCCAAAGGCAACAGTTTTCTGTACTACAACGCCGTTTTCTTCTATCTCTTGAAATAAATGTGCACCTAGGCCTTTGTATGATGAGTCCGTCGCCAAACAAAAATCTTTAGATAGATCCGGATGTGAAAGAAGTGGAGCAGCAACTAAAGCATCACGAAGTTGTTCAAATTCTGACTGAGCTTCCTCATCCCAACACCAATTAGAATTTTTTCCAGATAATTCACATAAACGAGGTGTGGCCAAATTGTCCAATCTAACAAAGCGTCTAAGAAAATTACAGACACCAAGGAAACTACGAACATCACGTTTTGTGGTAGGAACAGCATAATTATGAATAGCGTCTAGTTTCTCTGGATCAGGGAGAATACCTTCTGTAGAAATAATGTGACCGAGAAATTTCACCTGAGAACGACCAAATTCAGATTTTTCCAAGTTCACTGTCATGCCAACTCGTGCAAAAATACGTAATAATGAATCCAAAATTTTGTTATGCTCACTCCAAGAACGTTTAGCAATAAGAATGTCGTCAACATAAGAAGTAATATTGTCACGAATATAAACAGGTAAAATTTCATTTAAACTACGAATTAATGCTGCAGAAAATATAGTAAGTCCAAACGGTAATTTCCAAAGTCACTTTCGGGTAAAACAGTCAAATCTGGTTATTCTTTACCTACTGTCTAGATAGATTGATAGTAGAAGAGTTGTTTTTATAGATGCAAAGAATAGTGAAAGAGTAGGCAGCGGTGCAGAAAACTAAAAGGGAAATGGCACCACTACAGCTCGGGGCCCTGTGATCGCTACTGCACATATTCACTTAGAGTAGTGAATCCCCTGAGGACTTTAATAGCTGCACATAAAATTCAATTTGTGACTCAGTGGCAAATCTGGTGGAAGTGCGCACGTAAATCGATCCAACCATGAACATGGACGTATGTCATTCCTAGAATTGCAAAAGATCTTAAATTTCCGAACAGTCGAGAAGTGTTTACAGTCAAAGCTTCCGCCTCGCGGCGACAAAGACCTACCGCGTCTGTCCCAGTCCCAATGTCGATTATTGTCAAGTTCCCGCGCCTGGCGCTCTCTTGTTACATCCCGTAAATGAAGCAAATTACTTTCTTCAAAGCCCTCTGCTATCTGTGATACTAAAATTCGTCTGCTGTCTTTTCCTACGATTTCACCTTCGATTTGTTTGACTTGCTTTCGTAATGCCTCTACTTCGCTTTTAACGCGTTCATTAAACTTTCCCTGATTTTCAACCTGCTTATTTATGTTATGGTACTCTTAGGTTTCTGCAAATGGTAATGGAGCTGTATCATCTGAATCTCTATCCCCATGTAAACTAAGACTTGTCAATTTATCTGAAATCTCCTCAACTCTTTCCGATAAGTCACCTATTTTTTCTTGCTGTTTACTTACGTCTTCCGTAAGTGTCGCGACTCGGGTTTCAGTGTTGACACATTTGGTAGTTAACTGTTCATATTGTTGTGTTAGATTATTTATTCTGTCATTTGGTACGGATTCCTCGATTCTCTCAAATATTTCTTCCTTACCGTGTGCACGTTGTAAATTTAACTCTGAAAATTTTTGTACTATCACGCGATCTCTCTCCTCCTGTTCTCTATCCTGTTCCCTTTGTCTAATCTCTACTGCAATTAATCTATTATTGTGAGCATTCAAAATCGGTTGTACTTCTTCTCTGATTTCTTTCTTTAATTCATCTTTCATATTTTTGAAACATGTCCCTATTCGTGAATCTAACCGTGTTTCCATTGTTTCCATCTCTGTTTTAATTGTGCCTATTTGTGATCCCAACTGTGATCCCAGTGAGTCTAACCGTGTTTCCATTGTTCCCCTATCTGTTTTTAATTCAGATCGTAACTGTGATCCCAGTGAGTCTAACCGTGTTTCCATTGTTCCCATCTGTGTTTTAATTGTTCCTATTTGTGATCCCAAATTTAATATTGCACCCATCAACTGCTCCATATTAGCTTGTTCGCAATTCCTTTCGCCCCTAACATTTCCCGCAAAACCAGTTTCATTCGTCATAGCTGTAAAGCTATCTGTGTTTGATGCTATTCCAGAATTTTCTATCGTTAATCTCGTATTCTGTGAATTTTCTGATTGAGAAAAATTTTGAAATGGTTCCGGACTACTTTCCCGACTTATTAAATTGATTTCCACTTCATTATTCAACATACTGTTCTCCTGTGTTGGCGAGTTCGCCATGTCAACAATTTCGTCATTCTCACTATTCATCATTTTTGCCTTTTTCATTGATCGCGTAATCATTTACAAAATATACAAAACTCGTCACTATATGAAAATTACACACAATGACTCTTTATCTCCAACAATACCCTTCACACGAAATGCTTCCCTCAAACACGATTAACGAACAATTGAAATAATTGCATTAAATTGTCAAACGCGTATACAAGGCAATAAAAATTAAATTTTGAAAAATACCATTAGAAGAATGCTAATTACCAAATCTACACATGCAATATAGACTACAATTACTAACTACAAATTACTACAACAATCCTACTGTCTACTATTTCTATAATCAGAAGAATTCCAAGGGACGATCCGAAGCAGTGGACGCCACGTGCATGGGGGCTTTATTAAAAATGAAATGCAAATAATTTTAATTTCTGCTTTAGTAGCTGTCTGTCCGATTACGAAGTCTCGTAACGGTTGGCCCTGACTATTATTATTACGCTATCTGACTGCATAGAACAACAGCAAAGAATGAAATGGAAATTTTCATTAACACAATTAATTAATTAATTAATTAAGTCCCCAGCAACTATAAAACCTACGAAACCAAAGCACAAGTATAACTGTTCTGTGTGTGGAAGTATGACTCAACGTACGCATCTGGCACGGTTCTTCTTCAATAACACAAGAAATTTTAAATATCATTTATACTGAATTAATTAAAGAAAATAAAAATACCATAATTACTCAAGAAAACCAGAATTACACTCTAATACACGAACACAAGCCAGATGCTTTGTTGACTGAACCTGTAATGACACATTATTTAAAACATGGAAATAATGAAAAATAAATCAAGTTTCGTTACCTTCATATATTGACCAAAATCACTCTAATCATTACAATATCTCTCCACACCGACTCGCTATTACCACATCTCAACAAGAACTTAACAGTATCACATCTCAGCAAGCACTCCCTACTAGCACATCTGAACACGAACTGACTACCACGAGTCCTGGACAAGCACTGACTTCTAGCACATCTCAATAATGACTGCCCGTGGAGGCGGCGGAACAATGCTCTCTAGCGATCTCTGGCGCTGTGGCTCAGTGTCGCCACCTTTCACACTTTCGTTGATATCGTGGTCAGCAAATTCGCATGATGTGAACTTGATAAGCGCATGTGGGACTGAAGTCAGGCTATAGTTCCACCCCAACTAACACTGACTTGTCATTAACGGAAACTCCTAGACCACATACCTTCGATAACCTACTATTCGCTTATCGAATCAGTAGCACGCAAAATCACTGCTGTGTTGCGTTAAATAACAGGTCATAGTTCTTTGGCTCGTCTGTATAATTTAAAGAATGAGAGGAATTCGTGATGGGCCACAGCAAACCAGTCAGAGGACTGATGACTGAAAGAAAAATAACCTTTAAGGTGTTACATGTTTATTAGCTAACCCAACCCATCACCGCTCCACAACCTAGCTACTGGCTGCCGCGAAAGAACAGTTACCTACATCATATTGGCAATTACAATTCCATGTATAATACGTACACAGTTATGGTCATGTTCACAGCGTAGTAATAACTGACATGTTTAATATAGCTCTCGTTTCGAGAACACAAAGGTACGTCCAGTCTGCTAGCAAACGCTGTGACTTGAACATACCACGCTGTGTTCACGGTCTGTCCGTGTGGAATACGACTGACAAATCGTTTGTGCCCTTTACTGCACACTAAACACAATTCCAATAAAATCAGTCGACTAATATTCCACCGCCATTGGCTATAGCAGACTGTTACTGCTCCTGCTTTAATACGGAAGGATTTTTCTATGTATCTTTTGGAGTCGCTGTCCCCGTGAACCAGTAAGCAAGACAGTTACAGAAGTTACAGATATAAGTGAAATTATTCCCTTAAGTTACATTATTTTCAAAATAAAATGATAGTGAGAAAATTAACTGATATAATTTGATCTGAAATATGTTATAGAAATGGATTTACTGGAGACTGTTTCGGACAGCACGCAGGATACAGGAAGGATGGAAAGGTCGGACTGCACCTTCTCCACCTCTGCTTTCATTATTAGTAAAATTAAAATGGCTCTGAGCATTAGGGGGCTTAACATCTGAGGTCATCAGTCCCCTCGAACTACTGAAACCTAACTAAGGTAAGGAGATCACACACATCCATGCCCGAGGCAGGATTCGAATCTGCGAGCGTAGCGGCCGCGCGGTTCCAAACTGAAGCGCCTAGAACCTTTCGGCCACAAAGGCCGGCCATTAGTAGTCAATACCTTAGGAGGGAATGATTAATTTTCTTCTGATGGTGGCGATATTTTCATCGGAACTTGTCTGTGGTTATTCGAATGTTTTCGTGCCGCTTTCCGACTGCTGCCAAAGTATGCAGGATACATGTGCCTGTATTACTCAGTGAACCGTCTCTTGTTGTCATTGACAGTTTGTTGGGCATTACGTTGAATGGCACCGTGATACGAAGAAAGCTTACGACTGGAACCGGAGTGTGCATTTATAATAAGCGGATTCTTGACTACTGTGACTGTGATGTGAAGACATACTTAATCAACCATGAGGCGGTTTTAAAGCAAGGAAGATTCTACATCCAAGGATGCTGTTGAAAAAACCTAGACCAACATCTAATCGCAAGTATGAGGAAAGCTACTGCCAAACTTTAGTAAATATTCGAAATGTCATTCCTCTCTCTTTGAATATTGGTATGAGAACCGGGTGAATTTAATTTCATATTATTTGCTAGAAGTGGTACCATATGCTTCCACGAAACCTTATTATTTATGGATGTCACATTTCTGCCGTACATAACAGTTAATCGTCACGTCATAAAAACGTATGCATATTGTCAACACTGAGCAAGATGGCGAAAATTATTTCCCCCATACCGTTCCTTAACCCTGCGGCAGCCGTCGCTCAACTTTCGGCAACCTTCCATCCCCTCACTCATTAGAGGGTCCGTTACAAAGTGAAAACATTATTGTTATGGCCAGATTTTTAAAAATGTCAAGTGGTATTCAGTGGCAAAAGATCTGGGAACCCCGCTTCGGCGTGAGAGCAATGCTGTACAGGCTCACTAGGCGAGTTGGAAGGAAGGAAGTGCGCCGGCCGAAGTGGCCGTGCGGTTAAAGGCGCTGCAGTCTGGAACCGCGAGACCGCTACGGTCGCAGGTTCGAATCCTGCCTCGGGCATGGATGTTTGTGATGTCCTTAGGTTAGATAGGTTTAAGTAGTTCTAAGTTCTAGGGGACTAATGACCTCAGAAGTTAAGTCCCATAGTGCCCAGAGCCATTTGAACCATTTTGAAGGAAGTGCTGCGAATTTAAAGTTTGTGGCACATTAGAAAACTGGACTTAGTAGCACAATGGAATGGTTTGCAATTAGTGTTTTGTGCCGTGTAAAACGTCGTTACTCCTTTATACGAGAGGAATAGAAAGTTGTACTGATGTAGTCCACAAGCGTATATCTAGGACGGCCACAGTATCCATCAGGCCCGCAATTACGGACACCTAGCTTCTACTCTGAATCTTACATTAATATTCACATACACTCCTGGAAATTGAAATAAGAACACCGTGAATCCATTGTCCCAGGAAGGGGAAACTTTATTGACACATTCCTGGGGTCAGATACATCACATGATCACACTGACAGAACCACAGGCACATAGACACAGGCAACAGAGCATGCACAATGTCGGCACTAGTACAGTGTATATCCACCTTTCGCAGCAATGCAGGCTGCTATTCTCCCATGGAGACGATCGTAGAGATGCTGGATGTAGTCCAGTGGAACGGCTTGCCATGCCATTTCCACCTGGCGCCTCAGTTGGACCAGCGTTCGTGCTGGACGTGCAGACCGCGTGAGACGATGCTTCATCCAGTCCCAAACATGCTCAATGGGGGACAGATCCGGAGATCTTGCTGGCCAGGGTAGTTGACTTACACCTTCTAGAGCACGTTGGGTGGCACGGGATACATGCGGACGTGCATTGTCCTGTTGGATCAGCAAGTTCCCTTGCCGGTCTAGGAATGGTAGAACGATGGGTTCGATGACGGTTTGGATGTACCGTGCACTATTCAGTGTCCCCTCGACGATCACCAGTGGTGTACGGCCAGTGTAGGAGATCGCTCCCCACACCATGATGCCGGGTGTGGCCCTGTGTGCCTCGGTCGTATGCAGTCCTGATTGTGGCGCTCACCTGCACGACGCCAAACACGCATACGACCATCAGTGGCACCAAGGCAGAAGCGACTCTCATCGCTGAAGACGACACGTCTCCATTCGTCCCTCCATTCACGCCTGTCGCGACACCACTGGAGGCGGGCTGCACGATGTTGGGGCGTGAGCGGAAGACGGCCTAACGGTGTGCGGGACCGTAGCCCAGCTTCATGGAGACGGTTGCGAATGGTCCTCGCCGATACCCCAGGAGCAATAGTGTCCCTAATTTGCTGGGAAGTGGCGGTGCGGTCCCCTACGGCACTGCGTAGGATCCTACGGTCTTGGCGTGCATCCGTGCGTCGCTGCGGTCCGGTCCCAGGTCGACGGGCACGTGCACCTTCCGCCGACCACTGGCGACAACATCGATGTACTGTGGATACCTCACGCCCCACGTGTTGAGCAATTCGGCGGTACGTCCACCCGGCCTCCCGCATGCCCACTATACGCCCTCGCTCAAAGTCCGTCAACTGCACATACGGTTCACGTCCACGCTGTCGCGGCATGCTACCAGTGTTAAAGACTGCGATGGAGCTCCGTATGCCACGGCCAACTGGCTGACACTGACGGCGGCGGTGCACAAATGCTGCGCAGCTAGCGCCATTCGACGGCCAACACCGCGGTTCCTGGTGTGTCCGCTGTGCCGTGCGTGTGATCATTGCTTGTACAGCCCTCTCGCAGTGTCCGGAGCAAGTATGGTGGGTCTGACACACCGTCAATGTGTTCTTTTTTCCATTTCCAGGAGTGTATTATAGGCGGGTGGCCAGGTCTGGCCCGGATAGCCGTGCATGTTAAACAGTCTCCGTCTCCGGATCAAATACGGCCGGCGGATTAAGGACGACGGTCGGTATGCCGGCCAGCCTAGATGTGCTTATTAGGCGGTTTCTCACTCCGGACTATATGAATACCTAGTTCGTACTCAAGATCCGCCTCAGTTACACGATTCGCAAACATTAGAAAAACCGAGACTCGAACTCGGGACCTTTGCCTTTCGCGGGCAAGTGCTCTACCATCTGAGCTACCGAAGCACGACTCACGCCCGGTACTCACAGCTTTACTTCTGCCAGTATCTCGTCTCCTACCTTCCAAACTTTACAGAAGCTCTCCTGCGAACCTTGCTGAACTAGCACTCCAGAAAGAAAGGATATAGCGGAGACATGGCTTAGCCACAGCCTGGGGGATGTTTCCAGAATGATATTTTCACTCTGCAGCGGAGTGTGCGCTGATATGAAACTTCCTGGCAAGGTTCGCAGGAGAGCTTCTGTAAAGTTTGGAAGGTAGGAGACGAGATACTGGCAGAAGTAAAGCTGTGAGTACCGGGCGTGAGTCGTGCTTCGATAGCTCAGATGGTAGAGCACTTGCCCGCGAAAGGCAAAGGTCCCGAGTTCGAGTCTCGGTTGGGCACACAGTTTTAATCTGCCAGGAAGTTTCATATCAGCGCACACTCCGCTGCAGAGTGAAAATCTCATTCTGGAATTAAAAAAAACCATTCGCTCAATTTCACATGACACGTACGTAGGCAACTGGGGTACACGTATTCCATCGTAGGGGCTAATGGGATGGGACAGGAAGGGCACCCGTCCACCCGTTAAATTAACTGTGCTGAATCCGTTAATTACCATACCGAAGCTTCCCGATGGGAGCTAAACGCACAAGAAAAAGTTTCAAATACGTCTTGGACACTGAGTTGTCGTCATAACTGACACAGCGTAGCACGGCCATAATAAAGAAGTCGCGATAAAATAAAACATTTATTGAACTATTGTCGATAAACGATGCTGTATAGTAACAATTTTCGTTGGTGTGACGTTGGAAGTCACAGTGACGGCTGCTGAAGTGAATGTCATAAGATTTACAGAGTCGTCATTATCGAAAGTATAATGAATTATACATGCGTATGGTAAGATGAGTGATCTATTTCAATAATGTATCAAGCTACAATAATGAGCCCAAACACTATGACCACTGCCCACCTCGAGATTCAGTGCTGCGTGGTGGTGTTGAGGGCACGTAGCGAGTAACGGAAATATGAACAGAACAAAGATGAATGGGGAATCGTTATAACGATGATAAGTGCGAAAATGCCGAAATCCATTGACAAAAGCCAGATTGTCGGGGCTCGTCGCGTGGGAAAGTACATCTCGGAAGTTGGTCGGTTGTTCGCGTACTACTGTCGTGAGCGTCTGCGGAAAGTGGTTGAAGGACCATGAAACCACGAGTTAGATTACAAGAAGTACACTACTGTCCATTAAAATTGCTACACCAAGAAGAAATGCAGATGATAAACGGGTATTCACTGGACGGATATATTATAATAGAACTGACATGCGATTACATTTCCACGCAGTTTGGGTGCATAGATCCTGAGAAATCAGTTCCCAGAACAGCCACCTCTGACCGTAATAACGGCCTTGATACGCCTGGGCATTGAGTCAAGAAGAGCTTGGAAGGCATGTACAGGTGCAGTTGCCCATTCAGCTTCAACACGATACCACAGTTCATCAGGAATAGTAACTGGCGTATTGTGACGAGCCGGTTGCTCGGCCACCATTCACCAGACGTTTTCAATTGGTGAGAGATCTGCAGAATGTGCTGGCCTGGGCAGCAGTCGAACATTTTCTGTACACTGTAAGGCCCGCACAGGACCTGCAATATGCGGTCGTGCGTTATCCAGCTGAAACTTAGGGTTTCGCAGGGCTCGAATCAAGGGTAGAGCCACGGGTCGTAACACATCTGAAATGTAACGTCCACTGTTCAAAGTGCCGTCAATGCGAACACGAGGTGACCGAGACGTGTAACCAATGGCACCCCATACAATAACGCCGGATGATACGCCAGTATCGCGATGACGAATACACGCTTCCAATGTGCGTTCACCGCGATGTCGCCAAACGCGGATGCGACCATTATGATGCTGTAAAAAGGACCTCGAGTCATCAGAAAAAATGACGTTTTGCCATTCGTGCACCCAGGTTCGTCGTTGAGTACACCATCGCAGGCGCTCCTGTCTGTGATGCAGCGTCAAGGGTAACCGCAGCCATGGTCTCCGAGCTGATAGTCCATGCTGCTGCAAACGTCGTCGAACTGTTCGTGCAGATGGTTGTTGTCTTGCAAACGTCCCCATCTGTTGACTCAGGGACTGAGACGTGGCTGCATGATCCGTTACAGCCGTGCGGATAAGATGCCTGTCATATCGACTGCTAGTGATATGAGGCCGTTGGGATCCAGCACGGCGTTCCGTATTACCCTCTGAACCCACCGATTCCATATTCAGCTAACAGTGATTGGATCTCGACCAACGCGAGCAGTAATGTCGCGATACGATAAACCGCAATCGCGATAGGCAACAATCCGACCTTTATCAAAGTCGGAAACGTGACCGTACGCGTTTCTCCTCCTTACACGAGGCATCACAACAACGTTTCACCAGTCACCGCCGGTCAACTGCTGTTTGTGTATGAGAAATAGGTTGGAAACTTTCCTCATGTCAGCACGTTGTAGGTGTCGCCACCGGGGCCAACCTTGTGCGAATGCTCTGAAAAGCTAATAATTTGCGTATCACAGCATCTTCTTCCAGACGGTTAAATTTCGCGTCTGTAGCACATCATCTTCGTGGTGTAGCAATTTTAATGGCTAGAAGTGTAGGACGTCCATACTGATCACAGAGCGGAGGGATCGGAGGTTGTCCGCTCTCTAAGGCAGGATAGGCGGCGATCTGTAGCAGACGACCAATTACAGACCTGTCGCAGGCACAAGTGTTTAGGAACACACCGTCCAGAGAACAGAGTTGAACATGGTGTACTTCTACAGACGACCCGTACGTGTCCCAATGTTGACCAAACAACATCGTCATTTATGAGTACAGTGTTCACTGAGTCATAGAGATTCGACAGTGGATCAATGGAATCGTGTCTCGTACTCGGGTGTTCTTCTACAGACGACCCCTTCGTGTCCCAATGTTGACCAAACAACATCGTCAGTTATGAGTACAGTGTTCACTGAGTCATAGAGGTTGGACAGCGGATCAATGTAATCGTGCCGCGTGGTCGGGTGAAACCCGTTTATTGTTAAACCAGATCGATGGTCGTGTCCCGGAACGCCGTCACCCGGGCGAACGGCTGCTCGAAACAACCAGCGCGTCACGGACGCAGGCTGGTGGGAGCAGTATTATGCCATGGGTAACATTCATTTGGGCCACCATACGACCTGCGGTGGGAATCGAAGACACAGTGACAGTTGTGGACTATGTGAACGTTATTAGGGATCCCCTATAACCTCTTATGTTTGATGTCTTTCCAAACAGCGATGCCATCGTCCAGCAGGACAGTTGTCCATTTCACAAGGCCAGAATCGTGCT
The DNA here is from genome assembly GCF_023898315.1 of Schistocerca nitens. Classification (NCBI taxonomy): domain Eukaryota; kingdom Metazoa; phylum Arthropoda; class Insecta; order Orthoptera; family Acrididae; genus Schistocerca; species Schistocerca nitens. The sequence goes on from NC_064614.1 coordinate 214,570,878, forward strand.
ACAGTGGTTTGAGAGGCACGCTAGTGAACTCACTTTGGTGTCTTGGCTATCAAATTTGGCTTATCCAAATCCGATAAAGCCCAGCGGGGAGCTATCAAATGGCTCAAATGGCTCTGAGAACTTGGGACTCAAGTGCTGTGGTCATCAGTCCCCTAGAACTTAGAACTACTTAAACCTAACTAACCTAAGGACATCACACACATCCATGCCCGAAGCAGGACTTTAACCTGCGAACGTAGCGGTCGCGCGGTTCCAGACTGTAGCGCCTAGAACCGCTCGGCCACCCCGGCCGGCGGGACGCTATCAGTCGCCATTTCAGCGCCCACAAACCAACCACCCTTACATTGCGGGAAGTGTGTGACCTGTGCGTAGGCATCTGGTACCACAAACCTCTGGGAACCAAACAAGTGTTTGTCGAATCCACGGCACGCAGAATCCCTGCTGACGTGCGTTTCAGAGGTGGACCAACGCGCTTTTTGGTAGGTGGTCATAATGTTTGGCTTATCAGTGTAATGAAGGCTGCTTGCAATGGTATCCAAAACGTCGGTATTTGCATTATATCGTTTTCCGATCACACAGTGAAGAATCTTAGTGGAATGACTTCTCTTAAAGCGTTTATTAATGGTTCTGTGAACAATTGTAGCGTTTATTAGGCGACTGGTTTCGAGCCTCACGGGTTCACTTTCAGTGCTGGCGTACTGAGGCTGCACTGACGAGGCCTGATCTTAATAATAAACACTGAGTAGCAACATGCTCTATAAATTTTTGGAGGATGGCTGGCACAATCCACACACTCCTGTTACCAAGTCAAAACCGTATCGGTCAGACTTGAAAATAAACCCCTGAGTTTCGAAACTAGTCGTATAGCTCTCAGAAAAAACAGAGCTCATCCCAGATGCGTTCTAGAGTAGCAGTTCTTCCAAAGTTGAAGCTACATTTTTTATTCGACATTTCGCAAAATGCATCATATGGTGGTCTATCTGAAGCTGTTCTCCACGCCCACTACAATTGTGACGGTATCTTCTGTTTAAATCATTATTTTCTAACTACGAAAACATACCAACAACGCGTGAAGAACTTAGCTTCCTTAGTTACCCTGAACTGAATACTACGTTTGTATAAAAAATAGTGGCAACAATGCCATAACATGGAGGATGTGTATCCGATGACATGCGTACTGTCTGTACCTGATGGTAGGGCGGCTGAAATAATGCAGTTGGTGGCAACTGCCGTGTTTGAGTCAGTTGCAGTGTAAATTGTCTTGACGAGCGGGAAGCCAGTTCAAGTGCCCCAATAGTGCGTTTAGGAAACAAGAACCACACGAATGGATCAAAACAGAAGTGTCTCGTGTTCGGATCACACAACAATATTTTACAGGCACTGCGTGAGGTTGCGGTGAATTCATCATTGCCGTACTAAACGGCGCCGAGATTGTTGAAAGTGTTTTGCGATGGCAGGGATGTCATTCAAGATTTGCCCTGTTCAGGACGTACTCCCATGCACAACATGACAACTGAGCTCCTTCCCTCCCTGCAGTATGTGGATCGACGATGGACGGTGTCCAACCATCCTTCATCACAATACACGATGCTACACATTGAACACCGTGTAGGAGCTCCCGCGTGTGTGGGAATAGGAAATAGTGGAATGTCTACAGTATTCAGCCGATATGAGTCCGTGTTGTTACGACTTATTCGCCAAAATGATGAAAACTCTTCCCGGCATGCGCTACAACACATGACGGCATCATCCGTACAATAGAGCGGTCCTTCCGACACATCGCCATAGATGGACGCGCTGACGTTGTACGATGTCTTCCATCTGTGTGGGGAAAGATGGTGGAGATGCGGGGCTATTATACTGACAAGGGAACATCCCCATCGCACCCCCCTCAGATTTAGTTATAAGTTGGCACAGTGGATAGGCCTTGAAAAACTGAACACAGATCAATCGAGAAAACAGGAAGAAGTTGTGTGGAACTATGAAAAAATAAGCAAAATACACAAACTGGGTCGTCCATGCGTAAGATAGGCAATATTAAGGGCAATGTGAGGCGAGGAGCGCCGTGGTCCCGTGGTTAGCGTGAACAGCTGCGGAATGAGAGGTCTTTGGTTCAAATCTGCCCTCGACTGAAAATTTTGCTTTCTTTATTTTCGCAAAGTTATGATCAGTATGTTCGTTCATTGACGTCTCTGTTCACTGTAATAAGTTTAGTGTCTATGTTTTGCGACCGCACCGCAAAACCGTGTGATTAGTTACGAAAGGACGTGCCTCTCCAATGGGAACCGGAAACATTTGATTGCAAGGTCATAGGTCAACCGTTTCCTCCACAGGAAAACACGTCTGATATTTTGTATACGACACTGGTGACAGCATGTGCGTCACATGACAGGAATATGTTGTCGACCCGCCTACCTAGTACACTTGGCGAATGGGTGAAAAGATTCTTCTACCTCGCCCGATTTAGGTTTTCTTGTGGATGTAATAATCACTCCAAAAAAAGTGATGAAAGCATAAGAGTTTTTCACATAAACTGAAAATAAAAAGTTAAAATTTTCGTTCGAAGGAAGATTTCAACCGAAGACCTCTCGTTCTGCAGCTGTTCACACTAACCACGGGACCACGGCGCTCCTCGTCTCATACTGCCCTTAATATTGCCTATATTACACATGGACGACCCAGTGTGTATATTTTGCTTATTTTTTCATAGTTCCACACAACTTCTTCCTGTTTTCTCGATCGATCTGTGTTCAGTTTTTCAAGGCCTATCCACTGTCCCAACTTATAACTAAATCTGAGGGGGGTGCGATGGGGATGATCCCTTGTGAGGGAATATTGAAAATGCCTATCAGTAAAGTCTCGTATGAATTATAGAAGTGTTGCTACTACTGTTTGTCCAACCAATGTAATATCTCAGTATGAATATGCGTCAAAAAGGAATTAAACAGAATACTGTGATTCATTGTTGAACATTTTGGCTGACACACTGTGCTATTGAGCGCGCCAGTGTCACTGGCATCCCCTTCCCCTATTCGGGTGGTTAACGGTGTCTGTCAGTGTCTGTCAGCCTCCCCACGACCTGCTATGGCGTTTCCGGCCGTGCTGTTGCTGGCCAAGTGCTCCACTACAGAAACTCCGTACTGCATGCTCACCCATTTCACATTTATCACGCCGAACAAGTCTGCGACCTCGCTGTCTGTGAGGATCTCTGCACTCTGCTAGATAACTTTATATAAGTGGGCTATTCTTCCTTCACTGTCGCGGATATGTTCTCCCACTGTCGATTGAATTATCATCACACATATTTCATTCGATACCTGTAAACGGAAAAATAGATTTTTTGCAAATTGAAACTGCATTCCGTTCATTAGATATTTGTTTCAGGGATTTAAACCCATGATGTGAAGATCGTGCATGAAAATTTCTTCTTCTTTATTTGGATTGATTACTAATTTCGACTAAAACCCTAGCCATCTTCAGATCTAAGATACAAAATGGATTTCTCTGATGTTAACAACATACAACAGATTTTTTAACTAGCGACACATTATGTGATACATACCTCGACGTCAATTACATAACTAATGCAAATTCGTTGATATTTTAAATCAGGAAATATGAGCGATCTATTGCAAATTATTTTTATCTCCGTTAGGGATATAAGACCCAAGACGTCAAGGTCGCACATGAAAGCTTCTTTATTTGGATACATTATTAGTTTAAGTTAATAACCTAGCTATACTGAGATCTAAGGATCGATTTATAGTTTCGTCTAACAATGTAGCTATCTAAGATATGAACCAGATTTTTCTCCATGTTAGCCACATACAACGGCTTATATTGTGCAGTTCTAAAAATTCTTGTCTGTTGCTAACATGGAAAAAGTTTGTTCTATATATTACATCATAGGATGGCTAGATTATTTGATGCTCTTCAGTCCAGAGTCTGGTTTGATGCAGCTCTCCATGCTACTCTATCATCTGCAAGCTTCTTCATCTCCGAGTAACTTTGCAACCTACATCCTTTTGAATCTGTTTGGTGTATTCATGCCTTGGTCTCCCTCTACGATTTTTCCCTTCCGAGCTTCCCTCCAATACTAAATTTATGACCCCTGGATGCCTCAGAACGTGTCCTACTAACCGATCCCTTCTTCTAGTCAAGTTGTGCAACAAATTCCACTTCTCCCCAATTCGATTCATTACATCCCTAACAGAAACAAAAAAATTTACACTAGATCGCGCATATCTCCTGAATTACAATATTAACATAGTTGAAATAATTATGTCATTGGTGCCAAGGAGTGTATCATTTAACGTGTCGCTAGTTACGCTTCCGTGATCGCGTATCTTCTGGTTCACATTGTTAACGAACTTGAAATACATATGTTAATGACGCCAAAGTCTGTATCATTTAACGGGTCACTAGTTATGTTGGGTGGCTGTTGCATTACAAGTAAATATGCAAAATGTCGAGTTAGTTTCGTCTGCGTCTGCGAGTGATGCTATAAGCACTGCCTCTGCTGACGTGGCGAAAATGGCCTGACGATTTCCTTGAGCTCCAGGGAACATAAACTAAAGTAATTATTGTCGCCCTTGGGGTACAAATTGGTTTGAATGAAGCAATTTATCTTGAAAGTACAAATAAATTCCGAGCAATGTATGAATCTAGCTGGGATTAATATTTTCAATTTACTCACAATATCCTTTTACAATACTTGATAGCATAGCCCAGTACGTAAGTGTAGTGGTTCCATCACTTAAATGCGCAGCTCATGGTCTGGTGTCTAGCGTTACTTCTTCTGGATCACGGGGTCCCAGGTTCGGTGCCCGGCTGGGTTAGGGATATTCTCCGCCTGGAGATTGGCTGTTAGCGTTGTCCTTATCGTTTCATCATCAGTCATGAAAGTGGCGAGACGGGACTGAGCAAGGATTGGGAATTGTACGGGCGCTGATAACCACGCATTTGAGCGCCTCGCAAACCAAACATCATCATCCATCCATAAAGCAAATATATGTTTATGCCTTCACATAGCATTATTAACTAAGCAGTCATTCCTCGCCATAATTCAGAAGAACGCCACATTCTTTCAACGTTTATAGCTCACACATCAACTCTCCAATGTTCATAAAATTGATTGCAGTATTGCCACAACGTTCTTTACTCAATCTTCTGTACAAATCTTTCATTAATTGTTAGTCCTTGAATCTTTCAAATGCTTACGGGATTCGATATCTAGAAAAACCGCACGAAAACCCTTCTCTTTCCTTCCTTCTTTCCACCAACGTTCACCTGTCCGTCTGATCTTACACAGATATTAATCCCTCTGGGCATAGCACCCACTAACAGAAAATATATAGCACATGTATTCACAGAAATTTTTCGCTTTCCAGGTACATGCATAACGCTCATTACAGGAAAAGAAAGAAGAAACGGCAGGAAAATTCCGTCACAATGTGTTACCAGTTTCCCGTCCCCTTAAGCTACACTGGAAGAAGAATTTCTGAACACCACCGTGAATCCTTGTAGTACAAAACGTATTTCAAGGATGTAAAGATTACCTTTACATTTACTCAAGGTTGTCACTTCACACAATACACTGTCAGTTGTACGTATGCAGTGATACGGTATTAATGGGCTTACGTGTACTGTGTCGATCAACATGTGGGACCGAGGATACTGTGGAACACGACGCTATAAACACGGCTCTATAAACAGAGTACCGCCGAAGATAGCAACGTAATCACAGCACATTTGCATCGCTACGCTTGCGGGTACTATATAGCACTGTTTCCACTCTACTATCTGGCTTGTTATATCTGTATCTGCATCAGCATATATATAAGGTTAACATCGTGAATGGTTCAACATTTCTGAAAATTATCGAATGTTGACAGACGTTGTTGCGTTTAATCCTCGTAATTCCTGCACCAATCAACCGAGACATCTATTTAATGGAACTACGGAATGTTTCTAATGGCAGTAGAGTCCTCCTGACAGGGAAAGTACAGTGAAGTAGCGATGTTTCCAAATGTTTCCGAGAAACGTACCAAAGTTGAAACTGAAGGCTTGTGGAATAGGTTATTCTCGTAAAAACACCGCAAGGTAACAAGCAATACATACCCGCATTGGTCTTTTAAGGAGGTGTCTAATCCCATTAAAAACTGTGAAGCATACCTTTTAAAAACCATACTTGATTCAATATCTCATTTTATAAAAGAGTTAAGAAAATTACGTGTCCCACTACATATCCTTACTTGCCGATAACCTCGTTTTGATACCTTGACTCAGTCACGAAATAAAATGGCCGAGCGGTTCTAGGCGCTTCACTCCGGAACAGCGCTGCTGCTACGGTCGCAGGTTCGAATACTGCCTCGGACATGGATGTGTGTAATGTCCTTAGGTTAGTTAGGTTTATGTAGTACTAAGTCTATGGGTCTGATGACCTCAGATGTTAAGTCCCATAGTGCTTAGAGCCATTTGAACCATTTGAACGAAATAAAAATCGTGTTATCTATCTTGCGGTTCACATTTGTAACGTTAGCGAAGTGTAATAGAAAGAGCTGTTTGCAGCCATAAGGGGAGTATTAACGGGGACACGTGATAACAGATAACAGAAACCCATCCTCTGCCTATTAGTAATCTTAGTCCATACGCACGCCCTCTATCTGTTAAAACTACCTTACCTTTACCCGGTCTGCAGTCATTCGTACCTTGCACGACAAGTGGGGTGGCATAGCTACTATTATCAATAACCCAAGAGAATTCAGGAGGATGTTCGTACACCATCAAACAAATAGTACACTACTCTGGTAAAACACAGTATACTATAATGTCGAGGACCTGTGTCCTCCAATTAATTTGGTGTCCTGCAGTTCCAAGACATATGGAAAGATACCATTATCACACTCCACAATTCTCGGAATTCATAAAGTAGTCACTAACTGGAATAACTGAGGAACATTTTCAAATTTAACGCGTTAACTATTCCACCTGAAGTTACAATAATACTGTTGGCACGAGGACAGCCGGGAAAGTTCTGAGTCTGCATAGCCACTACACAACACATTCTTCAAGACGTTAAAGTCTGGCGCACCCCCAGTCATCAGTGACTATTTAACACGACAATGACACGTTCATAACAGTATAATATGCATCGCGCTACATACAAACAAGTGAGGTAAGAGATGACGAAACGATGCATCATAAACATCGTTCATTTAAAATAACAACGTCTAAGTCTATAGTTTCCGTCATATGACCATTTAAAATTTATCTTCTACGAGACCGTATTTTGAATTTGCCAGCATAAGGTGAATAATTACCCTACTGGGCATTAAAATTACTACACCACGAAGATGACGTGCTACAGACGCGAAATTTAACCGACAGGAAGAAGACACTGTGATATGCAAATTATTAGCTTTTCAGAGCATTCACACAATGTTGGCACCAGTGGCGACACCTATAACGTGCTGACATGAGGAAAGTTTCCAACCGGTTTCTCATACACAAACAGCAGTTGACCGGCGTTGCCTGGTAAAACGTTGTTGTGATGTCTCGTGTAAGCAGCAGAATTGCGTACCATCACGTCCCCGACTCTGATAAATGTCGGATTGTAGCCTATCGCAATTGGGGTTTATCGTATCGCGACATTGCTACTCGCGTTGGTCGAGATCGAATGACTGTTAGCAGAATATGGAATCTGTGAGTTCAGGAGGGTAATACGGAACGCCGTACTGGATCCCAACGGACTTGTATCACTAGCAGTCGAGATGACAGGCATGTTATCCGCATTGCTGTAACGGATCGTGCATCCACGTCTCGATCCCTGAGTCAACAGATGGGGACGTTTGCAAGACAACAACCATCTGCACGAACAGTTCGACGACGTTTGCAGCAGCATGGACTATCAGCTCGGAGACCTTGGCTGCGGTTACCCTTGACGCTGCATCACAGACAAGAGCGCCTGGGATGGTGTACTCAACGACGAACCTGGGTGCCCGCATTGCAAAACGACATTTTTTCGGATGAATTCAGGTTCTGTTTACAGCATCCTGATGGTCGCATCCATGTTTGGCGACAATGCGGTGAACGCGCATTGGAAGCGTGTATTCGTCATCGCCATACTGGCGTATCACCTGGTGTAATGGTATGGGGTGCCATTGGTTACACGTTTCGGTCACCTCTTGTTCGCATTGACGGCACTTTGAACAGTGGACGTTACATTTCAGATGTGTTACGACCCGTGGCTCTACTCTCCATTCGATCCCTCCGAAACCCTACATTTCAGCAGGATAATGCACGACCTCATGTTGTAGGTCCTGCACGGGCCTTTCTGGATACAGAAAGTGTTCGACTGCTGCCCTGGCCAGCACATTCTTCAGATCTCTCACGAATTGAAAACGTCTGGTCAATGGTGTCCGAGTAACCGGCTCGTCACAATACGCCAGTCACTACACTTGATGAACTGTGGTATTGCGTTGAAAGCTGTACCTGTAGACGCCATCCAAGCTCTGTTTGACTCTTTGCCCAATCGTATCAAGGCCATTATTATGGCCAGAGGGTTTTGTTCTGGGTACTGTTTTCTCAGGATCTATGCACCCAAATTGCGTGGAAATGTAATTACATGTCAGTTTTAGTATAATATATTTGTCCAATGGATACCCGTTTATCATCTGCATTTCTTCTGGCCACTAGTGTAAAAACCGTAGTGTGCAACTGAGCTGGAATGACCATCGGATTCAGGTCCGGCCTTAGGCAACACCCGTTGCGTTTTCTTCGAACAATATATATAATTTTGGTAGGATTATGCTATCCACTGGTTCCTATTTTAATAAAACTCCAGCAAAACTGCCCGAAGCAATTTTACGATTGCGCTGTTTCCTCAAAACCGTATTTTTCAGGATATACTGCTTTTACTTCTCCCAGCCTTCAGGGCTTATTCCTAAGGGGCGTTTGGCCCGCAAGCTGTGTCGTTCATTTTTTTTTTTTGTTAGTTTCCAGGCACCACTTCGTTCCAGACCGGCCACGAGAGCCTTGCATTTATTCGAGGCGCTCAGCGGCCCTCTGCGCTACAATGATCGGAAGTGGCTGTCGCAGACTCCAGCGAATTCTGTTGTGCTATGGCGCCCAACGCCACCAGTCACAACACATAATACGGCTACAACGTACGTGTCACGGAAAGAAAATCTCATGCGGTCCGTTACAGCCACGCGAGATTTCCAAATATACCTCCAGACAGCCAGTAGGCGCCCAGTGAGCTGCGGACCACCAGGTACCTCACCAAGCAACAGCAAGAGGTCGCTGGCCGCCTCGCAAGACCGCGTTCACAACCGGTCACTAGTCACTAGGTGGCAGAACGTCTCTTCCTGGAAAACAGCTATTTAAGGAAACCCAGAGATCATTGTAGAAAAATCTTGACGACATCTAATGTGAGACTGACTTCTTACATAGACCGTGTCGGATGCAATTTCCAACATTATCCACTCCGAGCTCTCTACTGCGAACTTCCTCCTCCTCCACGTGCTCTCGCCCTGCGCCAAGAATCCGTCGCACCTACAGAGAATTCTTTCGTACTTGTGACGAAGACATGGCAGATCCAGAGATACGTTTGCAGTTACTTACAAACCAAACGACGTCGGGACTGACATATGAGATTCACTAAACTAAATGAAACACCTACAAACTCTACAGTGTGTTGAAGAGCATTCCGTAGCCCCTGCAGAAGCAACACCACTCCCAACTATCCAATCTTCCATAACTTCAGTTTCTTCCAAAGCAGTGGAAAACGTGCAAAGTCCTCCTCGTCCTGAAACCTGATAAACCACACTCGCAGACCTCGCCATATCGACCTATCAGCACCACGTCAGTTTTCAGCAAAATGTCTGAAACTATTCTTACCCAACGACTCCATCAGCACCTTGCAACCCACCTACAGAGTCTCAATATCCAATGTCGCTTTCGTCCCAACTGTTCCATTAACGACTCACTTCTTCACCTTACCCACCTAATCTCCAATCAAATGAATAAACAAAGTCCGCTATATTTGTCTCCCATGATAACCAAAAAGCGTTTGATCTGGTGTGGCATTCTGGACTGCTCTTCAAGCTACAAACCTATTCACTCACAGTTAACTATGTCCGCCTTATAGCATCCATCCCTCAACACCGTCCTACATACGTCAAAATCATCCGTGCCTGCTCCCGCATCTTTCACCCTGATGCAGGTATGCATCAAGGCTCGATTCTCTCACCTCCCCATCCTGTACACTGCAGACGTTCCCAAGCCGCCATCACCAATGTACCTGCTGCAATACGCTAACGACACCACCTATCTAGCCACTCATCATACCCTACGACTCTCCCATGCCTCCCTCCAACGTCACCTGAATCTCCTGGTCGACTGGTGCAATGCGTTGAAACTTCGTCAACCTACAGAAGAGCCAAGCCACCAATTTTGATTGTTCCGCTCGGCTTTTCCGTAGTACAGATTTCCATCTCTCCATCTCCAACCAACCAATCCCTCTGACTAACAAAGTAAAGTATTTAGGACTAAATCTCGACATGGAACGTCACTTTCTTACCATCCAACACAAAGGCGAAACCGACTAAAACTACTAAAATTCCTAACAGGACGCACTTGTGGTCTACACACTTCTACCATTATTGTTACCTATATATTCCTCATCCACCCCATCCTGACCTACAATGACGTTGCCTGGATCTCTGCCTCTACTAAACTCTTTAAGTCCCTTGAAATGCGCCTCGCCTACCTTCTCCGACTCACATCCTGTACCAACTCATCCAGTTTCCAAACGTTCTTCGCTTCCTAGAGCAGCTTCGAACCCGATACATATTTCGTAAAACCCAGTCCCAGGAGCCAGTTTTCCGCCCACTAATCACCAGTCCGGGTACTCTCCTGCCACGACACTACATCCACATTCCACCCTCCGTGCACCTCCAGGCCTTATCCGTTCTGTCCCGCTCCCAGTCCCGAACGATGGAATCCATCCAGGGGTATACCCCTCTTTGCAAGCTTAATCACGACGTTCCGCCTCACACAATCCTCCAATTTTCTCGTTCCCCCTTCATCCATCTTCCCGACTTCTAGTCAGCACTTGCTGCTCTACAGGGCCCCACGGCCATACTCATCATCGCATCTTTATCAAGAAAATTTTTCGAGTGTCATCTCGCATCACCATTACTCCATCGCATCACTGACGTTCAAGTGTGACTGTATTTTAACTGTAATATAAAATAGTCAAATGAGTTTCAAAAACCAATCAGTATTTTTATCTATGTGTATTTTACAAATCCTTGTTTATTGTCACTTGTTTTTATGTAAAAATCGTCACTACCGCCCACATACGTATTTTTTGCAGTATCATCTCTTACGTTTTTACCACATTTAGATGCAGTTGTTGTAACCTTGGGCTGACGAGCGGCTTCGGCTGCAGCCAGCCAGTCCCCCGTGGGGAAGTGAGATAACAATAAAGAAAGCAAAAATCTTTGGGGACATTACCGCCGTCGAGAGCTGGCCGACTCATGCGCCGTCTGCTACCAGTCCTTCAGCTAAGGTCGCGTCGACGTGCCATCGGTAACGACAGCGTGATGCCGAGAAGTAGGCTTCCGCGTTGTATAACAGCTTTCTTCGAGTGTCGATCTTTTCAGTGTTTTTCCAGCCCCGGAGTCAGACAGAGCCAAATCCACAGAGCTGTGTTTTGTTTGGAACCGCAGAAGATGCAGAGATAATTTATAATTGTGAATTTGTAATTGTGACCAACACATTTTTGGTTTTCCGGAGGACAATAAGGAAACTATTGTACTCCTAGGGGCTCTCTTTCGGTAGGGAAAAACAGATAGATTTTGTGAGTTGCATGTGCTCAGTTTACATTCGAATGTCTACCGATTCAATGGTTGGAATAATAAGCTGTTCGCATTAATAAATATTTAATTAAAAGAACACACATTGAGTTTATGTTTCATTATCACCGCTTCTCTTATTGTGCTCAGTTACTTAACTTTCAGTTTCAGGACATGAGCATGGTCTGTGAGACGGCGCATCACTGCCGCGTCCTACACTCTGTTCACTAAAGAGACAAATCATTCTGTCCGCCCACTTAATGGTATGAGGAGGTATTGAATAGAATTGGGGAGAAAAGGAGTTTGTGGCACAACTTGACTAGAAGACGGGATCGGTTGGTAGGACATGTTCTGAGGCATCGAGGGATCACCAATTTAGTACTGGAGGGCAGCGTGAAGGGTAAAAATCGTAGAGGGAGACCTAGAGATGAATACACTAAGCAGATTCAGAAGGATGTAGGCTGCAGTAGGTACTGAGAGATGAAGAAGCTTGCACAGGATAGAGTAGCATGGAGAGCTGCATCAAACCAGTCTCAGGACTGAAGACCACAACAACAACAAACTTAATGGTGTGTTGGAGCATTTTAGAAACGTAGTATAACAGTGAGTGTATGTAGCATGGTAGGTTTCCGAAGGTTTGTGCAACTTGATGTCCCCACACCCCCGTAAATAACTGACACGCTGCTGCCGACCCCGATATTGCCTCAGCTGTATTCCATTCTCGTTCGCATCAGGCTAATTTGGTGTCCAAGACACCAGCGTTAATTCACTGTCCTTCTCAAACCTTTTTAACACGATACTGGACTTCTGAAGTGGACAGTTACCCGTCTGGAAGTTGCCATCATTATCAGGGAAGATATCAATGTGTATGAGATGCGGGTGGTAAGGAATAACGTTTACATTGCCCACAGCTATCATCATGCCTTCAATTACTACCGCATGTACCACGGAAGCCCATGTGATTGTCCCAGATTGCTAACAACGGCTCCCAGATACCTCCGTCAATGCAAGTTTCGAGCAGCCCTGTCCTTGGATGATTGCATATACTGACTCACCATAGTAACGAGATTCATCCGACCAGGCGACACGTTACGATTGGTCTTTGCTCTCGTCTCCACTAAAGCCGTAACTGATGAAATAACTCGGTCAGTATGGCAAAATGTAATAGGAGTCGTTTGCAAAATGGTTCAAATTGCTCTCAGCACTATGGGCCTTAACATCTGAGGTCATCATTCCCCTAAAACGTAGAACTACTTGAACATAACTAACCTAAGGACATCACACACATCCATGCCCGAGGCAGGATTCGAGCCTGCGACCGTAGCAGTCGGGCGGTTCCAGACTGAAGCGTCTAGAACCGCTCGGCCAGGTCGTTTGCAATTGCAACTAATTTCAAGCAACCTGCGTTGGGCGGTGTGCTTAGAAAAACATTTGCCTGCATCCACATAGTCGGCCGCTGTAGCCGAGCGGTTCTAGGTACTTCAGTCTGGAACCGCGCTACTGCTACGGTCGCAGGTTCGAATCCTGCCACGGGAATAGATGTGTGTGATGTCCGTAGGGTAGTTATGTTTAAGTAGTTCTAAGTCTAGGGGACTGATGACCTCAGATGTAAGTCCCATAATGCTTAGAACCATTTGAATAATTTTGAAGCATCCACATTCTAATCAGTTCTTCTGTCTATGGTTCTTTACAGAGTGGGGAAGCCTCTGACCTACACATTCTGTGAGCCTATTCCCTGCCTCACCATACTTTAACCACTGTCTGTAGATACTCACTACAGTAGCTCGTAAATAACCAGATTCGCCGTTTGCGAAGTGTTCACTCATAACCGACTGGCCATATGAAATGCCTTCAGTCAAAATCCCATTTCCGGCCCATTCCACTTCTAGAATGAATTCCTCATTTATCCTTGCACTGCTTATATACTCGTATTTTCCTTACCGGTTCATGTGTCTGCTACATCACCAGGCAGCATTCAGTCTTGAGGTGGATGGTGGATATCATATTCTTCCTCATCAGTGAATTTCCTAAGCTACTGTCCAGTGCATCAAGGAGAGTACTCAGAAACTGTTTGTATATGAAGCGAGGGAAAAACAGCTTCATCGATGTTCCCGTATTACCCCAATCTTTTTCTCATAATTCATATGCGAGAAATAACATGACGGCGGTTGAACCGTAGTGCAATCTACCTTAAATAATCGTTCTCTATGTTCTTTAACCGCGCGACTGCTACGGTCGCAGGTTCGAATCCGGCCACGGGCATGGATGTGTGTGATGCCCTTAGGTTAGTTAGGTTTAAGTAGTTCTAAGTTCTAGGGGACTGATGACCCATAGTGCTCAGAGCCATTTTAACCATTTTTTTGTTCTTTAACTATGTATTCGCTCGAATAATACATAAAGCAATCTTTAATATGGATATTAGCATTTTGTGATTGTTTTCATCGGTGTAAGAAAGCGCGGGTAGAATTACTGAGAACCGTATCACTGTAAGCTTCCCAAACCGGTACGCTGGGGGGACACTGCCATAAGAATCCTTTGTTGAATGCGATGCAGGTAACATGGCTATTTCAGCACGTGGACTGTACCTCCGAATTCTAGCAGTTGGAAATATTTGGATTGGTGATCATTTGACATAACTAGTGTCTTTCGAAGTACGGAAATATGTCCTACGAAGTGCCCTTGACGCTTTGTATTCAGTCTACTGAGGAGCTACAATGTGATTTTTCCCAACGGTTTCCACAAAACTATAATATATGTTGCTTCACATGTTATCATATTAAAACTCAGTTACTCCTTTCGGAGTTACTGAATCTATAGATGAATTTCAGCAATCCATTATTTTGTATTCTCCTTGTTTTACAATCTACTGGTACCGATATGTGGATGACATAATCTGTCATGTAGATGAAACCCATAGCAGGATAGTGCACCCACAAATCCACTTCACAATGGAAATTGAAAACAACAAGTAACTAAATTTCTTGGATCTTACAATCACAAGAAACAACTAGCAACATGAATTCTCCATCTACAGAAAGCCCACATCCACAAGCACTATTATCCACAGCTCATCCAACCACCCGACAGTGCATCAATATACCAGTTTCACACACATGCTCCACAGGATAAACAGAACACCTCTTATATCAGGAAACTACACACAGGAACTAAACATAATCAAACAAATTGCTGTTGAAAACGTCTACAAAACAGGCACCATAAACAAACTCAACAACAAGGTAAAACGGAAGCATGCAGCACACACAGACAACACAGCAGACCACCATCTTGAAAAAAATCCCGGGATCCCACTAACATTCAGAACAAACAATACAGTTCAGAAAAGACTAAGACCAGTCAGAAAAACCTCAGACATAATCAGCAACGCTGGAATATATCAACTCACATGCAACTCTTGTCAGGCCCACTACGTAGGACAAACAAGCAGAAATTTCCGAACGAGGTACACAGGGCACATGAGAGCTCTAAGAAATGACAGCACACATTCAACTTTTGCAGAAGATCTAATGAACCAAAACCATAACCCCACTAATATCGAAAACGATCTACTCATTCTGAGAAACAGCAACAGTCTATACCGACAACTAACAAAAGAAGAAAATTACCACATACAAAAGGCTATAGTCGAAGGGAAAAATGTAATAAATGAAAACACAACACTCTGCAACAACACACTTTTTACCGCTCTGAGAGAACTGACCAAGGACAGAGAACAGAAATCACACACACGCAAGAGAACCACTTCCCCATCACACGCAGAGACATAAATAATGAACAGCAGTCGTCGTAATTAGCGCAAGAGTTTTTCGTAGACTTTCTCGCCACATGCGATACGCCTCTCGCGACACACGCGAACAGCAAGGTGGCGTAATATTCTTGATCAGGAACAAAGTGCAAGAGTTTTGTTTTTCTGTGTAAAAAGCAGCCACACACCATCCAACGAACGTGAGTACACGAATAATTAAGCAACAGCTAAATACACACCAAAATAGCAGGTTTCCACAACACTATCATATCCGGCCGGTGTGGCCGAGCGGTTCTAGGCGCTTCAGTCTGGAACCGCGCGTCCGCTGCGGTCGCAGGTTTGAATCCTGCCTCGGACATGGATGTGTGTGATGTCCTTAGGCTAGTTAGGTTTAATTAGTTCTAAGTTCTGGGGGACTGATGACGTCAGATGTTAAGTCCCATGGTGCTCAGAGCCATTTGACCCATTTTTGAACACTACCACAACCCCAAGTATTTACTGCTCACATACGGAGTTCACCTTTGAGTATTTGTTTACTAACAGCCACTCACGTGGTTGCAAATGACATGATGTACGCTAAGTAAAAAGACGGCAACAGAAAAAAGAGCACAGAAAATATGTCAGCAAACAGCGCCAATAATTGCTTAAAACATGCTGTAGCATACAATAAATAAGGTAGTATGAAAGAATCAATATAAAACTATATTTCAAAAGACGATTTGTAAAAATATAATAATGTTTTACTGTGTTTGTACCACCATATCATTTTCTGCATGTTTTAGATTTAAAAAACCCCATTGATGATGGTGATATTTGTCGCCGAAACGAGTTTGGGATAATAAAGAAATAAACGAATAATAAGGTGTTTTGCATCAAGGCGGACTCAATTTCTGATGTTACTGTGCATCCATTATGTTGTCCAGGTATCGGATGTCAGTTGTGGGATGAGATTCTATGACTGTTGTACTTGCTCAGACAATACAGAGACGGTTAATACTGTTTTTATATGACGCTGAAGCTGTCGTCCGATAATCTCCCATATGTGCTCGACTCGAGACATACCTGATGATCGAGAAGGCCAAGTCGATCCTCTGCAGAGCCTGTTGGGTCACAACCGCGATATTTGCGCGATCATTGTGATTTTGGGAAACAAGCTCTGGACTGTTGTTCATGAGTAGCAGCACAGCAGGTCGAATCACCAGAGTAACAAATTTATAGTCAGGGTACGGGTATGTGGTATAACCACGAGCGTGCTCCTACTGTCGCAGGTTCATTGTGTCTAGCACGCAGACAGGATTGTCGCAGGCACTCAACTGGCCTCCTTCTAACCGGTACACGGCCATCACTGGCACAGTGGCAGAACCAGCTGTCATCAGAAAACACAACAGAATTCTAATGAGCTCTCGCTTGACATCAGTGAAGTTGAAAATGTTACTGGAGTGAGGTCAGTTGGGATGCACGCTACAGGTCGTCTCTTTCGAGGCTGTCCTTAAAGTAACCGATTTGTAACAGTTTGCTGTGTCACTGTGATGCCAACTGCTGCTCAGATTGCTGCTGCAGATGCAGTACGATGTGGCAGAATCGTAAACCAAACACAATGGTCTTCCCTCTCTGTAGTGTCACGTCGCCGTTGAGGGTGCGGTCTTTTTTGCCACCGCACATCCTCGTGAGCACCACTGCGAGCAGTCATGTACCGTGGCTACATTCCTGCTAGATCTTTCTGCAGTATCGCGGAAGGAGTATACAGCTTCTTGTTCGGTTACTACGTGACATCGTTCAAGCTCAGTGAGGTGTTGGTAATGGCGTTTTTGTCGTCTTAAAGTTTGTCTTCACTACCATCAACTCACCACTTTCAATCTAAAAATCAAGTAACACTCACGACTTTTTCAGGACATATTTAAAGAAAACATGATTTACATTCGCACAGTGGCGCTTCTAGTGCACTATTAAGTGACTGGGTCGAAATGTGAATAGACGTCATCTTCCACTGTGGAGAAGCTTCGAGTAGTGCAAAGACTCCACCACAGGCAAATGTGTAATCACTATTCACGAACATGTCGACGTCCCACTGTGTCGTCTACTCAGAAGCGGGAAACTGCTGTTAGGTATTCAACATTCTGATGTTATAATGACCCTCCAAACGAAGAGCCATGTGTATAAGTCGCTGAAGATCTCGTGGTGCAAGGCTTCTTAGTCATCTGGAAATCTTCATGCAACAGTTGTCAAAGCTACCTTGCCACAGATTATAATAATTTTATAAGTATCATGTAACAATACTTCGGAGCATGCTCATGTTTACATGCTGAATACGACACTCTCTCAATGTCCGCAGCTCATCGTCTAGTGGCTAGCGTTGCTGCGTCTGGATCACATGTCCCAGGTTCGATTCCAGGTCGGGTTGAGGATTTTTCTCTGTCTGGGGACTAGGTGTTTGTGTTGTCCTCATCATTTCATAATCATCATTCGTAACAGTGGCTAAATTGGACTGAGTACAGACATTGGACTGTGTGAAAAATTGGGATTTTGTATGGGCGCTGATGATCATACCCAACAAATCCAAACATCATCATCACACCCTCTGAATCAATTACCGAATACGACGGCATGGGCAGGTCCCCTAATTTCTACACACCTTTGAAAGATAGTTAAATACACTCCTGGAATTGGAAAAAAGAACACATTGACACCGGTGTGTCAGACCCACCATACTTGCTCCGGACACTGCGAGAGGGCTGTACAAGCAATGATCACACGCACGGCACAGCGGACACACCAGGAACCGCGGTGTTGGCCGTCGAATGGCGCTAGCTGCGCAGCATTTGTGCACCGCCGCCGTCAGTGTCAGCCAGTTTGCCGTGGCATACGGAGCTCCATCGCAGTCTTTAACACTGGTAGCATGCCGCGACAGCGTGGACGTGAACCGTATGTGCACTTGACGGACTTTGAGCGAGGGCGTATAGTGGGCATGCGGGAGGCCGGGTGGACGTACCGCCGAATTGCTCAACACGTGGGGCGTGAGGTCTCCACAGTACATCGATGTTGTCGCCAGTGGTCGGCGGAAGGTGCACGTGCCCGTCGACCTGGGACCGGACCGCAGCGACGCACGGATGCACGCCAAGACCGTAGGATCCTACGCAGTGCCGTAGGGGACCGCACCGCCACTTCCCAGCAAATTAGGGACACTGTTGCTCCTGGGGTATCGGCGAGGACCATTCGCAACCGTCTCCATGAAGCTGGGCTACGGTCCCGCACACCGTTAGGCCGTCTTCCGCTCACGCCCCAACATCGTGCAGCCCGCCTCCAGTGGTGTCGCGACAGGCGTGAATAGAGGGACGAATGGAGACGTGTCGTCTTCAGCGATGAGAGTCGCTTCTGCCTTGGTGCCAATGATGGTCGTATGCGTGTTTGGCGCCGTGCAGGTGAGCGCCACAATCAGGACTGCATACGACCGAGGCACACAGGGCCAACACCCGGCATCATGGTGTGGGGAGCGATCTCCTACACTGGCCGTACACCACTGGTGATCGTCGAGGAGACACTGAATAGTGCTCGGTACATCCAAACCGTCATCGAACCCATCGTTCTACCATTCCTAGACCGGCAAGGGAACTTGCTGTTCCAACAGGACAATGCACGTCCGCATGTATCCCGTGCCACCCAACATGCTCTAGAAGGTGTAAGTCAACTACCCTGGCCAGCAGGATCTCCGGATCTGTCCCCCATTGAGCATGTTTGGGACTGGATGAAGCGTCGTCTCACGCGGTCTGCACGTCCAGCACGAACGCTTGTCCAACTGAGGCGCCAGGTGGAAATGGCATGGCAAGCCGTTCCACAGGACTACATCCAGCATCTCTACGATCGTCTCCATGGGAGACTAGTGCCGACATTGTGCATGCTCTGTTGCCTGTGTCTATGTGCCTGTGGTTCTGTCAGTGTGATCAAGTGATGTATCTGACCCCAGGAATGTGTCAATAAAGTTTCCCCTTCCTGGGACAATGAATTCACGGTGTTCTTATTTCAATTTCCAGGAGTGTACATGAAAGACGATTTCTTTGATTCTAAGAAGAAAGAAATTCAGAAAAAAGTAACATCGATATAATTTTAAATTTTCAGAAGTGAATACCGAATGTATTCTACATTCACATATTAGCAACTATGAAACATACTGCAAAAGAAGGAAAGCTTTTGATACGAATATCGAAATACGGTACTAGCTTTTAGTCGCCATACAAAGGGCTTGGAAGACGTTGCACACGATCATAAACAGTCTAGGTAAAGATAAATGAAGTAATTTGTTTTGTATTTTAGATTTTTACAACAGCAAAGTAAATGTAGGTCTATTATAGACGTTAATTTGCATATTATGAATGAAAAATTTTTAAGGAGGAATAAATTTTCGTTGTATGGTGTAAACAGCTCAAAGCATTAGACTGTAGTTGAAGCATCTAGTCAGCTAAATTACGAGATTTTCAGGTAATAATACAGGAGAAATGAGATCTGACATAGTCGTCAAGGGGGAGACCTAGAAATATAGACCTTATAGTTACTACAAGATTGTTAAGCATTTTAGCAATGATTCTCTGTGATCCTACTGTACGGCATTTTTAACGTAGCTAAGCTTGATGAAAAAACATTTTTTTAAGTTCATCCCTCCATGTTCTACAGGCGTTTCAAAACATATCAATTGGTTTTTTTGTAACACCTTTTTGTTTGTTTGTTCGGTGCAAATCTTTCAGTTGATTTTAAAACTTACCTTCTGATTATGAAGACTTGAAACTATCAACATAGTTGAGAACCAAATGATAATGCAATATCAACGCGCTTCCTTGTCTGATGTATGGCAGAGGGTACTTTGTTTACCACTGCAATTTCCTCATGATTTAGAGATTTGAAACTGTTAACATACATTAGAACTCAATGACACTGCGATATTAACACACTTGCGTGTCTGATGTGTGGCAGTGTGAATCTTGTGTGCGCTGCTATTTCCCCCTTTTCCTGTTCATCCTATGAATCTCAGTCCTGGTAAGTCCACGTGTGAGTTCGATTCTCTCCAGTTTTAAACTTCTAGGTGTTTTTGTGAGGTTATCGTAGGAGGACGAAATGCATTCCATGACTCAGATGACGAGAAGTTCAACTAATCTTAAATTTATCACATGTCTCTGTTGTACTCACATCAAAATTTATGAAATAGACAGAAAAGAGATTAAAAAACAGAAAATATTTATTTAAATAAAGAACTTTTCAATGTATGTCGTTTTTATAATACGTAATTTATCCTAGACCCACACAGGTTTGTAATCCCATATACATAGTTCTCACAATGAGTGCTTGTTAATTTTTAAAATCTATGAAATGCTTGAAGAACTTAAAACGGAAAACATGGGACGAATGCAGTACAGAATTGATGCATGAATTGTTCACAACCATACTGTTATCTATTCCATGTGGTCCACGATAGAAAAAAAAATTCATTGCTACTAACAATTTACAAGGAAAAATTTTCAGGATTATCTATATGGGGTCCGAAATCTATATGTTACTAGTAGAAATCATTTTATAGTTTCTACTCAGTTGTAAGAACTTTGCGCATTAAAAGTTTTATTTAAATAATTGTTGCTGATTGTTTTTGCTACTATTCACGGATTTCTTCAACCTACCTTTTTTCTCTGTTTTAGTTTTTTTCTCTTTTCAGAGGCAACATAATATTATTGGTAATGGAACAAAATTTTCTTATCCATTATTTATTGGATACCCGCGATTTAATTACAAGAAAGACCATTCAATCTTAAATGTAGCATTCATATTCAAATTATTAATATAGAATTATTAGTTTTAATTTACTAATGAAATCTGCTTTTCACTTCGGCGTCCAAGTAATCCATCAATGCAACATTGAGTGGATATCTATGAGGTATTTAAAATATAAGGAGTGATTTCTCAAACTTGCCTCTCTTCAATAAATTTCTACGAGTGCTCATGGTTACTATTTACTGAAAGATCAACGTCAAATTTCTTTGATGAATCAAATTTACTGTCAGCTTCTATCACGTATTACGTGCTATGAAGACTTTCCTTTACGTTTATCAATGAACACGGAACGGCGACATCGCTCTAATCTTTACTCTTCGACAAAAGGGAAATGAGAAACGAACGACCTTAAAAACCACTCAAGCGAACGGTAGAGGCCGTAAGTCTCGGAATCGTTGCACGAACGACAGAAACTTAAAGACATTTTGTGTCGTTACTAATGGTTGCCAGAAAGTTTTATCCAGAACTTTACAGCCTCCGTATAGGAGACAGTCGCGCGTAATTTACTTCCGAACTCAAATGGCCTGGTCGAGGAAGAAAGCAGTAAACAAGTCGTCCAGAGCGGAGATTTAACACTCTTAGCATGCTTCATTGTGCCCTCTGTCGTCCGCTGTTACGCATCACTGGACCGCCGGTTTCCTCTAGCTGTGGCTGTCGTGTTGTTTGTTTATAAGGCTGACCCCATTCGCGCTGCAACCGGCGCTACAATTCGGTTTGTGCGGCCGAGATTTACCGAGAGGCCGCTTATACTGTCGGGGCGAGAAAGAAGACTGCGACTGTGGACGGAAAAGATAGCGCTGGGACACTGGCGTCGTGAGCGCGACGTAAAACAAGCGGCCATTTGGAATAGGCCCTTTCCAGCCACGTGGCGTAGAGGCCGCTGGCCCCTGCGAGGGCGACTTCTCTGTGTGGCTTGCGCCGGGTTGTGGCTTGACCCCTGTGGGTAAACTCATATAACAGGACATGTAACCATAAGATATATAAAGCAAAAACAGGGCGATAAGTCGTAAATGAGAAGGCAACGACGCTGCAAAACACTTTCTTTCATGCCCTTAACGCAAAGACAGGAAAATTAAGAAAACTTCTTTCTTTCAGCAGACATTAATGTTCTATAAAACTGACATTTGCCCTGAGAAACAGAAGCACACTGAAATCACTGAATTCTCATTCTGCCTGATTCGTATTTACCTGCACTATGAATAAAGATGTGAACCAAAATGTATGAAGAAAAAAATACTTGTGTAAAAGCTGATACGCTTAGAAATTTCCACTCACCTGCCTTCATTTGTGATGTCCATATAACAATATGTTTTCTAATACGGTGTTACATATCTCGATCTTCAAATAGATTTAATACAGCCGTCTAGGTAGCTAACTACAAGCATGTATAAATAAAGACTTACATAACGTTATCTAGACGGTTTCATTCACAAAATATCCACGAACGTACCGAATCTTTCTGGAAAGTTATGCACTTCATTAATACTTTTTATTACTATATAAAAAACCTCCTTTCCTGTGTGTGTAAAGCAGGTGGTACAATGCATTCAGTACACTGAAAATCTGAATGTAATGGTATTCTTCTAAATTCTTAGCACTATTAAAATTAATAATCAAATAATAGAATTAATAATCAAATAAATAAGATATTAATTGCTATAATATAATTTGAGGACAAGTGTACATAAAATCATTATTAATTGGAAAGAATATAAACTGAGAATAGGCAATGAAAGCAAAAGCTTCATCAGTCAGATGTACAAATCATATTAACATCTCATAACGGAAATATGTTATTCATAAATCATTAATATGATGTATATGTCGACATCACTTAGCTGAATGGAATATTAAAAATATGCAATATTAGTAGGAGTAGGTGAACACTCATGTCTGTTTCTGGATGTACGTATAACACCAGAAGTTATACAAAAGCATTTTCAAATTTGAATACCATTACCTTT